>NC_065425.1:4805000-6128000 GCF_024362695.1 Pectinophora gossypiella | reverse complement strand
GGGACAAATCACTGTGTGATCCCTAGTTTGATTAGAACATTACAAGCTGATCACCTGATTGTCCGAAAGTAAATTGATCCGTGTTTCGGAAGGCATGTTAAGCCGTTGGTCCCGGTTATTACTTACTTACTGATGTCAGTACATAATCGTTACATGAGTCATGTCAAGGGCCCTTGGCGGGTCAATAAGAACCCTGACACCAGAGTTGATGAGGTTGGCAATCCACATCACAACCCACACGATAGAAGAAGATCAGCTATTTGGAGGTAAACGCAAGTGAAGAAAGGGTTGATCTGTCTTTAAGGAAAACGCGCGTAAAAGAGATTAATTGACTGAGATTGGCTGGCAGAAGAAGAACTAGAAGGACTTTTACATTGACCAAATTGGAGATGTCCTTGGAAAAGGTTTATTACGATCTACTCTGAACCGGCGTGCGTGTATGAAGCGATTGATGAATATGGAGGAAGCAAGAGAAGTGTGTCAGGATCGATGCAAATGGAGTCCTGTAGTCTTTGCTTACCCCGGTGGGAAATAGGCGTGAGTTTATGTATGTTAAGATTAATTCCTATATTGGATATCATTCAAGTTAATACTAGGGGACACCCCGCGTCACTCTCCAGTTCTAGACCGATTTTTAGAAGTTTCGTGGACCTATTCGGATGCTTCCAGGGACCACCGATTGAGAAACACTGAATCGGGTGATCAGCCTGCTATATCCTAACGAAATCAGGAGGAGCGTCACAAAATATATTTTTTTGTTGGACGTGTCCCCATCGGGAATCGAACCTACGACGTCCAGATCGTGAGCTCCTCGCTCAACCAATGGACAACGGGAGCCGTTAATATAGGGTGTTAGGGGCACCGTAACGAATACTGAGGGGTATGATTCAGACCATGATTCTGAGTTGATATCAAGTGGAATTTCCTGTCGGAAAATTCATGAAAGTTTTAGTTTTTTTCTATTATTTTTAGTTTCATACTTTTGCGACGGAAAATTCCACTTCAAATTCACTCTCGGAATTATCTCTTAACGTTTTGGTTACGATGTTACTAACATTATGTATGTACTTATACCTGCTTAGAAAAATAAAAGTATTTTCCTATCTCCCAATTTCCCAACGGTACAATTTGCAACTTTGTCCGTAAGTCAAAGTCCACATTTTCCCGGGAAGGGTGTAACGGAGTCAGACCTCCCTTAAATTTAACGCCCAGGTGCTAATAATTTATACGAGCGTCCCAAATAGTTGGCATTACAGAGCTGATTGGAAAGTAGGAGTTGGTTGAATAGACGACTGCTTGGTATTAGATACGGACTCAAAAAGGTTTATAAAGGTTGAACAAGTCCGAAATAAATTATAGGTTATAACAAGTCATAAGGGCCTGTGCAAACGACTGGTTCAAGGTCTAAACCACAGAATTCGACTTTATGAGTTTGAATTCATGTTTGAATTAAAGTGGGACTCTTTTTAATTGTTCTTTTTTGTACTCTGATCTTACCAGCCTAAAGGCTAGGTAATAAAGCTCTTTTTAAATAAGTTTTGCGCTTTTTTACTGCCGGGACTGTTCCTAAAGTAAAAACATTTCCGGAACGGCGCATCATTGGTGGTTTAACAGCTTAACGTGCCTTTCAAATCACGAAATCATCTTACTTTTTCGGATAATCAGGTGATTCAGCCTGCAATATGGCGTCATTACATAATAAACATAATTATCTTTCTTTCATTCAGTGTCCTAGCCAAACAAAGGACAGTCCGATAATCTCACATAGGGATTTAGACAATGTCTCCATCGAGAATCGCATCCGAATCTAACTTTTTTTGACGTCATGTATTGTAGATTTGCCGCAGATGGCATTAACTACTTGGCCGGACAAATGGGGAGCGCTGAAGGCTCTCATCCGGTACAACATTTAAGACAACAGTCCTGAGGGTGCCCAGTTGGGCGCGAACCTCGGCTCAGGGCGTCGTCTGAGAGGAAACATATTTGAAAGAATTAATCGACCCTAGTGGGTCGATAGCGATAAGCGCCGGCGGGGTCGGTATCGGGGTCCGGAAGTGTTTGGTGTCGCGAGCTGATTGGTTGCCTCTATGGCTAGAGTAATCGGGTCATCGGGATCGTTTCTTACCTACGTCCTTCAATGCTCTAACGACTAGACCACAGAAACTGCTTATTCTTATTTCAACAAAACGGATCTTAGCTCAATCTAAAATAAGTATCATTTCCGACATCCAACACTGAATCTGACTCCATTATTTGTAGGTATCCTGGTTAGAAATGATCGGGAACAAACCAATTGCACAGACAATCGCGGAATGGAATCAAGTTATATACTGCGCCGCGGGTACATTTACTGAGAGTGGTTGGTGATAAGCAGAAGCGAATAGCGGATATGTTTTAATGTTGTTTTGGTAATTTGAAAATAAAACATAAAATAAAGAACTAAGTAGAGACTCTTTCTTTTGCAGGGCATTGACAAATTGTAAATAAATAAATAAGTACCTACTTATTTAATGTGGGAAAGAAATCTGACGCCAACGGGACTTAAACCCGCAGCTCTTGCCAAGCCGGGACGAGCGTGTTAATCATTACCACACCCCGGACACTTCATACAAACAACCTCGTTTTACACAGACACTACACATTGACATTATCGTACACGCGCATCTGTGTGTGTGACGTCTGACGTCATACGATTCAAGTCTAAACTATGTCCGAGGGGGGTGAGGTAAACCTAGCTCAGACGATGGTGGGGAGCGGAGAGATGCCGTTCTATACGTAGTATAATTCTTTATTCTATGCCATTACACTACTGAGTCCTCCTCCTGTCCTTGCGAAATTCTTTCGATCTATGTATCGCCATTAACCCGAAACCGGTGCTATCTATCTAGAACATTGAGTCTTCTTCTATCGTGTGGATTGTGAGGTGAATAACCAACCCTATCAACCCTGGTGTCAGAGTTTATTACTGAGCCGCCATAGGTTCCTGACATGACTCAAGTAGGTAAGTAATAACCAGGACCAACGGCTTAACGTGCCTTCCGGATCTTTTTACTTTCTGGACAATCAGGTGATCAGCCTGTAATGTCCTAACCAAACTAGGGATCACAAAGTGATTTGTCCCCACTGGGATTCGAACCCGGGACCTCCGGTTCGTGAGTATAACGCACAACCACTGGACCACGGAGGCGTCATTAATATTGAACATTGAGTACTAACAAGTATTACTTAGACCGATAAGTCTACAGTTGTTTTCAACTTATGGTAAAGATGACACCGTAGCCGTTACACCATCAGAGTCAGTTTTTTTCTTTCGATTTAATTTTCTCGTAAAAAATAATTGCATTAAATCTTTCCGCCCCCGCTCGTCTCATGACTATAAACTCACCCTGTCCCAGTCCATAACAAGATTTCTCCTCTGGATTGTAGGCAATGCCATTTCTATTTTACGAAACAGCCTCGCTGAATTAAATCACAGTCGGTAGAAATCTTCAATTGAAAAAGTGGTTAGAAGGGTTAAAAGTAGACACAAAAATTCTACGTTTGGGTCGCACCTAATTGGAGGAGTAAATCAAAGGTACCTACTTCCGGTAACGCTTTACTTAAAAGAAAAAAAAATGACTCAAAATTATATTCCTATCGTCGCCTTATAATGCCCTTCGTGGTCCAGTGATTGAGCGTTGGACTTACGATCCGGAGGTCCCGGGTTCAAATCCCGGTGCGGACATATCACAAAAACCACTTTGTCATCCCTAATTTGATTAGGACATTACAGGCTGATCACCTGATTGCCCGAAGGTAAGATAATCCGTGCTTCGGAAGGCACGTTAGCTGTTGGTCCCGGTTACTATTTACTGATGTAAGTAGGCAGTCGCGTCTGTAAAAAACCGGATCTGTCAAATCTTCAGGTTAGGTAAGCGGACCCTGTGAAAAACGGGATAATGCTATCCCTAGCATAATCATCTTCCAATGATGAGATCAATTTATTATGTACGGTCACGAGCATTAATATGTATACATTTTGGTACCTTGTCACATTAACTTTTTTGACAAACTGAACTGTAAGTCTCACTAAATGTCAAAATATATTAGTGCGACAGAGTCCTAAAGTTAGTACATTATATTGCTCATGACTGTAGCTACTTAAGCCAACCGTGTTAGTGAGATAAATTAATAAGTCATTGGGGCAAGTCCGGTCCCGGGGTTCGAAGCGGCGCTCCTCGGTTGATAAGCAATCACGTTTAAAGAATTAGTCTTTCAATCCACCATCATCAGCCTTACGACGCCCACTGCTGGGCATAGGCCTCCCCCAAGGACCTCCACGACGATCGGTCCTGCGCTGCCCGCATCCAGCGGCTTCCCGCGACCTTCACCAGATCGTCGGTCCACCTTGTAGCGGGCCTACCCACTGAGTGTCGTCCGACACGTGGTCGCCATTCCAGAACCCTTCCGCCCCAGCGGCCATCGGTTCTCAATCAATCAATCAATAATACTTTATTGCACAACGACATATACAAAGGACATAAACATACGAATAAAAACATAAGTACAATAGGCGGCCTTATTCCTAAATAGCAATTTCTGCCAGGCAACCTTAGGGTGAAAGAAGTTAATGCATTGGAGCACGGGCTGGTGCAATAAACATATAATGACACGAACAATAATAAAAAGAAAAATAAAATAAAATAAGAAAATAGTAATAATAAAATAATAAATAATAATATATATATAATATTTAAATAAATATATATATATATATATATATATATATATATATATATATATATATATATATATATATATACATACATACACATACATACATACATACACACACATACATACAAATAGCCTATACAATATAATAATACATATAAGGAGAATAAGAAAAAAACACTCTCCTCGCTATGTGTCCTGTCGCTATGTGTCTTTCAATCACCACTACAAATTATAACGGCATGCCACACCGTTGCGTCGCTGTGACACTGCTCGTGGCTGCAATTAAAAGATCATCATCATCAATTTAAGAGCCACGCTCTTATTGGCATTTTCCATGCTACTTTTTTAGGGAAAAATAGGGCAGTGGTTTCCCGCTTGCCTTCCGCCCGCAGTACTCTGTCTGACGCAAGTGGGATGGCGCCCAGAGTAGTCTATTACAAAGCCATACTAGAACTCCTGTCCTCCGCCTCTGAATAGTACTGACAGTTACTGCTGCCCTCTGTCAGAAAGTCCAATAAAATACAAAATTAAGAATCAATTAGTGTTTATTCGAGAAAATTATTCGACAAAGATACAAAACGAAAACACATGAAAATAATAAAAAAATACATAAACTCCACCTAATGGCACGACTAATTTTAAATTAAATACTGTGCGATGAAATACGTACAAATATAGGTTTTATATCTCCTGCGAATCAATTAGACACCTCACTTGTGTGGTGTATATTTAAGACCTGTACATATCCAGGTGTATAGTTAAAGCCATCCACTAGACAATATTCAAAACAAAAACTAAAAATAACCTTTATTTATCTGGTAATGTAGAACGAATGATGTTAGGTAATGTGGTTTAGTGTATAAATGGCTTATTGGGAACATACACTCTGAACGGAAAGTATTGCATAAACGTATCATAATTATATTTGAGGTAAAAATACTAATAAACTTTTTCAAGACATTAATCTTAATCTACCCGCAAAATTAAATATTTTGGAATGTCATTTAAATTACGCTAAATACATTGGTTTATGTTTGATGGACGGAAACTGTTACACTTACAAATAAGAATAATTATAATAAGATAATAATTATTAAATAGCTTACGTGCTATGTTCAGCCTTTATAATTATTACTTGTAACTTAGTTAATAACTATTCTTAAGGCGCCTATAAAATCTGGCGAGTAGGTTTTCAATGTGTTGTGCGTTAGGCGTCAAATCATTTTATTTCGTTGAAAGAACTAATTTCAGTTTGTCAGGTATTTTAAGTACCCTTATTGCAAACAACATAAGGACGTCAATGTAAAATTTCAATGTAAGCGAGATTCTCACGTTAAGTTTGTATTTGTCGTCTCTTTTTAACAGCAATTATTAGCATTTATTAGTTGATGGTATACATAGTATCCTATCGCATTAACATATTCAATAAATTGAATCCAAAGTCTTACTAAATATCGAATATGTTTAAGGGACAGGGTTCTAAAATGTTGACAATGGTTCCTGTTTGGGCGGACACAAACTTAATCTAATTATAGTTTGACAGATCTTAGACTAGTACCGTCTTTCAGCAAGAGATAGCTTTACTCCTGTCAAATTAAATTAAATTTAAGTTAATGGTTGCCCGATGCCCGAACCTTGAAGACACTCGTTACAAATTGTCAAAAATACAATTAGGTTGATCCATAATAGAAGTTACTGTTTGTTCAGTAACTTTACAAATACCAGTATGCAGTAACACTGCGTTTAATTGTTGCCATTTGAATGAAAGTCAATCCGGACTGGGCTAAAAAGTGTATTACTTATTGTATACGATATTTTGGACTCTATATTGTCAGGGTATAAAACTTTTTATGTAATAACACCCTCCCTGAGAAACAAGGACCCTAAACATCGTGTTGTAGAAAACTATGTATTCACAGAAATATATTTTAGGTAATAATCTGTTCCAAAAACAAACTCAACATGTTTCGTGAAACGTTTTTATATCATGTTCAGTCACGAGCATTACTAAGTATACACTTTGGTACCATGTCACATTAACTTTTTTGATAAATTGAACTGTAAGTCTCACTAAATGTCAAATATGTTAGTGCGACAGAGTCCTAAAGTGGGTACATTATATTGCTCATGACTGTTCATGTAAGATAAAAAAACGTGGAAGTGTTTTTCCGAAACATTATTTCCCAACTACCCGTCAATGTATTTTACAATTGTAACGTTCCAACAGGGCTGCACGGCTTCGTACTTTCCTATGCCTCAATCCTTTTCTGGCATTCAAAGCCGTCATTTGCTAGAGCGAGATAAAGAGCGGGAGTCCGACTGCGTTCTGACCACCAATTTCACCGCGCGCATTATCTCCTCCAAATGACGGTTTTGAGAGATAGAAAATGATAGAAGCATAGGAAAGTACGGTTCCGTTCCATGATGCCAGATGTGATTCAAGCCTTAGCGCTCATATAACATGTCGGCATATGAACCACAACGTTACATTTTAGGTATAATTGTTGATATTTGTTTGTTTTGGCAATAAAGCATTTGTCTTTCAGTATGCGTGTTAATGTACGGACGTGAATTGATTTGATAATTGATTATTCAACGAACGATTAAATGCGATGCAGCTAGATGTAGTGCAACCTCTATTGCGCCCAGTGGCTCTGCCCAGATAACACGGATTGTTTTTGTTCCCCAATGAATACATAGTTTAATGAAATGGTCTTAATAGGTCCGTAAAGTCTAATACAACATGATAGCTCCGTTGACCTTCTCTTCAAGCGCAGGCGCGATGGTGTCCTCATCTCTGCCGTCGGCCATCGCTACCAGCACGCACACATTGTTCACGAACGCTGTTACTGACGCCCCTACTACCAACCTGGAAGCATCGAGTACGGAAGCATTAATATACAGGTTTTACCATTGAATATATGCAGCCAATGTGCTCGCACGGTTAACAAGTTTGGCTATTGCAGTCATATGAGGGCACATTTGAGAGGAGTCCAGCAAAGTTCCTCACCCTAACAAAGGAGTTACCATGAGAAGCAGTAGTCGCTGTAGCCGAAATCGGCTAGGAGAGGTATATTATAATACAAAGCAGCACCAAGTGTGGGTCGACCCTTGGCAAGATGGCGGGACGACTTGCCGAAGGTGTTTGAAGATGATAGGGCTATGTGGCGCGCCTTGGGAAAGGCATATGTCCAGCAGTAGACTGCCGTGGGGAGCAAGTTTATCCATGATAATTACTTTGGATAAATGATTCTGATATCTGGTTTCGGAATAGTATAGAAGTGGATGACTGAACCATGTGCAATAAAGAGTTATATTAATATCAAATACGTTACCAGAAAGAAAGACCCAGGTCGGCCGTCCCGTCGGAGGACCAGGTGTTGGCGAGATCTTCATCAGACATCACGTTATGTTGCAGGCGAAGGAAGTATTCCGTCAGCCACACCGCTACTGCGCCCAGCGTGAACAGCACTAGAATGAGAAAAGACCAAGTGTAATTTTGAGGAGAAAGACCAAGTATTATGCGATTTACATTATTTATGGTATGACTTGCGTACTTATCTCCTGTCAGGGGAATATTGAGCCGCCGTAGGTCCCTGATATGGCTCATGTACTGACTTAAATAAATAGTCTCCATAACCGCAACGGCCTCCGTGGTCCAGTGGTTGAGCGTTGGGCTCACGATCCGGAGGCCCCGGGTTCGAATCCCGGTGGGGACATATCACAAAAATCACTTTGTGATCCCTAGTTTGGTTAGGATATCACAGGCTGGTCACCTGATTGTCCGAAAGTAACATGATCCGTGCTACGGAAGGTACGTTAGCCGGTTGGTCCCGGTTACTACTCACTGATGTAAGTATGTAGTCGTTACATGAGCCATGTCAGGGGCCTTTGGCGGCTTAGTAATAACTCAGACACCAGGGTTGATGAAGTTGGTATTTCACCTCACAACCCACACGATTAGAAGAAGTTCGGAACCGACTGCTAAACCTTCCAAAGCATGGTCACCCTGCAATGTTCTAACCAAACTAGGCATCACAAAGTGGTTATGTCCCCCGAGATTCGAACCTGGGTTGGTGAGCCCAACGCTCAACCACTAGACCATAGAGGCCATAGGCTATTTGTGATGTATTTTATGGTAGTTACCAGCGAGCGAGTTAGCAGCGAGCAGCGGCCGCGGCTGGCAGCGTGCGCGCGCGGCGGAGGCGAGGGCTGCCAGCACGCATGCGCCGGCCGTCGCCACCAGCGCCGCGCCCAACTGCGCCGCCACGCCGCACCACGCCCAGCGACGCGCCGGGTGCGTGCCTGCTTTCACTGGAATGACACACCATTATACAAATTACAACACATAACAGTAACGGAAAGGAGACAGCTCACGCCTATGAAGTCTGAAGTGTGTCTTGTTGCTGAAGAAGAGCTAGAAGGACTTACATTGACCAAATTGGAGATGTCCTTAGAAAAGGTTTAGCACGATCTACTCTGAACCGGCGCATGAAGCGATTGATGAATGTGGAGGAAGCAAGAGAAGTGTGTCAGGATCGAAGCAAATGGAATTCCATAGTCTCTGCTTACCCCGGTGGGAAAGGAGACAAATATTGAGTTATTGAGAACAGTTAATTGACGTAGTCAGAGGTGCATCAATCGCAAAATGAACTAAGACTCACACCTCACCATTCTTTTTGTTATACCAACGAGATAGTGGTGAGCCGTATCGCCGTCTATAATGGTCGAGCTAACTGTGTTACTGAAAAATGCACTTAAGATTAATTAATAACTCATTGGTGCGAGTCCGGTACCAGTGTTTGACCTGCGATTGAGAAACAAGCCAGTGTACCCCAGTAACGGCCTCTGTGGTCCAGTGGTTGAGCATTAGACTCACGACCCGGAGGTTCCGGGTTCGAATCAAAATGGAGACATATAAGAAAACAGGTTTCATCAGAATATAACTGGTACTAATAAGCCTGTAACAGCCTGTACTAAACTAACCGGTGTCAAACGATTGCACAAACCAACGCATCTTGCATCAACTGCGGCGATCATATCGGTGCAACTTATGTTGCAAGGGATCCGTACAGTAAATTACAAAAGTTCTTTAATATTATACCCTCTTTAAGGTAGCATAAATAAAATAACATATTATGTCTCCTCTCTTTCGTGCTAAGCTGTATGCTTCTATTGTGAAAAAGACATAGGTAGGTGTCGTCTGTAGGCGAAGCTCTGTACTTATCTCTGTCCATATATTCTAATCATAACATACTTAAATAGACTATATACGTCCCACTGCTGGGAACAAGCCTCCTCTCAATCGACCGTGTGGCGGGGGAATGGAGCATACTCCACCACGCTGGTCCACTGCGGGTTGGCGGAGGCGTTTTTACGGCTAATAGCTTAACGTGCCCTCCGAAGCACGGAATCATCTTAATTTTTCGGGCAATCAGGTGATTCAAGCCTGCAATGTCTTTACCAAACAAATCGGAAATCGAACCCGGACCGAATCGTGAGCCTAACGCTCTAGCCACTAGACCACAGAGGCTGTTCTAATCAACTACGTTAGAATTAAATACATTTGTAATCTATTCCTTCATTTCCATGACAAGTGTCTGTCTGTTTGGGAGAGGGACTGGTAATGGTTTTATAATGTCCATCTACAAACGTCAATACCAAGTCTGATTGCAAGGAGCTTTTAGTTGTTTTAAAATGCACAGTTTCATGAGATATGTAGAGATACATTGTCTACGTCTATGCCGCTTTGGCGACGCGACGACCGTTCTACAAATGCTACAGAACCGTACATTATTTGTGCTCGATATGGACTTGTTTTTTTTTAAATGAGTATATTGTTTTCGTCTTTACTTTTCTACATTGTCTTTTTTATTGGTCGCAAAAAAGATCGGTTGTGTTGCGAGATTGCACTGAGAACATAGTAAGGTCTAGTAAAGCGGATTGGTTGGTTAAGGTCGGGTTGAGCAACGTTTAGACTTGCTAGGTTGATTAAATTGGTCAATTTAAAAAAAAAATAATAATAAAAAAGTTTATTTAGGTAAAATCTACGACACACATATACATTTAAAACAAATAAAAAACATAATAAAAAAAAAAAAAATTAAAATTTAATTTTATTTTTTTAATTTTAAAATTTCTATTTCTTCTGTCGTAAGGTCGGCTATTGACCTCATCACCCTGATGCCAAAAGTAAGTATTGATCTACTGACAATATACACGTAACCAGTGATGTGTGATGAAATCTAAGGGAATGGAAATAGTGCCTGGCAGAACTTTAAGAGCAATGTCGCGCTTGTCTGCAATTATTTGTAAAAAATTATAGGCTTCTCTCTCTCTCTCTCTGTCATACGCGCGCATTTGCACTCTGTATTTTAATAATTTTCTACTCTATGACGACCGGTTGCCATACAACCATAAAATTGAAGTTGAATTATTTTCTAAATAAAGTGTTAATAAGATTTAAACGGGGTTTAATTTCATCCATGTGCCATTCCCGAGATGTTACCAGTTTGGGAACGTTCCCGGCAGTAATAAGGCGCAAGACTTATGTAAAAAAAGCTTTATTACCTAAAGGTAGACAAGAAAAAGAAAAACAGCCAGTGTCTTATTCTAGCCAGTGAACATTCCTAATTTGGGAACATTCTCGGGAACGGCACATCACTGCATGTAACGATAACATAGTGCGTTGAGTACGTACTTACGTAAGTAGTAGGCAAAACCAGTCCTGGTGCTTAACCAAGTTTCAAGCGATTATGACAATGGCCAGCATGCGCAGCGTGATAAAATTATCGATCGAGTCAAGAAATTTTGTCAAAATCGGTAAGTTTGTTTTTTTCCCTAACATGCATGGCACATGATTTTACGAAGGTATTTTGACAGAACCACATGACTTATTTGGGTTCACATATTAGCTCCAATCGGCAATGAGACAAAATAATATGACATTGCACATGGTAGCCCTATAGTAACAGTGACATGTCTATCTTAAATATTTTTATCACTGACAATGTCTATTGTCACAATTGTTTGTAACTTGATTAAGGCATCTGCACTGTTACCGGAAAACCAATTAAGGACAAACCCGTCGTGCATATATTCAGAGTATATTAAAGAGTATAAATAGATTAAATAAGAAATAACACTAACCGCTGAACTCATGATTCCTCCAGCCATACCCGAAGTTCAGTTCTTTGTGGCCCTCAAATAGTCCAAAACTGATCCTGCCTTCAGACTCCAAAGGATTTGAGGTCCGCCTCGCCCTGGCATCTATCCAATGTGTAGTCCCTAAGGACGCAACTATCAGCGCTATACACAAACAGGACCCGAAAAAGGTCGCGAATATCATCGACCGTTTGAACAGATTCAGCTTCATCTTCACTTTCACTTAGTTCGCTATGTCACCGCTAGATGTCGTTGCGTCACATGTTTCAAAATGGCCGACTTTTATTGTTGTTTTTCTCGCATTTTCTAGTTCGTTCCATCGTCATCCATTGTCGCCGTAGTAGATATTTCTTCTCACGTTGAAAAGAAAATCTGCAACAAAAAGAATATTATTGGTAATTGATTACGTAAAAGTTTACGGTCGCGGTCGATCGTTTGAATTGTGAACTAGTGAATGAATTGCCGTTGGGAGTTATTTCTAGGTCTGTGACAAGTGGCAGGCAAGGACGTTTGTTGACATTGAATTTTAAGTAGTTTACTATATTTATGTTAGAACTACTGTACTAAGATTACACTGTTATTTTTGCGTCCTTCTGCGCCGGGGTGGTAGTGGTAGTGGTGGTGGTGATATATACACCCACTCCTCGCAAGTTGTATTTAAGCCCCATGAAATAGGGGCGAGCCTCTTTCCACTAACCGGGCACAAATCCTTGAAACCACATGATGATCAATTAAACTATGATCTAAGCTCATAAAGTCAAATTCAGTGGTCCAGAACCCGAACCGGGATTAGAACCCGAGACATTACGTTGTAAAACACGCGTTCTCCGAACAGGGCTACCACGGATTCGTTACCAACTCCAGAACTTATCTGGTAGGTACTGCTATCAAACACTTCTTTATATTATTCTTCTTTCTTTCTATCGTGTGGGTTGAGGTGAATTACCAACCTCATCAACCCTAGTGTCAGGGTTATTATTGAGCCGCCAAAGGCCCCTGACATGGCTCATGTAACGACTACTTACTTACATCAGTAAGTAGTAACCGGGACCAACGGCTTAACGTACCTTCCGAAGCACGGATCATCTTACTTTTTGGACGATCAGGTGATCAGCCTGTAACGTCCTAACCAAACTAGGGATCACAAAGTGGTAGTGTATATTATTATTATAGCTTAAAAAGCTTATTATAAGATTAATGATTACCTAAATTATAAAAATGTCTGGTATTGAATGTGTTCCTCTAGTTATTAAATAACATTGATTTAAAAGATGTGTTGCTGTTGCAGTTTCTTGTCATTTCTTCTCCCCAGCCATAACACCTTGCGAAATGACGTAAATTCAAAAATGTTACATTGACCTTCAACAAGTGTATCCATGATAATTACGTTGAATAAATGATTCTGATTCCTGATTTTTTATAGCAGATAGGCTATCAGACAGTTGACATCTGTTGCCTATGGAACCCTAAAAAAGAATAGGCCCTCATCTCCCTAGCGTTATCCCGTTTTCACAGGGTCCGCTTACTTAACCTGAAGATTGGACAGGTCCGGTTTTTTACAGAAACGACTGTCTGTCTGACCTTCCAACCCGCGAAGAGAAAACCAGCCCAATACAGGTTAGGTCTCGGGAATGTGGGTTTCCTCACGATGTGTTCATTTACCGCTGAGCATGTGATAATAATTTATGTTCGAAACATGAATTCGAAAACAAATTCGATAATCATTGGTTTAGGCCTGTGCTGGTTTGAACCTGCGACCTCAAAGTGAGAGGCAAGCATTCTACCAACTGTGCTACCACGGCTCCTGAGACTTCCTGATATAAACCACAATAACGATCTAGTTAAAAAGTATCGTGTTTTGGTGAAGATTACCCAAGGTAATGGTTTGTATAATAGCGTTCTCAATGACAATGATTGTCAAAGAAATGACGGTAGCTTACATAACGGAAGTCATTGTAGACCCTTCTACTTCCCGGCGAGCGTAACGAATGACATTTGTGTTTATTTAAAAGCCGCCGTAGCCCGGTTAAAAGAACGCTTGACTCTCACCTTTGAAGTCGCAGGTTCGAATCTCAGCTCAGGCCTAAACCAATGATTTTCGAACTTGTTTTCGAAATCATGTTTGGATCATATATATTATTATCACGTGCGGCGAAGGAGAACATCATCAGGAAACACACGTACCCGAGAAGTGCATTTCGGCGGTACGGTGTCTTAACTTGTATTGGGCTGGTTTTCGCTTCGGGTTGTACGGTCCGATGGTCGCTTCTGTAACCGCACCTGCCACACTTTCAGGATAAGTAAGCGGACCCTGTGAAAAACGGGATAATGCTAGGGAGATGATGATTGCAACTTAACTACGATTCGTCATAATTATAATTATGCGCAAAATTTCAATATTGATTTTTAGATGATTTGCTTTGATGTGGCCTTTTTAACCCCCCTGGTGCACAGCTTTCTTTTACAGATAAATCATGTTTATGTTTTTAACAGCGTGGTCTAGTGGTTAGAGCGTAAGGCTCACGATCTGGAGGTCCGGGTTCGATTCTCGTTGGGGACATTGTCGAAATCACTTTGTGAGACTGTCCTTTGTTTGGTAAGGACTTTTCAGGCTTGAGTCACGTGATTGTCCGAAAAAGTAAGATGATTCCGTGCTTCGGAGGGCACGTTAAGTCGTTGGTCCCAGCTATTAGCCGTAAAAACACCCCCACCAACCCGCATTGGAGCAGCGTGGTGGAGTATGCTCCATACCCCCTCCGGTTGATTGAGGGGAGGCCTGTGCCCAGCAGTGTGACGTATATAGGTTGTTTATGTTATGTATGTTATGTAATAGGATATAATAATAATGAAATGACATGATTTTATATAGGTAATGTAGGTTTATAGATTGAAAATGAGGGGAGGTTTGCGCCCAGCAGTGGGACGTATATAGGCGGTTTATGTTATGTATAAAATAGATTTATATTCCAATGCCATACAACTCTTACTTTAGTACCAACTCTGATAATAATGCGGAAAACCCGGGTTTTGCTTACCTGCTGCCTTGCAGGTTTAAAGAATTTTTTTTTTTTTTACTGGTACAGCAATTATTTACTGGTACCTCGACGAGACCAGACCATATTTCAACCGATTTGAGACCACTTTCCAATTCTTCAATTAGAATGATTTGCTACGATTATAATTGATTGTTTCTGTACCGCTCAAGTGATTGTTCGTACCAGCTTTCCCCGGAGATGATACGATAATCTTCATCTAACCAAGCTATGTAACAACGTTATTACTTTTGAACCGTTTAGGTAACAATATAACTACTTTTTTTTAGAATGCTTAAATATATGCTTCATAACTTTACAATCTAGCCTACAAGCTAATAAGCAATTTGTCTTTAACCTAAATTACAATTTTTTTTTTTATTTATTTGTATCATGTAAGTATTATTTACTTCAATTCAACTTCTTTGCGTGAACAAATAATCCATTAATTATAAGTTAAACGGCCACTGTGGTGCAATGGTTGAGAGTTACGATCCGGAGGTGTACTGGGTTCGAATCCGGGTGGCGACAGAATCCCTATTCGAACTTATGACACTACATTGTAAGTCGCGTTTTTCTAACAGAGCTATCACGGATTGAAAATGATTATCATTGTAAAAAAAAACTATTAGAAAATAGACCAAAAATAAAATAAATAATGTATACCTGCTTTCGTATTTTATTCGAGATTATCCTCAAAACACCAGCACATTCTTATTTACTCTAAAGAAAGGTGAGTCTTTGACGTAGAGTCACGAATTTTATTCTTAATTTAACAAGTCATCTATATGGAAAATCGATAATAAATACTTATATCACATAATACACATTACAATTAATTAACCTACGGTTAATTACGCAGTGTCTACACTTCACCAAGTTATAAACTCACGACATACGACGCGACAAAGTAAACATAAACACGCCGAGACTGACATGTACAGCGAAGCGAGGTTACTCGATGACTGAAACTTCGGCAGCGACTGAACCAGTGAACTCAAAGTCACACTCAGCATAACAATGACATAAGGTAAAGTCAGTACATAAAGTTATTAGGGGACTGTTAGAGCATTGACTCTACAATAGGTCTATAGTCAATAGAACTTCTTATCAACATCGTTGCCATATATTGAAAACCCCATAAGCACTTTTTTTAAAAAGAACAAAAAAAAATTACCTGTGTCAGTGTTACAGAATCTCTATCCTGCTGTTTAAGATTAACAAGCAAATATCTTTTAGTAAATCAAGTGAAGTTTTTAGGTAATTTTTCTTTGAAAATTATAAGTATGACAAGCATTTATAAGTATAATGAAATACATTATAAAATAAGATAATATAATAAAATCTGACTACATTTCCTCTGAATAGATTTAGAACTCTGATTTCCGACTGGGAACAGGGGGGGGGGGGGGGGGGTTACAATGGTCACATCGAAGCAATTCATACAATACAATACAAATACACTTTATTGCACCAAAATAAAAAAAGAAATAATTACAAAAAGACTCTTAACTAAGTAAAAAAAAGTAAAGTAGTAATTCATCTAAGAAAGCAACATTGCAATTTGACATTTGAGCATATAAAAGTAAGTGCGCAATGCAAACAAGTGTCAAATAGCAATATTGGTTTCTTAGATGAATTGCTTCGATGTGTTCACTTTAACCCACCAGTAGACAGACACATTATCAACTTAGCTGAAAGACCATCGTAGACTGTTTGCGTGATATATTTAACCTGATTACCATTTACCCACTAACACAATGTGGGTATACAGTGCGTGTGTAGAAATACATAATCCGATGACTTGTCATGCGTCAAGCACGATTTATATTAGACTAGTAGAGAGTAGCGAGAATGACGAAATACTCATTGAGATCTTGTCATGGTTATTGAGAAATTCTCTGTCTGTTATATCAACTGCATAGGTACAAATATAAACCTGTTATGGTAGAGCGGAGTCTTCTAATACAAGCATATTATGCCTGCTTAAAACGAGGTTCCAACCCTATGTACCAAATGTTACTGCAATAATCTTTTTTATTTTTAATTTCAACCGAATTACTACAATACGCCTCGTCTTTGAAAGACCGTGGTTTTTAGGGTACAGTCTCCAGTCGTCACTAAACCTGAAGTTGAGAACCTGAAGCTCTACTTTAGTACTCCAAACATTCGAGAATGAAAGAAGAAAAAGTAAACTTAAGCGCAGTAGAGGCTGGAATTGAATGTAGGTAGGCAAGGCACACTAAAAACAATTCGCCACGACTCAATTTGCGGAAACTGCTTGAAAAAAAAAATGCTTAATGACATTTTTAAACGTCGCCACCACTTGATCTACTTAGGAAAATCATCATCATCATCATCAGCCCATTAACGTCCCCACTGCTGGGGAATGGGCCTTCCCTATGGATGGATAGGGAGATCGGGCCTTAAACCATCACGCGGGCCCAGTGCGGATTGATGGTTATTAACGACTGCTAATGCAGCCGGGACCAACGGCTTAACGTGCCTAGGAAAATCCATCCAGAGAAAATTACAACAACAACAACATCAACACAAACTCACGCCTATTTCCCACCGGGGTAAGCAGAGACTATAGAATTCCATTTACATTTGCATTTCCAGAGAAAATGAATTTAAAGAAAAATATTCAAGAACTAAATGCGATATAGACTTACGAATTTTTTCGCGCTTGGTACAATACTTTCCGTAATCAACATGCCAATTCCAGTCAATCAACATTTCCGAATCGAGCCACTACCGGCGTCGGAAAGCGAATCGCCTCATTTTAAATCGTCACTAGACCACAATCACGGCTGTTTTCATCGCATACCTTTCAAATGTCTACAATTTCAGAGTTTCTATGCATTCCTGTCAAATAGTCGACGTTCAATTTGCAATTTAGCAGATCATTACCAATGGCTCTCCCACGCATGCGCGAAGTGTTACAATGAATTAAACATGCCGCGTCTATGGGGTGAAATCTGCGCAAGAGACGTGCTTTCTTTTGCAACAAGTGATCGATTCTATAACTATTCATTCGTTTAACTTTATTAATGGTTTCGTATCAGCGATTATACAGTCTATTGAGATCGTCGGCGGTGGTGTTGTGTTGTGATTGAATCGTTGAATAATTATGAGTGAATGGATAAGTGGATGAGATCAATTGTGAGAAGCTGCAGGTAACAATGAGACATTACAATCTCTCTAACAGGACGGTTATTTTATAACAAATAATTTCCAAGAATTATAGACTAGTTTCCAACTAGTCAAATCAGTTACTTTTTACTAAACGTCAAAACACGTAATTACTATGGAATTTGTATGAGAAAGCATCCTGTGACGTCGAAACGTGACAAAATGTCGCACTTATTATTACATTTTTTCTTTATTAAAATTCATAACTAAGTTAAATAGAAAAAAGAAAACGTTTCTTGTCACCTTTAGATCTGTCTATACTTTGTAATCAGAATTTCATAATTTATCTTTGACCTAGGAAACTACCCAATTATCCATCAAACCGCAGCGGAGCAGCATGGTGGAGTATGCTCCATACATCCTCCGGTTGATTGAGGAGATGTCTGTGCACAGCAGTGGGACGTATGTGGCCTTTTTATATTTGAGTGTCTGTGTAATTTCCAAGAAGCTCTTAATGTTGGAAGGAATATTGTTTATGCATAATCATTCAATACACGACAGAAATTCGCGCAATTGATGTGCCTATCTGTAGAAGTGGCGTTAAACCAGTTTAAAAATGACCACAGAGAATGACCTGTATGCTACCTACGGGTAGCGATTACGTAATCAAAGTCTTACTAAGACAAGAACTAGTTTTTGCATCAAATATTGTAAACCACAGTTCGAAATCGTATTTGTGGCCAAAGTTAGATGAGATGAGAGATGCTAGAATTAAGTTATCTTTCAACTTACGCAGCAGTATTGTCGAAAACAAATAAATATACCTAACATATACATAGTTTAACATTTATATACATATGTAAGCAGCATGCTTAATTACCTAGACGTAAACAACCTATTCCCGTCCCACTGCTGGGCACAGACCTCCCCTCATTCAACCGGAGGGGGTATGGAGCGTAGTCCATTTACGCCTAATAGCCGTTGGTCCCGACCAACGGTTTAACGTGCCCTCCAAAGCACGGAATCATCTTACTTTTTCGGTCAATCAGGTGATTCAAACCTGAAAGTACTTACCAAACAAAGGACAGTCCCACAAAGTGGTTTCGACAATGTCCCCATCGGGAATCGAACTCGGGGGCTCCAGATCGTGAGCCTAACGCTCTAACCACTAAACAACGGAGGCTGTTGTTTACCTAGAACATTTTACTAAAAGCCGTACTTGTTACGTTTTAGGTTCATGTCAAATTTCGAATAAAAAACCGTCATTGAAAATCTTTATGGTGTTCCGCGGCGAAAAGGTTCGCCGGACCCTAATGTGTCTCATCCTTTTAATGTCATATCACAGTGATCTCCCCTTCTTTACCTTGGGCTCACGATTCGAAAAATCGCTTCAATTCTGTAATATACTCACTCCTACATTTAAGTCACATTGTAATAAGGGCGAGCCGTTGGACCCAGTTACTATCTACTTACTTATGTAAGTGAGTAATCGTTACATGAGCCATGTTTTTCGAACACTTGATACATGTAAAATAATTTTGACGTGACAACAAGAAGATCCATAATTTTCTTTCATAACTTACTGTTAGAAACATATGGCTATGCAGGTAGAAAACGGGGTAAAAATATCCCCGTGGTTTACCTGGGTGGATTACGAGGTGGATGTCAGGGGCCTTTGGCGGCTCAATAGTAAACCTGATACCAGGGTTGATGAGGTTGGTAATCCACCCCACCACCCACACGATAGAAGGGAGAGCCTATTAACCGGGCACAAATCGTTGAAACCAATCTATGATCCAAACAAGAATTCAAACTCTATAAAGTCGAATTCAGTGAGTAAAGCCCGAGACATGTTTGCCCGATAGCAGAGCGGTTTCAGTGTCCTATTCTGGGACACTGGAATGATATACATATGAGGGACAGACCCCTTATTTATAATGTAAAATAACATGCTTTACTAACACTAGATATATAAGTAATTTTTCTTTGTCAATACTAACAAACTATGGAAGATTATGATTCCGAAATAAATGATTATTTATTTATTTATTTACCCATATTTCGCCCAGCATGTCATACAAAGCAGAGCCCTCACCTAATTACAATCCGAAGCAACCTTGACAGTGTACATCCGTTGGTGTGACCATTCTACGTAACGGACAGAAGTCATGGTTTGTTGACCACGACGCACGACTGACCACGTATACTATACACGTATCATATTGTGGTCTGGCCTTAAATGACATAACTCTCCTTTTTGCTTCGCCGCAGTCGGGCAAAAATTGGATATCGTCGCGTTATAGTGAGCTAAAGTATATTAAGGGGAAACTGATGAGTATGGAGACGACCCAAGAAAGTGTGGATGATTATATGAAGAATATGTGTGTGTGAAAGGTGTGTGCACTGAGATGACGACAGAGAGACATGGATGGAAGACTCATACACGTTCTTCTATCGTTTGGGTTGTGAGGTGGAGTACCAACCTCATCAACCCAGGTGTCAGGGTTACTATTGAGCCGCCAAAGGCCCCTAACATGGTTCATGTAACGAGTACTTACTTACATTAAGTAGTAACCGGGACCAACAGCTTAACATGCCTTCCGAAGCACGGATCATCTTACCTTTTGGACAATCAGGTGAACAGACTGTAATGTCCTAACCAAACTAGGGATCACAAAGTGATTTTTGTGATATGTCCCCACCGGGAGTTAGCTAGTAAGTAAGTAATATACACAGAAAATACCCCATCTCGAACATAGTTTAGGCTTCAATCGTATGGCGTCAGACGTCACAAACACAGATGCGCTATTAGTTAAAACAATATTTATACATCTTATCAAGGAATCCAGTGTTTTTAGATAAAATATCATCAGTTAGAAAGTAAGAGTGGCAGTTATGTACACATAATCACATGTGGCAAAGGAAATAGAGAATTATTTTTATAACGTGTGTTTTCACTGTGATGACAAGTAAACTATCGTGTAGTAGAGACATTTTCTAGCTATTTCCTACGTCGCTATGTAGGCTTGTAAATAGCTTCCTTATAAGTTCCATCTGCGGCTGATCAAAATTTCTAATTTCTCGTGGGAACTAACAGGCAACATGTTACCGTCGTTGATGTTGGTGGTTGTGGTTGCAGAAACGCATGACTCTCACTGTGAGGTCTAAGGTTCGACTCTCATCCCGGCCTAAGATCAATTTTCTAATTTCCAATTCATGTTTAGATTGTAAATGATTACCACGTGTCGTGCAATGCGATGAAGAAAAACATCGTGAGGAAATCCACATTCTCGAGAAATGCGTTTCGGAGGTATGTGAGCTAATCTGTAACGGGATGGTTTTTCCATCGCAGTTCGGAAGGTCAGACAGACAGACAGTCGGTTCTATGTATATAATTCTATATATAAAATAGAGATTAAGCGGACCCTATGAAAAACGGGATAAAGTTAAGGAGATGATGAACTTGCTAAATTTGATATACCGTTGTGTCAAAGTACGAACAAAATCACGTCACACATGTTAGGGGAAAAAACCTAAAAAAACAAACTTATCGATTTCAACAAAATTTATTGAATCGGTCGACCATTGATCTCAAACACCACAGGAGAGAAAGGTTAAGTTGTCGAAATACTATAGTAAAGAATACTATAGTAAAGAATGCTTTATTAAGTAATGAAGTAACTTACCGAGAAAAATGTAAGCAGAAAGCGGTGGTCATTGCGAATTTGACCCGGCTAGTATAAAATTATATAATTTTATGACATGTTTAACACGTTTGCATAAACTGTCTACATATATAAAATAGCGGATAATATTGTCAACTTCCTTAGTTGCGTAACAATTTTGAAAGTAAATACTTCGTTGAAACTATGTAGGAATGTAATTGTAATTTTTAGTGTAAAATGCTTGTAAAATCCAAGACTGGTTCCGCAAGGTTTGGTAAGCAGAGAGCAATAATATTAAGTACATGTCGCATACAATTGTACTACCAAATATTTAAATTGTTGTAGAGCATTAAGGTCGCCATTTGTACTGTTATCTTTCCTTGTATGTTTAATTGTTTCTTGTGTGGTTAATAAAAAATATTTGTATTATGATATGGGTTGTTGTCTAAATTTTATGTTTGTAGGTAAGTAGCTATATCGTTGTTTAAGATTTTTCCAACGAGATTATTTCAGTTCGACTGGACAGTATAAGGTAAGACACAGCACGGACACTCTATACAAAAATCTAATTCTTACCGCGTACCACCTATCGCGTAAGATTGAGCGAGACACCATCCGTGCGCTTTTTCTCTTAGCTACTCTTTAGCGGCTTATCGTAAGACCCAGAGCATGAGGCGCGATACGTATTGGTGCGGGGCGGAGAGTTAGGCTGCGTTTCCATTGACGCGGAGATGAGCGGAGATGTGCAGGAATCGACCAATCACCGTGAGGGAGAGTGACAGAGCGTCTTCGTTTTTCGCTCTCTCGAACGCTGTGATTGGTCAAATCCGCATATCTCCGCTCATCTCCGCGTCAGTGGAAACCCGGCCTTACAGTACTATACGTACTATGGTTCTTTATTCTATGGCTAGGGTAGTCGATGTAGAAACCACACGAAGTTCATTTTCGTAATAGTGTTGTAGCTGAACGAAGTAAATACTCCTTTGGCCAAAACTCTATGGTCCATAAAAGAATGAGTCCTAATAGGTATCGGGAGCGAAAAGGATTGATCATGGTTGACTACAGATATTTAATTATATTAATCGTATTGAATAAATACTGGTACATGGCAGATAATCGAAACAAATGTAAGTGTATAATGTTGGATGTCGATATACATCATCGATTATTTTCCGTGTGGTTTAATGTAATGTCTGTGTCTGCGGTATCCGAAAATAATAAATGTTTCTTTCTTTCATTATAAATGTGTATGAACTAATATCTTTTTTCTTTAATAATAGACAAGACTGGGAATCCACCCAGTATTTCTGATGTTATGACACAAAGTCTATGCGTTGTGGCTTCAATATGTTACGGGTTAATTGCGAAAACCCGATAGACGGTAACAGTAGTAACGGTAATGTACCAATTATAACTTACGGTCCACCATAACCGTTCGATTGTATTGTAATTGTGACTCCGTGACCGACTAGGTAACGCATATTTACGTTACTTAACCAGTTCATTCCGCCCTCATTCGAGATACCACAAACGAAAACCACGGAACCGACTGAACTGGTGTAGGACCATCACTTACATAAGTGGGGCTTTAAGGAGACGCCATACTGCGAATGCGGTCACCCGGATCAAACCCTATTTCACATAGTCTTTGCCGGTAATTCATATTTTTAATTGGTATGTAAGTGTAGGTAAATAAATATTTAACCATGTCGCATGGTAACATACCAATTCATACCATTTTTTGCGTGAGTGTAAATAAGTATTCAATATTCGGATGGATGTATGCGGGTGTAAGGGAGTAAATAATAAGGTCATAGTACTAGTAGTCTCCGTACCTACACCACTCCCACCCAACACAGCCCTAAACTACAACGACTACGTCGTGGAGATCCTTGGGGAGGCCTATGCCCAGCAGTGGGCGTCGTACGGCTGATGATGATGATGATTCGAAATAAGTAATACAACGTCAACGTCGTCGTCGTCGTAATGTGAGAGGACTTAACACCAAACTGAGCTATTTTCGACAAAATTTCCTTACCGCCGACTGTGACATTATAGCGGTTACTGAATCTTTTCTCAAGGACGGTGTTGAAGACTCAGAGGTGGTGTGTGGAGACTGGAGTATGTTACGCCGTGATCGCATCATCCGCGCTTGCGGCGGCGTGCTGCTGGCCGCGCGGCCGGGCATCACGCTGCAGCGGCACCGTGACCTCGAGACCGTCTCTGGTGAAGATCTTTGGGCGTCCTTTGTTATTGATAATGTTATGTGTTATTTATGTGTAGTTTATATTCCCCCCAATTCTTCGGATGATGTGTATATGTGCTGGTTTCAGCAAGTCGAGTCTATCATTAATAGCCTAAAAGGTCTTGTGATCATTGTCGGTGATTTAAATTTGAATCCAATATATGTATCGGATAGTATCTTAAGTTATTATTGTTATTTTTTAACCGTGTGAGGTCTGCAAGAGAGGAATGAGGTGATGCATGCGTATGGTGGAAAGTTAGATGTGGTGCTGATCCCGGAGTGCATTCGTGACGCTGCTGTGGTCGAGGTGGAAGGAGGAGGACTCGTCCCCTACCGCGATGACTACCATCCACCGCTAGATATTACTCTGCCACTAGATCAATTACTGCGTCAACCACCTTCTGAGCAAGTTGATCCTAGCAATATTGACTGTTCTCGTGATTGGAACTTTGCCAAGGGTAACTATGAGCTAATGTACAATCTCATATCAGAAGTGTCCTGGGAAAGGGTTCTTCTGACAGATAACGTCGATGTTGCTCTTGAAGGTTTTTATAGCACCCTTTATGGCATTTTTGATGTTAGTGTTCCTAAAAAAGTACGGACTAGGAGGATCAGTAGACAGTATCCTATTTGGTTCACCGCTGACATAATCAGGGACATTAACGTCAAGGCTCAGCTTCATCGTCAGTGGAAATCGACTGGAGATCGAACCCATTATAACGATTTCTCCTGTCTGAGAGCGAACATTAAAAGAAGAGTTGCTCTGGCGTACAACAAGTATGTTGATCACATACAAGAAATTATTAGGGTTGATCCTAAGACGTTCTGGCAGCATGTACAAAGGCTCAAATCTAAGGGAGGTTTTCAGTCTCGTGTGATTTACCAGGGGATAGAGTGTGTGGGAAAAGATGCAGCTCGCGGATTTGCAGAGTATTTTTCAAGTGTGTTTCTGCCTAGTGCCCCGGCATTAGATTGTGACGCCTTTTCTCACAGTGACCGAAGTAACGCTGCTAATTATATACACATACGTGAAATCACGCTAGCTGACGTCGAGTTGGGCATACGGTGTTTAAAGGCTAGTAGCTCTGTTGGGCCTGACAACTTTCCAGCATTTATTATAATGGGCTGTGAACAACACCTCAAGGGTCCAATTCACCACATTCTGAACCTTGCTCTCTCCACTGGAAAATATCCTCAAATTTGGAAGCTAAGTCGTGTGAGGCCTATACCGAAGACTACAGATATCGCCAATGTTGAGAATTACCGACCAATAGCCATCCTTTCGGCTCTAGCCAAATTGTTTGAGTCCATCTTACACAGGCTGCTCTCTGCCCAGCTGAAACCATTTCTGTGTGACTCACAACATGGCTTCCGTTCCAAAAGGTCTGTCGATACGAACCTCTTGACATTGGTGGATTCTATTTCGGAACATCTGGACAGCGGTATACAGGTCGATGTTCTCTACTTTGACTTCAGAAAGGCTTTCGATCGGGTAGATAATGATGTACTGTTGAGGAAGCTGGGTTATATTGGTTTCACACCTAAAATGCTTCGTTTCTTTGCAAGTTATCTACGCGATCGGCAGCAGTTTGTACAGCATGGCTGTTTCGTTTCTGAGCCGTATCACACTCGCTCCGGAGTCAGTCAAGGCTCAATATTGGGCCCTCTACTTTTTGGACTCATGGTGAATGATCTCGACTCCGTCCTTAAGAACGCGCGATGTCTTCTGTACGCTGATGACTTAAAGCTTGTGTACGGCATCGAACAGCCAGCTGACTGCCAGTCGTTACAGCAGGATATCGACTCTGTATACCGCTGGAGCGTTGAGAACAAATTACTGTTCAACTCAGCAAAATGCTGTGTTATGACATACAGTCGTGCAAGACAGCCTACTTATGCGCAATATGTGTTGGGTGCGGAGCCCATCAGCCGTGTATCATCGGTCAAAGATCTTGGGGTATTGTTTGATACGCGCTTAACCTTCCACGAACACATACGAGCTCTTGCGGCTAATTGTTATCGAAGGTTAGGCTTTATTATCCGTAACTCGCGGGATTTCTGCAACCCCCAGATTTTGAAGCTGATCTACACGGCACTGGTTCGAAGCAAGATAGAATCTTCTTCAATAGTATGGAACCCATATGAGTGTACTTACGCCTTACTTCTAGAGAAGGTACAAAAAGCCTTCCTGAGATTTCTATACAAGAAAATATACGGATACTATCCATTCCTTTATCCAACGAAATTCTTGTTGGGAACTCTAGGGTTTAATTCTCTGGAGGTGAGGCGTAATTACACTCTGCTAACCAGTGCCTGCCGCACGTTGCGTGGTGGCTCAGACTGCCCCGAGCTGGTGATGCAGCTGGTGCGACTGTACGTCCCCGATGTGCCCACACGCAACCTCCGGCCACGCAGCCGCCCGCTGCTGGCCGTGCCGCCGGCGCGCACTGTCTCTCGCAGACACTCGCCGCTCCTCCGCGCACAGCACATGCTCAATGCACTCTTGGACTCAGCACCAGAGTGTGATCTGTTTATGAATGAATGGACGAGTGTGTGTCGTGAGTGTCTGAGGTTCTGCGAGGCTATGAATGATGAGTGAAAGGTGATTTAATTTTAGTTTAAGTATTGTGATTTTTGTTTTGTAATGCCCTATTAATGGCACCTGCGTGTGCCTCTATTTAACTTTCACGGCGCATTAGCGCTTCGGCACTGTAATGTCGTGAAAAAAAGGTATAATAAATAAATAAATAAATAATAAATAAACGTCACCTTTTTAACGTCTCAAGTTCTTGACAAGCTTATGTACATTTTATGAAAGACTTGATACAGTAAACAGCACGTAAGTATCAAAGTTTCTTTATTACTCAAATCAAAATCAATACCTACTCTAAAAGACTACCATTAGAAAACAAATTGCGGGAGTTGAAAGTATGGCTCGTTATAGCCATAGAATATAAGAGGCGAGTGATTTTTACGACCATTACACTGGAGGTAAGTACACTCGCGCGCGAAGTTCTCGTCAAGTCTCGACGAGTCTCGTCAGGGGTCTCTCGAAGACCTGTCCGCGAGGTCTTCCAAGTCTTAGCCCACTTACACGACTGCTACCACCCAACTAATAAAATATCATTCAAATGTGTGCTTTAAATCGTGGCCTTGCGATATAGTTTATATACAGGGTGTTAGTGACGTCGTAACGAATACTAAGGGGATGATTCAAACCATGATTCGGAATTGATATCAAGTGGATTTTCCTGTAGGAAAATTCACAAAAATTTTAGTGTTTTTTTAAATTATTTCCTGTTCCATACTTTTGCGACGGCAATTCCACTTGATATCAACTCAGAATCATGGCCTGAATCATCCCTCAAAGTATTCGTTGATGACGTTCGATGTCACTAACACCAGGTGTCAGCACGCTTACCGCCATCAGACTGCTCGTTAGTTGACCGCCAGCAGTCGTTGTAGTTTAGGGCTGTGTTGGGTGGGAGTGGTGTAGGTACGTCGGCTACTAGTACTATGACCTTATTATTTACTCCCTTCATACATACATCCATCCGAACCGCCACGGGACCGAGTGCCTGAAAAGTGCCGTCGCCATGACAAGGCAACACGAGTACAACCATCAACCTCGCAAATCGGCACGTCTTGGAGTGTCTCGTCGAGTGTACAAACACCATTAAAATCAGAAATGTCTAGATCACGGGCAAATTAAGTTTTCACTCGCTCACTCACCATTTTGCGACGAGATTAGGTTGTGGTTACGGTGATAAGCGCGAAAAAGGTTTTTTTAAGCATTATTAAGTAAGTTAGACGGTATTGTATATATTGAGCATTTACACCTGTCTTTCTGATCTTATAACCTAATACTGTTTAAAGTATCTGCTATAAAATTTACTATGTTGGTAATACATATCGCCTAGAAGTATAAAATCCTTAAATAAATAAATAATACAAAATGTGTGTGTTTGCCTCCGTGGCCTAGTGGTTAGTGTTAGGCTCACGATCCGGAGGTCCGGGTTCGATTCCCGATGGGGATATTGTCGAAATCACTTTGTGAGACTGTCCTTTGTTTCGTAAGGACTTTTCAGGCTTGAATCACCTGATTTTCCGAAAAAGTAAGATGATTCCGTGCTTCGGAGGGCACTTTAAGCCGTTGGTCCCGGCTATTAGCCGTAAAAACACCTCCATCAATCCGCATTGGAGCAGCGTGGTGGAGTATGTTCCATACCCCCTCCGGTTGATTGAGGGGAGGCCTGTGCTCAGCAGTGGGACGTATATAGGCTGTTTATGTATGTATGTATGTGTGTGTGTTTGATTGCTGCTTGGCAATAAGATCGCTTGTAATGCTTCTTTATCCGGTTGTAACTGTCGGTGTGGAATAACGAATTATTGATTGAAAAAATATGTATCATGTAGCTATATTACTATTAAATAAAATAACAACTGCAACAAGAAATAACGATCCCGACGACCATATTACTCTAGCCATAGAGGCAGCCAATCAGCTCGCGACACCAAACACTTCAGGACCCCGATACCGACCCCGCCGGCGTGGTCGACGATTTCCCTCATTCAGCGCTTATCGCCTCTAGGGTCGATTAATTCTTTCAAATATTTTTCCTCTCAGACAACGCCCTGAGCCGAGGTTCGCGCCCAACTGGGCACCCTCAGGCCTGTTGTCTTAAACGTTGTATCGGGTGAGAGCCTTCAGCGCTCCCCATTTGTCCGGCCAAGTAGTTAATGCCATCTGCGGCAAATCTACAATAAGTCACGTCAAAAAAAAACAAGATATAACTTCTATAAAAAGGCAGTGCTTAGGTACAGTATGAGTATATTAAATATCAATAAGTATATCGTAAACAACTAACTCTCAAAGCGAAAAAATCTATAAAAAAAAGTTCATAACAAGTAACGTCGACGTATTCGAACAAACAAACTGTTCAAATATCATTCAAATCCGACACGACTCAGTACTTACATTTCCATACAAAAGGAATAACTATAGAACATTACCACTGTGACCACTACCTTAGAATCGTTAAGACTCAAGACTTTAACATCCATTGCCTCTCCGTGACTAAAGACTTAATTGCATCGAGTAAACCAAAGATCAGTATACGTAATCCAATGGGACATTTCAGTGTTGCAAATCGTTACGATAATCCGGAACTTGTGTTATTGACACTAGCAAGTGGCAAGTGTAACTGATTGGCTATAATGCGCGGAAAGTTGCTAGAGGAAAATAGGTTTTTTTTTTTAAGTTTTAACTAGGTTGTACCTTCTGAGCATTCTTCTACTCTTGAGAAAAGCTGTCCTCTTAATTGCATACTCTGATATACTTAACAAAACATACAGCAAACAAGCATTTTTTTTTAAATTTATTTATTAGGTTTGCCAACAGATTATATTTTAAGGCACCCCCTAAGTACGGTCACGAGCATTAATATGTATACACTTTGGTACCACGTCACATTAACTTTTTTGACAAATTGAACTGTAAGTCTCACTAAATGTCAAATATGTTAGTGCAACAGAGTCCTAAAGTGAGTACATTATATTGCTCATGACTGTACTGTGTGCGTTACCCCAACAAGAAAGTATCTCCTAGAGTTATATGAGTAGAACGTATAGTTGGTGCCTTATCTGCTGTAAATGTGCCCCCACATAAAAAATGTGTGCCCCCTGTCGTTTCGAAAAAAAATCGAAAAAACGATTCTTGCTGGGGTAACGTTTTTCTAGCAGGAAAATTCTAAACGAATGATCGGAGAGAGAAAAACTGTGCATGGCCAGATAGCTTATATGTGTGCCAAAATGTGCCCCCAAAAATAAAATCTGTGCCCCTTCAGATTTTCGAGATATTGCATTTCCTGCTGGAGTAACGTTTTGATGAATAGTATATCTCTAAAACCATTGCATGTGCCCCTGTAGAATAAACATACGCGAGTAGCTCTTAATGTGTGCCCCTTTGTGCCCCAATTAGATTTTAGAAAATATTTATAGTTTTCAAGTTATCGCGGTTTTATGAAAACCCGAAAAAACATCGCAGCGCCTAAATGAGACAAGGCATAACTTCGCTGAAAACTGTATTCGGTCTTTCTTGACGCTAATAATAACCATACAAAGTTTCAAAAATGTTCATGCATGCGTTTTTGAATAATCTTGCTAAAAGTAAAAACGATGGTGTCATAACTTTGACGGCAAAATACAAGGAACTGGCACAATCCCAGATGTGTAGGTGTAAACCAAAATCTTGTGCCTTTAGTCAAAAATATATGGTGAAAATATTGAGCTTCAAATGTTACGCATTAAGTAAATATAAACAAAAAACCAAAATATGTAAACAACGGCTGGTTATCCGACCAAATCTGAATGACTACTAAAAAGCGACGGATTCATACATATCGATGACCTTCTTTACTTTACTCACTAACCGGTTCACACGTGTTGTGCCTGAGTACACTGAAGTAGAAAAGTAATAACTAATAAAATAAAGTTGTTATTGGATTATATTTTAATAGCTGTTTCTATGACCTTACACATGATTAAGTACATTTATAAGAGCCATTTTCAAATAAAATGTACATGTGACTAACATGCTCAAAATCGTGACCAAACTGTTTTGTGACATACCTGTATTTTTATACTAATGTAAATAATAATTTCCACATCAACAAGCTGTTTCATTTATATAGTCACAAGGTGCATTTAATATATTTTTTAATTAGCCCTCAAAACTTTTGAACGCGACTGTAAGGACAACAGCTTAGGTATAATACGTCCAATAAAGAAGGTCCTCGTTAAGTATGAATCCGTCGCTTTTTAGTAGTCATTCAGATTTGGTCGGATAACCAGCCGTTGTTTACATATTTTGGTTTTTTGTTTATATTTACTTAATGCGTAACATTTGAAGCTCAATATTTTCACCATATATTTTTGACTAAAGGCACAAGATTTTGGTTTACACCTACACATCTGGGATTGTGCCAGTTCCTTGTATTTTGCCGTCAAAGTTATGACACCATCGTTTTTACTTTTAGCAAGATTATTCAAAAACGCATGCATGAACATTTTTGAAACTTTGTATGGTTATTATTAGCGTCAAGAAAGACCGAATACAGTTTTCAGCGAAGTTATGCCTTGTCTCATTTAGGCGCTGCGATGTTTTTTCGGGTTTTCATAAAACCGCGATAACTTGAAAACTATAAATATTTTCTAAAATCTAATTGGGGCACAAAGGGGCACACATTAAGAGCTACTCGCGTATGTTTATTCTACAGGGGCACATGCAATGGTTTTAGAGATATACTATTCATCAAAACGTTACTCCAGCAGGAAATGCAATATCTCGAAAATCTGAAGGGGCACAGATTTTATTTTTGGGGGCACATTTTGGCACACATATAAGCTATCTGGCCATGCACAGTTTTTCTCTCTCCGATCATTCGTTTAGAATTTTCCTGCTAGAAAAACGTTACCCCAGCAAGAATCGTTTTTTCGATTTTTTTTCGAAACGACAGGGGGCACACATTTTTTATGTGGGGGCACATTTACAGCAGATTAGGCACCAACTATACGTTCTACTCATATAACTCTAGGAGATACTTTCTTGTTGGGGTAACGCACACGACTGTACTCCCTTCAATCAACTGTAAGGGGTACTATACCCGTACCCCCTACTCCAGTGTTAAAATCAGAGACACATTTTTTTTTATTGATATATTAATGATATTACCTAATAGCAATCGCGACATAATATTATCTAATAATCATCAATCATGTTCCAGATTTGCACTAAACAGGCTGCGGTCTAATAAGTCACAGAAAGCACATTCCTCTAAGAACTATAACCATAAGGAACATGAGGCTACATTGTTGTTGGTCCTTTATCGGACCTTACAATAGGCCATTAAGCGGGACAAGTCGATCGAACCAACTATCCTTGACACTACCTTGTTTGGCGTATTTAATATTTCATCGTACCTATTATTATTATGTTCTTTAACTGTCATATCATAAAGCCCATAAAGAAGGGGGTGAGCTGATTCACTCTCTGCTCATTATTCTTTAGGACTAAGTATCGGAACTGGCTGAATTAAATCTACATTGTGGCTTTGCAACAAATTGAAGAGAATCAGAACTATGTGTCTTATATACTTAAAAAGAATTTGACTTTACTTTGTGTCTTAGAGAGAGAGGTTTAGAAGAAGATAAAGAATTAGGTTTGGATAGAGATAAACAGAAAATGCTAAAAGGGCTAGAGCATGGCTCTTAAGTTAAAAATATTTAACAAAGCATCACGTATGTATCTCCGAAACGGTGGGCATAGGTGTTTAGAATATATACCCACTCTTCGCTTCATTAAAATATAAATTGTTAGAACAAAGATCGATCGATCGACACAGACCATCATCTCCATAGCATTACCCCTTTTTCACAGGGTCCGCTTACCTAACCTGCAGTTTTGACAGGTCCGGTTTTTTACAGAAGCGACTGCCTGTTTGAGTCTGACCTTCCAAGCCGCGAAGGAAAAACCAGCCCAATACAGGTTAGGTCACATACCTCCGAAAATGCATTTCTCAGGAATGTGGATTTCCTCACGATGTTTTCCTTCACCGATCGATACAGACCACAGGTCATAAAATCGCACAGAGAAGGAAATAGGTATTACACCACCATTATCTAAGAATGCTGTAAGATCAGTAACGAATGCTACAATAACTGAACTCTTGACACCGTCCACGACCTTAAGACCTGGAAATGAGTAGAATAGCCGGAATGATTGTGTAAAAAATGACAACCCAAAAATGGTTTAAAACCGTTAATGTCGGTTGGCGTTACATCACATTGTTGTGCAACAAGTTATTTCAAGGATTTTATGTGCAAAAAATATCTGTATACTACTATTAGGTAAACAGAACGTCCACTTCAGGACAATTAGTGATTATATTTCGACGAGTTAGCTTTGACAAAGCTGCAGAAAGAAGCCAGTGCTGTGACTTGAATTAGCAAAGAGTTTAACCTACTGTTAGATAGAAAAGAATCGATCGAGCTAATGTCGATAATTTTCTTCAAATAAAACCCTAATTTCTTTCGATTAATTTCAATCCGGATAAAAATTGAAACCAATTTTTTTTCCTGGATTAAAACTAGCGTGTCTATTGCGAAATGTTTTAACAACCATGCGATGGTTTTATTGAAATTTTATTTTTCAAAAGGCGCTTGTAACGTTTTCAATATAAAGCGACGATATGCGCTAATCAGAGGTACATCCATGTAGGAAAGTGAGTATAACGGAACGTAAGATTTATAAGAAAGCAAGAGATTGTTTATGGTATTAATTTAGAATGGTTAAGAATGGGACGGAAGGAAGTTTTTTGTTTTAAAAATAAAAATGGTGGTCTATTATTATTGGAGTCGGAGTGTAAAGGTGCATATGTTTTTTTTGCAAAACAAGAGAAAATAAATGGAGTGAAGATAAAATATCGCTTTCAAATCTATATCCCACATCCATCTCATGAACCTATAGGTACTGCGTATGTATTACCTAACACAAAAAAGAAAAAAACAACATCGAAAATGTTTTTATTATCAAAAATAATATAAAAAAAGAAAGAACGCATATGTTCGAGGTAGGGTACAATAGGTATAAGCTTTATAAGTTTTAAAAAATGAATAGAGGTTCCCAAACTATTGACGATTGACGCAAAATTATACTTAATATTACTGTTTAATTGTTTTTGCTTCGGGAATATGCAACGTAATTTTTGGCAAGTATTTCTCGTAGTCACTTTCGATCACTTACACAGGCACTCAGGAGTTCATAACAAACATTTATTTTACACTTCCGCATACAAAACGCAAGATTCTGGGTCATTTATCGCATTATAAATTCTGCCCTACACTTAGCGAAGTGTTAGAAAGTCGAAAGTGAAATGTAACGGCTTGGCTAAATGGTAGCAAAATAACTAGGGAATTATGTATGAGTTTGGAAATAAAAACCATTGATGATTATTCTTATGCAAAATTTATGTGGAGCATCTTTTTATAAAAGTTTGTGAAGGGTTAGATAATTTAAGCATTATTACACTGTTTATTCATTCTTCTTCTATCGTATGAGTTGTGAGGTGAATTACCAACCTCATCAACCCAGGGTTATCATTGAGCCGCCAAAGGCCCCTGACGTGGCTCATGTAACGACTACTTACTTAGTTTACATCAGTAAGTAGTAACCGGGACCAACGGCTTAACGTGCCTTCCGAAGCACGGATCATCTTACTTTTTGGACAATCAGGTAATCAGCCTGTAACTTCCTAACCAAACTAGGAATCACAAAGTGATTTTTGTGATATGTCCCCGCCGAGATTCGAACCCGGGACCTCCGGATCGTGAGCCCAACGCTCAACCACTGGACCACTGAGGCCGTTTATTTATTTATTTAACATTACACAAAACAGAATACATAGACAAATTAGACTAACACAAGACAGTCGGGTTCCGGTTATTTCTATGGGATTTTTCTTCCAGAAAACCGAAAGAGAGATAAACTTAAACTCGGAGACGACAGACAGGCGCGAAATCATCTTGACACAATGAAAAAATATACACACGTCTCACGAATCTTTCATTCTTCAGTAATGAAACATTACTATATTAATAATAGCCACTTAGCGCCAAGTTCATTATTTTTATATTACTAAAAATTACAATGTTTTTAACAGTAGTTAGTATGGGATCATAATTTGGAACCGAGCAAAATGACCGTACAATCATGGAGAACAATAAGTACATGCTTTAACTATACGAATTCAAATTTCGAAAAATGTTTGAGGATGATCATAGACCTTACAATACATTACAACCCACACTTTTTATACAATTTTGGTGGGTAAATAGTCTTTTTTTCTTAGTAAAATAACTCTAACCCGACTAACTCGACCCGATCCGACAATAAATCTGGACCAACCATGGAAAGTCGAACCATCAAGTAAATGTGGCTTAAAGGAGTCACCATACAGTGAATGTGGTCACTCGGATCAAACCCTATCTCACATAGTGAACGAGTGCCCTCTGCACCGGTTCCCAGGAGGCATAGTCGAGCTGCATTGTGTGACGGATGCGGCAGCGACTTGGCTAGGGGATCTTAAGCTGGATATATGATCCATGCAGGATATTTTATTTTTGTCTGCCATACGCAATAATAATAGTGAGATAACTTAGATAAATATGTCTAAGAATAGGACTAAGACATATCTACACGTAATTATCTAAAGACGTACGTGTCAAGTATGACGCGATAAGAAAACTGGTTTGTTAAATAGATTTTATAGGTGAATTTGCATAAATTAATAGCCATTAATAGTTTATGTGGTCCTGTGGTCCATCGGCTTGCTTCTCTAATAGGGAACACCGGTTCGAATCCCGGTAACGGACTTGCACCTCAAGTGCAGTTTTCACTAACTCAGTTGGCTCGACTATTATAGATGGCATCATACATATATCACGTTGGTCAAACAGAAAGCTCGGTGAAGTGTGAGTACTTAATTCATCTACCTGACTACCCCAATTGGGATATAACCGTGATCTTATGTTATGTAATCTGAAGATTTGACAGGTCCAGTTTTTAACAGAAGCGACTGTTTGTCTGACTGACCTTTCAACCCGAAGGGAAAACCCGTCTGTTCGTTAATTCCTTCGATAACCAGAGCTAGAGACTAAATCCATGGCTGGTAAGGTGGTCAGTGCAACACAAATCTATACATAATCACAGCATGAAATAAGATTGGCCACCAACCTGACTGCTGCTGCGCCGGGCTCCAAACCACGGGACCGAGATACCTATACCGCCGACAGTTCCTTGTTGTATTCACCAACTTAACACTCAGCTGAGTTGAATTAGGTATTGTCCAACATTAATAACACAATTTCCGATAGATTAAACAGTTTCTTCACAATAAATTCACAGCAAACAAATTATCCGTGGTGAACCCCGTGGTCGGCGCGAACAGAGTGACGCCATATTGGTTTCGACCAATAGCGTGGAATGCCGCGGCTCGCGTAAGTCGAGGCGGCAGATTCAAATTTCAGCCATGAGTATAGTTTGCGTGCACATAATCCTCCCCCCCGAACCAAGGCCTGCCTTGGTTATCAACCAACCAAACCTATGGTAACCTACAAAGCTTCGACACGGGCCGAAGCAGAATTCCGTTCCCTGTCCTAACTTCTGCTACGCGCGTAACCGAATCCGAACCAGGTAAAAGACGCAAAATACGAGCGCGTTTCCACTTTAGAGGAGGATAGTTGTCCTCCTTAATCAAAACTAAATCACCGACCTTAGGAGCTTCCGAATGCGAAGTCCATTTAGTACGTTGTTGCAACGTATGTAAGTATTCATCACGCCACCTAGACCAAAAATGCTGAGTAAGTTTTTGAACTTGGTGAAACCGTGACAACCGACAAATATTTACTTCCTCGAACGGACGTTCAGGCAATGCTACCAGAGGTTGACCGATAATAAAATGTCCGGGTGTTAATACTTCCAAATCCGAAGGATCCGCACTCAAAGGGCAAAGCGGGCGAGAATTCAAAACCGCTTCCACCTTGGTAAAAAATGTGGTTAACTCTTCAAAAGTGAGCCGTCTCTCACCTAAAACTCTATTCATGTGAGTCTTTGCAGACTTAACTGCCGCTTCAAATAGTCCCCCCATATTTGGACTACTTGGTGGGTTAAAAAGCCAAGTAATATTACTTTTTACTAACTCACGTTCTAAATCCGCATGATGACCCTTTAAATAAACATAAAGATCTTTTAGATATTTATTTGTCCCGACGTAGTTTGTTCCACAATCGGATCGCATCAAAGACGGTATTCCTCTCCGCGATGTAAACCGAGTAAAAGCCGCAACAAATGCCTCAACCGACAACTCCGAGACCACCTCTAAATGCACTGCCTTAGTGCTCAGACAAACAAAAATACATAGATAGCATTTTAATAACCGAGCATTTCGTAAAGAACTGCTTTTTATCATAAACGGTCCGGCGAAATCAGTACCGACACCTTCAAATGCACGAGAACACCTAACACGATCAGGAGGCAAGTCCGCCATGAAAGGCTGGTCTAAACGAGGCTTAGCCTTAAAGCATTGCACACACCGAAACGTGACAGTCCGTGTCAACCGACGGACAGAAAGTATCCAGTAAGTCCGAGATAAAATAGCCGATAACGCATTGGAACCGACGTGACAATAAGTTTTGTGGTAATATTCCACCAAAAGTAAAGTAAATCTATGTTTACTTGAAAGTAAAATAGGATGACGAGCTGAATAGGGTAAACCCGAATGTCGAATACGCCCTCCAACACGAATCACTCCGTCACTATCCAAAAACAAGTTTAATTTCCTTAAAGAATCTCGTATAGGTTTTCCCAACCTTAATGCCGAAATATGTTCATTAAAATCTGAATCCTGAACCGACCGAATTAAATAATTTAACGCACTACGACGTTCCGAAACCGAAATATTTTTACCGAAATTACGACGACACCTTTGTCGACAATTCTTAATAAACCGAAAAACATATGCCGTGACATTAACTAACTTGTCGAACGAGCTATACCGACCGAATAACAAATCTAAAGTTTCATTACCGACAACGATATTGGTAACGTGTTTCGCACGTAGTCCAGGTAAATCCATAGGAACTTCAGTCTTATCACTAGGCCAAAGCTCACGTGGTTGACAAAGCCACTCCGAACCCCACCATAGAGGGTGCTCCACAAGTTGAGCCGCGGAGGCTCCCCTAGATCCAATATCTGCACAGTTCAACCCACTTGAAACATGTCTCCACTGAATTGGTAAGTTGGCATTGTTAATCTGAGAAACTCTGTTGCCTTGAAAAACTTCTAATTTGTGTGGGGGTGTCTTTAACCACGCCAACACGATGGTACTATCACACCAACCAATAACTTCCGAAAATTCAATAGAAAGCTCGCTCAACGCAGAGAAAACGTGATGTAGGAGAGAAACAAGAAGTACTGCGCCACTGAGTTCTAACTGTGGTATAGTCATTTTGCTTTTTAGGGGGGCAACCCGAGACTTAGCTATCACTAACCGAACCGAAACTTCTCCGTGAATATTCTCCGACCGTAAGTAAACTGCAGCCGCGTATCCCAACGACGACCCATCGCAAAACCCGTGTAAAGAATAACTGACGTCATTAGCAGACTTCAAGCACCGTGGAATTGAAATTCTCTGTAAATTCGGTAGATCCGAAACAAGATCATTCCACTTCTTAACCAAGTGTTCAGGGGCTGGAGCGTCCCACTCCACACTCTTAGCTCCGTCACTGAGCAGCTCTTGTAATAACAGTTTGGCTCGAAAAACCACCGGACATATCCATCCCAACGGATCAAAAAGTCTAGCCAAGGAAGAAAGTATACTGCGCCGAGTAACTGGCGACTGCTCCGAAGGTAAATTATTTACCCTGTACGTAAACGCATCCGATGAAGGGTTCCACTGAATTCCTAAGACCTTAATAAAACCGAAAGTGTCTTTATCCTCAAAACAACGAGGTGTCTCGCAGAAATCCTCAGGAAAATCAGCGAGGAGCCGAGGTTCATTCGACGACCACTTTCGCAGCTCATAACCTGCCGTCTTCATCAGCTGTATCAACTCGTCTCTAATTTCCTGTGCTTCCTCAACTGTGTCTGCGCCTCCATTAAGATCATCAACATAAGAATTATTTATCAGTAACTTCGCAGCCCTGGGAAAAAGTTCCTGCTCATCAGCAGCCAACTGGTGCAAGCAACGTATCGCTACAAAAGGACTCGACTTAAGACCGTAAGTATTTGTAGTAAGTTCAAAAATCTGAATGGGATCAGCTGGACTTTCCCGCCATAAAATCAATTGATACCTACGATCCTGGGGATGGATCCAGGTCATCCGAAACATCATCTTTACATCAGTGGTAAACACCACCCGAGGTAAACGGAAATTTAAAATAATTTTAGTTATATCATTTTGTAACCTTTCTCCCGAATACAAACAATCGTTAAGACTAACCCCAGTAGTTGTCTTAACACTACCGTCGAAAACAACCCGAATCTTATCCGTGTCACCAGACGTTTTAAAAACACCATGGTGCGCTAAAAAGTAATGTTCCTGTTCCGAATTAATATCAAACTCCGAAAGTTGCATATGTTTTAAATGAATATATTCCCGAATAAATTGAACATATTTTTTTTTGAACTTAGGCTGAACCCGCATTCGCCTTTCCAAAGCCATAAACCGCCGAATAGCAACCTGCGCGGAATCACCCAACTCCGCGTGATTAGGTATCAATGGCAACCGAACCATATATTTACCATCCGAACACCGAATAACCGAACCCGAAAATAACCGCTCACAATCAACATCGCAAGGATCCCTAATTTTAACCCTGGGCGGCTCCTCCGACTTCCAGAACCGCTCAACCGCGTCCACCAATGAGACACCCGAAAAAACATCAATATTCCGATTCCGACAAACAACATTATTATTATTATAATTGCCCCGTAATGGCCCGAAAATAGCAAAATCAAATATTGTATCAATGGCATAAGGTCCACCCGGCCGTAAAGTGACCTTATTCCCTTCTACAATTTCACCGAGAATATCACAACCGAAAATAATATCGACCTTCGATAAATGTCCGAAACCATCATCCGAAATACGTAAATTATCCGAAATACCGAGCCGACTAGCCACATAAGTGGTAGGAGTTTTCAAAACAACCGCATTAACCGATAGAAAAATATTATTTCTTTCCGACCGAAAATTAATAGTAACAATATAATTACTATTCGAAGCGTGAGTGCCACCTACACCCAACAAAGGAGTCACAGAGTAATGTTTTTTCAAACCGAGTGAATTAACAAAATCGCTACGAACAACCGAAACCTGTGAACCGAAATCTAATAATGCCCTTGCCTTAACAAGCTCCCCATTACCCGATAAAACATTAACAATAACTGTAGGTAAAATAACATTATCTTGTAAAGTAGGCATAGAAGAAACATTACTCTGCGCTAATTGCTATTCCGATTGAACAGAATAACCCGACGGCAGCGCGTGACCGACAACTGCCGCGCTATCCGCGCCCGAACAACAAGCGAAACCGCCCGGCCTCACGTCGTGCGCCTGACCGGGGTGGCCAGACATCACAGTATGCACCATACGCTCGTTACGGGTGCTCTGATTAAAGGTTTTATTATATGAATTATTATTTTGAACGTGTGCACCTTTTGCCGTCCGAGCACTAGGCTGCATATCTAACGTACATATTAATGTATGGTGACCGAGGTTACCACACCGACCGCAAGGAACATGACGGTTACAAGAAGACGCCGAGTGTTGGCCGAAGCATTTGAAGCAAAGCCCATTATTGCGTATCCACATTCTACGCTCACCAGAAGAGCCGTTTTTAAATTTATAACAAATGTCAATATCATGACCCGCGATTGAGCAAAACGCGCACCTATGTTTAGCGTCCGTGCTGTACGGAGCTACCGAAACCGAATTAATATTTTTTGTTTTGGGAACCTCAGAATTAATGCAACCTGTAGTCGTTGTTTCAAGCAAACTACACTCATTTTGTAAAAATGTCGTTAAATTTTCAAATGTTGGTAAATCACACCTTAATCCGCCGTACTTTTGTTCGAACCGAGTCCTAATGTCAATAGGTAATTTAGACAAACTGATATGCACAAGCATATAACACCAGCTGTCCACAGGTAGACCTAATCCTTTCAAAGCCCGAGTTGACTCCAGTAACGGGTTCAAAATACTCGTACGCAACGTATTAACCTTTTTCAATACCGGAATATTCAAAATACGCGATATATGCGTGTCCGCGAGCAAGCGTTTGTTGTCATACCGTGCTTTCAGAAGCTCCAAAGCCGTATCAAGAGATGAATCCACCATAGGCAAGTGTTGTAACATTGACCTTGGTTCCTTTTGCAAATGAGAGAACAGGTAATGAAACTTCTCGGTTTTTGAAATGTCTGTACGAGACGACACTAGCGAATTATACAAACTTATAAAACTGCACCATGTAAATAAGTCACCATCAAACGTTTGCAAATTAATTTGCGGTAGGCGAGCAAACGGCGCACTAGTGGTAGGTATGTAAGTACCCTGTGAGTGTGGATGCTCCATCGCCTTGGCTTCCAACTTGTCATATTGTAAAGTTGCGCATTTATATTGTTCGTCATACTTTGCAACTACTTCCGAATCGGTTACAACCTCCAATAAACATTCATAGGCCTCCGTTAAGTTATCAAAATGAGAGGTTAACTTCCGTAACCGCGCTAATTTTACACTTGAGCTAAACTCCGATGAATCAATCATATCAATTGTATTTAAAAACCAATCGCATTCTATTTTGAATTTTACTTCAAACTTTTTCGCCATGTTGAATTACCTATTTTATTCAACAACGAAATAGGTACCTACACAAAAATAGAAAGTGGCGCGACACAACCGAAAAAAACCGAAATACGCCGAAAATACAAATCTGTACCTATAAGTACAACCGAAATAAGATAAAATAAATCCGAAATATTGTTATTTTAACCGAAATAACACCGAGAAAATTGTTTAGAACCGAAACCGAGCAGAGGTCAGTGACCGAAACCGAAAAAACCGAAGTACACCGAAAATACAAATCTGCACCTATAAGTACAACCGAAATAAGATAAAATAAACCCGAAATATTGTTATTTTAACCGAAATAACACCGAGAAAACTGTTTAGAACCGAAACCGAGCAGAGGTCAGTGACCGAAACCGAAAAAACCGAAATACGCCGTAAATACGTATATGTACCTATAAGTACAACCAAAATAAGCTAAATTAAACCCGAAATATTAGTATTTTAACCGAAAAAACACTAAGAAAACTGTTTTTAATAGGTAAATACCGATAAATAAAACCGACCGACCGAATGTTACGTGACCTACCATCCGAGCGACAAAGGACCAAAATATGTTCGTTAATTCCTTCGATAACCAGAGCTAGAGACTAAATCCATGGCTGGTAAGGTGGTCAGTGCAACACAAATCTATACATAATCACAGCATGAAATAAGATTGGCCACCAACCTGACTGCTGCTGCGCCGGGCTCCAAACCACGGGACCGAGATACCTATACCGCCGACAGTTCCTTGTTGTATTCACCAACTTAACACTCAGCTGAGTTGAATTAGGTATTGTCCAACATTAATAACACAATTTCCGATAGATTAAACAGTTTCTTCACAATAAATTCACAGCAAACAAATTATCCGTGGTGAACCCCGTGGTCGGCGCGAACAGAGTGACGCCATATTGGTTTCGACCAATAGCGTGGAATGCCGCGGCTCGCGTAAGTCGAGGCGGCAGATTCAAATTTCAGCCATGAGTATAGTTTGCGTGCACACCGTCTAATACAGGTTAGGTCATATAATATCTACCTCCTAAACGCATTTCTCGAGAATGTGGAATGATACATAGGGTGGTTATTAATAAACTAATCTCAAATTTGAAATCAAGACCATGTCAATGTGATAGTTCTTATTAAAAACAGGGACTTGAGCATGATCTTGAGGGCAGTCTCAGCTGAGATTAGTTTATTAATACCACCCTAAGCTACAGTAATACATAATGTGAACACTGAACACAGTTTTAAGAAATGTTTTCCTAAAGACTATGTATTGACGCACCTTTACAAATTCTAAAATGGCCGACATATTAACGAGAGATAGGCAAACGATCAGTGCTAAGTTTCGTGTGGAAACATGCAACTTTCCAGCTCGGGTGGCTGAGATAATTGCGTCTTCAAACAAAAGGCAGGTTGTTTTCATCACGCGCCTGTGGTACTACGATAGCTCGAAAGGTAGTCACTCGCGAGAAATAGCAAGGGACTTGTAGATATGCTTGAAAGGATTAAGATATACAAACGGGTAAAGTGTCGTTACCGTTATCAAACCGGTATGACCACGGAATAGAAGAAAAAGGGTGGAAAGGCGGTAACGCACATTTTATATGAGAACCGCTGTGGTCGGTTCAACCCCGCTCTCTTTTACTACCTACTACTTCTTGCAAACAGATAACTACGATAGCTCTACTACTTCTCAATTTCCATAGTCACTTTACCGGCAATGTATATTTTATATGACAGACTGCTATTTTATTATTACTTTTCATGAGATACTGCATACAAAAGAAAAATTCATAAATATCTTTTTATTCGGTAGGTGGTATGGTTGCATTTTGGGTCGTATTTTTTTACATAACGAACGTCTCATCCGCTTAAAACTACTGCAGCTTCTCACAACCTGTATAGCCGGGGAAAAGAAGCTGCAAGAAAAACCTCGAAAGAGAGCCCTAGACGATCGAAGTGTTGTATAGTCTGAAATACAGGGTGTTATAACACCCGGTATAATAGGGCAACACTGTGCCGCCAATTAATAAATAGATAGAATATACTGTCATGTACGTTTTTCCCGCCTTTTGACATACATACATACATAAACTCACGCCTATTTCCCACCGGGGTAAGCAGAGACTATAGAATTCCATTTGCTTCGATCCTGACACACTTCTCTTCGCCTTTTGAATAAATAAATAAAAAGTATTTTTTGATAAATAGCCGATCATACAAAGGTTTTTAGCTTTCCTGTGATAAGGAGGGATCTGCTTCCATGATAAACGATATTAGATATTAGGTTATAATGCACAAGGCGATCTTTTAATATACTATCGCGGAGCTCCGTTTGTCGTAGTTTGCGGACGAGTGGAGTGCAAAGTTGAAGTATGAACTATTTGCTCATACATGGCGCGCGTTTCGCGCTCACTGGTCCCTTCCAACCTCTTTCTCTATTCCGTGAGTATGACATTGCTGTACCAATTTTACAGACCAATAAGAAATCGATACCTACCGTAATTTTATACCAGTAGGATACCGTCTGCGTCTTTGAAATAGACTACTCTGGACGCCATCCCACTTGCGTCAGACCGAGTACTGCGGGGCGGAAGGCAAGAGGGAAACCACTGCCCTATTTTTCCTTAAAAAAGTAGCATGGAAAATGCTGCACCGACAAGAGCGTGGCTCTTAAATTGATGATTAGTAAATAAATAAATAAATAAATGATGATGATAGGTAAAGCATGTACTTATTGTTCTCCATGATTGTATGGTCATTTTAAATAATGAATTTGGCGCTAAGCGCCTATATATGAGAGTTAAGAGAATGCTACACCGACAAGAGCATGGCTCTTAAATTAGTGATGATGTGAGGATACCGTAACCTTATTCACTTGTATGGATAGATAGATAAATGTAGGGATAATGTTGCTAATGTTTACGAAGATATTGTGTTGCCTGTAATTGTGTGTGTGGTTGGTGTCTATTAAATATAAAAAAAGTAATAATTATAAAAAATATATGCGAAAAGCCACGGGTGCCTCGTGGTTCCTTCGCAACGAAAATCTGCACATTGACCTAGGTCCCCCAACCATTGCCCAATGGGTTAAATTAGCTTCAAAACGTATTTTTCGATTCTGCTCCGCACCACCCAAATGCCCTCGTAGTCGCGGCTTCCGAACACATTCCGCTTATAGACGGTATGTACTGAAAAGTATCGGCGCCCGAAGGACGTAATATACGATCCCGACGACCCGATTACTCTAGCCATAGAGGCGACCAATCTCGCGAAAACGAACACTTCAGAACCCCGATACTGACTCCGCCGGCGTGGTGGACGATTTCCCTCATTCAGCGCTATCGCTATCGACCCTCTAGGATCGATTAGTTCTTTCAAATATTATTTTGTCAGATGACGGCCTGAGCCGAGAGTCCGGGGTGTTCCAGAGGTATCAGTATTAGTAAATACTACAGCAGAGTACTGCATAGTAAACTTAAAGTGAATATAAAATGAGTTACAAAAGTAACGCATTTAAAACAATACGAGGTCATTTAGCACATCATGGGAGAACTAGCCAGAGAAAATTGAATATGAATGTGATGCAACTAATATTGTTTGAAGGTTCAACGGTAATTGCAATAATACCGCTCTATGCTTCATTGTGCAAATTGATAGCTTCGTTAAAAATAAGTAAAGAGGTTTTAGGTTGCTGTTGAGGTGTTTTCAAATGTTGGTATAAAATCTTATATCGCTATTTGTTAATATAGATAATTATATTTTATTGTACAAGAATAAAGTAGCATGGAAAATACTTCACCGACAAGAGTGTGGCTCTTAAATTGATGATGATGATGTACAATAATACACAGAACCAAAAATTTTACAATTTTCATTTATTTAGGGGGGGGGGGGGGGATATTTGCGCATATTAAAGTAAGTGCGCACTGCAAATAAATGTCAGATAGCAATATTGCTTTCTTAGATGAATTGCTTTAATGTGGCCATTTTAACCCCCCTGATCTTTATTTATTTATTTACATTTCACGACTTGTTTGTGTGGCACTTATGTTATCAGGTATATACTCTTTGATCTGCATACAATAACAGTTAGGAAACAAATGAGAGACACACAGTAGTACCGGGAAGACTACTCGGTAAGTACTAATTAGTATTTAGTAACTACTGGGAACAGGGTTTTTTTTTATTAATCTGTATCTTACTTGTCAACAAAATTAACTTTCTTATTTTTAAAAGTAAGTGGAGATGTAAATTGATGATCCAAATTTATCATTAAGCTCATTGTAGGTATCTGAATATAATATTTTTTAGTAACTTATTTGATTTGCCTGTCTACCATCATTATATGGATAGAACATGCAAAAACATGTAAATATTTAGTAGGGTCAACAAACACTATGCCAAAGTGTAGTTTTCCTTCAATTTAGATAATAAAGTAGGTATGCAGTTATTTTGTGACTATTACATAACAAAAACTCACAACTATATCCCAATTGGGGTAGTCAGAGGTAAGGTGTGTGCAAGGTGTACTAAGACCCACACCTCACTAACCTTCTTTTTTTATTTTCTGACTATTGGATAAAGTTATCAGAGTTTTTTTTTAATTTATGAATTTTGAATTTTTGAATTTAAGGAGTAGGATACCTACCTATTCAATAAACAGAAGCCTTACAAAAATTATATAAAAATGTTGACAGATGCTGGTGGTCTATGAGTCATAAACTTGTATGTTACTTATTCTCATAATATTTAAATGCTAACTTTTGTTTTAATTGCACTTGCTTATGCTGAAGAAAACTCACAAAGAGAAATTAAATATTATGCTGTATACCCATGATAGATGTTTGTTTCATAAGAACCTTACACAGAAACATAAACAGGCTCGCTAAGTATATTATATAAGGGAAGTGTCAATAAAGTTTATTGAAAATAATTATAACAAGGTATGAGGCTCGAGACTTCGTTACAAGTCGATGAAGCGGAACTACCTTTGAACTGACACCAAAACGAAACTCGTCACTAAAATAAAACAAAAAATAACTCGTTATCCTTATTCCTTACCTGTTTTAGCGCGGCCTTGTTGAAACTTTCAACTCCACAACTTTACTTTTGTACTTATGTGACACAAAAATAAAATGAGAACAACACACGTACTATATCCGTTTTCTACACAAAAACAATATTTAGCAAAACTAGATTACTAATAAACAAACGTATAATAGCAACAGTTTATAAATTGTCAGGTGTTTTACACTAATGCACTGAATAAAACAAGTAGAATTTACGAAAACTTTCATGCGTGTCTCAGATGCGTGCGTCAATCGTCACGTTCGGAAATCAACAAATTGTTTGACAGATCGTTTATTTACGAGCCAGTTCGTGCGCTATAAAACCATCTAATAGAAACAAAAGCGTGTTTAGTTGCTCCTTTCTATTAGAATATCAACTATGGCACGTTTTGTACATAAAAAACATACAAATGTAGATACTGGCTGAAACCGCGAAAAAAAATGTTTGAATGCCTTTACATAAATTAAAAATTATACATTTTTTATTTATAAGGCTATATGGCTATACAAAATATTTTTTACCAAAAATAAGCCTGTATTTTTAATAGTAAAAAAAAATATAAAAATAGATGAACAGTCAAAAGTTGAAGTGTTATTTTTATTATTAATTAATTTTTCTCTTTTTTTCTCTTCCTTCATGTCTCTTTCCCATAATATGAGGTTGGCCCATTTAAATATACCCGCCAAGCCTGCCGGACCTGGGTAGTCTGGTTGTACAGAAAAACAAAAAAAAATTAAGTAGGACATTTAACAGCACAAATAAATTCGTTTTTTTGTTTTGTGTCATAAAAATAATATTTTGGAATGAAATTTATTTCAATTTATTAATTGTTATTAAGTGGAAGACCTGTTTATAACATGAAAAATAAAAAAAAATCTTATTCTATGTAACAACAAAAGAGTTTAATATTAAACAAAAGATTTTTGTTTAGCAAAACTTAGTTTTTTGGAGGCCTCGCTCCAAATATGACTGAACCAACGCGGACAGTTGTAGCTCCAAGTTCGATCTGGAAAAATATACTTATCATTATTATTTTTACCTGTATTACACTTGATCATGTTATTGTTACTCAAAGTAAGTTTTACCCTTTTTGAAATACATATTCATGTTTTTTTTTTCAATGTTTCCCTATAGGTATAGGGTAGAGAGTGAGAGTGAGTACTTGAGTAGTACAATTAGTAATCAACTTCAAAAGGGAAGATGTTTTGTGTTCAACAGTATGGTTTTTATGACTCAATATTCTTCCCTTTCATTCACTACCTAACTCATTTATTCCTCACAATAATAAAATTAATATAATATAAAGTATAGTAAGATAATTTCAAAAAGTATGCTATGACTTACGGCATGTTCAAAATCACTGGACATTCCCATTGAAAGTTCCACCTTATTAATATCCAAGTTTAGGTTCTCACACACCTCCTGTCGACATTTGGCTAGAGTTAGGAAATCTGGATTAGGTCCCTGTGACACATCATAGTCATATTGACCTATGGTCATGAGCCCATTGAATTCAAGACTTGGACAGTTCTTTAAAACATGTTCCACTAACTTTGTGGCTTCAGCAGGAGCGACGCCATTTTTAGCTGAAAACAGAAAAGAAAATAATGATGTTAAAAAATCTATAACTAAACTTTTTTTAAATAGTGTAGTTTCAAGTTATTTTTTACAAAAAACATCATGTTATATAAAGTACAAGCTTCTAACTTAAAAATCTAATAACCTAGTAAAAAGATATTTTATAAAAAATATGACAAAAAAGCATTTTAAATTAAAAAATCATATTCATCACACCTTCCTCCCCACTAGTATTAACTTGTACCATTACATTCAACTTGTTTTCTTCCTTCCTCAATTTAGTCCATTGTTTATTTAAGTTGTCAGCCAATTTTTCAGAGTCAACTGTTTCAACCATATACAATCCAGGAGAACCTACAAAATTCCAAAAAACGTTTAATTATGTATATTTTCTCAATGGAGAAGTGTTTTTAGACTTTTTAGAATATTTTTTTACCTGCTGAAATAATAATAATGTTATTGCTACAAAGATTGTGTATAAAAAAAATACTGCTTTATTTTTATAATGATATTTTCTTTAAAAATAAGACTAAAACTGGTGATATGATTCATACAATACATTTATAAAATGTAAGTGTTATGAAAAATTAAGAAAATGTAAAATAAATTACCTAGTAGTTTATTTATTTTATTAGTCTGCAGGTGTCCTATGAAATGCCATTTGATGTCTTTGCATTTGTCCAATATTTGTGGGTCTATGGACTTTTCAGCCATCTCGTTCACATAGTTCTCCCCAAAGTGGCGCTGGCCAGCATCGTAGGCTTGTATTATGAGAGGCACAGGTTTTATTTTGGAAACAGCCACCAACTGAGGAGTAACTTGAGGAAGATCCTGAAAAGAGTAAAATAGAAGGACATTTTTTTAATGAGCCAATAATGTTACTGTCAAATGAAAAAAATAACTTACAAAAAAAGAAAAACAATACAAATACTTTTCCGCGTCGTAGTGTTTAATGATGATAAAATACTTAAGAACTAATTTAAGATATTGACCTTGCGTAACGGTTATTAGATTTCTCTTTACTTCCAGAAAAATCATCTTATACCTACGTCTTGTTGAAATAGAATAGTCGAGATAGTGGGTACAGTAGGTATTTAGATTTGTTTGCTTACTTTGCTCCTTCTCGCTACAGCAGCCTCGATCTGAGTTAGTACATTTTTTAGTCCGAACATTATGTCCACTTCCTGCTCAGTGCCTTCGGACATAGCGTTGTTATTTCAGCAAAATCCAAACTAATTTACTAATCTCTCGAACAGCTGACGTTTGTTATCAATCGATGATACTGATGGATGAATGATAGATACAGGGACTAGTCGTTCAAATAAAAACAAGAAGAAAACTTTACTTCCACGGGTATGTACCCTAATATAGTTGTCATATTCACTCATATAGTAACAAATAAACTTTAATTTATTTTTGTTGTTTTTCTTAAAACTAGTTTTTTTATTAAAACTGACAATTAAAAATCTTGAATCGGTATTTAACTATGAAACGAGTGTGCTATATAATTTATAATTTGACAGTCTTGAGTTCGTTTCTCAGAACAATAACTAAAGCATAGAAGGAAGGCTAAAATAAGAATTCAGAAACTATAAACCGGCTCTCTTCTAGCTTACGACACAAACTATGAGTGAGAAAAGGACAAATGATTCGCTCTTTGCTTCATTTTTTCCGAGGTTGTCACAACATGAAATGTCATTTGGACCTATTGGACTCATTTTAACTCGGCCAAATACATAGTAACATACATAAAAAGATTTTACTTATATTTACCGAACTATTTGACACGGTCGCGTCAACTGTGTTTACGAGTGTCTTGTGTTCAGATTGTTTTAAGTGATAATTTAACAATATTTTTCCAAATAAATGGAAAGAAACTTTTATTTATATCAAATAATTGAGTGTCTCGACTGTGTGACATTATGTCTTGTGTGGTATGGGGCTGCAGCTCACATTCAGGAAGAAAAGAAAATAGCCAACAACTTCTGTCGTTTCATCGGTAAGTTTTTTGTAGTTTTCAAGTGAAATGTGAACTGCTGAACAATTTTAGGAAAGTAATATGTTTTGCTGAATAGATTTGTAGCATAAAATATTTGAGATATCCATTATATTATACGTTTCATCGATGAATACGGAATTGATTTGAGGTTATGTTGATTGTCCATAGTGATGTACTAAAATTATCGATACTTTTAATTTTTAGATTTCCTGTAGACGATAACAAAGAGAAAGAATGGATAATTCGCATTAATAGACGAAATTGGATTTCAAATAAGTACAGCCGTATTTGCTCGAAACATTTTACTGCGGATTCATTTATGTGTGTTCCTAATTCAAAGTGTGAGGCGTCTTCGAGACGATGCTATTCCTACATTGAACATTATATTATAGATCAGACAGATGAAATGGTGTTTAAATTTAAATTTCAGCCTAGCCTGCATCATCTCACTGCTGGATAGATAGATAAGATATTTGTATCATGTTATCACAACACGTTTATACTATCTATCATTCAACTACATATTATTATGTACTTAATAAACTTAGTATATACTAAATCTGTAGTTGTTTTATGTCTAAAACAATTATGAGTTGTACACGTTTTATATAAGTAAATTATTATTATCTTTGATTTCAGATATTAAATCCAAAAGTGTCGACTGGATTTACATGAAAAGGTATATCAAATAATTTTCTTTTTTTATATTTTTAACATGATATACATATATAGAGTGTATAATTCAACCAGCTGCACAATGCACTTAAATCAGATATATTTTACTTTTATTTTTATAGATTATTTTGTACATATACTATTTTAACATTATTATTAAACTTTATTTCAGTCAGTTCAAGAAGACGAGATGAAAAATTTAAAAGAAAAGCTGAACAAGTCCCGCCTCAAGATCAAACGACTTAATGAAAAAAAAAAAAAACAATGTGACAGGGTGTCACAAAGACAGTTTCTAAGCAAATTGACACTGTTTAGAAATTAATAAATTTGTATTTATTGTAAATATAATGTACATAATTAATAACGTGTGAAATAAATACTTGCTAATGAACAGATTTACGATCTAATTTATATTTCATTTTACCTCCTGTTCTTATTTACTCCTACTCCAACACTCCAGGTTGATACGAACTGCGCCCAATAAAGAATGTAATGAATGTTATAGATTTGTGTAAGCGACTTAGATAAATCTTGACTACACCTTCCTTTACAAATACAAATATATACTTTATATTTGTATTTGTAATATACTTTATTGCACACAACATACAATACTTACAAGTTTTACACGAAAGATACAGTACACCACCTACCTACCTTTTACTTTCCCTTTCTGTTCTCTTATGAATACTTGTATGCCGTATTTTTTTAAGTATAATGCTATATCTAGTAGGTACGAGTATGGTAATCCTAGTATTGAAACAGCTTGTAGCCCTAGTAAAGACCGCCATTTTATGTTTACAGAGTGGCACGTTTTTTCTGTAGGTATTTCCAGTCCATACTCTTTTCTATGTCTATGGCGTGACCCCATCGGGCCTCTTACCGTCTGTGCGGCTTAGACCCGGCGGCGGCGGTTCCAATTTGCACGGCACGTCGATCGACACCAGTGCACGGCGGATGACATCATAAATAAATTCGAATATTACAAAATACTTACCGATGAAACGATAACAGTTGGCTATTTTCTTTCCTTCCTGAATGTGAGCTGCAGCTCCAAACTAATATAAACCAGACAATATAATCCAAAAATGGTTAGATACTTACCTATCAGAGACAGAGTCTCCTTTCATCAAGAAGAAGATAATTGCATCCTACAAAAAGAAATCTTGTAAAAAAAATTTATCGACATTAATTGTAAGTAAATTTAATTTTATCGACATACTACTAAAGTGAAACCCAACACTAGGCAATGAAAAACTTGTGACAACCTACGAAATTACGAAACAATTTTTGTATATGCGTCTTTGTCTAACATTACGCCGGTTCCGTAAGATAAAGTAGAGCAGAATTATAGAGTTCTGTTGCTATTTTAGCCTTCCTTCTATGCTTTAGTTATTGTTCTGAGGTTCGTTTAGAAATATTTTTTCTTGCACCTCTTTCTAATTCACGAATGTAAGTGAGATAGCAAGTTATTTTTTTTTTATGAACGTGAACTTGAAATATCTCTCCTGTCTGATTGATTTTCCGTTCGTTTATTTGCGTTTTCCCCGACGGATTTTCGTGTTTTCCTGTGTATTGAACGTGTTCATTATGTTCAAAACACCTTCATCTCACTTGGGCTGACACAACAACAGCCATGAACGTGTTAGAGAAAGCAGAAAAGGCGTTGGAATATTTGAAAAACGTCGATAGTTCCACGAAGTGGGTTGCTGAAAGTTTTGTGATGTTTAGTTCATGGTCGTTGGATGTTTTCTAATTTTGTGATTGTGCCGTAGGAGCCATGAGGTACAGGCTGCGGCGGGGACCCTGGGGCGATGTCTCGGAGTGCTGGGGAGCCGGCAAAACTGCGCCAAACACTATGCAAACTTGCTTCACGCCGCTATACCTACGTTGTTGAATTTGGCCAGTAACAGCAGTGTGAGTACATTATTATGCTGCCAACTGTGAATGTAATGACTCAAGCTGTAATATACACTAATGTTAAATATAATTATAATATAATTCATATTATGAAATTATTATGTTTCTTTTAGCAGGTGCTAACATGATTTAAATTCAATTACCAACAACTAATCACGTCTAGTGCACGATATTGCGTTTAATAAGATATTTCATCATATCAAATTTAATTAAGTAACCAGACAGACTCTTTAATTCTACTGCTTATGTCATATGAAAACATTCTTCAGAGTTCTAATGTGTAAATAATTTGTCAGTGAATTAAAATATTACATTAAGACCTACATCATTAAAAAGTAATTAAGTTTGTAAACTATAAACCATTCTTTTTTGATACTACTTATTCTTTATTTTGATACTAGTTATAATTTGTGTCTTACTAGTATTCTTATAGGAAAAAGGAATACTAATGAACTAATTATTAGAATTATTTAAAAATACCAAACCTACAACCTACCTTTCAAAATTATTATGTACTGGTGTTGATTCTGGCAGATAAATCTTAGTTTTATTATGAAAGCAATAAAATTGAGCTATCCTTCACACACAATGAGGATATGAAAGAGATAGAGCTAATTTTAGAACTATCAAGTTTTGTTTGCCATAATTGGCACCACTCTGTGTATGAATAAGGTAAGGCCTTTGCAATACCTTTTTTTTAATGTTGGGAAATGCGTTACGCATACCACGCCGCCCGGGGGGACGACGTGGTTATGTGGGACTCCCCGTGTGTCGCCACCCGGTATACCCACTAAAACCCAATGGTGTTCCTCCTTGCCACCGTGTGGCGGGGATACGGGAACGCAATTGCACACAACCGCGTCCACGCCGGCGGATGCCCTTGCGGGCCCAGCGCCCATGAGAGCGCGTCAAGCGCCTCCCCCTCCGCCGAGGGCTGCCCGGAACACTTGGGGAGCCCTACAGCACGAGACCTATGTTGTGCAATACCTACCTTAACCTTAGAACATTAGAATAAGAAGTCAATCTCACCTTTGGGAAAGCTGGAGATCGGGCAAATAGGCTAGTTTCCAGCTAGTCATATCTGTTACTTTTTATTTTACTAAATGTCAAAACACGAAATTAGTATGTAATTTAACTATGAAAAACATGATAAAATATCAGACTTATTATTATTAAAGTTAAATAGAAAAAAGAAAATGTTTTTCGTTAGTTTAATTTATCTTGAACCTAGTACACAACCCAATTGGGAGGCAATAAATAGCAAAGCAGATCCTGAAACTATGTGGGGATAATTCTAGAATGAAGAAGAAGATAGTTTTATAAAACATTACTTCTTGATTTGCAGGCAGAAGTACGTCTTGTCGGAGATGAGGCACTCAACAGAGCTGTGGTCGGAGGATTTGCATTCCATTCCTATAAGACCAATATTATCCTTCAGAACCAGATAGACCATACTAAGAATGCCAGGTATGATTGTTTTTTTTTTCAGCTAGTTATTTTGTATCATGCATGAGCATGGAGTATCTTATCCTATAGGAATAAGATAGGACAGTTGTTTATCCATTGTTTTATACATTGTTCATTCAGTTGTTTATCTTTATATTTGACTCATCAGTCATTTTGGGCCAAACTGCTTTTCTCAACAAATTTAATGCAGTAATGCAGCTTAAGTGCTGTGGAAATATTATGACAGCTCTCAAACATTTTTAAAATTGGAAAAAATAAATAAAAATAAATTATTAATAAAAAAATAAAAGAACATAATCTACGCATCCGTGCGCGTTATTTCCCGCCGTGGCGCTTAGAGCTTAATGCCAAACGGGATGAATTGAAAGCCCTACCACCTGCGGCGATCAATTATACATATTTAAATGGTGTACTCACATGCCTGCTATGTGCGAGGATCTTTTCCAATAAAATTGGCTATATAAGCCACATGCGAGCACACGAACGTCAGAGACCAAGCAATCATCGTATAGGTGATTAGCATTCAACATTCATACCCACAACACATTATGTAGAATCTGTACGATTACTTTGTGGACTATTTAGATTCTGCCCTTTAACATTTTTATTTATTTATTTTTATTTTCTTACTGTTAATCTTCAACAGTCAAATAACACTCCAGAAATATGCTATAAAGTTTTAGTACGATCATAAATGTTTTATCTATTCCCCCAGATGGATCCGCGCAGCGCTCTCCCGCGTGTGCCTGGGCGACTGCTGGCTACGCCCAGGGGTGGGCAAGATTCGCACTCAAGCCCAGACCTTATTTCCGAAGCTCAGTCAGATTGTCAGACAGACCAGCGAAGTACAACTAGTGTTGGAGGCTTTGGAGACCAATTTGCCCAGACTGTTAGTAGCTTTGGCTGATTATACCACTGATGAGGAGATATCTGGTGAGTTTTTCTTTTTCGTTATTAGATGTTTAGACCTAGAGTATTTAGATAGAAGCAGTAATATTTAACTGTGGTATAAGAAAACCAGGTATGCTCAAAAGTGACAGCTAACATTTCAAGGTTAGCCCAGCTGGCGTCATAACACCCTACGTTGCGTCATCAAAGGTAGCCCTTTGATGACGCAACATATGGCGGCTTTTCATAGGATAGAGCGTACCTGGTCTTCTTACACCATGATTGAAATGTTATACATAATATTTTTTTTCCAGAACTATCCAAAGCTCTACTATCACACGTGGAGTCATCAGAGCCTGCAGTCAGGCGAGGTGTGGCCAATTGCGTAGCCCATCTTATTGCGCATAGAGAACCCTTGCTTCCCAATGTGCTGTCCAAACTATTTGGTAAGTTAAGTATTAGGCTCGTAGTCCACCGGTGCGTTCGTTTCAAATAACTGACAAATCTTCTATCGTGTAGGTTGTGAGGTGGCTTACCAACCATCAACCCTGGTGTCAGGGTTATTATTGAGTCGCCATAGGCCCCTACCGACAAATGTTATTGACACATTATGTGAAAATCTCCCTTTTTCTTTCGTTCTTTTTTTCCTTCCTTTTTCTTTATTGTACTCACAAATTAAAAACAGAACGAGAAATGTAACAAGCACTGTTTTATGGATATGGTAAAAGTCTATATTTTTAACAACTTCTTTGGAGTATGTTACTTTATGCTCACCTAGATGCTCATAGATGTTTCATTAAATAAAGACATATCTGGCCAAACTAAACTAAACTCGAAACTACTGTATCCCAATTGGGGCAGTCATCCATTGCAAGATGAACTAAGTACCGACTCACCGAGCTTTCTGTTAGACCAACGTGAGATAAGTGGTGAGCCATATCGCCGATGAAAACTTAAAAACATTTACTTATTATTTAATTTGATTGCTGTTCACACAGATAAGCTATGGCCTACAGCATCAGACAACAACGCCATACTAGGCTGGTTTGGCGTCGTCAAATCACTGTTTCAGGCAAACGAGATATCCAAGTTCAATGAAAACGATCTGTTCTCTGTGCTGGATTATTTGGAGGTGAGATTAAATAATATACAACTCTAAATAGATTCTACATTAAAGTAAGAATAGGGTAGTTTCCAGCTAGTCAAATTAGTTACTTTTTACTAAACGTCAAAACACGAAATTAATATGGAGTTTCTATGAAAAGGCAAACTGTGACGTTATAAAGTATACGACCCAATAGCTTGTCTTTCTCTTTCAGTTATACCACCTGTGCATCCACTACATAGATGCGTCAACAGAACACAATACACAGAACGCGGTTATGGAATGTCTGACCACTTTACTGTCGCAAGCTTCAGGACTGTATAGGAAGGCTCTGTTGGAAGTCCATCCAAAAATTGTTAGCTTGGACAATGTTAGCGTCAAAGGACATAGGAGGAATATTAGTAAGTATCAAAGACCCGATTGTCATTTTTCTTTGAAAAATATCGTATTTTTTCTGATAACTTTTGTCAAGAAGTTTTAACTAAAGATTTGGTTAAAATTATAAAATAATCGTCTAAAGTTATTGCTTCTCTCCGTTTAACGTATTTCGAATGTAAAGTGAGTATTTGTATGGAGTTTTATTTATTGTTGCCAGTTCCATTTTTCAGGGATACATACGTATTTTTAATCTGTAGATGATTACCATTTCTGTTAGTAACTTTCGGACATCTTTTACTAGTTATCTGAACATAAAAACCTCTGAAAGAGACTAAAAAGAAATCGCTGGAGAAAATTGGAAACTCAAATTTACCCCGATATCGATCCTGCCGACGTGTCAGCCCACTAAGGTCGATTAATGCTTTCAATAATCCTTCAGACGACGCCTTGGGCCGAGCTTCACATATAGCTGGGTACAACACAGTCTAGGAAGAGCAACACTATGTATTTATCCGTATAAATAACCCATTTAAAATAAAATTTCAGGTTCCGCAAGCGCAGCATCTTCCCGCTTCGTTCCAAGCCCGCTGACGGAGCCCCGCGACCAACCGGAACTGCTTTTCAGCGGAGCCCTACAACTCGGCAGCTTGTTGCAACTCAATACCCCCAGTTTGAGTGTGGAAGACCTTACTATTCAGGTACTGTTTTGAATACAAGTTAACCTATAATTAGGACGGGTTCCCCTTCAGATTGGACGGTCAGATTGGAAGGTGCTTCTGAAAAAACGGGCACTGTGAAAACCTTCAGGTTACCCCAAACCAGGACCCCGGAATATGAGCAGGATAATTGCTACAGGCTTATCTTATAGTGACTGTACCGCGCCTTGGTGACAGATGTGCGGGGAAAGGGAAAACGAAGGCACGAGTTCAAATAAAGCTCGCGGTCAGACTATACGTTGAGCTGACTTTAACTTATGACAATTTGACTGATGTAATGCGTAAGCTACCATACAAGTAGTTGGTTCTACGACCCCTACGGATCCGTCATTTGACTGACTCTGATTGATTAACACTAGTTAAAACGCCCTTAGTCTTGAACTGGTTTCGAAACACTGATTTTCTACTTGAAACTTCGAAACTCTGATAGTCTAGGGTAGCTGGGTTGGCAACTACCCTGGTCGTACCAGCAAAGTGATTTACTTTACTTTACTTTACTTAGCTGTGCTTCTTGTGTACTTTAGTGGAACTTATAAAAGCCACTAATCTATATCCATCTGTTTCCCTTAGACACCGGATTCACCAGTGAGTGAGACAGATATACAGCTGCCAAGCGCAGAACAGTTAACTAAACATCTGTCAGAGAAACTACAAGAAATAGAAGAGGAAAGTAAAGAGAGTGACCAAGTAGATCATCCTGTCAGCGATAGTGGAGTAAAGGTATGTTCATTTGCTATTGTTGTATTGAATTGTGACAACGTATGACAGAATATATTATAATAATGATATGAATATCTATAGGATTTCGTTCGGTATGTGATTCGATCCGTGCCGTTTTCTGTTTGTGATGAAACACTCCTTAGGTGTATGTACGAGATAAAAATCTGTGACATTTACAGTGGACTGATTTCCCTATACCCCCTAGAGTCGAGGACATGCCTGTGCCCAGCAGTGGGACGTGTCTTTATACAGTCAGCCTTTGCCTTTTAGGTTAAAATTGCGTGAAAGTTTGATCGGTTGTTATCAAAAATTTGGCAAAAGAGTCGTTCAGTTGATCGGATAATTTTGGATCCTGTTCATAAATAGAAATCTTTGTAATGAAGACTTATAAGTCAGTTGATTTTACTTTTCAGATTAATATAGGCTCTTCAATTGACGATGACATTCCTCTAAAGTTTTGCGCAAGATTGCTCGTATCCAAGTTCTTATTGGCTGGCAACAAAGGAGATCTTATAACTGACAGGTAAAGGGATTTATATAGGTAAAAGCTTACACTAATTAATCAAAAGCGTATTCTGGCAAAAAGGACATTTGTTTAGATATTGCTATAAAGTGACACTTCGTGAATGGTTAGTAGACAGTAACGATTGACGATTGATCGAGATAGTTTTTTCGGCGTTTATTTTATCCAGTGATGCATTACGTCAAGTTCTTTGTGCTTATTTATGTATTATCTTTAGGTCAGTAAGGGTCTCAGTAAAGTCTTCAGCTCTCAACTGTTTGTCTGAGATACTGCAACTGTACCCACAAGCGATGACCATGTATTTGGACAAAGATGCTGACGTCAAAAGCCACAACATATCAGGTACGGTACTAAATATTGATCAAAAGATTTTATGCAATAAGTTGAGTAAGTTAAATTTATCTTTTTCACTTGATCATGTGTGTGACGTGCTTTGTACTTCATATATTTTAAGATAGTATTGTTTTTTTTTATTGAATATCAATATTAAAAAAAAAATGTTTATAAGTCTCTGGTCTACATGTAAACAAATCTTCAGATACAAGTAGAAATATAATAAGTTTCAGAGCATCGTGCGTGCAGTTTAGAGCAGTAGTGATTGGTGCTTATTAAATTTGTTGTAGGATCGTCAGAAACAGATTCGAATCAGGACCACATAAACGACTTCATACTCGAAAGGAATGTCTGTTATCAAGATTCACTGACAGACTCCTTAAGCCAAGAACTCCTCAATCGTAGTATGGACAGTCATTCTTCCCAACCCATTTCGAAGAAGGATAGCAAATCATTGGAGAAATCACAGGTTTGTTTATATGCTATGGCATATTTTTAAGGAATTGGAAGATTTCGAAACAATAAATAAGAGGTATATGTTATATTAATTAATGGGGTGTTATGCAAAGAGATTAATAGTTTTGTAGTTGTCAAAGAAGTCATATTATAATGATAATTTATTGTTGAAGAAACGAGAAGTAGGAGCATTTTTGAAATCCAACGGAATTTTAAAATGTGTGAAAATCTTTTCAGGACAGCGCTGAGCAAAAAAGTTCATCGAAAGATGTTCCAAGCAACATTCTAGATAGCAGAACAAAAGAACTGGTAGCCAGTGCTATGACTGACAGTACCAACCCTAATATGACCAATAGCAACTTCACTAGTCATTCCAATATGACGACGAGTAACGACCAAACTGGATACCCTATGTCCAGTAGCGGGGACATATTATCTTCCAGCATAGACCTTGACATGAAATTCGATCATTTCGGAGAGTCCACCACAAATTTGGACAATCTAAAAGACTTGGAACAGAAAGAACGGTCGAAAAGACCTCTCAAACGCACCGATGAAGTGCATAGTAAAGACGCTCCCGATTTGATCGAGAAAAGTATGAAGAGTGAGGATTTGGACAAGATGGACTTAGATAAAGATGATAAGGACTTTGAATTTCAGCATATGAGTGACGTGTTTGTTTTACTAGAGGGTCATAACGACCCCCAAATCAGGGGGTTGGTAAGGGTGTGTATCGGGAACTATTTGAGTGCGTCTCTTGATTTGTCTCATGGCGACTATCACAGGTGGAGAAATTTCAGTTTGCTACCGAAAGAAGTCAAAGATAATATTAGCACAGAAAGATTGGTTGAAATTGCCTTGAAGGTAAGTTGCACAAACATTTTTTGTAACTTCAACTGAATACTTCATTCATTCACACTCAAGACATTGAATGAGTGTTTTTGGGTCCAGATTCATATAACAATATACACCCTAAATTTAACAAAGGACCATTGCATAACTTTTATTGTAAGGTTATACTTGAGGTCATTTCCCTTTGGATAAATGGAAATGCCCAATATTTCACATTTCAGGGTCTTACAGACGAACTGCATTCCACAGTAAACCATACGCTCTCAGCGCTGACCAAAATGTCAGTGCCCCTATCAAACAGCGCCCACTGGTCACTCCTAACAGACGCATTGAATGCTCTAGTCAACGTGGAGAATAACAACTACTGGCTCTGCCGAGTCAACCTCTGTAAGCTTTATGAGAAATTGCCTTACCAGAAGTAAGTGTTTAGATACAAAAAGGAGCTAAGCTATATTAGGCCTGGTCGCGTTTTAACAATCACAGATGTACATCTCTTAAAAGTACAATAGGAACACTTAGTTCGTGTTGGAAAGTGCTGCAGAGCAGTACGATGCAAAATCGTACAAAGCCGTGTCCAAAGTGCGATCGGCCTAAGCTAATAGAATTTTCCAAAAAATCGGATGGAATTTTTTTCTTATTTCATAACTAATACTTTCAGATTATTTATTCTGTATTCTGGTTACCAAATAAAGAGTAAGATTATAATGGATACACTATTCCGCCTGTTGGGAGATCAAGACCAAAGAGTGAGACACGCGGCGTCACAGGCAATAGCGAGGTAAGTGAAATAATTTCGTTACTAATTACCATGGTAACTTTGTTTTCAATAACATTTTATCCTAATTTAGGCACTTCATTGGATATTTATTTTCTTTATAAAGAAAATGGCGTTATATTCACAATATTTCACTAAACTAAACCGTCATGTCGTAGGCTGTTGTGTACGCCTGAAAGTATCTAGGTATATTTCTAAATATATACATATCCTTTTCAGCATAATACCAAAAATAACTCCTTCCAAAAGACACACACCAACAACTATGGTGGCAGAGATAGCTAAACACAGTATGCAGATCAACTTCGACCATCCGAGTTTATCCTTAGACTTAGTCAGGAATATTTACTTCTATTACGACTTGCCTGATCAGCTGAAAGACGGTGAGATCGTCAATGGTGACTCTCTGAAGGTGATCGTTGGAGATCTGATGGGAAAACTTATGGCTTCAAGTTGTAAACATTATTCGGTAAGTACACTAAGTAGACAGTATTAAGCAGTAGCCTTAGGGCTGTATTCTCTGCCACGATCGATACCTGGAATCATTCAAAATCTTGACCTATTTATATGACCTACTTCATCGACCGGAAGAATATTAGTAGAATAGACTACAATCTATATCGCTATTTCTTAGCGGTTATTTATAACTGAACTCTTCAACCACGGGGTCAACATGACGTGTCACCATCCCAATTTTTTTCATTATTAGGATCGTGTTCAATACGTATGTCCCAATAATATGAATATGTCTTATAGCTAGGTCTACTAGAAGCTCTTCAATCGATATGCAGGAGGTGGCCTCCGTGGAAGCATATCGACGCGTACACAGAGCAGAGTATATTGAGCTATTGTCTGGACAATCTGGACTACTGTATCGGTACCGTTGCTGCCCGAACTGTACTGCTTGACTTGTGTTCGCTACTGTATCCCGGTGAGAAGAATTACATTTGTTAAGATTTGGATATTTTTTAACTTTTGACAAAATATTTTTTTTAAAGCTTGAGTCTCAAGTAGTTTTTTTTTTTTCAGGAAACAATTAGAAACATGTTTTTTCTTTCATACCTGTCTACTTATGTTCCTGTGAATGTTAACTCTTCTACTTTCTTCTTGCTATTCTATCTATGAGCTTGAATAGTAATTCTAATAGGAAGCCTTCATAAATTATGAACTGAACACCCTAAAAATCCCTGAAAATAAATGCAAATATGGTATCGTTAGAGGACTACAATAAAAACATTTTATTTTCAGTGGAAATCCACAACGTGATGCGTTACAAGACAACCAATCTAAACATATTCGAACGAGATACGATGCCTTCCAAAGACAAATGGCAACATTTAGAAAACGACAGAGTTGCCAGTTTATGCGATAAATTCTTACAAGTTACATTAAAAATGCTGAATGTACTCGTGCATCTTATAGAGGAAGTTAATCCTAATACACATTTGAATAAAGGAGTCATTGCTTTACCTGGAAGTCCTGTTCGAAGGAAAAGTAACGGTGAGTTTTGAGTTACTTTTTATAATATCGTTTCCTGATGATTTCATGTGATAATATTATGTAGCAGAGAAGTATCCTTCACTCCAGGTACCGACTGTCCAACTATGGTTCGCCATATTTATCCTAGGAATTCAGGACTTACCAAGTGTGTTTGACTGAGCAAGTCGCGTGATGGTGATTTTGGTGTTGCATCCATCATTGAATGTTGTTTGTTATCGTTTTAATTATTCACCTCACTTTACAAGAAGTAACCGACTTTCTTCCGTCTGTAATTGATGTACTTTGGTTCAATAAAGCATTTCTTCTTTACAAAAATATCGTATCCAGATCCAACACCTAGAAAGGGCAGTATGACAACAGAGTTAGACGACAAAGGTCTGAGAAAGAAGCCCAACATACAAACCGCAACTCTGAAAGGTAACCTGGCTGGACATTTTTTCAATGAACCCTTCTACATGAAGCTCTATGAAACCCTTCGAGCAACTTATTCCAATCACAAGGTTGGTATGGTAAAACTTGATAATACTACTGTTAAAGTGGCATGCAATATTTCGTAACTTCATAGTAGAAAACCGAATTTTCTTCTAGCTATAAAATCTGAGTTGAACAACGCTTTACAGCTGGAAAGTCTTAAACCAAGAGAAGGCTAACGTAAACCTTCTAAGTTAACCCATAATGGGGTTTATAGTCTTCATAATCAAACTTTCATCTCGTTACAGATAAACCTAGATCCAAAATCAAGTATGTTTCACGATTTTCTGTCAACAACCCTGAACTGCTTAGCTATACAACTAGAACTAGCGACTGAGCGAGAATTTGGTGCAGTGACTGAAGAACTTCTTTACTATCTACGAGTAATTATGCCGTTATGTCCTGACAAAACCGTGTACTGCATCACACAACTATTAAAATGTCTTTTCGGTACAAATATGATCAATCAATATACGGATTTCTTGAGTATAAGTGACAAAGAAGAGTTTAACAATAAGACTGCGTTTTTCGAAGATATTATGTTGGCAAACGCTTTGGCTGTGTCTAATAAGGACTCGAGAAGAAGTAGCATTAGTTCGAATACTAGTCAGAAACTTTCACTTGATAGTAAGAATCCAAGAATGGTGGCCGAAAGAGAACTGCTGATAAAAATGGAGAATTTCTCCAAGAATAGAACTGATAGGAAGTGGAGTACGAATAAAAAGGAACTAGAGAGATATATAAGGTTGTTTGAGCCGGTTGTGATACAAGCTTTAAAGGTAATTTTGATTTAATTTTGTATACTTAAAATTAAATTTTTCACTAATTCCTCATCGATTTTACATTCCCTTCCGTTACTAAAAAGCATATTAGTTACCTACTCCAAGAGAAAAGTTTTTACTGAAAATTTAATTTGCTACTTTCTGTTAGTTTTTGAAAATGCTGCGAGACTAAATCCAGGTTTTATTTCAGAGCTATACAATGCAAAACGATATCCCGTTGCAATGCAAAGTGCTCTGCCTTCTAAACCAGCTGTTGACCCTCAGAGTAAACTACTGCATGTTGGATAGCGATCAGATCTTCATCGGCTTCCTGATGAAGCAACTTGACTTGGTTGAACAGCACGAGATACCGTGAGTATTTACGGTTTATAGAACGACAAAATGACCTGATGTTTTTCGAGGAAAGTTGTATCTAACGATTTGCCAGACGTTTGGGTCACAACCGCACAGCAAAATTTTTGCCTTCTGAAAATTCTGATATTAACCAAAATAAAATTAACCCTATTTTCTTCTTCTCTCGCGTAGGTCGTGCTTGTGAGATCTATGATCGACCCCATCAACTAAGCTATTTATAAGATCCTATAAATATACAGATGTAAAAGCAATGAATAAATGAAATAAAATGATTTAAATTAAAAAGTAGTTGTAACCTATTCACTCTTTTGACGAACATAATACGTACACAACATTAAAAGGGTTAATCGATCTTATAATTATTCTCTGTGACAATGAAAATATAAATTCTGAAAAACAATTTTAAACCATCTAGTGCATTAAAATCTTTGTTTTATAGCCATGGTACATTTTTTACAGTAACTGCTGTGAGCTGGTCAATAGTATTCTGATGTTTCTCGTACAACTGTCCTCATCTAAACATCATACTAAACAGATCATTGAAATACCTAAGGTAAACATTGTTTTCATAATACGTTAAAAAGTGAACTGCGTCTAAATAGCTAAAGCCATATGTATGCCACGATCCATCAGACGCGAAATGCCTATATAGACCATTAAAATGTTTAAAATGTAACAAATACTGGTTTTCCAGTTGTTTGTTACTGTTTTACAAGTTGATGTTCAAGGTCACGATAGACTATCGATATCATATGCTCGGAAAAACCGCATTTCCAGACATAATAGTTAAACAATGGGATTACGTATAATATACATAATGGAAAGGAGGGTATACTATTGCTTGCAATACTAATTGGAATAACCGATGACTTAATAATGTTGGTTACAGCTGATACAACTCTGCGATGGTCTGATGGCGTCAGGGGCTCACGCTGAATGCATAGCTGGGCTGGAACCGGTCGCCGTTAGAGTCTTCAGCAGTATGGGAGGTAAGTTAGACACTTTTTAAGAAAGTTATGACTTTTCCTAAAATTGGTTTTGAATTTCTAGGTACAATAGAATGGTATAGTTTGTAAGTTGACCGTAAATCTCACTTGTCAACAGGTGGTAGTATATTGGGTAGGGCACAACAACAAGAAGCCCAGGCGACGAGAGAAGTTCTGTTCTACATGCTTCAGAAGTCCATGCATCAGCATAAGGTAAGTTATTAAAGGGGTTATACTGGGGTCTGGGGTAGACATGAAAATCATTATAAGTTGAAAATCACAAAATATATTGTGGCAAGCGTATTAAACTTGTTATTTTTATTATTTTCCTCCAACGTGTTAGAGACTTGTCTTATCACATAAAATAAATCTTTCTTTACTCCGGGTTGGAAGACCAGAAGACATTGTGCAAAAGTCGAATTGCAATAATGCTCTTTAGGTGAATTTGTGGATTGTTTAGGGTCTCGGATGATGGTCGGTTCTGTAAAATACCGAAGCTCAGATTGGGATGCTAAACGTTGGGGAGATGATGATTTTATACTTCTCAGCTCGTGTTTACCCCTGCAGGTTCTCGACCTAGTATCGTGCGTGCTATCCTTGTCTCAAGAACACCCTGAGAGTTACTACCGGTGGTCAGAGTTAGCCAGCGACACACTTCTCAATCTACTCTCACAGAGGTCTATTGAAATTGGTAAGTAAATATGTATTTTTGTTCTTGCTCTAGCTTTGACGGCGCTGGTTCCAACCGATACCGTACTTGCACCAATGTGTTATTAGATGTTATTAGACCATAGATGGCATTACTGCTCACCACCTATCACGTTGGTCTAACAGAAAGATCGGTGACGTGTGGGTACATAGTTTATTTTTCGATACATCTACCTCTTACTACCCCAATTGGGATATAGTCGTAAGTTTATTTCTAGCTTAGACCATATCATCACTTATCGTCAGGTGAGAATATCGTCATGCAGAGGAGTCATGTCCACTTTCATTTCGTTTTCAGATACGGCCAGAGCAATATCGGCTTTAGAAAGACTGTTGGATTCAGTGTACAAAGACGTTCTATTAGAACAGAGTAGAGTAGAAATATTATTGAAGATATTGTTTAAAGCACCGCCTGATCAGGTATACTTAATTATCTTATCAAATCTAATAAATACATTAGGGCATAGTTTATTTGAACTAGTCTATTGAATAATATCAGCAAACAGCAACCAAAGATTGTGTTCGTAATGTTATTGGTATTTCAAACCAGCCTTTCGACTTATGATAGTACTCGGATAATATTTTTATAACTGAATGGCTTAAATATCTTTAACACTTAGTATTCCACGAATAAATATTTGATAAAAAATATACATAAATATATTTTATTTTTTAGTCAACTACACCATACAAGCTGAAACTCCGCTATCTCTCAATAATAATGGTACTACTACGTAAAGTACTAATCCTTATACCCGAGAGTGAGATCCTGCTATCGATAAATTATCTAAAAGCCACATACATATCGCCTCAGTCGATATTCTTCAATGTCAAAACAGATGTGGATCCGTTGAATGTGCAAAATGTCAACGAGAATTGCGCGAATTTGTCACCAGATGTGATTCTAGTCAGGTAAGTGTTATGATACAACGTATTATAGTAAGTACTAGCGACCCACCTCGGCTCTGCGCGGATAGCAGAGCATGTTTATAACCACTTAAAACCACTGACATTCTACTTATAAGCTAAGAAGTTTTCTAATAAAGCGTCCCAACCGTGTTGTAAGTAGTTCTCTCAAATTGTTATGGCTGTTCAAAGGTGAGAGAGGCCTCCTAATAAAATATGTAGAAAATAATTTATTTTTCAGATTTCTATTCAAAACCCTGACATTCGCTATAACAGAAATGGACAACTGTCACAGCAATGCGAATTTGGACCGCGAAGACGTGTCAGATACGGGCGAAAATCACAAGTTGTTATACTCTGTTTGTGTCAATATTATAGTTCATGTTAAACATATGCTACATTTGACAAGTAAGTATGTTTAAAAACCTATCATGCAACTCTACAAAACAAACCATAAGGGTGCGTTCCCATTAAATCAGAGCGGTACTCTGTCGCTCATTGCGATTGATCGCGCTGTTCCGTTTCAGTAACCCACCCTCAATAATTTATGTCTTTTCGTAATTTAGCATTTCACAATTTTATTTATTTTTAACAGCTCTATATAAATGAAAAAAGATATGAAATGCTAATTATTAAATAAAGACAGGTCTAAAATTAAGTGCATCCAAATCGAGAAATACTCGTACGCAACCATACGTTCCATATTTACGTTACCTCATAGTTTGTGTCTTCATATAAATTCCATTAAACTCACTTAGACGTTAAAAAGTATCTCATTTGACTAGGTATGATGATGCCTATTCTACCCCAAATTCACTTCTTTCTTCCAATACGCAACTCTTCCAGACGGCTGCCTCTTCCCCCTGACAGCTAAGACGGCGCAAAACATTCTCCACAACGAGCAAAGCGGGCTCAATACCGGCTTGTACAGTCCAGAAGAAAACATACCACTAGATCTGTTGAACTTGATATGTCTGAGGTCCGCGCATCGGATCCCGCTGCTGACTGTACACTGGTCTCATTTGCTGATTCGGTAAGACGTTTCTATTTTTATTTCCTTATTTTGTGTCGACGGCCTTAGATTCGCCACCGTGCTAAAAGAATTTTCCAATCTGCTATTCCAATAGACAATTAATCTTTCTTGATACTCGTACCTCCACCAAACATAGCTTTTAGATTGTCTATTGAGTACTTGTGAATATTGTGACTTGTTTTATTTGATTTTTTTTATTCGACGCTTATAGTTTCAAACGGTCAATAAGCCATTATTAAATCTTAATTATTTTTTAATCTTCATTATTTCTTAACTTATCGCCATTTCAGACTAAACTTCCTATCACACAAATACTGGCAGAAACTAGTAGGTTTCGCCCGGAACCTCCCTTTGAGCGCAGCTAGCGACACCCATCTACTGCGTGGCGATACGCTACAAACTGCCTGCGTTATGGCCTACTGCGAATACTTTGTGAGTATGGTATATTTTATATCTTTTTATTCAGTAAATATACTGACGTTTACAACCCAAATATAAATTTTATATAAATATTAAATAATACGCCACCCGCTTGACACGACGTATCTAAGGATATAATTGCGATAGCTGATGTTAACCTCTAATCTACCGAGATACCAGACACATGATACCAGCGTTCCGCACACAAAAGTTTTCAACCACTTCCACATTTCTCCACAGGTAGAAAATGGCCTAACAGAAGTTGTCCACCTAACCTGGCTACTAGTAAACCGGGTTCATATCCTGGTTAGTCAGTACCGGGAACCAATAGTGCAGAGCGTAGTGGCCAAGGTACAACAGGTGGCTGGTGCGTCAGGGCTGCTGCTGCAAGCCGTGGCTGCGAGGTGCCAGAGCTGTCTCAAGGTAGTATACTCGAACTGCGTTTTGAACGAAATGCGTTTCGGAGGTATGTGACCTAATCTGTGTTGGGCTGGTTTTCCCTTCGCGGGTTAGAAAGCCAGACAGGCGGTCGCTTCTGTAAAAACCGGATTAGCCAAATTTTCAGGTTGAACCTCTCATAGAGGATAAAGAACCTCGCATCATTCTACATTCCAACTCATTGAAGGTCGATCTCACCAACCTTTGAGTACTTTATGTGTAATGACATCATGCTACGTATTGTCTTGTTTCAGGATGAATTTGCATTGAACGCTTACAAGATACTGTCGTTGTGCCATGAGAGTCAATCGGGCGCTCTAGTTTTCCTCATCTGTCGAATTATTGGCAAACTTGAACCTGCTATTGCAGTACGGTAAGTTCATGGTTTAATATTATCTTTATTTCGACCGGGTTGTGATCACCAACTCCTTTTTAAACTTACTAATGTTCCCCCAAAGACCTCCTGAAATATAGCCCCAAAAATCACTAATGATTCTGCTCTATTACATTGTGCTCAATAACCTTAACTAATAGTTGATTTTTTTATATCAGAGATAGGGTATTTCTTTCTCCTCAGTAATTTCTAGAATGAATGTTCTAATGACTATAAAATCTGTGCCGATTGCACCAAAAATCCTTAAGTTGTATTTGAAATCCGCAGGTTCGCAAAACTAGCCATAGAGCGATGCATAATGCTGAAAGAAATGCCAGTGGACAAAATACACGTACAACTATCGAAAGAAGACGTGCAAGTCGCACTGGAGTTACTGCAGAGAGATAAAGTACACGTTAGGTGAGTTGTAGATTTATTGTCTGTTGTATAAAAGTATCTGTTGTACGAGCCCTACATCCCAACAGGGGATGATAAGATTAAAAGAAGAAGAAGAATGTGTAAGAGTCGGTTAAGCGACAAGAAAATAACTTGCAGCAAATTTTGACACAGTCCAAAGATGGATGAGATGATCTAAACTGTATGTTGAATTCTTTACAGGTATTCTAATTTAGTACTGGAATTAAACGCCTTAGCGTCCAGCGTATTCGATCTGTCTCCATTAGATCTGTCTCAGGATAGAGCTATAAACCCTCAGTACATTGTTACTACCAACGTTGATAGCAACTGGCTGCTGAATCAAGTTAAGAGCAGGTATGTGATCAGTTTTTACACAGCCATAAAGTTTTAAATTGTGCAAAGGGACAACTACCAATAAACTATTATCTCCATGGATAGAACATATCCAAAAAGCGGTATCACCAGAGGGCAAGCTCATTATCATTGGATAATGGTTAGATGACCAAATGTAAAACTAACTTTCTGTTTAACATGAGGGTACACCAATATGTACCCAACTACAAACAGAAATCTAATAAATGTATTCAGTTTTACATTTGGTAATTTTGTGATCTAACTTACCATTAAATATGCAACAAATTCTTGGGGGTTTCAGATGCTGTCAAACAGATTGTTCAGCCCCAAAAGTACCTAAACAAAACGAACTAGCACTTTTGCTATCCAATTTACCTCAAGACGACTTGCCAACTATCATGTCTTCTCCTGAGTTCGATAGAAAACTTCTCTCCGCGTGCTTCAAAGTGTCCTGCGATAATTACTTAAGGGAATTCTTAAACGTTACATCTACTATCGAAACGAAAGAAATGGAGAAAGAGAACATAAGAGAACAGAGGGAGATGTCTAAAATGAGAGATGAGATGACGTCATCAATCGACAGCAACAAACTGAACGTTGTAAATACTTTGCATGTATTTAAGAAGAGCGATAATAAAGAATCTAAGTCGCAGTTTTTCATACCAATAACTGACAATGAAAATTTGAAAGACAATTTTGGGAATTTACAAATATCTGATGAAGAAATGGAATTAGTGCCGCCACAATTACCTGATATATACACTGTAGCTTTAGCTACTTTCGACAAATGTTTGGCGGATGTAATAAGACTATTCCCTAAACAAAATCGGCCTCTGAGCCAATCCGAAAACTTCGATCTGAGTACAGAACAGACTATAGACAGATATACTCGAAGATGCCACCAAGTCTTTCAAGATAAGCTTTTCTATCAAGAGTTTATCAACATGCAAACTATCCTTTCTGGTTTCTTGGATTCCTTAGACAGAATGATCGCACTTATAGACGAAACCGACTGTGATTTATTAGAGAAATGTATTGAGAATATACTTCCAAGCAGCTTAGCAAAGAATATAGCGATATTTTCAGTTATATCTTTGCAGTATTTATCGTTTTTGATTAAGAATAAGAAGATAGTTGAGAGTCCTATTCACACTGACGTTTCGTTCAGAGCTACTGTGGTGTCAGAGACTGTTATAGTGGATAATGTGGTTTCTGTTACTATTAACAACGTCGCTAAAGCATTGACGTTTGAAGAGATCTGGTCGGAGCTCAATGTGGATAGTAATGTGAATAGAACGCAATCTGCCATCAGTTGTTTATACGCGGTTGTGAAGTATTTGGTTAAGGTAAGTTACATTGATAGAATCTTTTCCGTTCCTCTTTAAAAGATCTACGACTACCATTTTAAAATTACTTGCTATTGCTTATAAACAAAACAAAACAACAGATATATTAACAAATCTCGGTTACCGTTTAAATTGTATGTATATTGTTACCAAAGCTTTATAGTCAGGCTGATCACCTGATTGTCCAAAAAGTAAGATGATCCGTGCTTCGGAAGGCACGTTAAGCCGTTGGTCCCGGTTACTACTTACTGATGTAAGTACGTAGTCGTCACATGAGTCATGTCAGGGGCCTATGGCGGCTCAATAATAACCCTGACACCAGGGTTGATGCAGTTGGTAATCCACCTCACAACCCACACGATAGAAGAAGAAGATTGTCAGTTGAACTCAGTTTGATATTGTAATCCCTAAGATTCCACTGTCGTGTAACAGAAAAGAATTGTACATATAATTAGTAAGACTTTATAAGAGTTTCGTAAAACAGTGAAAATCAAAAGCTACAATATTATAAGTTCTATTAAAATATTACACATTGAAATAAACTTTTATTTTACAGGACACAAAACCTCTAATCCTAGAACACTACATGCAAACCCAAGATGAAGGTCCAAAACCAGATATAATCATAGTTGGCGACAAACTTGTAACATTGATAGATTACTGGGAGCGGCATTTCTATGCACAGAGCGCGGACTTTTTGGCCAAATGCTATAGGCAACCGATTGAGACCTTGATCGTTAGTTTGTCTAGGTAAGATTTTCTGTAAAGTATTTAGTGAATATATGAATTATCAAATGAAGGATCAGGGGGATATCTCTCTCTCTCTCTCTCTCTCTCTCTCATATATTTTTATCCCTGTCACTATCGATTGTCATAATCGTTTGCATCTTGGCTAAGGCCTTAGACCCCAGGAACTTTCTAAACTCTATTTAAAAGCTTTCCTAACCTGCTATCAATATTGGAAACTTTACATGACTTTGTACAGATTACTGCCTTACCTATCGCATAACTCTTCGTGGCACAATGTCTAAGAGGATGGGTATCGTGGTAAAACGGGCCTTGATAAGCAACAGTATTATGATCAAAAGTACTTCTACCAACCAATAAAAGCTACACTGGTGTTTGAATCGCTCTGTAGTACAAAATATATAAAATCACGAAGAGTTGTTCTCGCTTATATCTACATTTTATCACATTGGTTTCTGGTCTTCCTACAGTGGATTGCAAGAAGAATATAGGATAAAATTATTTTCGAATTTATATTTGTCTGCAGGTTGGACATAGTAAACAACATAGCTTTAATACCACCAATTGCATGGCCGTCAGTAGAAGTCACAACGAAGAAGGACCAACTCAATAAGATCGACTTACCGTTACAAGCGTTACAAGATTTAGATGTGCTGGAATCTTTCTTATTCAGGTATTTAAAGTAATTATCTTGGATAAACTTGAAATTTGAATGTCAATTCTCAAAATATATTTCTATTTCAATTTGTAGGGTAAACCTAATAGGCTGGTCATCGAAGAAACAGTTTGAGGAAATGTGGGTGGGCCTCCTGGGCGCGTTGCAAGGCAACGGTCCGCACTGCGCCGTGCGCGGGATCACCCAGCTGTTGACCAGCGCCGCGCCCACTGTGCGCCGCCGCGGAATCGTGCACGTGCCCAGGCAGAGCGCACACGTCAGCTGTGGGTGAGTTAAGCTAAGACGTTGGAAGACGAGAAGACATCTACTGCCATTTAGTAAGAACATAAAGCTTGTTTATGATTATGATATTTATGGTTTACAAACTGGCAACGACGAAGAGGCCATAGGCGTGTTGTCACTTGTTGCTTAAGTCATTTTAATGTATGTTATTTCTTTCTAAACAACTCTCTTGTACACAGAATGCAACGCCTCCGAAACCTCCTCGTGGGCACGAAAGCGGACAAACTGTTTGACAACGTGAACTTAGAGAGGATACCACTGATGAACGATGGCTTCGACGGATATCACTACGCGCAGTTCAATTCGGAGTATCTGAAGTTGGCATCAGGTATAGAATAATAGCGTAACACAACATACGCTCACTATATCCCAGTTGGGATAGTCTAGAGGTGCATCCATTGCAAGAAGAACTCGAGCTTTCTGTTAGACCAACGTTGGTGACCCTTATACCGAAGACCCCGTGTACAATGGTCGATCCAACTGTGTTAGTGAAAACTGCATTTCAGATAAAAATAAATAAAGATGAGTATAGTCAAGGAACAGTGCTGATTTCAGTACACACCATCTAAGTTTATTATAAGTTATGCCTGTCATTTTTTTATCCGGTGAAAATAAAAGGGACAGGTATAAAATTTATGGAACACACGTCAATTTTGTACAGAAATTAAAAAAAAACTCCCAAAATTTTATATTGGTAATAAAATAATAATAACCCGACAGAATTAAGTTGAGAGCAAGTCAAATGGGTTGCATATCCGCGAGATGCCTATTTTATTCGTCTGGGTTATTCCATTCACTCATTCATTTTAAAATTGACAGTTGTCAATCATTCGCCCCTTTCCATTTTGGTGGATAAGAAAATGACGGATATTTTAAGTTATAACATAAAATTTGACAATGTCTGCAGGGTTCGGGGCCATTAGATAATTTTTTATAAGACTAACCTATGATTGTGGATCAACATACGAATTCACGATATCTACTATTATATCACATATATAGGGGTAGATTTCCAAAGTGATAAATTATGGCCAACCACATTCTACCCAATTCGCGCTCTGTATACCCCAAGAGGCATCACCGGGTAATTGAGTACAATATTTAATTATTATTAATTTTTGCAGATATAATCGATGACGCTTCATATAAAGTGCGTCAAGAAGTGAAAAGAACGAAGAAGACAAGGGAGATCGATGTAAACAGCTGCTTGCAATTGTTGATGGACGTCACATCGCAAATGTTGGAAGCTAAGGTAAGTAGATAAGGTGCAAAAGTCCAATCAGTTTCTTGCAAAGTAATAAATTAACTGGTTGCACTTAAGACCTCCTGGTTACATGTCGTTTCTGTAATAGATCAAAAACACCTACAAAAACATAAATTTTATATTTATGACAACTAATGGTTCATATTTTCACCACTGTTTACAAATAAATAGCTGGGTTCAGTGACTGCACTTTTGCTCTTTGATTGTACCTTGTGTGACTGAAAATACTAGCTGTTTCCTGCGACTCTATCTGCGTAAGTTAAGAATGGCAGATAGAAGCAATTCATCTAAAAAAAAGCAATATTGCAATTTGACATTTGCGCCTCCTATTACGTGGGACTTAAACAACTGGCGAGGAGTCAGTGTTATACTACAATTAGCAGCTTCTGGTACAATTCTGCCTGCTTCGGGGATAGTAGTGATTCCGGCCAAGTAGTTAATGCCATTTGCGGCAAATCTAAAATAAATCACGTCTAAAAATATAAAGAAGGTGATACAGACTTATGTTATGTTGTTATTTCAGGCCCCAACAGGCCTAGCTTGCAGTGTGGCCCTCCTCTCCTGCATCACCCACTCGAGCGAGCAGTTCACGCAGACGGGTCAGTGGTGCTACGCGGCGCAGACGCTGATAGCTGTATGCGGGGTGTCTCATGCGCACCTAACGCAGTACAACGCGGCGGGGAGAGCTCTGTTGTATGCCTTGTCAAGGTGTCTGTCTGTGCTGGACGGGTTTGAAGGGCTACAGGTCAGTTATTGGGGAGTTTTACAGCATCAGAGGTCAATGTGATTTTTGTCACCGCAACTCAGTTGTGTCGACCATTATAGATGGCGGTATTGCTCTCCACCAGCTGTTGGTCTAACAGAAAGCTCGGCGAAGCGTAGGTTTTACTTAGTTGACTACCCCCATTGGGAATATAGAGCTTATGTTATGTTTATGCTTTGCCTCCTACTGCTGAGCAAAGGCCTTCCCTTCTGTGATTGCACTCCAGTCATCTGCAATTTCAAAGCCATCCACATGATCTTTCTATCTTTTTTGAGCCTGCGTTACCCCCTCTTGGGTACATTCAGCAAACATGACCACATGTTTCCACGTATTTGTTTCGCATGGATAATAAAAATGTTAAAATCGACTGTTGTTTCCTCAACAGGAGCTATCAACAGTCCACCAGAAGCTGCTAAAGTCCCTATCATCGTCCTACGCGCCGCTCCGCCAGGCCGCGTTACAGGGTTGCCTGCTGCAACTGACAGGCAAAGCTCCACACATTGTGAGCCAGCAATCTACGCCGAATCCCTACCAACAACTTGTGTCGCAGTTGAACGTCGCTGTTCGGCAGTATTTAGCTCCCAATTCTAAGTGAGTGGACTTTTTTATTCATTAAAAATAGGTTCTTTATTGTCCATAGTAAGACTTGATGGTAATGGTAATGTTGAGACCTGCGCTTAACTAAGTTATATTCTTTTAAGGTTGAGCCTTATAGTAAACAAACATGGCGACCGAAAGCCTATAGAATCCTGAACTGACTAAGCAGGGAGAAGGCAGTTAAAATGAATGAAACTTGACAATGGCACGTTTTAAGGCATCGAGAACAAAAAGTGTTGATAAAACCCCGCCCCTTGGGGACTACAATCACACACCACCTCTTAATTATTGCTGTGTGTCCAATAGCTGCTTCCTTTTCAGAATATCGCTATACGAACAGAGTTTGTACTGGACGGTGCTGTTCACGCTAATAGAACTTGGGCATCCGGATCTAATTAACATTGCCGTGGACTTTGTATTGGCCAACCCTCGACACTACTGCACCGATCTTGTTGTTAAGGTAAAAAACATTGATCTTACATTAGCATGGTGTTAGTGACTTCGAAACGACAACTTTGAGGGAAAACTTTGAGGGGTGATTCAGACCATGATTCTGAGTTGATATCAAGTGGAATATCAAGTTGCCAGTTTCTTTTTCTGTACATCATCATCATCATCGTTTGCAGCCGTTACTTCACCACTCGCAACAGCCACCATATTATAGTGGTTAGAGCATTCAGCTCATCATCAGGTTCTCAGGTTCTACTTTATTTCCAATGGGACTTTGTGGGAGTGTTTTCTTTGTTCCACCTGATTGTCCAAAAACTTAGACGATTTCGGAAGGCATGTTTAACATTTGGGCTAGGCTACTAATTACTGTACGCCCTAGACGCCCATGTATCAATCTCGTCCATAACGTACCCATTCTCGTCGGCTGGCTTGGACCTTCTGCAAAAATCTTAATTATATTAAATATGAACTTTTGACTGGTACTTTCTTTATGTGTATGTGTATCGTAGGTTTTACCTAAATAAACTTTTTTATTATTATTATTATTATGTACAATACAACCCTTTTCATTTTAGGGTATAACGTTAACAATCCGGCAACAAGTATTACCGAAAGAATTGAAGAAGACAATCATAGAAAAGTTGTTAGATAACATGAAAAATTACAACGAAGATCACGCTGTTCAAATACTGGTCGTGCATCTGTTCACTGGTAAGAAACATTTGTGGTCACTATAGGCACACTCCAGACAAAAATCTCATTTTTACCGGTGCTGCCTGACGCGTAAGTGCGAGCGAGACAGACAGTTCGCAAGCGCTCCTCCTTACTCCTTAGCGGCTTACAGGCATTTAGATTAAAGCAAGATCCAGAGGGGGCGAGGTAGGCGTCCCGAATCGAGTACACAGAGTAATAATCAAATACATCAGCCCAGCCTTCTTTAGTGACGTCACAGGCCGGATTGTTCCTAACGGAGTTCACACGCCGACTCCTCTTTATTATTGGTCCCTGTTCAAAACACTGAAATATCGAAAGATTTTTTTATATTCTACTGTGTTTGACTGATACTTGTTCGCAAACAGAATGTTAGAAGAAATTTTTACATCGTCAATATTATTACCAAATTACATCTCTTTTATATTCTTTCAGCGGACAACAAACTTCTAAGTCCAAAACTGACTTCGGATGTCTCCGACATGGATCCTGACATCCTTATGAGTTCTATGGAACGCATTACTCTATTGTACAAAGTTCTAAGACAATGCAAGAGAAAGGAAAACAAAGAAATAGTAACTTCTGTTATAAAGTACTTCTTAAGAGAGACTCTTCCTCCTGCGGCTACTGTAAGCAGAGTCGTAATAGAGTTCATAGAGAGTTGTAAAGAGAGTGAGAAGAGGAGATTGGAGGTGCTAAGTGATAGAGAGAGATGGGTGCTCAACTCTGTGTTGAATGCCGATATTGTTTTTGAGGTAAGTTGTTTTATTATTTACATTTTAGTTAAGTTTGTTAAAGATACCGGTATCCGTGGTCCAGTGGTTGAGCGTTGGGCTCACGATCTTGAGGACCCGGGTTCGAATCCCGGTGGGAACATATCACAAAAATCACTTTGTGAGCCCTGCCCTGGCTGATCACCCGATTGTCCGAAAGTAAGATGATCTGTGCTTCGGAAGGCACGATAAGCCGTTGGTCCTGGTTAGTACTTACTGATGTAAGTAAGTAGTCGTTACATGAGGCTAATTAGGGGCCTGTGGCAGCTCAATAATAACCCTGACAAAGTCGGTAATCCACACGACAGAAGAAGAATTAAGTCTGGAACTCTCTTCATGTCTTTCTAGTAAGCCTATACGTTGTTTAAGGAATAAATAATTCGTCGATTAATAACTTAATTATTTCTAACATTTGGCAGTAATTCATTCGAGGTCCAAAATGTCTGTCAATCTTGGACAGTCATTTTGAATCTCGAATGAATTATTCCTCCGGTTATAGTTAAAAAAAATATGAAAAACATTTTTAATAGTTTCACTCCTAAATTAAAAACATGAGATACCAAATTAAGGACACCGACAATCAAAGTTTTGAAATAAACAGTTTGATTTGCCTCTCTGACTGTTTGATTTGATTCAAAACGCCAAAATACTTTCGTATGCAACGCTAAAGGAAACGAGATTTGACAACAAAAGATGATGAATTAATATTAATTCTCTCGGTGGAAACAGATTGGGCTCGTAACTTCCCCAGGGAATCCCCTTTTACCTACCAAAATTGAGCTAATACAGGCGCGAATTCGAGAATCATCTATCAAAAGTTTATATTAAGAATATTTAGATCTCTAGGGGCGACTATAAATTACTTTACACGCGTATTACGCGTAGTACGCGTAACTTTCAATACCCAAATATTTTGTTATAATTAGGTCATGAGTGAGAGAAGTTAACTAATTGATTAATCGACAATTCGGTTGAGTTCTTTATTGATGTATTGATTCTTTTTACGTACAAGATCCCTTATTTCGAGTTTTCGAGAACTTTCAAGTTAGAAATTAGAAAGTCCACTCGCTAATACCTACTTCCCGTGTCTAAACAAAATCCTTTTCTCTATCAACCTTTAAAGCATGATTGCACACTAACTTGATTACTTTTTACAGGTCTTCGAAACAGCAGTAACTCAAGACCAACTGCCAGTCCTGAGCGGTTGGTTATTCGAAGCCTTCTGCCATCTACTACACGGCAAAATATCGCCGCATCTTCTACCTTATTGCATGCTGACATTACTAGTATCAGCTAGTTCAAACCAGCATATAAGGAAAATATCTCCACTCTGCCAGCACATATTGAAATTAGGCTTCAGTAAATGCGTTGAAAAGGGTGAAAATTGGGGACATTTTAAAGACTTTTTAAGTCAAGATGTAGCTATGAAGTTTTCGGATAGGCGGTTGCTGTGTGTAGTAGGATTGCATTCAGATTTTATTAAGACATATTTGGAGCGTTTAAAGGAGTTGTGTGAAAGTAATCAGTGTTTACAGGACTTGCTTGCTTGTCTGACTGTTTGATTTTAGTTAGTTATATTATTGAAACACATTTGTCTGTAAACGTGTTTTTGACGTGACTTTTCGTACGTAGATTTGCGGTAAACAACATTAACTCCTTGGCCGGAATGGAAACATTAAACGAGTTTAAATTCTATTATATGTTTTTAAAACATTTCTTCAAGCCGTTAAAAAAAGCATTAATACATCGGTCTAAAATATGCCTCAGTTTTTGTCATATGTCTATTTTGTTTGTTAAATTTATTAAGATTTTTTTTACAAAGTTTACATACAAATGTGTTCAACGGTAGTGTGTACAGATATTGAATAGTCAGTCTATTTGTTGTTTTAATGTATGGCTGTGTTTTGTCAATGTAGGTATACAGCCAAGCTTTACATTTTGTTAGGATAGAGACAACGTTAGTTTATTTATGACTAGTTATTGATATGCGAAAGAATATAAAAGGTCGTGTCTTGTATTAATTAGAAGTCTGCGTATATTCATATTATTTATCATAGGCATAAGCACTAAAATGCTTCATTTTAAATAGAGTGGTCACATAATTTAATTACGTACTTTTAGATCGGTCCGTAGTTAGGGCAATATCCGAAAGAGTTATGCTTACTGTACACAGCTGGGAAAGCCGCTAGTGGGTCGATGTGCTGAAATTTGTACTAAGCCTCAAACTTGAGTGCGGGACGGGGATATCTAAATTGGAAGGTTGGAAAGTTAAAAGTACCTATCACATTTCAAGACAAATCGTAAAATATCGGGACAGTTAAGGCTTTGACGGACAGTAGACGCGGTTATAAAATGTGGTGCGTTTACCACAGTGTTGTGTGTTTCCTTAGTGTTATCCCCGGTAGTAAAAAGGCGCAAGTTATGTAAAAACGTAGCGTGATTATGGAGAAAGCTCATGGAGTCACTTAGTTCAAACTCCAACCGGTTTCTTGCAAAGTAATAAATTAACTGGTTGCCCTTAAGACCTGGTTCAAGTCGTTTCTGTAATAGACCAAAACCACCTAAAAAAACGTAAATTTTATAATTATGACAAGTACTGGTTCATAATTTCACCACTGTTTACAAATAATTCGCTGGGCTCAGTGACTGAACTTTTGCTCCATTGTACCATTGAGTAACTCAATTTGGATATAGTCGAGAGATTATTTACATTACATTTCGCGACTTTACAGCGCAGATTATGTTGTTATGATTATAGTGATGTGTAGTTGTTCGTCTTTTTCGTACTAAACTGTATACTTTTAGTGCGAAAGAGACATGTCTTTCGTCTCGTTCGCACTAGGCGATGTTCTATATCTCATAATCATGCTACGTTAAACATCGGCCGATCAAAAATATGTAATGTTGATTCTACCAACAATAATACACTTGAATATGAGTGCTGTATCAATATGGTACAAAGATAAAATACTTCGTGAAACCACCCGGTTTAGATGTTCAGTAATGACGTTTTCATGTTATATGAGAGATTATATTAAAAATTCTGTCTACCTACTCTATTTTACTAAAACTGTCAACAACAAAATATTACAGAATCTATGCAAAAATGTTTTATGACGTCATCTAAGTTCGTAACGCGAGGCTTTGTATGTAGCGAGTAGTATTTTTATACCTTGTCTTCACCTTGATATGTCTGTTTTGAAATGTGCTAAAAAGAAATTATTATAGTTACCACCACATAGAAGCAATTAATCTAAAAAGTGATTGCAATTTAACATTTGCGCATATAAAAGTGCGCAATTTCAAATTCAATGTCAAATATTGCTTTTTTGTGAGAATTGTCTCAATATGGCCTTTTTAGAAAGAACGCTGAACTCCGTTTTGATTGTCTATGAGAATACATACGTAGTTGAAGTCATAAAGATGAATAGAAATTATGCAAATGACAATGGGCACTTTTGTATGAAACTTGGTCCAAGAACCTCCACTGATGAGACTTATATGTAATGAAAGCTTATGCTTTCCCTATGATTCTGGCAAAGTTCTATCAGATTCTGTCCCGGGGTTCTTTTTTTACGGCCATGTTTGTCCTGGCTAAAAATGTGATAAAATACAGTGGGAGCTAAAATCGACTCAAGATTTGTTGCTAGATAACTAAGTCTACATAAATAATTATGTATCATATTGTATATCATTTTAAAGAGGATCTTTTCCAGAATCCGAAACATAAAAAAAACAAAAAAATATCTTTATGTAAGCGAATTATAGTCAATTTATATCTGCAGCGCCATTGTTTCTCGGTAGCTAAGTTCAAGTTTCATGCCTTTTACCCCTTCCAAAAGTATCTTACCGATTTTTTTTTATATTGCTTCCTGAATTTGATCTGAGTGATAATAACAAGAAAAATAAATAGACACCTCTCCGATAGAGACCGCCTAAGCTATTGCCTATTGCAAGAAATCGTCATCATTAGCAAGTCATTACGGTATTGCATATAAGCTTTCAGCAACTTGGAACTTGGTCCAAGAACCTCCACTGGTGAGATTTGCGTGTAATGATAGCTTATACTTGTCGTATGATTCTGGCAAAGTTCTATCAAACTCTGTCCTAGGGTTTTTTTACGGCCATGTTTGTCCTGAGTGTACAGTAGTGGACTGCAAAATCACCTCAGGATTTGTTGTCGAAAAACTATTTAACTAAGTCTATATACATAATTATATATCATAATGTATATCAATTTTAAAGGGGAAGGTTATCAGAATCAGAAACACAAATAAAAAAAAAATGTATTATGTAAACGACTTTTAGCCAACTCACGTCCGTAGCACCATTTTTCTCAGCAGCTACGTACGAGTTTCGCGCCTTCCAACCTTTCCAAAGGAGTCCAATCATTTTTTCTTTCTTCTGATACATTTCCGTCCTGCCGCATTCTAATCATGTTACGTCTGTTGGATTATAATGACTAGCCTTTGAGTACGTTATCTTGCAATAGGTCCATAGCTTACGCGGCCTCTATCGGAATGGTATCTATTTTATTTCTTGTTGTTGTCACTTGTCAGGTTAAGAATGCAATATCAGAAGAAGGAAAAAAATGATTGGGCTCCTTTGGAAAGGTTGGAAGGCGCGAAACTCGTACGTAGCTGCTGAGAAAAATGGTGCTACGGACGTGAGTTGGCTAAAAGTCGTTTACATAATGTATTTTTTTTATTTATGTTTCTGATTCTGATAACCTTCCCCTTTAAAATTGATATACATTATGATATATAATTATGTATATAGACTTAGTTAAATAGTTTTTCGACAACAAATCCTGAGGTGATTTTGCAGTCCACTACTGTACACTCAGGACAAACATGGCCGTAAAAAAACCCTAGGACAGAGTTTGATAGAACTTTGCCAGAATATAGGACAAGTATAAGCTATCATTACATGCAAGTCTCACCAGTGGAGGTTCTTGGACCAAGTTCCAAGTTGCTGGTAAGCTTATATGCAATACCGTAATGACTTGCTAATGATGACGATTTCTTGCAATAGGCAATAGCTTAGGCGGTCTCTATCGGAGAGGTGTCTATTTATTTTTCTTGTTATTATCACTTAGATCAAATTCAGGAAGCAATATAAAAAAATCGGTAAGATACTTTTGGAAGGGGTAAAAGGCATGAAACTTGAACTTAGCTACCGAGAAACAATGGCGCTGCAGATGTAAATTGACTATAATTCGCTTACATAAAGACTTTTTTTGTTTTTTTTTTTATGTTTCGGATTCTGGAAAAGATCCTCTTTAACATGATATACAATATGATACATAATTATTTATGTAGACTTAGTTATCCAGCAACAAATCTTGAGCCGATTTTAGCTCCCACTGTATTTTATCACATTTTTAGCCAGGACAAACATGGCCGTAAAAAAAGAACCCCGGGACAGAATCTGATAGAACTTTGCCAGATTCATAGGGAAAGCATAAGCTTTCATTACATATAAGTCTCATCAGTGGAGGTTCTTGGACCAGATTCGCCCATTCTCCTTTAATAATTTATTAAAATTTTCACTAAAATAAGTAACGCAATTTTGAATTAGATATTATTATTATTTATTTATTTGTAGAGGTACATACAACATTACAGCGTAACCCAATGCGCTGAAAAAATATATGAAAAAAACATCTCCACCAACCCGCATTGGAGCGGCGTGGTGGAGTATGCTCCATACCCCCTCCGGTTGATTGAGGGGATTGCCTGTGCCCAGCAGTGGGACGTATATAGGCTGTTTATGTTTTATGTATGTATGATCTGAAGTACAAAAAAATAAATACATTATACGTGACATTATACGTTATTACTATACGTTGTCTAAAACAGAAATATGATTAATAATGCATCTTACACACCAGTACATCCTATTTGGGTAGTAGATTCCCACGAGTCTACAGTAGACAATATCGTCATTGCCAATTTAAAAGCTCTTATACATAAGATACATCGCTACATACAGCGATACATCGCCCTCACCAAATTTCTTTTTTGTCAGGATCGAATAGTATTTCGCTTCTAAAACATTCAGTATACACTCTTATGTACTTAAATATCAATTATCTTTTAATATTTTTTAACACACAGTCATATAAAAAAAATTCAGGCGGAATATTTTTTAATTTCTGTAAAATTGACCTGGTGGCACATAATAGCTTTTACATTGGCAACGACGATGTACAACAAAAAGTTTATCTAGGTACCTACTTAAATCTGTTTTGTGTTGTATTTTGTATTTGTATTCCATTTTACAATTTACTTTTGACTATTACTATCACTGGATACATTGTTTTAAGTTTACGCTGTTATTATCATAATATCGGGAGTCTCATATCCCCATTTTAACGCGGTAAGAACCCGTTATTATGTGCTTTAATTACTCACTGGATAAATAAATCATGAATGTAAATAAATGTTCTTATACTTATTTGCCAAGCTATAGTAGTCGCACTATATATTAATATTACGCAAGCTAACAACCACGGGGTAAAAAATTTAGACCAATAACTGCTTTAAAGTGTTTAAAACATTTCCTTTTCAAAAATATAGTAGATATAGTTTAATAAAATCAAATACTAGGTGCTTTATGTTATGAAACCTCGATTTGTTGGTACTATTGTGAATGAAGAACTTAAGTCATTTTGTATTGAGTTGCATTGGGAATGCAATCTTATCTACTCTTAAAGTCGTACATTTAATGCAATATCCTTCCTATAGTGCTGTGAGGGAGGTACCTTACTGCCCTCATACGTTAAAAGGTTGTTAATAGACAAAAGTACATTTAGAGAAAACAAAGACCTGAAAAACGACTTGTAAGTGTATACAGTGTTAGTGACAGCGTAACGAAAACTTTAAAGAATGATTCAGACTAAGATTCTGAGTTGATATCAAGTGGAATTTGCCGTCGCAAAATTCATGTTTGTTGTGTTTTTAAATTATTATCAATTCTATACTTTTGCGATGAAAAATTCCACTTGATATTAACTCAGAATCATGAGGTGAATCATCCCTCTCAGTATTCGTTACGTATGTGGTAGTAACACCGTAGCACAAGGGGGATGATTCAGATCAAGAGTCTGAGTTGATATCAAGTGGAATTTCCTGTCGGAAAATTCAATTTGCATTTCCATACTATTGCGACCGAAAATTCCACTTGATATCAACTTAGGATCATGGTCTGAATCATCTATAACAATAAAGGTATCGTAACGCCTTTTTTGCGAAACAGAAGTCTAATGTAGCGAATTCCCGCTTTTCACCTTAGTATTCTGTCAAAATTAATATACTTCACTTCTAAACGCTTACCGTATCTCTGAGACTAATAAAGATAATAATATACCTACCGATCAGATGGATGGACGCAGATTGCTTTACTGAATCTGATAGTGTCATTAGTTCAAAAAAAGAATTATCAAAATCGGCTCATACACGACAAAGTTATCCCCGAACAAACATAAAAAAAAATATCCAGTCGAATTGAGAATTCCTCCTTTTTTGAAGTCGGTAAAAATTAGTAAATGTCACTTAACGGCCGTTTAACGTAGTAGGGCTTAGCTTAGGCTAGCTATCTCTTTCGGGGATTCCCCGGACAATTTAATATTACGTTTTATTAGTATATATAACACAGTCCCTATGCATTGATAATATTATGGATAAGTGTCAATTTTATTAGCGCTTATCACTTTATGACCTCGTTATGATATGAATATTGTGTGTAGAGAGTAATTTACTTTATGAATAACTCTTAGGAATTGTTGTATATTTTATTAATAATTTAATAAATATTGAAACTATATTTTTAACATGAAGCTTACGTAATGAGATGGATAAATAAAATTATGAAAATACCTTTTTGTTTTATTGCAACATTCTTAATCTTTTTAGAAAAGATAATGCGTCTGTCGGTTTTTACATGAAAAAAATGAAAATGATAAATGTTTATTTTCTTTTACAATAAAGCCTTAACTACTGGTGGATTGGGGTCTCCATTTAAGCGACATAACCTGTGTTTGGAGACATGGAAGGGTAAGGACGAACTTATCTACTCCGGGAAAATTGCGTATATAAACGAATCGCGATTAAACCCTGTTATCTGGATATCAAATCGTACGTTTTATCTAGTGATAATTATCGATAAATTACTCGGATATTGTTAGTTATATAGTTTACAACATGGCGGTAACACGGAGGGAATATATTTTCTCTTCGTTTTTAATTGGAGTTGTCTCTGTGCTTTTGATTGTGGTTGCAGTGTCAAGTGATAGTTGGGTAAGTAATGTGTTCATTCTTTACAATACATAACATAAACAGCCTATATTCGTCCAACTGCTGGGCACAGGCCTCCCCTCAATCAACCGTCTCCGGGTATGGAGCATACTCCACCACGCTGCTCGACTGCGGATTGATGGAGGTATTTGGGCTAGTAGCCCGGGACCAACGGCTTAGCGTGCCTTCCGAAGCACGGAATCATCTTACTTTTTCGGACAATCAGGTGATTCAAGCCTGCAATGTCCTTGCCAAACAAAGAACAGTCTCACAAAGTGATTTCGACAATGTCCCCTTTGGGTATCGAACCCGGACCTCCAGATCGTGAGCCCAACGCTCTAACGCTCTACTAGACTACGGAGGCTGTTACAATACAATACGTATAATTAAAAACTCTTTATTGAGACAACAAATAGGGCAAACAAACAAAACAAAAAAATTAGGTGCTACCTACCTACAATTGACGACATTCTCATAGGTCTTAAAATATTTGGGTATTATGTGAATTTTACTGTCTCATAAAAGACCTAGATAATGATTTTTTTTGTGTATTAATAGGTACCTACGTAGCTATAGGGTAGGTACCTAAGCGTAAATTGTTTTTAATATCCACTGAAGTAGATGTCTTAAAACGGAGAGAAAGGACTTCCTGGTTTTTGGTTTCTCAAAACATTTTCATGTAGGTAAAGTACGAGTATTTAGCTTCCTAAAGCAACTCTTAAAAGGTACCCTCCGACCAGAATAGTTTTAGAAAAATACGTACAGGCTTACATAAGATCACGCCTATTGCCATTGGGTTAGGCAGAGAGAAAGGCAGAAAAGTCATCATCTCACTAGCGTTACCCAGTTTTTCACAGGGTCCACTTACCTAAAAAGGCAGAAAAGTAAGTTTGCCAATTCAATCCTTCAGGGAATCGAAGCTGGGTTTCGTTACACAAATTGCTTGCAGATTACAATCATTTTTTGACAAAATTCCATCACCTAACACGTTGTTCTAACAGACAGCTCAGGTGAAGCGTGGGTAGTCCGTTCATTGTAAGGTAATTGTGAATATACCCAGTCGTGAACTTATGTTTTGGCATAATTTTATTAACATAAAGGCGGGAATAGACATGCTAGTAAAACGGAGTAGTGGCTTGTATTTTATTTCCGGTATTTAGGTACTTACAAATATCTTTGAGGTAGGTACAGGCATCATCATACCGGTTAACATACTTATTACACATGAAAGTAGCAGGCACGTGCACAGATTATGCATGCAAGTACGCCAGCTAAAGGCAAGTGTATTCCCGCTTAAATTCAAGGTGCTTTTATTTCTCGGTCTAATATAACTAACCAAAACATACATACATAAACAGCCTATGTACGTCCCACTGCTGGGCACAGGCCTCCCTTCAATCAACCGGAGGGAATATGGAGCATACTCCACCACGCTGCTCCAATGCGGGTTGGTGGAGGTGTTTTTACGGCTAATAACCGGGATCAACGGCTAAAACATAATGAGGGTAAAAATTGCCTATTTCTCCCATCATGTGTCGGTACTTTTAAGTGTTATTCAATTTTGACAGTTCCCCATACTATGGAACAAACATATTGTTTTGGTTATATTTTGCCACCACAACCCTTTGCGCAGCTGTAATATCAAGATCGGAATGGAGAAAACTTAGAAAAACTTATTGCTTTTTTCCAAATAGCTGCTTTTCTTTTTCGTAACTCATCCTTCAAACGGGATACACTCCACGTTGCTCCGCATTTTAGCAATTTATCTTTCAGCTGGACTGTACGGAGAACTGTCAAACTGTCAAACTGTGTGCTGCCGTCTACATTTGAGCTTCTAGTTTTTATCCTCATTCAAAATAATTTAAATAATCTTTGTATATCTTAGGTCGTAACGAATGATAATAATCACGCCTTTAATGATAAGTGACGAATGTTAAGACTTGATATTTATAGACATGAAATAATACCGGCGAAGTTAGAGTGTTGGGCTCACAAATGTGTTAGGAAATGGGACCGATGGATTTTGTCGAAGACAGTCCTTTGCTTGATTAGAACTTTGCAGGCTGAATCGCCTAATCTAATCTAGCCTACAAGATCCCACTGCTGGGCAACGACCTTCCCTTCCGCTTTCCATTCCGGCCAGGCTCACCGGCATGCGTCAAAGTTGTTACGCAATCTCTTTCGAGGTCTACCACGACGCCTGTACCCGTCGTGAGGCACCCAATGCGTGACGATCTGTGCCCACCGCTCAGGGTGCATGCGACAAATATGTCCGGCCCAATCCCATTTATGTCTAGCGGCATTACGTCCCACATCAGCGATTTCAGATTTTGAACGCAGTGTTGTATTTCAGCTGAATCGCCTAATTGTCCAATAAAGTAAGATGATGTCGTGCTTCGGAAGGCACGGTTTATTTTGACGTGACTTAGTGTAGGTTTACAATAAGTCACGTCATGGCATTAATTACTTGACCGGAAAAATGAGAAGCGCTGAGGGCTCTCACTCCGTACCGGTTAGTATCCTGCTAACCGCCAGCGTGTTTCAGATAGTATCGAGCGCGAGTGCGCAAGGGCAGATCCGCGACAACTACATTAACTATGGACTCTTCCGGGGCGAATTGGAGATCAATATCCTGAGCACTCCTGTCATTAATACCTTGTATAGTAAGTGTTTGTGTGAATTTGTATATAATCGCAGTAAGTATATATACAGGGTGTTTGTGACATCGTACCGAATACTGAGGAGGAAGATTCAGACCATGATTCTGATAGATAGATAGATAAAATACTTTATTGAGCACAATGGACACAAAATACAGAGATAAGGACAACATATACAGAAAAGTACAACAGGCGGCCTTATTGCTCATGCAGCAATTTCTTCCAGGCAACCTTTGGGTACAGGAAAATTTTGTACAAGTATAATAATAATAATAAGTTAATATCAAGTGGAATTTTCCGTCATATCAACTCAGAATCTAAGTCTGAATCAACCCTCAAAGTTTTCGTTACGATGCTACTTGAAAGCACTCTGTACTTACTCGTAATTTTACACGGGAAGTCTGTGGGTCAATGTAGTAAGTGGAATTCCGTGGTCTATGTTTATCCCAACGGTAAATACGCGTGATTTTATGTATGTATGTGTGTAAGAAGACATACAGTGCCCAGCGTATCCAGTACAACCACGTAACCCAAGGGCGTTGTTGTGACTACCGCGCTGGTAGTTTGAATTTGCGCACGCAGAGGTAGACAGCATTTTTTATTTATTTTTTATTTATTTATTTTCTTATAAAAACAATGTTACAAACATTGGAATACAGACATCAGTAAACCTGCAAAAGTTTGTCTCGATGCCTGCTCCTCGCAGCACGTCACAATGGTTGTCTTATATTTAATAGAATAGAATGAATATTTAATAGCTTCTTATTCAGAGTAGACAGTGGCTACGTGGAAGCAGCAAACAGTGTTCTTAGGGCGATAGCCGACAGCGGCGATTTATCGATTATCGAACACCTCATTGAGACCTAATTACATTGTATTTATTTTATATACTTACTTACTAAAAAAACATTTTGATTTATTTATCTTATTTATAAAACTAAAACTGGTTAAAGGGACAACAGCTTTATAGCTTAAATGATTATTTAAGGCTTTAAATATTTGTTTTAGTTACTTAAATATAAGTAATATTTGTATTTATTTGTGTTATCTAATTATCATTGTTTGTCACAATATGACTAAGTGTGCTGAACGCTAAAAATAATACTTCCATCTGTATATCACATTTAAAATAATAAATTTTAATTTAATTTCATTTATAATATGTACATAATTAATCACACAAATTTGTAATGCGACAAACTTTCTCTCGAATTCCCAATTTCATGAAAGTTATTTTAAGTTCTAATTAGCAAGTTAATAGTCAAGTTAGTTCCTAAATATGATAGAGGCGAGAATGGACTCTGATGTTTTTGGCCGGTTCCTGGATCTGCACGTTAAACGGGTAGACCGAGGGATGGGCTAATTATTATTATAAAATTTCCACGCTACATCATTGTTGTTACTAACATAGTTTGTAAGTTACATTGTTACTAACAAAAAAATGGGCACTATTCTGTTTGAAATAAAAGTTTTTTTTTTTTTTTTAATAAATGATTTGTTTGTTATTTCCAGTGACATGTGTGGTAGACGAAAATGCCTGCGCTGTAAGCTGTAAAACGACGCCTGAGGCGAGAGAAAATGAGGTAAGAAGTAGTTACTTAGTTCCTAACTTTACTGTTTACTTACTAAGTACCTAATTTTTAATTAGCGAAAATATTTCATCAAAACCTTCGTATTTATACACTCTTTGTCAAAAAAAATCGAAACACCTCAAAGATCATCAGGAGGATTAAAATGGCCACATCGAAGCAATTCATCTAAGAAAGCAATATTGCTATTTGACATTTGTTTGCATTGCGCACTTACTTTTATATGCGCAAATGTCAAATTAAAATATTGATTTCTTAGATGAATTCCTTCGATTTTAACCCCCTGATTAATATTAAATAATTAGATTAGTAACAACAGTAGGTACTTATCGGTTTTGAATTCATTATCAATGTTCTAAATTCAAAAACATAAAATTTTAGTCTCATGTTTTTACTTTTATTTATTTATGGCAAAAGTCGTGTTTTGTTGAACTAAAATTAATATTAAATTATGTTTTGTTAATATAGTTGCGTAAACTGTTTTTATTTTTACTGTTTACCTTAACGCCTTTTGCGGCTCAATAATAACTCTGACGCCAGGATTGATAAGATTAGTCATCCACCTCACAACCACACGATAAAAGAACTGTTTTTATATTAAAAAAGCGTTCAATTTTAAAGTTAGCCGCACAGCAGAAACCAGATAACTTTTCCGGGGTGGTTACATAAAGTTCACGCCTCCTTTCCTACGCTTTCCCGGCAATTTTGACTTTACCCGGTTGAAAAGGTGTGCTCATTTGATTGAAAAATATTTCATGAGCAAAGTTAGCTCCAGGAATATTGTATTGGGAACAAGGGAGCTTTACACAGAATAATGGGAAAGGAAAATCTTTTGCTTAGTATGTATATCTAGATATTTTTAATGATACTGTGTTATTGAGATCAAATAATGTTCTTTTATCAAACCAGGGACCACATAAACTGCTTAATATGCAATTACTTATTATATGGGTGACCTTGGGGGGGATTTGATGTCGCCTTCTTTTTAACGCCCCCAGGGATGTACTTACGTAACAATGTTCAATTTTCTCCTGACATCGCACAAAATTACTTGAATATTACAATTTTAATTACATATTCATTGTGAAATTGTCTTCCAAGAAACTTTGAAAATTTCCTAAGTGGAATAAATATAAAAAATAAATTCTTTGAAATACACATAAAATACGTAAATAGATAGTTTTTAAAAAATTCTGCTAGTTGATTACCTACTTGTAACTCAGCCCACCTATTTGGTTACGGCAATAATAAAAATAATATAATGTATTAAAATAAATAATATAACAGTATATTATATGGTAATGTTATAATTATAATAATTGTCTGTACATTTCAGGTTCGAGCCTTAGCTCAAGGCTACCGTCCAGTTTTAGGATGTAATTCGGACTCAACCATCCTTCCTGGAGATTTATGTGAGTATATTTTAGTATAAGTATTCCATTTTCAAAATAGACGAGATTTAAATAAAAAATATGACATAACTAGGTTACATTTTTTAGTTTTTGGGAATTTGAGTATTGGAATGTTTTTATTCCGATATCGCCCGATAAGTATTCCTTTCTTAATGTTATACATCCAACCAACCTCAACCTCATCAACCCTGGTGTCAGGGTTACTATTGAACTGCCAAAGTCCCCTGACATGGCTCATGTAACGACTACTAATTTACATCAGTAAGTAGTAACCGGGACCAACGGCTTAACGTTCCTTCCGAAGCACGGATCATCTTACTTTCGGACAATCAGGTGATCAGCCTGTAATGTCCTAACCAAACTAGGGATCACAAAGTGATATTTGTGATATGTCACCACCGGGATTCGAACCAGGGACCTCCGGATCGTGAGCCCAACGCTCAAACCACTGGACCACGGAGGAGACACTACGCTGGAAGTCTCTCATTCCGGATTCATAAAAAAAAAACATTTTTCTTCCAGTGGACCCACCACCAGTAATATCGTTCGCGTTCTACGCGTCCACCTTGGCCGTAATATTCCTTCACCTGGCCTTCGCCGTGATATCCTCAGGGTTGGCCATCGTCAATGCTACGAGGAATCCCACTGAACCTATATGGGGTCTACCTGGTGAGTTGCTTGTAATAGATCCGAATAACAGTGAAGAACATAGCAGTCCAATTTCTCTCTACGGTTAGGTTAGGTTTGGAGGTTGGGTTACGGTTAGGTTGGGTTAAGTTGGAGTGCAGTAAATAGCATAGTGTCATTTTATCGTGTGAATAGTTTATAAGTGTATTGTATTGTTCATTTTGTTACTTTTGGTTAGGTTTAAATTCTTTTTTCATTTGAGTGGTTTATGAGGTCAATGGTGAAATTGTCCGCGGCGCGAATGAGGAACTATCCAGGCTACGTTGACCAAAACCAATATAGATGATTTCACAGATAGTTTCGTTACTGGCAATAAATTTACTTTATTCTTCAAAGAATTAACAGGCCCTCTAGGCCGATTTGCGTTTGCGTTCTTTGACAAGTTATTCATCATCGCTTAGCCATTGCTTTCCAATTATTAAATAAAGTGTTTTATTCCAGGATGTCTATGGTCTAACGCGATCACAGCAGTCCTAGGATTTACCGTTCTTCTCATGTTCGGCGTGTACTGGGCGACCTCAGGGCTAAAAGACCATCTCGCCTTCTCTGACACTGCGCAAATATCTTACACTCTCAGCCAGGGCCTAGGATACTCTTACTGGTAAGATTTTATGTACACTAACCTGCAAAACTAAGTACTTCATTTTTTCTTGCGAACTATAGAAGTTAGACATTTACATAATTTTATCAGACTTTTTAGCAAGTATTAAACTATACATAACTGACATTTCCAGTCCTTTATATTTCGAAAGTTTATCTTGTGTACTTAAAAAGGTATATTTTTAAAAGTGTACCTATTACTTAGTTAACCGTAGATCCCTTTATTATCACCTAAGACTGGTTTTTCTTCTTCTTCACCTAAGGCTAGAGCTGCAAGTTCTTTAAAGTACATTAAAGACAACATATTATTTGGAATTTGAATTTTGGTCAAAATCAGACCTGTCCCTGGCAAGTTAGAAGTGAAACCCTTTATTGACTCCATTATGTAGCGACCACAGATTTTCCACCCTCTCTAACGCTGCTACTAAATATATACTACATCCGTCCCTGACTCCAATATTTAGCAAGATCTTTTACCCTAATGTGGCCTGGAAGAAATTGCTATTTAGCAGTAAGGTCGCCGATTGTGCTTCTCATGTCACTTTTGTTATTGTTTTTTAATTTTGTTCGTATATGTGCGCACCTAGTTTGATTAGTAAATAAAGAAAGACCCATAATAGTATTACTTATAATGGTCTATTTAGTGAGGAAAAAAAATCTCTTTGTGGACTTTCACAATAGGCTTGAGATTATAAGCATATACTCCCAGCTCAGCAGACAATTAGAATAGAATAGAATAGAAAAAGTTTATTATAAAAGGACGCCACACACAAAAAAAAATCAACAACATCATATCAAATTTCCACTAAAACAATTACAAAAAAGCAAGACGGACGTTTGTCGAAATGACCATAAGGTGGTGGTGGACGTCCTGAGATAAAAGGGCCTCACTCAGCACAAGTCGCGGCGTGAACCACGACAATGGTATTATGTGGACCCTGTTAGTGACGCACGAACATCGTATTCCATAAACATGTGTTAAATAAATTATACTAAATACTACTTCGAATTAACTAGTACTATTTGTATTTCAGGTTGCTAATAGCTGCGGTGATATTTTCACTATGCAACGTGGGTCTCATTGAACTGAGGAAGTACTTGCTAGAACGAGATCCTCCGCCCCCTACCATCAAAGTGGAGAACCATTCTGACGGCACCATTTTCTTATATTAGATTCATCATCATCACATGAACGCCCCCACTACTGAGGCACGGGCCTTCCCTATGGATGGATAGGGAGATCGGGCCTTAAACCACCACGCGGGCCCAGTGCGGATTGGTGGTTATTAACGACTGCTAATTCAGTCGGGACCAACGGCTTAACGTGCCTTCCGAAGCACGGAGCTCGAGATGAAAACTTTTTTTTTGTGGTCACCCATCCTATGACCGGCCTTTGCAAAAGTTGCTTAACTTTAACAATCGCAGACCGAGCGCGTTAACCGTTGCGCCACCGAGCTCCTCAAGCTCCTCCTCCATTAGATTAGATTATTTAGTTAAAAAAAATAGGCGTCATTAAATTCACGGAATGTAGAAGAATTAGCTGCTCCCAGATCGGCTTCTATATTCGCAAAACCATGTAGGTACCTTCAAATTCAAATTCAAAAATATCTTTATTCAGTAGGTAACATACGTAGTTACACTTTGAATCGTCAATTTTTACATAACAAATTCAAATTCAAAACAATTTATTTCGGATAATACGTACATCCATAATTTGTTAGTAACAATGCACTTACTTACTAGGTTAGTTAACAATCAAATTAAATATTAAAGTGTTAGTGACAATGAAACTTAATTCTATGTTAGTAGTACAACACCTATATATAACACCCTATCATTATTTATCATAGGCACCAGAATCAGGCACGAACGTGTCATCCGCCTAAAACTACTGCAGCTTCTCATAAGCTGTATAGCCGGGCAAAAAAAAGCTGCAAGAAAACCTCGGCACAGGGCCCTAGACGTTCTTTTTTTTTTAAAAAAAAACCAAAATATTATTATACAATGGATTTTGTGTTTTTTGTTTAAGTTTAGTAATACATAATCATATAATAGGGTAGTTTCCAACTAGTCAAATCTTAGTCAAACTTTTTACTAAATGTCAAAACACGAATTTACTATGAAAGTATAAAAAAGCAACCTGTGACGTCATAGAAAACGTGACAAAATGTCGCACTCAAAATGTCGTACATTTTTCTTTATTAAAAATTCATAACAAAAGTTACTTAAATAGAACAAAGAAAAGGTTTTTTGTCACCTTTAGATCTATCTTTATTTAGTAATCAGAATTTAAATTTCCTAGGAAACTACCTACCCAATTATATAAATTTTCATTCCTCCTGCTTGCAGGTTGAATACATGCACTGTTATAATTGTTTAATATTTTTAAGTTTATGTTCGGGCAAATGATTGATTATTATGATTATGAAGTGTCAGCGGATTAAATACAATAAATGCGACCTTGCCTTTCTTTAAACTAATTATGTTAGTAAGTAACTAAGCATGTGTAAAGCGGACCTATTTTTCTAGGTAAATATAAAGTAATTTATTTAGTAAGATATCTTTTATAAACTACGTACATAATTGTTAGTCAACACATTTAACAATTTGGCTTATCTACGCGGGTTGTATGATCACAATCTGCCTTCCTATCTCTATTCTTATCTGATCAAATAATGTATAATAACCAATTGGCTCATTAAGAATATTTCAGAATTTAAAACTGTATTGAACTAAATAATGCATGTATAATAATTATCTACTTTTATATTCTGAGATAAATATATTATATATTATGATAATTGCAATAAATAAACTTACATTAAGTACAACTTGTAGGAAAATTAAATTAAATTATTTCAAGGAACTTACACTTTATTAATTTATCAAATTACATGATAATAATCTCCGTGGTTCAGTCGTTGAGCGTTAAGCTCACGATCTGGAGGTTTCGGGTTCGAGTACTGTGGGGACATATCACAAAAATAACTTTGAGATCAAATCAAATAATTTATTTGTATGAAGTTGGATACATCAGAGTCAAACAAAGAGTTTTTTTTCAGACTGGGAATTAAACCCATGACCTCCAGATTGTGAACCCTACGTTTTAACTACTAAACCACCGCCACCCGCAACCAATTACACTAGAAGATTTATCGCGCATCGAAGGCAAACCTCTTCACCAAACTATTGCTAGGCAGAAAAAATAAGTACGACGTCGTAGATGTCCTTCGAATAAATTGACCTCTAAAACTAAATAGTGCGTATTAAAGGTAAATTGCAGTAATCCGGGTGAGTGTTAACATATTCTGTGCAAGTGATGGATAGCGGCCAAATTGGCCTGGGTGTCCCGGGACGGCCGTTGGACCCTTCTGCTCCTTGCCCCAATTGTGTGTGGTCCAAATCATGCATTTCTAACCAGATCACAGAATAAGGAATAATACTACGTATAGAACGGCAACTCTCCGCTCCCCACCAGCGTCTGAGTTCGGTTCACCTCACCCCCCTCGAACATAGTTTAGACTTGAATCGTGTGGCGTCAGACGTCCACAGAGATGAGCGTGTACAGTCATGAGCAATATAATTAGGACTCTGTCGCACTAACATACTTATTTGACATTTAGTGAGACTTACAGTTCAAAATGTCAAAAAAGTTAATGTGACATTGGTACCAAAGTGTATACATATTAATGCTCGTGACGGTACGATAACGTCAATGTGTTTGTGTAAATCGAGGTTGTTTGTGTGAAGTGTTCCGGGTGTGACCAGATGTTGGATTTGAGCAGATTTTATCTAGGAATCGGGCAATACAACGATCATCGATCTGCCCTTATCCCTCTCTAGGTGGGGTCGGCACAACAGGTCATCATCATCAGCCCATTAACGTCCCCACTACTGGGGCACGGGCCTTCCCTATAGATGGATAGGGAGATCGGGCCTTAAACCATCACGCGGGCCCATTGCGGATTGATGGTTATTAACGAATGCTAATGCAGCCGAGACCAACGGCTTAACGTGCCTTCCGAAGCACGGAGGAGCTCGAGATGAAAACTTTTTTTGTGGTAATCATAGAAATGAAATTATATAGATATAGATAGAAAAAAAATTGTTCATTTATTAAGTCAAAACAAAAATACGCATATAAAATAGTCAATAACAATCTATTTAGTCAAATAAGCCCCCGCGGGTGGATCCGGGCGCAAAGGTCCCCATCACGCTAGATAGATAGATAGTTAGAATATAAAGTCATAGGATGGGCTATGACCGGCCTTTGCGAAAGTTGCTTAACTTCAACAATCGCAGACTGAGCGCGTTTACCGCTGCGCCAACGAGCTCCTCAACTGGCACAACAAGTATTCCTCTTCCATTCATTTCTGTCAGCCGTCTCGGTACTCACACTTTTCACACACATATAGTTTTTTACACAATCTATCCACACTTTCTTGGGTCGTTTCTTTCCTCTATATCCATTTACATCCATACAGTAAAATGGCTATGGAATTTGAGAAGCAGTAGAGCTATCGTAGTTATCTGTTTACAGGATTAGTAGTGAGTGAGAGTGGGGTTGAAACGCCAGCGGTTCTCATACAAAATGCGTGTTAGGGCCTTTCCAATCTCTTTCTTCTATTCTGTAGGAATACCTATAACAAGTACGTTCCTGTACCTACTCTTGTTCAGGCGATAAGATGCACTATCAATATAGTTACCTAATCGATTCCGATGGATATCTGAAATTACGTATTATATCGCAAATAGATAGTTCGATGTTTTCTTTTATAAATTTTCCTAATATCTATAAATACGTATTATTACTATCGATTGGTCCTATACAGCGTTAACTTGATTCAATCTGTGATGCAATTCAACTCTAGGATGGGAATGGGAATATATAGACTAAATATACAATAGACTACTCTGGGCGCCATCCCACTCGCGTCAGACAGAGTACTGCGGGTCGGAAGGCGAGAAGGAAACCACTGCCCTATTGTTCCCTAAAAAGTAGCATGGAGAATGTGACACCGACAAGAGCGTGTTAAATTAGTGATGATGTTACCTCTTCGGGGCACAGGCGATGTGTTTTGATACCCGCTTCTGCTTATAGCGAAATCCCCCGCCTTAAGTACTCAGGCCTCCACCCATTCCAATTTGCATGTAATCATTTCAATATAATATTAGATGTATGCTTGTGACCATGAAATATAGTTAGCAATATAAATGACATGAATTATTCACTGTTTGTTACATTTCAGGTGGTAGGTAGCCATTATATTTCAGTATCCAAAAGGTCAAGGACAAAGCCCTTTTAACCGACTTCAAAAAAAGGAAGTTCTATTTTTTTCATATCAAATCAAATATTCTTTAAACACATTTTAAAACAAACTCAAGAAAGAACGATATATATAATATTATTATGCCGAGCTCTACCCGCTCCATTAGGAATTTTTATTCTTATTTATTTAAGGAATAAAAAATAAAAAATCCTTAAATAAATAAAAATAAAAATTCCTAATGGAGCGGGTAGAGCACGGCAGATCCACAAGTTAGAAGATAACTTGCAACTAACTTTGGTACGATGTCCTGGAACTAATATAATATGAATAACACGCTGGCCACTAGATGGCGGTGCAGTAAGCTACTTAGTCTTCTTCTTTTATCGTGTGGGTTGTGAGGTGGATTACCAACCTCAACAACCCTGGCGTCAGGGTTACTAATGAGCCGCCAAAGGCCCCTGACATGGCTCATGTAACGATTACTCACTTACATCAGTAAGTAGGAACCGGGACCAACGGCTTAAAGTACCTTCCGAAACACGGATCGTCTTACTTTCGGACAATCAGGTGATCAGCCTAGGGACCACTAACTTACATCAGTAAGTAGTAACCAACGTAGTAAGTAGGGACCAACGGCTTAACGTACCTTCCGAAGCACGGTTCATCTTACTTTCGGACAATCAGGTGATCAGCCTGAAATGTCCTAATCAAACTAGGGATCACAAAGTCAGTTTTGTGATATGTCCCCATCGGGATTCGAACCCGGGACCTCCGGATCGTGAGCCGAACGCTCACGCACTTGACCACAGAGGCCGCCCGGCCGTTTAGTTAGTTAGTGTTACTGACATTTTCTATTATTTTTTTTTGATGGGCATTTCGTAGTGATCGTTCTTACCTACAATAGGCTAGTTTCCAAGTCAAATCAGTTACTTTTTACTAAACGTCAAAACACGAAATTACTATGGAATTTGTATGAAAAAGCACACTGTGACTTTATAGAAAAACGTGATAAAATGTCCGACTTATTATTACGTTTTTCTTGATTAAAATTTATAAATAAGTTAAATAGAAACAGGAATAAATGATTTTCGGTAGTTTTACATCTGACTTTATTAAATAGTAATCAGAATTTCATAATTAATCCTGAACCTAGTACACGACCTAATTAAATAATATACGTAGTAACACGAAAGAAGTCATACATAGTAACAACTCCGGAATGTTATTTTCAGCAATAAATAATTTGATAAGTGATGAGCCCATCTAAATAAGCACATAGTGGTGCTAATTCCTGTAAATACCATCTAATTTTATTTTAAGTTATATCTGTCATTTTCTTATCCGCCGAAAAGGAAAGGGACGGGTAATCGACAAGCATAAAAATGGAACACACGTCAATTTTAAGCACAAATCTAAACCAACCGTCTAAAAATTTTACATCAGTCAATAACCCGACACAGTTAAGTAGACAGCACGTCAAACGGATTGCATACCAGCGACGTACGTTCTTCCTAAAATTAAGAGCTGTGAATCATCTGTCCCTTTCCTTTTCGACGGATATGAAAATGACGGATATAACTTAAAATAAAATTAGGCGGTGTCTGCAGGAATCGGGGCCAATGCATATATATACATACACACACACCCAAACACAAACACATCATCATCATCATCATCATCAGCCCATTAACATCCCCACTGTTGGGGAAGGGGTCTTCCCTATGGATGGATAGGGAGATCGGGCCTTAAACCATCACGCGGGCCCAGTGCGGATTGATAGTTATTAACGACTGCTAATGCAGCCGGGACCAACGGCTTAACGTGCCATCCAAAGCACGGAGGAGCTCGAGATGAAAACTTTTTTTTGTGGTCACCCATCCTATGACCGGCCTTTGCGAAAGTTGCTTAACTTCTACAATCGCAGACCGAGCGCGTTTACCGCTGCGCCACCGAGCTCCTCAATCACAAACACATACTCAGATCTAATTACTCATAGGCTATGCTATGAGTCCCACACTCTCATACTTCTACACGTACCAAATCAATTCAAATTCATTCGCTCAATACCGAAATTATCTGGGTAAGGGTCTCTGAATCATAGACGTCTACGTGCCATCAAACCATACGCACATTGTTACTTTGGTATCAACACCGAATCGTCCATTCATCATAGAATAATACTACGTATAGAACGGCAACTCTCCGTTCCAGCTTAGGCTGGGCGCGTTGTTTTTATTTTTATCAGTTTAATTTATATGTTCGAATTTTGAAATTGGACTCCGACGTTCTTTCGAATATTAAATTTGATGTCACAGTAATTGCCTGTATCACAGTAATGGGCCAGTCTGCGTGGCGCCTATAAATATTTATTTTTCATGGTGAATGTTCATCAAAACATGCCAATAATTTCCAATAAATTAAACATAGGCTAAGTGCTTAATGTATAGTTAATGTGATTTTTTAAGGCAAGTGAAAAAAAGCCTTTTTATTAATATTGTGATCATTCGGAATTGTGTGTTAAATAATAAATAAATTAATAAATATTAACTGATGATTATAAAAGCTTCTTTCATAAGTAAAACTACCTACCTAAGTTAATATGACGGTTAAATTAGGCATTGTAATTGGCAGCCCTCAGACGTCACACACACGTTGCGCATGTGCGATAATGTCAATGTGTAGTGTCTGTGTAAACCGAGGCTGTTTGTATGAAGTGTCCGGGGTGTGCATTCACTACAACCTGGGCCTGGGGTACGACCGCAATTGTTCGTGCAAACCACAGATCATAGAAACAAGGGAGATATGCTCTCAGCAATAAATCATGTGAAGCGGTCGCAGCAAGACGTTTATGGTTGAGCTGATACATCGATTTAACTGGATTTCTTTCTTTCTTTCTTGTCGTTCCCTCACTGTTGAGGATCATGATTGTGTGTGGTCTTCCTTCACTGAGTTCGGTCCTGTGCTATACGTACAGCTCTTTGTATAGGCCCGCCTGCTACATGCTTGACCTGGTCCACCCATCTGATCGGCGTTCTTCTTCTGGCAAGCTTACCCTTTATCTGGCCCAGAATAATGTGCTTCTCTATACGGTGCAATGGGGATCGCGTTAAACCGGATCTTGCCGCTATGAATTGCGTAGTAACACACGCACTAGTTAAGCTTCCGAAAAGTTTTATAATATGATATTTGGCTCATATAAAGACAGGCTACATAAGCCATCTTCAGGCGCATCAGCGTCGTGCCGACTAGGAGTCGATGGGGTCACCATGGCCAAAATCGGTCGGAGAGATCAGTTATCAATATGATCATTTTGTGCATATTTCGGTCGCACTGGCTATGCTGCCGCGGCATCTGTGTATGTACACTGTGGTGCCAACCAACACGTGGCGAAACATTCTGTAATATATGTCACGAGCAAATAATTATGTCGTTGAACCGTATTTGGGAACCTGTGTATGTAACTTGATGAATAGACGCAGATTTACAGGTATTATATAATATTAGTACGTACCCCTTACTGCGTGCCTAATATTCATCATGTATACGTACCACTGCCGTGAAATAAGGGTCTTGCCTTGTTATAAATTATCCTATTAGAGCTAGCAAGAGAAGGATTTCTTGTTTAATTAGTACAATAAACATGAATTAAGTTGGCTATAATACATAATAATGTACTCGCAAGAGCGGCAGTACAGAGTGTTAGTGACATCGTAACGAACACTGAGGGGGATGATTTAAAACAAAGGTTTTTTAATTAAGTATTTTAAATTTTATACTTTTGCGATGGAAAATTCCACTTGATATTAACTCATAATAATGAGCTGAATCACCCCCCTTAGTATTCGTTACGCCCCGTACAAGTACGTACAGGTAGCCATACGCGTTCATGTATTAGTGACACCGTAACGAATACTGAGGGGGACGATTCAGACCATGATTCTGAGTTCATATCAAGTGGAATTTCCGTAGGAAAATTCATAAAAATATTAGTATCTTTTTTATTATTTTCAGTTCCATAATTTTGCGACTGAAAACTCCACTTTATATCAACTCAGAATCATGGTCTGAATCATCTCTCAAAGTTTTCGTTACGATGTCACAACACCCTGTATACACGTGTAAGTATAAGTACGTCTGAAAACATGAATGGACTATCGAAAAACGTGTATTCAAACAAATGTACGCGAACCGAATGAAAGAGTGACGAAAATCGACTCTACTATTATGTATTAAGGCACTGCTATTTGTTCAGCAGGAAAGAGCAAAGGAGGTTTCAATAGCGCTTTGAATCACGTTAAGCGAAGAGATTGATCGATCGATAAAATTATAATGATGATAAATAACGATTGGGAGAAACTTCACAGAACATAATTATTTAAAAAAGAGGGCATAACATAACACAGCATCACGCATTTGTCTCCGAAGGGGTAGATAGATAGATAGATAAAAACATTTATTTGGTCCACAGACACACATTCATACAAAAAGAAAAAGATTAGATACAGACAACCAATCAACAGAGACGAAGCTCTGTATTAAACACGCCAGGTATGTATGTGTGCTATAGCAGCGCAAATCGGTCATAGCTCGGCGCAAGTTTTTGCTCTCACGAACAAAACGCTGATTTTCAGCTACAACACGGCTGGAGAAAATCCGCGGGTACGGCAACCGAACCAACTGAATAGGCTATAATAGTAGGTGTATAATTATACAACCACTTTGCGACAGCTATGGGGCCGAGCCTAATTAACAGGACACAAATCCTGAAAACCACGTGATCCGAACATCAAAGAAGGGCCTATAATAATTATAATTTTATTAATGACTAATGGTAGTCATTCTTTTTGATCTGTGACCTTAATGTTGATAAACAACATAATGGGGCCTGCTTACATGCCATTTACGTTATTACAACCCAAAACGAACGAATACAAAATATACTACTAATTATAACGCCTACACGTGTGATAAATACATCTTCCTAATGTATGTTTGTGTTTCGTGCTTCGAAGGACAGGTATAATCATCGGTCCTGGGTATTGACAACATCTTAAAAGTCGTTAAACCAAGTCATAGAATAAAGAATAGTACTACAGAACGGCCATTTGCGCCCCGAACCATTTCGTGGAGCTAAGGCCATTGGGTCTTGCTTTTGTCTAAATAGTCGTAAGGGAGCGCGCGCGGACTGTCTGTCTTCCTCACACTTACGTCGCGGCACACCGTAAAAATACCGATAACCGATACTGATATCGATATTTTTGTATGGAGTGTCCGGGCTGTGACTAAGTTCTCACCTTTAAACTCCAAACGGCTTGAAAACTGTAGATTGGCTTAGCTTCTAGTTCTAAGTTACGTGTTCGCAGACAAGGTAAGACGGGATTTGTCCCTAGTAAAATTAAATTAACGATCGGCTTTACCGAGAACAATACTCGTTCATGTCGTCAGATTAAACGACTTGTCATCAATTTTCTGGTTCGAAAGTGGTTATTTACCTTTCCTACAATATAGAAATAAAGAATATATATGCGTACATAATTATAATTGCTCTGTTGTTCGGATATTATCGTTCTAATAATGACACGGGATTTGCCGTTCCATTACGTCAAACCGGACAGTTTTCTGAATGGACACTCTACTTAAGAAGATTCTACTTACGGACAGGCTACTGAGAGTCTGTGACCTGTGACATGTAGTTATGACTTATATGTGAAACAACAGACGCCTCTTTCTATTTAATTTTATTATAAGAAAAGACAACTTATTCTTGCACGAGAACAAAGTCTAACACCCCTATTCTAAGATTTTAACTCGAAACTTCCTCCATTCGAATCGGCCATCAATTTGGTATTTTAAAATGACAATTATTATTACGTCTTCGACTTTGAGGCCTTTACTCACTGGAGTCGAGCATATCATACTACTAACAAAATAAAACGAAAATAATGACGTAATGCCTTCACTCAACCTCACTGGAGTAATCTCGAGATAAGGTTGAGGCAACGTCTATGAATACTGATTTTGAGCTCCTTTTCTTATCGTGTAGGTTGTGAGGTGGAACCAACCTCATCATCCCATCAGGGTTATTACTGAGCCGCCAAAGGCTCCTGACAAGGCTCATGTAACGACTACTTACTTACATCAGTAAGTAGTAACCGGGACCAACTGCTTAACGTGCCTTTCGAAGCACGGATCATCTTACTTTCGGACAATCAGGTGATCAGCCTATAATGTTTAAGCAAACAAGGGATCACAAAGTGATTTTTGCGATTCGAACTCGGGACCTCCGGATCGTGAGCCCATCGCTCAACCATTGGACCACAGAGGCCGTTGATTTTGAGCTGAGTTTGAGGTTTTCCACAAGGTTGCTTCAACTGAGGACAATGCCGAAGGTTCGAGTTAATATCTCAGAATATGGGTGTAAACGCAATACCGTCAGACTGCTACTCTGTGAACTAAGTTTATAAGTTGTCAACTCTAGTAAACTCTCCCAGTGTACGCTAGTTCTGTCTAGCTTTGCACGTGTCGCCAATGTATTCCAAAACTTGGATTATTCTGAAACCTTGCGTGAAAGTTTGAACACATTATGTATGTGACAGTCACAGATTTGTATATTTATACGTTTCAATACTAAAAGGACTAAGTACTAAGGGACGCTATACTAAAGTTGGTAAGTAGGGTTGATAGGTACCACTGACCAAGCTGCTGGATACTATATCCCAATTGGGCTCGTCAGAGGTTCATCCATCGCAAGGGGGATAATTAGTCCATCTTGCGGTGGATGTACCTCTGACGAGCCTAACTCAGCTTTCTGTTAGACCAACGTCTGAGGGGTAGACACCAAATTGGGATATAGTCTTCAGTAGCTTGGTCAGTGGCCTCAGACTGTCCATCCACTCCCGTAGTACATACTTACCAACTTTTAGTAACATAAAGTAATGAATGTTTTTAGAACAGCTAGGTCAAGAATTTTGATTAGACTGGAAGAAACGAAAGTGGCTTGTCAGGATGGAATTTAGTCAGTGAAATTCCTTGGTCTCTGTCTAACTCAAGGGGAAATGAGTGTAAGCAAGCTTCTCCCGGTCGTCCCGTGATCGTGGCAATTGCAACAGTGTTGAAATAGTCTCATATCCCTGATAAACGCGGTAAGAACCTGGTTTTTATATGTTTTAATTATCAAGTGTGCAACGGCTTCTGTGGTCCAGTGGTTGAGCGTTGGGCTCACGATCCGGAGGCCCCGGGTTTGAATCCCAGTGGGGACATATCAAAAAATCACTTTGTGATCCCTAGTTTGGTAAGGACATTACAAGCTGATCACCTGATTGTCCGAAAGTAAGATGATCCGTGCTTCGGAAGGTACGTTAAGCTGTTGGTCCCGGTTACTACTTACAAATGTAAGTATGTAGTCGTTACTCGAGCCATGTTAGGGGCCTTTGGCGGCTCAGTAATAACCCTGACACCAGGGTTGATGGGGTTGGTAGTCCACCTCACAACCCACATGATAACATGAAGATCAAGTGTGTGTTACTTTAGAGTAGCCGAACCATGCACTTAAATTCTATATCACTTTTTAAAGTTGAAAAAAAAAGGCTAGAGATTTTTCCAACGTCATTCAGTGGCAATCTCTTCCTAGCACAAATCGTGTCAGTCGATTGCCTCTAACACCCAATGAGAAATGACGTCACTTTTAAGGGCTCACTCACACTAGGGCTGAAAAATCGCGGGAAGGGTGAGACGGATAGTGCGTGTGTTCGGATATTGCGAACATAAATTATTTGGCGACGGGTGTATCAGTTGACTACCTACCTGAGGCAACCTGGGTAGTTCGCGTGTGTGTGCTTACGGCTTTATGGAGAAGCGCCTGGCGTTTATATTTAAAACAATAGAATAATAAATAACTTTAAGTATGGAACTCTCATATAGAAGTCTTAGAACATCCTCCGCGGTCTAGTGATTAGAGCATTGAGTTCACAATCTGGAGGTCCGGGTTCGATTTCCGACGTGGATACTGTCGAAAATAACTTTGTGAGACTGTCCTTTCTTTGGCTAGGACATTGCAGGCTGCATCACTTGGTTGGTCCCGGGCTACTAGCTCAAATATCCCGCAGTGGAACAGCGTGGTGGATTCCCTTCATACCTCCAACCGGCCGGTTGAGGGGAGGCCTGTGCCCAGCATTGTAACGTATATAGGATGTTTATATCATGTATGTTTAAGTCTTGAGCTTGTAGCGAGCATGAGTTAATATGAATGTGTGAGTATGCGAGTTTAGAGTATATAACATAGTTGTATATGTATGAAACATAGGTGCATAGGTAAATCGCGAAACCTCATATTTCGCACCACTCTCCGAATTTCGACTATCTATATCGGGCTTACTATAAATCTCTCGTCGGGGTTTCCTCATCGAAAATTGCCTCGTCTCCTCACCGGAAGCAGCATAGACTGTATACGTCATTTTATAATTAAATATACTTCCAATACGTAATATAATAAGGTCGTTCCGTGACAGAGTAAGCAACAGTGTGATAAGAGAGAGATGTGGTCTTCTAGACGTCTTTGAAGACGATATAATACGAAGTGACTAAGATTGACTAAGAAAACTTTACAAAAAAGGTTATTATAAAGTTAGTGATTATTTAGAAGATATGAATGCATGGGATTAACTGTCTGAGAACTGATATTAGGCAGCTAAATTACTCAATTGTATACCAATATTTTATGTTTATTTTTATTTTTTTTAAGAACGTCTAGGGCCCTGTGCCGAGGTTTTTCTTGCAGCTTCGGCTATACAGGTTGTGAGAAGCTGCAGTAGTTTTAGGCGGATGAGACGTTCGTTATGTAAAATTGACGATTCAAAGTGTAACTATGTTACCTATTGAATAAAGATATTTTTGAATTTGAATTTGAATTGAGAAGGGAACGTTAAGTTGGTTTGGACACGTAAAGCACAAAAGCAGTATATAAAGCGAAGGTTGATGGTAAGGCTGGCAGAGGAAGACCTAGAATCACATACATTCACCAAATTGGAGATGTCCTTAGAAAATGTTTAGTACGATCTATCTGCGTGTATATGAACGTGGAGGAAGCAAGAGAAATGTGTCAGGACCACAGCAAATGGAATTCATTCATTCATGTATAACATTAGTTTGTGTGTAAAGTAAGAGTGGAACACGCTAGGCTGACATATAGCTGTTCCTTGTTACCTTAATGTGGTTTAAATTGGAATTCTTGGGGAAAACAGGTGATGGCAAGGAATTTCACACCTAGCCCTAAAAGCCGCGTCCCCATTAGGCTATTATTATCCTTAGCGACATGGGGCGATATCGGACGACGTTGCCAGATTTGCCCAACGATTACTTCTTTGTGCAACTATTACATGGAAAAGTCACAAGATTATCGGCATTAATTATAACGGTTTCGACATTACCTATAATATGAATTACTTCTAAAGTAATGATAATTAATATTATGTCGAATAAATCATTTTTCTTTCTTTCAGATTTCGGGCGAAATCTGTCGATGTCGTTCGATATCACTCGATGTCTAGTAGGGACGCAGCTTTAGCTTTGTGTACATCGAAACGAAAAGTAATTAACGAAGAAGTAAATCGCTTTAAAACAAATTGGTCTACTTTTGGTGACAAACCTTAAAAGTTAAGTTTGTTCCGTGCATAGTTTTGAAACAAAAAGTAAGTCTTAAAATACGTCGTACCCGTCATGCAATATTCTAAACCTGTCTACGTCTCAAGCCTCCCCTCAACGGGGCGTTAGAATTACAAATTCTACAGCTCCCAATTCCAAAGTTGCCTCGTTACGGCCTGTGGTTCCGCCTAACCCAATGGATAATCCTAGTTTATGTGTGTAAGTAAAGGTTGGCAGTAAAAAGCCTTCAACAAATACGGCGTTAACTGTAAACTTTTAGGGCATTTTACTAAGAGCTGCGGTCCAAGAAAGGGTCCCTGCGGTAGTCGCTTAGAAAGTTACGCTTAGATAGTTAAACTTGCAAAGTTTCCTCAGTCCAGGGTTCGCGAACGGCCCTAAGTGTCACACAAAGATTTAAGGGACAAATGTAGGGTCACCGTCCTTGAAGGTGCTTATCAACTTATCTTTTCTCGTTTATCTTGCTTTCCATCTCATTGTACGTTTCAAGTTCTAGCCGCTTAGCTTAGCATTAGAAGTATTGTTTTAGAGGTCGCCGACTGCTTGTAATATCGAACCTGAAGTTTTGTGAGTTATTTGAAGATATATTAGTAGTAGTTTTAATATTAATTGGGCAATACCACTAATATTATTCCATAGTCTTTAGACACAGAAGCGTGCCTAGCGCCGACTACGGAAAAATCATTCTCTAAAAAGTATGAAACAAGAAAATAGGTATATTTCTCTAAAATTCTTCCGAATAGTGACGTTTAGTAGATAGCCGTCATCGTATGCCAGTAAGCAAAGTCTTTTTTTTTTTTGTCTTTAATTTGTAAGCAAAGTCTTAGGACAAATTAAATCAATTATCTTTATCTTTAAATTGGCATACGACCACGGCTATTTTCTAAACGTCACAATTAGGAAGATTGTCAGAGAAATATATCTATTTTCTTGTTTCATACTTTTTAGAGAGTGATTTTTCCGTAGTCGACTTATAGTTTTATTTATATTTTGTGGTCTTATTTATTACGATACCGTGCTTACGATACTTGTTTTATGCAAGATTTGAAGATAAAACTTATCCGAACCATGTCTGAGCAGTCATGTTATCAATTTGACGTAATTATTGAATAAATACAAGGAATCCCGCAAGTAACCTTCCTTCCTTCCTTCCCTCCTTTGTATATCCCCTTCTCCTTTGTGTTTCCTTTATATATGTTCTTGTGCAATAAAGTATTATTGATTGATTGATTGATTGATTGTAACCTGCGGATCATGAGACAACGCTTTACCCATTGGTCCAAGAAGTCAGTTAATTGCCAATTTGCAATACTATTGTCATCCTACTTATTAAACGGCCTCTGTGGTCCAGTGGTTGAGCGTTGGGCTCACAATCCGGAGGCCCCGGGTTCGAATCCCGGTGGGGATATATCACAAAAATCACTTTGTGATCCCTACTTTGATTAGGGCATTACAGGCTGATCACCTGATTGACCGAAAGTAAGATGATCCGTGCTTCGGAAGGCACGTTAAGCCGTTGGTGCCGGTTACTACTTACTGATGTAGTCAGTTAGAGTCGTTATATGAGCCATGTCAGGGGCCTTTGGCGGCTCAGTAACAACCCTGACACCAGGGTTGTTGATGTTGGTATTCCACCTCACAACCCACACGATAAGAAGAATATTAACATCTTATGTTCAGTGTGTCGTGTGTACTCAGCCTTGTATTGCAGCAGCTTGCTTGCCTGGCTTACTGTAGCTTAATACTCGTGCTCAGAATCTATTCCGGTGCACCTTGTTAACTCGAATGTCTGTCTGGCAGAGGTTTATCTCGAGAGATTTGGATATACAGCGTGTCATTGACACCGTAACGAAAAAAAACAGAACAGACGTTCTACAATCAACGAGACCTTTGTTTGTAGTAAAAACGTCAAAAAGTTGTTTTAGAGGTCGCCGACTGTTTGTAATACCAAACCCCAAGTTGTTTTTCTTATAGGAAATGTTTAAATAGGATTTTGAGTTTTTTTCTGTGCCACGATGTAAATCAAACAACGCGAACAGAGATAATAATTTGTCTTGTTTGGTTTTTATTTTACGGCAATACGGCTCACCACCTATAAGAAACAGACAACAAACACAAAACCCAACAGAAAGCCCGGTGAGGCGTGGGTACTTAGTTCATCTCATATGGATGATTTTTTTTTTGACTTATTGTAGAATTGCCGCAGATGGCATTAACTACTTGGCCGGACAAAAAAATTATGGATGATGTAGTCATGGGCTTATGTTTATGTTTGTTTCTTTTTCTACTTATTTAGAATCCTACCATCACGTCTTCTTCAATTCTTCTTAATTACACCTCACCGAGCTTTCTGTTAGACCATTGTGATATGTATTGAGCTGTATCGCCGCCGTTTGTAATGGTCGAGCAAACTGTGTTAGTGAAAACTGCACTTAAGATATTTTATGTTTGTATATGAAGTGCAAATGCTGTGCACGTCTGTATAAGCACTAGATCAAGTTATTAGATATTTTATGTATTATATGTAATGTGCTTGTGTTGATATGCCTATAAATTAAATAAATAAAAAATGAAAAGATAAATTAATGACTTACACCAATCTTCCCGATTTCGAAGCAAGCCGGTCACAGTCTTTTGTTTTTTTTTTGACGTTGGCCGGACAAATGGGGAGCGCTGAAAGTGGCTGTATAAAAAATAAACTATTACAATAAACTATTATACATGAAAAAACCAAATTGACCAAATTGGAGATGTCCTTAGAAAAGGTTTAATACGATCTATTCTGAACCGGCGTGCGTGTATGTAGCGATTGATGAATGTGGAGGACGCAAGAGAAGTGTGTCAGGATCGAAGCAAATGGAATTTTATAGTCTCTGCTTACCCCGGTGGGAAATAGGCGTGAGTTTATGTATGTATGTACATCAAAAAAACATTTTCTAGTAACAAGGTAGCGCGTTCTCGCTATTTATGCAACACAACGATGCAGAACAACGGAACGAGGCACGGCACTCGGTTCGACACAGTTCATGCATTCACAATGAAATAGGAACGCTGTTGTGCTGTAACGAATTTAATTAAAGCCTACATTCGTAATTTTATGGCCTTTCTACTGGAAACAATGACTGTGCATTTTGTAGGAAGTCTATATAGCGTTAAGGTGGACTCACACCCAACGAACGAATGTTTATTCTACGTAATTGGGGAGTTTCCTAGATCAAAGATAAATTATGAAATTCTGATTACGAAGTAAAGACACGGTTAAAATGGCCACATCGAAGCAGTTCATCTAAGAAAGCAATATTGCAATTTGACATTTGCGCATATAAAAGTAAGTGCGCAATGCAAACAAATGTCAATAGCAATAGCAATATTGCTTTCTTAGATGAATTGCTACGATGTGGCCATTCTAACCCCCCTGATCTAAACCAAAACGAAAAACATTTTCTGTTTTCGATTAAACTTATTTAAGAATTTGAATCAAGAAAAACTTTAAGTCCCAACTTTTATCACTTTTTTCTGTGCTTTTCATGCAAATTCCATAGGAACTTCGTGTTTTGACGTTTACTAAAAAGTAACTAATTTGACTAGTGGAAAACTAGCCTTTTCTCTGTGTAATCAAGGACAGAGCTTTCTTTCATAATTCTATATTTGTTTGCGAGGATTCTATGGGATATTCTAACTTCTCAGAACGCTGGCTTCTTTTGTTCTTGCGATATTATTCTAGTTCTATTGTTCTAGTTTTTTGTTTTCTTTCTTGCTTGTTGTTCCCTCACTGATGAGGATCGTGATTATAATGTAATCTTTCTCCACTGGGTTCGACACGACAACAAAACAACAAAAAGCTATTAAAGAATATATACAATGGATAATTAGGTCTATGAAATAATTATTTGACGTCATAAAAACATTTTTGTGCAAGCCATGTCTTAAGACCAGTTCTAAATATACATATTTAAATATATTATATGTTTTCTCTCCCAGTACAGAGTAGAAGCGTATCTAACTTTTAAACACTCCATTTGTCTTGAGCTTAACAAGTTTAACACTGTCACACCCCAGACACTCAACAACCTCGTTTTACACAGACACTACACATTGACATCATCAACACGTGCAACTGTGTGTGTGACGTCTGAGGGCTACCAATTACAATACCTATTTTATATTTATTTACCACATAAATTACAAACAAATCCAGTATAAATAAATAGGGTTAACACTTGACTTAAAAATTCACAGAACTCATCAATTGTATTCACATTATTTTTATATAAAGCACTTTAGCCTAAGTTTAATTGTATTGCAAATTATTAGCATGTTTTGATGAACAATCACCATGAAAAATAAATATTTTTTGGCGCCACCAGGCGCTCCGGCGCAATTAAAGTTGGATCAAATATCGAATCAGACGACAGAACGTCATACTTAAACTTAACGGATAAAAAATAAAACAAAGTAAGACCTCGGTGATGAACTTAGCTCAGCCGCTGGTGGGGAGCGGAGAGGTGCCATTCTATACGTAGTATTACTTTTCAAATCCCTACTAATTGTATTACTATAAATGCAAAAGTAACTCTGTCTGTCTGTTATGTTTTCACGTTTAAACTACTGAACTAATTTGATGAAATTTGGTATAGAGATAAACTAGATCTTGGGGAAGAATATCGGATAACTTTTATTTTGAAAATAAGCCCCTAAAGGGATGAAAACGTAAACGTACGTGAAACGAAATTGGGTGGAAAGCTGCCCAACTGGGCACCCTCAGTCCTCTTATCTTAAAGTACTGAGAGCCCTCAGCGCTCCCCATTTGTCCGGCCAAGTAGTTAATGCCATTTGCGACAAATCTGCAATAAGTCACGTAAAAAGGGCGAAAAATATAAAACAATATGGCCACAGAGGGGAGACAAAATAAATTGGCCGGCTGATAAAAATGTGTTGGTGGACAGTAATGTCCGTCGGGCGTACCTATTGATAGGGGGGACGGGGGACGGATTGAGTCTGTTCTACTTAGAACAAACACATCTGGGTCACATGCAATTTACAATGTTATTATACTAAGGAACAATACTACGTATAGAACGGCAACTCTCCGCTCCCCACCAGCGGCTGAGCTAGGTTTATCTCACCCCTCCTCGGTCTTACTTTAGTCTTCAATCGTACGGGCGTAAGGCGACACACACACAGATGCGCGTGTACGATAACGTCAATGTGTAGTGCCAGTGTAAAACGAGGTGTTTTGTATGAAGTGTCCGGGGTGTGGTTACATGTTATGTCTTTCATAATAGTCTTTGTGGATCACCGGATTAATTTTCAATCGGGGAGTGCCGGTTCGAACCGGTTCGAGCATTCGGTGAAATGGGTATTATACTTTCGCACGCGAATCGAAAACAATTGATTCAAAAACACGGCTACAGAGGTCCCGGACTTGAATCCTGGTGGGGATATGTTACAAAAATCACTTTTTCTCGAATTCGTTTACGTTATAAAAGGCGAATAAAGATGATCCGTGCTTCGTAATGCACGAGAAGCCGTTGAATTCGTTGAACTATATCGGGGCCTTTGGCGGCTTAATAATAACCCGGCCACCAGGGTTGATGAGGTTGGATAACCTCCCAAAGCATACGATGGAACAGAAGAAGACAATAGGTATTTGTAATGAAAGGGACGAATCCAAGAACGCATGATGTGGAATAACTCTCGTAAAATGGACACCTTTGTCGTGTCGATGGAAGATGCGGATAGTAATGGACTGGCGTTAGGGATGAGTATAAGCCATAGAACAACACGAAACTTATACGCACGGAGTTTACAGACATTTTAGGGCTGTATACTTTGGCAGCCTAGATTGAAATTATTATATTATTAAATAATAAGAAAATTATACAGTAATAAGAAGGGTTACTGATTCATTTCCTATTGCATTATCGGGAATGAAGCTATCTTAAGCGTAAGTTCCGTGGAAGGAACGCGATTGCTTCATTGAAATGCATTGGATTGTATGAATAAAATGACATTGGGAACAACTAGCCACTGCTGCATGGGTTACGTTGTCGCGCGCGTCATGATTAAACAGGCTTCGACCAATCTGCCGCTGGGTGCTGCGAATCAAATGTCTTTTACTTAATACAAGCGACCTTCTTCATAGCACAATTCAATATCATATTAATTAGCAGTATTAATCTGCTTGTAATGTACACTTGTAACAAAGAGTTCGGAGTTTGCCCATTTTTAAAGGCGTCCTCAACTTATAAATTTTACAAGTTTTCACGTTTCGTAAAAATTACATATATTTATCTAAGTTGTCATTATATTATATTAATATAATTTATTATTTCAATATCGCACGTAATGTATCACACTGTGAAAATGCCACTTAGTCGAAGCCCGTGATATATGTCGCGACGCGCGCGTTTCATTTACCTGTGCCGAAAGCACAGTAAGGTAATACATTCCGAATAAGATTCTATCTCCTTTATGGAAATCTGAGTATAAAATGCTATACTATTATTATATTTTTCTCTCAAAAAGTAACAAAATAAATTGAATAAATGTAAAATATATAATTATGTTTTTCTATTTCTATTTTATATTATTTCAAATATAGCTTATTGAAACTTAAAACTTGCACATAATAAAAAAAAGTTTATAAAGAGTAGTCTAAAAAGCAATTTCTTCTAGGTAACAAATTGCTTTCATGCTTAGAAATATAAGCTTTTCTTGTTTTTTTTTATACGTGGGTTGAAATGACCCTGCTCAGCTAAATCAGGGAAAATAATAGCAGCTACAATTCAATCGACTAGTATATTACTTTGTAAAGCGTGGAGTCCCACGTAATGGACGTTTCGAAGAAAAATGAACATAGCCTGCGAAGTAACAGAGCTGAAAGAGGTTTGTTAGCTTTACGATTTGATTATCGGATAGTTTTTAAGGTAAACTTACCTCAGCCGCTGGTGGGGAGCGGAGAGTTGCCGTTCTATAAGTACGTACATTCCTTATTCTATGCTATAAGTGAATAGGTAAAATAACTGGCTTTTCGCTGGGGTAACCAGTATAAAAATACAATAGAAACTAAATACAAGAGAGTGTTGTGGTGTGAAAGAAAATTTAGAAAATATAGTGACGAGAATTAATAAAGGGATGCCCGTATGGTTCGGACATGTAAAGAGAATGAGTGAAATTGGACTCACTAAAAAGATTTAATGATTGGGGCGGAGTAAGTGGTAGGGTTGGAAAAGAAAGGCCTTGGCGTACGGTCGCGAGTTATGTATACACTTTGGAACCATGTGACATTAACTTTTTTGACAAACTAAACCGTAAGTCTTATTAAATGTCAAATATGATAGTGCGACAGGGTTCTAAAATGGGTACATGATATTGCTCATTACTGTACATACCGCGACCAGACCCAGGTATTAAAGGAAGCTCAGATTAAGAATACTCTAAACCGATGAGCATGCATGAAGTCTTTGATTAGAGTGGAAGAAAGCGAAAGTGGTGTGTTAGGATCATAGTAAGTGGGATTAAGTGGTTTCTGCCTAGCCCAATGGAGAATTGGCGTGATATGTATGTAAGGTTCATCATCATCATCAATTTAAGAGCCACGCTCTTGTCGGTGCAGTATTTTCATGCTACTTTTTAGGGAAAAATAGGGCAGTGGTTTCCCTCTTGCCTTCCGCCCCGCAGTACTCTGACGCAAGTGGGTTGGAGTCCTAGTATGGCTTTGTAATAGACTACTCTGGTCCTCCGCCTCTGAATAGTACAGGCAGTTACTGCTGCCCTCTGTTAGGTTCCAGGTTACAGTCCCTGTGACTTACTCCTTCCGTCCTGCATTGCCGTATCGATGTCTCCCATCGTCGCCTCTGCAACCGTCGAGGTCTTCACCCGTATCCCTGGGCAAGGGTAAGGGGTGAGGGTATGTAAGGTGACCCTACGGCAAACAATTCTAACACTTAGTATAGTAACAAATTGCGTGCAATATATTTCGCGTCGTACGCATTCCTACGTGCTTTGTTTGTATATTGGAAAGCCTTTACATAAATATTCTGAACGAGAGGGTGAAGCTAAATGATATAGATTTATAAGTTAAATTATGTTATTTGGATAGCTTAAAGCCCCTTTTTACAAAAGTGCATACTTTTAAATAAAAACAAAATGCCAATTAAAAGCTACCACAAACAAGTGATACGCCGAACCAGTTAACCATTGAGGGGTTCGAGCAAACACAATTGTTTGTTATTTTCGGAGTTAGAAACATCATTTCGCGAAAAGGTTCCATAAAAATGGCTTTTGGAACATGAGCACTAAGGGATTTTCGGAAAATGGTCCCCTAAAGGGTTAAAAAGGATATGACGCTTTGTGCGAAACTTTGTCACATTTGAATTTAGAAAGATGATTTCGCGATAAGGTTTTATATACACTAAGAGTAAGAAGGGATTTCTGGAAATCATCCCCTAAAGGGTTCATATTATTTTTTTCATAATATCTCAGAAAAAAACCCAACCAAAAAACCTAGATTTCATTATTTTCACTTGATATTAGCTCAGAATCATGGTCTAAGTCTTCCCTCAACGTTTTCATGACGATCTCACTAACGGTACAGAAAAATATCGGCGCCCAAAGGAAGTTATATACGACCCTGAAGACCCGATTACTCTGGCCATAGAGGTGGCTAATAAGCTCGCAACAACAAATTATACTTCAGGACCTCGAAGCCCATTTATTATTCTCTTAAAAACCAATTTTAATTGTGTTATAATATTATCATATCACTTCTTAGGTATAGGTGCTCCAACTATAAAAAAACAGGAATTTATTTTCTAGTAGCGGCTCAAGCTGGGTCAAACTTCACCAAAAGCAGAGCCAGTAGTTGTCGCAGCTACCACGAGGGACCGTACGGTGGACTGGTGCTTACATTACATTACATTACATTGCTTACATTGCCCATATAATCTTCTTCTTCTTCTATCGTGTTGGTTGTGAGGTGAATTACCAACCTCATCAACCCTGGTGACAGGGTTATTATTGAGCCGCGAAAGACTCCTGACATGGCTCATGTCACAATTATTCACATACATCAGTAAGTAGTAACCGGGACCACCGACTAAAGGTGCATTCCGAAGCACGGATCATCTTACTTTCAGACAATCAGGTGATCAGCCTGTAATGTTCTAACCAAACTAGGGATCACAAAGATGATTTTTGTGATATTTTGGGGACATCATCGAACCCGGGACCTCCGGATCGTGAGCTCAACGCTCAACCACTGGACCATGCAGGCCGTGCCCATATAATGGTCCAACATGATGAAAAGGACACGATTCCTCTGTCAGTTCTACCGACATGCATATTTTGTTCACTCCCATTTTAACACAGAAATAATACCGCCAATATAGTTCCTGTACAGCATAGTTTATTTAGTTATGAAATTTTAATGACAAATTCAAAGCAACAAATGCATAAAACATATTATATTATTTTATTTTGTTAATGAACATTGTATTATTTTAATTCGGCAATTCGTTGAAAATCATGGAGAGTAGAAAGACGACAGAGTGTCATTGTGCTAGCAGTAGGACAGATAAGGCTAGTAAGAATTTAAAAGACTATTATAAAGTTTAAATAAAATAGAGAGAAAGAGAGGGGTAGACAAAAAAGAACAATTGAACGTCGTGTTTTATACAAAGAATTGGCCTTTGCTTGACAAGAATGGAGAATGGCCTAAACCAATGATTGTTGAATTGATTATCACGTGCTCAGCGGTGAAGAAAAACATCGTGAGGAAACCCACATTTCCGAGAAATACATTTTCAGAGGTATGTGACCTAACCTGTATTGGGCTGGTTTTTCCTTTGCGGGTTGGAAGGTCAGACAGACAGTGGCTTTTGTTAAAAACTAAACCTGTCAAATCTTCAGGTCAGTTAAGCGGACCTTGTGAAAAACGGGATAATGCTAGGGAATGTTGATGATGAATAAGGTTTAGTTTAGAGTACGGTTAATAATTGTAGTTCAAATTGAAGGTCTTTGTCGTACCGTTTTACCCTAAAAAAACCTTGCTCGCCCCAATTTGTACCCCAGCTATTTGCTACTAACCAATATGGAACCCCGTTCTCCACGCCATATCCTATCATTCTAACACTATGTCCGCCCGCTGCATGCCCATATTTATGCTCATAAATCCCACCACTATATTTCATAAAGTCTTCATATACCCTAAAACTTACTTCTATTGGTCCGTTATTAAATAATTCAGTTTTAATAGACTCCTCTTGACTGTCTACTCGCCAATACAAATCACCACGACGTTTGTCTATATCATACACATCACCATTGACACATTTCTTATCACATTTGAATTTTTTGAGATATTCAACGTCGTACGGTTTGCACTCTTGAGTGACGAGACCTGGATTGAGATAATATTGGAATGCTTGAAAGGGCTCGTTTCCGCCACAAACATAATCGTCGAAGCAGTTAAAATCCTGTACAGAAAGGCGAACAGTTCTGTTGTTTTGAGTACAAATGCGATCTGAAGCAGTGTTGGCGGTGCCGAATGCCCAACAAGAACCACAGTTGCCCTGGTTGTAAATTTCTCCGATGGTAACACAGTGTGGCCACTTCTTTCTGGAGTCAAAGTTGTCAGGCAAGTCAGCAAGTAAACTGTCATTGTAACTGATCACGGGGACACTTTCTGGGATGGAGTAGTTCACCTAGAAAAACAATCAAATTGGTATTTTTTATATAAGTAAGACAAATGGTAAACTTGTTGAGATGATGAATCATCTCATGACATGGAATTGTGCTGTACGTGGAATACATATTATACGACAAAAAGAGTGCATTAATATGCGTCTAACGGATGAGAAGACCAAATAAATATGCAGCATTAATTGCGTGAAAGATGACACGAGTAACAAAGAGATGAACGTGGAAGTACGTTTTATAGAGATGAATGGAAAACAAGAACATATTTATTTAACGTTGCTCCTAAATATGTACACAAATGCATATAAATAAAACAAAAAAGTATCCATTAATACCATACACTGTAAGTACACATATTTTATCGTCACAGGCTTGTCAGGCGTGGCATTGCGTGTATTTTAAAATTAGCACAAACAACACTTATATAACTTATAAAAGTCTTCCGATTTGCCACTTTTTTTGATAAAAAATCCGCCAGTGCTGGCCACTGCATTCTGAAGCGCGATATAGTAAAAAAAATGCAGTACCGATATTGTGCAGACTAATCATAATAGCGCCATATAAGGTTTTTAGCTCGGACTAGACTGTTTTATTGACAGAGACGTAAGGCGCTAGTTATTCAAAATTAGAAGTCATTGGCACTAGACGGTCTTTTAGCCCAGACGGTCTTCCCCACATTGACCATAGTTTAATTAATATTTTATGGGAGGATATGTTAATCTGCAAGCTTTGTTTACAAGAGAACAAAAGGATGGCCCGATGCTGTGGGAAGAGATGAACATACTCATAGCCGCTACGAACGAAGAAATCATTTGAGGATGCAATCCTCAGCAAAAGGGGAGCAAAGAACAAGAAGAATGGAGAGGAAAAGGAAGAAGAAAAAAGTAAGAGAAGAGGAAAAGGGTAGGGATGGGAGAGGTTGCCTGTCCAGCCCCTATAGTGAGTTTGTTTAATTTGTATTACTGTGTTATATGTTCCTTTTGTGCAATAAAGAATTGTGAATGAAGAATGACGTGTGACAAAAATAAATGGAAGAGAAATACATGTTGTGCCGATCCCATCTAGAGCGCAGGATAAGAGCAAGAGGATGATGATTGTAAGAAGAATGCTAAGGAAAGAACTTAAATTATGCTTACCATGCTGACTGCTGGTCGAAAGTCGTAATTCTTGATGGTATAGGAGTAGTCACGACTGTTGAAATATTCCACAAACTCATCCTCACCCATCGACAAGTACTTATTGTGTAATTTCTGATCAAAGTCACAGTAGACAAACGTGGCCAAAGCCAACAATGCTAATAAACGCAACATTATTAAATACTTCCGTCCAGAACCTGTTTAGTATCAGCGCCGATATAAAGCAAAGAAATAGACAGCGTATGATGTTTAAATAGCAAAGCATTATCTAAACAATTTTAACTGTTTTAAATAGTGAACATAGAATGAATAGGACGTAAATAATAAAAAAAAATATATAAATTGACGATCAAAGTGTTTCTTTTTTGTTATTTACACAAAAAGTGTTATCTAATCTATCTTTAGTCATATTATTATTAGGTTTTAAAGGAGTTTTAACTGTTTTACCTGTGTTTGTGGAGTTCTAGTCTCAAAGTTGGTTTGTGACTAGGTTCGTCCTTGGAAAGCGGTATCCGATAGTGTAGGAGTTACGTAATTTATTATGTAAATCGGTCAAATTATTCAGGCGTGTAAAAGTCACAGACATACTTTGGCATTATCAACATCATGTTATTTCATTGCCTGTGTGAAATGTGTATATGCCTGCAAAGGAAAAAATATTTGTAAGCCAGTGGTGAAATTGTAAAAAATTTGTTGTCATAATTATAAAATTTATGTTTTTGTAGGTGATAATGGTCTATTACAGAAACGACATGTAACCAGGAGGTCTTAATTGCAACCAGTAATTTTTTTACTTTGAAAGAAACTGGACTTTTGCAGCTTATCGTACATCAGCTTCTTCGATTTTGTTTATTTCATGTTACAATTGATATACTTAAATCAAAATCTGATTGAATTAAATCAAAATGATATACAAAATCACACTCCATTTCTACTTCGCCGCAGTAAATAAGATAGAGTGGCGAAACACTCGTTGCGAAAGTAAGACATGGACAAACATTCTCCAAGTATGTATAGAGCTGGGTCCTCATTGCCTCACTCCAGTCACTTCATACAAAAAACCTCGTTTTACACAGACACTACACATTGATGTTATCGTACACATTTGCGCATATAAAAGTAAGTGCGCAATGCAAACTAATGTCAAATAGCAATATTGCTTTTTTAGATGAATCGCTTCGATATGGCCTTTTTAACCTCCCAGAGTACAAGAAAGAACAATTTGAAAAAGAAAAGCAGGCATTGTCCTTAATATTAAAAAGTTTGTACATCGGGAACATTTCCACTTCAATTGGTAACATTCCTGGGAACGACACATAATTGATGACACGGTCTGGGGATACGATACACCGCATGACACGTGTATAGATCTAGCTTTACAGTAAGGCTGCGTTTCCATTGATGCGGAGCTTTGCGGAGATGTGCAGGAATCGACCAATCACCGTGAGGGAGAGAGTGACAGAGCGTCTTCGTTTTTCGCCCTCTCGAACGCTGTGATTGGTCAAATCCGCACATATCCGCTCTTCTCCGTCCGTCTCCGCGTCAGTGGAAACCCGGCCTAAGAACGATGTATTTCATTCCAGACTGTAGGTAGGTGTTGTAATAGAATCGCACCTCGGGGAAAGCAGACGATCTTATTGGAAGTAATGTCAGTTGAAGCTAGTGTGGAGCCTTATTGGAAGGTATTATACGTCAGCACGCGCTAGTGGTAACTGATTGTACTTGACAGCTGCCCTAGTAACTGTACATATTGCCAATATCACAGTAAATACAGGGTGTTAGTGACATCGTAATGAGAACTTTGAGGAATGCGGATAAACTTTAAAATAACCCTGTTTAGATTTTTATATTATAATTTGTATAATTCCATAGAGGTTGCATGAATTATCTGTGGAAACGGTTTTGGTGTTAAGCTACTTATATGTACTTATTTAAATCTGTAATGAAACACAACAGTTTGTTTCCCAAATAAACTTACTTAAATAAATAAAAAATGATTCAGATCATGATTCTGAGTTAGTATCAAGTGGAATTTTCCATCGCAACATTCATGATATTTTTAGTGCTTTTTCTAATTATTTTAAATTCTATACTTTTGCGATGGAAAATTCCACTTGATATTAACTCAGAAGAGAGCTAAATCTTCTCCCTCAGTATTCTTTACGATGCCACTTACTTCCCGTACAAATACGTACAGGTAGCCATACATGTGCTTATGGGTGTTAGTGACACCGTAACTAATACTGACGGAAAGATTCAGACCAACGTTCTGAGTTGATATCTAGTCTTATCTAGTGGATTTTCCTGTCAGAAAACATTAGTGTCTTTTTAATTATTATCAATTCCATACTTTTGCCACTGAAAATTCCACTTGATATCAACTCAGAGTCATGGTCTGAATCATACCTCATAGATTTCGTTGCGATGTCACTCACAAACTGTGATATTGGCAATATTTACAGTAGAGCAGCTGTCAAGAACAATCAGCTACCACGAACAATTAGTACAATCAGTTACTAACAACCTGTATACTTAGGTACAATATACGATTACGTATAAACACAAATATTACTACTTTGTATGATTTGTTCCGTTCGAATACGAAATACTAATACCACTTGGTATTAGTTTATTTCCGAATTTATTTTCCATTCCGAACGACTACCACATTATTGTTATTCTGTACTGTTAAGAACTCCACTTGAATAGATTGCATCTGTAGAATCCCGGTGGGGACATATCACAAAAAACACTTTGTGATTTGGTTTGGTTAGGACATTACAGGCTGATTATCTGATTGTCCAAAAGTAAGATGATCCGTGGTTCGGAAGGAAGTTAAGCCGTTGGTCCCGGTTACTACTTCCATGAGCCGTGTCAGGGGCATTTGGCGGCTCAATAATAACCCTGAAACCAGGGTTGATGTGATTGGTACTTCATCTCATAATCCACACGATAGAAGAAGAAGCAAAGGAACTGCTGACGTCTATCTTTAAGTGCTTTAGGACGAAAACAAGAATTTGTGCACGGAAAAATTGACACCACCGTTTCCAGCCAACTTGCGATGCGCTGCATAGCTAGAATTGTGCCAATATAAATACAAAGGCGATGCAGTCGCGAACAGGAATTTTCCGCTCAAATGTTTGCTATTTGGAATGCGCGAGGTATTTTGAAATATTGGCCTTAGTACGGCGGTCCGTGAGCCGAACGTAGCGTCGTATTGAAATGTCAGTATTTATTTATTGCTTCTGTGATTCGTGAAGTTTTGTGATTCTTCACATAGGTACTTACATAACACGCATAAACAGCCTTTATACGGATGTGCTCAACCAAAAAATAAGTCAGCTGGTTGTGTTACCGGGCGATATAGGTTGATAAGGTTCATCATATCCACTTTAGGACTTTACATCAACAATGGCTGCATTTTGGCTTCTGGGATTTTTATTACTTATCAAAATGCTGGATGGCATTTCCGTAGGGACTATGTGACCTAACCAGTATTGGGCTGGTTTTACCTTCGCGGATTGGAAGGTCAGGCAGTCGTTTCAGTAAAAAAACGGACCTGTCAAATCTTCAGGTTAGGTTAGCGGACCCTCTGGAAAACGGGATAATGCTGGGAGGATTATATCGCACAAGATAGGTTGTCTTTTCTGGTTGGAGGCCGAGGAAATGGATTCTGGTAGGGCTCTAGCTAGAACATCACCGACTGAGAAATTGGTGATTGGTGATTGGTATTGGTGGTTGTCTTTGATTACTTGTGGCTTTGCCCACCCCATTTGGGATTACGGGCGTGAGTTTATGTATGTATGTATGTATGAGAAATTGGTCGGTGTGCTGCGGAACGGAAGGCGATTGGGGCAACCACCGTTCTACACGCCCTATCTATGGAGTAATGGCGATTACTCCACCGACAAGAGCGCAGCTCTTAAATAAAGAGAGAGAGAGAGAGAGAGAGAGGTTGTCTTTTAAATAATTATTAGTTTTTCAATATTTTAATTTCGATTGAGAATTAAAGAAATATACAATATTTCTGTTTTTTTTTTCGATCCTCCGGCTGCAGCTGCAGTGTACGTAATTCCTATACCCCAAAGGGGTAGGCAGAGGGGTATTGTATGTACAGCCACCCTTGGCCAGCTACGTTGAAGTCCCATGTAATAGGGGACGACACCCGTAATTCCTGGTAACCACGTGATATCAATTATGTATGACTCAATAACTCAACCCCATTAATTATAATATGGTTTATTGGTTTTCAATTACGACATAATTTTAACTGCAGTTATATGAATTACATCATTGTGTTATATAGCAGTAAGATCAGTATAAATCTACGTATAAGTCGATAACTTTCATCAATTAGTAAGTAACATATACCAAGTAACATTGATGTTTACTCTATTAGGTACATAACATCCCAAATTCTGAGTAGAAATTAGTTGAGACCACAGAGCACTGAATCAAATTACGCTCGGTTGTTACTAGACGTGAAAGTTACAAATATCCGCATGAAAGCCCTAAGTGTTCTCCGTATGTCCAGTCTAGTCCGAGATAAATATGCAAGAAGACACATCAAAAATTAAATATTTGTCGCGCAATACTCACTACTTGGCCGGAAAATTTGCTGGAATTAATTTAGAGAGAACTTAGAAACGAGAACTACGCCTGATTTGTAATAAGTACTTCAAAAATATTATTTATCAGGATATGGTGATTATATGAAAATAAAAGATTCTGATAAAGGCACATCTATACAAAAGAAGAATAAATTGTTTATTAAGTATAATACAGTGCGGTGGGGCGTGTGTACTTAGTTCATCTTGTGAAGAATACCTTAGATTACCCTATTGGGATATAAAGGTAAGCCTATATATTATAAAAAGACGCCACAAACAAAACAATAATATCGTTTAAAATTGTCACAAAATAACAATAAAACAACACAATATCAGTGGAAATGATCATAAAGGTGGTGGCGGTCATCCTGAAATTAAAGGTCCTCACTTAGCACAAGTCGCGGCGTGAACCACGACCCTAGTACCGATCTAGTAGAGGCCGAACTTGAATTAATTACATGCTCTATAGTTGGGACTGCTTCCAAAATGATGTTTGGCATTGATTGATTAACGCAAACGTGTTCAGTATTAAGGCTTTCAGATTTCAAGTGTGTTTAGATTTATATTTATAAGTTCACAATTCATGTAATACTTACCTATTAGAAATGCCTACTTATATAGCAAGTTACTTACATAAAGTAACATCTCTCGCATCTTTCGTTGCAGCCATTTTTAAAGCTGTCACAAGAACGCTGTTGTAAAGACGTGATATATGAGGTACATAAGTAGGTCTATAATGAAATAAATATTCATTATTATATTCGTTGGACGTCACTTGCTGCTTCTTCTTCTATCGTGTGGGTTGTGAGGTGAATTACCAACCCCATCAACCCTGGTGTCAGGGTTACTATTGAGCCGCCAAAGGCCCCTGACATGGCTCATGTAACGACTACATACTTACATCGCTAAGTAGTAACCGGGACCAACGGCTTAACGTTTCCGAAGCACGGATTATCTTACTTTCGGACAATCAGGTGATCAGCCTGTAATGTCCTAACCAAACTAGGGATCACAAAATAATTTTTGTGGAATGTCTCCACCGGGATTCGAACCCGGGATCTCCGGATCGTGAGCCCCACGCTCAACCACTGGACCACGGAGGTCGTCATTTGCTGATTAATGCATACATACACAGATGTACATGAGATAAGAAAAGAAATAAACGTGCCTATTTTCCGTTGGGGTAGGCAGAGACCTCGGAAGTTCACCTACTACGACCCTGACACATCACGTCCTTCACTCTCATCAGGCTTCATGCATGTTCACCGGTTCCATGTACTCTTGCCTTTCTTTAAAAACACCCTAGTTCTGATCTACTACATAATATGTCATCATCACTAATTTAAGAGCCACGCTCTTGTCGGTGTAGTATTCTCCATGCTACTTTTTAGGGAAAAATAGGGCAGTGGTTTCCCTCTTGCCTTCCGCCCTACCTTACGCTTAGTATTTTTATTCTAATTTATGTTTAGATACGAGTATAAAACATACATGTATACATAATTTCAAAAACTTCGTAATTCTAATGGCTACTTAAAAAATCATTAATGCACGCACTTCAGGTAAATTTTATGGCTAAATTCAATTCATATTCTTTCGAAATATTCTTTCAAACCTAATGCAACCTTAATGCAAGTGCCAAGAAATCTTAATTTAAGTATGTTTTGATCCCGAATAGAATTTTAAATTACTGTAATAAATTTTCTTAAGCCCTGCCCGCCTTTTGTGGTGAGCATTGCAGTGATTTACATTATGTAAAGAGGCGAAAACTTTTAAAACGAAGGAATTTTCAGGCCGCGTTTCCTAATAAAAACGTAGATGGCGTTGTACAAAGTTGATTTCATTATCCTTGACTACTTTTCATGGATTCCAGACATATGCATTTTCATCTTATGTTTTTGAATGTTAAATGATAATTTAATAACAAGGGTTATTACACATAGGCACAACACAACCAACCATTTTTATTCTGATCAAAATAATGAGGAAAAAAGTAGGTACTCATCCAAATATCAAGCAACATTTCTTTTTAGGCATGACTCTGCCATTACATACTATTTTTGAATAATTACGTACCCGAGCAATGAGAAAATGGTTAATTATCTCGTCGGAGCTATCATCATCATCAGCCGTTGGACGCCCACTGCTGGGCATACGCCTCCCCCAAGGATCTCCACGACGATCGGTCCTGCGCTGCCCGCATCCAGCGGCTTCCCGCGACCTTCACCAGATCGTCGGTCCACCTTGTAGCGGGCCTACCCACTGAGCGTCGTCCGACACGTGGTCGCCATTCCAGAACCCTTCCGCCCCAGCGGCCATCGGTTCTCCTCGCTATGTGTCCTGCCCACTGCCACTTCAGCTTTGCAATTCTCCGCGAGAGACTTAATTGGAATCTTCTGGAACTACTCTTGTAGATAGGTTGGTTTAGTAGCTATACGTAGGCACACCTCGGACACTTCATACAAAACACCTCGTTTTACACAGACACTACACATTGACGTTATCGTACACGCGCATCTGTGTGTGTGACGTCTGACGCCCGTACGGTTGAAGACTAAACTAAGACCCAGGGGGGTGAGGTAAACTTAGCTCAACCGCTGGTGGGGAGCGGAGAGTTGCAGTTCTATACGTAGTATTATTGCTTATTCTAGGTGTGGGTGAGGTCGCTTTAGCCTAGGCGATAATAGAATAAAAAAATCTAAGAGAAGATTTCTAGAAGCCAATAAAATTGTTCAATCGCAACTTTGCCCGTACCTAATATTTTCTTTCGCCTTCGTAGATTCTTTTAAAAGAAAACGTGACTTGCTTATAAGTTAACTTTGTCTCCATCTAGAATGATTTAGAAAATCAGCTCTATTATGAGGCTAGAAATTGTCACCTTATGTACCATTTGACATCATTTGTTACTTCACCACTCTATCACTACTACTTCATCACTTCGTCACTTACCATCAGGTGAGGTTGTGGTCAAACGCGACCCTATATTATTAAAAAAAAACTTTGCTAGGTACATCTTCTGACCAGTCCCTGACTCGCCAATAAATAAATATTCTGCGTAGCATAAGTCGCCTGTCATTACTTTTAGCTTATGTACCAGGGCCTATTTTTTATTCGGTGAAAAGGTCGGTGAGGTGTGGTTAGTTCATCTTGCGATGGATATAGTTGTGAGCTTATGTTATGTGGTCTTTTAATTCTTTGTATTATTGTTATATACTTCATACTCCTGCCCTTATTCTACCCCTCCCCCCTAACCCTCCCCTCCTCCTCCTCCTCCTCTTCCTCCTTTTAGGTGGGGTCGGCACTTTCTGTCAGTCATCATCTCAGTACTCATACCTTTCATACATATATCCTTTCTACACAACGCATTTACACTTTCTTGGGTCGTCCCCTACCTTTATATCCATCTACATTTATACACATATCATCATCATCATCAGCCCATTAACGTCCCCACTGCTGGGGCACGGGCCTTCCCTATGGATGGATAGGGAGATCGGGCCTTAAACCATCACGCGGGCCCAGTGCGGATTGATGGTTATTAACGACTTCTAATGCAGCCGGGACCAATGGCTTAACGTGCCTTCCGAAGCACGGAGGAGCTCGAGATGAAAACTTTTTTTTTGTGGTCACCCATCCTATGACCGGCCTTTGCGAAAGTTGCTTAACTTCAACAATCGCAGACCGAGCGCGTTTACCGCTGCGCCACCGAGCTCCTCATACATTTTATTTTTGTTAAGTACAATTATATACACCGGGTTTTTATTGTACTAATATTTTCTGTATTTCTTATGAAAAATAAACATTTTTACAAATTACAATTACAAAATAATTGTACTTAATAAAAATAAAATTCCTTCAATCCAATTTCCGGCCTTATTTAAATAGTGACTTTGAAACTTAAACTTGAAGCTCCAAGGTCGACTAACACCATAACTATTTATTTCATAGTCAATGCAAACACACTTACTGCTAGTATGACAAATGATCTAAGTCGAACCCCGAAACAACTTCTAGTTAAGCAAGGAAACCGTTTCGGTTTCGGAAATAGAAATGTCTTTATAGAGGAGTCAATAAAGCCCGAGTCTCCTAACTAATCTCTAATTTGCCAGGGACCGGGCCGATTTTGATGTTTGTTTCTTTTGTAAGCGTAGTTTTTTTATATCATTAAAATTTCAAAAAAAAATAAATTGGTCGGTGTACTGCGGAACGGAAGGCGATTGGGGCAACCACCGTTCTACACACCCTATCTATGGAGTAATGAAGGCAATTACTCCACCGACAAGAGCGCAGCTCTTAAATAAAGTGAGAGAAAATCACAAATAAATATTTCGATCACATAAAAAAAATATTGTTTTTTTTTATTTTAACAAAATGCACAATAACGATAGTGACGCGGTCACAAAGAATCAATAAATGATTTACAAAAAATGTTAATAATGATCATTGCTCTATACAGGGTGTAAGTGACATCGTAACGAATACCGAGTGAATACCGAGTTAAGTATTATTGATTGATTGATTGATACCAAGTGGAATTTTTCATCGCAAAAGTATCTCCAAACCAAGCGACCTCCGTGGTCCAGTGGTTGAGCGTTGGACTCACGATCCGGAGGTCCTGGGTTCGATTCCCGGTGGGGACATATCACAAAAATTACTTTGTGGTCCCTAGTTTGTTTAGGACATTACAGGCTGATCACCTGATTGTCTGAAAGTAAGATGATCCATACTTCGGAAGGCACGTTAAGCCGTTGGTCCCGGTTACTACTTACTGATGTAGGTAAGTAGTAACCCTGACACCAGGGTTGATGAGGTTGATACTCCACCACACAACCCAAACGATAGAAGAAGATCGCAAAAGTATAGAATTTAAACTCAGAATCATGGTCTCAATCATACCTCAAAGTTTTCGTTACGATATTACTGTTTAATATGTTCGTTTTGTGCATATTTCGGTCTCACCGGCAATGCTCCCGCGCCATTGCTTTATGATAAAAACTCCGTGTTATTTAAGTGTTAACAAGTTGCAAGTTGTTTTCTGTTTACTTGTGGCTATGCTTAGCCCATTAGGGATTACTGGCGTTAGTTTATCTATGTGTGTGTTAATATAGACTCACGACACATTTTAAACTTACCAACAAGCTATTCTATGCAGCGGTGTCATATTCCAAGCTTTAGTTATTCATGAAAAGTTATTAATTAAACCGTTCCGTTTTACAATCGTGGTGACACTATCAATTATAATGAAATATCACCGGCTTCTACAAAGTAGATAGGAACGGAATCACTGCTTTAAATTATAAATATGGATTCTCGTATCTCTTATAGTAATTACTAGGCATTTGCTATATTGTTATACTAAACACTATAGCTAGTTTCTAAACAAAATGTATGGTTTATAATAATATACATTATTTCTGTGTTATGTAAAAAACAGTTTTAATAATAAAAAAAAGGTAAGTTCTAGTACGTACTTCATTGCTTCTGCCGACCCCGACTAGACTTACGGGCGTGAGTGAGTAGTCTGTTTTATCAAACTAGTCAGACGATCCGTGCTTCGGAAGGCACGTTAAGCCGTTGGTCCCGGTTACTACTTAGTGATGTAAGTACGTAGTCGTTACACGAGTCATGTCAGGGGCCTTTGGCGGCTCAGTAATAACCCTGACACCAGGGTTGATGAGGTTGATAATTCACAACCCACACGATAGAAGAAGATGAAACGCACGGAAAATGCTTCGGAAGGCACGTTAAGCCATTGGTCCCGGCTGCTTGGTCGTTAATAACAACCAATCTGCACTGGGCCCGCGTGGTGATTTAAGGCCCGATCTCCCGATCCATCCATAGGGAAGGCCCGTGCCCCAGCAGTGGGGACGTTAATGGGCTGATGATGATGATGATGATGACTTACTTATGTAGACTCAAAAGAGTTTACTCGCAAACCTAGGCAGATAAAACTCTTTAACACTTTCAAGGACAGAACGTCTACGGACGTTCCGATTCCAAGGTGTCATACTACCTATTATGAACCACCAATGACCCATGGTCTCTGTCCGTGAAAGGGTTAATAGAATATATAGAGCACATTTTGAGATCCCTTGACAAACAAAAGCAAGTCTGTGGGTGAAAACAGTAGACAGACCGTTTGGGTCCGTCGTTAAAACCCGTGAAACAATCCAGCGCTTTTATTGCAGTCATAAAACAACGTTTTGGATCCGCATATTTCCATTTGCTTAGGTGATACTGGTTGGCATAATCCAACCTTTGTTCTGCTTATAATGAAAAGAGGTGATTAAAAAAAAATAAACCCGATTCAAAATCTGTAAACAAGCTCGGTGAGGTGTGGGTATTCAGTTCATCTTGCGATAGACATACCTCTGACTTCCCTAATTGAAACATACTCGTGAGCATATGTGTTCAAAATGTCGTGAGTTTAATAAAAACTATAAAAAGTGTAAAAAAAAGTGTAAAGTATAAAAAGTGTAAGTATAAATAAAAATAGTACTTAGTAGTAGTTGATGGTAGAACTGGCAGAGGAAGGAATATCTATTATTCTTATTTTATTTTTTAACATAATCTTTATTATTTTTTCTTTAAATTTTAAGCTGTTGTAGTGCCCTTACAGGGTTCCTGTTTGTACTTTCTTTTATTTTTAAGACCTTTGTAAAACATCAGGAATGCAATAAATATCTTATCTTATCTATCTTAAGACCGAGAAGGACTTACGATGACCAAATTGGAGATGTCCTTAGAAAAGGTTTAATACGATCTACTCTGAACCGGCGTGCGTGTATGAAGCGATTGATGAATGTGGAGGAAGCAAGAGAAGTGTGTCAGGATCGAAGCAAATGGAACTCTATAGTCTCCGCTTACCCTAGTGGGAAATAGGCGTGAGTTTATGTATGTGTATGTATAGATAAAAGTGTAATGTAAGTATAAATAGTAAAAGTGTTGAATACAATATTACAATCGAAATTCTGAAGTCGTCGCAAACGTCAACCTTTTTTACCTGCGCCAAAACCCTGCAAATGCTCCACTGTGATTACTTTACCTATCGCAGCACCTATTTTCATCCACATATGGGGACTACATACCTCCTTTTTAAAAAAATCATCCTTTAGGATACGTGAGCCGTAAAGAATAATCTAGAATTTTTGCTTCTTTTTATTTGTGTACGGTTCGCGTTTGACTGTTACCTGATATTCTTGTGTGGGTTGTGAGGTCTGGTGCATAGTTGTTACAGAACCGTCAGAGGTCTCGCGACGACTGGGTATGTACTTATAATAATTTACGTATAGTAGGTATGTTTTTAACTTTTTTGGTTTTTATGACACTCATCCGTGCTTAGAAAGTCACAAAGAAAAAAAAAAAACCTGACTAAGTGCGCTTACAGACCAGCGACATGCCGCGGCGACGGTCGATGACGTCATCCACAACCGCGGCGACCGTTGACGACGTCCTCGACACCATCGCCGTTCGTCTGTAAGCGCCCTAAGACGGGACTTGAACTCGCAACTCTTATCAAGCCGGAGTGAGCGTGTTAATCATTATACTACCGATATCGATAACAACCTCCGTGGTCCAGTGATTGAGCGTTGGGCTCACGATCCGGAGGTCCCGGGTTCGAATCCCGGTGGGGACATATCACAAAAATCACTTTGTGATCCCTAGTTTGGTTAAGACATTACAGGCTGATTGCCTGATTGTCCAATAAGTAAGATGACCTGTCCTTCGGAAGGCACGTTAAGCTGTTGGTCCCGGTTGTAAGTAAGAAGTCGTTACATGAGTCATGTCAGGGGCCTTAGGCGGCTCAATAATAACCCTGACACCAGGGTTGATGAGGTTGGTAATTCGCCACACAACCCACACGATAGAAGAAGAACCGATATCGTAGCCAAAGCCCCCAAAAATAGATTTAAAGTTACTATATCTATTAGTAGGTATTAATTACTCCATGCCTCAAGCAACGAAATAGTAAGAAAACCTTTAATTTAACGTCAGTCAATCGAAATTTCTTCAAAGAAGTCTTATTACGCATCTCTTTTGAGTGTCAGATTCTTCAAGTTTGCAACGTGATCCGTCTGATCATGATTTCATTAGCAAAACTCGTAGGCCTATGAACTCGTCGCAAAACAAACAATACTCACGCGTGTGTTCACTTGTAATATACGATCCCGACGACCCGATTACCCTAGCCATAGAGGCAGCCAATCAGCTCGCGACACCAAACACTTCAGGACCCCGATACCGACCCCGCCGGCGTGGTCGACGATTTCCCTCATTCAGCGCTTATCGCTATCGACCCACCAGGGTCGATTAATTCTTTCAAATATTTTTCCTCTCAGACGACGCCCTGAGCCGAGGTTCGCGCCCAACTGGGCACCCTCAGGCCTGTTGTCTTAAATGTTGTACCGGGTGAGAGCCTTCAGCGCTCCCCATTTGTCCGGCCAAGTAGTTAATGCCATCTGCGGCAAATCTACAATAAGTCACGTCAAAAAAAAAAAAAAAAAAAAAAAAAAAAAAAAAAAAAAAAAAAAAAAAAAAAAAAAAAAAGTTCACTTGTGGAGTAGACAACATATAAGTAGTCATATTTATGAATTAAGTACGCCATGCTGGGGTAATGCCACTTATTAGGAAATGTTAACCACCCCATCACCTGTAGGTAAAGACATTATTCGACCTCAAGGGGCTTTTTCTCGCTAGGTAACGTACAATGTGGCGTAACCACGGTCGCGTTGCCAACGAAATGTACATACGCAGTTGTATAATAAATATTTCAGAAGAAAATAAAATGTATTTTAATATTTAAGAATGACTTCTTTAGAATCTTTATTAAGTACTGTATTGTATTTATTTTATAATAATATTTTTTTTTATGTGTAATGAATGATACCTAATGAATTATTCTACTAGTAGAATATAACCTAGATTTTATGTAACTATGTCAGAATATGACTGCATGTGCTGAGCCATATATATATATATAATACTTACTTCCATCATGATGTATATACCACATATACTAGAATCAATTTTGTTTAGGTTTTTTAATATGTTTTGTTCTAAGTTTGTATTTTTAAAATATTCTCAATAATTCACAGAAAGAATTCCCGTTGAGATAAATAAACCGTGAAAATATCGAATGATTAAAGAGTGATGTTAGACGCATTTGATCTCCGGTTTGTTTGTAAAGCTCTTCTGGTAAACGGTAAACAAAATTAGATACTTAGCTAAAATTGGGGCATTTTAATATTATTTTGTATAAGGATTCTCCGCAAAATTGTTGTTAATCGAAATAATTTATTAATAATTCTACCGCTTTATTTTAAAAACATAATTATTTAATTCTAAGTTTAAGTCAGGATGGTTTATTACACGTTAGTTACACGGGTTACACGTTAGTTATACGGGTTACACGTTACTTACATGGGTTACAAGTTAGTTACACAGGTTGCATGTTAGTTACACGAGTTTCACGTTAGTTGCACGGGTTACACGGGTTACAAGTTAGTTACGCAGGTTACAGGTTAGTTACACGGGTTTTACGTTAATTATACGGATTACCCGTTAGTTACACGGGTTACAGGTTAGTTACACGCGTTACTCATTAGCTAAACGTGTTAGACGCATTAAAATTCACCTTTATTACTGTTACGGAAGTGGGTTTTGGGATTGGAAGGCAACTCACCGGATCCAAGGGAAAACGAATTTATTTTCTACACACGTGGTTCAGTACTCTTCCACGAATTTAACCACTGAACTATTTTTAATACTTAGTTCTTTCAGTTGAATGTAGTTGTTAATTATAATATAATATAATTAGGAAATAAGAAATAAGTAGATAAGTACAATAATAGTAATTTAGTGTTATTTGTGGGTACTATAGGTATACTACTATTACATATAATTCGGGGATTTTCAAGGCCAGAATGAATAGGTACTATTTGAGTTTGCGTGCTACACCTTAGACCACACATCGCTGCTTTAGACCACGCCGGATCGTGGTCAAACACACTCAAACCTTTTGATAAAAAAAAATAAGAACAAGAATCTGCAACTGCCGTTATATTTTATCAAATCAAGTTGCTCAACTCTGAAATACTTACGTTCTACCTAGTTATGTAAGTATTTTAAACGAAACATAACAGAAACATTTCCTACTCTTTTGCGTACTCGCGCAACTTCTAATAGCATTGACCTCAATGACAGAGTAAAGTACTTACTGCGATGGTCGAAATTATATGGACCTCGCCTCCAAAACTGACCCTTAACTTCGCTTTCCTTGTGGTATATACCCGAGCTAGCTTGAAGTACTTACTTATATTTCGTCCTGACGACATTAGTATGGGTCTTTGCGTCCTTTACCGCGCATTTATATTTATTTTTCTGGATTCGAATTCTGGAACACGGTTCTTGGAAGGTTAGTATTGTGCGTGCCCGGCCGTGCAAAACGTCTGACCGAAATACCGTATCCTCACACACGAGGATAGAGACCGCTGCGTTTGTAGTCGTTAAGCTAAGGTTCCCTATGGGGCTATTGTCGAAATCACTTAGTGAGACTGTCCTTTGTTTCGTAAAGACATTGCAGACTTGAATCACCTGATTGTCCGAAAAAGTAAGATGATTCCGTGCTTCAGAAGGCACGCTAATCTGTTGGTCTCGGGCTACTAGACCAAATACCTCCACTAACCGCAGTGGAGCAGCGTGGTGGAGTATGGTCCGTACTATCTCCGGTTGATTGAGGGGAGGCCTGTGCCCAGCAGTGGGACGTATATAGGCTGTTTATGTTATGTGAAGATAAGATTATTCAAACATAACATAACAACTTAACATAATCATCATTTCTGGGTATTGGCAGAAGTGTATACATACACACACTCCTCGCCAGCTATGTGTTAGTCCCATGTAACAGGGGGCGAGCTTGCCAATAACCGGACACAAATCCTGAAAACCACGTGATATGAATTATCTATGAACGAAAGATGAATTCTATCGAATTTTGTAGTTTAAACCTCTACGGGATTCGTGTTCGTGACACTACTATGTAAGCCACGCCTTCTACGAACAGGACCGCAACGGATTCCTCCCTTATTCAACTTGCTGTAGATTAATAAATGACCATATTTTCCGCAGGTTAGGTTCTGGAGACCTAACATATAGGGCATCCTAGTTTAGGGTCCAACCTTAACAGATATGCCATCATCATACCGAGCATTAACCCATTTTTCACAGGGTCCGCTTACCTACCCTGAAGATTTGCCTGTATAAATATGGGCATATAACTGGCGGACATAGTGTTAGAATGATAGGATATGGCGTGGAGAACGGGGTTCCATATTGGTTAGTAGCAAATAGCTGGGGTACAAATTGGGGCGAGCAAGGTTTTTTTAGGGTAAAACGGTACGACAAAGACCTTAAATTTGAACTACAATTATTAACCGTACTCTAAACTAAACCTTATTCATCATCATCATCCCTAGCATTATCCCGTTTTTCACAAGGTCCGCTTACCTAATCCGAAGATATGACAGATGCGGTTTTTTACAGAAACGACTGCCTGTCTGACCTTCCAACCCGCGAAGGGAAAACCAGCCCAATAAAGATTAGCTCACATACCTCCGAAAATGCATTTCTCAGGTGGGTTTCCTCACGATGTTTTCCTTCACCGTGATAATTAGAAGTATTAATGATCCAAACAAATTCGACAATCATAGGCCTATGCCTGCTGGATACGAACCTGCGACCTCAAAGTGAGAGTCAAGCACTCTACGAACTAAGCTACCACGGCTCTCAACCTTAAGAGATAATATGTAAATGACAAAATTATTGTAATGTTCACTATAAAATTGTTTTGTTTACCTTTAGAGGAAATGTAAACACAAATATTTAAGTAAGTCAAGTTTAAAGAAGTCCTATGCTTATCCGTTCGAATACACAGGCGTTATGCTGTGTTATGTTCCACAGAGGAGCTCGTTGGCGCAGCGGTAAACGCACTCGGTCTGCGATTGTTGAAGTTAAGCAACTTTCGCAAAGGCCGGTCATAGGATGGGTGACCACAAAAAAAGTTTTCATCTCGAGCTCCTCCATGCTTCGGAAGGCACGTTAAGCCGTTGGTCCCGGCTGCATTAGCAGTCGTTAATAACCACCAATTCGCACTGGGCCCGCTTGGTGGCTTAAGGCCCGATCTCCCTATTCCATCCATAGGGAAGGCCCGTGCCCCAGCAGTGGGGACGTTAATGGGCTGATGATGATGTTCCACTTACCTAACCTTGTAGTAGGCACGGAACTGCCTGTAAAATTTCCCGCTTAGGTTTTATTCCTCGTGTATACCATGTAAGTCGGGATTTACCGCAAAATACAGCCAACTTAGGTGAATAGGCTTCCGAGGCTCAGCGTTATGTATGAGTTTTGTACGGCCACGCGCTAGTTATTTATTACGGCATACTTGGATTACTGTGGCTTAACCGGTATGTTCGCACTTTTTCAAGTAAATACCTTTGTACGAAGATTCTTGCCTTGAAACTTAGGTTTGCTCTAGATGTATAGGCACGGGAGCAGATGAGTAAATTATTAGCAAGCAATAATTATAGTAATAATTATAATATATAAACAGCCTATATACGTCCCACTGCTGGCCACAGGCCTCCCCTCAATCAACCGGAGGGGGTATGGAGCATACTCCATACTCCACCACACTGCTCCAATGCGGGTTGGTGGAGGTGTTTTTACGGCTAATAGCCGGGACCAACGGCTTAACGTGCCCTCCGAAGCACGGAATCATCTTACTTTTTCGGACAATCAGGTGATTCAAGACTGAAAAGTCCTTACCAAAAAGGACAGTCTCACAAAGTGATTAGAAATGATTAGTGTATAGGAATGTTGTAAGTAAATAACTTTGTTTATATTATATAGTATAGTTTGACAGTTCTAAAACTACCTCTGTCTCTGTCTAAAACCCGTCGTTTGCACGTCACTATTTATAGAAAGGACGTCACTATTTATAGTGCTGTCGAACTAATATTAAATTAAGTTTTCCCAGAATTGCGCAGTTGCCTAGGGCAAAGATAAATTATGAAATGATTACTAAATAAAGACAGATCTAAAGGTGTCAAAAACGTCTTTTTTCTAGAAAAGAAAAATGTAATAATAAGTACGACATTTTGTCACGTTTTTCACGTTACGATCGCTCAAGTCAGGCAGAAATGGAAGCTCAGAGGGGATGCCTTTGCCCAGCAATGGGACAATCCAGGCTAACTAACAAAAAAAATAATAGAAAGTTGCACTAGTGTTCTTCTATCGTGTGGGTTGTGAGGTGGATTACCAACCTCAGCAACTCTGGTGTCAGGGTTATTATTGAGCCGCCAAAGGTCCCTGACATGGCTCATGTAACGATTACTCACTTACATCAGTAAGTTGGTCCCAATGGCTTAACGTGAATTCTGAAGCACGGATCATCAGCAAGATAATAGTTTATCAATTTAATTAGGTACATGATATAAAAAGATACAGCATCACGCCTGTTGCCCCTAAGGTAGGTAGGCAGATGTGTACGCATATACATACACCTATTTCTCGCCTGCATCGGACCCACTTCACATTGTGTGGTTCATGTGCATATTTTTGCGATCAGTTCTATGTTATAATACTACTGAAATCCACAATCAATCAATCAAAGCTTTTACTAGTAAATAATACTTAAGTATGGCCATAACAAATGCATGCAAAGTTAGTGTAGGTACTAACAATTTAAAAGAAGAAACTAGTCTCTTTTATAACAATTTTCTTTTATTTTGGTGCAATAACGTGTATTTGTGTTGTAATGTATTGTAAGAAAGTAAAATTAAAATAGTCAAAACACAATGCAAAGAAAAAAAAAACTTAGTAGTTACATGACCAAAATTATGATTATATTGTCGTGAACCATACATAATCATGTAAGGTCACGAATTATCTGAATTCTGAATCACATTCCAAAACTGAAATGTGTCATAGTTATATGAAATACCTATGGGGCAAAATACCCACAAATGGGCAACGTGCCCATACCTGTCTAAATATAGGGTAAAAAACCAACGATGTTAGAATATGTGATTAGAATGTTTCATAGTTATATGAATACCTATGGGGCAAAATACCCACAAATGGACCACGTGCCCATAGCCGTCTGAATATAGGGCAAAAAGCCCACGATGTTTGAATATGGGGTGAAACCCCGCGAATGGCCTCCAACCGCCCCTTACAGCCATCCCTGTCCACTCAGATTGCCTTGATAAATTCATCTGATTACCTGATAAATCACCACAACGATATTACCTACTGCAATGTTTTACTGTTTGTTTTACTATCCGTTTTACTGTTTACTGTCTGTTGTTCTCTTTATCGATTTGTATCGGATAATACAAATATAGCATAACTGATATCTAAGTAATTAGGACAAATATATAAGTATTATAAGACTTAACTGAATATTCTTCCTGTTATACCTGAAAACACACTGTTTCTTCTCTAATCTGTTTCTGAATAATCTGAATATTCACTGACCTCTGTTCTCTCCTCTTAATGCAATTTCATTTGCTCCCTTTGTCGACCTATACCAAACAATACAAATACCTATAGCATAACCGATATCTAAGTAATTAGGAAAATATATAAGTATCATAAGACCCAACCGAACACTCTTCCTGCGCATCGACAGGAAGCCTGGTAAAACCGTTGTTGACTGTTATATCCGAAAACACACTGTTACTTCTGCTCTGATCTGTTTCTGAATAATCTGAATGTTCACTGATTTCTGTTCTCTGTTCTAATGCACTTTCATTTGTTCTCTGAAAATTATTTAGTCTTTTCGTAATGACAGCCCGCCAAAAACATCAACTTTTTTTTTCTGGCCAGTATTGTTATGACATAAATAACCTACAAATCGATTACTCACTCGAGTAAAAATAAAATCGATACGATGCATTTTAATATTATTATGAATTTGATTATTTAAATTCGAGAACTGATTACAGTTCGCGACACTGCCCCGACGCGAGAATTATGAAATATACCTGTGTTTTGATTAAGTTTAGCATTCTAAACTCTGCTGTAGGTTTTGAGTAGACTGTGCAAGTTGCTGCTTTATGTTCGGAACAAATCGAGAAGCAGTTTGCTGACTTAGATTCAAACTCTGTTTCATTGCTTTGTCCTGTTAATTTAGCTGAAGCTGTTGTTGATTATGAGACAGCGCACTGACTCAAAATTTGGCTGATGTTTTTGATAAAAATAAGCAGATACGTCTATTCTGGGTAACTGGAAAGTAACAGTAACATCACAACTTAATATATCTAATATCACAACTTTCTCCAGATGATGTTGGTATGCTTGGTTTGTGCTGACAACTAACGACTGAAAAAGGTCTAAAAATCGGAGGCATTCCAATTTGTTGCTACTGAAGGTACGGCTTAATAGAGGGCAATTAGGCTCTCACCTGAATATCCTGATCTGCGACTGAAGAGATCGAGGCTGCTGATATCATTGACAGCTCCCTGGTATGCGTCAGCGTATGGTTTACCTCATTGAACTGCTGTTTAATCTTCTCCAACTCCCGAAGCTCGTCAACAACAAAGAACTCTTAATTGTACTGAATAATAACCTGGAAGGCATTCACTAGCTGTGGATAATGACTCCCGGATTGCTTCTGCGCCACTGATAGCACGATTGTTGATTCATGTTCTATAACTGTTGTATATGAATTGGTTAATATATGATATTTAATTGAAAACTTGGTCTTAACTCTTAGCAACTGGTTGGTATTCCTTCTAATGACAATACTTACTGACTATTTCGAACATGTTTACACTGAATTTTTGAAATATAAATTGAAGTAAAACATAATAAAAATTGTACCCCAAAAACATAAAATCAATGAATTAGTACTTTTCGAAACTCGTAAATGAACTGACTGACAACAAACTTAACAACTCAATTCAACTGATCTGATTTCATGATCTGATTTATGATTTGTTGATATCTGGTATAGTCAATCTGATTTTATGTTGATAACTGGTATAGTCAATCTGATTTAATGTTTATAACTGGTATAGTCTATCTGATTTAATGTTGATAACTAACATGGTCAATCCGATTTGATGTTGATAACTGTTATGGTCAACAGTTACATGGTCTATCCGATTTGATGTCGATAACATTAACAACTGGCTTCGTCCTTCTGATTTATAGGTGTACCAGAATCTGATGGCAAATGGGGAAATAAAATTTCTATAGTTAGCAACACTCGGGTAATTGGATGAAAACGTCTTGATACTTTTTATTTTTTACCTATTGACGGACAATATGGACATTATATAAAGTACTTATTGTATGCAATACAGTATTGCTTTCGTTCTATTTTTTGCCCTGTCGTGTCCAGTATTGTCCGCCCGGTCGTCTTGTGAACGCTAACGCCTGAATGTGAGTTTGTCTGTTTATCCACTCATCACGTCAAAACTAAGCAACGGATCGACTTGAGATTTTGTATGGAGATAGATGGAATGGAACATACGCTATTTTTTATCCTGGGAAAATAATTGCGGGATTTCTGAAAAACCTCTAGATTCCAACAGTTGCTTGAAGCGATAGATGTCGCTACCGAAGCTGCGGGCAAAATCTAGCTAGTGTAGGTAGGTATATATAAAAAAACAAAATATTTATGAGAAGATCACTTTATATTATTATGCTATTTCCAAATCAAAACTGTCCAGGTTGTTTGTTTTCTTTCCACCTCTCTTCTTTTTACCGGGTGCACTAAATACACTTCCATTCGGTCTACCTTCAGCAATTATTCGTCGTATGGTAATGCTAGGAACTCCTATAAACAGGTCACAGGTTAATAACTAATAATATAGGAAAAATATATTCAAGTATTAAGACTAGTTAGTCCTACTTACCGGTCAACTCTGGACGCGTTTTAAAATCGAAGATTGCAGTTGATCTCCAACTGCTTCTTCACTAATTTTACAATAAACAATGTAAACAATCTTTCTTGCTTGTGATCGAAGTGGTTTTTTTCGATATTCTTACGAAATTCAGAATAATTTTAAGGAATCTTTGGAAAATCTCAGTATTGTTGACAAAACATGTACTTAGACATGACAGGAGACAGTTTAATATTACCATAGGAAAATCAATATTTTTTTTACTTTTTTTATGCCATCAGATTCTGGTAGACCTATATCAACTGATTTGGTTGATCTGATTCGCAAATAATCTGGTCAATCTGCTTTGACAACTGATTTGGTCCATCTCATTTAACTACTATTATTGGCCCATCTGATTTGAGTCAACTGATTTAACAACTGTTATTGGCCCATCTGATTTAAGTCAACTATTATTGGCCCATCTGATTTGAGTCACCTGTTTTAACAACTGTTATTGGTCCATCTGATTTGAGCTAACTGATTTAACAACTGTTATTGGCCTATCTGATTTGAGCCAACTGATTTAACAACTGAATTGGTCCATCTAATTAGGTCCATCTGATTTAACAACTGAATTGGTCCATCTAATTAGGTCCATCTGATTTAACAACTGAATTGGTCCATCTAATTAGGTCCATCTGATTTAACAACTGAATTGGTCCATCTAATTAGGTCCATCTGATTTAACAACTGAATTGGTCCATCTAATTAGGTCCATCTGATTTGATGTCAACTGTTCTGTATCTACTGATTTTGTACTGGGTATCATAACACTAAATTACATGTTCAAGATGTCCCAGCATCTCCACCATGTCGTGAACCATACATAATCATGTAAGGTCACGAATTATCTGAATTCTGAATCACATTCCAAAACTGAAATGTGTCATAGTTATATGAAATACCTATGGGGCAAAATACCCACAAATGGGCAACGTGCCCATACCTGTCTAAATATAGGGTAAAAAACCAACGATGTTAGAATATGTGATTAGAATGTTTCATAGTTATATGAATACCTATGGGGCAAAATACCCACAAATGGACCACGTGCCCATAGCCGTCTGAATATAGGGCAAAAAGCCCACGATGTTTGAATATGGGGTGAAACCCCGCGAATGGCCTCCAACCGCCCCTTACAGCCATCCCTGTCCACTCAGATTGCCTTGATAAATTCATCTGATTACCTGATAAATCACCACAACGATATTACCTACTGCAATGTTTTACTGTTTGTTTTACTATCCGTTTTACTGTTTACTGTCTGTTGTTCTCTTTATCGATTTGTATCGGATAATACAAATATAGCATAACTGATATCTAAGTAATTAGGACAAATATATAAGTATTATAAGACTTAACTGAATATTCTTCCTGTTATACCTGAAAACACACTGTTTCTTCTCTAATCTGTTTCTGAATAATCTGAATATTCACTGACCTCTGTTCTCTCCTCTTAATGCAATTTCATTTGCTCCCTTTGTCGACCTATACCAAACAATACAAATACCTATAGCATAACCGATATCTAAGTAATTAGGAAAATATATAAGTATCATAAGACCCAACCGAACACTCTTCCTGCGCATCGACAGGAAGCCTGGTAAAACCGTTGTTGACTGTTATATCCGAAAACACACTGTTACTTCTGCTCTGATCTGTTTCTGAATAATCTGAATGTTCACTGATTTCTGTTCTCTGTTCTAATGCACTTTCATTTGTTCTCTGAAAATTATTTAGTCTTTTCGTAATGACAGCCCGCCAAAAACATCAACTTTTTTTTTCTGGCCAGTATTGTTATGACATAAATAACCTACAAATCGATTACTCACTCGAGTAAAAATAAAATCGATACGATGCATTTTAATATTATTATGAATTTGATTATTTAAATTCGAGAACTGATTACAGTTCGCGACATATATTATGGTCATGTCGAAAGTTGTCAAAAACATTAATTTTGTAATAATATTTAGCCACAGTCTATTTATACAATTTATATAAGACCTATCAAAGATGCTTACACCTAAGTATGTCTTCTAAATCGTAATAGGAATCCAATAACGGTTATATTGAATATGATGACTAAATGTGCTGAAAGTAATAAATACCTACTTCCATCTGTATACCACATTTATTACAATATTTTTTTATTTCAATACAACTATCCAAACAATATCTAGAGTAAACGGATATTCAAATTCAAAAATATCTTTATTCAGTACGTAACATAGTTCCATTTTGATCGTCAATTTTAACATAACGAACGTCTCATCGGCCTAAAACTACTGCAGCTTCTCACAACGTGTATAGCCGGGGAAAAGAAGCTGCAAGAAAAACCTCGGCACAGGGCCCTAGACGTTCTTTAAAAAAATAAATAAACATAAAATATTATTATACAATTGAGTAATTTAGCTGCCTAATATCAGCTCTCAGACAGTTAATCCCATGCATTCATATCTTTTAAATAATCACTAACCTTATAATAACTAAACAACTTTATAACTCAACAACTTCAACTTTATACATTTTGCTTTAAGCCAACTTGTAAGGTGAGTCCAGAAATATAGCAATTAAAACTTGTTAATGCCTGCACGTAGGTATTACACTTAATTAGTACAAAGAAGCTTGCTCATTACGACTTTCCGGATAGGGTAGAGGGGAGTCAGTCTAAAGTTGTTTAGAGAATTATTATTTTAAGGACATACACACAGTTGGCTCGACGGCGGCGACACGGCTCACCACGTATTATGTTGGTCTAATAGAAAGCTCGATGAGGTGTAGGTACTTAGTTCATCTTCCGATGGATGTACCTCTGACTACCCTAAATTAGGTTAGTTATATTAGGACATTACATTAGTTAAATTAGGTTTTTACATTATATTAGTTAAATTAGGTTAGTTATATTACCCTAAATTAGGTTAGTTATATTAGGACATTACATTAGTTAAATTAGGTTTTTACATTATATTAGTTAAATTAGGTTAGTTATATTACCCTAAATTAGGTTAGTTATATTTGGTTAGATTATATTAGGACATCCGCTCGCCATTAGCACCAATAGTATTCCTTTTACGGTGCGTTTCTATGTAAGTACATCCCTTGTTTCAGCACAATAATGTATTTACTCGTTAGAACGTAAGTCATCATGTCGTCCAGACCGTATCCGGCGACGGCGACTCCTAAATATCTATCCTGGGTAAAATTCGTTAGGCCAGCTTTATTGTGTGCCGTGTGACCGGACCTTCACGTCGAAGTTTGGTTTCGCCAGCCACATCAGAACGTAAGTACTTAACAAATACTTTATCTTTGTCTTTCTTTCTATGTACAGAACACAGATAAATAAAGAGGAGAGTCGAGGCTCCCCTCTTTATTTATCTTTGTTTCTGTGAACATAACCACTCTTGGTTATGTTCAGTACCTGTGTTGTCAGTGTCGGGGTGTATTTGCCTGGGAACAGCAATGGCCGACGGAGTAACTGTGACGTCAGAATATATGTTCTTTGTCTTCTCAATTCACTGTTAAGATAAAAATATCAAATGTGTCTGCAATTTTAAACCCAGGTGGCTACAATGTCTACGTTTATAGAGCTTGTGGTCAGGTGGCAACATTCAAAAGTACTTTGTCAGCAAAAATGGAACGTCTGAACAAAGTTGGTGGACGTAAGTTGGGCAATTAAGTGAGCGCGTGTTGTGCGTGACGTGTTTACTGAGAAATGAGGACACGAGAGACGAGGACGCGGTAGCGTACGCGGGAGCGGGGCTTGATTAGTATTGACATCATTTGATGATGATTTTCTAGGTCAACAATCGATAGCTCGGCAACAATTCTCTGGATTCGACTGTTTGTGTGACTAGCGGAGATGATGATCGCTGTCAAGCCAAAAGGAGCGAAGCAAAGGCCACGTGTTGGTCAATTACTTCAAATCTCCGCTGCAGTGGAAACGCTGCTCCACGATTTTCTTCGTTCGAAAGTAATTAGTTTTCTGTGAAAGTTTTTCGCGTGATTCCATACCAATTAGAAGTATTTGATAATAATCATTATTATAATAATAATTACCGCACGTAGCCGTGGTAGCCCAGTTGGTAGAACACTTGCCTCTCACTTTGAGGTCGCAGGTTCGAATCCAGTACAGGCCTAAACCGATGATTGTCGAATTTGTTTTCGAATTCATCTTTGGATCATGAATGATTATCACGTGCTCAGCTGCGAAGGAAAACATCGTGAGTAAACCACATTCCCAAGAAATGCATTTTCAGAGGTATGTGACCTAATCTGTGTTGGGCTGGTTTTCCCTTCGCGGGTTGGAAGGTCAGACAGGCAGTCGCTTCTTTAAAAAACTGGACCTGTCAAATCTTCACGTTAGGTAAGCGGACCCTGTGAAAAACGGGATAATACTAGGGAGTTGATGATTATCGCTGATTATTATGGTTGAACGATGAGTGAAAACAATGCCTATTGCATTAAGGCGATTCTGGCACGACTGAACACATCGGACACGACACGAAATGGCAAGCGGACGCATGTTGCGGATTTTGTAGCAGGTCAACGCCTACCGAGGCAGTAAGCCACACCGAAGCAATATAGGACTTTAAAACCTCTTTATCGTTAACCTCATCAAAACAAACAACCTTTTTTATCTGTTCTGTAAAACTGAAAATTCTAACAGCGCGTACAATTGGAAAGAATTTTGATATTGTGATTTCTGCTTATCTACCCTTTATTTAAGGAGCTCGGTGGCGCAGCGGTAAACACGCTCGGTCAGCGATTGTTGAGGTTAAGCAACTTTCGCAAAGGCCGGTCATAGGATGGGTGACCACAAAAAAAAAAAGTTTTCATCTCGAGCTCCTCCGTGCTTCGGAAGGCACGTGAAGCCGTTGGTCCCGGCTGCATTAGCAGTCGTTAATAACCACCAATCCGCACTGGGCCCGCGTGGTGGTTTAAGGCCCGATCTCCCTATCCATCCATAGGGAAGGCCCGTGCCCCAGCAGTGGGGACGTTAATGGGCTGGTGATGATGATGATGACCCTTTATTTATACCTACTTATATAATCGTCTTTTTTATGGCCCCAATGCCTTAAGCTTAGAGAGACCATTCAATTTGACCACAATTGGTTCACGTTCTACCATTGTCTTAACCCACTAAATCTGATGGGGTAGGGTGGAGAAAGCACTCGATTTTACAATAGACTAAACTAATTTGTTTTTTTTTACGACCGGAGTACTAGTAAAGTACCAATTTGAGAGCCGGGAGGTGTTTTATCGATACACTTTAGAAACGAAAACAGAATTACGGTTTGGCGCTGTAAAAACATTAAAATCTGCTCTTCATTGCCAAAAGGTATGTTTATAATTAATTGAATCATTTATAGTATAATGCTCTATGACTAGCAAGTATATGTACTTAGCTATTTCTTAGGAAATAGGAAATATCAACATAATATATATTATAATCTATATGGGTTTTGACTTTATGGTTTTTCGCACAAAACACCTCATTTTACATAGACATTTCAACTTGACGTTATCGTGCACACGCATCTGCGTGGGTAACGTCTGACGCGCATACGATTGAAGACTAAACTAAGACCGAGGGGGGTGAGGTAAACCTAGCTCAGCCGCTGGTGGGGAGTGGAGAGTTACCGTTCTATACGAAGAATTATTACATTATTGCGTGTTCTATGATTTTGTATAAAATAAAATCTAGTTATAAAAACCGAATAAAAATATTTCAAAAATATAAGAAGTAACTTTGTTAAGTACAGAGTTTACAACGTCACCAAAACTCTGACGCACTGGGGTAAGCAGAGACTATGGAATTCCATTTGATTTGATCCTGCCATATCATTTTTTCATGCTTCCTCCATATTCATCAATCGTTTCATACACTCACGTAAGAGTAGATCTTACTGAACCTTTTCTAAGCACATCAATACTGACGTCGACACGATTCAAAAAAATAAAATAAGTAAGATTTTTTTAGTTGTGGTGAATAAAATAACGAGAAATTCTTTATCGCCATAAGCACATCAAACGTGAGAAAACTGACCAATAAGTACCTCCAAATTAAGTTGGAATTAGTTTTGAAGTGAACGAGCTGAAACTACAAATACTTGAAACCGTTGCTTCAAACCTATCCACGGTCGAATTCCGATGGAAACTTTTATTTATCTCCGTTCGCCAATAGTTGAAGTTGCGAACGATCACGTATCAAAACATTTAGGGCGAGTTTTTCTTTGACTTTGAAAGATCATCCTGTGGGATTCCGCGCTCGAGTGACTCTCGATTTGCGTCGATAAAATCTTGATATTTTATACGTGACGGCTGTTATAAGACTTGTTGAATATGAGAGTTTTAGCGTTTTGTTTGCTTTCCTCGATTTTGTTTCCATGGGTCCTTTCCTTATTTGCTTTTTGTTGTAAGTCAGTTTTGTGGTGATTTGGGTAGGTAAGAGACTGGATTAAAAATAAATTATTGTATAATGACTAAAGTCACTATAAATACTTTATACTAAGTGACTATAAATACTTTATAGCACATATTAATGTAGTTAATAATGACAAAAAAAATATGTGCAAAAGGCGGACTTGTCTCTAAAAGGTGTGAGAGGTTAATAAAAAGTGGGAAGGAACAAAGTGTACAAAAAAAAGAAACGTATATACATACATGCGGGATATAGAAATAACACGGGATATTTTAAATATCTTTACTCCTTATATTTTAACAAAATCCTCTAACCCGACCGACATCGCACCAAAGCCTCCCCTTTCTTACTTTAAAAACTACCTTACGTCCCGTTCATTAACCATCCTCCTTTCATACCATAAACAATCTAATTCCCATTCATTATCATTCCATAGTATTCTCACTTTCCTACATATATACATATTTATACATTATATATGAAAATAATGTACATATGTATAAATAAACACTGTAAGTATAGTAATTTAATTTACACGAATTCCACTATATAATTATGTGTCAACTGAAATTCGTGAAATTAATTATGAACATCATCGTTAGGTCACTCACTCATACAGGGTAATATTCGAAACAAACTGGTTGACAAATGTAAAGTGGATTTCGTGAAAATTATGCAGTGTTTTACTGACTTTAGTTTAGCTTTCAGTGAAAATGCAATTCCATCGAAATCTTCCCTCAAAAAGTAACAACACAAAGTTTACAATATCATTATTAAGTATATAATGTTTATGTATTCCTGCAGACACCTCCTAATTTTAAGTTATACCCGTCCTTTACTTATCCGCCGAAAAGGAAAGGGACGGATAATTGACAACTATTCATTTTAAAATGAAACATTAAGTCGGGCGAGTAAAATAGGCAACTCGTTCATATATGCAGTTTGACGTGTGCTGTCAACTTAATTCTGTCAGGTTATTAGCCATATAATATGTTTATTATTACTTTCTGGTCCCTAGTTTGGTTAGGAAATTACTGGCTGATCACCAGATTGTCCGAAAGTAAGATGATCCGTGCTTCGGAAGGCACGTTAAGCCGTTGGTCCCGGTTACTACTTACTGATGTAAGTAAGTAGTCGTTACATGAGCCATGTCAGGAGCCTTTGGCGGGTAGCGTCATATGAGTAGGTAAATCGTGATTTACTTACCTACCACGAGATCTCGAAACACACACACAGTTTAATTTCGCGTATAAAGTGAGACTTTAAATTGTTATCTGGATTGAAACTAATTATGTCTATGAGGTTTTGTTAACAGAAATCACATCCGATTACGATTTTGGAAAAATTCGCTTTGGAGATTTTCACGGCAAAGCTATGATAATTATACAGCTTATAATGTTAGGTACCTCCCCATAAATTAGTTACCAACAGGGATTAAACATGTTTGTTCATAACTAACTTAAGAGCCACGCTCTTGTCGGTGTAGCATTCCTCTCCATACTACTTTTTAGGGAAAAATAGGGCAGTGATTTCCCTCTTGCCTTCTGCCTCATAGTACTCTGTCTGACGCGGGTGGGATGGCGCCCAGACTAGTCTATTTCAAAGCCATGACATGATTGGTACCTAATTAAATTAGTTATGCGTGCTACATGATGTGGAATGTGTTATTTGGGCTGTGTGGTGCCTAGGGACTAACCACCGCACACAAATGTTTCGTGTCAGAGATAATATTACGAAATGTAACGTTCTAGAACTTCTTGAGATGGATGCCGGATGTTCTATACAGGGTGGACCAGAAGTTCAGGTTTAAAATGAAAAATTAGATAGAGGGGCTCATTAGCTACCAGAAACACCCCCATGTATGTTCAGCAATTATTTACGGTTTAGGAGATATGACCCATTTTGTACCTTTTTCTAGATTTTCTACCTTACTTCAGAAATAATCATTTTGTCGCTGTCCCTTTCTTAATAATTATTTTATTTTACTTCACAACTATGCCTAAGTCTGTGTACCGCTCAATCAAAGATAAATCAAAGTGAAATCAAAGATAAAAAAAAAAGTTATCGGAAGTCAAAGTGAGAATTTGACCAAAATTGTTACAGTTGTTAAAACTTCGCCGAAGAATAATAAACACATGAGATTGTCATGGACACTGAAAGTATTTCTAAAAACTGCTCCATTTAATAGGCTTTTAGAAACATTAATAAAAAGTACCCTTAATACGGGCAAAAAACTAAGTAATTAGCCCTCAAAGATTGCAAGACAGACAGATTTGAAGGAAAATTTGACATTCTCATACAATGTAGCTGCTTCTTTCTAACGTTGTTAAAGGTGCTAAAAGACAGATTTTATTTTAGTATCTAATAGTATGAATCACCAACAGTGTTTGAGGATAACTTTTTCCTTGAAATCTATGTAGGTACCTTCATTAAAATACGAATACCAAAAGTGACTGCAAGTTTTGTCTTCGGATTGTTGCTATGTCTACCCTGTTAGCGATTATAAGCGTGATTTTTATTTACTTTTAATTGAAAATGTGTCTTTGAGCACCTTTAACAACGTTAGAAAGTAGCAGCTACATTGTATGAGAATGTCAAATTTTCCTTCAAATCTGTCTGTCTTGCAATCTTTGAGGGCTAATTACTTAGTTTTTTGCCCATATTAAGGGTACTTTTTATTAATGTTTCTAAAAGCCTATTAAATGGAGCAGTTTTTAGAAATACTTTCAGTGTCCATGACAATCTCATGTGTTTATTATTCTTCGGCGAAGTCTTAACAACTGTAACAATTTTGGTCGAATTCTCACTTTGACTTCCGATAACTTTTTTTTTATCTTTGATTTCACTTTTATTTATCTTTGATTGAGCAGTACACAGACTTAGGCATAGTTGATTAATGATTATTTCTGAAGTAAGGTAGAAAATCTAGAAAAAGGTACAAAATGGGTCATATCTCCTAAACCGTAAATAATTGCTGAACATACATGGGGATGTTTCTGGTAGCTAATGAGCCCCTCTTTCTAATTTTTCATTTTGAACCTGAACTTCTGGGCCACCCTGTATAGCACTGTATACTTAAATAAGATTTATGGTAAGGTTGTTGCGTTCTAGTAGTTAAAGAATTTGACTGATGACCTGATTGATGGTCCGGGTTCTTTGGCAAATATTGTTTTGTGAAACTGCCCCAAGTCATCATCATCTCCCTACCATTATCCCGTTTTTTCACAGGGTCCGCTTACTTAACCTAAAGACTTGAAAGATCCGGTTTTTTACTGAAGCGACTGCCTGTCTGACCATAAAACCCGCGAAGGGAAAACCAGCCCAATACAGAATAGCAGAATAGGTCACATACCTCCGAAAATCCATTTCTCGGGAATGTCCCAACTGAGAAAAGTAAAATTGTTTCGGTGGTTTTCAAGACTTCATGGCTAGTCAAAGTATGATTTATTAGGTTCACGAATGATTATCACGTGCTCAGCGGTGAAGGAAAAGATCGTGAGGAAATCCACATTCCCGAAAAATGCGCTTCGTACGTAATCTAACCTGTATTGGGCTGGTTTACTCTTCGGGTTGGGATGCAGTCGGTTGTATAAAAAATCTGACCTGTCACATCTTGTGTATCTTGTTATGATGGCTAGTCAAAGTCCAATGGAAATTTGCTACTGATACCAATTAGAAGAGTCTCATCAGACGAACTGCTGTGATGAACTGCTACTGAACTGTGATAAACTGCTCAGCAGTTTGGAGACATTTTGATGTCTTAGGTATCTAAAAATAACAGAGAAAAGAAAATGAAACCCATTACGGAAGTCATTGCCCAGCGATAGGGTACGTCATTCATTACCTCTCGGAAAGTTTCAGAATTGCGTCATGCCAGAAGGTGTCATTTGTCCTATTAGAACAATTAAGACAGGCCGAAACTTTCAGCCCTGGAGGAAGATAATTCTTACTTTTGCGCTCTCTTTTATTATAGGAAGAGGGCACAGTCCATGCAAGAACGATTTCCATGTATTTTAGGTAATTGAGTAACCTTATAACCTTGTTGTAGATTCCCATCAGATTATATTTATCTATATACTAAAGATACATAAAAAAATAAAGTCACGGATTTGACCTTTTAAACTACTTGGATGGACAGCAGAGAAGTAAAATTCATGTTCGTTGAAAATAATGATATTTTAATGTGTTTGAAAATTAAAAGGTCTGTCACTTCGCGACGACGATGATAGTTTTTTTAAATAATATAGGCTCGCGTTTTACTACAATTTCACCTGATGGTAAGTGACGATGTGGTCTAGGGTGGATCACGCTTACCTCGCAAATGCCTATGAATCGTTTGAAACACCTGTATCAGGCATAATGTTGATGAATTAAATCTACTTATCTACAATTTCACATCTTATTAGGTTCGCCACACAATTTTTTATACATCTTATTTACTTAAGCAACACTACGGAGGCACTTAGAAAGGGGCTATAAAGGATATTGTAGCATTTAAGTTCGGTACGGGAAAGGGTAGCTAAGTGTATTTAGGGATCGAATGGTCAAATTCAGAGGTTGAATGGGAGCTCGGGGCTGTTAACCCCTTTCCTTATTCAGGTACCTACGTATACCTACATTATTTAGTTATGTATATATACACATATTGTAATTAAACCTTTACATTGCAATCACAAAAGTCATGGTAGCCTAGTTGGTAGAACGCTTGCCTCTCACTTTTGAGGTCGCAGGTTCGAATCCAGCACAGGCCTAAACCAATTATTGTCGAATTTGTTTTCGAATTCATGTTTGGATCATAAATTATTATCACTAGCTAAGCGGTGAAGGAAAACATCGTGAAATGCATTTTCGGAGGTATATGACCTAACCTGTATTGGGCTGGTTTTCCCTTGGAAGGTTAGACAGGCAGTCGCTTTGGCAAAAAACAGGACCTGTCAAATCTTTAGGTTAGGTAAGCAGACCCTGTGAAAAACGGGATAATACTAGAGAGATAAAAACATATATTTTAACTACACGCTGATATAAAGTGGCTGACCGTCGCAAAATTCATGGTTTTCTAGTTTTTTTTTAAATTATTATCAATGCTACACCTTTGCGATACTTTTAGATATCAAATGGAGTTTCCTGTGGGAAAATTTATGAAATTTTAGTGTTTTTTTTGTTTCAATTCTATACTTTTTCGACGAAAAATTCCACTTATTCCATTCCGATATGAATCAAGTTTTCGTTACGATGTCACTAACACCCTGTATTTGGAGCTGGTGTCTTATTTATTTATTTATAAAAAGGTACACCAACAGCTTATATAATAAAACATTAAATAAAATAAATGTTACATCAGGAATTAGACTGTTACATAAGCCAATTATAGGTGCACACAACATGACGCGTCTTATTGTTTTGTAAACAGTATTCCTTTGGTGGTGCGATTGTGATGGGTTGAATCGTGATAAATAATCCGCCATTATATGCTGCTATGATTTTTTTTATAGCACTTACTCGTGCTGAGGGAAACTCAAAAACAATGCTAATTAAAAAGAGCTATTATACTGTGGACGAATTTATAAATGATAAGTTTTAATTGCTGTGCCCTACAGGGTCCATGTTTTAGTTCCTTTGCCTATGTAACACCCCATTGTATTACATGGAATGCAATAAATAATTGAGAATTGAGAATTGAACTCACAAAGAGAAAATTTAAGTCGAAAAAAAATCTGACTCGGGCGGGACTAGAACTCGCAGCTCTTGTCGAACCGGGACGAGCGTGTTAACTATTACACCACCGGGTCCTGCCTCCGTGGTCCAATGGTCGAGCGTTGGACTCACGATCCGGAGGTCCCGGGTTTGATTCGACTGGGACATATCACAAAAATTACTTTGTGGTCCCAAGTTTGGTTAGGAAATTACAGGCTGATCACTTGAGTGTCCGAAAGTAAGATGATCCGTGCTTCGGAAGGCACTTTAAACCGTTGGTCCCGACATACTGATGTAAGTAGTTACATGAGCCATGTCAGGGTCCTTTGGCGGCTCAATAGTAACCCCGACACCAGGGTTGATGAGGTTGGTATTCCACTTCACAACCTATACGATAGAAGAAGACCGGGTCCTCCTCCTGTTCATGCGAAATTCTTTCGATCTAACTCCAAGACAAGAGCTACGGATTCAAGTCCCGTCCGAGTCATAATTGTTTTCGATTTAAATTTTCTCCTTGCGAATACCGCTATGTTTCCGCCTATCACTTTCCTCTCACCCTATCCGCTCCGGGCTAAACAATAAAACTTTCTTGTTTCCCAAAGGTTGTATCAGTTGGTCCATCGCAAATAATACATCTTATATCTCGAGTCGTAACTTATGTTTGAATTACAACGGAAGGTTCTTGTTATCAATATCGAATCTTCAAGAGGTTATATCTTATATATAAGTACTTGTCTTTAGATATTTTGGGGGACCTGTTGACCAGTCACTCTTCTTCTTCTATCGTGTGGGTTGTAAGGTGGAGTACCAACCTCATCAACCCTGGTGTCAGCGTTATTATTGAGCCGCCAAAGGACCCTGACATGGCTCATGTAACTATTTACTTACATACGTCAGTAAGTAGTAACCGGGACCTACGGCTTAACGTGCCTTCCGAAACACGGACCAGCAACTGTAGTCCTGTGGTATACCGCCTTGCTTCTCAATTGGGGAGTGCCAGTTCTAATTCCGGTTACGGAGTTGCACCGACACCAGTAACTCGACCATTATAGACGGCGATATGCTCATCATCACACATCATTATTTAAGAGCCAGGCTCTTGTCGATGTAGCATTCTCTATTCTTGTCTGTCCAATTTCATTTCTTTGACTTCCTTATAAGACACGACGTTTGTCTCTTTAACTTGTTCCATATAAGCTCTTTTTGATCTTTCTATTTTTCCGTCTATCTTTCCTTCTATGATGTTTTTAATAAATTCGTCGTGTCTTATTAAATGTCATATCATTTTGCCTCTTCTGTCTTCAGTAACTCTCAATATATAAGTACTAACTTAATACTTAAATGCATTTAAAAAAAAGAACGTCTAGGCGCCTGTGCCGAGGTTTTTCTTGCAGCTTCTTTTCCCCGGTTATACGTACAGGTTGTGAGAAGCTGCAGTAGTTTTAGGCGGATGTGACGTTTGTTATATAAAAAATGACGATTCAAAGTGCAACTATGTTATCTACTGAATAAAGATATTTTTGAATTTGGATTTCTTTTGTGGTGTCTTATGGTTCTGGTCAACCCCAGTAATATTCCGAGTGTAGCTATGTTGTGTTGTGTATATAAAAGGAAAGGCGAGATAAAAATATGTCATGAAATATATTTAAGATCAAAGTCAAGGGATAATTATGTCACTCCAATAGCCTTGGCTTCTTTGATCGCACGATTAGGTGCCTAAATGTTTGCCTACTGATTGCAATACAGATTTTTTTTTTATGTAAATAAGTAACACTTAACTTGCTCAAAAGTAACACTTTTTTTCCTAGCAGACGAGGGGGCCAAAAACACCACAAAAAGGACCCCGATGCCTACCGACCTCTCCGGCGTGGTCGATGATTTCCCTCAATCAGCGCTTATCGCTATCGACCCACTAGGGTCGATTAATTCTTTCAAATATTTTTCCTCTTACACGACGCCCTGAGCCGAGGTTCGCGCCCAACTGGGCACCCTCAGGCCTGTTGTCTTAAAGGTTGTACCGGGTGAGAGCCTTCAGCGCTCCCCATTTGTCCGGCCAAAAGTCCGGCTGAAAGTTACCCGTGACTACTGTCAAGTCGGGTGATGGTGTGTTTACCAACCTTCACCACCCAAGCGTTATTCTATTTCTTTTGTCCGGAATCATCAGAATCAAAATCATTTATTCAACGTAATTATCATGGATAAACTTGTTGAAGGTCAATGTAACATTTTTGAAGTTACGTCATTTTGCAAGGTGTTAAGGCTGAGGACAGCAGTTGGTGCTGTGTCTCCATCAAAAAGGTGTACCTACACTTTCTCTTCCTCCTCCTTTCTACTCCTTATTTAAAATACACCGACTGAACCGGTGTAGGACCAACCACGGGAAGTCGAACCATCACCTATATAAATGGGGCATTGAATGTGGTCATCCGGATCAAACCCTATCTTACATAGTGAACGAGTGCCCTCTTCCCAGGTGGCATAGCCGAGCTGCATCGTGTGACGGATGCCGCGGAGACTTGGTCGAGGGAGCTTAAACTAGATATGTCCACGCAGGATATTTTATGTTTTTTGCCATACGAAATAATAATAATTTAAAATATGAGACAGTTTTAATATGTGAAATACCTATTCACTGTATCTTGTAGTAACATGCCAAATATTGGCTCACAAAGCATGCATCGTGCGAGGGATGTTGATGTCAATATTTATTGGAAAATAGCCTTCGGAGGCTGAAAGGGACAATGGTAGCTGGAACTATTGTAGCTACTTGTACGGTCACGAGCATTAATGTGTATACACTTTGGTACCATGTCACATTAACTTTTTTGACAAATTGAACTTTAAGTCTCACTAAATGTCAAATATGTTAGTGCGACAGAGTCCTAAAGTGGGTACATTATAATATATATATTGCTCATGACTGTACATTGTATGACGTCACTTTCATACATACTCTGTTTTGTTTTCGACGTGATTTATTGTATTAGAAAGAAAGAATAAAACGTTCGTCTTCTTCTATCGTGTGGGTTGTGAGGTGGAGTACCAACCTCATCACCCCTGGTGTCAGGGTTACTATTGAGCCGCCAAAGGCCCCTAACATGGTTCATGTAACGAGTACTTACTTACATCAGTAAGTAGTAACCGGGACCAACGGCTTAACGTGCCTTCCGAAGCACGGATCATCTTACTTTCGGACAATCTGGTGATCAGCCAGTAACGTCCTAACCAAGCTAGGGACAACAAAGTATTTTTTTTGATATATCTCCACCGGGAATCGAACCTGGGATCTCCGGATCGTGAGCCCATCGCTTAACCACTGGACCACGGAGGTCGTTATAATAAAACGTTTATAATATAGATACATAGATACATAATAACAAATATAAAACAAAACACGGAATAACACATAACTTACAATAAAAACGCGTAATAAAAACAACTTACACAAGAGAGTACAAATAAAATAAGCCAGTATACATTAAGACAGATTCAAATTGAGATTTATAAATGGGCCTCACTCAGCATTACTTGGCCGGACAATTGGGGAGTGAGGGTACTCACCCGGTAAAAAATTTAAGACAGACAATTGGCCTGAGAATGATTACTTAGGCACGAAGATTAGCTCAGGATCGAATGAGAGGATTCCATGAGAAAGAATTAATCGACTCTAGTGGGCCGAAAAATGCACATGTCCATGAGTTTGCGCTTTAATCCTTAAAGCGCAAACTCATGGACATGTGCATTCTTCCCATTCTCACATACAGCGCTCAGACTTGGTCTTTGACTGACATCCAAAAGTCCAAACTCAAGGTTTGCCAGAGAGGTATGGAACGCAGCATCCTTGGTGTTAAATTGATCGATTGGATCCGAAACACCACGCTGCGTTCCAAAACAAAAATAGCAGACGTAGCGAGAAAGGCTGCCTGCTTGAAATGGGACTGGGCTGGACATGTTGCCCGAATGCCCGATGACCTCTGGGCCAAAAAAGCTACAGAGTGGGTTCCTGCAAGTGCTGTCAGACGTCGGGGAAGGCCACGCAAAAGATGGCGTGACGAGTTAGACCGCTTCTCGAAACGGTGGCGCGAGCAAGCTGGGAACAGGGAGGAGTGGAAGAAGGGAAGAGAGGCCTTTGCCCTGCAGTGGGACATTGAGGGCTATTAATAATAATAATAATAAGTGGGCCGATAGCCGAGCGATACTGAATTAGGGGAGTAGTTATTTTTAATTATTTTTTCGGGCAGAGATTATTCATATAGTGAAAACGCCGCTTTAGGTTGAATTAGGGTTGAAAGTCACGATAATTTTATTCCGAAAAGGTTCTTTTGGTATCGCACACATAACATAAGCTCACGATTATATCCTAATCGGGGTAGTCAAAGGTACAGTCATGAGCACTATCATATTTGACATTTAGTGAGACTTACGGTTTAATTTGTCAAAAAAGTTCATGTGACATGGTTTCAAAGAACATATGTCGCAGTCGGATTGTATAATCCGCTGTATTACATTACGGCTAGCTGTTTTCAAAAACAGGGCCGTTTTGTAATGCGGCGGTTCAACGATTAGCTTTATTGAATGCGGCTAAGTAAAAAACCGCCGAAACGTATTCGTCGCCATACGTCATTCAACACGGCTAGCCGTAATGTAATAAGGCGAGGGATTAGCCGCCTCTTTGACAGTTTTTAGTTCCGATTCTTAACACTCATGGCGTTGCCTGTCATAACAACAAAAATGGCGTTGGATGCAGAAAGTGTGTTATTAAATAGCGAAGTTACAAGTGAATTAAATAAAGGAAACGTGTTAAATATGTCGGTAAATAGTGAATTTAAGAACAATTTTCAAGTGCAATTAGAAAAAAATATTATAGTCACCCTACAATTTATGTAGTAGTACAGTGCGGCTGAACGTGGACCGCTTTATTGGAGAACGTATCGCAATGACAATACGGCTAATCGTTGAACCGCCGCATTACAAAACGGCCCTGTTTTTGAAAACAGCTAGCCGTAATGTAATACAGCGGATTATACAATCCGACTGCGACATATACATATTAGTACTCGTGACCGTACATCAAATAAAATTCAAATCTTTTTTGAGTACATTAGTACTACTTTCTATTAAAACTCTCGGCATGTCATGGGAGCAAGCTGCAGAGCCTTCAGAAGAGCACGAGGAGTGAAAATCTGTTATTCGAGCCCTGCATCCCAACAGAAGATAAAAGGATTAGAAGAAGATAAAGAAAGAGTACTACTTAAATTATCCCCTCCGGTTGATTGAGGGGAGGCCTGTGCCCAACAGTGGGACGTATATAGGCTGTTTATGTACTACTTAAATAAACAAATAACAAAAATATTTCCACACAACAATTTACATATTATTGACAATTACATTGACAGTTTATATAATTTTGATGGTGGCTATTTAAAAGCAGAAGATAACCCTGTCTCTCAAAGACGTCTCGAATAAGAAAGACAGTGTTCAGTTTGTTTTTACAGTTTTAAAGTAGCATTGAGTGATTTTGGTTTGTTTTTCTTCTTTTTTTGTTAATGATTTTTGATCATGGTTTTCTTTTTGTTTTGTTTTGTTTTTTTTTTTTGTGTATCGATTTCCGTGTGGTTTCTGTCCTGTGTTGAATGTAATGTACCTGTCTGTCTGTGTCTGTGGTGTCCGAAAGTAATGAATGTTTCTTTCTTTCTTTTCTTTACTATATAATTTATATCCGAAATAGTTATATAATTTTCTTTAACTTTTTCGTGTCTGTAGAAAAAGCGCGTAAAATAAAATTCTAAAAATTTTAACCCAACTTATCTGTAGTATATACTAGCATTTATATGTGGGATGTGCGTTTTAGTTTTCATAGGACATCATATCAAATGTCCTTGTGGAGGGACAAGTAATCAGAAGAAAACTTGTAGCCACTTGGGGATCCCATTCGAGTAAGGGAGTGGGTTTATGTACCTATGTTTAAATCTTATACCGGAAGGAATAAGCAATACATATATACTCAAGGACATTGTAACTGTGTACACTTCGTTAAACTCTTCGTATTTACTCAGAAAACACGATATTTTTGTACGTAGAATATTTATTTGTTTTGTTCTTTTAATAAAATTTGAAATTGTTTATTTTTGAATTGTTTTTTTATTATAATTAAAACACATAATAAGTGTTTAATGTGTTTGTATGTCATGTTATTTATTGTCACCATAAAATACTTACCTACGAAAAATTGATAACATGAATGACTTTCGGAACAAAAAATTAGATAGAGGGGCTTATTGGCTACTAAAACACCCCCATGTATGTTCAGCGATTATGTACGGTTTAGGAGATATGACCCACTTAGTACCTTTTTCTAGATTTTCTACCTTACTTCAGGAAACATTATTTTGTCGTTATTGCTTTCTTAACAATTCCTTTATTTTACTTCATACGTATTTCAAAGTAAGTGAACCACTAGCGGAAAAAATAAAAACAGACAACTCAAAGAAAAAAAGTTTTTGGAAGACAATGTGAGAATTCGACCAAAATTGTTACAGTTGTTAAATCTTCGCCGAAGTATAATAGGTAAACACACGAGGTTGTCATGGACACTGAAAGTATTTTTTAAAAACTGTTCTATTTAATAGGCTTTTAGAATCGTCCTAAAAAAAGTATCCTTACTTAATAGGAGCAAAAAACTAAGTAATAAGCCGTCATAGATTGCAAGACAGACAGATTCGAAGGACAATTTGTTATTCTCATACATTGTAGCTAGTTCCTTTTGACGTAGGGAACACATTAAAAAAAAAAAAAAAAACACTTTCATAATCTCTAAAAGGGTAGTGGCAACGGTCCGGAGCCAAATTCAAATTCAAAAATATCTTATTCAGTAGGTAACATAGTTATACTTTGAATCGTCAATAAACAACAGACAAACTCACAATCCCTTTTGGTATTCTTATTTAACAGTTGCGTAAGTGCTTACGCTCACTTGAAACTTGACAAAGCAGCTGGGGCTGCATGACAACCGCGCCGCGCGCGGCGCGAATTATATTGAACGTTTCGACCAATAAACGATACGAATGCTATCTACGTAGATGGACGTCAAACGGCTATTGGCCGAAGACCTCGATATAATTCGCGCCGCGCGCGGCGCTGTTACCGTGCAGAGCCTACAGGAAGTTTCATACAATGAAATTTGGGGATAAAAAAAACGGCCGAAACTATTATGAGAACATCATTATTTGCGGCATGTAACACTTTTATAGCACTTATAACGTAATTGAGGTGTTAGACTGGTCTATTCGCGATAAAGCTTCCTCTATAAGTAAAGGGAACAGAATACTCACTTTGCCTTCTGACTTTCCGCGCTTTAGTTTTTCAAAGAGGTTTTTCTTTAGCATAATCTCTATACTATAATGAGTATACCTTGCTAACTTTTGCTTGAGACTTTTTACGCCTTGCTTTTAGTAAGGAAAACATAGGTCTGTAACTACGTTTGTAATTAGTTAAATGCTTCGGATGAAATGTTACTTGAATCAAAAGTTAGGTTACGTAGGTTGTAGGTGGGTGTAGGTAGGTGGGTATTAAATATAATTAAAGAAAGTTAAAAAGTATTTTCTACGTGTTACTCTTGGTCTATTTGTCTGATTAATAAAGTAATGAATGTTCAAGTAATGCATACAACGTAAGGTGATTCTCACATGACGCTGTGCACCGACTCGGTTGGCTTTGAAGAGGTCAGAAAGACATAAAGCCTAACACACGAACACCGCTACAAAATCCGCATCGTGTGAGAATCTACTATTCTTCTATCTTCTAACTATCGTGTGGCTTGTGAGGTGAATTATCAACCTCATCAACCCTAGAGTCAGGGTTATTATTGAGCCGCCAAAGGCCCACATGGCTCATGTCACGACTACTTACTTACATTAGTAAATAGTAACCGAGACCAACGGCTTAACGTGCCTTCCGAAGCCCGGATCATCTTACTTTTTGGACAATCAGGTGATCAGCCTGCAATGTCCTAACCAAACTAGGGATCACAAAGTGATTTTTGTGATATGTCCCCACCGGGATTCGAACCAGGGACCTCCGGATCGTGAGCCCAACGCTCAACCACTGGACCACGGAGGGAGGACCCGGTGGTGTGACGGTTAACACGCTCGTCCCGGTTTGATAAAAGCTGCAGGTTCAAAGTCCCATTTTTTTTCGATTTAAATTTTCTCTTTGCGAGTTTCCCTCAGCATGAGTAAGTGTAAACAATCATAGCGGAGGCCGTTATTCTATTCTATGAGACTGGTAAGTATAGGCAACATTGAACAGACAGACAAAATCAGATGAGCTATGTAGTTGCGGATATTATTGCTTGGCTTTACTGCATCAATTGATGTAGGGTATTTGAAAGATATAGAGCCTTTTTATGACCATCAACGTTAGCCAACTGAATTTGAAACGTTCATGCAATTTGACATTTGCGCATATAAAAGTAAGTGCGCAATGCAAATAAATGTCAAATAGCAATATTGTTTTCTTAGATGAATTGCTTCAATGTGGCCATTTTAACCCCCCAGTAGTGTACAGAAGTGTTGTACTGTTGAGAATCACACGTACGAAATGCAAGGATTGGATTCCGCCAGTTGAGAAATAATAATAATAACGTGCCCGAACACCTACACGCAGGAGGATCTGATGAGCGCTGCAGATAGTGTTTGTTGCCAAATTATGGGCCGATACTATTTAGTTTGCTATCAACACGATAAGAAGAAGGACTTAAGTATTTTAGGTCATTTTTCACAATATTTCACTGAGTGCCATGGAACACATTAAGGTTTTCAGCGCGGCTATTGGCTAAATATAGCTGTATTACGTCAAAGCACTTTATTATCTAAAGTTTTATGACAAAAACCCGAACTCACCATAATTTTTGCGACGAAATTAGTAGGAAAATGTCCCATCTGACAGGCGTGGCAGTGATTTATGAACTTGGAACGTTTTAAAACTCCTCTCGAAGCACTTGCTATCAGCTATGTGTTACTTTGACGTTTCAACTTTGTAATGAAGTTTTTTATTTAACGGTGGGAGGATGGAGGATTTAAAAAAAATATCTCCATCAGACTCATGGGTTGGGGTGCAAGAAACTAGAACCAAGAGATATACTATGTTATTTCTGTTACAATCCGAAGACCAGGCCAGAAGATAACACCAGGTTTAAAATATAATGCGAAAAGTTAAAACGAGGTTTAAAATATAATGCAAAAAAATAAAACCAGGTTTAAAGTACAGTGCGAATAAATTGAAAAAAAAAACATAATTTTTAAGTATAACTTGTATTGACAAGTCAGAACGGATTTGAATGGAATTAATTTAAGCTAAGAATAATCTAATTATCTAATTTAAGACGCGGACTATATAATATATTTTAAACATGTAGGTGGATTACCAACCCTATTAACCCTGGCGTCAGGGTTATTATTGAGCCGCCATAGGCTCCTGACATGACTCATGTAACAACTACGTACTTACATCTGTACATCTGCATACTCCACCACGCTGCTCCACCGCGGGTTGGGCGATTTATAAAAGATAACTTAAAATAACGACCATTAATAATAACTCTCATATTATTAAATTATAGTTGAGATTGGAAATCTAGTTTATACGAATGGGAACTTTATTCATTAAGCAATAGTGTTGAATTTATAGTAGTTTCGAGTGCCGCTTAGTTTAAGTCGAAATGTAAGTCATTGGGTGTGAAAACAACGAGCTGCAATATTTTGGCGTAGAGTAAGTCATTGTAAACTGTAGTTGTGGTACACCGGACAGGAGTCCCTGTACGGATTTTAAATAGAATACTCTGGTCGCCGTCCCACTCAAAGAGTAAGAGTAGTAAGAGTTAAGGAAGAAAGGAAGAAAGGAAGAAAGGAAGAAAGGAAGAAAGGAAGAAAGGAAGAAAGGAAGAAAGGAAGAAAGGAAGAAAGGAAGAAAGGAAGAAAGGAAGAAAGGAAGAAAGGAAGAAAGGAAGAAAGGAAGAAAGGAAGAAAGGAAGAAAAAAATTGATTTGATTTGAAAAAAGCAAGGAGTAAAAAAAATGCCTAGCTCTTAAATGTGTGATGAAAATAATCACAAATGGCTGGATTTTTTTATAACTTCATGTAACGTGATAGCAACAAAATTGCTTCCACTAAATTAAGCACTATAAATTATTCCTACCGCACGCACTTTACGATCCACGTCCAAACCGTTTCGTTACTGCATACCCACTAGGGCCGATTAATTCTCTCAAATATAATCCTCTCAAGCAACGCCTTGAGCCGAGGTTCGCCCCCAACTGGGCAGACAGGCTTGTTATCCTAAATTTTGTCTACAATAAGTCATAAAAATAAACAAAGATATGCTGCATTTTCTTCGGTGAATTGGCTAGACATTATAGTCAAGTTATAAGCAGGTACCCAGTTAGTACAGACAGACTTAATTTCATCGGCAAGTTTTTAATTTGCACGTTGCAAAATCAGGAATAAAAAAGAAAATCAAATCGAGGAAGCAAAAAAATAATAATAAAAACATATATATTATATAAACCCAATGAATAATAAAAATAAATTACAACCATGCATCGGGTGCGAATCTCGTATCTTGCATCATGTATAGAAGTATGTTGCTACTTGTGTTGCTTCTCTTTATTTTGCTCAGAATAATAATGGGTGGAAGAAAAGCAGCTGCTTTTCGGCCGGACATTTACCGGGTGAGAGCCTTTAGCGCTCCCCATTTGTCCGGCCATGTAGTTAATGCCATCTGCAGCAAATCTACAATAAGTCACGTCAAAAAAAAATATATATTGTCGTAAAATCCTTCAGAAATCCTTTCTATGAGGACAATTTAGTTATGGGCGATAACTTATTCTTTGTCACCGTAAGGTTCATCATATCCAACTTAGATCTTCGTATCACCAGTTTAAGTTGCTCAAAAACAATACGTATAGATGGCGCTATACAGATTTTCCTTCATTTAACCTTCTAATTTTGTGGATGACAAACATAATAATATGTGTCTCTTATCACTGTTTTGGTCATAAATGATGACCCTTTTTATTACACACAGACATAATAACATCTTCCACTCATTATTATTCTGAACAAAATAAAGAGAAGCAATAGGTAGCACCATAATTCGATAGGTAACTACATAATGCGATCTAAATATCAAGCAACAATTATTTTTATAATGCTCAAATACCATTACATTGTATTTTTGAATTAAAAAAAGAAACAAAAATATTTATTTTTCAAAATTGGCTTACAAAGTTAGCGCTTTTTAAACGTCAAAAAATTAAATTAAATATTATGTAACTAGCTGTACTACTGCGCACACGGAATCTGTAACGCTGAGGGAAAGACGTGGCCAGAAAACCTCCCAGCACAGGGCCCAAGTCCTACTGTTTCATGTTTTCCTTTCTTTTCTTTTTTTTTAAATCCAGTTTGTATTACATAATTTATAGACTTAAATACAATGGTATTCCAATTACAGTCGGTGGAAGGAAAGTGAATAATTATGTACCCGGGTAATGATAAAATAAGTAAATATCACTTTAAATTTCGACAGCGCTGTCTATATTATTTTTGGGGATCGTAGCCTGGAAAGTCTCTCATTGATTTTAAGTAAGTACTTACTTATCTACTTGTGGCTGTGCCCCATCAAAAATACACTAATAAATTCACTACTATATTTATGATTTTATCAAATTCCAAAACCAATGAAGTAACATAAAGAGAAGGTTGCGTCAAAAGATATATCGGGGAAAACTAATAATGTCCGAGTCACAAATGGCACTCCAATCAAAGATATTGGTTTACGCGTCAGGGATTTGGGCGTCGCAGGTCGACTCGGAAATTCGATTTTTTCTGCAACATCCATGTCACAATATTATGTTATATTTTGTCGTGCAACAGCAAGAAAGTGGGTTACGACACCGTAATTATTACATTTGGTGTCATATTTAACGTTAGGAACAAAAGTGTAATCAAAAGTCGTCTAAGGATAGTATTATAGAGTTAATACTCTGATACAGCTTGCTAAAAATTATTCAACACAGTTCAAAGTTTTTCATTGACGTGATGGACGTGACAATATTGTTACAGATTTGTCTCGGATATCATTCACTACTTGGCTGGACAAACGGGGAGTATTGAGAGCTCACCCTTCTTGACTTTATAGAAGAGGCTTAGTTCATCTCGGTTGTTAACTTATGTATTATGATTCATTCAATTTACATTTCAAAAGAAAATTTCAGTTAATTTCAGCTCATTACTACAACATCTACATTACAATTGTAATGTATAACTTGATTTTAAAAGTTGCTGGAGCTTCAAATGAAATGTTCACAAGTTTTAATAGAGTGAGGGATTCGGTTTGGACCGCTCACGAACTTTATCAGGTGTCCCTTTATCCCTTACGTGACAATAATAAAATATAATTTGAGAGATTTTAATTAAAATTTGTTTTTGTTTGGCCACTATCTCACCTGATGGTAAGTGACAATGTGGCATAAGGTAGTACGCGCTAACGAATTAATGCCTATTCACTCTAGCATCATAAGTAACCATGCGTTGCTTCATTAATGACTTGTGGTTTGGCGCAACCCAATAAGGAATCCTGACTTTGTTATGTTATATAACACAGTTTATAAAAGATACACTAATATAGTAAGTATAATAGATATATAATACCCGGATGAGCAAACGTTTGTCTAAACACGGATATTTGCTCTAAAATTGAGTGAGTTTGTTTTAGTATATCTCTGGACTAGGACACTGGAACAACTGTGTGCTTTCATGTGTTATAAATATAACAATTCCGGCCAAGTAGTTAATGCCATCTGCGGCAAATCTACAATAAGTCACGTCAAAAAAAATATATAACAAGATTTTAATGCAGGCAACACCTCTGGCTGTAGCAGTCATACCAATTTTAAATACATACTAAGTAAAACATGTTTATAGTTTGAAATGTGGTGTTGGTGAATGATGGGGGATATAAACTGGACTGAAATGGTGTCAAATAAATGTGCTGGAAAGAGTTGAAGAAAAAAAAACCATAATAGATACTTAAGAGAACTGGAGAAGAAATACGATTGGCCACTTGATTTGACACGATTCATTTATCAAAACCATCATAGAAGGAAAATTTAAAGAAGAAGAGGAAGGGGTAGGCCTAAGAGGACATTTATGAAACAAATAAAGAGAAGGTGCAGGTCGTGTCGTATCAAAAGGTAAAAGTTTTGGCGGAGAGAAGAGAGGAATGGTGATTACTCCACCGACAAGAGCGCAGCTCTTAAATAATTAGAGAGAGAGAGAGAGAGAGAGAGAGAGAGAGAGAGAGAGAGAGAGAGAGAGAGAGAGAGAATGAATACAACGACTATATTCCAATTGGGGTGTCAGAGGTTCATCCATGCTAAGATGAACGAAGTACCCACACCCCACCGAGCATTCTGTTAGACCAACGTGATAGGTGGTGAACCGTATCGGCGTCTACGTATAATAGTCGAGCCAATTGTATTACTTACCCGTAAGATAAATGTATAACTTATGAGTCAAAATATTTGTGCATGTCTTTAAAAAAAATACTAAGAAAGAAGTATCAGAAATATTCGCTACTTTATTATTTTTATTCTAGAGATTTAAATAATCATTAGTAATTTAAGAGCCACGCTCTTAACGGTGAAGCATTCTCCATGCTATTTTTTTAGGGAAATATAGGGCAGTGGTTTCCTTCTTGCCTTTCGCCCAAATATAATCGCGAGATTTTAATAATAAATAAAAAAATACAGTGCCTTGCTAAGCGGAAGGGTAATTCCCACTACTTATATTATATTTTTTTGCCCACTCTAGATCATTTACTATGAAACCAATACCAATTACGGCTGCTCCATAGACAAAGATAAATAAAATAAGAAGATAAATATTTTATAACAAAAATAGCAAGGGCATCTTTTCAATTCTTTTCAAAAGGCAGAAATAAAACGGTACGCTTTGATCATCTTGTTACGCCTTTATTTCCTCGGCATAAATACGAAAAGTATGTAAATTTGCATAAGAAAGTTTAAGATAAAAGTTCCATCTCCCATCTTGTTGGAAAACTCTTCCCGATCTGAAGTTGCTAAAGAAAATGTGCACTTTGTACTTTGGCCTTAATAAGAAAGTTGGTTGAAGAATGTTTTTCAATGAGTACTTACATACTTACATGAATATTTAAGAGAAAGATTTTTATTCTTTGCGCCTAAAGTCTAGACTGTAATGTTCTAAATAAATGTCCCTATTCACTTAACATGTAACATCATCATCATCATCATCACCAGCCCATTAAAGTCTCCACTGCTGGGGCACGGGCCTTCCCTATGGATGAATAGGGAGATCGGGCCTTAAACCACCACGCGGGCCCAGTGCGGATTGGTGGTTATTAACGACTGCTAATGCAGCTGGGACCAACGGCTTAACGTGCCTTCCGAAGCGCGGAGAAGCTCGAGATGAAAACTTTTTTTTTGTGGTCACCCATCCTATGAACGGCCTTTGCGAAATTTGCTTAACTTCAACAATCGCAGACCGAGAGCGTTTACCGCTGCGCCACCAAGCTCCTCCCATAACATGTAACATGAGAACATAATCCTTCAAATACTCGTTCAGAATGAAGATTTACATAAACGTACACAAGATCAGGCTTTTTCCCGTTGGGACAGGCGGAGACCACGGCCTTCCATCCTGACACGCCAGTTTCGTTTCTTCCACTCTCATCATGCATATATGATAGCGACAACTAATAAATAATTATAAATAAACTACAATAATCATAAAATAGAATAATAATTTTGCATGTTTCTAAAAACCACATTTATTTGTCACACCATTGTCCATTTTTTTAGTTAATCGATAGTAAATTTTTGTTTATGAAATGTTTGTTTTTAATAAGTATTTATTTACTGAAAAGATGTAAAACTATTTATTAAATTATTTATTGTCAAATTTATAATATTAAGATACTAAACTTTGTTGACTCAGAATGAACACGTGCAACTTGTTTGTCACCTCCTATAAAAAGGACAGCGCAGGTAGCATTCGATTCATTCCGTGTCAGACACTCGTAGAGTAAAGACCTCTGAATAAAATACCCAAGTGGAAGAAGTATACGTGTCTGTTATTCCGAATGTATTCTCCTACATATATGCTGGTTTAGATTGACGATTTGTGGAACTAGAAATCTATTGAATGGATCTACTAAAACATAATTGGAGATGTCCTTAGAAAAGGTTCAGTACGATCTACTCTGAACCGGCGTGCGTGTATGAAACGATTGATGAATGTGGATGAAGAGAAGTGTGATCGAAGCAAATGAAATTCCATAGTCCTTGCTTACCCCGGTAGGAAATAGGCGAGAGTTTATGTATGCATCTATGTACTTAAACATTGTTTTACTTACACGGAATATTTTACCTCTAATATCTCTGAAAAGACTTCATCGATCTCCAGAAGTAAAAAAGAATTATATACAAACAGTAATATAATTGTGAAGCATTTTGTTTACGACAAAATAACATAAGTTCGCGACTACATCCCAGTTGGGGTAGCCAGAGATACATCCATCGCAAGATGAACTAACTACCTTCACCTCACCTAGCTTTCTGTTAGACGTTTCTGTTAGGGGTTCGAACCAGTGAATCAGAATACCACACTGACTATCTAGTAATTTGATTACAGAATTTTCTAAATAGGAAAGTGTTTTTGTACAGATAATTTGTTTTATTCGGTTTCGGTTCGGTTTTATTTATTTTATTCGTTTTGTTTTGTTTTTGGCGTCGTGGCAGACCTCGAAAGAGATGGCGTGATGACTTGGACGCATGCCGGAGGGACTGGCCGGAATACGCACAGGACCGCGAAAAATGGAAAGAGGAGGGACGACGACGACTTTGCAATGAATAAATGAATATGAATATATGAATATGAGGCCTTTGCCCAGCAGTGGGATCTACTAGGCTAAATTAGATTATATTAGAATTTGTTTTATGTGTTATGTTGTCATTCGTTTAGGTCGTCAAGATAATGTTTTCGATCTGAATGTAAAAAATTGTGGACTTCACTTTATTACAAGTAGGTAGATTTGCATGAATAGCGATCTATAATAGATTAATATTAGGGAATAATGGAAAATACAGAGAGAAAATCCTATCAAGTCTCTGATACAATTTTCTCTAAATCTTTGTCAAATTGGAGCTAGATAGGATTAGTACCAAACGCTCTTTCAATTTCATTCAACATTTTCCCAAACAATTTCACGACTGACATCCTCTAAGGCAGTGGTTCTTAACCTTTTAATGTTCAGGACTATTTGACATATATGTAATTATACCGCTATCTCTTACGCCTATAAGCAGAGACTATGGAATTCAATTTGCTCCGATCCTGACATACTTCTCTTGCTTCCTCCACATTCACTAATCGTTTCATACACGCACGCTCTTCTTCTATCGTGTGAGTCGTGAGGTGAATTACTAACCCCATCAACCCTGGTGTCAGGGTTATTATTGAGCCGCCAAAGACCCCTGACATGACTCATGTAACGACTACTTACTTACGTCAGTAAGTAGTAACCGGGACCATCGGCTTAACGTGCCTTCCGAAGGACGGATCATCTTACTTTTGGACAATCAGGTGATTAGCCTGTAATGTCCTAACCAAACTAGGGATCACAAAGTGATTTTTGTGATTTGTTCCCAACGGAATTCAAAGCCGGGACCTCCGGATCGTGAGCACAACGCTCAACCACTGGACCACGGAGGCGGTATATGGACTATTTGAATGATGCTAAAATGGCATGGACGACCAATTATTTGGCGGTAATAAACATTATTATTATTCGAATGGTGTTCTATGAATAAAACACGTAACGCAATAGGCTACTTGACAACCAAGTCAAATGAGATACTTTTTACGAAACGTCAAAACGGAAGTTTTCTTTGGAGTTTGTATGGAAATACCATCCTGTGACGTCATCAATTAAAGCGCTCAAACGTTGTACTCATTGTTATTTAGTTCGTAATTTAAATTCAAAAATAAGTTAAAAAGTAAAATTAGATTGATATTTGAACATCATAGACTGGCTTCTATTTGAATTGTAGCGTTGAAAGCGACTTTCCGAACGGCGACCCACGCTACGGCGAGTCTCTTTACGGCGAGTGGCCTTATTTTCCCTCTACGTCGAGCGAGTTTTGACGTTATTGAACAGTTATGGTAAAAACTGTTTTGCTGTTTTCTTATACTTTTAAGTTCGTTGTTTTTATATAAGTAGTTGTGTTAGACCTATTCTTTTTATTTATGATTTGGTTTAAATAGACAAATACTTACAATTAATTTTGGCATTTTATAATTTATCTTTGACCCCGTCAAATATCCAATTGTTAATAATCAAAAAATATTATTTACGAAAATAATACAAAAAGTATTTTAAAAGTTAGTGCGATTTTAGCGGCATTCATCATTTCATATCATTTATATTGAATCTTGATGATCATTGATGACTTCGCGGACCACTTCGGGAAGTTTCTGGGACCACTAGGGTTCCGCGGACCACCAGGTAAGAACCACAGCTCTAAAGGATATAATAGTAAAGTACAGTCCATAATAAGCGTTAAGGCAGATTGTTTTTGGGTTCAGCTCTATAAGCTATGGTAACTGCTTATCGACTTAATCTAACTTTACCTCCTCGGATACAATGGCAGAGCAAATACTGATTGGAAAACTTGAAAAATATTTATCGACAGTACTCGTAATATCCTTACTACACATAATTTGAAAGGCACGTTTACTCATTTGTGCCGGTTACTACTTACTGATGTAAGTACATAGTCGTTACATGAGCCAAGTTATTGGCAGCTCAATAATAATCCTGACGCCAGGGTTGCTCAAGTTAGTCATCTACCTCATAATCCACACGATAGAATAACAGCTTATATACGGCCCACTGCTGGGCACAGGCCTTGCCTCAATCAACCGGAAGGAGTACGGAGTATGCTCCACCACGCTGCTTCACTACGGGTTGGTAGAGGTGTCTTTACGACTAGAAGTCAAGATCAACGGCTTATCGTGTCTTCTGAAGCACGGAAATATAATAATTTTTCGGGTAATCAGGTGATTTTTGACCTCAATTGGGTCGTGTACTGGGTTCAATTGTGATTACTAAATAACGACAGATCTAAAACTAACGAAACAAAACATTTTCTTTTTTGAAAAACGTAATAATAAGTTACATTTTTCTTTTTCACAGTAATTTCGTGTTTTGACGTTTAGTAAAAGCGACTGATTTGACTAGGTGGAAACCAGCCTATTATAAAAGGTATATTTTTCATCTATTTTCATCTCTTGGTTTGTCTTGCCACTTACAAATTGGGCATAGGCTCTCGTCCTTCGCCTATTAACAAGAATATTCATGGTACTTTAATCAAGAAAATCGACTCGTTATTTCAAGTCGATAGCAGAGTGATACCCTCATCGTAATTGAACTGCCGGACCAGGGCGAAAAATGGCGGTTCAAAGCGTTAAAAATGGAAGAAATAAATCAGGCTACGGAAATCCTTTGCCGACGAAACGGCGACATTCTCTTTGAAAATGATTCGTAAAAAGAAAATGATAAATGAGTGAATTAATTTAGGCAGTAAAGTTAACATTAAAAGGAGAGTTGAATAAACAAAAATACCTATGTATGTATTTATAATGCGCAAAAACATCTAAGTATATCACTCTACGTACCTAAATGACATTAAAGTATTTACTCTACTTCCCTAAATGACATTTAAGTAATGTTTCCCACCGACTTATAAACAAGATACAATTTGACCCATATAATTTTTTTATAAAAGGTTTATTTATAATGCGCAGAAAACTTTGAAGTATATCACTCTACGTGACACTTAAGTTTATGACTCTACTTCCCTAAATGTCATTTAAGTAATATTTCTCACCGACTTATAAACAAGGTACAATTTGACCCGTATCATTTTTTTTTATGAAAGATAGGCAAGCATTTGACCACAATCCCACCTGATGGCCGAGGATGGGACGTGCTTACCTAGAGTGTAACTTTTCACCCTTGCCTTGAAGAGGCTCACATTGTATTTGAAACGGATATAACACACATAAATATTAAATATATCTGTTCAATATTCGTAAGTATATAATTTCCTCAGATACGATAAGGTGAGCAAAAAAAGAAAAGAATTTTCCTCAACTTATACCACTTTTGATAAAAATATTGGAGATCATCCAAATTATTGCCTCATTTTGAGGGCTTTTTCCTTTAAACTTTTGCGGTAAACGTAAATTTATGGGGAAAATATTGAAGACTTTTTGAAAGAAGGTAAACAAATTGCGGTTGTAGCAGATTATTGGTTGGATTTTATACTTGTATTTGCAGAGCAGTAAGCGTAGGTTTAAGAAAATAAAGTTATCAAAAAATGAGACACACTGGTGCTTATTCCTGTAAACATCATCTAATTTTATTTTAAGTTATATCTGTCATTTTCTTATTCGCCGAAAAGGAAAGGAACACACGTCAATTTTAAGCAGAAATCTAAAACAACCGTCTAAAAATTTTATCGGCCAATAACCCGACAGAGTTAAGTAGACAGCACGTCAAACGGAATACATACCAGCGAGATACCTTTTTGATTCGCCTGGGTTATTCATTAATTTACTCATTCTTCCTAAAATTAAGATCGTAGCTGGAATTTGCTGCCTGACACTGTGCGGCAGGCTCCCTCAATTACTGCCTTTAAAGCTCTATTGAAGAAGTATTTTCTGGAACATTGACTTTGAGCTAAACTATACTATATATTATATTATATCTGTTTTATATATGTATATACTTATCTTGTAATATACTTATTTATGTAATTATCAATAAGTAGTCTATATACGTATTTAGTCATATTAGTAATAAGTATACATTTAGTTTACTTGCTATTCATAGATATTAACTCATTTATTGCGTGATAATACCGGCCTACTGAGTTTCTTTCAGGCTGTCCAAGGTTAGCTGGAAGAAATCCCAATTAGGGATAAGCTCGCCTATGCTTTATCTAACGATAAATTATATGTAAATTTTCTTGTATTCTAAAGCAATAAAGAGTATACAAACAAACAAACAAACAAACAAGATCTGTCAATCATCCGTCCCTTTCCTTTTCGGCAGATAAGAAAATGACAGGTATAACTTAAAGTAAAATTAGGAGGTGTTTGCAGGAATCGGGGCCACTTTTCGTATAGCCACGAGCAATATCATGTATCCACTTTTGAACCCTGTCGCGTTAACATTATATTTATTTTGACATTTAGTGAGATTCGACCAGTTCAATTTAAAATAAAGTGTATTAGTGAAAACTGCACTTAAGATTAATTGGTAAGTCATTGTTGTAAGTCTGAACCACAGAGGCTTTGTGGTACACAAGAGGTATATGGCCTAATGATTCCCAGTAAGAACTAAACTTAAAGACGCTATAGTGGTGACCTTTCAAATTGACAATTTGTAGACAGGAATGAATTTACAAGTATTCCGTTTTACGCAAGTCAAAAGGATTCATTTGTCCGAAGTTGATTAAGTTCGTCAAGACAGATCGTTAGAATTTCCGGCGGACTGAATTACCGCAGTAATTTGAAGCGAGAAAGAAAATAAAAGAAAAATACTTCGAAGAAAAACTTTATTTGTTTATCTAGTTACGAGTAGCTTCAGACAAGTAGAAAGAGAAGCATGTTATGTTTGCTGATGTTGTCGAATATGTCGTTAAAACTGACAGATGCATTGTGTCTTTTCTACAATGTTGGACTATTCTACGAGGGAAGTTCTACCTCGCACCATTCGTTTTATTATACTCATCTTGCGACGTATGAAAAAGCCGATAAATGTTTTTTGATTACTTGAGGCACTACTGCCCATCACTTCAACGGGTTGTTTGTTTATATGGTATAAACCTATACGGTTGTTAAGCCAAATGTCCTTTTCAAATCTGATCCCTATTTAGAGAAAATTCAATCCAAAAAAATCTGACTTCGGGACTTGACAAGCCGGGACGAGCGTGTTAACCGTTACACCACCGGGTCCTCCTCCTGTCCATGCGAAATTCTTTCTATCTATGTACAATGGTAGATCTTCATTGTTTTGCTATTGTATTTGGAAGACATATTCTGAGTCTGGAAGATATATAAGTTACACTGCAGTGTACCATCGTTGAAACTACAATCAAGTACTTATATATTCTTTTTTTTTTCGTTACGGTGTTACTAACAGTCTGTATATACTTATTCAGTATTTGTCGCAAGGATTTTCAAGAGCTTAGTACCACAAAGTCTTAAACAAACAAACATCTTTATTTATCATCATTGTATATTCTCTACGCAGTCCAAAATCTGCATGTTTATGTATTATGCAGATTTCTATCGCCTAGTATTATAAGCTGGATTGTATAGTTTTGCATTTCAGACGAGGAGAGCAGTCTCAGAGCTAGAATTGCATAATCATAAGACATGTACGAACGTAATATACGTAGACAACAATCACGGCCAATAACGGCCTCCTTGGTTCAGTGGCTGAGCGTCACGATCCGGAGGTCCCGGGTTCGAATCCCGGTGGGGACATATTACAAAAACTTTCTGATCCCTAGTTTGGTTCGGAAGGCACGTTAAGCCGTTGGTCCCGGTTACTACTTACTGATGTAAGTAAGTAGTTGTTACATGAGCCATGTCAGGGCCTTTGGCGGCTCAATAATAACCCTGACACCAGGGTTGATGAGGTTGGGAATTCACCTCTCAACCCACACAATAGAAGAGCGAATCACGGGTACGAGTTGATGTTGCGTTTGTTACTTAAGTTTTAAGATGATGTAAAAAAGTAAATCAAATAAGATTTAAAAAAAAAACCTAGCTCTGACGCTGGCGGGCAGCACAGTAATGCCGTTCTATATCTACGTAGTTATTTTATGCTAGTGTAGATATCTTGTTTTATTTGATTAGATGTTTATAATATTTGAATATTATGAGCTTACAAAACTTACCAACCGTATAATTGGGTACTTAATAAAATAATATATTCATTCAGGGAACCCTAAAGTAACTTGGTTGAAATTGTATTACAAGTAACTGGCAATTCGAAGACCGTTAGTTGAAATTGTAAATTGAAGTTACAGTTTCTATTACAGTTTATTAGGTCTGATTATTGGTTGGTATTGGCCCCGATTCCTGCTGGCACCTCCTAATTTTAGTTTAAGTTATACCTGTCATTTTCTTATCCGCCGAAAAGGAAAGGGACGGATGATTGACAACTGTTTTAAAATGAATGAGTGAACAAATGAATAACTCGGGCGAATAAAATAAGTATCTCACTGATATGCAACCTGTTTGACGTGTACTGTCGACTTTATCCTGTCGGGTTATGTGCCAATATAAAATTTTTACTTTTACTTTTCTGCATAAAATTGGCGAGTTTTCCATAAATTGTATGCCTGTCGATTGCCCGTCCCTTTCGTTATCAGTGGATAAAAAACTGAGACAGGTAAAACTTAAAATAAAATTAGGTGGTATATACTGGAATGAGCACCATTGTGTAATTAATGTACTTAATTGTATTTTATAGGCGTTATAAAAGGCGACTAGATAAAAATTACAACTGTCAGTGTGCCTAGTGATTATAATTATGTACTTATTTTTTATATACATAGTATCACGTCTGTATCCCTGACAGGGCAGACAGAGGTGTACTGTATACCCACTCCTTGTCGGTTATGTTTAAGTCCCATGTAATATTTTAATGAAACTATTACGGGTATATATATGTTTTTATAAATTCATGCTTTCGTCATTTGTAGATTCTATATGGAATACAAAAAAGGAAATTGTGTCATAAAAGGGTTTATCTCTAAAAGAGACCTTTACTAGGCAACCCCATTATTAGTAAAGTTGGACAGAAAGGGTTACAAATGAGGAAGTGCTAGTAAGAGTAAGGGAAAAGAGACAAATACTGAGAATTATTGAGGACAGAAGAGGCAAGATGATTGGACACCTAATAAGACACGACGAATTCATTAAAAACATCATAGAAGGAAAGCTAGAAGGAAAGAGAGGAAGGGGAAGACCAAGAAGAGCTTACATGGAACAGATTAAAGAAAAGGTTAACGTCGTGTCTTATAGTGAAGTCAAGGAATTGGCCTTTGATAGACTGGAATGGAAAATGCTACACCGACAAGAGCGTGGCTCTTAAATTGATGATGATGATGATATAAATAATAATAAATAGTTTATTTCAGATTTTTTTTTTGTCTGTTACACATAATAAAAATACATACATCCGAAAATACAAACGAAAAACATACAAATACAATAATGATTAATTTATTTTTTAAAAGTCCCACGGAAGTAACGTCGCTATGTTATTGTGTATTGATTGAGAAATGGTAGGGTTCTCAATAAGCGTATTGATTATCTTCTTCGAAGTATAAATTAACGGTTTCTAAATAAACCATATACCATTTCATCAATTATGGAAACACAGCCAGCCCCTAGTATTATGTAGAACGACTACTACTGTACAATTAATGATATGAATGAATAAAGATATTTTTGAATTTGAATTGAATATATTTTTAGGTTAGGTCAGGTTGGACATTTCACCAAAATTTTTACGTTAGGAAATAAAACACGGCCTAATAAAATATTTGCCTCTACATGTCCAAACACAATTATACACAGTCAAGAAAGACATTTACCTAATTACTTTCTACCTTTGTACTGGGTCATTAAACACGTCCGTCTTATAATTAGATATTTTTTCGCCGAAATGATGAAGCGAGCGAAATTCTGTAATAACGCTAATTAACGAACTAAGTAAGCTAAGTAATATGAGTTTTATTTTATAAGATCCTCTTTTTAAATCCTTAATGAGGGACTTTCCATGGACGAAATATACAGTACAATCTGGCGGCCTTATTGCTAAGCATCAATTTCAGTTTATATATTTATTATATTATATTTATATTAACAGCCTCCGTGGTCTAGTGGTAAGAGCGTTAGGCTCACGATCTGGAGGTCCGGGTTCGATTCCCGATGGGGACATTGTCGAAATCACTTTGTGAGACTGTCCTTTGTTTGGTAAGGACTTTTCAGGCTTGAATCACCTGATTGTCCGAAAAAGTAAGTTGATTCCGTGCTTCGGAGGGCACGTTAAGCCGTTGGTCCCGGCTATTAGCCGTAAAAATACCTCCACCAACCCGCAGTGGAGCAGCGTGGTGGAGTATGCTCCATACCCTCTCCGGTTGATTGAGAGGAGGCCTGTGCCCAGCAGTGGGACGTGTATAGGCTATTTATGTTATGTTATGTTATTTATATTATATTTATATATATTTATATTATATTTATATATAATAAATATATAAATATATGTATATATAGGATAAAATACGAAATATTTTTAAAACTGATGTTTTAAAAATATTTCGTATACAACAACAACACAGTGTCGACAATTCTGGATTTCCACTTATTGGATTTCAACAGTTATTCCTCTGTGTTTATTTAGGTTCACCTCCGAGGTCCAGTGGTTGACCGTTGGGCTCACGATCCGGAGATCCCGGGTTTTATTCCCGGTGGGGACATATCACAAAAATTACTTTGTGGTCTCAAGTTTGGTTAGGACATGGCTGATGACCAGATTGTCCGAAAGTAAGATGATCTGTCCTTCGGAAGGCACGAGCCGTTGGTCCCGGTTGCCAACTATTTACTGATGTAAGTAAGTAGTCGTTACGTGAGCCATGTCAGGGGCCTTTGGCGGCTCAATAGTAACCCTGATTCCAGGGTTGATGAGGTTGGTACTCCACAGGGTTGAGGAGGGCGCTGGTGCCTGTAATAGAGATTTCCCTAGCACGGGTACTAACGCACTTACTATTTGCAATGTAATTTAAGAACCTTTTTGATTTTTGATCAATGGCAACAGCGTTCAACACTTCTGCAAGTTGTCATCTGACAAGTTATGGCTCTGCATACATTGTTGCGTGTCTACTAATGTAACAAGAAGAAGGTACAGATTTAACAGAAAAATAAGTCAACTTTTAAACAAATCAGTTTGAAATTTGATAATTTAAATAATTCCCTTTTACTTGCTTAATCAACGTTGTAATAATTCTTTTATAATTCTCAGGAACATCTATTCATTTTCCTTCGAACGTCTTTAAGTCAAGGACAATTATTTCGTGCGAATTTGACTTAATTTTTGCTTAGCAGTGGTATTGTACGCTTTATTAGGCTGCCGTAACTTTTTCTCGGAATTTGTTCTAGTGTTGTACTACAATTCATTGACTATCGATATTCGATAGAATCTAAAGATCGGATTTTATCAAATTCAACACCATTTATTCACAAGTGAGTTAAAATCTCGAGTGTAATTCAAGACTGTATTTGGTAAATGTGTATTTACTGAATTTTATTTAGAGTACCTACTTATCAGTTACTTTTTACTAAACGTCAAAACACGAAATTGGAGTTTGTATGGAAAAAACAACTTGTGACGTTATAGAAAAACGTAACAAAATGTCGTACTTATTATTATCTATATTTTTCTTGATTACAATTCATACATAAGTTAAAAAGAAAAAAGAAAACGTTTTATATCACCTTTAGATGTGTCTTTATTTAGTAATCAGGATTTCATAACTAATCTTTCACCTAGGAAACTGCATAATTATGATAATTATGTTTCTTTAGCAATTCTCTATTGACGATTTTAGCAAGCAATTTCAGTAACGGTCTAAACAATTATTACTCGAAAAACATCGATACATCGATACCTTTCACCATCACTATTTCAGTTTATTCCTGTTTTTATTAGTCCCAATGTATTTAACTGAGTCTTTCATTGCACAAATTAGTTTGAATAGCAACAAAAGGTTTCATTACTTTGCTTACGTCCATTACCTTGTTTGATTTTATATTGTTCCCATTACATTTACTCATTTACTTTAGTTTGTAATGTTGAATAGTGTCATCATTTCCCTAGCATTATCCCATTTTTGACAGAGTCTGCTTTCCTAACCTGAAGATTTAACAGGTCCAGTTTTTTCCAGAAGCGACTGCCTTTCTGACCTTCCAACCTGCGAAGGGAAAACCAGCCCAACACAGGTTAGGTCACATATCTCCGAAAATGCATTTCTCGGGAATGTGGGTTCCTCACGATGTTTTCCTTCACCACTGAGCATGTAATCGAAACAGGAATTTGAAAACAAATTCGGCAATCATTGGTTTAGGCCTGTGCTGGATTCGAACCTGCGACTTAAAAGTGAGAGGCAAGCGTTCTACCAACTGGGATACCACGGTTCCATGTTGAATAGTATGTATGTAATTTTTCCTTCTGATCTGGCCCTATAAGCTCAATAGAAGGCATCAGCCTCTAGCTGATTGTATTATGTTTGTTGCCAATCTATTCTTCTTCTAATCTTTTTATCCCCTGTTGGGATGTAGGGTTCGAATAACAGATTTCCACTCCACGCGATCTTCTCTAGCTTGCTCCCATGACAATAAAACATTTTTTTTATATTTTTATACAATACAATACAAATACACTTTATTGCACCAAAATAAAAAGAAATAATTACAAAAAAGTATCTTAACTAAGTACATGGCAAATGGCGGCCTTATCGCTTAAAGCGATTTCTTCCAGACAACCATAAGGTGAGGAAAAATGTAAAAAAAAATAAAAATAATTGAAAGATTGTGGGTACATACTATAAGTACAACTTACCAATAAATACATGCAAATAAATATATAACACACTTACAAATATAATAATATACCTATGTAACCTAATAATATATTTTTATTTTAATTTTATTTAGTATTTACTGACATACGGTCAATAGATATCGGTATCAAGGTTTTAGAACGCGGTTTCAGCATTGTTTTCTCAAGATGTAAAGTCCACGAGAGATATTAAAGGTTCGTTCCTCACTGCAAACTTAAGTTGTTTTATTTACGTAGAGCTGGGATCTTAACATGGTCCTTCTGGCATTAACAACCTGTAGTTTTGGTCACCGAGTTTTGATTAAGACCAGAAATATAACGAAATTGACTAATTAACAAAGCTACTATTAACTTACTGTTGTGCTTTTAAATAATAATTATTAAAGCGTGTTTTTAATTTTTATTGGAAAATTACACTTTATATTAACTCAAAATCATGAACCGGTGCGCGGCGTCACTAAAAATCCTGTATATTTAGATAAAATCATCATCATCAGCTCCCTAGCATTATCCGCTTAGGGTCCGCTTACCTAACCTGAAGACGAGGTCTGGATTTTTTTATAGAAGCGACTGCCTGTTTGAATAAAGATACAGTAATAATTTGTAATTTTTAGGGTGAATATCGATTTTTTTTTTTTGGGTGAATATCGAAATGTGCCAAGTTTGATGGCAAAACTTTCATATTATTTTTTCGTGAAAAATTGGGTTCCGACATTAAAAAAGGGATCCAAAAGGATCCTGGGTTCCGACATGAAAAAGGATCCAAAAGGATCCTGGGTTCCGACATGGATCCAAAAGGATCCTTTTTCATGTCGGAACCCAATTTTTCACGAAAAAATAATATGAAAGTTTGCCACCAAACTTGAAATTTTGATATTCACCCTTTAAATCTTTTGAATTGCGGGTTCAGCTCACTAGCGCACTTAAGGTGGGTACTCCCGCCTCGTCCGCCTCTGGTTACTATTAAGGCGCCAATGTTTGCTAATACGGCTCGTGTAACAACGGTCTTATACTTATTTTCCCCTATATGATGTCATAGGGATAGGTAATACCAACAAGTTTTAATAAATGACCAATCGACTTCACTCTACTGACTCCGATTTCACTTATTAAGAGCAAAAAATGTCGCCTTTCCCTTAATCCTTCTTCGCTAATGATCATTTCTGTGCGGCTTAACTGCTCCGTCGGAAAATAACACATAACATTATTCTATTTCCACAAAGCCATGTCTTGGAACTTTCCTACGTTGTGCTAATAAAATTAAGGACAACGGTAATCCAGCATAATGAACAAAAATATCCTAATGCGGCTTTTAGTAAAGCTGGCGTTTCCCGACACGTTGTCTTGCGCGGTCTAAAAATCCGTGATATAAAGTTTCCGGAACATTACCCCCATAAAAATAGGTATAATGTCTATTAGCTTTATGTCTCAAATATTCTAATTAATATTTTTTTTAATTATTTTTATTATTCGGCGTGGTGTATCGTTTGCGCGGATAACCGTCCCAAATGTGTCAACATATTAGTGGTTTTCTTTTTAAGTTGGTTATTTTTTTAACACATTACTTAACGTAAGCTCACGACTAGATACATCCAGAGCAAATTGAACTAAGTGACCGAACTTCTCCAGTTCTCCGAGCTCTCATTTAGACCACCGCGATAGGTGATAATGGTCGATATGTTTTATATATATCATCTAATATAGGTATTTACCAAGTAAGTAAGTAAAAGGAGTAGTAATAGTAGTTAGCGTAGCTCTTAAATTAGTGATCCTTTATTATATAACTGTTTATTAAATTATTTGTTTGTTTGTTACTTACTGTAGTACCTCTATTTTAATATTGTGTGAGGACTTTTTAAATTAAACACCGTTTTGAAAAAAACACGTGTTGTTTTACTTTTATAAATAATTTGTCACAACCTGTATCCCGCAACCTGTTTTCCGCTATATCTTTATGTTATACTCGTATTATATATAGTGCTTTTAAAGGGGTCCGTAGTAACTTTCGCACGCATTATATAGGTTAACCTCTTTATATGATTGTTACTCAATGACCACTGCCAAATTGCTACCATTTGCGTTTTGGTTTTACTATACAGGGTATTAGTGACATCGTAACGAAAACTTTGAGGAGTGATTGAGCTCATGATTCTAAGCAGATATCAAGTGAAATTTTTCGTCGCAAAAGTATAGAATTGAAAATAATGAAAACATGAATTTTGCGACAGAAAATTCCACGTGATATTAACTCAGAATCGTGGTCTGAATCGTCCCACTCAGTATTCGTTATGGTGTTACTAACTACCTGTAAATTATGGCGTTCGGTTAACCTCTACAGTCACTGTTGGTGTCATTAGATCTATTGATTGACTTGTTACAATTAGGTACAATGTTCTGGAAAAATAGGTGAAAATTGAATTGTTGAATACGTTTATTTTCAAAGTTAAACTCAGAATATGTAAAGCTAATAAAACGTGTTGAAATGTACACGCGCGAAAACGTAAATGTAAAAAGTTTACCTCAATTGCCTCGAGCAAAACAGAGCAGAACAATCTAAACAACAAGTAGAACACCAACACTCAAACACCTTCCTGAAGGCATTTTGAAAATGTTTTTCTTTGTAATAAATTAATTAAGTACTTCATAATAATATTTTCTCACACAGTTTCAGCGGTGAAAATGTCAAATGTGCTGTCTGAGTGTTGGATTCAAGCGGGTAATTACAGTTTTATTTTTATCCTTTTTGGAACATCAACAGTGTTATTAAAAAAAATATAATTAAAAAAAAATATATATTTAAGGCATGTTTTACTCAATTACGCATTATGACACTACTATAATATTAATTACGCTTTTCATTGTGCTTAAATAGTGTCACGTTTGTATACAGGCTGAAAACGTAAACCATCATCATCCGACTATATATATTAATCTGTGGTCAACGGTGTTGTTGTCACAATCACAACTTTATCTAGTGTTATAACTTAAATGTAATGTGTATTGTGTGTATGGGTAGGCCCGCTACAAGGTGGACCAACGATCTGGTGAAGGTCGCGGGAAGCCGCTGGATGCGGGCAGCGCAGGACCGATCGTCGTGGAGATCCTTGGGAGAGGCCTATGCCCAGCAGTGGGCGTCGTACGGCTGATGATGATGATATTGTGTTCACTGTTCGTTAATATTCGTACATTCCGGAGTGGACAAACCAACAAAGAATCAGAAGACAACATAACATAAGCTTATGTGTTTATTACCAATTGGGAAAGTCGAAGGTACATTCATTCATTCGAGCATAGAATAATTGCTTGTCGCTGTTTTTATCTCTTTTATATCTTTCGCTGAGAAGTGGACGACTCCATACAGAATCACACTTCTGAAAGAAAGAAGTGAAGAAAAAGAAAGAAAAAATATTTATTATTAATTATCATAACATACTTAGATAATTAAATTACTTAATAATTATTATACTTAATGCCGAAACGGCTTCAGCTCAGCAAATGTCATGGCCTAGCAGTAGTTAGACTTCTTCTTCTCTCGTGTGGGTTGTGAGGTGGATTATCAACCTCATCAACCCTGGTGTCAGGGTTATTATTTAGCCGCCAAAGCCCCTGACATGGCTCATGTAACGACTACTGACTTACATCAGTAAGTAGTAACCGGGACCAACGGCTTAACGTGCCTTCCGAAGCACGGATCCTCTTACTTTCGGACATACAGGTGATCAGCCTGCAATGTCCTAACCAAACTAGGGATCCCAAAGTAGTTAGACTATGACACTGATTTTCAGCTGCAGCCGGTTGGGGAATCAAAAGACAGTGAAACAGAAAAAAATCTGATCGCTACCTTAAACGCTATCTGCCAACACTCACATGTGCAATAAAGTTGGTTACGATAAAATAAGTCAACTCACTGAGCTGAGGACCCTAATTAATTTTAGAGGCCACCTCACTTGAAAATTTAAAAACGGCTTGTCGTCGTAGATGAGTTTTGGTTTTTATTTTATTTTCCGTTTTAGCCCCGTTAAAGAAATTTCCATATGAAAGCGGTCAAAGAACGTTTTGTTTATGCAAATAATTTAATAGAATAAAAAATAAAATATACCTATTATGTTATTAACGTTACGAATAAATGAATTTGAATTTGTCACTTTAATACGGTAGTTTCCTAGGTCAAAGATAAATTATGAAATTCTGATTACTAAACAAAGACAGATCTAAAGGTGAAATAACGTTTTCTTTTTTTCTATATAACTTATTTATGAATAAAGAAAAATGTAATAATAAGCGCGATATTTTGACATGTTTTTCTGTGACGTCACAAGAGCATGACTCTTAAATTAGTGATGATGATGAGTGCCCTCAGCGCTCCCCATTTATCCGACCATGTGGTTATAGTATTTTATGCAACAGTTGTATAAGAAGGGTCAAAAAATGCGAGTGGCGTGAGTTGCGATGTGAGCCTTGGCGAACATCGCAATAAGAGACGCCACGAGCATTTTTTGACCTAGTTATACAACGTTGCATACAATACTTTTTCTACGACGACGTAATTTTAAATGAAACAAAAATTATACAAAGAAAAATTTTATTTATAAAAATGAAGATGTAAATTTTGAATGGTATTGTGTGATATGGTAATCAATAGTTCTTCATCCATTTTTCCTTTTTATTTTATACTTTTTAGTGTTTTGAAACGAAACACAAAAATTTTCCAATTTATTTTCCAACGCGCGGGAAAATGGCGGCAAATGTATACTTTTTTTTTATAGTATATCTATGGCACCAAACAAAGTAAAGGTGCCAGTTTCCAGGTCAAAAAAAAAAAACAACAACAATGCTTTTTTGGCGACATTATAGTACAGTTACACTTTGTAAACAATGCTTTTATAGGCCATAGAGCGTACACTTTTTCAAAGAGTTTAATTATGTATGTACTTATATTAGACTTTTTGGTTATTTAAATGCCAGATTAAAGTAGAGGAGTAGAAAAAAGCAATTTGTAGCATATCTTCAATAAGCCACATCACAAAAATGATGTCCGGGGTGTGACACGACAAAAAAATAGAATTGTCAGTCCCTTTGAAGGCGCCACGTGGTAGCATTACCAGTTTAAAAGCACTCGAGTCATGTAACTTGAAGAATGTAGTACTTTAGGTTGCTTTTAACATATTTCCGAGGCCCTTACTAAGATCTCATTCTCGAACTAACTTCGCCAATTCGTCATCATTCAAAAAAGAGCAGTTCGCGCTATTTATAATCAGCGTCGTCGGGACTTTCTAAGGGAGCTGTTTAAAGAAATAAATATACTGACGGTCGCAAGTCAATATATTTATGAAAACATTATGTATGTACGTAAAATGGAAAATTCCACTTGAGTTTTACTCAGAATCATGAGCGGATTTCACTAACACCCTGTATAAATATTTCCCGTTTACAGGTTGAAAAATATTTGTTTAAAACATAAAAGCAATACTATACAATATACAACAACAACAATATTTGTAAGTACAATATTGGTTTGTTTGTATGTAAATTAAAACTAGTACCATGATTGAATATAACTTCCAATATGAAAGTCTGTAAACAAACGTGAAATAACAGAAATAAAACTAGAAAGTTTATGCTGCTGTATTTCTATTTCAGTCCAAAACTGGTTTAAACTGGTTTAGTCTAGATTCATCCAAATTGGATACGACGATAGTTTGGCCTAGATCAGGCTAGGATGAAGGGATTACAGCTAGATCCAATCCAAAATTATATAATGTTATAGAATTTCTTGCATATTGGAAAGGATCAACAAAATGATTTAAGCAGCTTAGGTGTTTTGGTAAAGCGTAGTAAAAGTAACAAATTTCACGCTTGGTAACTACTAACATGCTGTTCAGTTCAGCATTATAGGTAAGTGGATAATATACGGGTGTCCCGTAAAGAGCACGACAGACTGAAATGTAAGGAAGATTGAGGTGTGCCCTACTCGATAAAAAAAAATGACCTCAGTAAAAGTGTCACCGTTTTCGAGATATTCCCGACTTTTTATTTTTTTCGACAAATTCCGCTTTTGGTCAGTTTTTTTGTTGCTGTGTGTACAAGAAAGCAGATAACTCTGTAATTTATTTTTGTAAATATTCTAGAATAGTAGATCTACCATATTTAAATACTATTTTGCTAAATATCATTAAGTATCTTTGAAAAAAAAAACATTATTCTTATTATTTTTTTGTACAAAAATTATTTACCTCAACTTTGGCATTCGGTGGTGAAAAAAAAATGTACTGGACTGTCACTGCACATTTTACAGATAAATTACTTATTTAATAAGGATTTCAGAAAGGTATAATACTGGCCATATTTTTGTAGAAAAAGAAAAGAAATTGCCAGTATTGTGCAAAAGGGGCTAATTCATATTAAATTTGAATAATAAATAAAATACACATGTTTGAGTAAAAAAATCATTTTTTAATATTTAGTCAATGAATACATCTAGTATGTGCTCGAATTGCCGGCCTTCTTGTGCGATACACGCGCGACACCTCTTAATGAAAGCCCTTTTTAACCGTCTTAAGCTTAATTCTGATATTTCTTGGGCTGCTGTATTAATTTGTTGTCGCAGGTGTTCTTCACTCTGAATAGCTTCTTTATACACCTTGTCCTTCATGCAGCCCCAATAAAAGAAATCCAATGGATTTAGATCGGGGGATCGAGCAGGCCAATTGATTGTGCCTCCTCGTCCGATTCATCGACGAGGGAATGTAGAGTTTAAATGGTCCCTTACTTGACGGCCGTAGTGCGCGGGGCACCCGTCGTGTTGCAGCCACATTGCACGCCGCTCCGCCAGTGGAATATCCTCAAGTAAAATCGGCATCTGATTTTGAAGAAACTCCAAGTAGTTATTGGCATTGAGAGTGGGTGGCAGTTCGACCGGTCCTAGTATTTGGCCATTGTAGATACCGGTCCACAAATTTATTTTGTATTGGTATTGAGATCGATCTTCCCGCATCTCATGTGGATTGGATATCTGCCAGCTATGCAGATTGTGTAAATTAAAATAGCCATCGCGCTTGCATGATGACTCATCGCTCCACAAGATTTTATTAAAAAAATTGGGATCCGATTGATGTCGTCTCAGCATTTCTCGGCAAAAGTTAACTCGTGCCGGGTAATCCCGTGGCTGCAAACTTTGGACTCGTTGAATGTGGTATGGGTGATACGAATGACGTTGCAAAATTCTGTGAGCCGTAGATTTTGGAACCCCGGTACGTCGTTCGATCATCCGCACTGAAGTTGAAGGGTCTTCTTCAACTTCGTCCAATACAATATCTTCCTCTGCCGTTTGTGGTCGTCCTTCGCTCGTACGCTGCCCAGGTACACGCCCGTCAGAAATGGCTCTATGGGTTCGCGTAAAAACCTCATGACCTGGATGCCGGCGGTTAGGGTATCGCTCAGCATAAAGTCTCGCAGCAGCTCTGGCGTTACAGCGAACTTCGCCATAAATAAGATGCATATCTGCATACTCATGCGACGTGTACGTGGACGCCGCCGCCGCCATTATTTAAAGTTCAAGCGAACTAGCACAGCCAGTCACAGTTCAATTCACAACACAAAGTTCACAGATAACTAAGTCCAAATCGTTAGGCAAATCAGAGTCCGAGTTCCAAGCTAAAAACGTAGTACGATAGCAAAACAACAGCGGTAACAGAGCGACGACGTGTGCGCAGGAGAGCGTTAAGGATCGTACTGGCTGCCCTGGCTGGCGGCTGGCAGGCAGAGGAAGGGGCAGGAAAGTGACAAAGACAGACGCATCCTTTTGCTATCGTAAGAGCGAGATAGCAAACAGGATAGATAAGCACAATAGCAACGGCTGTAGATATGACAATAGAAAACCGGTCGGTATCATAAAAAAAGGCCAGAGCAGGTACTACCCGGTCAAGCTAACTGTAGACCTGAGTGTGAACGTGGTCGTTTCATGTTATTGTTATCATCAATTTAGCATGGCCAGGGATGGGTAAAAATGTGTAATTTAAACTTAAATTAATAAATCGGATTTAATAACAATCAGCCCCTTTGGCATAAAACTGGCAATCTCTTTTTTTTCTTCAAAAATATGGCCGATATTATACCTTTCTGAAATCCTTATTAAATAAGTAATTTATCTGTAAAATGTGCAGTGACAGTCCAGTACATTTTTTTTTCACCACCGAATGCCAAAGTTGAGGTAAATAATTTTTGTACAAAAAAATAATAAGAATAATATTTTTTTTTTCAAAGATACTTAATGATATTTAGCAAAATAGTATTTAAATATGGTAGATCTACTATTCTAGAATATTTACAAAAATAAATTACAGAGTTATCTGCTTTCTTGTACACACAGCAACAAAAAAACTGACCAAAAGCGGAATTTGTCGAAAAAAATAAAAAGTCGGGAATATCTCGAAAACGGTGACACTTTTACTGAGGTCATTTTTTTTTATCGAGTAGGGCACACCTCAATCTTCCTTACATTTCAGTCTGTCGTGCTCTTTACGGGACACCCTGTATATGTATAATCCTCCACAATCCAGCTTGGGAGCCGACTCTATGCATTCACTTGACCACTTGACCACGGAGGCAATTTAAATGATTAAATAACTTCTTTAAGAAACTGAACTGACACAGTCATTAAATATCAAAGATGTAAATGCGACAGAGTTGTAAAGTGGGTACATGATATTGCTTATAACTGTACCAGACCGAGCTCGAAATATGAAAAATGCGAATTTTTGAAGCATTCATTAGAAGACAATTTTCTAAATGCACCTGAAAAATAGAAATATGAAAATTTTAGAGCACCGCTTTGTCTGTAAAGGATGATTCTGGCAAGCAATTTTACATTTTATAGGAACATCAAAAGGGGCTTTTTGCTTTAAAAGGTGGTAAAGTTATAATGATGGAAACCTTGCACAAGAGTATCACTTTTAAACCTGAAAGGGTTTCTACTGCTTCAGTGCAATATGAATTATTGTGTGGGTGGCACAGAATATCAGTTACTATTTTAAATGTACTTTTCCCATGTCAAAGGTTTTTGTATTCAACAGGATGCGTTTTATATTTTTATTTAATTTAGGTTCTTTTTCATTTCTTGCTTATAATTGTCACTATTTATCCAGAACTTATACGTAGGAATATTATTCATTACTTTTTACAGGGTCCGCTTAACTAACCTGAAGATTTGTCAGGTCCGGTTTTTACACAAGCGGCTACCAGTCTAATCTTTCAACCCGCGCAGGGCAAAGCAGCCCAATACCGTTTAGGTTATATACCTCTGAATCGCATTGCTTGAGGGTTTGGGTTTCCCCACGATTCCTTCATCGCTGAACTCGTAATTAAAATAATAATAATACTAATAAAACCCAATAGCCCAGTTCCCTTTGTTCCCATAATCTGCAATAGTCCTACACAAACCGGGGATTGTCTTTGGGTGCACCCCCATAGTGCATACAGAGATAATCGCCGGTTGGTGTGACATCATATTTACATTAAACTGTCTTAAGGGGCCTCTACGTGTTGGCTTCGGCTCCACGCACGTCTTCCAAAAGTCCGGGACTCCATAGGCCCGAGATATGGAAACGACAAACAAATAATAATAATAAAGTTTATTTAGGTAAAACCTTCGACACACATATACATTTATAACATTAAAATATACACACATTAATATCATTTAGGATCCAAATAAATCCAAGTAAGTAAATTATTGGTGTAAGTCCTTACTGGATTTAAACTGGACCTCACAATGAGAGTCAAACGTATTTCCAACTGCGCTACTACTGGGTAGTAGTATTACTATCAGGTACTTTTGGGCTAACGGAGTAACTGAAGTCATAATGGGCGAAAAGTTGATCTTTTTTTTCACGTGACTTATTGTAGATTTGCCGCAGATGGCATTAACTACTTGGCCGGACAAAAAAAGGTTGATGACCCTCTCATAATATCATAATATCTGTTCATCATATTCATTTTACGACTTCTTAATCAAAAATGGCAACAGTTGCAAGATATCTTCTGATTACTATTGCCTCTGCCATCCCATTAAGCATTACGGGCGTAAGTTTACATGTAGTCCTATATTAAATAGTAGTCCTATATAACACTCTCTCGAACAATCAATATGGGTTTAGGCAAAAGCTCTCAACAGAAGATGCAGTATCAGCTTTGACTACTCTAATAACTAATGCGATGGATCAGGGGAGAAAGTGTCTCACTGTTTTTCTGGACTTAAAAAAGGCATTTGACACTGTCTTTCTTCCCATCTTAATACAGAAACTTGAAAATATTGGGATAAGAGGGACACAACTAGAGCTCATGAGAAGTTACTTATATGGACGTACACAGAGAGTCAAAATAGGTGATTTACAAAGCCAGGATTCTGAAGTAACTTTTGGGGTCCCCCAGGGCAGCGTGCTCGGTCCAACATTATTCCTAATTTACATCAACGAATTAACTAATCTTCAACTTGACAATGGGAAAGTGTTCTCCTATGCTGATGACACTGCCATCGTTTTTTCTGATGATTCATGGGACTCAGTGTTTAGGAAGGCTGAATGTGGACTTGATGATGTGTCAATTTGGCTTAGAGATAATCTTCTTACGCTAAATATCAGCAAGACTAACTATATATGTTTTACCATAAACAAGAAGACCCAACCTAGCAGTAATCTGGCACTCAAAATTCATGACTGTGGCACCATACATAATCAATCGTGTCAATGTGTGCCTCTAGAGAAACTTACTCATACCAAATATCTAGGGGTAGTGCTGGACCAGCATGTTTCCTGGCATCAACACATAGTTTATGTTACTAACCGTTTGAGAAAACTTACATGGGTATTCAAAACTCTGCGACATGTCACTACACCTAAACTCCTAATTAGAATTTATATGTCTCTTGCCCAATCAATCCTGACTTACTGTATTACAGTATGGGGAGATGCAAATAAAACTAAACTTTTGGAAGTTGAAAGAGGCCAACGCTGTTTAATAAAGGTGATGTACTTCAAGCCGTATCGATTTCCGACTGTTGATCTGTACAAAACCTGTGACTTATTAACGGTTCGTCAACTTTATATCCTTCTAGCAGCTCTTAAACTTCACAAAACATTACCTTTTGACCATGAAATGACTACTAGAAGAAGAAAAGACACAATAATTAAAATCCAACAACATAGGACTAAGTTAGCAAAACGTCAATTCAATGTACAATCTGGGCACATCTATAATCAGCTGAACAATATACTCAGCATTTATAAATTAAATAACCATGACTGTAAAAGAACTATCACAGATTGGCTAAAAACAAAAGACTACTTATCAACTGAAAATATCCTAAAATGTCTCACTTAACATACAATTTACGATATTTTACACAGTGCAATATAGAATACTTGACTATGACAAACACTCATGCACCCTCAAACGCGCGCGCACACCCACACACACACCCACACACACACCCACACTCACATACACACTCACCCAATTATACTTGCGCATGCGTGGCACACACTCTCACACAATCAATCATACCCATTACGATACTGTACAATACTAGTATTAATTCTGCCTCTTTACCTTTAATTTAAATTTGTTTTCTATCTGTATGCTTGCAGACTCGGAACCGATGTATAAGTTACACTAAGTGATTTTATGTAAGAGTTGGGCCACTCCTAACACAGGCAAATCCTCCGATTCGCCTATTGGGAGATCCCATACACTGATGTATAACAACATGTTGGTTCTTGAATAAATTTTATTTTTTATTTTATTAAATGTCTGAAAATTTATTTTAAAATTGGAATGAGAGATTTTGAAATTAGAAAAACCAGTGGTAGGAGTAAGGACATATTCAATTTGTCTTGTCAGCGAATGCAGAAGACGTATGCATTCCATTTCAATGCATTCACTCCACAGTTCATTAATTTCAGTCGTTTTACAATGTAAGTACTAGATTTACATTACTTAGTGTGATGAGACACGTTACTGTCATTACGTTGAATAAAACGTGTTTTGCAATTTCAATTCAACTGTAGTGAGAATAGAGCAATGTTTTAGACTCTAATCGCTTTATCTCAAATGGAAGAAACTAAACGAAGATGAAGACAATATTTAAATACTTTAAATTAAAGATTTTGGAAGAACATAAACGATTACGTGTTCAGGGGTGAAGGAAGACATAGTGAGGAAATCCACATTCTGAGAAATGCGTTTCACTGGTTTTTCATTTGCGGGTTGAAGGTCAGACAGGCAGTCGCTTCAGCTTAGGTAAGCGGACCCTGTGAAAACGTGGTTAACACTAGGGAGATAAGTAAATGTATTTACGAAACCGTCTTCATTTGATGAAATAAAATAGTGTTTTGAGAGAACCAGTCTGACCAATTTGAATACATCTGCATTAGTAAACAGGTATTCATGCTCGCTAACTGAAGTTTAGTAACTCAACTAGTGTTCTAGTTAATTTACTTAATTATTTACATGAGAATTTACACATTAGTGTGAACTTGTAGTGAATACACTAAGGTGAAATACTGAACAGCTGGTTACCTGGTACCTAGTAAATAGCTAGTGTTGGCTAGTATGATAATCAGTAGTTTATGATATCTATCGAAAGCCTCTAATACCAAGTATAATATGGCTGTAACTTAAGGTGGATTACCAACCCCATCAACCCTGGTGTCAGGGTTATTATTGAGCCCTCAAAGGCCCCTGACATGGCTCATGTAAAGACTACTTACTTCGGTAAATAGTAGCCGGGACCAACGGCTTAACGTGCCTTCTGAAGAACGACTGTAATTAAATATGTAATAATTATTATCATACAAGATGTTGCACCGTCCCGCATCAAATTGTGATAATAAATATTTTTTTTGCCACTGGTTGCCTGGTAGAAATTGCTGCTTAGCAATAAGGCCGCCAGATTGTACTGTATCTTTAGTTCATGTATGTAAAACTTATTTTGTGTGTTGTGTGCAATAAAGTATATTTGTATTAATTTGTTATAATATGTACTACTATTTATACTAGCACAAGAAACCATAATATACAGAACATCACTAAACAGTAATAATTATGTGCTCTAAAGTTACAAACTATATATAAAATATATAAAGATTTGAACTGAAAGGGTCCCCAAATCCTGGAAATCAAGTGTTATTAAGTATCTAATAAGTTCCATTAACTATTAAGTATTAAGCATTTAGTATTTCCAGTTTTATTAAGTTCCATTTTTCCACTTTTTTCGACTACCTAATTTGTAATCTATTTTACTGATTTAAGGTCCTTTGTTGCCCTTTGTAGTGGCTCCTTGTTTTTTTTTTCGTTGGGAAATGCGTTACGCATACCACGCCGCCCGGGGGGACGACGTGGTTATGTGGGACTCCCCGGATGTCGCCACCCGATATACCCACTAAAACCCAACGGTGTTCCTCCTTGCCGCCGTGTGGCGGGGATACGGGAACGCAATCGCACACGCCGGCGGATGCCCTTGCGGGCCCAGCGCCCATGGGAGCGCGTCAAGCGCCTCCCCCTCCGCCGCTTTGTAGTGGCTCCTAGATTATCCCGATTTTATGCTTAAATGCGGCGCTGCTGGATAGTTCATCTTTTATTATATATTTTTTTTTCGTGTGTGAGTAAATATATTCTATTTTATTTGGGTAGCTTACATCTTTAAAAAATGAATAAATTATAAGGTAGGTTAAGAGAATCGCCATAAAAATTGAATGTTCTGTAAATAATCTGTCACGTCCCATATTAAAGTATGTGCCAAAAATTGTAAACTCATTGGATCCCGCGATACTGCTTTGTACAGATCCACGATGTTTTATGCATGACTTCGCGTTGATGGCGATCAATCTATAAAGGCTTGCGTACACTGCTACTGCGATCTATGCAGATTATACAATATTGTAACGACCTCCGTGGTCCAGTGGTTGAGCGTTGGGCTCACGATCCGGAGGTCTCGGGTTCGAATCCCGGTGGGGACATATCACAAAAATCACTTTGTGATCCCTAATTTGGTTAGGACATTACAGGCTGATGACCTGATTGTCCAAAAAGTAAGATGATCCATGCTTCGGAAGGCACGTTAAGCCGTTGGTCCCGGTTACTACTTACTGATATAAGTAAGTTGACACTAAGTACTATTTACCAAAATTTTCCTAATATAGAGTTGATATTACCGTTCACCTTCGTACCTAACTTTTTTAATTTAGTAACAATAATTTTATTTGTTTATCGGCCCTGTAAATCTTCAGGTTAGGTAAGCGGGCCCTGCGAAAATCGAGACAATGCTAGGGAGATGATGGCGATGAATAATTTTATTTGTTTACTGATAACATGGCTTTGTAAAAAAAACCACTGTAATTTATTTGAATGGGCATCAAAAATTTAACTTCTTACTATTCCCAAACCATATCGCAGCCAGAACAGATTTGAGCGAATTGAATTGGTGGTTATTCAAAATAGTTATAGTAAGTGTTTTATTGTTTTGATAACGAATAATACGTCACTAGCGTCACTAAAACTGTGGGTTTTTTTTTTTTGGGGGGGGGGGGGGGGGGTCGCTCATAGATTAAACACAACGCGGGTAGAAGTGTTGTTGTGAGTGCATACATCGAATATAACAAGCAAAACCAATCTGTGCTGAATTTATTGAAGACTTGACAATGTCAAAAAAAAAACAGAATATATGAAAATGAATTAACAAAAAAGAATACTTAATAATACCAGGGAGCCCGTTGCTAACAAGTGTATTTGTTTGTCTATCTGTTTGTTACGTTTACACGCCTGTTACGTACCCGGTACCTTACCTTCGCCCGCTTGCTCACACCCGTACGCCGTGACTCGTGCGCGACCGACGCGATGCGCTGACGTCAATCACGCCATCAAATTGTGACCGCGATTTAGCCATAATATGAAATAGTTTTTCAGTTTTAGTTGAGGAGCTCGGTGGCGCAGCGGTAAACGCGCTCGGTCTGCGATTGTTGAAGTTAAGCAACTTTCGCAAAGGCCGGTCATAGGATGGGTGACCACAAAAAAAAAGTTTTAATCTCGAGCTCCTCCGTGCTTCGGAAGGCACGTTGGTTCCGGCTGCATTAGGAGTCGAATAACCATCAATCCGCACTGGGCCCGCGTGATGGTTTAAGGCCCGATTCCCCTATCCATCCATAGGGAAGGCCCGTGCCCCAGCAGTGGGGACGTTAATGGGCTGATGATGATGATGAAATAGTTTTTCAGTAAAATTCATTGTAGTCGTAACATCAGACTCCTTCGCTCCTAGGTTAGTTAGGTTTAGGTCTTTATAATGTAGATTTTAAATATAATTTAATTCTAAGTAATTCTAGTTTCTCTTCTTCACCCTCGGTTTGCGGCAAAAAAGCAATTCGCCTAAACCAAGGACCGATTTGGATGAAACTTGAGAAGTACATGCGGATAAAGTTGCGAGCGGAAAACTAGACTTTATTCGTCTAAGTATATTAAACTTAACGATATCTACAAAACACATTTCTTCATTTTCCCTGTGTGCGCAATAGAGTATGTTTCATGTTACGTTATTGTTCTAAAGACAATATAAGATGCAGTGTACGTACTCAGCTTTTAAGGCATCGTCTCACCGATTTCTCAAAAGGATGAAGTGAAATGGCCCCTGTATTTTGCGTCGCTTGTAAGTACGGAAAGTGTATATATTTTACAAAGATTTAACTTGATAGATATGCTAGTAGAGTATATCTTTTCTCTGGAAAGAAAACAGCTGTTTTCTTACTGAGCAACTGTTCTATTTTCTCTTTCTTATAATATACAAGCTGTTCTATTTCAAAGTGTGATTTCAAATCAGAATCAAATTTTACCGGGTGAGAGCCTTCAGCGTTCCCCATTTTTTCGGCCAAGTAGTTAATGCCATCTGCGGCAAATCTACAATAAGGTACGGTAAAAAAAAAAGAGATATCAAATCATATCAAATCAAATATACTTTATTGCACATAACTTAATTTTCACAATCAGACATCATGGACACAACACAGTCGTGTAGCCTTATTACTCTAGAGCAATTTCTTCCAGGCAACACTACCAGAAAACAATTTTGTTTGTTTATAGCTGCGTGTGTAGCCGTGGTAGTCCCGTTGGACGAAGCCTTCACTCTCACTGTGAAGTCAATTTTATCACTGGCTAGTGAGATCAATGAACGACCTCATCAAACCTGGTCTCCGGGTTTTTATTGAGCCGCCAAAGGTCCCTGACGTATCTCATGTAACGACTACATACTTACTTAAGTAAATACTAGCCGAGACCGAGCGCTTTACGTACCGTCCGAAACAGTTTTCTTTCGGACTTACTTCAGGTCAGGTTTCGAATCCGGGACTTCCGGATCGTGAGCTTAACGCTCAACCACTGGACTATAGAAACGTTAACTTGTTGTTTCATGTGACAATTTTGTCTTGTTTTCATTCCAAGAACAAAATTCGATTTCCGCTCGCTTCATTAAATCCAATACTTTGGAAATAAAAAAAGAAATAACGGATTTATACGACTCAGATTGAAAAAAAAAGAGTTACTTTTTCATATTAACTTCATTTTTTTTGACGTGACTTATTGTAGATTTGCCGCAGATGGCATTAACTAAATGGGGAGCGCTGAAGGCTCTCACCCGGTACAACGTTTAAGACAACAGGCCTGAGGGTGCCCAGTTGGGCGCGAACCTCGGCTCAGGGCGTCATCTGAGAGGACTAACTTCATTATTACCAACTTGGAGGTGTAAGAAAAGAAACGTATCATAGAGCACTTCTTGTAAGCACAAAAAGGCTCCATCATTCGCTTTAAGTCTTTGATTTTCATATATTTACACACCTTTTACCGACATGGGCGAACATGATAAGGTTATACAAAAATGGCGCAGTTCCCTGTCGATTACAGATATATTTTTTGAGATCCATTATCTAAGTATCTACCTGTACCTATATAACATTACATAAGCTTTCCCTCCAGGCATAATTTTGGAATGATTTTCTTATTCACCTTGTGTATTATGTTGTATAGGTTACGATCGCAAATATACAGGGTGTTAGTGACATCGTAACGAATACTCAGGGGATGATTCAGACCATGATTCTGAGTTAATATCAAGTGGAATTTTCCGTCGCAAAATTCATGACTTTTTAAGTTTTTTAAATTATTTTCAATTCAATACTCTTACCACGGAAAATTCTACTTGATATCAACTCAGAATCATGGTCTGAATCATCCCTCAAAGTTTTCGTTACGATGTCACTAACACCCTGATTAATGGCCTGTTATGTTCATAATTTTGCACAAATATTATGACTGGAACCGGAGTTACACCAATGAGTTAAGCTTTCACTTAAAAGTTCGATCATTGTAGACGGTAATACGGCTCACTAGGTACCTATGTTGCTCTAACCGTCTAGTACACACTGAAACTTATGTTTTGTTGTATTATGGCAACACCGCGTTTTTCTCACTGTCTTCTACTCTATAACATAATGGCGACGGGTGTTGCTTTTTCTCCAACTTTATATAATAATATATAAGTATTTAACGATTCATTTATATTATAAGCAGCGACGCACACTAACAGAAAGCTCTGCGGGATGTACTTAGTTCATCTTGCGATGGATGTACCTCTGACTACTCCAATTGGGCCGTAGCCGTGATGTTAAATAGATGACATATACTTAAGTAAGTAGAGACTTACTCTATTTCTAAGAAACTAGGAAAAAGTGTCGGCACCATCTTTACTGGAACACATCGTCCCTTATCGCCAGCTGAGACTGATCAAACAAACATAATATTTGAAAAAAGAATCAATAAAAATAATTAATAATTATTATTTTTTTACAACACCATTGACAGACTATAACCGTTATCGCATAACGTTTATAAACGTTTGTCCGTTCGCGTGCGACATGCGGCCGTAATAAACAAGAGCAAATGAAACGCGAATGCGAATACCGTCGACGCGATCGGCCGGAATATACCGCGTTGTTTTTGTAAGGCCTTCTGTATACGAGCTGACATTCGTATTAAGCTGCAAATTGGGTCGTTTCCTAGGTCAAAGATAAATTATCAAAATCTGATTACTAAATAAACACAGATCTAAAACTAACAAAACACGTTTTCTTTTTCCTTTTAAATTATTTTTGAATTTTAATCAACAAAACGCAATAATATCTGTGACATTTTATTACGTTTTTGTACGACGTCACAGTGTGCTTTTTCTTAAAAATTCCATAGTAATTTCATGTTTTGGTTAGCATGGTATTAATAGGCGTGTAATGAGGAGGGATGAGAAGCATATTATATATAACGACCCAAGAAAGTGTCAATGGATTGTGTAAAAAAGGTGTGAGTACCTAGATGCAGACTGACAGAAATGAATGGAGGAGGAATACATGTTGTGTCCACCCCTCTTAGAGTGAGATAAGGGCAGGAGGATGATGATGCTATTTAGTAAAACGTAACTGTTTTGACTAGTTGGAAAATAGTCTATTATAACCTGATAATAATACATAATTATTATAAGGTGGACCGAAGTAAGGACAATTTGTTCAGGTGGGGGTTCTCGGATGGCTCAGACTTAAAGTGCAAGTGCGGCACTGTTCCCCAAACGAAACATCTTACATCGTGTCCTGCGTGCCCGAAAACCTGCATGCAGGAGGATCTGATGAGCGCTGCAGATAGCGCCACACGTGTTGCCAAGTTTTGGGCCGATACTATTTAGTTTGCTATCGACAAGATAAGAAGAAGATTATTATTTTAATTTTGAACCATAATAGCCCCGTCCAGAGCACGTGCGACTTTTATCGTAGTATAACGGGTTCCAGGTTCGGCTTTAAACTACTGATACGACTTTATGAGTTTGAATTTATGTTTGGATCGTAGATAATTGATATCACATGGTTTACAGGATTTGTGCTCGGTTAATGTTAATAGGCTTGCACCCTCTTAAGCATAGCTGGCGACGTGTGGGTGTTTAAATTATAAATACTTCTGCCTATCCCTTCGGGGATGCAGGCGATGCTATGTTACGAAAAATATGTAACTGAAAAGCTCAATTTCCAGTGTTGTGACGTGCACCGAAGCAGCCCAAGAAGCGATAACATAGAGCTGCATAATTATACTGAACAATCGGTATTCTTAGAGAAGGATATTGTAATAAATGGTATGTAGAGCGAATATAACTACTACTACTACTATAATTATTACTATTAACTGAACGCGCTCTTAGTTTTTTATTCGCGCATGTTTTCAAAACCAAGTGAACTCTTCTAACGGTTTGTGGTACTACCAACACGTATTGGCTTTACAGGCGTGACTTCTGCCTGAGAGAAAAACCTTTTCAATTTCCAACAATGCGATGTCTATCAGTACTCACCTTAACGTTCCTTTCCGGGCTAAACTCGAAATTGTATCGGGATTGGCGTTTTCCATTCGGGATTGACATCGGACGAGATTGCATACAAATGCGTAGAACGGAATGTTTTCATTTTCGTCCCGAATCTTTTTTCTGTGAGATTAGATTTTGTATTGTATTGGTTTTATGAGATTTTTCTACTAAGTATAAAATCGTGTAAAGTAGCATGGAAAATGCTGCACCGACAAGAGCGTGGCTCTTAAATTGATGATGATGATAAAATCGTGAAGGCTCGGCCAAGATTTTAATAATCAAAAGATAACGTGCACCATTCTCCGATTACTCGGACACAACTTTCCGTTACTCTAAAATTATTTGCGTTTCGTTTTATAGTGCAAAACACGTTGTAAGCTCGTTCGTCCCGGTTATTACTTGCTGATGTAAGTACGTAGTCGTTACATGTGTCATGTCAGAGGCCTATGGCGGCTCAGTAATAACCCTGACACCAGGATTGATGCGTTTGGTAATCCACCTCACAATCCACACGATAGAGGAGAAGAAGAAGTGGTGTTAGTGACACTGTAACGAATACTGAGGGGGATGATTTAGACCATTATTCTGAGTTAACATCAAGTGGAATTTACCGCCGCAAAATTCCTGTTTTTTTAATTATTTTCAAGGAAAACTTTAAGGGATGATTCCGACCATTATTCTGAATAGTTATGTAGTGGCATTTTCTGTTGTAGAAGTAAATAAGATGAAAATAATTAAAAAAACTATTTTTTTATGAATTTTCCACCAGAAAATTCCACTTGATATTAACTCAGAATAATGAGCTGATTCACCTCCTTCAGTATTCGTTACGATGTCACTTACACACCGTACATGTGTACAGGTAGCCATACAAGTGCGTATGGGTGTTAGTAACACCGTAACAAATACTGAGGGGGATGATTCAGACCAAGATTCTGAGTTGATATCAAGTGGAATTTCCTGTCGGAAAACTTATGAAAATTTTAGTTTTTTTAGTTTATTTTCATCTGAGGCGTCTTTACTGCTGCGACGGAAAATTCCACTTGATATCAACTCAGAATTGTCTGAATCATCCCTCAAAGTTTTCGTTACGATGACACTAACATCCTGTATAATATCGTTTATATATATAAAGTCAACAGTATTACGGGATCTGGACGCTATTAATTAATTCCATACCTACTTTGGATATTTCATCGCGGGTTTTGCGGTTGCGAATAAATTAATAGGTACGCGCGTTCATGATACGCATTTGCATACAATATTTTTGGAATACATTTATTCTGCTTACTATTTTGCTACGAATAAATTGTAACACTAATGAATGAATACCAAGTGTATTCGCAAATGGTTCTTTTGAAAATGATGGACTTCCTAATTGGGTGACGGCTGTGTACCTCTTACATTCATCATCATTAAAAACTTAAGAACAAGGCTGTAGCATTCTCCATTCTTGTCTTTCAAGGGCCAATTTTTTGACTTGCTTATAGGACACGACGTTCGTTTTCTCTTTAATTTGTTCCATATAAGCTTTTCTTGGTTTGCCCCTTCCTCTCTCTCCTTCTATCTTCCCTTCTACTATTCTATTCTATTTTCTTTGTTTGTGGCTGCATCGTTCAGAAACGATGATTCTGCCAACCCTCTTATGTTTTTAATGAACCCCTTATATTATTATTATTATTATTCCAGGCCATCAACGGTCTCAATTCCACCATCAACTTAATTTGTGAGGAACAAATCTAGCTCTATCTCTTTTTTGCACATATTGTTAGTGAAGGACGGCACTAATTTAACAGCTGTCCCGCCCGAAAGTCCTTAACAGAACATTAGCATAAGGTAGATCAGCTTCAAAATGTTGTTCAGTTTACTTTATAGAGGTAGTTAGCCCAGATAGACATATAATATGAAAAATAAAAAAATAAAAAAACAATAAACATATGAAGATTTGGACAAAAAGTTTAGATATTTTAAATCCCACAGGACTACAACACAAGTTCAAGTCTCTGGAAGAAAAATAGAAAACGAACTCTTTGAGTGTTCACGGAGATTTCACTAAAGAAAGGATTTAATTTATTCTAAAATTCAGTTATTTTTTATAATAAATTATTTTAGGCCCTAAAGTTACCAAACTGAAATAAAAATGCTAATTTGACAAGACCCTTTTAGGGTTCTGCAGTCAACTAAGAATCCTTGTTTGTTACATCTCTAAGTTAAACGCTATAAGCTAATGATAATTTCTGGCAAAGTTGTTATCAGAAGGATCCTTCAATTTTTGGTCAGTACTTACTGGTCAAATGAGCCGTGGTAGCCCAGTTGGTAGAATGCTTGCCTCTCACTTTGAGGTCGCAGGTTTGAATCTAGCACAGGCCTAAACCAATGATTGTCGAATTTGTTTTCGAATTCATGTTTGGATTATAAATGATTATCACGTGCTCAGCGGTGAAGAAATAAGAACCTACATTCCCGAGAAATGCCTTTTTGGAGGTATGTGACCTATCCTGTATTCGGCTGGATTTCCCTTCGCAGGTTGGAAGGTCAGACAGGCAGTTGTTTCTGTAAACAACCGGACCTGTCAAATCTTCAGGTTAGGTAAGCGGACTCTGTAAAAAATGAGATTATGCTAGGGGGATCACTTACTGACCACATCAAAAAATATTAATGATAACTCAAAGTTTTACCTTAGACAAAGTAGTTCTAGAGTGATTTCTAAAAGAAGATACCTTACAGAACCCTATTATATTCGAGACTGGTTCTAGACAACACCACTGGTTTTAAATAAAACATTTCTTTTATCTTCCTTTACTTAAGTCTTTACGTAAGGGACAATAAATTGACAGAAATTTAAAAAACTTGTAACAAATGAGGAAAAATGGCTATGTAATGAATTTGGTACAATGTGTAAACAGAATGGTTGGTCGCTAAAAAGAAATATCTGGCATTGACATAAAGAAAAATAAAGTATATTCCAGGTAGAAAAGTAATTTGAAAATTATTTAAATCCACAAAGTTATTTGCAAGGGTGTTTTGTTTTCAAAGTGAACGATTGTTTTTCTCTAAGAATTCGAGGAATTTCAGAAAAGTTTTTGAATTTTCATTTCGACTGCTTTCATTTGTTTTTCTCTGTTTTTATCCTACAGTTCACGTCAATTGATTACTTTTTCTTTATCAGTTATATTACTCTACGACTTTATTTATTTTTATTTATTTATTTATTAACACAAATTATTACTGGTTTTGGGACCGTCTACTGGTACTAACAACTCTAACGTGGACAGGATCTCTGGATTGTGGATTTTCCCTCTGAACACCTTGTATATGTACAATACTAAAGCCGTGTCTCCAAGCCGTTAGTCCCGGTTACTACTTACTGATGTGCGTAGTCATTACATGAGCCATTGGCCTTTGGCAGCTTAATAGCAACCCTGACTGAGTTGCTGAGATTGGTAATCCACCCAACACCCTACACTATAGAAGAACGTGTACAAATAACACGGTAGTCAGCCCCCTAGCATTATCCCGTTTTTTACAGGGTCCGCTTACCTAACCTGAATATTTGACAGGTCCGGTTTTATACAGAAGTAACTGCTGCGAAGGGAAAACCAGCTTAATACAGGTTAGGTCACATACCTCCGAAAATGCATTTCTCGGGAATGTGGGTTCAACACGTTTTCCTTCACCGCTTAATCAAATAACACTGTAGTAATACTGCTAAAATTATTCGAATATGGATTTTCTTAATAGCTAAAATTATTCGAATATGGATTTTCTTAATAGCTAAAATTATTCGAATATGGATTTTCTTAATGGACCTCCAAACGAATAAGACCAATTTACGCTCAATTAAGGCTAACCTTGTGAAAAGATACCATGAACTCACAAAAGTCATTATACTATTAGCGTTTAACCCTCAAGGCGACATGGCATCCTTGGTAGCTTCCATGGTATTGACAAGTCGCGTGAGACAGAGCATATGGTAACATACTGACACTTTGTGGCTGACTTTGCTAACTGGCGTATCTGTATTTTTTTGCTAAAGTGATTTGTGTCTTAATAACAATCGCAAAAGGTGCAAATCAGTTTCTCCAAAATTGCAGAAACGATAGTTCGCAACATCAGCGATGAATTATATTGTTAGAAAATTCATTATTTTTATAAAGTGTGTGAATAGTTTCATTTATGGTTTTAATTTTAACCTTCGCTTGTCGATCGTAAAAGTATAAATTATTATTAAGTATTTACAATTTATTAATTTCAACAAGCTAATGCTAGCCGTACTCGTAGAAAATAAAATGAAAAATATTTTTCAAATTAATACATTTTGCCTGTATCGTAATTCATTGGGTCATGCGATGATAGTCAGTGGAGTGAAGCGTACTTTACTGCGAGCTACCTTGTAAAAAATATTCTTATACTATAATAATAATAATGTCCGGGACTCTATAGGTCCGAGATATGGAAATGACATACAAATAATAATAATAATAAAGAAGCCACTAGTGTCCGTAATTTGTTAACACTATCAATACTAACATAATAAACGCGTAAGTGACTTGCCTACCTACGTACCTATCCACACCTAACCCGCTGGATCGTTTTGCATGAAAATTGGCACTGGTAGACCACTGTGACAGTCGTCGAGTACTCTTGGATCGGACATAAAATGCTTAACACTATAACCGAAGGGAAAATATTAATTAATTATCACAGGAATCTTATTACAGAGAAATGCCGCGGGAGCATAGCTCGTGGGGCCGAAATATGCACTAAACGATCATGTTATATGACACAACGATCGTATTATAAAACTTTCCACGTCATTCGTTGCTTCTTTGGTATCGCGCAACCATGACTAGCGCTTTTGTTACTACGCAACGAACGGCGCGTAATTGGATGTAGCGGTCTAGTCAGAAATGTCTTGGTGCTGCCGCTTCACACGCCGACGTGAGTTAACAGGCGTCATGCGACATCGTGTAATTTTGGGCATATCTTCCTTTTCTATGATCGGTGGTAACTACAAGTGTCAGCTACCTCGTGTAAAGTAAAAGAAGGGCAACATCCTTTAAACGTACGTTTCGTCAAACTTCCTTCGTAAGTTGAATAAAATTAAGTATGTTACATGCGCGCAGTTATGTTGTAAATTTGTAAGTTAGCGCGAAAACTTGCATTCTACCAAATTCAAATTAAAACTTTGAATCGTCATTTTTTACATAACAAACGTTTTATTCGCCTAAAGCTGGTGCAGCTTCTCGCAATCTGTATAGCCGGGGAAAGGAAGCTGCAAGACGTCCTCCTGCAAACCTCGGTACAGGGCGCAAGACGTTTTTTTTTAAAAAAAAACATAAAATAATGGCGCTGAATCCTGTACACACCATCTAATTTTATTTTAAGTTATACCTGTCATTTTCTTATCCGCCGAAAAAGAAAGGGACGGGTAATTGAGAGGCATAATATTTATGGAACACACGTAAATTTTAAGCGGGAGTTTTAAACGCTCCCAAATTAAAACCCACGACAGAATGAAGTTGACAGCACACCTCAAACGGGTTGCATATCAGCAAGATGCCTATTTTATCCCCCGGGTTATTCATTTATTATAAAGTTAATAGCTGTCAATCATCCGTTCGTTTCCCTTTCGGTGGATGAGAAAATGACTTAAAATAAAATTAGGAGGTGCCTGCAGGAATCGGGCCCATTGTTCTACAATTTAGTGATTTGGCTGCCTAATTTCAGTTCCCAGACAGTTAATCCCATGCATTCAAATATTCTAAATTGTCACTTACCTTATAATAACCTTTTTTACAACGTTTCATTTTAAAAATTATCTCCAACTGTTCAAAGGTAAGTTTTGAATGTCAATGGGAATGTTATTGTGAAAACGCATACGTTGACCTTCAAAAGATTTAGTGATGGTTTAAATGTGAGATTAATTGATCGCGTTTCGTACGTTGGGAGTCTTCGGGCAATCATTGTAAAAGAAGTTGACTAATAAAACTTCCGTGCTTCGGAAGGCACGATGAACCGTTGGTCCCGGTTACTACTTACTGATGTAAGTGAGTAATCGTTACATGAGTCAAGGGGCCCTTGGCGGCTCAATAGTAACCCTGACACCAGAGTTGATGAGGTTGGTAATTCAAATCACAACCCACACGATAGAAGAAGAAGAAGAATAAAACACACACAACTTTATAATGTATAATAATCACTAATTACTATTCAAGTCTCTGTGGGCCGGTTTGAAGCCCGGAACCGGGTTTAGACAAATGAGTTACCTATTAATTTATCTTAAGTTCAGTTTTCACTAACATACGGCTCACCACCTATGACGTTGGTCTAACAGAAAGTTCTATGGGGTACTTAGTTCATGTAGATGTAACTTTGACTACCCCATTGAGATATAGTCGTTAAGCTTATGTTATGTAGTACTTCAAACAGAAACTTGAGTTTTATACCGCTGAAGAGAATGCCTGTTTTAAAACAAGCCTTATCGATTTCTTCAGAAAGGTCGCATTCTGCTTACTTATAATTTATTTATCCGTCCTTCGTAGATTTGTATGATACATTGACTTATTTTTAATTTAAATTGCTATGGCTATACTGAGCGTAATGTTAAAATTGTTATATTTAATGAAAACACACCGTTCAGCCGCTTGTCTTCCGGAGCATCTCGTATAACATCTTCAATCAATCAATCAATCAATCAATCAATAATACTTTATTGCACAACAACAAAACAAAGGACATAAACATACGAATAAAACATAAGCACAACATCTTCTTCTTCTTCTTATCGTGTGGGTTGTGAGGTGGAATACCAACCTCATCAACTCTGGTGTCAGGTTATTACTGAGCCGCCGAAGCCCCTGACATGGCTCATGTAACGATTACTTACTTACATCAGTAAGTAATAACCGGGATCAACGCCTTAAAGTGCCTTCCGAAGCTCGGATCATTTTACTTTCGGACAAACAGTTGATCAGCCTGTTGATATTATTATGTCCCCACCGGGAATTGAACCTAGGGCCTCCGGATCGTGAGCCCAACGCTCACCTACTGGACTACGGAGGCTGTTTATGTCACTATGAGGTTCATCATAATGTCTCTCTTAGGACTTCGGATTAACTACCGGGGTCCTGAAGTGTTTGTTATCGCGAGCTGATTGGTCGCCTCAATGGCTAGAGTAATCGGGCCGTCAGGATCGTATTGTACGCCACCCTTACAATAATAGCAGCCGATATTTTTCTGTATCGTTCCTTAGCGGAATGTATTCGGAAGCTGCATCTACCATGGGGTTTGAGTGAGAGTCTATATTATGGTTTATCATAGCATCTTAAAACTTCGTATTAAAATGGCTAATATACTTGAGGTTCTGTCCACCCTATTTGGAATTTCGGGCTAGAGTATATTTAGTTTCTATGTTATTATTGAGTGTGATGAAAATAATGTGATCACACACCGTTAGCCGGTGTTAAGTGCGAGTCGGTTTCGGGTTCGCGTACTTGCTAACAAAATATCGAGTTGTGTTCAATAGAGAGGCCATTGAACTAGCACGCGTTAGCAGTTAATAAGTAACTAATATTATAATAAAGTTATGTACCAAAACCTACTAAATGATTGGAAAAGCTATCTTGTCTACGTGGCGTAGCGTTTTGCCTACGCCGTAGCCACCGTAGCACTTTCGTAGAGCCAATGTTTTCATAATGGCATTTTGAAACGCTGATGTCAGGATGATTTAATCATATTTTTATAGCTTTTAAAGGTACTTTAGGGACTTGAAATTTTTTATATAAAAACTATTTTAAAAGTTATCACCTTTTACTGGTTCTCAAAGACTAAAGCCATTGTATTCTCGCTAAAGTTATAAAATTCACATAACTATAAAAGTGAGGAATTGATTTTGATGCAATACTGACATACGTATAATTTTTAAAAAAATAACATCTTCAAACCTGAAGTTATTTTAAAATCTAGACTCCATTGTTTAACTATTGTGTCTGGAAATCTGGGCCGCATTAAAATCCGAGGGAACATCAAACTATTGTAGACTTAATACTCTTCTTCTATCTTATGGTGTGTAAGGTGGATTACTTACCAATCTCATCAACCCTGGTATCACGATTATTAATAAGACGCCAAAGGCCCAAGAAGAAGCTCACCCAATTAGAATCACTGGCATTAATGTGTGGCTAATGTTAATTAAGTTCAACACTACGACTTCATCCGGAAATTAGTTTGGTACATAAACAGACGGATGCCAACACCGAGCAGTTTACAACTACATACATACATAAACTTGCACACGTAATCCCTAATGGGGTGGGCAGAGCCACAAGTAGCAAGTAGTTTTCCGTCGCAGGATCATGGTCTGAATCATACTCCTTCGTATTCGTTACGATGTCACTAACCCTCTGTATATACATATAAGTAAGTACGTATATTTATATGTATACATACGTAATTATAATGGAGTCTATTCTGAGAATTACACCCGGGACCGTCACGTAGTAAGCCAACGTACTGGAGAATTGACTACGCTATTAACAAAATTATGATCCAGAACTTTCCAGTAACTCTACAAGGAACTAGAAGTGCTGACATACACCGATGTTGCTTCGGAAGCAAAACAGTTCTAGGAAGCAGAACAACAACGCAATGACGATCCGCTGGGAATTGTTTGACTTTGTATATCGGATTACTACCAACAAGCAAAACAAACCTTCTAGTTCTAATGATGATAACGTGTTTTGTGAAAACAGTTTTTCTGAAAGCTATTTTATTGTCTTCTTATCGTGTGGGTTGTGAGGTGGATTACCAGTGTCATCAATACTGGTCTCAGGGTTATTATTGAGCCACCAAGGGCCCTTGACATGACTCGTGTAACGATTACATTCTTACATCAGTAAGTAGTAACCGGGACCAATGCCTTAACGTGCCTATCGAAGCACGGATCATCTTACTTTTGGACTATCAGGGGATCAGCCTGCAATAACCAAACTAGGGATCACAAAGTGATTTTTGTGATATATCCACACCGAAATTAGAACCCGCGGCCTTCGGATCGTGGGCCCAACGCCCAACCACTGGACCACAACGGCCTTTTGTCAACTACAAACAAGATTACGTAATATGTTTCGATCGTATTTATTCAACAAGAAACATATTTAATTTTCAAAACATTATATATATAAATATATAAGCTCACAACTATATCCCAATTGGGGAAGTCAGAGGAACATCCATCGCAAGTTGAGCTAAATACCCACACCTCACCGACCTTTCTGGTATTATATACAAACATACATGATTGGCAAAATCTTACGAGTAAACATAAGATTACTTACGCGTTATTCAATTTATCATTGCTACAGGCAATGCACCACGGTATTCCATTTACTACGACTGCTTTACTGCTTTTTATATGCTCATTTTTTGAGTCTTTTAAATTGAAGTATTTCTTATAAAGCGTGTACAATAAAGTTGTGCATGTTGTGTGTTGTTGGGTATGTAAATATGTGTTTATTAAAAACAACACAATTAACGTACTTACTGAATTTAGTTGTTGTCTGTCTAATGTGAGTCGTACTTAATGCGGGCCCGTTTTTGAGTTTTTAAATTGAAGTATTTCTTGTAAAGCGTGTAAAATAAATTTGTGCATTTTGTGTGTTGTTAAGTATGTATTATTATTGTGTATGGCAGATAAAAATAAAATAAGTGTAAGTCGTGTATTTATTAAGTATGTAAATGTGTGTTTACTTAAGTAAACACAATTAACATAATGAAGTTAGTTGTTGTCTGTTTAATGTAAGTCGTACTTAATGCGGGCCATCAGTTGCAGTTGAATCCACCAGATGCAACTGCAAACAGCTGCTGTTTGCTTAATTGTTGTCTGCGGGTCCGTTTGTCTGTACACTAAGTATTTACTGAAGCTAGACAAGGGAAGGTACACGAGCGTTTCCGGTGCGTTGCTTTGTTATAACTCTGCTATTTCAGCTTTCTTATTGCCGTGTCGTCGCAAATGGTAACAAATTGTGTATCCCGTCGTTGTATTCCTCTTACATGTAGTAAAAACTACGTAGGAGCCTTTATGAAAAATCATATGTGCGTTAACGTAACCTCCCTGGTCTCACTTTTTATTAATTGTTTGAAAGAAATTGGTATCTATGTTATGTTTTATTTGCATGTATTTATTGGTATGTTGTACTTATAGTTTGTATCTGAAATCTTTAAATATCAATTTTTACATGTTTCCTCGCCTTATGGTTGTCTGGAAGAAGGCTGCCATTTGCCATGTACCTAGTTAAAGAGTCTTTTGTAAATATTTCTTTTTATTTTAGTGCAATACAGCATATTTGTATTGTATTGTACTTTTCTGATTCTCTCCAAGAGGCGTCGCGTTGTCGTAAAGGACGCACAACGCACCGTGTATTCTCGCAACGCAACTTTTATTTGATGTAGTTTCAGCTTTAGTCATAATCTCACTCGAATTGTGAGCTACGGTGGTAGCTGATGAATATGAAGTGGACTGTATAACTAAATGAAATGAAGGAATAACAGATACTAAGCTTTGAGAATTATTTAATATATTTTCACCAGTCACCAAAAAAGCAAACGACACGAAGCAAAACAAAATCAACATACAAAACGTCAAAAGAGAATAAATATAAAAAACATAATAATATAAAAAGATTACAAAACCTACGAAGAGTTCGCAACACGAATAAATTAATTCCTATGCTACATTCTCTGAGTTCACTTTGACATCACGTTTGGTCTCATGTTGAGTTGTTGAATATGCAGGTATAGCATATAATTGTTATTATGCATACGACATTCCATAGCTCTGTTCGGAGACCGCGTGACTTACATCATAGTGTTACAGGTTCGAATCCCGGTGCGGGCTCTAAACAACTGAATTCGCCTTTGTGAGTTTGATGTCATATTGATATTGGTTAGTTGACAGAAACTCGGTGAAGTGTGGGTACTTAGATCATCTTGCGATGGATGTACATCTTTCACTCTTTTAACCATCTCTGATTACCGCAATTGGGATATGTCGGGAGCTTATGCTGTTTTTTTTTTTTTTTTTTTTGACGTGACTTATTGTAGGTTTGCCGCAGATGGCATTGACTACTTGGCCGGACAAATGGGGAGCGCTGAAGGCTCTCACCTGGTACGACGTTTAAGACAACAGGCCTGAGGGTGCCCAGTTGGGCGCGAACCTCGGCTCAAGGCGTCGTCTGAGAGGAAAAATATTTGAAAGAATTAATCGACTCTAGTGGGTCGATAGCGATAAGCGCTGATTGAGGGATTATGTTGTGTGTTATTTAATTGTTATCACGTGATTTCCAGGATTTGTGTCCAGTTAATGGTTATAGCGAGCCTATCGCCCCTTTTTACATAAGACTTAAGTTTAGCTCGCCAAGACTGGGGTTATATAACATACACCTCTGCCTACCCTTTTGGGGATACACGCGTGATGATATGTTATGCATATGACATTCTAAACTTCCAACAAAATATATGTTAGTAGAGTTAATCGAAATATAGGACAGACGTTAAATCAGCTGTTCCATTCAATATAACGGACAACAAGCTGCCGCCGCGTCGCAGCTGCCACCTGCGCCCGCGCACACTTGATGCGCGTCTCGTCCACTTGCCTAGCAGACGTGTCGGAGGACGCACGCTACTCAATATCAATATACCTATCCTATATCAAACACTTGTACCTAAAGAACGAATATACGTTTTAAAAATTAACAAATAAATTCGTCATTGTATCGGCTAAAATCCTTCATCAAGCTCATAGTTTCCCAACAGATAAACAACTTTCCCGCATAATATAGGTACGGATTTGATTAGATTACCATAATCCTGCACACTTAATACGTACAAATTCATTTGTGTACGCGCAGGCCCTTTGCTGGGTTAATTTAAAATGATTTATTGTTTAGTGCAAGTTAAGAACTGTTGCGCAATTGGAATTTCATGTTTTTTGTGTTTTTTTTTTTAAATTTTTGAATTCCATACTTTTGCGACGAAATATCCCACTTGATATCAACTCAGAATCATGGGCTCAATCATCCCTCAAAGTTTTCGTTACGATGTCACTAACACCCTGTATAGTGCCCCAGCACTGCCCTGTCACTTATTAGAAAATGTTTACCACCCCATCACCTGTAAAGGCATTAGGTATACGACCTCAAGGGGCTTCTTCCGCGCCTGCGCATGACTCCGCACAGACGGACTTCCCTCGTCTCTAGGAAATCGCTATATCTCCAAACTTAAACCGTATAACTAGTTGCGGAAACATAGGTACCTAATAAATTATTTAATAAAACAGGTAATGAATTCCATTAGAAACGCAAAATGTGATTATTCGTCAAAGATTTACTTACAGATTACTACAGAATTTAAATAGTATTTATTTGAAAAGGGTTGGAGATTATTTAGCTTAATTTTATTGCGTTTTCATAGACTTACGTAGGGAAATTATTCATGATTGTATTATTCTAACGTTACAGTATTTACTTTGTGTATCTATCTAATAATGTACCCTTCTCAAAGGCAAATAAAAAGTATTTCTATTTCTCTTATCCTCTTCTTCTCTTCTGTGGATTGTGAGATCATCTCCCTAGCATTGGTATCCCGTTTTTCACAGGGTCCGCTTACCTAACTTGAAGATTTGACAGGTGCGGTTTTTTACAGAAGCGATTGCCTGTCTCACCTTCCGACCTGCGAAGGAATATTCAGCCCAATATAGGTTAGGTCACATACCTCCGAAAATGTATTTTCTCGGGAATAGGGTTTCGTCACGATGTTTTCCTAGATTCGAACCTGCGACCTCAAAGTGAGAGGCAAGCGTTCTACTAACTGGACTATAATGGCTCAAAAGCTCGGCAAATGTTCTATCTACTCAGCTTTATCCAGCCACTGCTCTTCGGTATACCTCACAATATGTGTCCTTTACTGCTGAGCACGTGATGATGATGACGTGATAATCATTATGATCCAAATATGAATTCGAAAACAAATTCGACAATCATCGGTTTAGGCCTGTGCTGGATTCGAACCTGTGACCTCAAAGTGAGAGGCAATCGTTCTACCAACTGGGCTACCACGGCTTCCGCGAATCATCGCTTGGCATTCGTGAATCATCAATATAAAAAAAATACCTTCCAATACTAAGCACACTGCGTTTACACATGACTTAACTAACCAAGCAATCCGTGAGCGCAACGGACCATGAATCACAGTTAATATGGAATGTATTCCCGTACAGATGACTTAGTACTCCGCATGAATGAGATTAAATAGGATAATCCATAATACATCAATGCCCACCTTCACCGTACCTTCTAATTCCGATGACGTCATCAAAAGAATTCATTCAATGTCACTGAATGGTATCCAAATTAGGGCTAATGCATGGTATAAGAAAACCAGGTATGCTCCATCCTATGACAAACCGCCATTGCTAGCCCATTGATGACGTAAGTGTTACTATGAAATTAATATCTCCAACATTCCAAGGACGTAAATTTTATCATTGAAAATTAAGCGAATTACTGAGTAATGTATTTAATTACTATTACTTGTCACGTATATAAAAAATATTAAAACTGTAAGTGATTTTTTTTGTAAAAGTCCAAAATTTCCTTGCAAGTAAATATGAAAGGATTGGTCATGGGTAAATTACTTTTTACGAAATGGACCCTGCGTTGCCATTGGGTGGGATGACGTCAGCTGGGCTAACCTAGAAATGTTAGCTGTCACTTTTGAACATGCCTGGTTTTCTTATACCATGGGCTAATGGATGCTTTGAAACTCGAAATGAAAGTCTTAGATTAGAAAAACAAAATAAAGAAAGAGAAGTAACTAAGAAAGAGAGAAATATATTTACTCTTCGTATATCAAGACAATAGATTTCCAATTGAAGGAAAGCTCTATTGAATGCTTATAGAATCACTCAGCGTAATTATACCAATTCAAAGCAATGAATGCTAATGGTCCCTTTCAATTTATTGCAAATATTTCAATTATCAACCGACATTACTAGTTGATTTTATTTTTAGTAGGTAACTTAGCTATTTATTACTTTAATTTGACAAATATTTCAATTTATTTATAAGTTCCCTTTTAGTATAGGCAAGTTAGGTATAATTATAGCTCTGAGACAGAATATATATATACGAAACATGAAATAAAGAATAATACTAATATAATATTTCATACAGGTGGTAAGTCAAAGCCTGTCGCCTCTAAGATATCCATCACGTTAAAAGGACGTGATTTCTGCGTCGGCAACATGTTCTGAATTATAAATAGCCTAAGTTCCATTCTGTCACAAAAACATTCAATATGTACCTACTTACTAGTTTTACGTCAGCTATTCCGTCCGTGTCGATTTCGATTATCGCGCACGTGATACAGGCTACAAGTTTTTGATTCCATTTTCACCCCCTCCAGGTCATTTAGGGGATAAAAATCTGTCGCAAGTACTTTCTTGAGTCTTAAGTTATCACCATACTAAATTTCAAGAACATTGGTAATAGTAACTAAGTAAGTTTAAGCGAGAAAAAGTAACAGACGCAGTCACTTTCGCATTTATAATATTATTTTTGTATTCCTCCGTGGTCCAGTGGTTAAGCGTTGGGCTCACGACCCGGGGATCCCGGGTTCGAATCCCGGTGGGGACATAGCACAAAAGTCACTTTGTGATCCCCTAGCTTGGTTTCGCAAGATTTAATTTTAACTTAGTAAATATACATGTTAGATATTGAGACTGCTACTTGCAGATAATGAAACTTATTTTAATTTATTTGTGATCATGACACTATGTCTAGTATCGCCAATACTATGACATTTACATACGTAAACGATGTCACGGCATCCGATGGGTTTTCTAGACCGACAATAAAAACGGAAGTGACGGCATGCGACAGAAGCTGGGTAGAGTGAGAAAAGGATATTAAAAATATTATCCGCCTTACCAATAACAAATAAATAAGTGGTGAACGTGACAATGACAGTGATCAAAAGTATATAGGACAAGCTGGTACCCGCGACTTCATCTGCGTACTTTGAATTTGAATATTAAGGATTATATTAAAGGAACGGTATAGATTTGCGTATAGCATTTGGTTAAAAGAGAGTAGGTATATTTAAAAAATATATCTGTTTACAGTTGGTATAAGGTATCTATGTATTTAATTATTTACAAACTTTCAACCTCTATTTCAACCTCTTCATTCCTTTTTTTCGCAATAAAAGGTAGCCTATGTCCTTTCTCAGGGTCTAAAGATTGTCTGTGCCAAATTTCATCTAAATCGGTTGAGAGGTTTAAGCGGGAAAGCGTAACAGGCAGACAGACAGAGTTACTATCGAATTTATAATATTAGTAGGGATTGTCATAAGGTGACATCATGTTAATCTCATATAACGTCTATCCGACTATGGTGTGGCTATAAGGAGGATAATGTATGTGTGTTAATTAGTAGGATTCTGTTTGGAGATAGCTGTGGTCCTATGCTAGTTGCCAACAAGTCAAATCAGTTACTTTTTTCTAAATGTCTAAACACGAAATTACAATGACATTTGTATGTAAAATCAACCTGTGACGTCATAAAAAACGTGACAAAATGTCGCACTTATTATAATATTTTTCTTAAAAGAAATTCTCTTTGCACTTTACCCACGCAGTTGTGAAACTTAATAAACAAAATAGGTACTATAACCCTGACATAAATATTAACTTTATACCTCTAAATGCACAAAACATGCAAATCGAATAACACCTGTCAATAAAAACAATTTATGGTTTCTCTTTTACTTTGCCCAATACGCAGGGTAAAAATTGTTACTATAACGATATAAATCATAATTTACTGAGTACTTTCGATCATATTTCAGTTACACGTCAATATAGTACAGTTCAGTTGGAAAGTCTTACGATTATTGCGTACTTAAAAAATAATATTGATTGATAAACATTTAGATGTATAAGCCATGTAGCGATCACCTGGCTCCATAACGTTTATTATATTTGAGGGCACGGCAGTGTCTCCGCCAAGACGAGCAAAGCGAAGTACAAGGACAGGGCACTACCTACTTTTTCTCAAACGTTACGTCAATATCGTGTTTTTCCGTCAATTATCGGATGATTTTGTAGCGTTACGCAATAGAACATAAAAAAACAACAATTAAAACTAAATAAAATCCAAAAAGAAAAAAAAAACATTTTTTTTTTAATTCAGTTACATAACAATTGACGTGCCCAAAATCATAGTAAAAAGAAGATAGAAGGCACACTTCTTACAGGTATCTGTTTTGCAAATCTCTGCATAGAACTGAGGATATGTCTGGCTCGAAGATAAAATATAAAATGTTACTAGGTATTTCTGCTACTCTATAAATAATTTTAATTTCTGTTTCTCCTAGTCTGCAATTATAAAAAAGCAATCACATTTCTCTTTTTGACATACTTACGATTTTTTAATCAGAATTTTTAGAACAAGTTACAAGTTAGAACAAGAAAATTTCTATGTTAAGGTTTCGTAAAAAGGTTGTCATTTAGACTGTTTCGTAAAAACTTTTAGGCAGGCGTCAAAAAGTACAATAACCTTTGCAATTCCATCTCATTGATTTTAGTTTCTACTTTTGTCGTTGTGGGGCCGATGACCTATGTGGTATGATTTAGGATGTAACGGAATGGAAAATTTATGTGTATAGCCATAGGATAGGTTTGGTGATATTGTGAGCGTGTGATACTTTGGCTTTATTATACAGAATAAATTGAGACGATTAGTTTCAAAGTCGGCAACCTAACTTATTTAAAAGTATGGAACGGAAAATAATTTATAAAATCACTATAATTTTCATGAATTTTCCGATAAGAAAATTCACTTGATATCAACTCAGAATCGTGGTCTGAATCGTCCCTCAAAGTTTTCGTTACGATGTCACTAACACCATGTATATTATTATAATGACTAAAACTAATAAATATATTGCCAATTAGGGGGAACGCAAATATATATCTATCGGAGAGTGGAAGATGTAAAAAATTTCGAATTTGGAAATGAAAAATAGACAAAATTATTGTGTAATGTTACCTACTGTTATTTTTCCACTATGGCAAAGTCTTGCGGGATTAATGTATATGTGGCAGGCATTTATGGTAGTAATCCCGCTGTGTGATAATCTCCACGATGTTTCGCATTTATCACGCGCGACAAAGGTGCGATATTATATCTCCATCTAGATTTTTCCCTAACATATAAGCTTTGTGTAAAAGAAAATTTTGTTGAAGTTTAAGCGGTTATAATTATAACGAAATAATCACTGTTGTATATACCGGCTTGCTTCTCAATCAGGTTCGAAAACTGGTACCGTACTTACACCTAAAAACAATAAATCAAACTAAAAAGCAATACATGGATACGTCCGCGCATGACTGAAGTCGAGTTGTGTCTTGCTATAGTATTTATTAAATAAGACGAGGATACCCTCAGGCCTATATAAGAATTAAATAAATATATTTATTTCATAATATTAATGGACTTTAATAATAAAACGACTTGAGTCAGCGTAGGTATTTTTAGAATTAACATCACTTATTCTTTACTTGAATGCGAATGACTAACAATGACTGCTCTGGTGCTATTCGAAGCAAATCTATAATTTATGTCAAGTCAAAAAAAAACTAACTAGCATACCAGAAACTCTCACTCCATTTTCCCAATCGACCCCAATAAATAACATACCGTAAAGGCACAAAATATATCAAATTCACTTTCATTTAAAAGATTAGAAGCATAATATAAAGCAAGAAACAATGTTTAACGCATAAAATGCTAGCGAGTGTACCTATATTAGAATTTATTGCCGCCATAATGTCCAGTCCATTTGGTATCGACAGCTGAGAGATCTTACCAGGCAAGGAACGACGTTCAGTGGGGAATTGCCTTTATGTTTTCTTATTTTTTGTAGAGTAAATAAATATATATCGAGGGTTGAAAGGCAAATGGGTTTAAGCGACATTTTGTGAACTTTACAGGAGAGCCATTTAAAGTTTTATTTTTTCGAAAAAAATTAATATAAAAAAAACTACTGAATCAAAAGTGTTCAAAATGCTAAGAATTATTTTAAATTAAACGTTGCACAATTCTGTATTTATTTGGTTCGAAAAACACATCAGTTATAGATTTTAGAAGTCGCTTAATACAAAATGCCTCAATTGAACTAAATTACAGTTGAAGGAAAAACGGTTGATATCCACTAGAGCCAAATATTGGCTAAAAGCAAAATGCTTTAAGAGACCTCTCACTTATTAGTTTGACTAAAGCTAAATGAGTTAAATGACTTCTTAAAAAAAGAAGACTAGAGGCAAATCAGCTTAACCTCCATAAAAGGTTATATGACAGGGAAGGAAAATATCTTAAGTGACCATCCGCTACTAATTTCAATTGTATGAAATCCAAATATTAGTAAGATCGGAAATAAAGTCGGTCCTTAAGCCGTTTTTCCTGGGAGAGATTTTAGTCGGGCAAGGCATTTACAGATATTTGTACCTTACAATATTAGGAAAAATCACGGCGGATATAATGAGTAAATCGATTTCATTAAGAAACAGGATCTAGAATATAACCATAAAGATTGTTACACATGCTTAATTCGACTTTTTAAGTATATGGTAAACCGCGTATGATGGCAGATGACAGATGACTGTCACCAACTGAATGCGGGCAATAAAAGAAACAAATAGCTTTGAAAAAGTCTTAATATGCTTATACTCTGTGCTGAGTTTAATCTCACTATCACAACCTGTTTCCGATTTACTGAAAAATTTAAGACCACGTGGCTGGATGCAAGTCCCAAGCACTGGCTCCTACTAGATGGTACGCGGTACTAGGACAGACTGCAGTGAAGTACTGATTGCTCTCATATTAAGAGGCGGCCAGGGGTGGATAGATCAGCGACTTGTTTGATCAAAATTTCTGTTACATTTGCGCCTAAGACCTCCACTTCGAGCTGGCCATAAGATACCGTCGAAGTTGACAAACAATAACAGAACTCGATCATGCTTTTAAAGCTGAGATACGTCGGACATCGCAGCAGACACATCTGTCGATGAGATAATATAGATGATAATAATAATAAATAGATGGTGTTCCTTTGCCGAGCATTTTTATAGCTGTGCTCTGCTCTACCGAAGTTATTGGTTGGTAAACCAGACCGCAAAACTAAGATTGGTGCGATGGTTCTAACGTGAAAATCAGCTCGTGGGGAACTACAGGCGGGCTTTTCTGTCACGATATGTCTCAAAAACAAATGCCAGGTGGAATAAGCTTGTGAAATTCAGCTCTATGCTGATTCCTATCAATCCAGTTCCGGTAGATTTTCGACAGCTTCAAGACTGTTTTCGGCCACAAACTTTGAAGAGAGTTTCAATCTACAACAAGGAAAAGACCCAACGCCTCACTGATCAGAAAGACTTATTAGCAGCGCTTTGGACACATTTTAACGATGTCTTATATCCCAATAGTAATACCAGTGACTTGTTTGTTACAACATATCGGTCGAGTTTGTTACAACAAGGTCGGTCTTAAGATCTAGCGGCACCCCCAACCTTTGAAGAACTTCTTACCGCGCTAAGAAGGATGACGAATACCAACACATCAAAAATACCACCTGAACTGTATAATATGCCTACACATTAATAACTGGTTATACAAACTCATCCTGAAGATATGGGAGTGAGCTGCTGGAATGATTTTAGCCTTCTTCCTCTTTGCGAGTCGATGGCGATCGATATTAAATTTTAGCCTTAACGTTATTCTATCCCGTGATGCAGAAAAGGTACTTCCGGAAACCCAATGATGATTTTGTCCGGACAGAGATATGGGGGTACGGTTTTGTTATTAAACAGATTCAGGCCAAAAGGCTTGAACAACATCGGCCTTTGTTATGTGCTGCGTGAGGCTTCACGCGGCTTGTGGATTGCTCTAAAGAAAACAGATTTTCCTAAAAAGTTATGACTTATCCTGATACGACAATATCATGACGACATGATGACGACAGTTTGATTTAGAAGTAACTTTTCAGAGCTATTCGTCGTTACCTACGGCGCGAAACAAGGCTATGTCATAACACATGGAGCCATGGTTCGTAGTCTATTTTATTTATATATCGCTTCTGTATCACGGATAAGTGGGATACTCTGTGGAATTGTTATTTATAGCTTAATTGAAATTAAGGCTAAAATGAATAAGATCATTTTTGATCTCTCACGTCTCACATCTATGCGTCAATTAACCAAACTTGCCGAGGAATGGCCGATTCAATTAAGTCACACACCAGAATATTTATAGTTTTGTGCAAAACCCTTTTAAAATAACCATCCAGAGGATGCTCCGGGGATGTAGCTTCTTCCAATGTTGCTTTAAAGGGCGCTGAGCTGGAGGAAGTTTCAAAATTAAAATATTTGGGTTCTCAAATATGAAATGACTCCAAAGTCATCGGAGTTGCCAGCCCGGATAACAGGTGCGGTGGCAGCCTTTGGAAAACTTAAAATATTAGTGTACAAAGTCTAAGCGGCGTACTTGATACGTAACACTTTAAATGTCTAAGGTCCATCCTTCGCATAAAGCGGCAAGATGGTTTTCCAATAACAGAAGTATTACGTCGTTCTGGCATATTCGGAATAGAAGCTCTCATCATAAAACATCACCTACGATGGTGCGGTCACGTCATGCGAATGGATGACAGAAAGGTTTTCTATTTCGAGGTGTCTAGAAGGAACTGTAAACAAGGTGGACAATACCTGCGGTACAAAGACGTACTCAAGCGCAACCATGTGGCTTTCAACATGCCAACTGACAGTTGGGATGAGTGTGTCTGAACCTGGAATAGCGCGTGATATAGTCCTCGAAAATCTTAGTCCAAGACGCCAAATACGGAAAACTCAACGGAAACCTTCCTACAATTACACGGTAAACTCGGCTGGCCAGCTTGATTGTATGCCATGTGACCAGATCTTCAATTCGAAGTTCGGTTCCGCTAGCCACGTCAAAGTCTACCACAACAACGACTTGGGATAGACACAAATAGAAGTCACCATCAACGGATACGGCTTGGGTGACATGATGACACGCACACTCCCGGTCTTCCCAATCGTAATTTTTAGCTGTGTGAACCGCCCAACCAGGACCTGCCCATACTTATTTTGATATGTTGAAGTGATGCGGGCACAAGGTTTCATACAAAATTGCGATGACTGAAATGTTAACATTATTTCTTTTTTGTTTTGGAAAAACGTTTTAAGTCCTTTCAAAAGAAAATGATAGTTGTTTTATACGACAAAAATTTAAAAAAAATGTAGCATAAATAGCTGAAGTCAAATTCTATGAATATTTTCGGTAAAGGCAAAACAGTTCAAGTGCCAATTTTACTTTTAAACTGTCGAAGGCAAAACGGTTGAAGCGACAATATTTATAAAATCTGGATTAAAGCAAAAAGATTTAAGCGCCAAATCTATTTTCGTTTCGTCTAAGGACAAATGATTTAACCGACTTATCTATAACAAAACACTGTCAGGGAAAACGCTTTAACAGACTTCGAATCATGAAAATGAAAAGACATAACAGCTTATGTGACCGACTCATATCCCGGAATACGACTGATATGCCACCCGCCCAGAATTTTGTGCATTTTTTTGTCGGTTAAAACACGGGTTTTTAAAAATGTACCCAAAGTGCTAATTGGTTGAAGCGCCAAAAAGTAGCTTCGATTGATCTGAAACCAAGATCAGTCGACGCGGAAAAAATCGCTGATTCCGAATATATATATAAGTCAATTTCGCCCAAAATGTCGCTTAAACCCATTTGCCTTTCAACCCTCGATATTATTTTTGTTTAGCAGATAACTGTGGTCGAATGCCAATCTGTCCTAAAAAATTGCTTACCACGGTATGCGACCACGGCTATCTCCTAAACTTCACAAATTAGGAAGAATTTTAGAGAATATTTTCTTGTTTCATACTTTTTAGAGCGTGATTTTTCCGTAGTCACTTTTAGATCTCAAACTTATATTTTTGTATAATACGGATCGGACGATTTTAAATAAAAACTCTTTAGTGAATATCTATTAGTTTATAGTAGGTATGTCAATGGTATTGGTGTAACTTCACTTACTTTATTGCTACTTTTTCTTTATTATTTGAGTTGACAACCTTTCACTATGCGATTCGTCATTCCATGGTATAAGAAAACCAGGTATGCTCAAAAGTGACAATTCACATTTCAAGGTTAGCCCAGCTGACGCATTCCACACTGCGTTGTCAATTCGTAAAAAATAAATTGCTGTAAATGTTTTTATATTACTTTGCAAGGAAATTTAGAACTATGTAAAAGATTCTGAAAATTTTAAGATTTTTATGTATGTGACAAGTAATAATAATTAAATATATGAGTCAGTAATTCCCCTAATTTTCAATCATAAATGGGCCAGCAATGGCGGTTTGTCATAGGATTGAGCATACCTGGTCTTCTTATACCATGCGTCATTCATTAATTAATCAAAATCCTTAACAAAATGTTACAAAAAACACTCGCGTGTGTGTGTGGCGCCTTTAAGGTTCTCAGTAAAGGAAGCAGGATCCGTCGCCATATGTCAGAAAGGGAAATATTACTTAGAGAACGCAACCGAGCGGTTTTTTTCTAGATTTATCAGATGTATCAGAAAGTGTTGGTTTCCCTCCGTTTGAGAAGTAAGCCGACCCGATATTTTATATCGTCGGTCCTACGTATTAGTCTGGATAGTTTTGGGACGCAATTCCCAAAATAAATTGGGAGTCATTTGTTACACAAGTGAAAATGTTTCGACTTATAACATTTTGTAACACGATAATAATATAGGTATGAATATTTACCGCTATTTTATACCACGGACCCTGCGGACCCTGTGAAAAGACGGGATAATGCTAGGGGGATGATGATGACCGCTATTTTATACCAATTTTTAAGTGATAAATGTCGTAAAATCCCTGTTCGTAGAACGCGTGACATACATCGTAATATCACGGGTTCGAATCCCGGTTAAGGCTCTAAACCACTGAATTTGACTTTATGAATTTGAATTCAAGTTTATATCACGTGATTTCCAGGTTATGTGTCTCGCCTCCTATTACATAGGATCAATGAATATTAGTAGTATGATACTCCTGTTCTTACTCCTTCGTGGGTACAGACGTGATGCTAAGTTGCGTTATTTTTATTAAAATGAATGCTTTTTTGTTTTTGGGTAGACGTTGTAGTCCAGTTGGCAGAACGCTTGCCTCTCACTTGGCAGTCGCAGGTTCGAATGATTGTCGAATTTGTTTTTGAATTCATGTTTGGATCATAAATGATTATCACGGGCTCAGCGATGAAGAGAAATCCGCATCGTGAGGAAACCCGCATTCCCGAGAAATACATTTTCGAAGGTATGTGACCTAAGTATTGGGCTAGTTTTCCCTTCGCGGGTTGGAAGGTCAGACAGGCAGTCGCTTGTGTAAAAAACCGGACCTTCAGGTTAGGTAAGCGGACCCTGTGAAAAAAGGGATAATGCTAGGGAGATGTGTGTGCTTTTCTGTTTTTGATTTTGGACCCCTCAAAAAAAAAAACAAATATGAAATAACCTATTCAAAATCTAATCAGTTAATTACATTTAAAGGAAAGAATCCAATTGGCCAATGGTTCATAATATAATAATAATATCCCTAGCGGATAAATAAGTTAGTAGTGATATTTTGATTTGCTTTCCATCCACTAAAATATTCCATTACATCTTAACGGTAAATCTAATTCGCTCCAAGCTCGTATTGGTATGGGACGGAGGGTGTCTCTTCTATACGTAGTATAATTGGGTAGTTTCGGTCAAAGATAAATTATGAAATTCTGATTACTAAATAAAGACAGATCTGTGGCGGAACCAACTAGTTGGCCACCTAGTTCCGCCCACATGCAACAGATGGCGCCACATTCAATAATGCAGTCTTCAAGTAGTCGTGAAACGCGATAGCGAAGTTTACACAGCAAGACGCATATATATACAACTTCCAACATAACACCGTCGGATCGTCGATCCCTAGTCACACTACCAACTTGTGGCTAGCGGGGTACTATGCTCAGTTCGGTACCCCGAAAACATCCTTTGGCGGCAGCACACCCTCGCCGCCAAAGACCTAATGGTGACAAAACACGTTTTCTTTTTTCTATTTAACTTATTTTTGAATTTTAATAAAAAAAAAAATGCAATAATAACTGCGTGATCACGTTTTTCTATGACGTCTCAGGTTGCATTTTCATACAAATTCCATAATAAATTCGTGTTTTGACGTTTGGTAAAAAGAAACTGATTTGTCTAGTTAGAGACTATCGTACTGTTATTTATTCTATGACAAGGGATTACGTATGACGAAGATAGTCTAGACCGAGACATAATGTGATAGAGAGAGCGGCAGAGAGACGGGATTAGGTTAGTTAGTGATGCTGAAACAATAATATTATTGTCTTGTGGTTTACCTAATACTATTGTTGCTGTGGTAATTATGGATAGTCTGTGGTGGATTGAGGTGAGAAACAGGTTACAGGAGTAACAAGTTTATACTGTGATGGTGTATATGTTTCCTTTTGTTTTAATAATAATAACATTGGTCGAACAGGCGCCATAGTCCCCCATAGCTCCAGTATCCCGGGCCACTAACCCCCAACCCAATAGCCCAGTTCACTTTGTTCCCATAATCTGAAATAGTCCTACACGAACCGGGGATTGTCTTTGGGTGCACTCCCATAGTGCATACAGGGATAATCGCCTCCGTAGGCCTGAGATGTAGAAACGACGTACAAACAATAATAATAAAACACTTTATTGCACACAAATTTTCAAGACATTTACAGGATTTGACTTTAATTTTTTTGTTTTGTTGTAGGACTTTTCAGGCCTGAATCACCTAATTGTCTGAAAAAGTAAGATGATTCCGTGCTTCGGAGGGCATGTTAAGTCCCGGTCCCGGCTGTTGGCTGTAAAAACACCTCCACCAACCCGCAGTAGAGCAGCGTGGTGGAGTATGCTCCATACCCCCTCCGGTTGATTTAGGGGAGGCCTGTGCCCAGTAGTGGGACGTATATAGGCTGTTTATGTATGTTATGTGCTTCTATGTAAGACAATACCTTATTTCATGTTGGGATATGAGACCACGGAATTCCTTTTACGATCCTTACACACCACCCTCGCTACCTCCACTCATCCAAGACTTCATGCATGCTCGCCGGTTTATGTTGGTCAGTAGGCTCTGCACGGTAACTGCGCCGCGAATTATATCGAGGCCTTCGACCAATAGCCGTTTGACGTCCATCTACGTAGACAGTATTCGTATCGTTTATTGGTCGAAGCGCTCAATATAATTCGCACCGCGCGCGTCGCGGTTGTCATGCAGACCCGGCAGGAATTGAATAAAACTATAAGAAAACGTTCAGCTTGTTTGCTATTTAATCATGTGGCGACAATAATTAACCCTAAAACAAAGCAAAAAGAAAAAAACACATTTCGATTTGTCGTGTAAAATTTTCCAAATATGCATTACTGTGTTTTGCTTTTGGGCAGCCGAATTAATGTAATTTAATATTTTGGTAGTGCACATTTTTCTTTCTTACTTCATTACTTCTGACCCTATGTATATTTCATTTGTTATCTACCACAGATCGTAGAAACAAGGGAGCTACACGAGTCCGCATGTCTCCTGTTAACTCACGCCCCCAAAATATTTCTAACTGGCACCAAGAGATTTCTGAGTGGACTACTACATTGATTTACTTACTGATTTGCCATTTAATTGCTTAGTAACAAAAGCGCGAGTTGTGATTGTGCGATACCAAAAAGCAATGAATGACGTGGTAAGTAACACACACGATCTTTACCTCAGTAAAACATAATCGTTTTGTGCATATTTCAGTCCCACCGGCTATGCTCCCGCGCCATCTCTCTATAATAAGTGCTTTGTAATTCCAAAGAAGAAATGAATGACGTGATAAGTTTTTTAACACGATCATTACCTCAGGCAAACATGTCGTTTTGTGCATGTTTCCGTTCCACCGGTTATGCTCCCGCGGCATTATATAACAACAATTCTGTGTTGTCGACGGTCATGACACCATCTGACCGTAGGCTTGCAGATTTATACGCTTCTGCCTTGACAGTCACTAATCTATCACTGTCTTAGTACATCTGACCGTCTCCTTAGCTAATCGATCTGATATTCTATACGATACATAGATCCATGCCATTTCCCACTGCGGTAAGCAGATAATATAGAATTCCGTTGGCTTCGATTCTGATACCTATGTCAGAAAAAGAAGAAGAATTATATCAAAGAATCAATAAAAAGTATGCTCTGTAGCATAGGGATACGGGTGAAAACCTCAACAGTTGCAGAGGCGAAGATGGAAGCCATGCAAGATGGAAGGGGAAAGTCAGAGGGACTATGACCTGGAACCAGATAGAGGGCAGCAGAAACTGTCAGTACTATTCAGAGACGGAGGACAGGAGTTCTAATACGGCTTTTAAATAGACTACTCTGGACGCCATCCCACTCGCGTCAGACAGAGTAATGCGGGGCAGAAGGCAAGAGGGAAACCACTGTTCTATTTTACCCTAAAAATTAGCACGGAGAGGAATGCTTATTAATTAGTGATGGTGCTTTCTTGATTCTTTCACATTCATTATATTACACGCATCTGTCCAGAGTATATACTGTGTGTACTACTTAACCTTTTTTATAATAAAAGAACTTCTCCAAATTGGTCAATGCACGTTCTTCTAGGTCTTCCTCTGACAGTCCTACTAACCTTTGCCTTATATCTATGATCAATCGTATTATTCATACGTTCCACGTCTACCCACGACATAACCATATCGTCTAATGTAGAATATAAATTCTACATTATATTTTACACCTCTCTCTGTTCTCACACTGTTTCCACACCACACGTGCGTGTGGTCACTTGTATATTTTCGTAGGTTGTCCAAGAACTTATAACGCAATTGCATCCTAAAGATTCCAAATTAAGAATGTCTTTGCCTACACGTCACTCCATTAGTAGAATAGGTATTTCTTCCCGTTCCCCCATAAAAGGATTATACGGTGATTTAGTTCTGTCTGTCTCCGTTTACCGAATTATTTACGAAATGTTAATCTTCTAATAACGTCGATGGAATAGAAACGATTGTGTCTTGCAGAAAGTCTATAAAGCCGTTTATTGTCACTTTGTCAGTGTGGATATTGTTGCCTATAATACAATATTTGATGAATTATTTATATTATCATCACTTTATAGTGCTCGGTAACAAAACTTTAGCCGAGTTTTTTGTCCACCAGTGTAAAACTACAGTCTTTTTATATACTAATCATCTACATAGCATTATCCCGTTTTTTCACAGGGCCCGCTTACCTAACCTGAAGATTTGACAGGTCCGATTTTTTACAGAAGCGACTGCCTGTCTGACCTTCCAACTCGTGAAGGGAAAACCCGGGAAGGTTCGGTCACATACATCCGAATGTGAGTTATCTCACGATGTTTTCCTTCACCGCTGAGCACGATAATCATTTATGGTCCAAACATGAATTCGAAAACAAATCCGTCAATCATTGGTTGAGGCCTGTGTTGGATTTATGTTCTAACAATGGGTATAATTAAGAAAGAAATGAAAATCTATACGTAGTTTTATTATTACCAAAAGATACAATGAGTCGTATAAAATCATATTATTTATCTCAGAAAGAAAACACAAAGAAAAAGTAATGCTTAGTCATCAGGGTTGAGGGGCATTCATGATATACGTAAGCCTTTATTACTCCCTCGCCGTACATTTCAGTTTACGTTCCTTCCATTCATGGTTTGAGACGTAAAAGTCGAATGTATGAGACGTAAAATTGAATGAATGAGACGTAAAAACTGAATGTATGTTTATTGTCATGCAACGACCCCCGTGGTCCAATTGTATTATTATGTACACATATTTGAAACACGCACATTAAGGCCTTTCAATAGAATTTATTAAACAAAAAACAACATAATAAAACAAATACAGGTGTACTACTAAAATCACAAAATATGAATACACAATGGCCCCGATTCCTGCAGACACCGCCTAATTTTATTTTAAGTTATATCCGTCATTTTCATATCCGTCGAAAAGGAAAGGGACGGATGATTCACAGCTCTTAATTTTAGGAAGAATGAGTAAATGAATGAATAACCCGGGCGAATCAAAAGGTACCTCGCTGGTATGCAATCCGTTTGACGTGCTGTCTACTTAACTGTGACGGGTTATTAACGGATGTAAAATTTTTAGACGGTTGGTTTAGATTTGTGCTTAAAATTGACGTGTGTTCCATTAATTTTATGCTTGTCGACTACCCGTCCCTTTCCTTTTCGGCGGATAAGAAAATGACAGATATAACTTAAAATAAAATTAGATGGTATTTACAGGAATTAGCACCAATGCCTCGAAAAATAAAATTCTTAAATTGATAATTGTAGCAGGGATCCATGCTTAGTCAAACAGCGCCTTGAGGCTCACCCGGCGTAAGGCCGGGCTTCCACTGACGCGGAGATGGGCGGAGAAGAGCGGAGATGTGCGGATTTGACCAATCACAGCGTTCGAGAGAGCGAAAACCGAAGACGCTCTGTCACTCTCTCCCTCACGGTGATTGGTCGATTCCTGCACATCGCCGCTCGTCTCCGCACAGCTCCGCGTCAATGGAAACGCAGCCTAAATGTGTCAATCATCGCATTGTCGCTAGTAATGTGCCGTTCCGAGCGGGAATGTGCCCGTTGTAAAAAATCTTTGATAGTAAGGTTGCTTTTCTTTTTCTTCAATTTGTTCTTTCTTGTACTTGTTAGGTAATTAAACTCTTTTTATGCAACTTTTGCGCCTTTTTACTGGAACGTTCCCAAAGTGAGAACATTAGGTTGCCACGTTGAACAGCGATGAACCTTAGCAGGTAAGACCCGGGGCGGGCATCACACCCCCTTTTTGGTAACTTCATTTGATACCAAATACAAATAGCAACAATACCCTTGGAAAAAGATCTTTACAATCCCATAACCACCGGACAATCAAGACGCTTCCAGTGACACTTCATTCGTTAAATTCTGACAGGTGGTTTAGAAGTTAGGAAGGAACAGGCGTACATATACATGATATACATAGCTATCAAACACAAATACCTGATTTTTGCTTAGCCTCAGTTGACAAAATGAGGACAAGAATAACCGCTGTTATTTGCTAAAGTGTACAAGTATGAAATATTAATTTAAATAAAGAATTTCCAAAAACAAAAACAAAACTTGCTAAAGCAATTGCTGCTCTCTTTCCACGAGCTCTTTATTTAATGATGTGTTTCGTTCTTCATTATAACTGAAACAATCTAAGTTACACGTACTTACCTAAATATCTATCCATAATAATTATGATTCTCGTTAGCCTAACGAATCCTTAAAGGTAATAAGGGATCAACTTTCACAACCACGAATTTCGACTCAGGAATGAATTTCAGTACCTACTTACACTGTTTATTAAAGATCGTGTTATTTGTAATATTTATTTACACAATAAGTGAAAATGATTCCAATATTTTTTAAAGAATTATTTTATAAATAATGACAAAAAAGAAAGTCATTCCTTACGAGACGATCTCCGTGGTCTAGTGGTTGAGCGTTGAGCCCACGATCCGGAGGTCCTAGTTTCGAATCCCGGTGGGAACATAATCACAAGTAAGTAAAATGTTTATTTTTTATAGAAATACAGAAAATATTGGTCCAATAAAACCCCCACAAAATCAATTCCTCGGTTTGTCTGTGGGAGTGACAAAAAACGCTTTGTGATCGCATTGGGGATTACATTCGTGTTATCTCTAACAATGTTAAAATCCGGACATCTCTTTACCAACTTCAACGTTAGTTATGCAAATATTGTTCCATTACTACACAAGTTTGATAACAGTGACGTAGTTTCGTTATGGTTACCACAAACGTATTCATTTTATACGTGACTGGCGTTCTGCCTCTATTTGTTACCGAGCCGCTCAGTCCCCTGTCATTTTAATGTCCACATTTGATATATTTACCAGCCGTGGTTGCATAAACCTTTATATTGCTATTAATACTCTTCTCTTTTTCTATCGTGTGGGCTGTGAGGTGGAGTACCAACCTCATCAATCCTAGAGTCAGGGTTACTATTGAGCCGCCAAAGGCCGACATGGCTCATGTAACGACTTATTACCTACATAGAAAGAAAGAAAGACAGAAAGAAAGAAAATTGTATTTATTTCCATATTGGACGCCACATTTACATTACAAAAATTAAAAAAAAAAAAAACAAACACAAAAAGACAAATAATTGCAGACATTAAATACACAATGGAAGCGCCCAAAATAAAAAAAGGATCTCCCTCAGCATAATGCCGTGTCACGTGCTTAGCACTTGTACATCAGTAAGCGTGCCTTCCATAAGATCATCTTACTTTCGGACAATCGGGTAATCAGTCTGCAATGTCCTAACCAAATAATGGACCGCAAAGTATGTTTTGTGCTATTAGTACTTACTTATCTGTTAGTTTTTTTTTTAATTGGTTCGAACCCCGGCATCGGATTTGCACTAATGAGTTATTATTTTATCTTCGACCGGTGCAGTGGCTATGCTGCTGCCTGGCTGGAGTCGCTCACCGGGCCTCCCTCAACAGGGTCTCACCTGGTGGTCTGACTCGCCAGCGGCACCCACGGATAAGACAACGGGCACACGGAGAGGCGAACTTCGCCCTCCGAGTCCCACCCCCGCGCTTCACCCGTTTCTGCGGGAGGCAAGTGGAGCCACATCAAGGGAACCATGCCCCGAAGGTATCTCCCCGTCGCGGGCGAAGCCCACTCCACGAGACGCGGTGGCCATGGTGATACCGCAGGGCACTGTCTCCTAACAGCTTCTTAATTCCCAATGTTTAGGCGAAGTTCCCCTTCGAACGAGCATACTCCACCATGCGGTTTCGTTGAGAAATTATGTACACAGTCCCAAATAACTAAATCCACAATTTTAAAACAAAATTCATAAGAATTTACCTTTATGTTCAGCACTTAAACGATTAGGCTCTCAGCGCGTTTACCTCTTTAAACAATTTAGAACCCATTTAAAGGAAAAAGAGTACCACTTATGTCTCTATAGAAATCATTAAGAGCCGCTTTGTGAATTCATTCAAATTTTTATGAACTTAATACGCGCTTGAGTTGGTGGGGTAAAATAATGGAGATGGGGTATTTTAACTCTTTCAACTTACTTACTTAAATTGTTCGTGTCATAATAGACGTGATTTTCAAGACGTTATTTTGTTTCTTTTTTTAATTTAAGATCGTAAAGGTTATGTCTTTAAAGTTGAGAGTGATATTAGACACTTTTTTCAAAGCTCCATTTCTTCTCTTTGTTCTTCTGTCGTACGACGATAGGTTTAATTTCAGCAACTGTATACTACACGCTCTTGAGACGGATGATTAACTCAATTATTTATCATGATCACTTGATTGCTTGATCACCTGACTTACAGGCACCGTAATAATAAAATTGGATACTTAATACCTACACCAGCTTGAAACTGCAAGGCTTCCTACCAACACATACATTTCTCACTATGCGTTGTGGGTCTGACTTCCGAATACATTCCGCTTAGGGACGGTACTGAAAAGTATCGGCGTCCGAAAGATAATATACGATCCCGACGACTCTATTACTCTAGCCATAGAGGCAGCCAATCAGCTCGCGACACCAAACACTTCAGGACCCCGATACCGACCCCGCCGGCGTGGTTGACGATTTCCCTCATTCAGCGCTTATCGCTATCGACCCACTAAGGTCGATTAATTCTTTCAAATATTTTTCCTCTCAGACGACGCCCTGAGCCGAGGTTCGCGCCCAACTGGGCACCATCAGGCCTGTTGTCTTAAACGTTGTATCGGGTGAGAGCCTTCAGCGCTCCCCATTTGTCCGGCCAAGTAGTTAATGCCATCTGCGGCAAATCTACAATAAGTCACGTCAAAAAAAAAATGTGGGTCTGTTGCGACGACTGAGCGGTGACGCTGTGTCGTATAACATACAAATGACACATACTTCTGTGTCATCATTCCGGCCAAGTTAATGCCATCTGCGGCAAATCTACAATAAGTCACGTCAAAAAAAAAAAACTGGGTCATCATTGTACATTGTCATCATCATTGTACATGTCACAAAATTCTTTGCGTAACGCAACGGAGAGGCAACCTTGTGTCCGCTCTCTTACCGCCTTATACCGGAAACGCGTGTACAAGTATTTGACATCCAAGCAAAGTTTAATCAGATTATTTGATAATTTATTGTGAAAAGTAGGTCACAATTACCAGGATGCCTCTGTACAATACCACTTAAAGTAGAACAAATCGATTGTCCGAAATGAGACCATGCGTAAATTACAAATTAGGGTTTTGACTAATACGTTTAATCGGGGTTTGAATTCAGCTGATCATTGAAATGCACAATTTTACATACACCACAGCCACATGAGGTTAGCGAGAAGAAGTTTACACTCTCGTTCATAAATTTTGTTGATGCTTGTAGTACAGTAAATGTTTATTTTTCAAAAAAAAAACAAAATAAGACTCGTTGATACAATAAAAACCACACAATACCACAAATCTAAAACAAAAAAAAAATCAAATTTTTAATCTGAAACAAAATAGTCTGAAATAAAATATTTTTTTTTTATTTTCTTTTTTTTTCATAAATATTTATTTATCATAAAGAAACAATAAAAACCCCACAAAACCAATTGCTCGGTTTGGAGTCGGAGGAGTCGAGTTCGCTCAAAAATATTAGGTGTTGAAACACAATTAACTTGTATACACATGGGGTTGTGGTAGATGGGCTGCGCCGAGTTTCACAGATATTGTTGACCTTAAAGATCATCTGTACACTGAAGGTCAGCGGTGATTATAAAGTTAGCTGGGGTGATTTAACTTCGTACATAATCGCTCGATTTGCAGAGTAATGGGAATCCTCATAGCCGCTATTAAATCTTACCTAAAGTCATTAAATAAAACTGACTAGCTTGCAAAATTAAAACTGTAAATTGCTTTTTTTAATCAATTTGTCAGTGAAAGGCTAAAAATATAACATTTAGGTCTCTCCTGTTCTTGAAAGCTAGCCACAATGGAAACCTTAGTAGTATTCTAGACCTTAACAACAACTAGAGGAGTTCGATTCCCAATCGGTTCTCTTTAGTCACCGTAATCGGAATTTTAGTAGAGTACCTACAGCTATGTCTATGTATGGCGGACGAGAGGAGTCCTAGTACGGCTTTGAAATAGACTACTCTGGACGCCATCCCACTCGCGTCAGACAGAGTACTGCGAAGCGGAAGTCAAGAGGGAAATAACTGATCTATTTTTCCCTAAAAAGTAGCATGGAGAATACTACACCGACAAGAGCGTGGCTCTTAAATTAATAAGTGATGAGCTAGCAGTGAGATATACAGATAGATTGTTTACACATCAAATAATAGGAACATAATGATTCATTTTAAATTCCATCTCTTTAAATTTAGAATTAATCATTATGATTCTATTATTTTTTAATTCAATGTACATACCTGAGTCTCCACCGGACTTCGTATTTTTAATCTTTATGAAAAAAAAATGTTTTATCATAGGGCTAATGCTATACAGGGGAAACCTTAGTGCAGGGCCCGCTATTAACTTGTGTTAATTTTACTTTTTTTGGTAAATAAATAATTTTTAACTTTTTTACATGTTTCAAATTCAAATTCAAATTCAAATTCATTTATTTCTTAAGTTTACAAAAACATTGTCTACAGGTAGGGTCCCAAGGCGACAATGCTTAAATATTCAATAGATTAACATTATAATAAAAATATGATTATGTCATGTTTTAATTATACAATGTCAACAATGTTTAAAATTCTAATAAAAATCCTAAAGTATATAAATTCTAATAAAATAATTCTGATCATCGTATTATTTATTATAAATAGTCATAACAAGGATATAAAAATAAATTAGAAATCTTATCATGCAGTCAAGTGTGAATCACCTCCCCACGTGTGAATCCGTGATAAACCTTACATCATTGATAATAAGACTTACATCGCTGTTCGATTCCCGGCTCGGGTTGTAGACCACTAAATTCGACTTTGTAAGTTTGAATCCATGTTCGAATCACAGATATTTGATATTATGTGGTTTTCAGGTTTTGTGACCGGTAAATAACGCGTTACCACGGGTGCTGTGGCAGCCCAGATAGTATAACGTTTGATTCACACTTTGAGGTCGCAGGTTCGAATCCAGCACAGCCCTAAACCAATGATTGTCGAATTTGTTTTTTTTTATTTCATTTTCTGTCGTTTTAATATTGAGAATTATGTAATGTCGGAATGAGGGACTTTCCAATCAGTTTTCGAATTCATGTTTGGATCATAAATAATTATCACGTGCTCAGCGGTGAAGGAAAACATCGTGAGGAAACCCACATTCCCGAGAAATGCATTTTCAGAGCTATGTGACGTAACCTGTATTGGGCTGATTTTCCCTCTGCGGTTTGGAAGGTCAGGCAGTCACTTCTGTAAAAAACCGGACCTGTCAAATGTTCAGGTTAGGTAATCGGGCCCTTTGGAGGTGATGATGTGCCTGGTAAATGGCAATAGGCTTCTAATACATGGGACTTAAACATAGCTAATGAGGAGTGGGTGTATGTATAGTCATGAGCAATATCGTGCTTCCACTTTAGAACCCTGTCGCACTATCATATTTGACATTTAATGAGACTTACGGTTTATTTTGTCAAAAGAGTTAATGTAACATGGTTTCAAAATGTATCATATTAATGCTCGTGAACGTACTGTACACCTTTTCTTCGGGAATAAAGACGTAATACTATGCGTTGTTTGTTATTCAATAATACAAAATTAAAATTAAAAAATATCTTCATTCAGTAGGTAACATAGTTACACTTTGAATAGTCATTCTTTACGTAACAAACGTCTCATCCGCCTAAAACTACTGCAGCTTCTCACAACCTGTATAGCTGGGGAAAAGAAGCTGCAAGAAAATATCGTTACAGGGCCTTAGATGTTCTTTGTCTTAAATACACTGTTATACAATTTAGTAATTTGGCTGCTTAATATCAGTGCCCAGACAGCTAATCCCAGGCATTCATATCTTCTAGATAATCACTAATCTTATAATAACCTTTTTTACAAAGTTTCTGTTTGATTACTGTCTTAACAGCCTCCGTGGTCTAGTGGTTAGAATGTTAGGCTCATGATCTGGAGGTCCTGGTTCAATTCCCGATGGAGATATTATCGAAATCACTTTGTGATACTGTCCTTTGGGGAACGACTTTTCAGGCAGTAATATGATTCCGTGCTTCGGAAGGCACGTTAAGCCGTGGGTCCCAGCTTTTAGCCGTAAAATCACCTTCAACAAACCGCAGTGGAGCAGCGTGGTGGAGTATGCTCCATAACCCCTCCGGTGGATTTAGGGGAGGCCTTTGCCCAGCAGTGAGACGTATATAGGCTGTTTATGATACTGTCTTAAAACTGTTCAAAAGTAAATTCTGAATGTCAATGGGAATCTCATTATAAAAACGTATACATTGCCCCTTAAAAGATTTAGTGATTTTATGCAGTCGACTCACATGTAATGTGTTATGTTATGTAAGAAAAAAAAAATACGAAATAAGATGTCCATTAATAATAACATTAACGTTAAAATGGCCGTTTATTCAATAAAGGGTAAAAGTCAGGCCTATGATGACATGAGTGATTGATCGTCGAAGATTAGGATGAATGGCGGAGTATTATTCATAATATTATTATTTATTTATGAAGTCAATTTAATAGGGCATTAACGACCTCCGTGGTCCAGGGGTTGAGCGTTGGGCTCTCGATCCGGAGGTCCCGGGTTCGAACCCCAGTGGGGACATAATACAAAAATTACATTGTGATCCCTATTTTGGTTAGGACATTACAAGCTGATCACCTGATTGTCCGAAAGTAAGATGATCCGTGCTGAAAGGCGCGCTAAGCCGTCTGTCAGTTACTACTTACTTAGAGGATGAGGTTGGTTATCCACCTTACAACCACGATAGCAGAAGGGTATTTGACTAAATGAAAGATAAATTATAAAATGCTAATTCAGAAATAGAAGTCAGCTTAATAAATACACGATCGAAAAACTCATCAACGTTTTCCATTTTTGAATTTTGATTATGACAATCAAAACGACGTAAGATTGCTTTTATTGATGACGGCCCCAGTGCCCAGTTCACGGTCTAAAGGTCCGGCTCCGATTCCCGGTCTAAATGTTCGGAACTCGAACATGTCAAACAAAACCTGCTTTCTGAGGCTATCACTATGACTGTACGTATACAGTATACAGTTCAATCTTTTGATTGTCTAAATGTGAGATTAATTGATCGTGTTTCGTGCTTCGGGAGGATTGGGGCAATCATTGTAAAAGATGATGACAAAGAAATCACACACAACTTATAGCATATTATAATCATTTTGGTCCTGTGGTTCTGCGGTTCACCGGCTTGCTTCTCAAACAGGGAGCTTCGGTTCGAGCCCTGGTACCGAACTTGCACTAATGAAGTATTAATTTATCACTGACACAGTTGCCCTGATCAGTATACAGCGATACGGCTCATCGCCTATCACGTTGGACTAACAGAAAGCTTGGCAATGCGTGGGTACTTAGTAAATCTGGCGATGGATGTACCTCTGACTACCCCGATGACGATATACATACATACACATACATAAACTCACGCCTATTTCCCACCAGGGTAAGCAGAGACTACAGAAATCCATTTGCTTCGATCCTGACACACTTCTCTTGCTTCCTCCACATTCATCAATCGCTTTATACACGCGCGCCGGTTTAGAGTAGATCGTATTAAACCTTTTCTAAGGACATCTCCAATTTGGTCATCGTAAGTCCTTCTCGGTCTTCCTCTGCCAGTCCTACCATCAACTTTCGCTTTATATACCGCTTTTGCAATTCCATTATCCTTCATCCGCTCTACGTGTCCAAACCAACCTAATATTCCCTTCTCAATCTTAGTCACTATATCGTCTTTCGTCGTTGTTGTTACGATATAGTTGTAAGCTTATGTGTTTTTATGTTATATAATATATTACAAAGTAACCAGGGGGTTTAAATTAAACGTCACATCGAAGCAGTTCACCTAAAAAGCAATATTGCTATTCGACACTACTTAGTTTTACATGCGCAAATGTCAAATTTAAATATTGCTTTTTGATGAATTGCTTCGATGTAGCCTTTTTAACCCCAAAACATTACAGGCCTAAGGCCGACCCTGTAAAGGAATTTCGTTGTGAATACGAAACGCGTTTAGTCCTAATAGCATTTTGTGAATGAGTAATTGGGTGCTTCGTTTATAAAGACGGTACTAATACAGGCCTGTATGGGGCAGAAGGGTTAATGGTGTAACGTACTTGAAACAAGCCTTGGGTTTGATTAGAATTCTCTAGAATAGGGATTATGTGGATTGGTCACGTGTACCGACGTGCGAAACATACGATTTATCTAATTAATCTGGTAAGCATAAGAGGTCAATCATTATTTTTCGCTTTTTAACGACACCAAAATATAAAGGCGATATTTCTGTGGGGGCTTTTTCAAATGTTAGTATTTTTTACTTCAATCTCATTACCTAACTTCTTTCGCACAGACTTTTTCTACTTATTTCTGATCTATAAAAGTGAGAAGATTTTCTTCAAGTGTTAAGTAAAGTGATAAGTGTGTGCAAGTGTTAAAATGTACTATATTTTATGAAATAACTTTTTGGATTGCTAACACGTTTCGAGATAAATTCTTAAAGAACTCTTTCTATAAAATTAAATATGAAATGTCTACATTTTAACCAAGTTGGAAACTTTGATAGGTACTTATTCGAGTTGGCGAATATCGTGGTTTCTTATCTGTAGGTCTTCGCAAACTGTCTCACTGGTAGCGGGTAAAAGACACTGAATTTTCGAACCACTAATTTGGCTTAATTATAAGAACCTTATTACTAAGTACAACTTACAACAATTTTGGGCGGCCTTATTGCTCTAGAGCAATTTTTTCCAATATAAAAAACGAAGCTTGTGCGGATTTTATTATGTATGAATTGAATATACTTTCCCTTATTTTATTTTTTTAATACGAATGTTGGTACTGACGAAGCCTGTGGTGGATTTACATTCTGTTTTTTTTTATTATTATTGTTTCTGAATAAATATTTTATTATAAAAAAAAAATATATAAATATATATAAAAATAAAAATTAAAAAATATATTCATATAATTTTTTGTGTATTTGAAAATTGTTTTCAGTTCTTTAATTAATAATATATTATTTAATTCATATTTGTAACAAGAATTGAGAAAGAGATGCTTAGATGGTTCGGGCATGGAGAAATTTAATGAAAGTAGGGTTATATAAAAGATTTATGATGTAACTGTAAGTGGTACAGTTGGAAGACGTAGGCTTAGGTGTACATACTGCGATCAAATCCACGACGTTTTAAAGAAAAGCCTGGTCAAATTAAACCGGCGAGCATGCATGAAGTCTTTGGAGAGAGTGGAAGAAGCGACATATGGTGTGTTCTTACTCGATTTTTCTCGCCAACAGTGGGACGGATACTTAGATATGTCTCTTTATAGAGAAATGTAACTCTCAGTATCATATAATTTGAAATTCTCTAATATACTCTCTATGCTATTAAGATACGGTGTTTATTTAAGAGACATTCTCGGTATCATTACTTAGATTACTTCATACTAACTGTAGTAATAAGTACCTACTTGTACCTATCTTACATCTCGAAGTTGTTTGCTTCAAGTTGATACGGATTATTTCTTGCAATTTTAGCTGATCTTAGATATCAAATTACTTTCGAAACAGTTATTTTCAGTACTTTATTATTAAATAGTCGTATTGCGGGCGTGAGTCGATCAAATAAAATTTAACCCACTTTATTGCATGGTAACAGAAACATAAAACACACGAATATATCAGATACAATTAAGCGGCCTTATTGATCTAAACCATATTGAAGACTATAGAGAACCGGAGAGGAAATATGATTGGCCACCTGATACGACACGATTCATTTACAACAAACATTATAGAAGGAAAAATTTAAGGGAAGAGAGGAAGGGGTAGACCTAGGATAACATTTATGAAACAAATAAAAGAGAAGGTGCAGGTCGTATCGTATAGGGAGGTGAAGGTTTTGGCGGGAAGAAGAGAGGAATGGCGATTACTGCACCGACAAGAGCGCAGCTCTTAAATAGAGAGAGAGATTGATCTAAAGCAATTTCTTCAAGGCAACCCTTGCAAGGAATTCGCAATAAATAAACTTGGATGCAGAATGGATGCAACAAAAAACTGCAATTATTTTAATAGATACTTTTACCTACAGTACACAATATATACGTAATTATAATAAAATACATATTCTGCCTTACCAATAAAAATGTAGCTATCTATTTGACAGCTAAGCAAATTTGAATTCAATTATCAAAATAAGTCGCTTCAACTGCACTTGGCCATCAAATTCCTGCTTATTTATACATCCACACTTTCACCGCTTGTTTATTTTATATTGGTAAGGCCTTTTATTTTCGCCAAACGAAACGAAAGTTTAGAAGATTGGAACGTCGTTGTGTTGAATGGCAACGCGCAGCCAATCTCTAGTTTTATAGCTGTTGGAGGAATAGGAATTTCGACTGTAGAGAGTATTGAAATTTTGGTAGCAGATGTTTTCAATTTTTTCTGCTTATTTCCTGTATAATGGAAACCTTTGCAGCATAATATTGTAGTAAGTACTTACTGTAAGTTTTGTAGATAAATTCGGCAAAATTAAGACGTTGAAAATCGGCAGCGCGCTAAACTCGAAGATGTAGATAGATAATTAGATATACTATAGATATACTTAAGTGGAGATGGGTAGGAGATTTGGCAAGACGGGAAGACAACAGATGGACTAAGGCGGTTACGGAATTGTGGCCAAGGATTAGTATACGATATCAAGGAGCACCAGGACATGGTCGGATCACATTGTGAGGTATGCCGGAGACAGTGGGTGGATAAAACTGAGTAGATAGACCTTTTGCCGAACTTTTGAGCCGTGGTAGCCCAGTTGGTAGAACGCTTGCATCTCACTTTGAGGTCGCAGGTTCGAATCCAGGAAAACTTTGCGAGGAAACTCACATTCCCGAGAAATACATGTTCGGAGGTATGTGATCTAACCTGTATTGGGCTGGTTTTCCCATCGCGGGTTAGAAGGTCAGACGTGCAGTCGTTTCTGTAAAAAACTGATCCTGTCAAATCATTAGGTTAGGTAAGCGGACCCTGTGAAACACGGGATAATTCTAGGTGGATGAGATAGAACTTTGCAAAACTGGTTCGAATATTATCTAGTTAACTCGGCAATACTGTTTCAAACCAAACCTTATTAGATAGGTACTTACATTGGATATCAGTTCAATACTTTCGAGAGTACCATGTTCGTAGACCAATTTAAATGTTTCAATCGTATAGTGGTTATAGCAACAAAGCAGTCACCAGCCAATCTTGAGCTGTATAGCCATTGGCGGAATAGCTTTCAAGCGCTGGAATTGCTTAAAGTACACTCAGGTCGAGTGAGGAAATGGAGTGTCTGTTTGCTTATTTGTGGCTTTTGAAAATGGAGCTTCGTTTGAATATTTTGTACGACGTGCAAAGAATTTGGATTGCTGGATGAAGTAAGAGATGGTAAATTCTTTGGACTGTCTATCTTGCTTATTTTAGCGTTAATAGACGATAGTTGAAAGTGACAATTTGATTTTGTATTGTTGGTTTCAAAAGGGAGAGAGAGTAAGAAAATTTTAATTGTAGCTTAAATGTACTTATGGCGCTGTATATTACTATGGTGAGGTTACTAGTCCATACGAGTCTTTAGAAGATTCGAACCGCAAGCGCTTTGTACCGAGGTGCGAAAAGACTAATTTTAAAAATGGGTCATTTTACACCGTTGTGTTTGGAACGATATGAATTTCCACAAGTATCTTTTGGGGTGGATCGATTCGGTCCACGGGTTAAAATTATCTTCACAATCCAAACCCACGGTGGTCCGAATTGAGGCATTAAAAAAAAGATTTTCAGAGATTTACACCGCGTAGCGAAACGACTAAATTATAAAGAGCTCTTAGTCCATTCGCACAGCGGTCCTATCCGCTTTGAAGAGTTGTGAAGTTCCACCACAATCCAACAGTACATTGCGTATCATTTGATATGGAAGGATCAGCCCGCATTAGAGCAGTGTTGTGGAGTATGTTCCATACCCCCACGGATTTTTAAAAGAAGGCATATGACAGGGAACAGCTGTTGCCGTGAGGGCCTAAAAACGCCACATTGAAACAATTCATTTATAAAAGCAATATTGCCATTTTGTTGACATTTTGACCACCCTGAACGTATTTGAAATATGTTTTATGTGTGTGTGTGTTTGTGTGTGTGTGACTTGCAGTCGAACAGATTTTCTATGCAAACAACTAAATAAATGCTTGTTTCGTTTCGTATGTTGTTCTATAGGAAGATAAACAACATTATATGGACAATGGATTTATGTTCGCTACCGTCTTTACCTTTGGGCCTATGGGCTTATTTGTGACAACGAGTTATATTTTGTTTGTGGAGTTTGTTGAGTAAGCAAATGCAGCATTACGGCTGTTGGGATGGGAAGTATTTGTTGTGTTTCTGTATTTTTAGCATAACATAGCATAGTACCACGGCTGTTCGATAAGGTAGGCGGAATTGCATAGCATGGAGAAAAAAATGTGGGATGGGGCATGGTATAAGAAGACCAAGTATGCTCAAAACTGACAGCTAACATTTGATGGTTAGGTTAGGTAAAGACTCGATTGCACATAATAGACTTTGAATTGGCAACGACGATATAATGAGAAGCGAGCCTATTGTCAAAGAAAGAAAGAAAGAAACATTTATTACTTCCGGACACCACAGACACAGACAGACAGGATACAAAACCTGGAAACCACGTGATATTAATTATCTAGAGGTATGATCCAAACTTATTATTATTGAGGAGCTCGGTGGCGCAGCGGTAAACGCGCTCGGTCTGCGATTGTTGAAGTTAAGCAACTTTCGCAAAGGCCGATCAAAGGATGGGTGACCACAAAAAAAGTTTTCATCTCGAGCTCCTCCGTGCTTCGGAAGACACGTTAAGCCGTTGCTCCCGGCTGCATTAGCAGTCGCTAATAACCATCAATCCGCACTGGGCCCGCGTGATGGTTTAAGGCCCGATCTCCCTATCCATCCATAGGGAAGGCCCGTGCCCCAGCAGTGAGGACGTTAATGGGCTGATGATGATGATGATCCAAACATGACTTCAAACTAAAACGTACATTAATTATACTTAAACAATAATATACGATTATTATTCTCGTCCTAATTATGCGAGCTATAACATTACATAGGTATACATTATGTAATGAAAGTTTAAAATTGTAATGTTGTCCGTCTACCAATATAGTTGCTAACAACGCAAACAACTTACACAACTTCGCAATAGTTTCCTTGGAACAGATGTGTTGGATGTTAGAACTTGTTTCACTGCGAACTAATGTTAGTTGAGATCGTAAAATTGTGTCTGATTTCACGAAAGTTATTGGATATAAAACGGCGAAGTTACGTTTAGCATCACGTCTGTATCCCCGAAGGGGTAGGCAGAGGTGTACGGTATTTGCACCCACTCCTCATGAGTTATGTTTAAGTTTCATAGAGGGCGAGCCTATTGCTACTAAACGGGCACAAATTCTATGATCCAAACATGAATTCAAACTCATAAATTCGAATTCAGTGGAAGTTATGTGGGTAGAAATCAAAACGGTTATTAAGGTCAAAACGGTTAGACCTGTAAGTACTTGTATAAATAAAACACATTCAAATGCTTCTTCTATCGTGTGGGTTTTGAGGTGGATGGCCAACCTCACCAGCCCCGGTGACAGGGTTATTATTGATCCGCCAAAGGCCTACTCATGTCCCATGTAACGACTACCTACTTACAACAGTAAGTAGTAACCAGCTTAATGTGCCTTTCGAAGCACGGATCATTTTATTTTCGGACTAACAGAGGATCAGCCTGCGATGTCCTGAGCAAATTAGTTATCACAAAGATATTTTTGTGATATATTTCGCCTTCGAGATTCGAACCCGGCACTTTCGGGTCGTGAGCCCAACGCTCAACCTCTACTGAACCACGGAGGACGTAAATGCTTATTTTTTGTTTCTCCTCAGAATTTCGCATCACTATTCGCCTTCAACCGTGAAACTATTCGCAATAAAAGGAAAATATTTTACTGGCTGGGAGCTGGTCGTAATACTTCCACGTAGTTTGAAACTTGTAATGAATTAAAAGAAACAGTTGGAATTTATTCAAAGTGGCTCGTTTCCCTGTTCAACCCTCATCTCCATAATTTTCGGGAGTGTCGCTAGGTCTGAAAAACTTCTCTGAATAATGTTTTACGATTAAAGGTCGTAGTACATTGTATTAAATAACAAATCGCTGTTTTTTTTAACCAGACGTATTTCAACTCGGTGTGATGCTCTTCCGCCCAAGTTGTTAATGCCATCTGCGGCAAATCTACAATAAGTCACGTCAAAAAAAAAGTTGTGATGCTCCTTAGCCAGACCACTATTCACTACACAATTTCTAATTATATATTATCAATAAAATCTACTGGACTTTCAAGTGTACGGTCACGAGCATTAATAATGTTTCACTTTGGTACCATGTCACATTAACTTTTTTGACAAATTGAACTGTAAGTCTCACTAAATGTCAAATATGTTAGTGTGACAGAGTCCTAAAGTGGGTACATTATATTGCTCATGATTGTACATCAAGAACAAAAATAGTACATCGAAGCTTTAAAAGAAAATTAATGTTATAGGGGGTCCGGCTAGGGAATATTTCTCCCCAGTCGCGCCATCGTGAGTCTCAGAGATTAAAATGTGTAATCAAGTTTAGTAATAAGGACATAAAAAAAGTACGAGAAGACGTTCAAAAAGCGATGAATTGTGGGTACTTAGTTCAACTTGAGATGATTTACCTCTGACTATTATTATTCTTACTATTACATACTACTATTATTACTTACTATTGGTTATTATAATTATAGTGGTTGGATTGGTTGGTTGGATTTTTTTTTATATAGATTTTCCAGAGGTTATCCAGGGATCTTAGACAAGTTGCAAACGATTATTACAATCGACACTGAAGGTGATATAAATGTTTGGGATTGACATAAGGTGACATGTCAATTCCATATACCTATGTTGATTTCTGTCACCGTCGATCGTCATAATCGGTTGCAACTTTCTCTCGACTGAGAATGTTATCTGATAGAATTAGGGGTAAGAGAAAAACTTAGAGCTTGGCGATAGCGAAAGGTGATGGTGGGAAAACTTCTACAAACGGCCGGCACAGGTTAGGTAATATTCCAGGTCTACGTACCAGCGGGATCGGTGTCTGGTCCTGAAATATTCACTGTCGTGAGCTGATTGGTTGCATAATTATAGCAGTAGTATGAACAGTGCAATCACATCAATGTCACTTTTTGTAGGTTTGCCGTAAATCACATTAAGTACTTAACCGGACAAATGGGGACCGCTCAGGTTCACCCGGTCTTACATTTTAAGGCAACAGGCCTAAGGATGCCCAATTGGGTTCGGCTCAAGGCGTCGTTTGAGAGGATTATATTGAAATAATGAATCGACTCCATCGGGGTGATAGCGATAAGCGCTGAATGGGGGAAATTGTTGACCACCCCGGCGGGGTATAGTGGTTCTAAAGTGTTTGTTGTGGCTAGCGTATTGACTGCCTCTATGGCTGGAGTAATAGGACAGGATCGTATAATTATTTTACAGTACCATCCCTAAGTGGGATATTTGGAGGGGTTGCGATCTATACGGAGTCTCACAGACATCATCATAATTCAGTAAACCGTTTACAACGGCCCTTATCGTTTCTCTAGCGACGTAAACACCGAAATTATAATTATTGATATTATTTTCCTCCTAACGACACCTAAAATGTATCTCTGCCTTAAATATGATGTAACAAAATACCCTGGACGCTATTGTGCGTATAGACAACAGACCTTTTGTATAAAGCTCTCATTATGTGAAATAAATGCTCTGCCATTAGGTATAATAAACGCTTCAGACTCTCTGTTTTGGCTGAAGTTTTCGTAAAGGTTTTGTCTTGAATAAATCGAAAGATTCAAGCTAGTATTAATGAAGGCATTTACTAGAATATTTTCTTGTTTTTGAAAGTGTTTCAGGTGGTTGAGACGTGATTATAGTTGAAGTTGTTTGTAACAATGCTTCGTTATTTTGTCGTGAAATATAAGTATTGTACATGTTCTCTTTGTTTATACTTACTATACAAGGAATAAAAATAAAATTTCTATTCAAAATACTAAATTAAGTAAATTAAATTCATCTTTATTGGGGTTATGTATATGTTTTTATAATAAAATACTAGATAATATTTTAAATTTTTCAGAAAATAGATTTAAAGCTCATGTGAAGCTTACTTTATGTAAAAAAGCTTATTGTAAGATTAATGATTATTACCTAAATGATAAAAATGTTTGGTATTGTGTTGCTCTAGTTATTAAATAACTTGTAATGTATACCCTCATTGATTTAAAAGATGTGTTGCTGTTGCAATTAATTTCTTGTAATTTTTTTCCTCAGCCATAACACCTTCCGAAATGACGTAAATTCAAACCTTACATTACATACATTGTTACATTGACCTTCAACAAGTTTATCCATGACAATTACGTTGCATAAATGATTCTGATATCTGATTTAAATATTTCTTTGTCATAAGATATAGAATTGCTTAAATTCAGTTTGTAAATTGCGTGTGTACTGTACACATTCGTATTAATAACGGTAACTAACAATACAATAACTCTTTATTGTACACAAAAGAGGTACATTACATAAACAATTGGTACAAAATGGATACGATTACAATTTATTTTAGGCAACCCTTACGTATAGGATATAATTTCAGTAAATGCTGGATGGACGGTGCCAAAAAAACCAACCATTAAGGTTTTAATTCTTTATCTTTCATAATTCTTATCTCGTTGAAAATAGATATATTTTGTACTGTTCATCTTAGATCTTGTATATCAAGAGCGGCTATCTGTATTGTGTAATGTATAGTACAGTTGGAGTTGAAGACAAAATAGTTATTAAATCGGGCATATTTTAAAGGTTATGGTCATTATAAGCAATTATGTCTTTTCTGTAGATTTGTTTACATTGAGTATTAGTCTGGTGAGCTAACACCAGTTCATTTGCCCTATTGCATATAATAGTGAGTTAATTACCCACATTTATTTCCTTACAAAATGGACATAAATAAACCAACCATTCAAGTTTTAATTCGATTATCATAGTATAAAATATTAGATAAACCACCGCACATAATTTATCGGAAGTAAAAAAATACAAGAAAATCTAGACTTTAAAATTAATGAACTCAGTTAAGTACAATTTTTTAACGATATATTCGATATTATTCTGAGATATTAATCTCAACTATCTTTCCTTAATATTCTGCTTACTAAAACTCAGTGAATATTTTCTTATTCATCAATCCCGGTGTCCTGCTTATCAACCGGCAGTGTCATAAAGAAACTAGGGATTACTAAGTGATTTTTGTCATATGTCCCCTCCGAGATTCGAACCAAGAACCTAAACGAACCCGATCGTGAACCTAAAGCTGGATCACGAAGGCGTTTTTGCTTCAATGAACAAGCGTTACTACACTACCCGTAGTGTAGTGTCATTCTATGTAGCCCGCTACATAGAATGACATTTATTAATAAAAAAAGAAAGTTAAAACATGAAATCGTACACCCAAGCATGACGTCACACTTCGGGGTGTATTTTAGATACAAGAGGCCCTTGACTCCAGGAGTTAAAGGGTCCTTAACATGCCGCATGAAGGATGAATATGATGAAATGAAAATTCAGGGATTTACTTGGCAGACCGAAACATTTTGCGTAGTAATTTTGTATATATTTTGTCGCTGATGTCGCGAACTGCCGTGCGTTATCTGCAGTGTTTGATGAAACTGATTTGCACCTTTTGCAATTGTCAATAAGACGCAAATCACTTTAGTAAAAAATTACAGATACGTCAGCTAGCAAAGTCAGCCACGATTTATAAGCGCGTATAATATTTTTCCTATTGGTGAGGAGCCCATTAATTACGTCTTCGCAATGCTGTGATTTGAACGTACTGTACCATATTCCGTCGTATGACACATCGTTTATAAAAACAGAATCAAGCCACTTTATTACAAAACTTTGAGGAGCTCGGTGGCGCAGCGGTAAACGCGCTCGGTCTGCGATTGTTGAAGTAAAGCAACTTTCGCAGAGGCCGGTCAAAGGATGGGTGACCACAAAAAAAAAAGTTTTCATCTCGAGCTCCTCCGTGCTTCGGAAGGCACGTTAAGCTGTTGGTCCCGGATGCATTAGCAGTCGTTAATAACCACCAATCCGCACTGGGCCCGCGTGGTGGTTTAAGGCCCGATCTCCCTATCCATCCATAGGGAAGGCCCGTGCCCCAGCAGTGGGGACGTTAATGGGCTGATGATGATGATGATGATGATTACAAAACGAAGATTAAAGACAATAACATAACGACTATAATATTCCAATAATGATTGTCAGAGATACATCCATCACAAGATGAACTAAGTACGAACCCCTCACCGGGCTTTTCTGTTAGACGCTCTCCTCTCGCTCCACTATCCCGCAGGGAAGAGTCGCTGCCGCAGCTTCTTACGCTGATGAGGCAGGTGGTTTGGGATCTTCAGTTAGTAAAAGCGCCAGTATCAACTTTACATAGTTATTATAATGAATTAATAAGAAAAAAAATTACAAATTAATACTTTTATTATTATTATTATTAATTATAAAAGTCGTGACTGAAAAGAAGTAACTGACGTATTTTTCCGAGAAGAGCGTCGCTCTTAAATTAGTGATCCTCTTCTTATCGTGTGGGTTGTGAGGTGGAATACCAATCTCATCAACCCTGGTGTCAGGGTTTTTACTGAGCTGCCAAAGGCCCCTGACATGGCTCATATAACGACTCTAACTGACTACATCAGTAAGTAGTAACCGGGATCAACGGCTTAACGTGCCTTCCAAAGCACAGATCAGCTTACTTTCGGACAATCAGGTGATCAGCCTGTAGTGTCCTAATCAAACTAGGGATCACAAAGTGATTTTTGTGATATGTCCCCGCCGGGATTGGAACCCGGGGCCTTCGGATCGGGAGCTCAGCCACTGGACCACGGAGGCCGTTAAATTAGTGATGATGATTATTATTTAATGTTAGCTTTGTAATAAAGCAAGCGGACGCTGTAACTAATACTATACGTGTAGGAAAGTGAGAATACTATGGAAGGATAATGAATGGGAATTTGATTGTTTATGGTATGAAAGGAGGATGGTTAATGAATGGGACGTAAGGCAGTTTTAAAAAGTAAGAGGGGGAGTCTATGGTGCAATGTCGGTCGGGTTACAGAATTTTGTTAAAATATAAGGAGTTAAGATATTTAGTAAGGATTAAAGGTATATAAAATATCCCGTGTTATTTCTATATTCCACATACGATAGGAAATACAGACACAGACGAAACAGACGGAATCGACAGTGATTTTGTAAGGAATCCTTATGACTTTTTCAAGTACCAACGGAACCATAAAGAGTAGTAATTATCACGATACGAAAACGACTTATTGTGAAATCTCAATCACAGACATCAACAAAATTGTTGGTAAATACGTACAACGTAAATGTAACTCGATTTATTCTTATTATTGACTAGCGACCCGCCCCGGCTTCGCTCGGATGCAATAACATAACATACATAACATAAATAGCCTATATACGTCCCACTGCTGGGCACAGGCCTCCTCTCAATCAACCGGAGAGGGTATGGAGCATACTCCACCACGCTGCTCCACTGCGGGTTGGTGGAGGTGTTTTTACGGCTAATAGCCGGGACCAACGGCTTAACGTGCCCTCCGAAGCACGGAATCAACTTACTTTTTCGGACAATCAGGTGATTCAAGCCTGAAAAGTCCTTACCAAACAAAGGACAGTCTCACAAAGTGATTTCGACAATGTCCCCATCGGGAATCGAGCCCGGACCTCCAGATCGTGAGCCTAACGCTCTTACCACTAGACCACGGAGGCTGCTCGGATGCAATGCTGAGGAAAAAATGAAATTATTTACGACATCACATTAAAAACCTCAAAAATAACAGTATTTCTCCACTATTTAATGTATGTATGATACATAATATAAACCTTTCTCTTGAATCACTCTATTTATTAAAAACTGCATCAAAATCCGTTGCGTAGTTTTAAAGATTTAAGCGTACATAGGGATATAGGGACAGAAAAAGCGACTTTGTTTTATACTATGTAGCGATGTCTAAGTGTCAATTAAGGAAAGCCCGTCACTCGGCGTTCCCTTTGAAAGCATTTACGATAAAAACCATCAAATATTTACATTATGATTTGTATTAAATTTCCTCATAAAAGTGATGCTTTTCTAATCGTTTCAACGGCTCTTTTAAAATAAAAGCTTTTGGCGGAGCTAAGTGTCGGCTTGCTACTTTATCTCCCATGGTTCTAATCTCGTTGATTTTTTTTTTTGACGTGACTTATTGTAGATTTGCCACAGATGGCATTAACTACTTGGCCGGACAAATAGGGAAAGCTGAGGGCTCTCACCCTAGTTATGAGTTTATTTTGTATGTGTTTTTTGTCTTGTGATGTGATGTTATTGTCACTTCTGTTTATAACTGTATCTGTGGTATTTTTTTCTATTTCTCTTTCTTGTAAAGAAATATATCGTTACATTTATCTCGGAACTTCCTATCAAAGAGGCTGCACTACAAATTATCTTCAAATTACTTATGGCTCTGCTTATACCTTCAATAATTGATGTGCTAGATATTTAGGTAAGGTTACATTACCCCAAAATATAATTTAAAATAAAAATAAAAGTTTACAAACTAAAACCATACTACTTACTATTTTATTTTATTTTCTGCGAAAAAACTACTTACGGAAAAATCGCAATCTGAAAAGTATGAAACAAACAAAATGTTTCTTTGACATTCTTCCGAAGAGTGATATTTAGGAGAGAGCTATAGCCGTGGTCGCATGCCAATCTTGTTTACCACGGCATACGACATTTACGTACTGTAAAATTATATATTTACTTAGAGATTTCATATATAAGGTGTTAGTGACATCGTAACGAAACCTTTGAGGAACGATTCAGCTCATTATTCTGAGTTTATATCAAGTGGAATTGTCCATCGCAAAAGTATAAAATTCAACATTAATTCCAAAAACCTAGAAAAAAACATGAATATTGCAACGGAAAATTCCACTTGATAACTGAGAATCATGGTCTGAGTCATCCCCCTAAGTATTCGTTACGATGTCACTAACATCCTGTATATAAGTTGTTTAGTTAGATGCGAGTAATATACCTACGTACGATTATCGTAAAGTGACGGTGTGCTCTGTTTATACATGTAAATAGTGTACTTGTCTCATGAATAATATAATAAGGACACGATACGGTGATTAACATTCGAGAATGTGTCGCAGATAGCAACGTTTAACGTCTCGGGAAGGGATATTATGTAATCTCCCAAATCTTGTTTTACACCAAACAAGGTCGGAAGAGATCTCTTTCAGAGATAAGTCTATCTTCTGTTTCAAAATGAGAACGCTGTTTAAAAAGTTCTAGTGACTCCGTCCGGGTGCGTCAAGGTATAGTTTTTAGACGATAGTACAGTCATGAGCAATATAATGTACCCACTTTAGGACTCTGTCGAACTAACATATTTGACATTTAGTGAGACTTACAGTTCAATTTGTCAAAAAAGTTAATGTGACATGGTACCAAAGTGTATGTATATTAATGCTCGTGACCGTACACCCCGAACATTCCATACAAGTGTTATACTACCGCGTAAGTGCAAGCGAGACAGACAATCCGCTCTCCTCTGTACTCCTTAGAGCCTTACGGCCATTTAAGACTAAAGTAAGATCCAAAGAGGTTGGCGCCCAATATGTTACCGTTCTAAAAGTAGTATTATTCTTTATTCTATGTCTATAAGAGAGAGAGAGAGAGAGAGATGTGTTGTAAAAGACGATATAGTGACTAAGATTGAAAAGAGAATGTTAATTTGGTTTGGATGCGTAGAGCGAATGAAGAATAATAGGATTACGAAAGCAATATAAACTATAAAGGTAAGGAGGAAAGGCTGGCAGAGGAAAGCCTAGAAGTACGTACGTTGACCAAATTGAAGATGTCCTTACAATAGGTTCAGTACGGAGTGATGAATGTAGAGGAAGCAAGAGAAGTGTCAGTTTTTAAAATTTTATTTTTATTTATATTGTTATGAGGCTTTATTTATTAAGATAACGTGCTTCCGATACATGTTTTACGGAAGATTTGGAAATAATTCCAGATAAATTATGTTTGTGCAGTCAAACACACAAGGAAACGCAAATAAAACCTATCAATATGATATAATACTGGGTATTAGTGACATCGTAACGAATACTGAGGGGGTTGATTCAGACCATGATTCTGAGTTAAAATCAAGTGGAATTTTCCGTCGCAAAATTCATGTTTTTTTTATAGTTTTTTTAAATTATTTTCAATTCTATACTTTTGCGATGGAAAATTCCACTTGATATTAAGTCAGAATAATCAGATGAATCATCCCTCTCAGTATTCGTTACGATGACACTTACACCCCGTACAAGTACATACGGTAGCCATATAAGTAGGTATGGGTGTTAGTGACACCGTAACGAATACTGAGGGGGATGGTTCAGACCATGATTCTGAGTTGATATCAAGTGGAATTTCGTGTCAAAAAATTCATGAAAATTTTTCTTTTCTTTTTAATTATTTTCCAATCCATACTTTTGCGACGGAAATTTCTACTTGATATCAACTCAGAATCATGGCCTGAACCCTGTATATTTGAAATGTAAACATAAAGCCCTTTTATTTGATATCCAGCATACTACCATTCGAAAAAAAAAAATTGGTCCTCAGTTTTTGTCCTCTAGAGGGAGCCACATTGAATTTAGCGTAACGTCACATAGCCTATAATAACCACCGGACAATCAAGACGCTTCTAGTGACACCTCATTAATTTGTTAAATCCTGACAGGTGATCTAGAAGTTATGTTGGAACAGACGTGCATACACACGTACAAACATACATAGCGTTCAAACACATAACCATCCTTTTTGTTTTGCCGAAGTCGGGTAAAAACAGCATGCAAATTAATTCTGTGTTGTCAAGATTAGCCCAGGGCCCAGACATAATAGAGTATGCTGTCAACATAATTCTATTGGGTAATAACACCACTGACCAATAGGTCAGTGCAAACGTTTGTTGCCTAAGTGTATTTTTCACTAACAAAAGGGACAATTTTAGGGTTTTATCAACTCTTTTTTTATTCTCTTCTAAATACCTACCTATTTTTATTTTGACATAATTTAAATAGAAGTTATTGCCACCACAAAACCAATTTTCTTTTATAACGCAAAAAGTATCTAACAATCTAAAAACTTTGTTACAAATTGAAACTTTGAAAACTTATTTACGTGTTTAACAAAGCAAATATTTTTAAGGTAAATTTTAACAACAATCAAAATTGTTAATTTATTAATTAACGCTCGAAGAAATAGGTACCAACCTGATTTATTTAATTATTTCGTTACAATAAATCTTTAGCTTTTCTTTTTACATATACAGCCAATATACGTCCCACTGCTGGGCATAGACCTCCCCTCATTCAGGCGGGGTTATGTAGCATACTCCACTGCGCTGCTCTACATTCTCCCAACATAATCTACATAAATAGATGTAGTTTCCTGAATATATATAAATATAATAAATTAATACAATATTATTACTATTAAATTTAAGCCTAAAGAAAATAAAACACGAAATTATATTTTAACTGTTTATTTTGTTTGTACGATTCATTAACTAATACTTAAGTATCATTACCAAGTAACACATTGCAACAAGAATTCAATTATTTGAACATAAAAACATGTTTTATACTTCCTAACGACAAATCACATCTATGTCGATATAGTGTATATTCTAAACGGCGAGTAATACAATAATTATTGCTGTTATCATTAAATTCTATTTTTTTTACATTATTTACATTAGTTTAAATTAAATTAATGATATACAATTCCAAGCGTTTGACGCGAGATTAAGTTTACAAAAAAGATAAAAATATTAGTTTTCTTAAAAATATAGTCGTAGAGTTCAATAATATATATATTTAGTTTTCTGATATTATACATATATATAATATAGAGTAGATATATTGGCTATATTTAAAAAAACTTTGTCAAAATAATGGTTAAATATTGATAATTGTGATTTCTATTTTCACGGTGGTAAATTCATAAATGAGATTTAATAGAATTTAATAGAATAAATGAAATAAATATCGAACTCTAAATTCTAAAAATAGAACAGCATTGAGGCTATGATATTTCTTATGTACATAGATCTCAATGAAAGCCATTAAATAAAGAAGATAAAAAAGAATGAATGAAAGTAGCCTGGTTGAACAACGAGGGACTTTTCAGGCTAAGTTCCCAAAAAAAAAAATAGATGGCCCTTTACAGAGTTACCTTCGTTTGGACTTCTGATTTCATGAATAAGAGACATGCATCTTTTATCTTTGTTTTTTGGGTTATAAATGATGACCCTTGTTATTATATCCAAGCACAACATTTCACCCATTATTATACTGGTCAAAATAAAGAGATGCTAATTAGTTAGCAACATAATTCTATATAATATACATTGTTTTACATTGTTCTATATAATATATCTGATCTAGATATCAAGCAACAATTATTTTTATATATGCCTCTGCCATTGCATTATATTTAGAATAATGATGTACCGGAGCAATTAGAAAATAAGTAATTATTTTTTTTAAATTTGTACAGCGTTATCTATATTTCTTTGAAGAACGTAGTCCCTCATTGATCAGTTGTCGAGGACGCTGCGGTGTTCAGCCCACGTCGGTGTTTGAATCATTTACATTTCATTTCCTCTTACATTTTAATGGCTTCCTACGAACGATGCTTCAGCGGAGTTCTGTTTTCAACATTTCAAGAAAACAGGATTTGATACAGAATTCGAAATTTAAACTTGAAGACAAAGCTGGCAAGAAATTAAAATTATTTATATATTATTACATTACTGAATACATCAATTTCAAAGTTTCAGAAATAGGTACACACAAAAATTAACATTGAAAAAAATTAAAGAAAATAGAAAAATGATGTACACAGACAATAAATAAATATGAACTTTTTAACACTAAAGATAATAAACTACTTAGTAAATTGATTTCCTTATTAATATTTCTATGTCTAATACAAATCCAAGATGGCATCATTTCCGACATTATCTAAATTTACACCTTAATAAGAAGCAATTTACACAAATTATTCTTAAATCGACTATTTCAAATAACACTTAATAATTACGTATTTGTTTTCCCCTTTTGCAAACAAATTTCATTTAAGATAAAAGTTACGCTTGCATTAAGATTAATGGAAATGGCAGATTTGAAATTCCTGTCTTGCTTATCTTTGGTTATGACAAAATTAAATAAAATAAATTCAAGATTCTTAATTACTTTTAATTATGCATCCAGTTGTTTAATGTAAAAGCCTGCTAACGCGCATACTCTATTTACTTATTGATTTTTTTTTATTATTTTATTCAAAGTAACAATAAAATACGGTGTCTCATAGATCTATCGATAGGTTGTCAGAGACTATTATTATATTTAACTTGGCTCGTACGGTATTTTCTACTTGACCAGACAAGCTAGAAGTCATCAGAAATACACGAGAGAGTTAATTTATGGAAACGTAACTGCGTTTCTGCCCCTAAAACAAACACGCGTGACGACGCTTCTATCTGAACGCTTTTATACATCGCCGTTATGTTTGAATTTACCGCGAATATTTATAAAATAAAAATACAACTGTTTTTCACCCTTTCTAATAAATAATTCCCCTAACACAATACTCAGTGTGAAGCAATTACCGGGAGATAATAAACCGGATTCGTAATTATTACGCACATTTCATTTATAAATACGACGGAAATTCTTGTCATCTTAAAGCTCGTTGCGTTAATTCGGAAATGGAGGATTCGCGTGAGTGTTCGGATTCAAAGGAATAATAATTACTTAAGGAATATGGGAGTGTGAAATAATTATTAATGAGACAATAAAAATAATGCAAAAATAATAAGTTGTTCAGTTTATTTTATAAATTTAATTTTATGTTATTATTTATTATAATTTTCAGTGTTCTGGGAAATTTGAAGTGACATTGGATCAGTAAAACGTTCATTAAGATTCATTAAAGGTTGATGAGTTCATTAACCTTTTTCAAGTACTTAAGTAAGTATGTTTAAATTAGTTTGCGATATTTGAGCCCAGTATTCGTAATGTCAATTATACCTCCTCTATAAACGTGAGTGAATAATAAATAGTTTTTTAAAATAGAAAAAGGGGCATCATGTCTTGTACGCCCAATATATCTCATTCAATGGCCCCGATTCCTGCAGACATCTCCGATTTTTTACTTTAAGATGTACCCGTCATTGTCTTATCTGCAGACAATAAATGAGACGGATGATTGACAACTGATAATTTTTAAATGAATGAATAACCCGGGCGAAAAAAATAGGCATCTCTCTCATATGCAATCCGTTTGACGTGTGCTGTCAACTTAATTCTGTCGGGTTATTGGCCAATGTAAAATTTTGAAAGGGTTTTTGAAATTTCTGTCTATAATTTACGTGTGTTCCATAAATTTTATGCTTGTCGATTACCCATCCCTTTTCTTTACGGCGGATAAGAAAATGACAGAAATAACATTAAATAAACCCAGATGGTGTGTACTGACAGGAGGAGCTCGGTGGCGCAGCGATTAACGCGTTCGGTCTGCGATGAAGTAAAGCAACTTTCGCAAAGGCCGGTCATAGGATGGGTGACCACAAAAAAAAAGTTTTCATCTCGAGCTCCTCCGTGCTTCGGAAGGCACGTTAAGCCGTTGGTCCCGGCTGCATTAGCAGTCGTTAATAACCATCAATCCGCACTGGGCCCGCGTGATGGTTTAAGGCCCGATCTTCCTATCCATCCATAGGGAAGGCCCGTGCCCCAGCAGTGGGGGACGTTAATGGGCTGATGATGATGGTGTGTACTGAAATTAGCACCAATGTCTATATATACTGAAAATAAAGACAGTATTAAACTTTTAATGAACCAAAGTCGCTTCAAATTTCCCAGAATACTGAAAATTATGATAAATAATAACATTACATTAAATTCATGAAATAAACTGAACAACTTGCCGTGGCTACGACGTAGTCTATTGTTACGCGGCGTAGCGCATTGCTATTACGTGACTTCAAAATGATTAATGATTTTCTGTAGGCCTAACTAACCAAATTATCTCTTGTAACTAATACATGATTAATCCGAGTTGTTATTATAATTATCTTTGCTTGATACCTTAATGCGTGGGAGGGCGTTGTTTATCGCTGTTCCGTGGTCGACCGCCACCGTGTGCCACCGAAATGATACAAAATGTGTTTATATGAGTGGTTTCTTATAGTTTGTAATGAAAAAAGAATATGTTTACTCAGGTTAATTTCTTTTTTGTAGCCTAAAATAAATTGTTTATTATATTTAATTTTCACAAATAGGATTTCAAAACTGTCATTCCTTACGCTTTATTCTAAATATATCACAATGAATAACTAATAAGTGAATACTTTATAGAAACGAGTGCTTATAATTTATTTAAGTATAGAGATTAAAAATAGTTATATTATAATTTACAAACTACGTATGAAAAAGCGTTGGAAATTTTGAAAGAGATCTTCGTTTAAGATTTTTTTTTAATTAGAAATCTTAATGGTTACGAATACTTATTTACATAGAAGAATTTAGAGACAAGATTTTATTTATGGTTCAAAGAGTTGAGACATATAGTAAAAATATATATTTGTTTACGGAGGGTATAATCGCATTTTTTTATTTAGCCGTCCAATTTATTATTTGTTATTCGATTATATATTAGCAATGGTATGTAACCTAACCTATATTGGGCTGGTTTTCTCTTCCGTGCTGGACGTTCAGACAGGCAGTCGCTTCTGTAAAAAAGCGGACCTGTCAAATCTTTAGGTTAGGGAACCGGATCCCGTGGAAACGGGATAATCGTTGGGAGATGATGATGATGATGATAATGGCAATGATATTTCATGGATATCACTTTTATATTATAACAGAAAGTAAGATATTTTACAAAAGCAAATATGTTTTAAATTGTACAGACTTCAATTAATAAGTAAAAGGAAAATATAATAATTGTATATTATTAAAAAATATAGGCCGATACTTTTAGTACAGAGTTATTGAAACATTAGAAACAAAATTATTTAAAACACACGAAATATCGCATGATACGTGACATTGCAAAAGAAATAATTATCGTGACTAAAAAAATAAAAAAATATTAAACACACGTATGCAATGGTCATTATTTTTATTATTACAATGCTAACTAAAACAGAAATAGATAATTGTGAATTTAATTACTCACAGAAAAAAATACAACATGGCATCACGCCTACATCCCTGAAGGGGTAGTCAGCGATGTACATTATTACACCCACTCCTTGTCAGCTATGTTAGATCGAAAGATAATTACACAAACATCAACAAGAATAAATTAAAAATAATTCAGTTTTTCCGCATTATAGTCCATATGAAATAAATCTCATCATCATCATCATCATCAGCCGTACGACGCCCACTGCTGGGCATAGGCCTCCCCCAAGGATCTCCACGACGATCGGTCCTGCGCTGCCCGCATCCAGCGGCTTCCCGCGACCTTCACCAGATCGTCAGTCCACCTTGTAGCGGGTCTATCCACTGAGCGTCGTCCGACACGTGGTCGCCATTCTAGAACCTTTCCGCCCCAGCGGCCATCGGTTCTCCTCGCTATGTGTCCTGCCCACTGCCACTTCAGCTTTGCAATTCTCCGAGCTATGTCGGTGACTTTAGTTCTCCTGCGGATCTCCTCATTTCTGATTCGATCGAGCAGGGAAATACCGAGCATAACTCTCTCCATTGCCCGCTGAGCGACACCGAGCCTCCTCACGAGACCCATAGTAAGTGAAATAAATCTACTATCATTTTATACTTTCTATTTCTGCTATGCAATAAAGATATTTATAAAAAAGAAAATAGGAAACAAGGTAATTACTACGTGAAATATACAGGCCACATGACAGGAAAGTAGTATACACCTTAGTCGGAACGAGACATCGGAAATCGAATATTATAATTCTGACAGCTGTCAGATTTTTTAAACTACATTTTCCGGACAATAAGCTAAATATTCAGTAAAAAATAACTACAGCTAATGACACTAAGACATTTAACCTTTATCTAGTAATTTAAATGACATAAAGTTCGTATTCCTTATTGCCTTTAAAATCTAAGCTACTCACAATTATCTAGACTTTGAGCAACTATTTTATACAACTTATTTCACTATTATTATACTATGGACTAAGCCATGAAGAAAATCAATTCCTATAGTCAATTTAGTAGTATGTACTTTCATATAATAACTATTATTATAGAATTAAAATGTAACAAAGGAATTTTAACGACATTCAAAGAAAAGTAGTTAAATGTTTCATTATTCAACTCAACAAATAACTCTATAATTAACCTATACAAATATCTATACGAATCGATTTAATGTACAAAAGTTATTGTAAAGAATAATTCATAGCATTTTTCATCCGTAACTTTCATTACTTGTAATTGGAATTCGAAATTGGCTAAAAGATAAAATTAAATAATATTTTAGACACCCAATAAGAGTTTGCCATTAACAAAACATTCAAAAATAATAATTGACAGAATGCGATACGATACGGTCGGTAAACGCTATTAAAGTCGTAAATAATTTATTCGATATTCCAATTCTGAACCGTAACGCTAACGAGAATCATGAAATGAAATATCGTTTGATATTAACAGTAATTATAATATTTGATTACAATACCGTTCGTTATTGCTATTAAGCAATGTATTCTATCACAAATATGACTTAATATTAGTTACGCAAGTAATTATCCTTAGTTTATCAATCACATCCAGAACAATATTTAGCGTTTGATAGATGGGAAAATTCAGTATTTTCCCGGTAACGACGAAGTGTTTCTAATAAACCCACGAATTTATTTGCAGGTAAAACTAAAGTGAACAAACTTCAACAACTTACAAACTTACAGCAAAGATTCCCGAGCGATTCGTTGCTCAACCGCCTATTCTACCACATCTCTAAATTACTTTAAGACTACAACACACTGTCCTTTTGCGACTTGCGATTTTTAGTCGCGTCGTTTTCACTACACGAATTGGGCCGTCCCTGTGTCCTTCCAGCAACTGAAGCAGCAAGGCAGAGCGCACATGAGCGTGTTTTTGAACGCGTCTCGGAAGTCGCGATTGAAATACGCGTAAATGAGCGGGTTTAACGCGGAGTTGAAGTAACCGATCCAGAATAGAACGCCGACGACCACGGATGGGGTTTCGCACGGCTCGCCGCACACGTTTGTTGTGACGTACCTGGGAATAAACATGTAAATATTTAGATACCAACCCAACGTTTCCACTGTCATTATATATTTAAGAAAATATATAACTACTGGTCATAATAAGATACTTTTAAATACGTTTAGATTAGCTCCAAAATATATTTTCTTAAATATACCTCCCACAGACTGCTGGATCGCGATGAATAAAGAAAAGACCGAATGCCTTTAAGCATCCCTTACTATCTTCCATTTTAATTCAGTTTTTTTTTCAAGCTAGCAAATTTCAGTACGCGTCAATGTCATTAGAGTATTTCCATTCTAGCATATAGAATATAATATAATAATAAGTATATATGTTTCTTAGACAGAAATCTGTACAAAATCTTTGTTAGTAAACACTATTAATACTCCGGCGAGCTAGCTGTTCATAGTCTTACTGTGGCTATCTCGGCCGGGCGATCTCCGTTAAGATAGGCATCGACGTATTAATACCAACGTCATAATAAAGCTCGTCATAATGAGTAACAAGCATGCACTTTTAACAACTCACCAAAGAAAAAATGGCAGCCAGCAAAGCAGAAACGCGCCGACGATGATGCCCAGTGTCCGCGCAGCCTTATGCTCCGCGCGCCAAGACTTCCCCGCGGCTCGCAGCGTCGCACCTGCGCAATATTACCTCTTAGATCGTGGCTACGACTACAGCGGGCAGCGGGAGCGGTAACGACTATGAAACTCCCGTGCCGTTTTTTTATAGTCTCATAATAGTCGCTAAACGGAACAGTGAAAAACGGAACAACGCTAGGAAGATGATGATGTCATAGTCGCTACTGTTATTACCCCGCTACCGGTTGGCGTCAAGTTTGTAGGCTAAGGTCATGACTTTGACAGCTGTAGATAGCCGACCGAGAGCAGTATGGCGGCGAGAGCGGCAAACTTGTTCCAATCGTTTTGTCCCTATCACCATAGCTGCAGTGTCCGTTGTTATTTGCGACCGTATGTCATAACTTGGACACAGCGCGCATCGAGTGACAGAGTGAGGTGAGAATTTACTTAATAGTAAGTAACCTAATGGTTGCCTGTCCATTATCACCAAGCTAATGAGTATTACGGTGAGCATTAAACCGTTTACCGGGTGAGAGCCTTCAGCGCTCCCCATTTGTCCAGCCAAGTAGTTAATGCCATCTGCGGCAAATCTACAATAAGTCACGTCAAAAAAAAAGAGCATTAAAAACATCCACGAATAGAATTCGTGAACAGAAGTGCTCTGCATTGAAGAATTTTATTTCCTTACAGCGCTCCGTTCAATAGCTCGATATTATTAAAAAGGTGACGGCCTCCGTGGTCCTGTGGTTGAGCGTTGTGCTCACGATCCGGAGGCCCCGGGTTCGAACCCCGGTGGGGACTTACTGATGTAAGTACGTAGTCGTTGCATGAGTCATTTCAGGGGCCTTTGGCAGCTTAGTAATAACTCTGACACCAGGGTTGATGGGGTTGGTTATTCACCTCACAATCCACACGATAGAAGATTAAAAAGATGGGGTCGAGAATTCATACAAATACATAACGCACCCACCTCGCTGCTCGCTATGCTCGTGGCCACAGTCTTAATATTCACTTCAGACTTATTTATGCTATACTATGAGTTTTATTAAACTCTTGCATCGTACAAGGTTTTTACTTGGGTTTTCGAGCGAATTTTCATAATATGACAGGTTTATAAGTCTCACATGATATTGAAGTAGTGGCAAGTAAGGTTCCCGTTAGACATTTTAACTCTAGCCATTTATTTTTATCAAGTAGTTAGACGGAAGTTACAGAAATCCTACTTTGCTTATTAGTCTTGCTTATGTAGTAAAATACGGAAGAACAGTAATCACACTTATTTATTCTGGTATCAAGAAAATAACACTTAACTTGGTAAACACGTCCGATGTCGACAAGGTCCCCAACGCAAGAGAGCGTGTATCAATCCGTCCGATTTGACAACCCCATTCTTGTGTTGCCATTTATAGAAAAATGTTTTGTAACTGTCAACGAACTATTCAGCCTAACACTTTGTATTAAAATAATAGTATAATGACTGACAGAAAGGACATAATAACATGTAAACACACAATGTAAGCTCATGACTCTTTTCAGTTCATATTCGATAAAAGCCGGACCTGTAAATCTTTAGGTTAGGTAATCCGCCCCATCAATTGCGTCTTCGCATTGCTATGAATTCATCGTACTGTATCATTGTCGTATGGAATTGTCGTTTATAAACAGAACCAAGCCACTTTATTACCAATCGAAGATTAAAGATAATAACATAAGCTCACGGTTATATCCCCATTGGTATTGTCAGAGATAGAACTATCACAAGATGAAATAGTCATCATCATCAACCCATAAACGTCTGCTGGGGCACGGGCCTTCCCTATGGATGGATAGGGAGATCGGGCCTTAAACCATCACGCGGGCCCAGTGCGGATTGATGGTTATTAACGAGTGCTAATGCAGCCGGGACCAACAGCTTAACGTGCCTTCCGAAGCACGGAGGAGCTCGCGATGAAAACTTTTTTTTGGTGGTCACCCATCCTATGGCCGGCCTTTGCGAAAGTTGCTTAACTTCAACAATCGCAGACCGAGCGCGTTTACCGCTGCGCCACCGAGCTACTCTAGATGAAATAGTCCCCACGCTTAAAACCGAGCTTTTTGTTAGACTAACGTAATATGTGTAACTACAATCAAACAAGCCAACTATGTTATTGAATATTGCACTTTAGATAAATCATTCATTGGTGCAAGTCAATTTAAGATTATAATCTTAACGTTAAACAAGAAACTAAATCCATTTTTTGCTTTCGTTAATTGCTTGTCGAAGTTTAAATCTAGAATAGAGATGAAGGACATACTGTGTGACGTCATTCTTAATCATTGGCTATTATCACACCCCGGACACTTCTTACAAAACACCTCGTTTTACACAGACACTACACATTGACGTTATCATACACGCGCATCTGTGTGTGTGACGTCTGGCCCCATACGAATGAAGACTAAACTATTTCTGAGGACGGGTGAGATAAACCTAGCTCAGATGCTCGTGCGGAGCGGAGAGTTGCCGATCTATACGTAGTAATATTCCTTATAATATGGTATTATGGTACATTTACGCTCAACAGTTCGACCAGTCTTCTTTCCCTTCAGAATAATTACGAGCGTATAAGGTACGGTAAGGTATTTCCCGAACTCATTTGATATGACAAGGGGTAACCACTCGGTCTTTCAAAAACAAATTCACATGCATTCTTTAACCAAGTCACGTACACTCCTCTCCTATCTCGTTGCGGCTTTTAGGGACCAGTAGTAACGTTATAACGAAGTGAATGTTTCCAAAACGGTAGAAACTGATGTGAATTTGCATAAATTTAAAATGGGATTTCGACTATGAGAGTTCTGTAATGAACTAGCTTCATCATCACCAGCCCATTAACGTCCCCACTGCTGGGGCACGGGCCTTCCCTAAAGATGGATAGGGAGATCGGGCCTTAAACCACCACGCGGGCCCAGTGCAGATTGGTGGTTATTAACGACTGGTAATGCAGCCGGGACCAACAGCTTAACGTGCCTTCCGGAGCACGGAGGAGCTCGAGATGATTTTTTTTTCTTTTTGTGTTCACCCATTCTATGACCGGCCTTTGCGAAAGTTGCTTAACTTCAACAATCGCAGACAACGAGCTTTTCCCCAATAAACTAGCTTAGTAACTAAGAATGAAAGACAACAAATAATAATATGTTAACTTGGGTTCGCCGTATTGTAAGTTATTTCACATATCAATGCAGATTATTACAGTGACAGTCGTCGTTACGTGACCCATGTCAGGGGCCTTTGGAGACTCAATAATAACCCTGACACCAGGGCGATGAGGTTGTTAATCCACTTCACAACCCACATGATAGAGAAAGAGGATAACAGTACCAACTACATGCAAATTCATTTATCGGTTCGAGAACCAGAACATATTAGATCATAAGACAAACTTTCTTTGATATTATTATTTTTGCCTTATTAGAGCAATTAGGCCGCCCAAATTGTACTGTATTGATGTGATATGTCTGATTGTTGAAAATTAGTTCTGTGTAATAAAGAATATTTGATTAGAGAGGAGCTCGGTGGCGCAGCGGCAAACGCGCTCGGTCTGCGATTGTTGAAGTTAAGCAACTTTCGCAAAGGCCGGTCATAGGATGGGTGACCACAAAAAGAAAAAAAAATCATCTCGAGCTCCTCCGTGCTTCGGAAGGCACGTTAAGCCGGTGGTCCCAGCTGCATTAGCAGTCGTTAATAACCACCAATCTGCACTGGGCCCGCGTGGTGGTTTAAGGCCCGATCTCCCTATCCATCCATAGGGAAGGCCCGTGCCCCAGTAGTGGGGACGTTAGTGGGCTGGTGATGATTTAATACCTACATAAACTAATAGTTTTAAACATTGAGCTAAATATAAGAAGCTTCTTATCGTTTGAAAGATTACTTTGAGAGATACAAGTTGAAGTTTGGTAATAAGTTAAACGATAATCTTAACGGCTGTTGTTATCGTATTTGTAACTCTTTGTACGTACCAAGGATATTTCATCTAAAACTACGACACTTGAAACACAAAATATGAAACTTTATAAACTGCCTATATACGTCCCATTGCTGGGCACAGGCCTTCCCTCAATCAACCGGAGGGGGTACGGAGCATACTCCACCACGCTGCTCCACTGTAGGTTGGTGGAGGTGTTTTTATGGCTAATAGCCGGGACCAACGGCCTTCCGTGCCTTCCGATGCACGGAATCATCTTACTTTTTCGGACAATCAGGTGATTCAAGCCTGAAAAGTCCTTACCAAACAAAGGACAGTCTCACAAAGTGATTTCGACAATGTCCCCATCGGGAATCGAACCCGGACCTCCAGATCGTGAGCCTAACGCTCTAACCACTAGACCACGGAGTTATGAGGATTTATGAGACGTAAACAATTTTTAAATATTAGTACTGGCTGAAGCTATCCATTAAATTGCCGAAAGTTTGGCGTGACTCTCACGTTATCGAGCGTAATTCTCCTTAAATACCCACGTGTCTGTGAAATCGCGAAGTCGCGCGAATTTGCACGCATCCGAACGAATTCGCGCGCAGTCATGTGATTCACGTAACCTCCCCGTTTCACTTCGCTAGCAAAATGAAATATCCCAACAATGAAAACAAATTGACAATCCAATTATTACAATAAAGCATCGTAAAAAAAATTGTTTTTGTTTGGTATTTTGTAGTCATGTTTTTAAATGTAATTTAATATTCTGTCGGGTTTTATTGGGAATGTATTTAAGAGATTAAGGACTTTTCCTGTATGTTGACAATGCGCACGTTCTTCGAATTTGTTATGAAAGCTACCTATATGTAAGAGCTATGTGTATTTGTACGATCTTACAAGTAGCAGATATACAGAATCTTCCATATCGTACGCGCTCTCAGTATTTTCAGTTTTGTATGGAATGATAGGCATAGATTTGGTAGGCGCCGCTACTTCAAAAGCGCACCCCTGATGCCGGGCAGCAGCGGTATCAGTACTGGTTGGAGGCCGAGGAAATGGATTCTGGTAGGGCTCTAGCTAGAACATCACCGATTGAGAAATTGGTCGGTGTGCTGCGGAACGGAAGGCGATTGGGGCAACCACCGTTCTACACGCCCTATCTATGGAGTTATGGCGATTACTCCACCGACAAAAGCGCAGCCCTTAAATAAAGAGAGAGATGGAATGATAATCACTATTATAGATTTTTATTGTTTATTTTGGAAACTTAGGATGATACCAGCAGACTGTTTTTTTTTTAAATTAAACAAAGCCAAAAACAAAATATTATGTTCTTCAAATTCAAATTCAAATATTTATTACATTCCATGTAGTACAATGGGGTGTTACATAGGCATAGGAACTAACACATGGACCCTTCTTCTTCTTCTCGTATATTAGTGACTATAATTCCATCATCATCATCAATTTAAGAGCCACGATCTTGTCGGTGTAGCATTTTCCATTCGAGTCTATCAAAGGCAAATTCCTTGACTTCCCTATAAGACACGACATTAACCTTTTTTTTCTTTTATAATTCCATACACAACTGAAAATATTCTGATCCCGTATACTTCAAAAGAATCCTGATGTGATTTCAGATTACGACACCTTGGTCTTAGTGAATTCAAATGTCCTTAGTGTATAAAAGTCCTAAATGATAGAGAAAGAGGATAAGGGTGGACCATTTTCGAGATCAAAAATGTAATTAGAACCAAAAGATGTGAGGTATGGGTACTAAGTTCATCTCGCAAAGTGCAGCAATGGATGTAGCTCTGACTACCCCAATAGGGATAAAGTCGTGAGTTTATGTTAACAAACAATGTTGCTAAGTCGCGTCGTGGAATTAAATACGACGACGTATCATAAAATTATATTACAACCCCTGCAATGTACGATAGAGTTATTGCCGTTTTTGAGTGTTCCCGTCCGATCCCGAATTATAATATTATCTCCGTGTCCCGATTTAAATTGAAACCGAACTGCCATATAATGGCCATTGGATTCAAAATTGCTGTCCGATTGCAAAAATATTTGCCTTTTAAAATCAGAGGCAAAAAAGGGTGGCCATCCATCGACAAAAAGGAAAAATATTTTCGTGATATCGGCAACATTAACTTTTTGAGATGACAATAATGAAAGTACATGTTATAAGAAACGGAGCGAAAGGGACGAATGTTATTTCAACAAATAAAGGGTAAATTGATACCGGCAAATCCAATACTTTAACTATTGTAATATATTAAATACACACAGGAAATGCGGGACATTCAAAAGATATAGGTTACACGTGTTTTTATTTAGTAGTCGTTTTTCCTTTTCAAGCTATGTCGTCATCTGAGTCAAATTGTAAAACTGAGAATGGAAATTTGTTGGTTGTTTTTTACAGTTTTCGTAATAATTTCCCACGCTTCAGAGTTATATGATAAATTTAACAGCAGGACAGAAAAATAAGCTTAGTGTGACAGCTCTCAAATATAATTAATTAAGTATTGAAATCATAAGATCGATAGGGCCTTCTTCTTCTTTCGTGTGGTGTGTGAGGTGGATTACCAACCCCATTAACCCTGGTGTCACGGTTATTACCTATTGCGCCGCCATAGGCCCCTGACGGCTTAACGTGCCTTCCGAAGCACGGATCATCTTACTTTCGGACAATCTGGTGATCAGCCAGTAATGTCCTAAGCAAGCTAGGGATCACAAAGTGTTTTTTTTTGTGATTTGTGGGGACCGGGATTCGAACCCGGGACATTCGTATCGTGAGCACAACGCTCAACCACTGGACCACGGAGGTCGTTACCACAAACACTACTTAAGCAACTTCTAACAACCAGGGAATTAGGCTAAGCAGTCGGAACATAATCAAACCGTCCGCTCAAGCTTTCAGCGGACAACACTTTAACAGTTGTTTCAAGACACTGCCTACCCTTGTTAAGTCTTATCGTGGCTATGCAACCAGCGATAGTTTAGGAAAAGGCGCGGCACCAAAATTGGGTAGTAAATTAAATCAAAGATAAATTATTAACTTCTGATTACTAAAAACAGATCCAAAACTGTCGAAAAAATTTGGTTTTCTATTTATAACTTATTAATTAAAAACGTAATTTTCTTCTATCGTGTGCGTTGTGAGGTGGATTACCAACCCCATCAACCCTATTGTCAGAGTTATTATTGAGCCGCCAAAGGCCCCTGACATGACTCATGTAACGACTACATACTTACATCAGTAAGTAATAACCGGGACCAACGGCTTAACGTACCTTCCGAAGCACGGATCATCTTACTTTCGGACAATCAGGTGATCAGCCTGTAATGTCATAACCAAACTAGGGATCACAAAGTGATTTTTCTGATTTGTGCCCATAGGGATTCCAACCCGGGACCTCCGAATCGTGAGCACAACGCTCAATCACTGGACCACGTTTAGAAACGTAATTATAAGTCCGAAATTTTATCACGTTTTTCTATGACGTCAGTTGATTTTTCCTAAAAATGACATAATATGTTATAAGCAACTAATTTGACAAGTTGGAAAGTAGCCTGTCATTAGCGGAGGACGTATCGTCAGAATCGTATATTATTACTACAATATATCCGTTTAGTCTAGCCATAGAAGCAGCCAATCAGCTCGGGACAGCAAACACTTCTGAGGACCTATCCAAGTGGAAAATATTCCTATCTCTACACTCGCTCACTTATAACCCGGCCGAATCGAAACGCCTCGCTTTGATGCGACGTGTTTATTTAATTCAGACGAGTTGTTAACGATTGAAGAAATAGGAACATTTTACTATCTGGCCAGGGACTCTGATTCTACACTCAGTGATGTGTCGTTGCTAGAAACATTCCCAAAGTGGCATCTGTTAACGTGGTTTTCACTATAATATGATGATAGGTTCACCATGTTCATATTTGGTATTCCTATATAATCTAAGAAATGAGCGCTTCTGAAAAAAATACTAGAGCTATCAAATTTTTAAGTTAGGTATGCGGACCGACAGCCTCGGTGGTCTGACAGCCTCCGTGGTCTAGTGGTTAGAGCGTTAGGCTCATGATCTGGAGGTCCGGGTTTGATTCCCGATGGGGACATTGTCGACATCACTTTATGAGACTGCCCTTTGTTTGGTAAGGACTTTTCAGGCTTGAATCACCTGATTGTCCGAAAAAGTAAGATGATTCCGTACTTCGGAAAGCACGTTAAGCCGTTGGTCCCGGCTATTAGCCGTAAAAACACCTCCACCAACCCGCATTGGAGCAGCGTGGTGGAGTATGCTCCATACCCCCTCCGGTTGATTGAGGGGAGGCCTGTGCCCAGCAGTGGGACGTATATAGGCAGTTTATGTTAAGCAGACCCTGTGAAAAAACGGGATATACGGGAGATGATGTTGATAATATTCTTCTTACAACAAAGGCTTGATTACAACCTGAACAGCGTTTCACTCCGCTATCCTCAAACTTTGAGGCCTCGTCCAAAGTTTGTCTAATGAAATTGTGGGTTGAGTTGAAGTCGACGTTTGTTTGCAAGCTTGAAATTAGTGTAGTGAATATTGACTGACAGCGTTGATAGGTGTTGTGTTATATGAGGTTGGTGCAGAGGCTGTGAAGTGAATACTCGTAGTGATTGTTCATAACACGAAGACTAAGATTATTTCTGAACCCAAGACAACATTTAAGTCGTAGGGCTAACGCAAACACTCACACAGTTACACACAAACACACACACACTAATATATACACATAAACCCAATTAACATACAAAATGCATGTTTATTTGTTCTTATTTAAGCACAGTTTATTGTCAAATAAATTCAGTTTAACAATGGTCTGCCTAAACCGATGTTATAAAAGATGTAATTGCTGAACACTGCTTCCTGAGATACAGGTCTCCTAGTTCAGGTAGCAGGGTTATACTTCTGTAGTATTTGTGTGTCCTAGCTGTAGTACCCAATGCTGTGTCGATCTTTTTGTATGACAATAAACAATTTTTTTTTTTTTAAAGAAAGTAAGATAAGATAGTCCACTGGTTTTAAAGGAACTAAGTAATTGTCAAGTCGTTTATTGTCCTAAATTTGTATTGCCTACTGAAGGCTTCCCTCGACGTGATGCAATGAGGAACTATCACGCACGTTCGTCAAAAACAATGTAGATGGCGCTGTACAAATTTTCTCTCGTTTAACCTTCGAATTTCATGGATAACAGATTATGCATCTTTTATCTTTGTTTTTGGGTATAAATTATAACCCTTTTTATTACATACACCCATCCTTATATAGGGAAACCAGTGCCCTATTTTTCCCTAAAAAAGAAGCATGGAGCTACACTGACAAGATCGTGGCTTTTAAATTAACCATTATGTCGTAAAACTTATAATGTTATAAGCGATGTGAGCTCTCCGCGCTTTCCATTTGTACGGCCAACTAGTGAATGTTATCCAAGACAAAACTATGAAACGTCATGACAGTTATGTGCAAACCTTATTACAAAAAGGAGACTAAACTAAGTACTGGTACTTTTTTAGGGAAAAATAGGGCACTGGTTTCCCTATTGCTTTCCGCCCAAAGACATACATATAAATACATACCACACACATATACATACACACATACCATATAGATACAGGACGTTCATGAAGTTAATTTACTTTCACTTAACATACATATTATGATGTTTTTTGCTTATTTTTCATGGGTTCTGCTTTAGTAAAAGTTTGATGTGACTGTCAGTCTGATAAACATAATTAATTACATGCAAATACACACAACTCACGCTCATTACTGTCGATATTAGAAGACAACTTGCAGTAAGTAGATACAACATAGTAAATAATAATTATTTAATACAAATAAAATATTATGAAAGTGCCTTAGTGACTCACGGCGCGGTTCTGTCTCATGAATAACGCGTACTGTCCTACATAATTCGACATAATTGATTGATTGATCATCCCCGAAATTGATTCTACAGGACAGAACACTCGGATACGTATAAAACTTTTGTTTGAGTTACGTCACTAAGTGAAGGTATGATATTGAATGATTGATGTCCATTCAATACACCTAATCGATATTAATTTGGGTAGGAACCCAGAAAGTTATTTAACAACGAGATTATTGGGGTTTCTAAAACAAAATAAAGTTTTAATTACTCACAGGATTGGTTTTTCTTAGAAATATTGGCGTGTTGAGGACGTCTGGGGGCACTGAGGTGCCCCCGCCAAGACGAGCAAAGGGAAGCGCAAGGGAAGGGCTCTTCCTTTTATCGAAACGTTTCGTCGATTTTTGTAACCCTCATAACTCAGTTTTGTATTATACCACATAAACTAAATTCTCAGTATATATTATAGTCAGCAGTGAACTTAATTAACAGATAAAGTTTTAAATGCATAACTATTATACTTTAGATTTTATTGATATTTAAAAAACCCCAATTTAGACACTTACTGACTCACTAGCGATCATCATAATTATAAGGTAAGTACCACGTCTTAGAAGATTGAAATTTGGGATGTAAGCTAAAACTTAGATATTTTGCCTAAAGCGTAGATTTTATGAACTTAGTTTTTGTATAGCTAGGACGTGTAGAGTTAGAGCTTGGCTCTACATGAGATCTGATAACATTTTGACATTGCGATCGATATGATTTCATCTGGGAAATATTTTACGTGAAAATGTTTTTGTTGGGTTTTATTTTTCAATTAAATTACAGCCGTAGTATCTCAGTTGGAAAAACATTGAAGTCGTAGTTTCGAATCCTAACACGGGCCTAAAGCAATCATATTCGAATATGTTTCCGAATTCGTGGTAAGATCTTAATAATGTTTACTACGTGCTCAGCGGTAAACGAGAATATCATGAGGAAACCCACATTTCCGAGAAATGCGTTTCGGAGGTATATGATGTAACTTGTATTGAGCTGGTTTTCCCTTCACTTGTTGGAAAAGCGAGCGTTCTGTTCTGCCAGTTTAGGTAAGCGGAGCCTGTGAAAACGCTTCTTCTATCGTGTGGGTTGTGAGGTGGATTACCAACCAGGCAGTGTCAGGGTTATTATTGAGTCGCCAGGTTATTATCGAACCCGGAACCTCCGGATCGTGAGCACAACACTCAACCACTGGACCACGGGGGCGGTTATGACGCTACGACGCGATGCGAGATATGACTATTTATCATAACTATGTCGACAATCGGAAATCGCCGTGTAGATAGACATAGTTGACAGATAAGCTGAAGGGACGAGAGGCAGAACTCGTTACTCACAGAACCGATAGCTATTACAGCCGAAGGGCTCTCAGGAGCTCATGAGTACAGGAAAAACATGGCACGGGACGTCCTTAACCATAGATTGAGGACCATGAAATGATCGTGGGAACCGTTGGTGGCAAGCAAACGATTCGAAGTGCAATATATATACAATTAAAGAGACTATATATAGTGAAACTTAACATGATTACAATGACATGTCTCTCGTCTCTTTCTTACTAGGCGATGTACTATATCTCTGTCTTGCCCAGTGACGTGATGTTATCTTTTCTTTAATAGTAAGGACACTGGCAATTTTGATTTCGAATTGTTCTTTCTAAGTTAACTTTGTCAACTTAGGCAGATACAATTTTGTATTATGACCTATCTGCCTAAAGGCTAGTTAATAAAGACATTATTAAATATTTAGCGCATTTTTACTGCCGTGAATGTTCAAAAAGTGGAAACTTTCCAACAGCACATGTCATAGTGATTAGAATGACAATAGAACCAGTGAATCATGTTAAATTTACAGCTTCAAAAACACTCTTTAAATCGTTTATTGGTAATAAAAAATGATCTAAAAATAACAAAAATAACAATACGAGCTTATTATACACACAAACACACACTCAAACACAAAACAAAATACAAACAAACACAATACAAACACTCAAAACACAACACAACACACACACATACACTCACACGCACACACAAACACTCACAAACACTCTTGCTAAACACTCTTTTAATTCAAATTCAAACATACTCAATTGCACAAAAATAAAAGGAAAATAGGTACAAAAGAGACTTAACTACCACTTACATACTCTACGTACTTTTCATTGACCATAAATCCGGCAAGGTCGATAAACATAATGTGACATGCAAAGTGAATATAAAAGTGGATCCACATACATCGTGTGACTTAATCCCGTGACCGTGTCAGCAATGCGTGTACAGTACCGATTATGTGAACGGTAACCATAACGTGAACAATTGCTATGATCTACTGCATTGTGAACCATCTCAAAAAATAGCCGAACGTAGACATAGTAAGAGGAAGACGCAGATGACAGATACCTCATACATTCAAATATACATAAATATTATGTATATATTTGTATGTATGTATATACGGTTTTTTATACACTTTGTGCCTTCCCTCTTTTATTGACCTCTTACACCATGCGGGGTTGGCTGGAAGAGATCTCTTATAGAGATAAGTTCACCTTTTGTATCTATTTTTTTGTCGTTAATTTAATTAATGTGTAAAGAGTTTAATTAATTACAGATTTAAATTTTATTCTTTATGCAGTCGAAATGTTGTCAAATATTAAGCTAAGCTTGTTTCAAAAATGTAATACAATTTATGAATGATTGTAACACTAAGATGATAGTTCCTATAAGAAACCTTATAAACATTAATATAAAATTAACAAAAAGTAAGTAAGTACCGCGGGGCGGAAGGCAAGAGGGAAACCACTGGCCTATTTTTCCCTAAAAAAGTAGCATGGAAAATGCTGCACCGACAAGAGCGTGGCTCTTAAATTGATGATGATTAAGTAAGTACCTACTGACCGAGAGCAACGGCCTAACGTGGCTTGCAAAGCACGGATCATTTTACTTCCGGATAATCGGGTGATCAACCTGCAATGACCTAACCACCCACCAAACCAAACTGGATTCCGGGAGCAAAACCTGCCCCACACTCAACCACTGTAATAGTTTACGAGCAAATTCCTCGCCATGATATAATAAAAGAATTATGTGGTTAAAAGTGTTCTATATTATATATACAGGCTGTTAGTGACATCGTAACGAATACTAAGGGGGATGATTTAGACCATGATTCTGAGTTATAAAATCAAGTGAAATTTTCCGTCGTAAAAGTATGGAACAAAAAATATTAAAAAAAATACACGAATTTTCCTACAATTTTAATTATTCTAAGTGATAAATACTACTACAAAAATTAAACTATAAAGTACGTATTACTTTTTCCAAATTTTTGCCTTCAGCATGTTACTGCTGGGCTGAAAAGTTAACAATTTTCCTGCATTAGATATCCCTTGTCCGGTATTCATTATCGCAACAATGGTATCATTGTATCCATTTATTGACCCATTGTATTTTTTTTCGGAAATTACCTGCCGTTCCCCACCAATTACCAAACCCCGCCTAGTCCCCGCACTTTCCCTGCATTCCCCGTAAATCGGGGAACTCCCCGCCAATTAGCAGCAATGCGTTCCCCGTCCTTAGACATTGATTTTGATCGACTACATGTATTAAAACATGGCGCTAGACGCGTCTTATCATTGCTATACTGTTATAAAACTTATACATAATTATATTCAGAAAGTCAAGGCCTTGTCTGAATAATTGATATCACCACTCTCAAGGCTCTTTATACCCGAGTATTAGTGAAATTAAAGTCACAAAGTTTTATTTATTGTTTCGTTTAGTTGTCTAGTTTTATTAGTAGGTATAGCTTGTGTAAAAATAAAAATACAATAATACGTGAAATCAATAATAGACGTACCTGGTAATTACTTTAAGTTTGATAAAAGCGAATGTCATAGTATTTATAATAACAGTTGTTTTGTGAAACCTGTTTATCATCATTAATTAAAGAGCCATGCTCTTGTCGGTGTAGCATTTTCAAAGCTAAGTACTTTTTTACGGAAAAAAGAAAAATCTTCTACTGTCATGCTTTATTATTTGTTCTACAAGATAAACGAAGTATGGATAACCTTGGTAAGGCGTGGGTACTTAGTTCATCTTATGATAGATGCATCTCTGACTAGTCCGATTGAGAATGGGAGCGTTATGTAAAATATGTTAAATTTCTGGTAAAGCGTGGTGTGAAAATATTTTTCATGAAGCCATCAAGATCGTGAACTCACATTAATATTGAACAGGGCAAACATAACGGTGATAGAGTGTCAAACGGTAGACCTTTCATTTACGAGTATTATTCTATGCTTAAAATAAATATAGGCTTGCGTTTGACCACAATCTCACCAGATGGTAAGTGACGATGTGGTTTAAGGTGGATCACGCTTACCTAGCAAATGCCTATTCATTTTAGCCTTGATGGCTCTCAGATTATAACGAGTTGGAAAAACAGGCGACGGCAGACAGTTTCAGTCCTATGCTGTTCGCATCAAAAATAAAAATGCTTTTAAATGATGCTAGCGCAGAAGTTTTTTTGCCTTCTACTCCGCCGCTGTTACGGTTTTTAAAGTCAACTATCAAAAAAACTTAAACAATTTGTTATTCTTTAGTGACGTGATTATATAAAAGACTATCAAAGTATTGACTTCAAATTGTAAATTGGATAGTAAAATCGTTTTAAATTTTGTTCAAAAACTGAATGCTAAAACTAAACTACAGTTTACTTAATACTTCTAAACCTCAAATTACAACTTCTGCACAAAATGCTGATTAAAATAAAAAAAGTGATTTAAAATAATACGATTTTGCAGACACCACTGATTCAAATCGTTTCAATTAAATTATCAAGTCTCAATAAAGAACTTTATAAAGAGCGAACGAAGCTTCAATATCGCTAGCGTTGAAACTTCAGAAACTTATAACAAAATACTCACTTTTAAAATAGTGGTGTTATTAAACCCTCTTTTTAATAGAATAAAAAACTTGACGATTATAGCAAAGGAAAAATTAAGAGGTCAAATTAAACGGCCAACCTCTTCAAAGAGAAAATTAAACTCAATTGTAGAATTGAATTTTATTCTGTCCAATAAAAGGTTGTTTAAATAAGTCGTTTAAAAGTCCTCGGGAAACGGGAACTATTGCAGATTAAATAATAATATTATTCTGAGACTGCATCCAGATAAATAAAGTAGAAAGAGTAGTCACTTTGCAACTTCGCCTGCAAGAATCTGCATCAATAACACAGACAAAGTGATCAACGTGTTTATAGGGGTAATCTTTGAAACTACTCAACCGATTTTGCAAATTCGTTCATAAGTAAAACGCTATATTTGATAAGAAACCGTCTGTGGAAATAAGTACCTATTGTTATTATATAAAATATATATCACATCCATAAGGTTTCTTTTAATAAAAATATTGAATACATTTTAATATGACCCACTCAAAATCTTACGTATTACTTACCGATCTATCGAAATACGCTTAATATTAAGTACATAATAATTATGAACCCATTGAGGGATAACCTACCTATTTTTCCTGTAATCCTTGTTACTTAAGATTGAAAGAACATTTTATGTATACGATATATCAACACATACACATAAACAGCCTATATAAGTCCCACTGCTAGGCACAGGCCTCCCCTCAATCAACCGGAGGGGATATATCAAACCTGAGAAAAATCTTACCTTGTGAATTGAGCTCTGTAGCCGCTTTGGCTAGTTCCTTATTTGCCATGACAGAAGAGCAACTCGGCCGCCAGCCTGGTGGTGGCTGGCCACAGGAAGATCTCTTGTTCGATCCACCGGAACAGTACCCAGAACTGGCAGTGTCACAACTCACGTTCACAGACTTCCTCGGACTTGCTTCTTTACTTGGACAGATATCACCTAAAGACATCACAACTTCTCCTCCAAATTCAGTTTCTTCCGGACATTCAGTGAATGTGCTGTAGTTGGGGCTGATATCCGAAGGTCTTCTGTCAGGATGGAGGTAGTGCGAATGGTGAGCCGAGTGGGACGTGTGCTTGATATGGACAGAATTTAACAAAATATTCGATGACGTTCGTGTTAAAGCTTCTCTTTGTCTAATCGCTTCTCGAAATATCCGGCAGTACATCGATATCATGACTAAACTTGGTATCCAGAATGAAACGCTCGATGATACGATCGCGTATACCATGTTCACTTTGAATATGCATACATCAGGGTTTGCTCTTCTGTACTGCCTATGTTGTTCAGTTGTGTACCATCCCATGAAGATTGGGACAAAGCTGATGAACGCTGGCCAAAGCCAGACGTTTGCAAGCATAAAACAGACTGTTCGGTGCGTCATTGTGACGGGGTATTCCAAGGGGCGGACTATAGCGTAGTACCGATCAACGGATATGCAGCACAGATGGAGAATGGAAGCGCTGGAGAAATAGACGTCAAGAGAGTTGAATATATCACAGACTAGAGGCCCGAAGAGCCAGGCGTCGGTCAATTCTGCACTGGCGTTGAATGTCATCGCGCAGAGAGCCACGAGCATATCCGCGACGGCAAGACTGACGACGTAGTAATTGGTGAGCACTCGAAGTTTTCTGTGCCGGTGGACTGAGATGATGACGAGAGCGTTGCCGAACAACGCGCCCAGGATGATGATCGTGAATATGAGGCCCTGGAACAAACAATCAGTTTTAGTGCTTGATTCTTTAGTCTCTACAACCACAGTGAGATGGGCGATTGTTGAAGGTTACAATGTTGCATATTCATATGCAACCGTTTTATTAGCTGCCTAGTCTTGAGCGTCAGAATGGCCAGTCACTCGGCGTATTTAAAGTTGAAATGGTGCTTAATCATTGCTTCCCAATTAGTGTCGTTTAGTGCCTTTTATTAGACAATTCCTACCAACGTACTTTAGTAATAACATGTGGTGACTGGTAAATTGTGACGTCAGGATGGCCAGTCACCTTTACATGTTACTGTGACATAAAATGTGAGATTTTGTGATTTTCTTTGTTAATTAAAATAAATGAAGTAGCAGCGTAGATACAGAATGTTTTTAATTCTAGTTCTTAATTAACTCGTCCTATTGTTCTATTCATCGCACGACATTTCTGTAGAGAGTTTGCGCTCAGTTAATTAGATAATAAACAATGTGATTTTATATACAAAAAGTATTCAAGTGAGACTGGTTCGTTCTTACTGTTTCAGCTAACATTGTGAGGAAACTTATGTTATGCTTCTCTAAGCATAACATAAGTTTCCTCACAATGTTTAGAGTTTGAAGTTTAGACCCTCTGGTCTAGCGTATTATTATATAATTTTCTGCTTCTGTGTGTATAAAAATTTTAGCATAGTCTGAATAAATTTTAATTGGTCGGAAGACTGCAGCTTAGATTTTCACATGCCAGAAGCAAAATCTTTTTATCTTCTAAGATAATTCAGAATTCGTCTAGCTACCTTGAGTATATATCCTAGGCACTCTCGGTTGAGGGCCATATGCATTTGTTTTTTTGCCAGTTCACAGTAGTATGGACTTTTTGCTAATACACGGATAAAGATGGTTCCTTCAGGAAACTCAGAAATTTGTTTACAGGCATGTGAAGTAACCTCCAAAGGGTCTAGATTTTCCTCAGGTTTGTCCGATTACCCTATAAAAACTAACACCTGTCAAAAATTTCAGGTTAGGTAAACTGCTGTCAACTGTATAGGTAATGATGATGACGAGGAGATTAGCGATGAGCGCAATGCAAGAAGTATCGGACGCTTCATAGTGCGCCATCTGTTGACAAGCGGTGACAACTTTCAATTATAACTACATACCTTGAGTATGAGACTGAGTGTGTGCTCCCACGTGTGATCGGGCGCGGTCGCGGAGGCCAGCGTTGAGTGCAATTCGTGAAGTATTGCTGGCTCCGTGCCGCGCCCGCGCGCTTCTACCTCGCTCCGAAGTGCGCCATCTGTTGACAAGCGGAAGCAATTTTATTATTATTTTGTTTACAATGCATAAACTAAAGAGTGCAAGCCTAATCCCATCACAACGGTCTGTCTTGTTTGGGAGGATAACATTTTCTGTTGGTGTTTACGACATGGTCTGGAACAAATGAACGAATTCTAGAGAAAAACAGAGTCCAGCTTACAAGCTAAATTATCGTTACCATAATCGATTGAGTAAAACTTGCTACACCATTGGAGCAGCATAGTGGAGTATGCTCCATACTCCATCCAATTGGCTGAGCCGGAGGCCTGTTGTGAGCAGTGAGACGTATACCGGGTGTTAGTGACATCGTAACGAATACTGAGAGGGATGATTCAGACCATGATTCTGAGTTAATATCTAGTGGAATTTTCCGTCGCAAAATTCATGAAATTTTGAGTTTTGTTTTTAATTATTTTCAATTCCATATTGTGTTTTTAGCTGCATAGAACCCAAATTTCAATAAAAAAAACAATAATGACAAATTATCGAAAATTTTCGATGTAATGGAGACAACAGCTGCTCGAACGGGTCAACGGCCACACGCACCGAGCCGCGCGCCCCGCTCCGCACGCCCCGCTCCGCGCGCCCCGCGCCGCACGCCGGCGGCGGCGCGGCGGCGCGCGGCGGCGCGGCCTACAAAGTAGGCACTACGAACCGATCCTATTTCTTTCTCTGTCTATCGTAAATTTATAAATTTATTTTATTCTTATTCTTAAATGGACGGATAATCAACAGGCATAAAATTTATGGAATACACGTCAATTTTAAGCAGAAATCTAAAACAACCGACAGAATTAAGTTGACAGCACACGTCAAACGGTTTGCATACCAGCGAGATACCTTTTTGATTCGACCGGGTTATTCATTCATTTACTCATAGGAATCGGGGCCATTATCTACCTAAAACAGTTGAAACAGTAAATAATTGTATTCTTTGTTGTCATTAGAATAACTAACAACCAACTAACACAACCACCACAGATTAGGTAATTAGTTACCTACTATGTCAACCATCCACCAACTTAGTATGTAAGTACCTACGCAAAACCTCGCTACACAAAAATCGAGCGAGATCGCGTCTAGAATTGGGCGGACACTCCGCCAGAGTGTTGCCTATCGATATTCTATCGATACCTAGTTAAAAAAAACCAATAGTAGGTACCTATCGATAGATCTTTTAGATCAATACCCATTATTATTACAAAGCAAGACCTATCGGTACTATCGCTAGTATCGATCTAAATGTACTATCACTACTTTCGATAGTTTAGACAATTTTCAAGTTCAACAATTGATAATCTACCTATCGATAGTTCGGCAACTCCGCCGCGTAGGCAATGTCGGCATGTTCAAAGAAAAAAATTGTCCGAGAGGAGTGATCTTATTTTTCTTGTTACATGTTGGTACCGAGGTACTAAGTACTAAGTTATTCGTGGTTTTAAATCTCATTGTTAAATCATCAGTAAAGAACTAATTAAACCTATCCTGTTCTGTGTACAATATTCATGTAACGGCTACGTGCTTACATAAGTACCTAGTAGACGGGAGCAACGACTTAACGTACCTTCCGAAGCACGGATCATTTTACTTTCGGACAATCAGGTGATCAGCCTGTAACGTCCCAACCAAAGGCCTTATAAACAGATTTTTGTGATATGTCCCCACCGGAATACGAACCCGGACCCTCCGCATCCCATCGCTCAACCACTGGACCACATAGGCCAAGAAGGTTCTAAGACATAATTAAAGGATCCTGGGACGCAAGACCTCCGAGTTAGGGCTTGTTTGATCTGTCTTGATGGATACTCGGACGTGAATAGCCTCACGGATCAAGGGCAACGCGCGCCAATAAAGTAGGCATTACGAACAGATACTAGGTATTTCTTTGAGTTGATAGGTATCAAGTGAAGTTTCCTGTCGCCAAATTCATAAAAAAATTAGATTTTTTTCAGTCCCATATTGTGTTTTAAGCTGCATAGAACGCACATTTAAAATAAACAAATAAAAATTACTAATTATTAAATTTTATCAATGTCATCAATAATAATAATAACGTATCTACAACTTCAGCTATGCGCAGGTGAATAGCCGGCGCACGGGTCAAGGGCAACGCTCGCCAATAAAGTAGGCATACGAACAGATACTATTTCTTTCTCTGTCACTTGCACCATAAACATACTTCTCTCTCTCTCTCTAGTCGTCGGCTCGACTCGGCCGCGGCCGGTGCGTCGTCGGCGCCCTTAGTCGGCGCCTTTGATGCTTTGCGCTAACGCCGCCGCGCGCTTCCGCTCAGTCGAATACTAAGCTTGACCCGAATCGCGTGATGTTTTTCGAGGATATTTTTTTCGTGTTTGTGAGTGTTTGTTTCATTCTGTAAATGAGTAGTGTCGACTATGATGATAGATCATAGACCATTTACTGCGCAAAAGTATGGAAGATTGTTGATGTTTATTAAAGAGCAAGGTGTTGTGTTTGTGAGTGCGTGTGATACCTACCTACCGCGGAGGAAACGCGATGTTGCATACCTACGTGACGTGACATGTTCTAGGGTACCTACCTAGGTACTTCATCCGAAGGAATAACAATTAAGGTAAGGCAAGAGTAGGGTTTTTATTGTTAATAAGTTAGGAACGTTTTAATAACTGGTAGGTAGGTACCGTGCGTGAAAAATCGTGGCAGTAGGTGTTCTACTTCAACAAACAACATTTTTAAACGTTGAACCACTAAGCATCTAAATACAAGAGAATGAAAACTCCTACCTAGATATCAACATCGTATCACGCACGCGTAACGTAGCCGCGCGTAAGTTTAGCGTCTGTGTGGCGCGTTGTTCGACTTACATTGCGGCACAGTAAAAATTCAAAATCTTAATTAAACATTTGCGACAAGAAAAACACCCACCATCATTTTTAGTACAATAAAATAGGCGTTCCATTTTTTTTTTCGTTACGATGTCACTAACACCCTGTATAGGTTGATTACGTTATGAATACGAACGTACGTATACGTGGTTGATTGCGTTACGTTATCAATTGAGTAAATAGTGTAAACGACGCACGAACATATTATGAATTTTTTACTTTTTATAAATTATATACAATCTCCTTAGTTTATAAGAATTTCTTTGGTTTATTCTATGGAGTGATTGTCTTTTGTTTTCTCTCTTTTTGCTCTCTAAGAACGGTCGTTGATTTTAAGTTATTTTTATTTCGTTTAAAATAATTCCGTAACGCGTTCTATTTCTTTTCTACAATGTTTTTTATGATACATTTCATTTATTATTAAGGTAACTACACGAGTGTTAATGATCAAGAAAATTATTAATTTTGTTTTGCAAGATAAATTATAATTAAATATCAGTTTGCTTTATTGAGCACCTTCTTAATAAATTAATGACGTTAAATTAAAATGTGTAGGTTATTAAGAAGGCACTCAATTTAAAATATAAACTGGAGGTGGAATAATATTTTACTGGTAAAAGTAATAAAATATATTAAGTACTATTATTAAGGGGCTCAATATTGTTTATGAATTCGAAAATGGCGTCTGAAATTCAAATGGTTCATTTTGATTCATAATTACTTAATAACTAACTTCTTCTTTATTATAACATAAACGCCAAATATTTGCCGTAATATTATTCTTTATGGTTTCCTTAATAAATTACATTTCAGATACAATCTGCGATGAAAGCCGTGTCGGTCATGCCATATTTTACGCTCTTTGTGTATATAATAAGGGCAATATCTCACCGACTCGCCAAAACATATTGCCGAAATGACATGTATTTCAGTTAACTTTGACAACTAAGCGACGTTTGGCAACGTTTTTCCGGCCAAGTACTTAATGCCATTAGCGTCAAATTTAATCTACAATAAGTCAAGTAAAAAAAAAAAGCTTTGACAACGTCGCATTTTTATATTAACCATGTGGCGACGTTGCCAGCGACGTAACTATGGCGTCTCGATGAGATCGATCATTTGAAGGTTAATTACAAAAACATAAGTAGGAAGGGTTTGCGCGGCCAATCGTAGTAAGTAAAATTCCAGCCCAATCGGGATATAGGCTTATGTATGTATGCTGGGAATTTGAAAATAAAGTTTAGTTTCACGTCCTATTTTCGAAGCAAAAGCGGTACCTACAAAGAGTGCCTAACCGCAGCGCCACTAAGCTCCATCGTGACTGCTGAGTAAAGCCTTCGACTTCAGAGCTGCGGTCTGAAAATAAGCGGATAGCCTTCCCAATAATAGCTTTTACGTCTCTCACAGATGATATAATTTCAACAATGCCTTCCAGGCTTTCATACTCGAGTCTATCCGTTCATTCAATAATCAAATCAAATAAAATCAAATATACTTTATTGCACAGAACTAAATTTCAACAATCAGATATAAAACATGAATATAGCACAATTAATAATCGATTCATTCCTAATTGAAACTTCTGCGGAAATTCTTCATTGCTAGTTCTGATGCTGTTTTGAGAAAATATTATGAAGGCGATGTTGAGAATAATTATTTTATTTAATTAAGTTTACAAAAATATTTCGTTGGAGATTTATTGCCTTATGTTGGGATATGAAAAAAAAAGTATAAAAAACAAAAAGCTCTACTGCACACTAAATAAAGGAAAATAAGTCCTATAAGAATATTGTTTAATCAAATGCTAAAACCAGACTAAGGAATACCGTTTTAACAATATAAAATGTCCTTCAAATAAAAACTTATACTAAATACTAACTAAATATAAATTATAAATGTTGAAGGAAAGTATTGCAGGGGGGGCCAACTTTCTTGCCACCAACGAAAATACCTACCTAGTATTAGTACAATTATTGCTCGTAAAAATATTTCTATTCGATTTTATGGCATTTTTATACACCTCTAAATCGACCATATTTTTTGTATGTTACGAGTGTTGGCTTAAATATCGTGCAACCAGGCCATAAAATAAAAAATATATATTTATTATTATGTTTTTTACGTCACCATCTAGCTTTCTATTTCGGATATGATATTCGCTGCCTCTCTGGCCAAAGTCTAAAGCTTTCAGGCAGAATCACACTTAAGTAAGATACAACCACTATGTTTATATAAACTTCGAAAATGGGATCCGAAAGCTGAACTTTGGTCTCTTGGATACTTTATAGGCAATAAATTCTACAGTTCTTAGGAATTCAATACTCTTAGATCACTTTAGGACCTATTTTGTTGAAAATGTTACTATTATTTTTATATCTTTGTTATTTTTCATTTTTTGATTATTATTTAAACATCCACTAACGCGCAGTGGAGCAGCGTGGTGGAGTATGCTCCATACCCTCTCCGGTTGATTGAGAGGAGGCCTGTGCCCAGCAGTGGGACGTATATAGGCTATTTATGTTTTTTTTGTGTTATTTAAACATATATTTTTTTAAATAAATTATTTTCTTCGTTATCATTTTTTCTATGCTTTATTATTTTTTCTTTGTTTTTTTTGCCTTGTTTTTATTAGATTTTTTCTTACTAGGAGCAACAAAAGAGAAAACTATGAAAGCAGACAGTTGTTGTCATTAATTTGCGATAACCAATGGATCCTTTTATTTATTTATAAAGGTAAATTCAATATTACAGTGTAACCCAATGCGCTGTATAACGTGAAAATAATAATAAAAACGAATATACAAAAGTAAACAATTAAAAAAAGTATGTACGTATGTATGTTCTTGTTATGTATGATTTTGTATGTATGTTCTCTCAAAGTTTAAAGTGCTTTTGCCAAAACATTTAAAGTCTCATGGGTGTGGGCTAAACTCAGTTACCAGAGTTTTCAAGCCACTTAGAAGCCCCTGACGTGGTTCACCAGCTGTTATCAACAACAACAACTTACTGTGGTTCACTGTACTTTATTGTACTCTCTAGAATAATTATACTTCCGGGCTCTATCTTGCTGTCAAAATACAAAAGTTTTCAGCAAATTTCTAACTTTAAGGTGTTATTTATAGTAAAAACAGGTACCAGTGAGTTATTAGTAGACTTCGGCTGGAATTGCTAAGTTTAATCCTTATTTATGAGTAAGTAATTATGTTTCTAACGAATAAATATTTTTGGTTATTTCTTTCTGTAACGAGCGACAAGGTTCTTCTGGCACGTGGTCAAATGGTCACATCATATAAAAACATTATTTTTTTAGTTGAGAGAGAATAAATGGAGATTATGCACACCAGCACGAATCAAAATCAAAAATATTTATTCTTCAAAATTGGCTTACAAAGTTAGCGCTTTTAGAACGTCAAAGATTAAATTACATATTATGTCACTAGCTGTTAAACTACTACCACATCGGAAGCTGTATCGCTGAGGGGAAGCCGTGACCAGAAAACCTCCCAGTACAGGGCCCTACTCCTACTGTTTCATGTTTTCCTTTCTTTTTTTTAATATGAATGATGTCGTCCAATTGCTTTAAGATCCTTGTCAACCTGTACAGTGTTTTATTTCTTGACTAGCTTTTGCCCGCGACTTCGTCCGCGTGGCGTGTTATATAAGAGAGAGATCTTTGTGTGTGTGGGAGTGCATATCAAATTTCAAGCATCTAACTTATGCAGTTTAGATTTTTTCATACATTTTTTTTCCCAATAACTCCCATTTTTCAAAAAACAGCCAAAAATAAACTTTATATTTACTAAGGTATGCATGCATGCTAGATTGAATCAATTGATTGAATTGATTTTTTTTTAATTGATTGTTCATTGAGTTTTAATTTTAATACACACTTCCTCTCTTCCCTTCAACGTTGCTGTGCCCTACAGGGTCCATGTTTTAGTTCCTATGCCTATGTAACACCCCATTGTACTACATGGAATTCAATAAATAATTTAATTGAATTGAATTGAAAACATCTATCTTACGCGGTTTCGATTTTTTCATACAAATGTTTTTTTCCCGCTAACTCCCGTTTCCGTGGGAATTTTGCAATATCCTATTGCAATTAAGCTTTAAGTTAACTAAGGTACCTGCATGCCAAATTTCAAGCGTCTAACTTAAGCGGTTTAGATTTTTCATACAAAAGGATTTTCCCACTAATTTCCGTTCCCGTGGGAATTCCGGGAATTCCTTTCTTAGTGCACCTCTACGGTACCTAAGCTATGTCCCTTCCAAATTTCAAATGCCTACGTTTAGCCGTTCAGGCTATGCGTTGATATGTCAGTCACTGAGTCAGTCAGTTTCTCCTTTTATTTAGATTTGATTTTTTCATACAAATGTTTTTTCCCGCTAACTACCGTTCCCGTGGGAATTTTGTAATATCCTGTTGCAACTAAGCTTTAAGTTTACTAAAGTACCTGCATGCCAAATTTCAAACGTCTAACTTGAGTGGTTTAGATTTTTCATACAAAAGGATTTTCCCGCTAATTCCCGTTCCCGTGGGAATTTCTGGAATTCCTTTCTTAGTACATCTCTACGGTATCTAAGGTACCTGCGTGCCAAATTTCAAACATCTAACTTTAATGGTTTAGATTTTTCATACAAAAGGATTTTCCCGTTAATTCCCATTCCCGTGGGAATTTCGGGAATTCCTTTCTTAGTGCACCTCCACGGTACCTAAGATACCTGCATGACAAATTTCAAACGTCTAACTTGAGTGGTTTAGATTTTTCATACAAAAGGATTTTCCCGCTAATTCCCGTTCCCGTGGGAATTTCTGGAATTCCTTTCTTAGTACATCTCTACGGTATCTAAGGTACCTGCGTGCCAAATTTCAAACATCTAACTTTAATGGTTTAGATTTTTCATACAAAAGGATTTTCCCGTTAATTCCCATTCCCGTGGGAATTTCGGGAATTCCTTTCTTAGTGCCCCTCCACGGTACCTAAGATACCTGCATGACAAATTTCAAATGTCTAACTTGAGTGGTTTAGATTTTTCATACAAAAGGATTTTCCCGCTAATTTCCGTTCTCGTAGGAATTTCGGGAATTCCTTTCTTAGTGCACTTCTACGGTACCTAAGGTATCTGCATGCCAAATTTCAAAAGTCTAACTTGAGTGGTTTATATTTTTCATACAAAAGGATTTTCCCGTTAATTCCCGTTCCCGTGGGAATTTCGGGAATTCCTTTCTTAGTGCACCTCCACGGTACCTAAGATACCTGCATGACAAATTTCAAACGTCTAACTTGAGTGGTTTAGATTTTTCATACAAAAGGATTTTCCCGTCAATTCCCATTCCCGTGGGAATTTCGGGAATTCCTTTCTTAGTGCACCTCCACGGTACCTAAGATACCTGCATGACAAATTTCAAACGTCTAACTTGAGTGGTTTAGATTTTTCATACAAAAGGATTTTCCCGCTAATTCCCGTTCTCGTAGGAATTTCGGGAATTCCTTTCTTAGTGCACTTCTACGGTACCTAAGGTATCTGCATGCCAAATTTCAAAAGTCTAACTTGAGTGGTTTATATTTTTCATACAAAAGGATTTTCCCGTTAATTCCCGTTCCCGTGGGAATTTCGGGAATTCCTTTCTTAGTATACCTCTACGGTATCTATGGTACTTGCATGCCAAATTTCAAACGTCTAACTTGAGTGGTTTGGATTTTTCATACAAAAGGATTTTCCCGCTAATTCCCGTTCCCGTGAGAATTTCTGGAATTCCTTTCTTAGTACATCTCTACGGTATCTAAGGTACCTGCGTGCCAAATTTCAAACATCTAACTTTAATGGTTTAGATTTTTCATACAAAAGGATTTTCCCGTTAATTCCCATTCCCGTGGGAATTTCGGGAATTCCTTTCTTAGTGCACCTCCACGGTACCTAAGATACCTGCATAACAAATTTCAAACGTCTAACTTGAGTGGTTTAGATTTTTCATACAAAAGGATTTTCCCGTTAATTCCCGTTCCCGTGGGAATTTCGGGAATTCCTTTCTTAGTATACCTCTACGGTATCTATGGTACTTGCATGCCAAATTTCAAACGTCTAACTTGAGTGGTTTGGATTTTTCATACAAAAGGATTTTCCCGCTAATTCCAGTTCCCGTGGGAATTTCGGGAATTCCTTTCTTAGTACACCTCTACGGTACCTAAGGTACCTGCATGCCAAATTTCAAACGTCTAACTTGAGTAGTTTAGATTTTTCATACAAAAGGATTTCCCTTCACTACTCTGCTCCTATTGATTGTAGCGTGATGAAAAGTATACTATGACCTGTCCAGGAGTGTGAAGAATAATTGTTCCAAGTTTCATTAAAATCCGTCCAGTAGTTTTTGTTTCTATAAGGAACATACAGACAGACAGACAGACAGACAGACAGACAGACAGACAGACAGACAAAAATTTTACTGATTGCATTTTTGGCATCAGTATCGATCACTTATCACCCCCTGATAGTTATTTTGAAAAAATATTTAATGTACAGAATTGACCTCTCTACAGATTTATTATAAGTATAGATTACCCTCGCTAACCATCATTACTTACCAATACAAATGAATCCTTGTTCATCAATTACGTATTAGATGAATCGTGTATCAGAATTTGAACTTAGAACTAAACGCCTACTTTATTGTTATATTGTTCACGCAATGAAAAAACAATTAAGAATTTGAATTTAGAACTAATTTTAATTTAGAACTAAGTTCTAAATTCAAATTATGATACCTACACGTAATATTCAATAATTGATGAATATGGAGATTAGCACTTGAAATCCTAAGATGGATATAATGATACAGGGGATCAACCTGTGTTACAGGACTCAATTCCTGTGTCAGATTTTACGGCAAGCCCGAGAAGACAAGCAGCTGAACGTATTTTATATTTAAAATTAGCTACGAAACAGCATAGAAGCGTATAGTATAGGTATATCTTTAACCAAATCTTTTGCCAAAACGAAAATAGTCAGGGTGCCTCCTAATATTTTTTATAACAGCCACAAAATTGATGCAGGCTCATAAAACTTTCACTAAAATAAGTACCGTTCTTTCAGACGGTTGAAAGCGTACGTGGTTCCGTTTTACGGTACGTTGTATGATTTATGGTGCTGAATACGTGCTTCTGAGTACGGTCGGGGTAAAACGTCAGATTGGGTTGCGTAGGCTTCAAAATGTGTTGCTTATATATAAAAAGAAAAGCATTTTTAGAGTGCTGTGTCGACCGTAACGGGACCCTACTACTAAGCCTACGTTGTTTCTCTGTCCGTCAGTCGTAGCTTTAAAGGGTTGTATATAATGAAGGTAGCCAGTTGAAATTCTCACAGAATCTTCTTCTTATCGTGTGGGTTATGAGTTGGATTACTAACCTCATCAACCCTGGTGTCAGGGTTATTATTGAGCCGACAAAGGCCCCTGACATGACTCATGTAACGACTACATACTTACATCAGCAAGTAGTAACCGGGACCAACGGCTTAACGTGCCATCCGAAGTACCGATCATCTTACTTTCGGACAATCAGGTGAACAACCGGTAATGTCCTGACCAAACTAGGGATGACAAAGTGATTTTTGTGATATGTCCCCACCGGGATTCGACCCCAGGGCCTCCGGGTCGTGAGACCAACGCTCAACCACTGGACCACAGAGGCCGTTACTCACAGAATATCACTCTATCAGACAATTATTTACACCCCAACAGTGAAATAGGTACTGAAATGAAATGGATACAAGTTGTTGCACCAAAACAAATAAATAGTCGCTTAAATTATCGCTTACAGCGATTTCTTCTAGACAACCATAAGGTGAGGAAACTACGTAAAAAAAAAATACGGAAGTAATGAAAACTTAACATAGAAAATACGCGCACAATAACATACTTCATTAGAATACATAATAACTCTTCGTCACGTAGGTCAGCTGGAAGAAATCCCTTTGTTTAGACATAAGCTTCCCTGTGCTGTTTGTTTTCTTTGTAATTATATTGCCTGTGTCAGTTTTATGGTGTACAAATAAATAAATAAATACTATTTAAATTATTACCATTAATTTACGAAATAAACATTGATTTGCGTTGCAGTTAGTACTGTAACAAAATATTTAGCTCTTAATGATGCAAACTGGGTCGCAGTGCACGGCTGTCTCTTCAAGATGCAATTTCAGCTGAAAATGTGAAATATTTGCATTTTCAGCTATCTTGAAATACAGTTGACTTACGCACACAAACACTAGAAGAGTCTAATGAAGTTAATTTAATTACATTTCACGACATTACAACGCAGAAGCGCCAATGCACCGTGAAATTTTTACAATGATATAAGTACGCAGACTTTAGATTAACCTTAATCATGTTTTTTATTTATTTGTTTATAAGGTAAGTACATGAACATTAGAGTGTAAGCCAATGCGCTGTGTGACGAGAAAACTAATATACAAAAATAAACAATGAAAGAAAAAAGAAACAAAAAGAAAAATAGGACTATAAATAAGATTGCAAAAAAAAATTGCACCAATTTGGTTGTGGTGTCGATTCCAACATCGCGGAGAGGAGACGCAAAGCACGCTCTCTCTCTCTCTTTATTTAAGAGCTGCGCTCTTGTCAGTCGAGTAAATTCATAACTGAATAATTCTTAGAATTTACCAGAAAATCCTATACGAATACTTTGGTATTATTGATGCGCCTACGCCGTCTATGTTGAAGGTAAACGTACGTCTACCAAATATCCAATTGATCTTGCAATCAGATCTTGTAATTCCTTTTATAAGCAACAACGGAATCCTCGGATCATGTCTAATGAACATGCTTTAGGAATATACATCCTTACCGCGTTTAAATCTATATATTATATTTCGACACTGTTGCAAGTGCCATGATCAGGGGATGACTGATGAGATTGGAGTGGAGTAGGTAGGTATATTTCCCTAATTTAAACGCGGTAAGAACCTGTTATTATGTGTTTTAATTATGATAATAGCCGCGTAAACTTAAAACAATGTTAGTGACATCGTAACGAAAACTTTGAGGGATGATTTAGGCCATGATTCTGTGTTGATATGAAGTGGAATTTTCCGTCGCAAAAGTATGGCACGGAAAATAATTTTAAAAAATTTCATGAATTTTTTTTTTGTGGACCTCTTCTCATTTCTCGGGTACATAATTATTAAAAAATGTATTGGCATTTATAATATTGGCAGTATATAAAAAATAATTTTGCTAGATATTTATATTTTGTTGTATAGTCAGATAATTTATAATAATGGTTTCTTTCTTTCTTTATTTTCGATTTAATTTTCACATTGCTATACTCACATCTGAAAGAAACTCAAAATTTTTTGTTGCAAACATAGTTCGTTATTTACTTCTGCGCTGTTCTACTTGCGTTTGTCTTTGTCATTTTATACACGTATGCCAACCCCTTTAAGTATAAGAGAAGGAATTTTGCAATAATGCTTCCTTTTCTCTTGGAATATTAGACCGCGGATAATATTTCTTAAAAGAATAAGGTACTCTGCGTCCAGAGTTACTTTACAGGCTTTCATATTTTTATGTCATATAGTAGGTTGACGATGAGTAAACTTGGTACCGTATAGCTTTAAATTTATATCAATTTTATCTTGATCATATTTGTTATTTGCCTCTGAGAAAATTGGTTTTATCATAAAGATAGACATATTGTTATAAGGTTGGACCGAAACACTTTCCAAGTTTATGGTCAATAACGCTATTACACATACGAGTATTAGGAATAAAAATAAATATAATTTTACAGTGGGTATTATAAGGATGGTGTCAAATGAAAAAGTGCTGGAAAGAGTTGAAGAAAATAGAACCATATTGAAGACTATAGAGAACCGGAGAGGAAATATGATTGGCCACCTGATACGACACGATTCATTTATAACAAACATTATAGAAGGAAAAATTGATGGGAAGAGAGGAAGGGGTAGACCTAGGATAACATTTATGAAACAAATAAAATAGAAGGTGCAGGTCGTGTCGTATCGGGAGGTGAAGGTTTTGGCGGGAAGAAGAGAGGAATGGCGGTTACTCCACCGACAAGAGCGCAGCTCTTAATAGAGAGATAGATTATAAGGATAAATAGCCGTATACGTCAGGGCGTACGTAATTATACGTCACAACCGGAAGGGTATGGATCATTCCACCACGCTGCTCCACTGCAGGTTGGTGTGGTGTTTTTACGGCTTATAGTCGGGACCAACTGCTTAACGTGCCTTCCGGAGCACGGAATTAACATATTTTTCTGGAAAATCAGGCGACTGAAGCCTGCAATATCCTTGCGAAACAAGGACAGTGTCCCAGTGATTTCAACAATGTCTCCTTTGGGAATCTAACCTGGACCTCCGAATCGTGAGCCTAACGCTCTAACCACTAGACCACGGTACGGTATATTAATACCTAAGCCAAACCGAACGATATTGTTTTTAACTTTATTATTTTTCTAAACCATACTATTTAGACTTTATTATATTATATCTACATTGTATCGTTTGATGAACCCTCATTGCGATGGCCTATGGCGATCTATACACAGATCACGTCCTTATCTCCTAAATACTTTACACCCTCACGTTTCCAATAAGGCCACGAAGAATAAAACCACGTAATCTGTATAATAAATTCAATCCTTTCCCGGCTGCGTATTATCAAACCCCTGGCGAGCCGTATAGTCAGTTTCTGGACGTTATCCAAGACCCCAGCACGCCAAACGAGGGTCAGATAATGACCTTCAACCAACTGGTGGCAATCGATAGCAGTTTGTGATTACGCGATCGTGTTCATTTTGGTTATCTGATGGATTGTAATTTATGTTACCTTAGGGTTTTATTTCCGGGTCACTGTGTGTATTTAGCTTTACTGTGATGTGTTTGTTTATAAATAGATTGTACGTAGCGAAAACCGAGTATGTGTCTTTTTGAAAAATCGCATTCGGTCTGATTTTTGTTAACAAAATCTCGCTTTGCTTTTTTTATTTGCTCTAAAGCTTAGCAGAAAAGTAAACAATCTAATATTGTCGCATTGCTGGGAGGTTAAAAAGGCCACATTACAATTATTCAAGTTCAATATTGGCATTTCTTGACATTACGCACTTACTTTGGAATCGCTTCTATGTGGCCCTTTTAACCCGCCAGGTCACAGAACAGGCCTCCCCTAAATCACCTGGACGGTATATCGAGCTTACTCCAGATTCCCCGTGAGTTGATGAGAGAAACAAACTATATGTAGGAAAATATAATATCAGACTTTGTTGTAAACATGCTGTAACTCTCGTTTAAATTGCTGTGCCCAGTCCGGGTCCCTATGTGTTACTCACCTTATATTACCAACCTCCTACCATGTGGAACGCAATAAATGATATGATTATGATGATTAAAAACAACAATAGGTACCTTTTTTAATTCCACGTTTGAATATTTTTTTATTTACCATTGTCGTTCCTCGTTCAAATATTGTGCGCGCTGACCGGGTGTTATGCAAGGTTTTCAAACAAATTTAATTTGTGAAAACAAAAGTGTTGGACGAAATGTTTTTAGAGAGCATTACACTGGCTCGTAGCCAGAACAGCTTTCATTATAGCTGAACGTATATATACGCTTTTGTTTTTTTTTTTATATGCGGAAATTTGAAACGAAACCTCGCTCTGTAACAGGGGTTGAGAGAAGAAAATTATGATGCAAATAAGGACTTTGAAAGTGTTTTTAATGAAGTCATTATAGTGAAATTAAAATGTGCTTTTTTGTATTAAGGTATATATATAATAATCTTCATTTAGTGCCCAACAATGATGCATTTAAATATAATAACTACTTACTATCTTAATTTACATGTCTACAAAGTAATGGAAATAAGAGAAACCTCAAGTAGTTAAAAAAAAACTTTAAAACAACAATTTCTTTTAACAAAAATACCTTTCATAATTCAATATTTTCTCGAACTTGAAACCCAATTTTAACCCCAATTATTATTTGAAGTTGCAATAAATTAACGTTTTAATTTAGCGCAGTCGGTTATAAGTATATCTCAAACTAACGAACTGAAGCGACGAAGGAACTAACAATTTCTGGACGAAACTGCATTAAACTAGTTTAGCCATAAAGATTTTACTTCAGCATTTTCGAGTGTCGCGATTTCTAGTGTAAATATGGATTTAACTGTTTATTTTATGACTAATGATAGAGTCGTTTATGTTTGAATTTAGTTACTAGAGCTTGACGTTAAGCGCGATGAATTGAAAGCCCGACCTCCTACGGCAATCAATTATACATAAGTAATTTAAATGGTGTGCTCACATGCCCGCTATATGCGAGGATCTTTTATAATATATGATTACTCATACTCATTTATTCATAAAATTTTTAAATTTTACATGTCAAATGTCTACTTATAAATATCAAGTACCCATAGTTAATAATACATAATTTACGTATATCAGTGATGTCAACATATTATCTATCCATTACAGAACTCATCCATGTTATAAAAAGCACATTTAACAAGCCATTCTCTTAGTTTATTCTCAAATTTGAAATCGTTTTCACAATTTTTTATGTCGGCAGGGATTTTATTGTAGATCTTTGGTCCAATAGCATGATTACTTTTAGTTGATTTTTCCAGCCTGCACAAGGGTCGCATTAACTCGGTTTTACTTCTAAGGTTGTAAGTGTGTACTTCACATTTCATAGAAAAGAGGGAAATGTTGGTCCTTACGTATTTTGCGATATTAAAGATATATTGTGAACAGAGTGTTAAAATCTTTAGTTTGATAAATAGTGATTTAGCATGAGTTTTGTTTTGATTGGTTATATAAGCCACATGCGAGCACATGAACGTCGGAGTTGAAGCAGTCGCTGTAGCCGAAATTGGCTGGATCACATACGGAATAATTACGATCAATATCCACCACTACCACTGTCGCACCACCAACAAAATGTATGCAGTTGACACGTGAGTAGCGTTTAAAACAACTGCGTACATTTTAATGGTGGCGCCACCACCTTTGCGCCACCGTGGTGTCCTAGTAAGATAGGACATCAATGACTGATCTTTTTGTTACCATGTGGGCACATACAAGTTTGCTTGTATTTGATTATACAAGTAATCTTACTTTCGGATAATCGGGTCAGCCTGCTGTGTCCTAACCAAACTAGGAACTAGGGACTACAAAGTGATTTCGTGATTATGTCCCCACCGAGATTCGAAATCTGGACCTCCGGATCGTGAGTTCAACTCTCAACCACTGGACCACGGAAGCCCTAAGGTAAAAAACTAGACTTTCAAAAATCTTGTTTACTTCACAAGATTATTATCTGGACCTCCGGATCGTGAGTTCAGCTCTCAACCACTGGACCACGGAAGCCCTAAGGTAAAAAACTAGACTTTCAAAAATCTTGTTTACTTCACAAGATTATTATCTGGACCTCCGGATCGTGAGTTCAACTCTCAACCACTGGACCACGGAAGCCCTAAGGTAAAAAACTAGACTTTCAAAAATCTTGTTTACTTACTTCACAAGATTATTATCTCCCTAGCAATATCCCGTTTTTCACAGGGTCCGCTTATCTAACCTAAAGATTTGACAGGTTCGGTTTTTTACAGAAGCGACCTTCCTACCCGTACCGTTCCAACGCATTTCTCGGGAATGTGGGTTACCTCACGATGTTTGCCTCCACCGCTGAGCACATGGTAATCATTTATGAACCAAACATGAATTTGAAAACAAATTCGACAATCATATTGGTTTGGGTTTGAGAAGGTTTCGAACCTGCGACCTCAAATATACTTCACAAGATAATAATGTTAATATAATAATATTTTAAAACTGATAATTATATTTTAAAACTTTCACAAAAAATACCCCTTGGTAATCTCCTGATTACTCCTCGCTTTAATATATTTCTACCTGGCTGCAACGAAGTGGGAAGCTGGATAATGTTTTTTAGACCTGACAGAGGTAGATAACTTTGAATTATTTTCCTTTGAGCGTAGAGAAATGCAGTTGTTCGCAGCAAAGAGATCACATATATGATAGTGTCCAGTTACGTCATAACCTGCTCTGCAGCAGCACTATCATTTTCCATTCCACGCTTATTACTAGAGATGCGCCAAATATTCGGTTAGTATTCGGTCTTCTTCTCTCGTGTAGGTTGTGAGGTGGATTACCAACCTCATCAACCCTGGTATCAGGGTTACTATTGAGCCACCAATGGCCCCTGACCTGACTTATGTAACGACTACTTACATCAGTAAGTAGTAACCGGGACCAACGGCTTAACGTACCCTACCGAAGCACGGATCATCTTACTTTCAGACAATCTGGTGATCAGCCTGTAATATTATAACCAAACTAGGGATTACAAAGTAATTTTTGTGATATTTCCCCACCGGAATTCGACCCTGGGACCTCCGGATTATGAGCCCGACGCTCAACCACTGGACCACGGCGGCCGCTAAACGGAACGAAAACTGAATATTTGGTATTCGGTTTCGGTATCGTATTATAATGAATTATACAAATTATACAAGTTTTAACAGCCTCCGTGGTCTAGTGGTTAGAGCATTAGGATCGTGATCTAGAGCTCCGGGTCCTAACTTTAACTAACACACTGTATATGTAAGTATGAAGAATCTGATAGGTTTTCGACGTAAGAAAATGATTTATCGGCTCGTTATTGTCTTTAGTAATAGGAGTGTTATTAGAGCAAAATTACAGTTTTACAGCACAAATTGTGTAAGTAATTCCACTGACGTCAAGTAACGTGATGGAAATTATCGATCTTAAAATAACTATTGATTTTCAGAAGGTGAAAGGTAAATTTGAAACTCGATTGAAACACGTTTCGACTAAGTTTTTGTTAGACAATAAGGTAATTCCTAGGTCAGCCCAATCAGGTTAAGTATATTTATTCCAGCACCCTATGGACCAATTATACCAAGAAGGCCTACAGTGCCCTAAGAATTCAATATAATAACGCATTCAGGCGGTTGTTGCGGCTGCCGCGTTTCTGTAGTGCATCGGCAATGTTTGCGCTAGCGGATATCGACAGCTTTGAAGATATTGTAGTTATATTGCTTCTATGCTGTTCTGGGAGCATATAAAAAACATAGAACACGTTCAGCTGCTTCTCTTCCCGGGCATGTCGTAAAAACCGACAGAGGGATTGTGTCCTCTAACATGATGGACTAATGTTATGGGCGATAGGCTGATCCCTTATCACCATAAGGTTCATCATATCCATCTTTGGACTTCGTATCAACAGTGGCTGCAAGTTGTCTTTGATTACTTGTGGCTCTGCCTACCCCATTAGGGATTACGGGCGTGAGTTTATGTATGATGTATGTATGAAGCTATTGTACGCAAGAAGTCAGCATCATTGATGCGCAGACTGCGCGACAGCAGCAACAGCGTCCTGAGGGCGGTAGCCGACAGTGGGGATTGTGCACTGATCGGCTGTATGATTAATAGAACCTTATCGATATTTAAGATAATTTACTAACATAGTTCTTAAGTTTGTTACTAACCAAATGGATCTAGTTGTTCGATATTTTTGTTTTTTTTTTAAGTCATATACTTTTCAAACACATTTCTCGGGTATGTGGCTTTCCTCACGATGTTTTCCTTCACTGCTGAGCACGTGATGATCATTTGTTATCCAAACATGAATTCGAAAATCAAAGGTTTAGGCTCGTGCTGGATTCGAACCTGCGGCCACTGGGTTACCACAGTCGGCGGGTAATATACGTATACATAATAATATATAATCTAACAGAAATCCTTAGAAATACAAGCCTCGTCTACGAACCTACGTGAAACTTTGTACAATAAATTTCTTTCAAAGGAGATTCTCTCGATCCTCAATTTGCATACAAAAACCATTTTGCCAGTCTTTTAAAGATTATCCTAGGATCGGTCGCAACAAAGAGATGTCCCTGTTATTGTAAAACCTTCATTATATACTGACGATAAAATTTGATGAAATTCTAATAGATTTTATAGCGTTTGACGGAGTATTTGTGTTACCTATTGCAAAAACATGCAAAATTTTTGTGTACTTACTTAATAAATTATGATTATTATGATTTGTAATGTTTTAAAATTTAACGAGATGATGATGAAGAAGATGAAAAGAATAAGAGTGGATGTATTAAGAAATAAAATGTAAGACAATGGGTTTACTGGAATTTATTAATCACTAAGAAAACCAAAGTTATACAAAAATATAAATAGGTATTTGGAACTTTTAAATCCTAAGGGTACATTCCAGGTATTCAAGGCCACTGGTCATTCGTTAAGCATTATTAAATAATAAGAAAGGTATTATAAAAACCTCCCTAGCTCGTTTGCCCTCGGCGGCGGGAAGGAAGCCGAGCCGACTAGAAGCAGCTACCAATAAGCTGTAGCTGTAGCAGTAGCAGAACAGCTGTACAAAACACCCGTCATAGAACAGAACAGCCTTCGTAAAACAGCCGTCACAAAACACCTTCGCAAAACACCTCCTGCGGACAAAACGCACAGGGGTAAATTAAACCTCTAGGGGCGGAGGCACAACCTAACTAACTCCCCAAAATCGTATAAAAAGACTCACCTGTCGGAGGTCGAGAAGCCACGTATGCGGCCAACGTACGATGACGTCGATGCCACGACGCTGGGACAAAATGGCGGAGCAACGTTTCCACGCCACGGACACCAAAACCACACCTATTCGGAACAAATCGCACATTAGAATCCTGACCGCAAACACTAACACTCACGAGTCACGACAGATGACAGAAATGTATAACTTACTTACCAGAATAAAAATTTACGAAGATTTGGCGGCGCGTGCGACGGAGTTGCGGGCCACCGGTCACACGCTTCTAAACCGCCTAAAAGAAAGACAATGACAACATATATCGACACTGATAATTACGATTAAAATGCTATAACGCATTATAAAGACAAATTCTCACCCGAAATTCACACTAAAAATCGAAGGTGTGGACACACCCGCTCGGCGGAGCGCTGTCTGGGGAATGCGGCAGCTCGCAGGCGCAGGACTATATAAGTCGCCCAATTCAACGCCTACGTCACGGACAAAGCCAGTACAACCTCAATCGTCCGTTAGATGACGCCACCGTCGCACACTCAAAATGCAAGTTATTAACAAGTCCAAGGACAGGAGACACCGAAAATTCCCGACGTGTGTTAAATATTGACACCAACATTCCTCAGCAGCTACCTGACAAGGGACTCCAAGATATAGCCTTCCGTATAATATCGGCACACGCCATCTTCCGGTTACTGGTGGAAAGTCGTCGACTGCGGAGCCCAACGATAGCAAGTCGATGCTCACGGACCTTCCATCGAACAAGGCGAGATGGCGCTGTGTTCAATACTACACAAAAAAGCTATAAAACGGATCCCCTGTAACTAATCCGGAGGCTGAAAGAAACGGCACTACAGATTAGATTTTAATTGAGAGTAGGATTTTGCGGCGGCAATTCATTTTGTTTTTTGTATCTCCAATCTCACATGGTGGTACTTTTATGTCCTAAAATATCGTGAAATTCATCTACATTATATAGAGCTAGAATATACTTAATAGAAATTTTGTTGCCTTTAATAAAGAGGGTCTAACCAATTGCCAAATTTTTTTACAATACGCCATGCTTCCAAGAGATGCTGTATTATAATTCTGACCAACATCATTATCTTTTAATTATAATTTCCATCACCTGGTTGCGTAACCAATTGGTTGCCAATTGCAATTGCAACAGAATCCTGATTAATTTCCCGCTGGTGACGCGACTATAGCGTCTTATCTCACGATAGCACGATAACGGCCTCCATGATCCAGTGGTTAAGCGTTGGGGCCACGATGAGGCTTCGAATCCCGGTGGGCACATGACAAAAAATCACTTTGTTTTTGTTTAGGAATTTACAGGCTGATCACCTAATTGTCCGAAAGTAAGATGATCCGTGCTTCAGAAGACACGTTAAGCTGTTGGTCCCTTACTGATGTCAGTATATAGTCGTTACTTGAGTCATGTCAGGGGCCTTTAGCGGCTCAATAATAACCTTGACACCAGGGTTGATGAAGTTGGTATTCCACCTCACAACCCACACGATAGAAGAAGATAGGACCCTTTGAATAGACGCTTCGCTTCAAAGAAGTTGCACGCTAGAAAGGTGTGTTGGCGATTTGTAGACATAGAAGCGATTGCCACTTCGCTGAGTCCATACAAAATGGCCAATCCATTTCTTTTATTTGACTACAGATGGCACGAGCCAAAATTCTCGATCAATCGGAATTGAATTGCATGGAACTGCCCCTGAATAGTTGCAATCAGTTTGATTAGAGGCTAACGAGGCCGCAGTGCAATTAGCGGTCCGTGAACCGGTCGTAACCCGTTCAAATCTGTGCAAATCTACCTGATCCTGCTGAATTGATAGGGAAATTGTAGTTTACCGATGAAGCTTAAATATTTGTTCAGGTATATTGGTTCTTACAAGAAATTGTTTTTTGATAAAGGAAAAAGAAAATTTAAAAGTAATAGCTTTTGGCTTGCCTATAACAACTCACCTGTAGTCCCAAAAGAGTAGGCAGGGACGTTTAGTATCCACTCCTCGACAGCTATGTAATTAATATCCCGACAAAATAATTAATATCCCAAAATCGACAACCATGTAAACTAACTAAACTAACTTTGTGTGAAACAGAATCGCCTCCAATTTTTAAATTTGGCCATTAATAAGCGAGCCAAAGCTAAGATAGGAACCATCTATGCCATAAACTATAATGTGCAATGTAACCTTATATATTATAGCTGAATACATAATACTCTCATCTTTATAATTCTCCTTCCTTTTAAGAACCTTGTATGGGACTTCCAGTTTCAATAGCGAAGGTTTTTTCTTTATTCTTATGAGACCACGAACGTATAAATACGGCACTCTCACGTTGACAGTTTCGATCGTAAATAGATTTTCACCAACACATTTTCACGAAAAAAGACTCGGCGTCGCATGTCGCGGGCACAGAGAACACGTCAAATGTATCAAATATTTAAGCCGGTTATGCAATAAAATGATAAAATGGTAGATTTCCGACAGGGGTTGAATTTATTATAATAGGCACCAGTCGAGCCGTAATATCAATTGGATAAAGTGTCACTATTTATTTCCATAGATTCTATAGGTTGACAATGTTCTAGGAATTGTAAAACTATTTTTTTCTGCTCAATTTATTGCCTGAGTTTGTCTGCACGTGGCGTAATCGCATGCTCCCTTTTCTCTAACTTACAAATACGGACATAATGTAGTTTTATACAATATTAAGATTATACAAGCAACATTTTTATCATACAGCAACTCGACTCGACTCGTTGTATCTTAGAAATGGGATCGAGTTTCTGTGGTAAACTCGATCCCATTTCTAAGATACATCCTGGAACTATTCTTGGTGCGTTCTAAGAACCACACCTAATATACCTCTAGAAACGAGCCGAAGAGTCGTAGTAGCCCATTGTAAGAACGCTTGCCTCTCACTGTAAAGTCGCAATTTCGAATCCAAACTAACCTAACCTAAATAATTTTTCGAATACATGTTTGGATCATAAATGATCATCACGTGCTCAGCGTTGAAGTAAAACATTGTGAGGAAACCCACACACCCGAGAAATTCGTTTCGGAAGTATGTAATCTAACTTATATTGGGCTGGTTTTCCCTTCGCAGGTTGACAGGCTTTTGTTAAAAACCGGATTTGAAACAGAATAACGCAAGGGAGATGATGATGAACTAACAGAGTGACGAGTAATCTAGCTCATAGCTTTATTCTGTCACGTTAGATAAAAAATATAAATAAGTAACTTAGATAATTACAATAAGTACAATAATTATGCAGCATGTAACATTCTGCTTTTTTTCGTTTTTGGCCAAATGACAAAAAGATCAGGCAATAAAAAAAGACATAAAAATGCGAAGACAGCCCCTCGTGACACAAAATGTCAAATTTCATTTATTAAAATTAATTCGCTTCCATTTAAAAATCTTAAATCAAAAGACAGACGTTACTCTGGGGGTTATCAAAGTAGTTATTTTGTAGAACTTATTAAAGTATAATATAAATAAATTATAATATATTTTTAGTAGACTAATTCTTCCGTCTCATTGTTTTTTTTTATTGAAACCTTATTAAATAATACGTCTAAAATAGATTAAAAAAAAACATTTTCTGGGTAAACTCGTTACACCGTCGACACTCTCTTAATCTCTTTAAGAGTCAGAATGGTGTCAAGAGCAAACCTACTTAATATAAAAAAGACGAAAACAAGAATTACTTATAAAAAAAAACGTAAAAGTATTTTGGTTTTGGTCTATGGATGTAAAACTTGGAAACTGACACAGAAAGACAGAGAAAGCAACTCAAGGCCTTTGTAATTGCTTTGTAATGTGGAGTTGGAGGAGAATGGAAAGAATAAGTTGGAGTGAAAGGGTTGCTAATGACGAAATAAGAGTAAGGGAATGGAGGCAAATATTGAGAGTTATTGAGGACAGAGGCGAAAAGAAAAGAGAAAGATGTTTGGACACTTAAAACACGACGTATTTATTAAAAACATCATAGAAGGGAAGTTACAAGGAAAGAGAGGAAGAATAAACCCAAGAAGAACTTACATGGAACAGAGTAAAGAGAAGGTGACCGTAGTGACTTATAAGGATGAAAGAATTGGCCTTTGATAGACAAGAATGGAGAATGCTACACCAACAAGAGCGTGGCACTTAAATTAGTGATGATGATTTTGGTTGAATAAAGAACGACAAAGCTTCAAAATAAAACTTTAACTTGTGGTACTAGTGTAAGAAATGACACAGTCATACAGTGACAGACTTCTAACGCATCACCTGTACAATAGAAAAACCCCTTTATTCACATCTACAAACCTGAGCTTTAAAACAAGACCATATATACATACACAGCCTATATACGTCCCACTGCTGGGCACCGGCCTCCCCTCAATCAACCGGATGTATGGAGCATACTCCACCAGACTGCTCTACTGCGGGTTGGTGGAGGTGTTTTTACGGCTAATAGCCGGGACCAACGGCTTAGCGTGCCCTCCGAAGCACGGAATCATCTTACTTTTTCGGACAATCAGGTGATTCAAGCTTGAAAAGTCCTTACCAAACAAAGGACAGTCTCACAAAGTGATTTCGACAATGTCCCCATCGGGAATCGATCCCGGACCTCCAGATCGTGAGCCTAACGCTCTTACCACTAGACCACGGAGGCTGTTAAATAACAAGACCATTCCATTCCATTTCATCTAGTAGGTATTCCGTTATAACTTTATAAGCTCGTAACTTCAATGTCGAAGTGAACCTGTGTGTAAATCACTATTGGCCATGGTAGTAGCAAGGTTGGTGAAATTGCCGAGTCGTGCACGCCATCGCGACCTTAGCCCTCGACCTCGGCTCGTTGGTGTTTCGACATACCATGCTCTAGACACCCGAATATGTTGGGCTATAGACATTTTTATGTGTTTGGCGTTTCTGTAAGTACATTCGTTTCGAGGATGTGTTGCTGTTGAGTTACTTATCATTATAAAACACGTGAACAAAGCCATCCCCTTAAATTAATCTAATATGAGTCAATGGACAAACTTTTAGGAAATAATATTTTATTTATAGTAGTTTAAAAATTAGATTGTAATATTATTAAGCATAATATTTTAGTTTCTTATCGTTTTGTAGTTGCGAAGTGGCTAATTAAAAATTGTAAAAGTGGTCATAACGTCGAATGAATAAACTTGGATTTTAAATGTAAAATGATTTAGAGATAGATTTGGACTTCTGTAAATTAATCGAAGAAAAAAGGGTTCCACCTTTTTAAGTGAAGTGGTTATACCTAATAAATGATTTACCGATATTTTTGTCTATTATGAAACGTGTGTTGAAGTGCAAAGCAATAAATCGACGGAAAGAACATGTAAACATTGTTTATTAGAAGTACAATATGAAATGTGGTTTTAGTCGACTTGTGACTCTGCTTAATGTGAGTTATGTTATTGTTAATATCGGAGAAATTTGGCGCATTTTATACAGATAAAATATGAAAATCTATATGTCACAAAAATCAGTTTGTGATCCCTAGTTTGATTAGGACATAACAGGCTGATCACCTGATTGTCCGAAAGTAAGACGATCCGTGCTTCGGAAGGCACGTAAAGCCGTTGGCCCCGCGGTTACTACTTACAGCCTCGAAAAAAATTTGATAAAAAAAAAACTACTTACTGACGTAAGTATGTAGTCGTTACTTGAGTCACGTCAGGGGCCTTTGGCGGCTCAATGGTAACCCTGTGACGAGGGTTGATGAGGTTGGTATTCCACCTCACAACTCACACGATAGAAGAATAGGTAAATTGAAACAGTGTACAAAACAAATAGGAACGATAGTTCGTTATCTAAACCAGTCACTAGTGTCGAGGCAAAAAAAAACTACGATTTTTTTTAGGCGGCTAAAGACTTAGTAAGTCTATGGTTGTGACGATAGCGGTAGCAATTGAGCCGTGGCAAGCTAAATTAGATGATGCCTATCTAGGTTAACGTAATAGAGGGTATCGCTAAAAATTGGGCTTCGATTTCCTTAATGGAGGTATTAGGAATAATTTCAGGGTCTGACAACTCCGTTAATGTTTGGGACATTGAGATGCTCCGGCGTATTGGGAATGTAATTCAGCTTCGGAAGAGTCAGTAGAATGTTAGCGTTGTTGATTGTCACATCAATTTAATTAGGTACTTACCTACTTCACTTTTCTTACTACTTTTCTTTATTTATTTATTTTATATTTGGGAGACCAACAGCTCTTAACAACTATAGCAAAAAGAAAATCATACTTAAAAACTAAGCCAATAACAGGTTTCCACCTATATAACCTCCACCTTTTCTTCTTTTCTTTTTTTACTTTTCTTTACTTTTTTTACTCATAGCTTTTTATTCTTATTTTAAAATTTTGTTTTTAATAATAATGTGTGTTGTTACAATTGTGGTTGAATGGAATGTACTTTAATGTTTATGTATTTTTAATTTATACGAGATTAAACGTTTTTATATTACTTAAGTAAGTTCGATCGAAGCAGTGATGTGCCGTTCCCAGGAATGTTCCCGTTGTAAAAACTCTTTAATAGTAAAGACACTGGCTGCCTTCCTTTTTCAAATTGTTCTTTATGGTACTCTGATCTTATCTGCCTAAAAGTTAGGTAAGAAAGCTGTTTTTATTACAAAAGTTTTGCGCCTTTTTACTGCTGAGAACATTCCTAAAGTGGGAATATTCCCGAGAACGGCACATTGGATTGGAGTATGTTTTTTTTGGGTTAATGAAGGAGTTAGAGAGGATTTTTTAGCTTATTATTTATTTATTTATTTATTTTATTTCACATATACATAGTCATTACAGATAAACCAAATCGACAATGTATGCATACTATAATTATTATTATTATTATACATACATACATACATAAACTCACGCCCGTAATCCCAAATGGGCCACCCAGCCACAAGTAATCAAAGACAACTTGCAGCCACTGTTGATACGAAGTCCTAAGATGGATATGATGAACCTTATGGTGATAAGGGATCAACCTATCGCCCATAACATTAGTCCATCATGTTAGAGGACGCAATCCCTCTGTTGTCTCTGTCATTATTATTATATTACTTATAATTATTTTGTTTTCATTTATTTTACGTGACTTATTCTAAATTTATTTTGGTTAATGTTAATAAAACATCGTGCCAAATAGGGAATAATAATATCACCCTGCTTATGATTACAATAATTTGTGACAAAAAATAAAAACGAAAAAGTTGCATGTGAAACATCTTCAAGCTATTTGACAAAGATGACTGAACTAATTGAATTAATTTGAACTATTTACAATAATTAATTAATTCAAAGATACTAAACCAAATTATCATCATATACGATCTACTCTGAACCTCTGAAATGATTGATGAAACTCTGAAATGATTGATCAATGTGGAAGAAGCAAGGAGTGTGTCAGGATCGAAGCAAATGGAATTCCGTAGTCTCTGCTTACCCCGGTGAGAAATAAAAAGCTTCCTTTTCTACAAAGGCAGCTTTTCACGACCATTACATTTGTCGAAATAAACTGCTCTTTCACTAGCAAAAGCATCGTTTGAAACTGGAAATACCTACAAACTGGTACGAAAATGTCGTATATTTTTACCCGTGAGTGTGGGTAAACGCTGCAACGCCGTGAAAGGCCCACTCTACGTCAGAAGTGCCGTCAGTTATGACCTGCACTGCAGAATTTCCCTTCTTTACTGGACTGGGAGCAAAGGAAAAACATGGAATTCCTTCAGCTGTTATTTTGTAAAAGCAACTTTAGCGCTGCGCTCGTTAACATGAAGTAGTCGGTTTTAGGGTGCTTCTATTTCTTCTTATCGTGTGGGTTGTGAGGTGGAATACCAACCTCATCAACCAATCAGGGGTATTACTGAGCCGCCAAAGGCCCCTGACATGGCTCATGTAATGACTACATACTTACATCAGTAAGTAGTAACCGGGACCAACGGCTTAACGTGCCTTCCGAAGTACCTTCGGTACGACCTTACCTTCGGACAATCAGGTGATCAGCCTGTAATTTTCTAACCAAACTACAGATCACAAAATGATTTTTGTGATATGTCGTCACCGGGATTTGAACTCGGGATTGCCGGATCGTTAGCCCAACGCTCTAACCACTGGACCACGGAGTTGTTCACTAACAGATTTTTTCAAGTAAGCCTGAGTTAGTGATACATCAACTAGGAGAGGTCAATTAACGTGTACCTATTGCATATAATATTAAATACCTAAATATAATCAACAAAAACACAGTTGCTGTAAGTAGCAATGATTACAATTATAATTTTGTTTGGTTTGTGTTTAAAAACAGTCAGTCTGCAGTCTATACGTATATGTGTATATTTATCGTCTATCTAAGGTTGTCTGGACGATATCACTTTTAGCGATAAGGCCGCCTTTGCGCACTTTTAGTTTTTTTTTTCATTGTTTATCTGTTTTGTGCTAGTGTGTGCAATAAAGTGTTAATTCATTGATTCATTCAAAGACCTCGCCATTTCGGGGAGTCACTGTCAACGCAATAATTCGAAGATTAGAAGGATATTTATATTCTTGGATAGCGTTTTACTAGAAATGATTTGGAAGTGTCCGAGGTAAATTGTTCTGACAACAATAAGAAGTCTAAAAAGCAAATTTTCCTTTCCGTGTTTGGTGTTGAAAAATATTATAAGCCTTCTAAAAACAAACATCGAAAAATAAAGGAAAGAATAACAAAACAAAAAATTGTGCATATTGCAATAATAAGGAAATACCCCGAAGTTTAATAACACGTTGGCGAAAATTTAAACTTTTATATTACAATTTATTGTAGGAGTGAAAGAGAGGTTTATTAAACTTTATACGTGTTATAATGGACGTGAGAGAGATAGCGATGTTATTTTATGAGTGGAGAATAAGGCTTGGTTTATGTTTAGTGACTGGACTGCCCCGCGCGGCCGCTGTATTGACGAAATTTAAAATAAGTAGTTTACAAAAAATTAATGAGTCATTGGCTTGGAAGATAGCTTCTATGATGAATTAATAAGTTTGTGTTTCGTACAGTTGCATTTGGCGCGTTTGTGTGTGTGTGTGTGGATAATATAGAAAGTATATAATTATTTTATTTACAAGGATTACAGGCTGAACACAAGATTGTACGAAAGTAAGATGATCAGTGCTTCGCAAGGCACCGTTGGTTCCGGTTATTACTCACTAATGTAAGTACGTAGTCATTACATGACAATAATAACCACGGGTACTGAGGTTGGTCATCCACTCACAAGCCACACGATAGAAGAAGATTGTCAGTGTCGATTGTCGTAATCGTTGGCAACTTAGCTACGGCCCTGTTGCGGTGTTAGTCTCTTCCACTTACGCTTTACCACCCGATATCGTCCCTTTCGCGCCGGCGCATATAAATCAATCCTAACACGAAATGACGGGGGTATAAAAGGGTTGTGATAAATTGACGCCCCGCAACGCGAAATTAGTAAATACATGAGTTATTTTGGGTATCCGCAACCCCTAATTAAGTAAGTAGGTTTTGCTTTGTTTTTGTATCCGGTCTGTTTGCGTTTGTGTTGGCAAACATACATTATTTAAAACGAGTACCTAAACAGGTGGTTTTTATGTTAATTTAATTAGGAAAAACAATTTCTTCCCTCAAACCTACACCTTTTTCTACTTATGCGCGGCCAATCAGCTCGCAACAACAAATATTTTAGAACCCCGATGCCGGCCCCGTCGGCGTGGTTGACGAACTCCTTCTTTCAGTCCTTATCGCTATTGACCCACTAGACTCGATTAATTCTTTCAAATATTATCCTCTCAGACGACGCCCTGAGCCGAGGTTCGCGCCCAACTGGGCACCCTCAGGCCTGTCGTTGTAAATGTTGTACCGGATTAGAGGCCTAGGCTAAGTAGTCAATGCAATTTGCGGCAAAAAAATTACACGCATGTATATTTTACTCAGAATAAACGCAGACAAAACAAGACAAAATAATACATACAAATGTTATTTTATGCAATTACAAATAATTTATGTAATTCTTAAGAAGATATTACAAGAACACATTAATTTTGTACTGACTTAATTATTGTAATTTAATTTTGTTTAACGTTAGCAAATGAGGAGAGCCATTGTTGGATTTGTACATAATTTAGTATGCCAAAAAAAAATTGCACAATGAAGAGAAATTAATAAGGAATAAAGGTTTTGTTAGAAAAACAGAAAAATGTAAGTTGTTTTCTGTAACATTTTGTATTTGAAGAAGATTTATGTTAAAGTCCAGCCCAGTGGCTGAGGTAGCGAAGCCGATGCGGGTGGAGGTTACTCTCTTCGAGTCTGAGAGGCCTACAAGCTTCGGTGTCTCCACCACACTCGCTACTAAGCTGCTTCATGCGGAAAGGCCAGAGGGAGCAGTGTTCCGATGCTTCAGGGAGGCGAAGACCCTAAATAGTTTATTTAAATTATAATATTGTATGTATTTTTACGTTAAGGTATATATTGTACGGCCTGAACTGCCTAGTGGATGTGGCTTGAGTTAAAACTGTCATTCGATTTTCTGTAACTAGTTGTATATTTTCAAGGAAAATTTTGTACTTCGCTGTGGAAGTAAGCGAGGTCGCCTGGAAGATGTTGCTACCTAGCAAAAACGCCGCCTAGTATCTCCTCTTTCAATTTCTCTCTTGTTTTGTGTTTCTGTATTTCCTGTGTGTGCAATAAACTATTTGATATGTTATGATAAGATAAGATATTTATTGCATTCCTGATGTTATTACAAAGGTCTAAAAAGTAGAGGAAAGTACGAACAGGAACCCTGTAAGGGCATACAACATAAGTTAGGACAACATAAGTAAGTAAAGAAGAACAGAATGTTCATCTAAACGAAAACGAAAAGAAAAGAGCATAGACCTTTACATAGCGGTGAAAATTAATAGGCCACAAAAATATAAAACCTTTTTACTTACAGTCCAAAAATATTACCAAACATTTGTTACCATAAAAGTAAGACCCAAATTAAAAATGATCTGAAGCCCGCTGTTTCGTAAATATTTTGACTGAACACATAAAAGGCTCTAAGACCTATTTAACACGCAAAATTATATTACAAAGGAACAGGAGAAGAAAAATGTTCCCAATTTATTTCCAAACATCTGTCACCAATCTTGACGGAATTTGTTACGTTAAAACTAAACCTTTAGGGGCTGGAATAGAGTTTGAATTGGATTGTCGCAGCTGTAGGAAGTGAGACTGATGTAGGTAAACGAGAAAGAATTATTAAGGCGGCTTAACAAACTTATTATACTATGATTGGTGCATTAAAAACTGATAAGAAATACAAAATTGCAAACGTGCCTTCAAGTAGGTATACGACAGACTCTGGAAATCGAGATCACCGAATTCTTAATATAGGGAAACGCCACGGGGACATGGCCAATGTCAAGTAATCATTCATGGCTTGAATCACCTATATATCCGAAGAAAAAAAAATAAGCCATCGATCCCGGTTATTGGCCGTAAGACATCTTCACCAACCCGAAGAGGAGCAGCGTGACGGAATATGCTCCATACCTCCTCCGCTTGATAGGAAGGAGGCAAGTGCCCATCACTTCTAGTTTTGACTAGTCAGTCCCTGGAACTAGGCCTTTATTCAATATAAATAATAATATTTTTTTTTATTTAAGTTTTCTTTCTTTAATGTTTTTTTTTTTAAGAGACATGACAGCGCTCGTTTGAGAATTAAATCTTTCTTAAGCTTCTTCTCTAGCTAGCTATCTTAAGCTAGCTGCAGAGGGTAATAATTACGAGGAGTCACACCTATATGACCTCCATTTTCTTCGCAAATAAGCCAGTATATCATAGTACTTTTGTAAATCTGATGTTCGAGCCCTACATCCCAGCAAGGGATAACAGGATTAAAAGAAGAGGAGAAAAGTATTTTACACGAGGTTAACCTACAAAGCTGAAAGGTACACACACACATAAAATTGCGTATTCATGCGATAAGCCCACATAACGCTTACTGCTGCCTCCAATAAGACCTTCCCATATCTTACCCCAAGGGTATATTCGAGCAAAAGGACAAAATTTATCACATTGTGCCTTACGTCGATGTATCTTGTTGTATCGATACCGCTGTTTTGTCACCTTCCTGTAATACAAAAGTGGATATAACGAAGGTTGACGCGATATTCAGTTAAGAATAATGTTGCTTAAATCAATAGAATGTTGTTATTTTTTCAACCGTTGATATAATTATGTTACTCTTACTTAAAATAGAATAGCAAAAGAATAGAATATAAACTGTTTATTATGAAAGGACGCCACAAACAAAGAAAAGATAATAATATCACTTAAAAAAAATCAGAAAACAATTACGAAAAGCATAGGAGGATCATAAGGTGGTGGTGGACGTCTTGAGATAAAAGCGCCTCACACGATGCTGGGTGAGGTACCTCAGTAGGCCGGAGTGAGATGGTGGCTTAGTTCGGATAGGGACTCAGATCTACGGGATATAACGTAGAACCTTTCTAGGTTAAGACCTTAACGGTTGCAGATGGTCATCGGCAAAGCAATGCAGGACGGAAGGGGCAAGTCACAGGGACTGTGACCTGGAACTTTACAGAGGGCAGCAGTAACTGTCAGTACTACTCAGAGGCGGAGGACAGGAGTCCTATTTCAGCTTTGAAATAGACTACTGAGACCAAACATGGGATCACAAAGATTTTTTGGTAATATATTCCCCACCGGGATTCGAACCCGGAACCACCGTATCGTGATTCCATCAATCGCAAGATGAACTGAGCACCCACGCTTCATTGGGTCCCTACATAACTTTTACGCTACAAAGATTTCGCTTCGTTACATTACGGAAATTAAGTCCTTTTGAAATTTGATTAATGATACAGATAGATGAAGGAATTACATAGAAGAAAATGTGATAATTATGATGGGACAACAACGTAAGTTTTTACACCAAATCTAACATAACACAACAGTCAACAGTCAGTCAGAGGTACATCCATCACAAGATGAACTAAGTACTCGCACCTCACCGAAGGTTAAGGTTATTTGACAATAGATTCACATGAACACATAAACACATACCACAAATATCGTATTCGTGCTTACTCCAAAATTATAACGAAATATTATGTAAACTCAAAAACACAGACTGCGGCAAGCTGTTATGCTGTTCCAGTCATTTGCTGTTTCGTAAGTAGAATCAATACCAAAAGACGTAGAGAATTTACATTGTTTAAACTGAATTGCTTTGACCACTCCTTACCAGCGCATACATTTTACTTTTTACGTCTGGCACAGTCAAGACACTCCATACAACAATTTCGTTCTTACCTTATACCGGTTACCGCTTAATTCCGAATAAGAGAGACGCGCTCTTTTTTTTCTTTTATTTTAGCGGCTTAAGGTCATTTATGCATAAATACATAATATACTATATAAACTCACACCTATTTTTCACGGGAATAAGTAAAGACTATGAAATTTCATTTGCTTCGATCCTGTCATACTTCCCTTGCTTCCTCCACATTCATCAATCGTTTCATACACGCACGCCAGTTCATAGTAGATCCCGTACTGAACCTATTCTAAGGATATCTCCAATTTGGTTAATGTACTTCCTTCTAGATCTTTCAAAAATCAAGGTAAGGTTATTTATGCCTAAGGAATATAATGATTGATTAATGTGGAGGATTCAAGAAGTGTCTCAGGATCGAAGCAAATGGAATTCCATAGTCTCTACTTACCTTGGTGGGAAATAGGCTTGAGTTTATGTATGTATGACCCAGAAGGGGTGAGGTTGGCACCTAATACGAATTAGTGCGGGGCGAAGAGTTACCGTTCTATACGTAGTGTATTATTATTTATTTGTTCTGTGCTCTGGTTCAAATCAACCGGAGACTACATAGAGCTAACTTCACTAAGCCGCTGCAATGCGGATAGGTCCTTCTAAAGCTGCAAGCCCAATTGATTGCAGTCTGAGCGTACGGAGCTTAGGATTACTTGATTGTTTTGATCCTATAACAGAACTGCATTCACTAATCTGCCCTGGACGTTTCTGTGAGGTAACAATTTGAGGAATCTTCTTAATGTTTGGAATAGTTGTTGTTTGGTATTGGTTGCCAAGAAAAAGTGTATTGAAATTCCATTTGCTTTTTTTCCTCCGATTGATGATTCGCGGGTCGATCATTTATTTTAAAATTAACAATTGTCAATGATCTGTCTCTTTCCTTTTTGGTGCATAAGAAAATGACAGGTTTAACTTAAAATTAAATTAGGGTCGCAGGAATCGGGGACAATATAATAATATGTCTAGTTTAATCATCCGAGTCCGGGAGCTTGCCTCATCTTTATTTTACACGAAAGCCTTTTGATAGGGAAATTGGTCTCCTTCATCCGGTAGAAAACACGGCCGTTTTTGCAACGCTTATAATAAATGAACTGCAAGTTTTTACAGCGTCAGCTGTCGAATGTAAATCAATAGCCGCAAATAGTGTAGAGTGGATGTACTTTTTCAAACTGAAGCATTAACGAGTATTTCATTTAATACACTGTATAAGAAAGTAATCAGAAGAGCATCAGCGGCCATGATACCAAGTCCTAAGAAGGTTATAATGAACTATGGTTTATCAGATGTAACGTGATCCGCCAATATAATACAGGACAGACGAACAGCCGGACAGACAACAAAGTGAGGATCGGAACCCTAAAAAAACACCTCTATCGGTAATGTTTTCTATTTGTTCCCAAAAATGCATTGATTCTATTCTAACTAACAAATACATCCAAGGCATCTTCTAAATATAACATAAATCCGCATCAGTCATATAGAAAACTTGAAGTAAGCTCTCTCCACAATAGCGACTGAAAACGCAAACAAATGCTAACAGCGTTTTCTTACAATGATAAAGTTTGTAGCAAACTGAGAGACGCTTCCAGCATTTCAATAAGCCTAGCTCTAGGAAGAATCCTTCTTATTGTCAAGAAGACTTCGTTTACAATTCCATGTACGCTTTATTTGAATACACTGAACATGTATTTTAGCTTTGTGGATGGACGTTCGTGAAATTGTGCGACGTTAACAATGTGTATTTTTATGTGTGTAACATGTTTTGACATTTCGGTCTTTTTAGTTAGTTTCGCCTACGAGAAGGATATGAAATTTATTTCGCACCGCTGCTCCACTGCGAGTTATTGGAATCTCACACTCACACTTCAATGATTTAGGTGAAATAATGATGTGTTAGGGGCATTGCAAAATGTGATATATAACTTGATTGCACTCGCCACTTCACATCACCTCCCTGTTACATGAGACTTAAAGATGTAATTCACTAGTATTCGGACCAGTCATATCGTTAGAATGCACCAAAATTGTCGAATTTGTTTTCGAATTCATGTTTGGGTCACAAATGATTATCACGTGCTCAGCGGTGAAGGAAAACATCGTGAGAAATCCCACATTCCCGAGAAATGCGTTTTCGGAGGTATGTGACCTAGGGGGATGATGACATCGCTAGAATGCATGGTGGCCAGTGGCCAAGAAAACCCTAGAATGGAACGGAGACCCAGAGCGAATACGCGAGAAGAAGCAGACCTCCAAGACAATGGGTCGATGACATTCAGAGATATGTAGGTCACAATTGGATGCAAATGGCGCAAGACCTTTGGAAGTGGAGAAGAGGAGAGGCGGTCTACTTCCAAAGCTGGATAGATGACGGGCCACAATGATGATGATGATTTAGACCTACTGGTGTATTTAATATATTGCATGTGTTTGAAGTACGTTTTTTTATTCATTTGCACTGTTCACCACACGTTCAGGTCACCTTTTAGGTGTAAGAGGTGACTTTTCGTGCATGGTGATGCAGGGTTGACTGGAAGAGATCTTATTTCGAGATAAGCCCTCCTTTTGTGACATTTTATCTTTTATTTTCATTATTGTCATAAAATTTGTAAAATATAATATAAATGTAATAGTGCGGATGCCAGTACACATCGTCTAATTTAATTTTAAGTTATAAGTACCTGTAATTTTCTTATCCGCCGAAAAGGAAAGAAACGGGTAATAGACAGGCATAAAATTTATGGAATCGCGTCAATTTAAAGCAGAAATTTAAACAACCCTCTCAAAGTTTTACATTCGCCAATAACCCGACAGTATCAAGTTGACAGCACACGTCAAACGAGTTGCACATCAGCCAGATCCGTATTTGATTCGTCCCGGTTATTGAATCTTTATATTAAAATGAACAGCCGTCTATCATCCGTATTTCCTTTTCGGTGGTTAAGAGAAATACAGATAAAAAAAATAGTAGTACAAACTATTAGAAAGTGTCTACAGTAATCAGGGCCAACATATAGTTTTTTTCCTTAAAATTTAAAAGTACAATAAAGCATTTGGAGCTACGTAGGGTTATAAGCAGTACAGGTGCCGCCAAGATTCGCAGCAAGAATGTCTTGAAGTTGCGGATGAATAAAACATTTGGGCTGAGAGGGTTTAACCTCCTCCCCTTATAGGGAGGTACTTTTAGGGGCATCTACACTTCGAATTGTTTATACTTGCTTGTTGTTTTTGTTTCAGATTTATGTTGAAATCTGAAAATCCGATTATTTGGTCACGTATTCTTCTTTTTCTTTCGTTTAAACTACGTACGTGTATCAAGGAGATAAGATAAAAAGAAATTAATACACACACATAATCAGTTCTATTTTACAGGCTCCTTTTTCGTACAAATTCAATTGTTATTTCGTGTTTGCACGTTTAGTAAAAAGTAACTGATTTGACTAGCTGGAAACTACCCTATTGCCCTGTACATAGATAAGTAAGTCCCAGTGTATGTTACTGTTTCCTTATTTAAATGTAGTAAAGTATTTGTATTTTTGTAATTATTCATAGCCGAATTATTTATAATGTGACCATAAAAATATCTAGCTAGTGTTTCATATCTTTCAATAATTTTAATTCTGCGAGATATCTTTTGCTTATCTTTTATTTTATTGTTTTTTTTTTTCATTTTTGATATACCACTTGACGTTATGACGTAATATAATATTTCACAGGATATTTTTTCATTCATATCTCGCATGGTGACTGCAATATTACAAAGATACTTAAAAAAGTATTGATTGACCTAAAGTAGGTATCGATTCTATTACGATTCCTTATCTGTGGTAAGTACAACAATCATCATGCAAAATTAATAAATGTTTACCTATACAAGTGTTAGTGACATCGTAACGAATATTGAGGAGGATGATTCAGATCATGATTCTAAGTTAAAATCCAGTGGAATTTTCATCGCAAAATTTATGTTTATTTTTGTGTGCTTAAAGTTATTTTAAATTCTATAACTATGCGACGGAAAAGTCCACTTGATATTAACTCAGAGTAATGTGCTGAATCATCCCTTTAAGTTTTCGTTACGATGTCACTTACACTCCGTACAAGTACGTATGAGTGTTAGTGACACCGTAACAAATACTGAAAGGGATGATTCAGACCACAATTCTAACTTTTTTCTGGTTTTGTAAGGCTTTGGACCGGTCATACATCTACCCTCTGTACCTCTGAATACCCCAATTGGGATATAGTTGTGAGCTTATTGTTACGTTAGAGCGGTTATTTCCATAGCTTTTGTTTACGTACATGTTTTCCAATGTGACTTTATTTTCTTTTTTTTTTTTACTTGAGAGCTAGGCTCTGGTCGGTTCATTCTCATATCAATCGAGATAAGAAACACGTGCCCATGTACATTGAAAATAACATGAACAAAAATAAATAGTCAATAACGTCAGCGATAGCTAGCAAACAATAAAAGGCGCGAATGATAGTCGCCATAATAAAGCGAGATAAAAAGTCGAGATTGTGCCATTGACTTTTCACGTCAATGTTAGTGACGTGAAAATAATTAGTGTTGCCTGTGATTGCGCCCAAATAATTGGATGGGCCCAAACTTGTGATGCCGAATAATATGGCCAGTGGGTAATTCGAGAAACTTCTAACATTTATATTTCTGGGATATTTTAAAGAGAAATATAGTTAAATAATATTATTTCTGTAAAATTGTTCTATTAATGTGTATATTGGGAAGCCGTGGTAGCCCAGTTAGTAGAACGCTTGCCTTTCACTTTGAGGTCGCAGGTTCGAATCCAGCACAGGCCTAAACCAATGATTGTCGAATTTGTTTTCGAGTTCATGTTTGGATCATAAATGATTATCACATGATCAGCGGTGAAGGAAAACATCATGAGGAAACCCGCATTTCCGAGAAATGCATTTTCGGAGGTATGATACTATTGTAGCAATTTATCTAAAAGAGCCATATTGCTGTTTTACATTTTGTTAACATTGCGCACTTACTTATACATGAGTAAAAGTCAAAATATAATTAAGTCAAGTCTTTCGTAAAAAAATAAAATAAAAAAACACCATAAAACGGAAGATAGAAGAAGGGGAAGACCAAGAAGAGCTTACATGGAACAAATTAAAGTGAAAGCAAACCTTGTGCCTCTTCAAAGAATTGTCCTTGGATAGACTAAAATGGAGAAGGCTACACCGTCAAAGGCGTGGTTATTAAATTAATTATGTTGATGTCTGTTATAAACTTCTACAATAAACTCACTTCGATGTTTCGCATCGACACAGTAAAGAGAATTGCAATTATTTGCAATAATAGTCCATGATAGAATTTACAGGTAAACCAAAATCCATCTAACAGCGCAGAACGTCATAGTTCGCAAGTTAACATTGTTGTAGCATCGGTTTTGAACTAGGTTTTGTTAGTACGCCGAGCCTCTAATTGAGTTGAATACAGCATACTGCGGACGGGTCCGAGAGATGTGGTTTAGTATCACAAAATATTCTGAATAATGACGCACAATTTTCAATGTACATTATTGTGTTAACGACAACGTTTTTGACAAGATGTATAACAGCAAGGGAGATAGTTTAATGTTTAAGACATTACATGCAAATAAATAGAGAACCGAAGAGGAAATATGATTGGCCACCTGATATGACACGATTCATTTATAACAAACATTATAGAAGGAAAAATTGAAGGGAAGAGAGGAAGGGGTAGACCTAGGATAACATTTATGAAAAAAATAAAAGAGAAGGTGCAGGTCGTGTCGTATCGGGAGGTGAAGGTTTTGTCGGGAAGAAGAGAGGAATGGCGATTACTCCACCAACAAGAGCGCAGCTCTTAAATAGAGAGAGAGAGATGCAAATAAATGTATGAATATGAACAATCTTGATCTTCTTCTATCGAAGAAGAATGGATTTTACTATGATTTGTTCATATTCATACATTTATGAATATGAACAAGACCACCAATTGAACCTAAGTAAACTAGTCATCATCATCAGCCGTACGACGCCCACTGCTAGTAAACTAGTCAAATCCATTGAACAACTTAAACTAATCTACCACGGCCTCCGTAGTCCAGTGGTTTGAGCGCTGGGCTCACGATCCGGGACACATCACGAAAATCACTTTGTGATCCTTAGTTTGGTTATAGGAGATTACAGGCTAAATCACCTGATTGTCCGGAAGAAAGATAATCCGTGCTTCGGAAGGCACGTGAAGTCGTTGGCCTCGGTTACTACTTACTGATGTAAGTTAGTAGTCGTAACATATACCATGTCAGGGGCCTTTGGCGGCTCAATACTAACTCTGACACCATGGTTGATGGGGTTGGTAATCCACCTCACAACCCACACGATAGAAAAAGACTAATGTAACAAACTATCACCTAAATAAACTTAGAAAAAGGTAGTTCAGCGTTAGACTCACGACTCGTCGTTGTCACTAACAGCTTGTATTTTTTTCTGACGTAACTCATTGAAGATTATGCAATTGTCATTGTAACTACTTGGCTGGAAACAAGTATTATCATATTTCATATCATATTTCATATAAGCAGCATGGAATTTAAAAAGATTTTTCTTTCCGTCCCTGACCATAGCATGAAAGGCAGAGGTAATAAACCAACAGGAAGGAAAAAGCGTTTTATAATTAGTACGTTAATAAATACCATTGCTGATAAGTATCTTGACGATCGTATCGTACACTAGTAGCGTGACAAATAAAAATGTAATAGTGAAATTATGAAGCTTTTGATGTATCGTGTTTGTATAGTAGTATGTACAATAATATTACATCGATATAATGACCACTCACCCGTACGTTTGTTGGGCTCAATCCGGACGTCTCGGGTTCGAATCTCAGTGGGGACATATCACAAAAATCACTTTGTGATCCCTAGTTTGGTTATGACATTACAGGCTGATCACCTGATTTTCCGAAAGTAAGATGATTCGAGCTTCGGACGGCGCGTTAAGCCGTTGATCCCGAATACTACTTACTGATGTAAGTGAGTAAACGTTACATGAGCCATACCAGGGGCTTTTGACTCACAACACCAGGGTACACATTAGAACACCAGGGTAGATGCAGTTGGTAATCACCTCACAACCCACACGATAGAAGAAGAGGGCGTAATCCTTTGAAAAGCTAAGGTACAGTTCTCTTAATAGCTACTAAGTAACAAATAAATCACTCAGTATAAAATTTCATATTGGTCATAACCTATTGGTCTCGTTGGCGACCGCGTTCAAGATGTATTATTTTTTCTTCGTGACTTATCTAAAGATATCTCTTCCTTTTTCACAACAGCAAAGGACTGGAACTGTCTGCCGTCGTCTGTTTATCCAACTCGTTATTATCTGGGAGTCTTCAAGGCTAGAGTGAATAGGTATCTGCTAGGTAAGCGTGATCCCTAGACCGTCGTCACTTACCATCAGGTGAGATTGTGATCAAACGCGAGCCTATATTATTTTAACAACAAACAACAACAACAATGCTATAAATAATTAATTGTGTATGCTTGTTTAATGAAATTTCTCTCTTTTTTTTTGTTATGAATACTTATACAGAGTGGGTTCCTGCAAGTGCTGTCAGACGTCGGGGAAGGCCACGGAAAAGATGGCGCGACGAGTTAGACCGCTTCTCGAAACGGTGGCACGAACAAGCTGGGGACAGGGAGGAGTGGAAGAAGGGAAGAGAGGCCTTTGCCCTGCAGTGGGACATTTAGGGCAATTAATAATAATAATACTTATACAATTACGATGTCAATTTGCGATGCCCTATTACTATTATTAACTTTAAGACCTTTTTATAATGTACATGATGCAAATAAATAAATGAAATGAAATGAAAAAATATGTCGTTAATGGCATTCACTACTTGCCCGGACAAATACGAAACGATGAGGGCTCTCACTTAACTGCGTGCCTAGTCTGGGATTCAAATCTGCGATCTAACAGTGAGAGTCAAGCGTTCTTCGAACTGGGCTACCAAGGTTTTCCTTTTGTTCTATGAAATAAATGCAATTATTCTTCTTCTATCGTCTGGGTTGTGAGGTGGAGTACCAACCTCATCAACCCTGGTGTCACGGTTACTATTGAGCTGCCAAAGGCCTCTGACATGACTCATGTAACGACTACTTACTTAAATCAGTAAGTAGTAACCGGGACCAACGGCTTAACGTGCCTTCCGAAACACGGATCATCTTACTTTCTGACAATCTGGTGATCAGCCAGTAATGTCCTAACCAAACTAGGGACCACAAAGTAATTTATAGATATGTCCCCGCCAGGAATCGAACCCAGGACCTCCGGATCGTAAGCCAAACGCAAATTATTGAAAAAGTAATTATCCTTCACACCTAGTACCTTAAAAGACCTTTCTTTTTTGAAGATGGGTGCTTTCCTAACATTTTCCTTAACCCTAAACCAGCCAATATATTGAAGGTAAGACTTACAATAAAGCCTCGTTGGAAGGGATACGTTTTATCCTGTTTCATTCTGTTAATAAAAAACCTAGTGAAGTGTTCGAAGAGTCCGAAGAAAAATACCCTATTCCCTTGTGTTAATGGAATAATGAAGTTGGAAGACGTGGAAAAAGTGTGTAAGAAACTACTTCTGGGGGGTTAAAATGGCCACATCGAAGCGATTTATCTAAGAAAGCGATATTGCAATTTGACATTTGCGCATATAAAAGTAAGTGCGCAATGCAAACAAATATCAAAAAGTAATATCGCTTTCTTAGATGGATTGCTTCGATGTGGCCATTTTAACCCCCTTGGTCATGGTAATGAAGTCTTATAATTTAACAGAAGTGTTTGTCGCGGACTCTTTAGTTGGGCAGCGACTGGCTGGTCTCCGACCTGTCGTGGAACAACATTTTTGTTTTATTTTTTGATACGTTTTCGCCTTCTGTTGTCATTCTGCAGTGCTCCCTTGCTGTTAGCCTTACATCTAATTAACAAAAGTGTTGAAAATACTAAATAAACACCTACCATCATCATCTCCCTAGCGTCACCCATCCCCAGGGTCCGCTTACCTAACCTGAATATTTGACAGGTTCGGTTTTTACAGAAGCGACTGCCAGTCTGATTTCAACCCGTGTAGAGAAAACCGAACATGAATTCTATAACAAATTAAAAAAAAAAATAAATGATTTACGCTTGTGCTGGGATTCTAACCTGCGATCCCATAATACGAGTCTAACTATCACGTCTACAAAATTTACACTAATACCTATATAAATATTCCATAGAATATTTATCAAATAACGAAGGTCTGGCCGCTGGCTTATGAGCCATGATAAAACATTAAAGTTTCTGAGTACATAGTCTTCAACCCAGGTAGCATTGGTCTGTAACATTACTATGAAGTTATGAGCTCTGTCTTTGGCGGTTCAATAAAAACCCTGATACCATGGTTGTTGAGGTTGGTCATTCACCTAACCATACTCACACGACAGAAGAACTATGAATTTTTGGTTATCGTAGCTCTAGCAGATAGTAGGTGAAATAAAGTGACTGTTATAAAAAATGAAAAAGGAAACACACTTACCTACTGTCGGAAATAGAACTTCCTTCTTTTTGAAGTTGATTAATAAAATACTATTTTTGGAAAGCTTTAATACTCTAATCATAAGAAGTCTATTTTTATTATAAGTAATTATAATAACATCGCACTCTGTCACTCTGTCATATATGAAATATAGATGTACACTCACATAGTACAATAATTTAATATTCATTTTTAATATATCTAAGAAGACTGACTGCGAGGTGTATGATATTATTACCGTGGAAACCGACACTCGTGACAATGTGGCAAGCTTATGAAACAAAATCATACTATAGATTTAATATACGAACGTTATGTTGGTGGTTGGTATGTGTCGAAAACATTTATAACTTTTTTTTTACCTATGATGGGTTTGCTCTTGGCCCCAAACTTGCCCGAAGGCATTGACGAGGTGTAAGATGGAGCGAGCTCGCCCAGAAGGTTCACTTTGGCCTTGAAAGCAACCGGGTTATATATATTTGGAAATACAGAAGACGGCAAAGAATTCCACTCTTTTTTAATATGGAAACATTGCAAACACATTCGTTCTCGTTCTCCGCTCATTCTTCGTTCTTCCACTCATTCTTTCTCTTCTCTCAAAACACAACAATGCAGACGCTGCTGGTTTTACTTTATCATCACAAAATCACCGCCCCGCCACTCATCGGATTTCTTCAGGGGACTTCGTTGGGCTCACGATGACATTGATGGAAGTCCCGGGTTAAATACGGGTAGATTTACCACAAAAATAATTTTGTGATGCCATATTTTAACCAAACCAAGGAGTTTGGTTAATACATTGCACGCTTATCACCCGATTATCCGAAAATAAGATTGTCCGTGCTTCGAAGGGCACTACAGGCAGGTTATTCCCAGATGTATTTGTCTGCAACTTATCTACGACCTCAGCACAAAATTCCTCAAATTCAAAAATATATTCGTATTTCGACGTTAGTTACGTAAAAAAATAACACAACAACAATACAACAACAACACAACAACAAGTAACATAGGTACCTATGTTAAAGGTAACATAGGTACAATTTGATTCGTATTTGTTTACGTAACGAACGTCTCATCCGCCTGATACTACTGCAGATCCTCCGTCAGGTGTATGTCGACATACTCAGAAAGATGAGCTCCTGAGTGCGTTCTATATTTTTTTTTAATAGTCGCAGTGCAAAATAGCGTGAAAATAATTATTTTAAGAAAGTGTACTTTTGACATGCAAATCTTTGCATGTACAAGGGAGGTTTATAAAAATAGCTAGCGGAACATAATTGGAAATTATGAAAATAAGTAAATATGTTTCTCGGTAATTCGCGTTAACAGTTCGTAAACTTTGCATAAAATTATTTTTATGTTGAAACACTGGCTACGTGGACGATGATTTTTTTTTAAAACAGTTGAATGTTTATACCTGTTAGTACTTTCCTGACGGACTGCATTATACTTTTGCTACGAAAGTCGAACAATGGATATTATGTATGATGAACCGTATGGTGACAAGTGATCAGAATATCATATTAGACATTTACATATCTATTTTAATTATGTAATAAAGTAAATTTTGAAAGTTCTAAAGTCATAAGTTAGCAACAAATGTTAAAGGACCATGACCGTAAAATATGTACCAACAAAACAAATACTTTTTCTTTACCTAACCTGAAGATTTGTCAGATCCGGTTTTACAGAAACGACCCACGAAGGGAAAACCAGCCCAATACATGTTAGGTCACATATCTCCGGAAATGCATTTCTCGGGAATGTGGGTTTCCTCCAAAAAATACTTTATAGAACAAAAATATCAACTTGCTGAGACGCTCCGAATGAGATATATTATAAATAACTGGAATCTGTTGGTTGAAACAAAGCTGTTCAAGGTACCCAAAATCATACTTAAAAACCCGAATTCCGGGTAAACCCCTCGTATTTCGAGAAAGTCGTCAATAAACAAAAATATCCACTCGCTAAGAAATTCCGAAAGAGGTACGAGTATGTCTCGAATGTGTTGGTTGAAACAATGATGTTCCAGGAGATACCCAAAATCATACTTAAAAACCAAACTTCCGGCTAAACTCGTGTGATTCGAGAAAGTTACTATAGAACAAAAATATCAACTTGTTAAGACGCTTCAAATGAGATATGTCTGAAATCTGTTAGTGGAGGGGGACGTTTTGATTCATAGTCCTTTAATAACAAACATTTACAATGTTCATGGATATCTCGAAATTAATTACTTTGACAGCCCGAGTCGGCTTTCAAACGAAACGGTGAAAATTAATTGCGATTTTGAGGGATTTAAACATCATGAACGTTTAATGCCGAACAATTGGGGATTATACCTACTCGATTACGCTTCATGGCTCTTTATTACGATTCGATTGTTTTTTAATTTACACGCAACGGTGTTGAAATAAAGTTTACTTTTTCATTTTGGAAAATGAATTATTATAAAAACGACACCTATATGATCCCTAGAACGGTTAGGATGTTACAGGATGATCAACTGATTGTCCGAAAGTAAGATGGAAGGCACGTTAAGCCGTTGGTTCCAGTTTCTACTTATTTATGTAGGGTCACGAGTACTTTGAAACCATGTCACATTAACTTTATTGCCAAATTAAACCGTAAGTCTCATTAAATGTCAAATATGATAGTGCGACAGGGTTCTGAAGTAGGTACATGATTTTGCTCATGACTTTATGCACGTAGTCGTTACCATGAGCCATGCCATAAATAAATAAATGTCAGGGGCCTAAGGCGGCTTAATAATAACCCTGACGCCAAGGTTGCTTGCTGACTTTAGTCGTCCACCTCACAACCCACACGATAAAATATTAAAACGATTTAGGGTAATATCTCACTAGGACTCCGGGTTCAATCAACAGTATTTCGTGTGTCTCTGAACCACCCTATTGGGGATTACGCGCGCGTTTAACAACAACAATGGCCCCGATTTCTGCAGACACCTGCTACTTTTATTTTAAGTTATACCCGTCATTTTCATATCCACCGAACAGGAAAGGGACCGATGATTAACAACTGTTTATTTTAAATTGAATGAATAATCTGGGCGAATAAAATAGTCACCTCGCTGATTTGCAACTCGTTTGACATGCGCTGTCATCTTAATTCTATCAGGTTATTTGCCAATGTAAAATTTTAAGAGGCTACTTTCAATTACTGCCTAAAATTGACGTGTGGTCCATACATTTTATGCCTGTCGACCGTGCCTTTCTTTTTTGGGGATAAGTAAATAAAAAGTATGACTTAAAATAAAAGTAGATAGTATGTATTGGAATAAGCACCAATATTGCAATGATTGGGCTAGTTGGAGGTATCAATCACAAGATGAACTAAATATCCGCGCTTCACTGAGCTTAATGTTTGTCATTTCACGCTTTCACATAGGCAACATCGATTAATTAGAAGTTGTTTTTTTTATTTGTATTTGGCTGAACAAAAGAAATAAAAAGCCTTTTTTTCATGTTTTATTCCTTATTTGATTTAATTCCATTCTGTGGTATCTATAAAATATCTAATCTGGTAGAATACGAACACAGACGATTGAGATGAAAGTCATTCCCAATTTTAGTCTATAAAACGTCAAAGAGTATTTGTCGTGAACAAACGAAATAATTTGAATTGAATCCTTTAAAATTCAAATCAGTTCAAAACAATGGAGTTTTAATTAATTTTGAGACAAAACCGGGTATCGGAACTTAGTTTTGGATTGTGCAAATTGCGATTTCGGAATGTAAAGTGGGTGTACGAATGATTTTATTTATCTGTGTCCGAGAATTGAGTGCAAAAAGAATGACAAAATGGCAAAATGGAAACATGTCATTCAAAAGACAACTAATTACATTAGTAGTAGATACCCTACCCTAACCCAATTGAGAAGTCTTAGTCAAGTTGCAGACGATTACGAAAAGTATTTATGTATGAGATTGACTTGTCACAGCTTGTCACCTAATGTCAATCCCATACATTTTTATTATACTGTCGCTATTTTGTAATTGTTAGCAACTTGGTTAAGGTCCCGTCCAGCCAGAAGCGAAAAGCACTTCAATTACAGGTCAGTCCATATACAGGCGCACGGGATTTCTCACGATGTTTTCCTTCACCTTTATGTTTGTAATTTTAATTAAGTACTTTAATATCAATTGGTGCGTGTAAATATCATATAGTCTCATATCGACTGGTCAACAATTGTCGTGCAACACGTAACACTCAACATGTACGACAACGTTGCACAACAGCGTGCGATGTTGCCAGCTGTTGTGCAACGTTGCCAGCTGAAGCGCAACATGTCGCGCGGCTTGTTATTTATTGGGCATCAATTGTTGTCGAGTGGAGGCGTGACGCGCAACAACACTAGTTCCGGTTAAATAAGAACCCGTTATTATGTGTTTTAATTATGATAATAACCGCGTAGCGACGTTGCCAGCTGAAGCGCAACATGTCGCGCGGCTAGTTGTTTGTTTACATAGCATCATTGGCTGGGCATCAATTGTTGTCGAGTAAAGGCGTGACGCGCAACAACACTAGTTCCTCTGGGGACATGTTGTTGACAACAGACGTTTATTAAATGCGTAGACATTGTTAACAATAGCTCCGCGCTAACTGTCAACATGTTAGGCAACATGTCGCGCGTCAAATATTTCAGAAAATTCAAATTATATTATTCTCTCATTTCCTGCTTTTCAAGTGGCAAAGGTATATGAGGCTTAATATTGAGTTTTCCTGTTAATTCATTAATTTAATTCGTCGCTGCCACAAACTTTGGTAAGGAAAAGAACTTTTGCTTAACTCTTTGGAAACTTTTGCAGTATTTAATTATGACAAATATAAATACCAGAATTTTAGTACATAGCAAAGTAGACAACATCTGGTGTTTACGAAAGACTTTAGCTTAGTCCGCCTACAGTACCAACTTGGAAAGTTAGGCACAAATTTTGTAATAAACATTTTCCGTTCGCTCGCCAAGCTTGTGATTCTGTACCCTTCTTCTGAGGTTCATTTTTATGAGTTCCGCTTACCTAATCTAAAGAGATTGAGGGGCCTTAGCCAAGTTATAGACTTTAAAATGTAACATGTCAATCATATACATAATATTGTGTATATAAACTGCTTCACATTGTTTTTTGGGACAATTTATACAAAATATACTACCTCTTATGATAATAACATGAATATTTTTAGCCTATGTACCTAATGTTAGATGGGAAAGAATCGGTCTAATCTCGACTGATACATCACTATGCTACAAACGTCTCAGCACTGGCTTCAGTACATTAACAGCCCTAACTTGTACCGCATATTGAAGCTATTGTAAAACATTATAATATATGTATATTGAAACGCAATGACTAATTATACGGAAATAGACGTTCTGCTTAACACTAAATACCTATGATTTATATTTGTGTATCTTGAGGATTTAAATAATGCAATAAAACACAATCAGCTTCTTCTCTAGTAAAGGTTGTATGATCATGACTGACCTCATAAATACTGGTGTCGGGGAACTTCATCCCTACTACCAACAATTAACCAATAATATATAATAATAACCCATTTAATTTGTCTATTCAAGACACCTTTCTGTTCCGCATGCGAGCGCGGAACTAATTATCTTCAAATCAAATATACTTTATTGCACACAAACAGACTATAAAAATAGTTACAAAACAAATAACAACAGTACAAATAGGCGGCCTTATTTTCTTCCAAGCGACTACTACCAGGAATCAGCCACAAATAAACTTGTATGCGATATACAGGTCTGAAAATCCGCTGATTAACATAACTAACTCATATTACATACATACATAAACTCACGCCTATTTCCCACCAGAGTAAGCAAAGACTATGGAATTCCATTTGCTTCGATCCTGACACACTTCTCTTGCTTCCTCCAGATTCATCAATCGCAATACGCTCACGCCGATTCAAAGTAGATCGTATTAAACCTTTTCTAAGGACATGTCCAATTTGGTCAATGCAAGTCCTTCTAGCTCTTCCTCATATTATTATTACATCTTGTGATAATATTTGAGTATTCAGTCTGTCTAGGTTATTATTGCTAATTTGAGAAGTTTTAATCAGAAATAACAGAGTCAGTGTTAGTGTGGAGCCACATTAGACTGATTGCTTTGTCCTTCAATATACAATCCTACGAATTCACATCCGCAATCGATCGTATAATTTAAGAGGTTAAGAGGGTAGTTTTGTGATGGGCTAGAACTTTGATAAATTTTATTTACCTGTAGGAATTTTAATTTTGAACCATTCGATAATCGAAGTTTTGATAGAAAAGTTATATTATTAGTGAATTCAGACGTTCAGAGCCCGAGTTGACGTAAGTCACGCGTTCGTAGTTCGGAGAACGGTTCCTTTTCTTCAAATAAAATATTGAGTATGAGTCATCATCATCATCTCTTTAGCATTATCCCGTTATTCACAAGGTCCGCTTACCTAACCTGAAGATCTGACAGGTCCGGTTTTTTACAGAAGCCACTGCCTATCTCACCTTCCAACCCGTGAAGGGAAAACCAGACCAATACAGGTTAGGTCACATACCTCCGAAATGCATTTCTGTGGAATGTGGGTTTCCTCACAATGTTTTCGTTCACCTCTGAGCACGTGATAATCATTTATGAAATACTCGCTGTGAGTACAAACCGCAGATTATATTTTCTTCGTCGTTAGGCTTTATAAATTCGGCAATAATTTATAAAGCTACCACCAGAAAGAAAGCCGGTTCATTAGAGTACAGTAGATATAAAACCTCTAATTTTTCTTCGTACGTTTGTACGGAAACTTGGTTCAAACAAGTAAGAATAATTGAAGCATTTTGAAGCCTTGAATAATAATCGGTGATTTTATTATTGTAAGTCTTTAATTGTATTTGTTTTTTTTTTTTGTTATCTTGATTGATTATAATAATTTATATATCTTCTTCTTGTCGTTTCGATGGCATTCAGATTTTTCAGCCCAGTATTTTGCCAGTCGGAGAGCATTTTCGGTGGCATTCATCAGCTCTTCTCGCGTACAGGTATCAGGGCACGCGGAGCAAGATGTTACATGAGCCATAGTCTGTGGCGTAACACCACACACGCAGCTCAGGTCCGATCCGTTGAGAAAACCCCACCTGGACAGGTTATCTTTACTTCGCCCAACCTGTGTGCGGATTCTATTTAAAGATTTCCAGGTCGGCCTGGTCAGCTCATAACCCGGTGGAAGGTTCTCCGATAGGGGGACAAATGGAGTAGGTAGCGTCGCTGTCCTGCGCCAAAGACTACATCTGGCTTATAATTTATATATTCAACATACAAATACTCACGCCGGTATAAGCAGAGACTATGGAATTCCATGTGCTTCGATCCTGACTCATTTCTCTTGCTTCGTCCACAACACACTAACTTTATGTATTCACACACGAATAATATCAAGTTAACATCTTACAAGACGGTTGTTAGTGTGCTAGCGTTACCCAGTTGTCCGATAATCGACTGTATATCGATTAAGTATCGATTATTATTTAAGCCCCTAAATAACCTAAATATCGATATGCCGATCGATATTGTCGGTACTATCGATATTGAAAATTCTATAATTATATCGATTAATTCGAATATTTGAATATAATAGTGTTTCTCGCTTGTTAGTACAAGACACCATGGTGGCGCAACCAAAGTTGCGCCACAAATCAAATGTATCTGTGCGATTGAGCAACCAATTTGTTTCCGGAAACCAAATCCCGAATAACCAAATCCGTTTTGTGGCGCAACCCGAAAAAAAACCACCGCATTTTTTTTTAATAAATTAGTTTATAATAGTACACTAACTTTAACGTTAAGAATCACTTATAATTACAACAAGGCATTTATATTAAAATAAAAATTAAAAAACGATTTTTAGGTCCAAAATTAGTTCTCCTAGGTCTAAAAAGTGCATACCTTCTTCAAATCCGTAGAGTCCGCTTCCATTCCCTCTTACAACAATATTGTACGTCGGGTTGTCGAACAAAAACTTATCCACTTTTTACATAACATTCATTCACTTAGAAAGCAACTCCGACACACTCTTTGCCATTATTTCAAAAAAATATCGAATCACGTTATTACCGCGTTTCTCGTAGCAGCCTCGTAGACGTGCTACGCGGGATGACTACGAGTGAGCACTGCCGTAGCGGGAAATCCAGTGTCGTACGGAGTCATCTCCTATATTACTATTTTTCGTCCCTTTCTGTCTTATGATGGTCTTGTGTATTTGTCCTGTTCTAGGGCCCATCTGAATAAGTACGAGTAAATGTAGATTCTGTTTGCTAAAGGCTTGAGCTAGAATCATTGTTGCCATTTCGGAGTCAAAATTCGTGTTTTCTTCCAAGTGAGAATGAAATCTGTTTAGGATTAAATAAATTTTGTACACATGCCATATTGAAGTAAGTCCAATACTTGAAAGTAAGTAAAGTGTACTTAAATAAATTTGACCACGGGGACGGAATCTTATTTACTTAATTACAATTATACTTAATTAGGTAATTACCCGCAGTTTTGTTTTTCCTTGTTTCATGTCATTAATTTCGCGGATGAGGGTGGGTTTATTCTATTAAATATACATATATATATTTAATTCGCAACGTTAACAAAATAGATCAGTATGGGGTTTCTACTCCATTAAAATGCTAAGTGTGTTATAAATTCATACATACATAAACAGCCTATATACGTCCCACTGCTGGGCATGGGCCTCCCCTCAAGCAACCGGAGAGAGTATGGAGCATACTCCACCACACTGTTCCACTGCAGGTTGTTGGAGGAGTTTTTACGGTTAATAGCCGGGATCAAATGCTTAACGAGCCCTCCGAAGCACGGTAATCATTTTAATTTTTGAGACAATTAGGTGATTTAAGCCTATAAAATCCTTACCGAACAACGGCAGCCTCACAAATTTCGACAATGTCCTCATTGGGAATCAAACCCGGACCTCCAGATCGTGAGCCTAACGCTCTAATTACTAGACCACGGCGAAAAAATATCATTTTTTTTGTGTTAATCATTGTTAATTCATACATACATAAGACAAATAAGAGTGCCATTGCCAGCCTTATTTGTCCACAGCAATTTCTTTCAGGGGCAGCCAATATTAGTTATCGTAAAATTAGATGCGAAACGGTTATCTTACGACCTTGTATGAAATGTGTCTGCAAGGTTTCTTCTGATCTTATGTTATGTTACAAACTTCTGATGTTAGGTACATAACATAGGTAACAATCTCATAGGCTTATGTTACATGTGTTACAAACTCACTACACATGGTTACGCGTGGTTACACGTGGGTCTACTTATATCAGTAGACTATGTCATTGACTATACAATACAATACAAAAACTCTTTATAAAACTCTTTCTTTTCTTTCTTTTTCTCTATATTGTTTTTTTTTTTTTTTTTCTATATCTTTTTTTACTATAACATGAAATAAGCTCACGACCATATCCCAATTGAGGTAGTCAGCGGTACAACCATAGTAAAATAAACAAAGAAACCACCGATCTTCCTGGTACTACCAGAAAGAGTTTATATATGTAATTTATATGATAACTCCCTATAGACTCGTTCATTGGAACAAAACAAGGGTATATGTAAATTTAGAATGAAAAGGGTTCAGTACAAATGCGTTTACCTAATCGTTGTTTGATTATTCTTTTGTTGGCCGCTTTATATATTTTGGGTCGATATAAGTGTTTCAGGCGACGAATAAACATGGTTTAATGGATATTGAGGGCGTGCGTGCCGATTCTATGCAGTCATAGCTTTATAGCATTTTTCTTTTTAGTCAAGTTGTGTCTATTGGTGAGGACCTGTAAATGGCTGTTTGTTTTTTAGTATGAACTATTATTTTGTAATATTAGCTGTTAGTCTTCCAATAAAATAAATAAATAAATAAATGAATGTTTTTGTGATATGTTCGGTTGTTAACAAGCATTTTTGCCGTTTTCATAACAAACTGGCTACTGGGATTACTAGATTGATTAACGGCCTCCGTGGTCCAGTGGTTGAGCGTTGTGCTCACGATCCGGAGGTCCTGGGTTCGAATCCCGGTGGGGACAAATCACAAAAATCACTTTGTGATCCCTAGTTTGGTTAGGACATTACAGGCTGATCACCTGATTGTCCAAAAAGTAAAAAGATCCGTGCTTCGGAAGGCACGTTAAGCCGTTGGTCCCGGTTATTACTTACTGATGTAAGTACGTAGTCGTTACATGAGTCATGTCAGGGGCCTATGGCGGCTCAGTAATAACCCTGACACCAGGGTTGATGAGGTGAGGATGGTAATTCATCTCACAATCCACACGATAGAAGAAGAAGAAGAAGAAGATTGATTAGATTATTAGGATTATACGGTTCCAGAAGTAAACAATTTTCTTTCGATTGATTGATTCAACAAATCATCATCTCCCTAGCATTATCCCGTTTTTCACAGGTTCCGCTTACCTAACCTGAAGATCTGACAGGTCCGGTTTTTTATAGAAGCGACTGTTGTCTGACCTTCCAACCCGCGAAAGGAAAGCCAGCCCAATATAGGTTGGGTCACATACCTCCAAAAATGCATTTCTCGGGAATGTGGGTTTCCTCACCATCATTTATGATCCTAACATGAATTCTAATTCATTCGATAATCATTAGTTTAAGCCTGTGCTGGATTCGAACCTGCGACCTCAAAGTGAGAGGCAAGCATCCTACCAACTGGACTATGATGATGTCTATCCAGATTTCAAGGCCTCACGTCATTTTCTTCTGTCCCATCTTCTATCGTGAGTTGTTGGGTGGATTACCAACTTAAGCAATCCTAGTGAAAGTTATTATTGAGCTGCCAAATGCTCCTCACATGCCCAACGTAACGACTACGCACTTTCATCAGGAAGTAGTAACCAAGACATCCATTCAGAGAACGTCTATTCTCTACTTATATGAGGGTAGACTAAGTAGTCGGTTTTTCTTTGGGTCCACGCGTTATTACTTCTTGCTTCATTCTGGATGTTTACACGTGCTACCCAAAGTAACAAAATAAAGGCAAGCCAATAAATATATTTATGAAAACATTATGTATGTATGTAGGTACGTAGAATTGTATATATCTCCTTCCGAGAAACTGTGAAAGGCAAACTTACAATACAAGGAATAAAAATAAAAATGCTATTAAGCAAATTAAATTCATCTATTTTGGGGTTATGTATACGTTTTTACGATAAAATACCAGATAATATTTTGAATTTTCCAGAAAATAAATTTAAAGCTCATATGAAGCTTACTTTATGTAAAAAAGTTTATCATACATATTAATGTTTTATCCATGATAATTACGTTGAATAAATGATTCTGATTTCTGAACGGTAACCTAAATGGTATTAAATGTGTTCATCTAGTTATTTAATATCTTGTAATGTACTCATTGATTTAAAAGATGTGTTGCTGTTGCAGTTTCTTGTCATTTCTTCTCGTCAGCCATAACACTTTGCGAAATGGCGTAAATTCAAACATGTTACATTGACCTTCAACAAGTTTATCCATGATAATAACGTTGAATAAATGATTTTGACTTCTGTTTTCTGAATGCTCTGTCTGGATTATAAGACGACACAATTCAATTTTAAGAAAACTTTACAATGCCCAACGGGAAATATACGTAACCTTATGCATGTATGTATGTATTACAATGTACTCATTCGTCGCTCGTCAGTCGTACAGTGTGGTTGAGTTTTAGTTAATTATAAATCTTACCCATATCTACCCTCATAATGCCTCCAACAAAATTACCCAAATGCGATAAGTGTAAAAAAGCTATCACTAAAAAAATGCCAGGAATGGAGTGTAGCAAGTGCGAGATGATAGTTCACGCTACCCCCCAGTGTGCTGGACTAACAAACAAACAAATATCATCACTACGAGCTGCGGATAGTCTGGTATGGACTTGTGAAGACTGTAAACTGACATCCCCTCGCAGAAGATTGTAAGACTACAACTCAGGGAAGGGATTTGTCGTATAAATAATAACTTTATATTAGTATAACAAGTAAATCTTTTATTAAATAGAAATATAATTTTAACATTATCAATAACAAAGCCGTACGTTTTGGCGCTAACTCCAGACTGCGAATCCTCGAGTTGACAGTTGACATCTCACGTCAAACGAGAGGATACGTTTACAGAGCGAGTTACTAATACGAGTAATTGAAGTTAAAATAATTTACAATAAGTATAACAATATTTTTATAACTAGGTATTTGTACATTCAATTATTATATTAATGCAGGAATAATTGAAACAAACATAAAGATAACTATTAATGTATACCAGCACAACTGTAATACTAGTGTTATTTGTAACAGTTTATAGCCCATATCATGAAGATCATAACAACTCGGCCATCCGATATATCAACGAGTCCCTTCGTTGTTCATTAGAGCTACTAACAATAAAATAAGAAATACATTTCTTTTCTTTTTATATAATGCTACATTCGTTACGCAGATTAAAATACAGTAGGAATTTTAAGTATAATAACAGAATTTATATGCTTATTTCTAGCGATACTCTTTGAAGTTACTTGACAATCTTTATCACTATTAAAGTACTGTAAATAATATAAACTTACTGATTTTGAAAAATAGATAACTTTAAGCTTAAACTTCGAACAAACTTGTTCTAATAACACTACTATAGATATATCTGTCGGTATCAACTGTATGTCTGAATAAATACATGCTAAGGCACATTTTGCATAAATAGAGATTTGCTTAATGTTAAATAAACTTAAAGCCTTACTAACCCTTGAAATTGGTTAGTTTATAATACATGTCCTTACTTGAAATTGACATGTAACTTTCTAATTTGAAAATAAATATCTCTTAGATTAACCTTCACACAAACTTCACAAGCTTTACTTTATTTACATATAAAATACCGTAGGTATATTTGACTGTATCAACTGTAAGTCTAAGTAAATGCACGATAAGACACATTTTACATCAATAAAGTTTTGATTAAAGTTAAATGACCGTAAGTCGCACTAACTCCTGAAATTGGTTAGTTCCTAACACATATTCCTAGGTACTTGTTATTGATATGTATCTAAGGATGATTGCTGATGATCACTCTGAGCCTATTACAGACCTCTTGAAATTAGTCAGTTCCTAATACTCGTCCTTGAAATTGACAAGTACCTAAGGATGATCGCTGGTGATCACCCTGAGCTTATTACTGACCCTTGAAATTAGTCAGTTCCTAATACTCGTCCTTGAAATTGACAAGTACCTAAGGATGATCGCTGGTGATCACCCTGAGCTTATTACTGACCCTTGAAATTAGTCAGTTCCTAATACTCGTCCTTGAAATTGACAAGTACCTAAGGATGATCGCTGGTGATCACCCTGAACCTATTACTGACCCTTAAAATTAGTCAGTTCCTAATACACGTCCTTGTTAGTGACCCTTGAAATTAGTCAGTTCCTGATACTCGTCCTTGAAATTGACAAGTACCTAAGTATGATCCTTGGAGATCACTGTAATCCTATACTTGTCCTTGAAATTGACAAGTACCGAAGGATAATCGCTGGTGAATATTCTGATTCTATACTTGTCCTTGAAATTGACAAGTACCGACGGATAGTCGCTGGTGACTATTCTGATTCTATACTTGTCCTTGAAATTGACAAGTACCGAAGGATAGACGCTGGTGATTATTCTGATTCTATACTTGTCCTTGAAATTGACAAGTACCGAAGGATAATCGCTGGTGAATATTCTGATTCTATACTTGTCCTTGAAATTGACAAGTACCGAAGGATAGTCGCTGGTGACTATTCTGATTCTATACTTGTCCTTGAAGTTGACAAGTACCGAAGGATAATCGCTGGTGAATATTCTGATTCTATACTTGTCCTTGAAATTGACAAGTACCGAAGGATAGTCGCTGGGGACTATTCTGATTCTATACTTGTCCTTGAAATTGACAAGTACCGAAGAATAATCGCTGGTAATCATTCTGATTCTAATAATAAACAGTTTATAATTTATACTGCTACCACTTATTATATTTATTGTCTCATTGCATAGACCAGTTCTGTCTTACTCGGCAATTTGTCAGTTAAATCATGGCATTGCATTGGTACTTGTTGACCCTTAAAATTGGTCAGTCTGTAAAATTATCTGTTGACCCTTGAAATTGGTTAGTCTGTCAAATTATTTGTTGACCCTTGAAATTGGTCAGTTGGTGAAATTACCTGTTGACCCTTGAAATTGGCCAGTCTGTCAAGTTATCTGTTGACCCTTAAAATTGGTCAGTCTGTCAAATTATCTGTTGACCCTTAAAATTGGTCAGTCTGACAAATTATCTGTTGACTCTTAAAATTGGTCAGTCTGTAAAATTATCTGTTGGCCCTTGAAATTGATTAGTCTGTCAAATTATCTGTCGACCCTTGAATTTGGTCAGTCTGTCAAATTATCTGTTGACCCTTAAAATTGGTCAGTCTGTAAAATTATCTGTTGACCCTTAAAATTGGTCAGTCTGTAAAATTATCTGTTGACCCTTAAAATTGGTCAGTCTGTAAAATTACCTGCTAACGATTTCTATATTTGCAGGTTCTTTACTGAATAGAGTCAGGGTATTAAGTATATCTATTATAAATTAGTATAAACCGTAATCGGTTCCCATGTAATTAGTAAGAGTATACTCGAGTAGGTATACTATAAAGTATGCTTTAATAATTTTCAATAAATTAATTTTTGCCTCTTCCGAAACAAAATATCGGATAATTAAATTGATAAGTATTATCATCAAATAAATAACAAGTATTAATTACATAATGTACTTCTTTTATGTTTCTGTAATTGCTAAGATGACTGTAAGTATTCTTTCTTACTTGTGTTTATTTTCAACATCGTGTAGAGTTCGGAACAACTTTCCCTTTTAACGGAACCCCACATTAAATGATTACAAAACTAATCACTTGGATTTAAATAAGAACTACAGAATACTATAATACACTAACACTATAATTTAATTAGGAGCACCGTTTAATTAAAAGAAACATGTTATTCAACTTTAAATGTGAATACCTAGAGATACTGAACTTGTTCCATTTTCACACCTTTTTCTGACACTTGCATACGGACATGACATATATATCTGGTGTGGCATCCAATACTGAACTATAGTATTTAATGGCAGCCAAAACAAATAATTATGGGTACCCCTTTTGGCTTTTCTGTGAAACCTGTAGGTTTCACGGAACCTACTCGAATAATCGCTGTCGTAAGCATATTATTATGTTCGTCTATATCTCGCTATACAACTAAAATAAAGAGAACTGAATTAAGATTATATTCCCAATTAGTTGGGAGCCGTCGTATGATGAACCAAGTACACACGTCTAACCGAGCCTCATTCGAACAAAGCTCTGGTCTAATTAATAATGTTAAGTGGTGAATTATATCGCCGTCCGAAAGTAGTGGTCGATAAGTAGCTGTCATTGTAATTTGATAAAACAAGTGTAAATAATTGTATCCTAATAAGTATGATTGTAACCGGTTGCCATTAACCATAAAGTTGAAGTTGAAGTATGATTGTAATAACTGTAATAATACAAATATTGGGAATCCCTGATAAATAATGTATAGTATGCAAATACCCACTTTTCGCTAGTTATGTTTATGAAACATACAAATAAATATAATACTAGGTACCTACACATATTCTTCTGTCGCATATTCGAGTAATTATTATGTGATAGGTATTACGTTAAACTTAATCGACTAATATCATCATTTACGATTTATACACATATAAGAAATTATTATTATTATATCGATAAGGTCGCCAATTGCCGCGTATTGATAAGTCTTGTTTTGGTTCAATAACGAGTAATTGTATTGTATCCATATATTGTTGCATTCCAGGTTTACCATACATTCTAATAGCTCCCTTTTTTTATAATCATTACGAGTTCGTTTTTGAATCACTAAAATGCCCTCAAACTTAAGTGCTTATTTGGATAATATTCCTTAGGTATTTAACCGCAATTTATAACATCAAACCTTTCGATCACATAAAAAATATTGGTCTGACGGCTAGATAACATATTGTATTTATAAGTCTTAAATTTTTGGTATACCGCCTCATAACTATCTTGCAGTGGATAGTATTACATACAACGTTTAAGATAGGTATATTAGTGTTTTTAAGTACTAGCAAAATAGAGAACATTGATAATAAGCAGAAATCGGCCTCCATGATCCAGAGGTTGAGGTTGGTCCCGGGTCCGAATCCCTGTGGGGACACATCACAAAACCCACCTTGCGATCCCTAGTTTAGTTAGGACGCCACAGGCTAACCACCCAATTGTCGGAAAGAAAGATAAACCGTTGGTCCCAGTTACTGCTTACCAATGTAAGTAAGCAGTCGTTACATGAGTCATGTCAAGGGCCCTTGACGGCCCAATAATAACCCTAACACCAGGGTTGATGAGGTTGGTAATTCACCTCACAACCCACACGATATAAGAAGAAGTAGCAGAAATCGATAATCATAAGACACACAACAGGCGTTTAATCAAAGAGATTAGATCGCTTTATAATGTATAATACGTAAGGCCACATTGGGGTAGACAGAGATCATGGAATTACACTAACTCAATAGTATCGGGATATCGCTAGGTACGTTATTACGAATAATAAACTAACAGTAGTCGCATTAATTGAAGTATCTACCGGTAGTAACCACATCATACATGTTGATGTTACTTAACTGTAATTATAAGAAGCTGAGATTCTTTTAATTAGGTTTACGTCACTATGATTGTGAATAATCCAGAACATTCAAGTTGAAACAACATTTTGATTAGTTACAAGACACTCTTACTTCGCGTCATTTATTATAAACTACTAGCCACTCTACCTGGCTTCCCCTAGGCACATTTTGTTTCTATTTTACTGGTGGTAACTTTCTAGCAGACGTGAAGACTATGACAAGTGCCACGCACAAATTTATTCGAAAGTTCTCGAGATTAGCCTGTACTTAAAGATATACTTAGCCTAGGTATCCTGATACTTGTACTATATAGGTTAGTAACTAGTCACCACAAAGGCTGTATTGGTAGACACATACTAACTAAAAGTCTCAACATTTCTTCTATTATTATTATTTTTTTTTTTATAATGTGCCTGACATTATTATTTCAACTGGTTAAAGTACCATTATAGCACAATAAATAATTTGGTGACAAAATTCAAATAACCTATGCAAAAAGTCAATAAAATAAACCATGAGAATAACTTCAATAGTGCTAAAAAATAAGGTGAGTGTACATTATTTTTATCATGAATGTTATGAAAGTTCAAGAATTAAATTATTATTATATTATTTTTAACAACCTTCGTGGTTAAATGCATTTGAATACTATTAAAAGTGTAGGCATGTAAGTAAAGTACCTACTTTGAAAACTAAACCCTATAATAATAAATCTGAAGGACTTGTAAAAAACATTTTCTTTTTCTTTTCTACCAATAAGAATGAATATGATGAATGGCTTTTGATATGTTAGACACATAATTAGGTCTTAATCTTATTTTAAATATTAGTCTTAATTTAAATTTATTCAGTCTAGTTTTTTTTTTTCTTGTTGAATGTTTTGAATATTATTTATCACACATATTAATGCTAGAAGCCTGTTTTAGCATATAGAATATAACCTAATTATATATTTGGAATCAACAGTAAATGTATTTCATTTAGTCTACTAATGTATGAAAATAGGTAAGTATTTTATTTACTGGTGCATCTTTATGTGTGACTGAAGCGTAATATCATAAGATAAACCATGATAGCATAAGTCTACTTAAATTAACTTGCTAGAGTAAGTAACATAAAATTATATATTTTCAAACTTAAGTATACAAACTGCCTAAATGCAATACACAATCCAAGAAATATAGTGCAATGCCATTCAATAGAGGCTCAAAAGTCTGTAACTTTGTCAACTTGTTCGGTCTGTTTGGTCTTTGCAATGGTCTTTCTTTCATTAATGAATTTGAAGTCAGTTAAGAAGCTGTGTAACTTGCCATATCTGGATCTGTCTCCGCTGCTCTTGTGGAGTGTCAAAATACCTTGCTCTTGAACGGGGTTGCCAACGCACTATGCTGACCATAGTTGCAGCACCCATCTCTTTCCGCTGGGGTTAGACTATCTCTGTGACATGACAGCGGGGTGAGCACTCTCACTGTAGGCATCCTGTGTCCAGACTCCATCATTGCTACCCATGGATGATCGGGCATACCAGCCAGGTCAGAACTTTCACCGTGACTCATCAACATTGTTCCTCGAAAGAAAATATTGTATTAACAACACACTCTTAGTATTATTATATTTTTTTCATTAAAGGATAGGTGCATATAGTCAAATAAACACGTAGCCAATTGTGGTAGTAAGGTAACCATACCAAATGTACATAAATATAAATAGTCTTGTAGTATAACATTGTTATATTTTCCATGTATCACTTTCATACACAATAATGTAATTATTTATGATGTTTTTAAATTAAAAGGAAAAGAAAAAAAATAATGGAAAACCTAATAACTATTAACATATTTTCTCTTTTTTTTTTTTATAACCTATAAGTGTTACATACATGTACTCTTTACAAGAATAGTCACTCTGCACTATTCTACCACTACTACCAACTAATATTGAAATATATAACAGTACAGAGATGTTTACAGTACTATTTGCAGATTACTTACACTCTTTTTGTGGGCGAGAATACACCGATGTTTCAAAACCGGTGCTGATCCCACTTCTGAATTGTAAGACTACAACTCAGGGAAGGGATTTGTCGTATAAATAATAACTTTATATTAGTATAACAAGTAAATCTTTTATTAAATAGAAATATAATTTTAACATTATCAATAACAAAGCCGTACGTTTTGGCGCTAACTCCAGACTGCGAATCCTCGAGTTGACAGTTGACATCTCACGTCAAACGAGAGGATACGTTTACAGAGCGAGTTACTAATACGAGTAATTGAAGTTAAAATAATTTACAATAAGTATAACAATATTTTTATAACTAGGTATTTGTACATTCAATTATTATATTAATGCAGGAATAATTGAAACAAACATAAAGATAACTATTAATGTATACCAGCACAACTGTAATACTAGTGTTATTTGTAACAGTTTATAGCCCATATCATGAAGATCATAACAAGATCCTTCATAATACCAAACGATGACGAAGAAGAGCCTGAGGAAGATACATCAGATAATAACCCGAAGGTGCAAATGAAAAACAATCCAGGAATCGACATTAAAAAGCTGCTTAAAGACTTAGCGGGTGAAATAGAGAAAGCCGTGCAAAAGCAAGTAGCTGATATGCAAGAATCTGTGGATTACTGCAGCAGTAAATTGGATGAATTTTATGAGGACGGGGAAGAAATGCGCAAAAAAATTAAGACGCTCGAGAAGAGTAATGAAAACCTAAAAAATGAAACTCGCCACCTAAAGCTAAAGATAAGTGCATTAGAACAAAGATTTAACGAACAAGAGCAGAAACAATTATCTAATTGTCTAGATATAGCTGGAATACCATTCAAGGATAATGAAAACGCTATGAGCATCGCACAGAAAGCGGCGGTAAAATTTAATTTCACAACCGATGAAATAAAATCTGCGAAAAGACTTCGTGCTCGAAATGAAAAAACAGAAGGCATAATAAGTGTAGAGCTGAAAGATGGATCTGATCCTGTCACATGGGTACGAGCTGCGCGGTCGACTGGTCTCGTCGTGTCCGACTTTTTACCAATATCCACAAGCGGAGAAGAAGGTAGGAAAAAAGTCTATGTGCGTCACTCACTCACATCACATAACAAAACCTTGTTCTATCAGGCTAAGACGGAGCTGAAGGATAAATGCAAATTTGTATGGTGCAATCACGAAGGGAAAATATTGGCTCGTAAAAATGAAAGCAGCAAAGTCCAAGTCATTCGATTTGAAGAAGACATTAAAAGGTTGATTGCCTAATGTAACATGCATGTTAACCGATGTTTTAATGTATGTTTTATTCTATCTTACATATGCTAAAATGGCTTCTCAAACTGATATTGTAGAACTCCTTGACTGCACGAATTTACGTCAATTTTACCACCGGACTCGTAGGATATCTAACAGATTCACTATAATTCATGTAAATATTAGATCATTGATTAAAAACTTCTCCACTCTCTTGCAATCTATCCATAGTATTAAAAAACCGGTCGACGTAATTGTACTAACTGAGGCTAATATAACCGACTCAATAAGCAACTTATTTGCGATCAGCGGCTATGAAATGCACTTAAAACTGCGAAAAAGTAAAAAAGGCGGTGGAATAATAATTTATGTGCACAAAAATCACAAATATCAATCCAGTAACCTAACAACACATTACTGTGAAAATTTAGTGGGTACAATTACAACCGCAACTAAACACTCAATATTATTGTGTGCACTTTATAGACCACCGGATAGTAGCAAACACTTATTTCTTAGAGAGTTGTCTTCTTTCATAAATAGGTATAACTCCTTTGATAATTTTGTTCTTGCAGGGGATATTAACATAAATTTAAAATTAGATAGCAGCACAACGGACCGATATCTTGATATGCTGTCGAGTAGGGGTCTCAGTTGCGGAATAACAGATTATACTAGAATCCAAGAAATAAAAGGTAGAATAACTAAAAGTTGCATAGATCACTTTTTTGTCAGAACTACAACCGATGCCCCTTACTCGGCGGCGCTCGGTACTGTTCTAGCTGACCATCGTATGACTGTGCTATCGATGAGTGGTATGACACAGGTACAGAGTGTTCTAAAACAGGTGGTTTCTTACAATAACGAAGTTCTGAGTCGTGAGCTTGGAAATGTCGACTGGTCAGAAACTAACAATATGCAATGTCCCAACGAAATATATAATTTTATTGTTAATAATTTTAAGAGTGCATATCATAAGGCTAGACACATGCGTAGTTTTAGCGACTCTAAGCGAAATAAAGAAAAATGGCTGACGAAAAACGTTGATATTCAATGCAAGAGAAGAGATAAACTACTCATACAACATAAAAAAGATCCTCATAATGCTGTACTTAAATTAGAATATAACAAACAAAGAAATATCACTAACGCACTAGTACGGAAAAGTCGAAATAATTATAACTTAAAAAAAATTCAAGGAAGCAAAAATGATCCTAGGAAGTTATGGGAAATATTGAATAGTATGTCGGGAAGAATAAAAACATCGGTAGATGACATTATAAGTAGAGCTTTCAATGTAGATGGAAGGAACGAAAACTATGTTGCGAACAAATTTTCTAAGGTATTTCAGATTAATGTTAAAGAATGTGTTCCCAACTGTAACGTCCCTCTTCTTAACTTAAGTGATCATACTGGTTCTATTGACAAATCTATGCGATATCAGAAACCAACTAAAGAAAAAATTAATAAAATTATAAATAAATTAAATGAGCACAAATCGCCGGGAGAGGACGGTATACGTCCTATAGATATCAAAAATATAGGAGAAAAAATAAGTGTAGCAATATCTAATCTTATAAATAAGAGTATCTACGCAGGAAAGTATCCTGATGGTCTGAAAAAAGGAATTGTGAGACCGATTTACAAAAAAGGCGCTCACGACATTTACGCAAATTACAGACCCATAACAATACTACCGATATTGGATAAAATCTTCGAAAAGTACGTAGCTGAAATCATTCATGATTACTATGAAAAGAATAGCGTACTTACGGAGAAACAGTTTGGCTTCCGAGCAAAGAAGAGTACAACCTTGCTGCTGTCTCAATTTACAGATGAGATAAATAATTATCTTGATCAGAGATTGCATGTGGTATTAGTATTCATTGACTACAGCAAGGCTTTTGATACCTTAAGACATGACTACCTCTTGCAACAAATCCGAAATACAGGAATAAATGGCTCACTGTTAGAATGGTCCAAAGATTACCTAAAAAATCGTAGTTATCGTGTCAAAATAGGGCAATCATACAGTGGAACTGTGTCCGTTTCAATAGGTACGGCTCAAGGATCTGTGCTGGGTCCTTTACATTACTTGACTTATGTTAATGACGTCGTGAATGTGATAAAATATTGCTCTCTTTATCAATATGCAGATGACACTTGCCTTCTTGCAGCTGACAAAAATCCAAACGACGCCTTAAATAGGTTACAGTATGATTTCAACTCTCTGTGTAAGTGGTCACATGATGCAGGGCTAGTTATAAATGCACAAAAAACGCAAATGATGCACGTGAAATCATGCCATAATAAACACAACATATCGAACCGCCTCGTAGCTTTATGCCACGATTGTCTACACGCAAGGAATGGAAACTGTGTCAACTGTACTAAAATTGAGCAGGTGAGCCAAGCTAAGTATTTAGGCTTGATTATAGATGACAAGTTTAACTGGAAGCCTCATATAAATAACATTTGCGATAAAATGAGAGCAATGCTTGCGAAATTCAGCATAATAAGATATAATATCCCATTCAACGTACTACGTAACTTATATGTAGCACTAGTCGAATCAGTAACTTCGTATGGTATCACGAGCTACGGGAGAACATTTAAAACATATTTAGACAAAATATACAACTTACAAATTAAAATTATAAAAAAGATAGTGAGCCACAACACAAAGGAACGTTTTAGGGATAAATATCATGAATTACTTAATGAATGTAACATTACACCTATTCATCAAAAGTCAAAGTGTGCATTGTTAGCCGAAAATTATTTTCGTACAGACATTCTAAAGCCAATTCAACATATTAAACAAACGAGGCTAGTGACAAATAAACAAATGATAACAGGCCGCTCCCATAATACATATGGGAAGAGAACATTAACATATATGGTTCCCCGAATATATAATAGTTTACCAATTGAATTAATAAATAAAATACATTCCAAAAACATAAAAAATATATTAAAACATTATTTCTTAAATATAAGCAAAATGCCTAACGTATAGTATACTTATATAATAATATAATATGTATAAATTTATGATACAGTAATGTATTATAACATTACTGTATCATAAATTAAAATATGTAGGGTAGTATAACTATTTATGTGCTTCTTTTATAATAATATATATTTAGGTACGTATGTATGTGTATATAAGACAAATAACATAGTCACTACTGCCTACCCCGCTAGATAAAGTGGGCGTGATGCGACGTTACAATAGGCAATCAATTAATAGAACATGATGTATATGAAGCATCGAGGAAGCGACAAACTGGTTTTAGAGGGAATCTCGTATACGAGGTACGCCGCATTGATTGGCATTTATGCCTACTCGGTACGACAGTGCACTGTGTGTGTTTTTGAGTTCATTTCTTTCAATGTTTTCTGTATTTTTATATTATTATTTTTATTTTATTTTTTATTTTTCTGTTTTAATGCGACGAATGGGTGCCGAGACAAACCTCTGTGGTTTAACGGCATCATTCAAACCATGTATTTAGATTAAGGATATAATGATAATAAAAAATAAAATAAAAATAAATAACTTCTTCTTCTTCTTCAGTATTTACAAATGTATAATACAAACACAACTAATAAGGATTTAGCCATGTTGAATTCAGGCAATTTGTGTAGATAAGCTGTCCTTGCGAAAACAGGACGACGCTAGGGAGAAGCCTAGACTCACTGTAGGAACAAATTATACTTCTACATTATTGCTAGAATTGGTTAGATAGCTGCGTCAAATATTATAAACAACATAATGCTAGCCCATAAAAACATTAAAAATTACTCATCAAAGAGTTAACATTTTGACCACGTTTAACGTTTATTCGTGATGTTAATAGGCCTTCATTCTTAGATAAAGTCCATAGAAAGAAGACATTGTAGTTTGACATTTCGTTATCTGATTATTTCCCATATTATCCCCGTCCCCAAGAGAGGGAGGTATAAGCCTATCGTATCTATAATATTTGCCCCATCTGCCACATCTAATATTCGCTAACAAAATTTCAACATGTCCGAAATAAACTCCGACTATCCGGAACATATTCCGTTGAAGGCCAGATGTTCATGAAAAAGTCAGAAGCTACCGTTTGACCGTGACATAACAAAGTTGATATGCAGTTTGCCGTTTTAAGTCGAAAACTAAATTGGGAAACTTCTATGAAGCAATGAATATTATATTTTACTAGCGACCCGCCCCAGCTTCGCTCGGGTGCAATGCTGAGGAAAAAATGATATTATTTACGACATCACATTAAAAACCTCAAAAATAACAGTATTTCTCTACTATTTAGTGGATGTTATTATACATATAAACCTTCCTCTTAAATCATTCTATCTATTAAAAAAAACTTCATCAAAATCTGTTGCGTAGTTTTAAAGATTTAAGCGTACATAGGGACTTAGGGACAGAAAAAGCGACTTTGTTTTATACTATGTAAGTAGTGATTAAACTTTATTTCGTGATCGTTTCGGTGCATTATAGACAGTGATACGGCTCACAACTATCACGTTTGTTTAACAGATAGCTCGGTAAGGTTAAGTAACTTAGTACAACTTGCAATGGATTTACATTTGTGGGATATACTTAGTCGCGAGCTTATGTTTTGGTTCAGATAATGAAGAAGAAAGGTACGCTCCCCGGTTTAGTCAATTGTGTTTTTTTTAAGTTTTTGGTCAAGTCTTAGTGGAGCAGCGCACACAATGTTTTTTTTTATTATTTTTAAAGAACGTCTTTTTTAATTATTTTTTTTAAAGAACGTCTAGGGCCCTGTGCCGAGGTTTTTCTTGCAGCTTCTTTTCCCCGGCTATACAGGTTGTGAGAAGCTGCAGTAGTTTTAGACGGATGAGACGTTCGTTATGTAAAAATTTACGATTCAAAGTGTAACTATGTTACCTACTGAATAAAGATATTTTTGAATTTGAATTTGAATGATCAAGTGTAACCTTACACTTGGAGTATTTTATCGAACGAGAAAGTTATCGCTTTACGTTTGCTGCCTCTAGTCGCAGTACGACTACTGCCTAAGGGACATACATACATACATAAACTCACGCCTATTTCCCAGCAGAGACTATGGAATTCCATTTGCTTCGATCCTGACACACTTTTCTTGCTTCCACATTCATCAATCGCTTCATACACGCACGCCGGTTCAGAGTAGATCGTACTAAACCTTTTCTAATGACATCTCCAAATTGGTCAAGGTAAGTCCTTCTAGGTCTTCCTCTGCCAGCCCTACCATCAACTTTCGCTTTATATACCGCTTTCGCAATTCTTTTATCCTTCATCCGCTCTACGTGTCCAAACCAATCTAACATTCCCTTCTCAATCTTAGTCACTATATCGAGCCCAAGGGCGTTTGATTAGGAAAAGAATAATCGCAATTTAGAACGTCAACGTCAACAGGCGTGATCGATCAATTGATATTCATTTGTTTCCAACAAAATGCTTCATTTATTTATTCCGAATTGTAACCAATTACTTTTTGTTCCATTTGTGCATTTCGAGACTTTGATTGATGCGCGTTATTTTAAGGAATGTTTTGACTCAATCTTTTAGTTTCATAAAAGGTCTACCTATGAAATTGACGAATAGGTTTATCTTATAATAATGAATGGTATTTGGTTCTGTATTTGTAATAAAGTGTGTTGTTGTTTTGTCTATATGTATATTATTTAATTATTTACTTCTGTGCATGTATTTATTTGTAAGTTGTACTTTGTTTGCACCCGCAAGCTTTGAAATTTTACATATTTCCTCACCTTACTGTTGGTTGGTTGTCTGAACCAAAATCACACGCTCGCAACAGTGATGTACCTACATAACGTAAACACGGCTATTTCTTATACATCAATTTCAGAAAATATATTTATTTTCTTGTTTCATACTTTTTAGAGAGTGATTTTTCCGTAGTCAGGTTTTAGTTTTTAAAGTTTAATTTTTATTTATATTATTTTGGGATCTTATTTATTAATTAAATTTACATATTTTATTTATATATTATTTAAAAAAGCGATTGATGAATATGGAGGAAGCAGGAGAAGTGTGTCAGGATCGAAGCAAATGGAATTATATAGCCTCTGCTTACCCCGGTGGGAAATAGGCGTGAGTCTATGTATGTATGTATGTATCTTATTTATTATAACATCGTGCTTCCAATACGTAATTTATGCAAGTTTTGGAGATAAAACCTAAATATGGAACATATCTGAGCAGTTACATTATCAATTCAACATAATTATTGAGTAAATAAAAGCAAACCTGGTGATAAAAGCTAATGTACATATTTGTAATGTGCAAATATAGCCCTTTCCTTTGATACTCAAGACATTACCATTCGGAAAAAAAAAACCTTTTCCGTCCCAGTTTACGTCCTCTAGAGGGCGTCACATTGAATTGACTACTTGACAGTTTTCGGATAAGTATTTTAAAAACTACAATTGCTTATTCTATACCTCTTTAAATGTTTTATTTTTTCGAAAAAGCTTTATTTACTAGAAAAAACATATTTTTCTCAATTATTTTTAATAATTTTAATAAATTACATTTCGTGCGAAAACGGTTGCTCACGTGACATTTTGCCCAGTGACGTCACATTTCAACAAACAAAGAAACAATATTTTTTTTTTTGTTTTTTTTTGTGAAATGTGTCATCACACGAGGCTCAATCATGGCCGCCCGTGTTTCGGGTCGTGTAATACAAAGATAAAAAATGCATTCTTATTTTGTAAAAATAAAATATTTGAAAATGTTCTTAATAAAAAACTATTGGACAATTATCGTAACATCACAAAGCCTATAACCACCGAACAATCAAGACACTTCTAGTAGATCTCATTGACCAAAAAGTACGGAGTATACTTCACGACGACGCTATACCGAAATGGTTGACAATAAGTAATTTCTTAAGATTGATCCTTTACACCAAGCTTAGGAACATGGAGAACTTTTTTTTCCATTATGTTTCGATTTGTGTTGTCGTTTCTTAACACAATCACTACAATCACTACAAAACAAAGTCGCTTGTTCTGTCTCTATACCCCTATTGTACGCTTAAATCCTTAAAACTACGCAACGGATTTTGATGCGGTTTTTTTTAATAGATAGAGATTCAAGAGGAAGGTTATATGTATAATAACATCCATTAGATATTGGAGAAATACTGTTAGTTTAAAGGTTTCTAATGTGATGTCGTAAATAATTTCATTTTTTCCTCAGCATTGCACCCGAGCGAAGCCGGGGCGGGTCGCTAGTATTATATAAATAAATAAATTATCTTAATACCTTGTTATACCGTTACGGCTTTCTCGGTAAACAAATTTTTTGAGCTTCTCAAAGGTAAGTAGTACCAATTTTTCAAAGAAAATGTCTTGAACACAATTGTGATGGGGTTAACCCCATTTAACCCCATTTAATGGGGTTAAAAATATCACAATTATGTTCGAGATATATTTTTTCCAACACATGTATTGTCAAAATTTTACAATACATGTCTTGGAAAAAATATATACAAAATGTCCCAAATAAATCCCGGAAATCAATTTTTTTTCGAAACGTGAACGTTGATATAATTACTGACGGCAAGTGAATGACAACAAAAAAACACCCCCGGGAAACGGGACGCGTATTTTCGTAATTACTTTTTCACACGACTACATCGTGAGTTGCACTAAATATAATGCATATTATATACGTAACACAAATAGACCTGTACTGGGTTTCCTAATCAGGTAGGAACAGTCAAAAGTAATCACAATGTGATTACTTGCAGTTTTTTTATTATTTATTCAAAGTAATAATAAACATTTTACAACCAAAACGGTGTCTCATAAACCTATCGACAGGTTTTTCTGTACACCGCAACTCATCGTCTGTTTTTGCATTTTGTAGGTAGATACAATAAAGATCTACTAAATGGATAGATGAGTGCTCATGGTAGTGTAGAAGAAGGTAGTTCGCTCGTTACCGCTTGCTAAACAAGTTGAACCTCACGACATCACAGTTACAGCCTTATATATACAAAGGGCAATCAAAAAAAATATATCTGGATCCTAAAAGTTTATCACATGCTCAGCGGTGAAGGAAAACATCGTGAGGAGACTGTCGTTTCCGAGAAATGCAGGTTGGAAGGTCGGACAGGCAGTCGCTTCTATAAAAAATCAAATCAAATCAACTCAAATCTGCAGACTAGGTAAGTGTATCTCTAACTATGCTTTCATATTATAATATTTCCATTTTCATATAATGTGTTAATTTTTTTGAGCCCAACACTCAACTGCTGAATCACGAAGGTCGTCACTTAGACTAAAAATGCTAAATGTTAGTTGATAAGTGGCTTCAATCAATGCTGTGCTGGGTGTGAACAGAAAACAAAATGCGTGTAGCTGACGAGCATATCGTGAAAACCGACAGAGGATTATGTAACTTTTTACAAGATGGGGCATCATTATGTGAATGAGTTTCCTATTTGTCACTATAAGTGACATCATAATTATATTTTCTCCATGACTCCATATTAAAAGGCTTCAAGTTGTCTTCTAATTACTTCTGGCTCTACTCTATTACGGATTATAGGCGTGAGTTTCCATAGACAAACTAAACCGGTATATGAACGTCTACCTTTGAGTACACGGGTTACATAAGCGGTGCAAGGCCAATCGATACCGCCGGAAAGTGCAGGCCAAGAATACCTAATTTATAACCCGTTTCTCAGAAAACACCACGTTGAATGGTAATGTATTACCTTTCAAGGGGAAGGAATATATATGTTGTGCTAAGCGGTGAGCTTTATTACACAACGAAGACAAAAATAAAGTCCAAGCCATGATACAACAAAACAAGGTATGCTCAATCCTATGAAAAGCCGCCATTGCTAACCGATTGATGACTTACGTGTTCAGTACATGAGTGTTACCATTAAATTGGTATCTCAAACTTTCTAAAGACTTAAATTTTATTATTGAAAATTAAGCAAATTATTGGCTAACGTACTTAATTAATATCACTTGACATGTATATAAAAATCATTAAAACTACGAGTAAATGTTTTACCAAAAGTTAGTTAACGTTAGTGTTGGGTTAACGGCTCAGAATCCGGAGGTCCGGGGTTCGAATCCCGGTGGGGCCATATCACAAAAATCACTTTGTGATCCCTAGTTTGGTTAGGACATTACAGGCTGATCACCTGATTGTCCGGAAAGTAAGATGATCCGTGCTTCGGAAGGCACGTTAAGCCGTTGGTCCCGACTACTACTTAATGATGTAAGTATGTAGTCGTTACATGAGTCATGTCAGGGGCCTTTGGCGGCTTATAATATTATAAACCTGACACCAGGGTTGATGAGGTTAGTATTCACCTCACAACCCACACGATAAGAAGAAGAGCAAAAGTTCAAAATTGCTTTGCAAAGTTTTAAAACATTTGTCTTGGGTAATTTATTTTTTACAAAATGGCGACGGAGGGTGAGATCACGACATTGCGGCTAACCTTGAAATGAATGAATACCTTTTTTATTATACCATGGTCCGAACCACAAAAAAGTCAAAAAAGGGTTTAATAAACCATAAGGTGACAATTTCATTTCATTCATTTCGGAAACAATAACAATATTGTGTTCGAACACATCTAGTAGATTTTACATACTTACAAATTATAAAAACGTAAAAAGTAAAAAAAAAAAGTAAAAAATATTTATTTACCAAATAAAGTAAAATTAACACAAGTTAATAGCGGGTCCTGCACTAGGGTTTCCCCTGTATCGCAGTAGCCCTATGGTATAACAATTTTTTGCGTAAAGATTAAAAATACGAAGTCCGGTGGAGACTCAGGTACCTATATACATTGAATTAAAGAATAATAGGAACATAATGATAATGATACATTTTAAATTTAAGGAGATCAGGAATTAAACATGTAAGTATCTTAAACTCTAGGAATCTTTAAAATCTTACAATTATAGAGATCAGAAATAAAATTCAGAATAAAAAACAAGAATTAAAAATTGAAACAAAAATAATATCTTAAGAATTAAACATAATTTTAAACGAGACATCAACTAAAATACATTAAAAACATCGATTAATATACATGCGAGACATCAATTAAAATACAATATTAATATCAGCTAATAGCCCATTTGTGTGTGTTTTGACGACATATCCGAGAAGATAAACAACTGAACGCGCTCAATATAATTAAACGCATTTATAACATATTCTTTTTGACGTGACTTATTGTAGATTTTTCGCATACTGCATTAACTACTTAACAGGGAGCGCTGAGGACTCTCATCCGGTACAAAATTTAAGACAACAGGCCAGTTGGAAGCGAACATCGGATCGAGGCGTCGCGTCATCTGAGAGTATTATATTTACTAAAGAATTAATCGAGGTTAGTGGGCTGATAGCGATAAATAAGCACGGAATGAGGGAACTAATAGAATAGAATAGAATAGAATAGTTTATTTCACAGAAAACAGTACAATAAGATGTACTGTAACAACATCTACCTACATCTAAAAAATACTAGAACAAAAACCTAATTAGTGTCTAGTACTAAAGTCAAAGACTACGGGTGCCCAAGTTTGATTGCAGGATGACTACTTGTACTTATTAAGACTTACAGTCGAAGTTAGTTTTGTCGCCTCGAGTCTACGATAGCGCCTTCATTTCCAATTTAGTAGGCGAACTTTTGGCATGGTTTATTTAAGAAATAATTTTCTTATAAAGTACTTTCTTCTTCTTCTATCGAGTGGGTTGTGAGGTAAATTATCAACCTCACCAACCCTGGTTATTATTAATAAAGTATCTATCTGTATACTATTCTTTTCATAATCTTCTATTGTGTGTGTACTTACAAAGTTATTATAATTTTGAAAGTGTAGTACTTAGTTTTGCAGGCCAGTGCATATTCTTAGTTTAATGTTACAATATTATTTGTTTGTTTCGTCGATACCTAATCAATTTGTTTGGCAACATACATACTTACATACATAAACAGCCTATATACGTCCCACTGCTGGGCACAGGCCTCCCCTCAATCAACCGGAGGGGGTACGGAGCATACTCCACCACGCTGCTCCAATGCGGGTTGGTGGAGGTGTTTTTACGGCTAATAGCCGGGACCAACGGCTTAACGTGCCCTCCGAAGCACGGAATCTTCTTACTTTTTCGGACAATCAGGTGATTCAAGCCTGGAAAGTCCTTACCAAACAAAGGACAGTCTCACAAAGTGATTTCGACAATGTCCCCATTTAAATTAATATTTATTTGGGAAGCCTCGATATGTAGGCATCTTATTCATTTTAGCCGCGAAAGAAAATAAAAGAAAATATATATTTTTATGTTGTTTATGCTTTCTTACAACAATTTCAACTAAAGTAACATATCGTGGCTGACTTTGCTGACTATGACGTATCTGTATTTTACTGCTAAAGTGATTTGTGTGTTATTGAGAATAGTAAAAAGTGCAAATAAGTTTCGTTAAAATTTTGCAGATACGTCAGTTCGCTACATCAGCGACGGTATTATATATCAACTATCTGAGAAATCTGGGCGTTGGCTCCCTTTTTACGTGTGTTCAGTGTACTTTTCAGTCCAACGCGATAACTATACTCAATGTGGACGGACCCGAGAGCGAATAACTATTCGCTATAGCTGAAAGATACAGACCAGAATGACCCAGCTTAAAATTTCCACTCTATAACATAAGAGTGATGGAAGAAAAACATTGAGCCTTTAGTACATACCCTTATCATAGGATGAGAGGGTCATCCCTCCGTCACTCACAATTTACGCATAACCATACTGACAACTTGTAGATTTGCGTAGTCATATTCGTACATTTATATGGAGCTGTCAGTAAAATGTTTTATAGTCTATAACGTTAATATTATAACGACACTATTCAATTAAATTCTCATCTTCTTCTTCTTCTGTCGTGTGGGTTGTGAGGTGGATTACCAACCCCATCGACCCCGGTGTCAAGGTTACTATTGAGCCGCCTTAGGCATCTGACATGGCTCATGTAACGACTGCTAACTTACATCAGTAAGTAGTAACTGGGACTAATGGTTTAACGTGCCTTCCGAAGGACGGATCATCTTGCTTTCGGACAATCAGGTTGATCAGCCTGTAATGTCCTATCCAAACAAGGGATCACAAAGTGATTTTTGTGTATATGTCCCCACCGGGATTCGAACCCGGCAACTCCGGTTCGTGAGCCTAATGCTCAACCAATTGACCACGGAGGCTGTTATCGGTCGGCCTACCGGGGTCGATTAATTCTTTTTAATGTTATCCCCTTAGACGGCGCCCTGAGCCGAGGTTTGTCTTTAGTTTTGTACCAGGTGAGAGCCCTCAGCGTAGTGAATCTGTAAGTCACATAACAAAAATGTAAGTAACATATCGTGACTTTGCTAACTGACGTATCTGTATTTTATTGCTAAAGTGATTTTGTGTTTTATTGACAATTGCAAAAGTGCAAATCTGTTTCGCGGAAAATTGCAGATACGTCAGTTCGCTAAATCGCTACATCAGCGACGACATTATATATTAATGCGGGTGATCAAGTCAGTGATACCACAAAGCCGCTGAAGACGATAATTTGCTGACTAAATGGGAAATAAATCCCTGTAAACCAAGGCATATCCATATGATGAACCATAAGGTAATAGATTACAAGCTCATAACACATTATGTAGTCCTAAAGATGGGGCCTTAATTGCTTATAAGGCGGGTCGTTAGTCGTTTCGGACCACGGTGCAATATCACTTAGAGCTCTTTTGAATGAGCCATTCGCCTCGCGGTGTGAATCCCTGAAGACTTATCTGTAATTAGTCGCTTCGAACCACACAGTAACATAAACATACAAACACAAACAGCCTATATACGTCCCACTGCTGGGCACAGGCCTCCCTTCAATCAACCGGAGAGGGCATATACCACGCAGTAGGTTCGGATAAAGAAGATAAGTAGTTTTTACTTAAATATATTTTTTTCTGTGGTCCGAATCGACCTATTTCAAAAGATACGTGTGGCACCTTTATTTAATGTTAAAATAAATAAATAAATAATTTGCATTTCTCCAACCACAGCGGTGTGAAATTATCCATCAAAAAGAACATTAGTCAATTCGGACCATGGTCCGAACCACGAGCTTTCCGAAACGACTAAAGACCCTTTACAGCAAATTACATGCCAAATCTCTAGACATATACTAAACATAACATCGTCTTTGCTTCTCTACTTCCGCGTTAATGACTTCAAATATTTACCTTATCGTACCCACAATATTACCAAATAATTACCTCCGAACAAACACGTAAGCCAATCATGTCACTTCTTCGGGAAACATAGTCAAACATGTTTGTACAGGGTGTTAGTGACATCGTAACGAAAACTTTGAGCGATGATTCAGACCATGATTCTGAGTTGATATCTAGTGTTATTTTCTGTCGCAAAAGTATGGAACTGATAATAATTTAAAAAAATATTAAAGACAAAACATTTAAAACTTTTGAAATTTTCATGAATTTTCCGTACTTGTGGCTACCTGTACGGGGTGTAAGTGACATCGTAAGGTATACTGAGGGGGATGATTCAGCTCATTATTCTGAGTAAATAACGAGTGGAATTTTCCATCGCAAAGTTATAGAACTGAAAATAAGTAAAAAAAACTAAATAAAATCATGAATTTTACGACGTAAAATTCTACTGGATATTATTTCAGGATCACCCCCTCAGTATTCGTTACGATGTCACTAACACCCTGTATAGGCCAAGTAAACGTGTAAAGACGTGTTTATATAAAACGAGTGTTTGTTTAGTAGTTGGAATCTACACTTCAGTAAACTTTAAATTAGTAACCGCTGCGGAATAGACTTTGGAATTTGTGAGATAGAACCTTATTAAATTGGAGGTGAATTGTTAAGTTTTCGTAAAATTTACGACTTTTGGATATAAATCATTGGGTGCGAAATAATGAATTGAATATTCAAGCTGATTGCTCGTCTACTTATTTGGATGACAGTTAGACTATGTTTCAGATATTTTCAACCCAATGCTTAGATTTAAAAGTCTAATTTTAGGATAGTATTGCAACTACCACATTGTCAATTCTTTCCAACATAAAAATATAAGTTTAAAAACAAAAACCCGATTATGGAAAAATCACGCTCTAAAAAAACACGAAACAAGAAAAAAGGTAGGAATATTTCTCTGAAAGTGTTCTAAATAGTGATGAATAAAAATAGCCGTGCTCATATGCCGTGGTAACCAAACTCTGAGGACAAATTGGCAAACGACCACGGCTATCTTGGAAACATCAGTATTCGGAAAACGTTTATTAGTTAGTATAGAATTGAAAATAATTAAAAAAACACCAAATAATATCATGAATTTCACGACGTAAAATTCCGGTGGGTCGGTTTGGTTGGTTATAAGTTGTGATATAGGTTACGTTTTGCATTTATTTGCATGCAATTTAATTTTTTATATTTTTTGTAAATTGCATACCTTATAAGGAGAATAAAAAACAATCATTTTCATTATATAATGCCATTCATCGGACATGAAGCGTTGGGATCGGATGGTGTAACAATACATATCAACATTAAGACTCATCAGAAATAGTACCAATCAATTGCATATGCACTGTTTTCTAAATTGTGTCACACAATTTCGCCCCTGACAAATCCTAACACTCAATTTTAGTAAGTAAATCATAATTATAATCAATTTAATTTTATTTCTGCAGTTTTTATAAATAAGTAAGTATAGCACTTACAACATGAGTTCCCGCCAAAGTCTCAAATATTTAAAACTTTTCGATAATTACGACCTTCTCTTTCTGCGATCGTCTTAACTCTACTTTTCCACTAGAGATAACGTGTTAGCAATCAATACTCTTGGACTTGTAATTTAGATGCCTGTGCCTAGTTCAAACTTGCTGGCCACAACACAATTTGCTAAGTTGAATACTAAGTTTTGATCAATAGATAGCTTGGGTAGACTGGTATTAATGGCTGTTTAGTTATCTAGATTTCGTATCCATGTTACTAGTTCGAAGGAAGTAATGCAGAAGTAATGTTTGGCTCATAAATATTATCAGTCGCTACACACATTTTGGACTCTCAAATTTTTAAACGTCATTTAGTTTCTAAAATAAATTGGAAACAAATGTCTAATGTTAGGAACTAAGCGACGCTAATAAAGGAGCAATGATTGAGCACCATTTCAACTTTAAATACCCTCAGAAACCGTTCATTCTAACGCCCACTAGAAAACTTCATGACAATATAATCGCTTGAAGTAGTCTCGGAAAGTATGTCTTCTATGTAAGTACATTTATTGTATGTAGGCGTGTAGCTGAGTGAGTGATAGGTGAGTTGAGATGATTGTGTGAGAAGTAGACGAGTAACATGAGTAGTACAGAAGGTATAGAGTATAGAAGGGATGCATAGACAAATGATAGATTGAGTGAAGGAGCGTGAATGAGTGAGAGTGATAGAAGGAGTGAGAAGGGAAGGAGAGGGGAATATAGCTGATGGCGGACGGAAAGCGATGGTGGTGTAATACGGAGAAAATAAAATAAAAATAAGTGTTTGAACCGTACTAGACTGTTTAATTGAGCAAACCCAAAACCCACATGTAGGTACCGGTATCGTTCATATGTAATTCGGTCCTTAATTTAACGCTCGTAGAGTTAATGTAATGGTAGGATTTAGCGGGAAGAAGATAGGAATAGCGATTACTCCACCGACAAGAGCGCAGCTCGCAATAAAGAGAGAGAGAGAGAGAGAGAGTTAAAACTTAAATGAACGCGTTCTGTTTTTTTTTTATACACAAATTGCACCCAGTCTTACAGAGGAGCGAACCTTCATATAAATCATAACTAATATTAATTACAGACAGATATATAGAATTTTATAGAATTTAAATATAGATAAAAGAGAAGGTGCAGGTCGTGTCCGTCTCAGGAGGTGAAGGTTTTGGCGGGAAAAAGAGAGGAATGGCGATTACTCTACCGACAAGAGCGCAGCTCTTAAATAATGAGAGAGAGAGATATATGTATAACTATCAGAATTGACTATTGAATTTATTAATTGTATTTGCCAGACTCACTGGGAAATAGTTGTAATTGTACCCGCACGTAGTTATAATATACTGTACACTAAGACTTAGATATTGGTGCTATCATTTTCGTATTCCCCGAAAACGAAGGGGACGGGTAATCAACGGGCATAAAATTTATGGAACACACGTCAATTTTAGGCAGAAATCCTCCCAAAACTTTATATGGGCCAATAATTCGACAGCATTAAGTTGACAGCACACTGAAACGGGTTGCATATGAGCGAGATGATGATCTCCCGTCCCTTTCCTTTTCAGTAGATAATAAAATGACGGACATAACTTAAAATAAATTTAGGACTAGAATAAAATAAGTTAATGCCGCATCGGGAAAAACTAACTAAAAAAGGAAAAATACATATTTATATGAACTCATTTTAAAATTATAACGACATCACCGTCATGACGCATCAGTAGGTATGTAACTGGACGACACCCCTATAAATACATTTTTTGCCATCTTACAGTGAAAACCACGTAAGGTGTGTGAAAGAGAGAGCGGGGAGTGAGCGAGAGAAAAGAAGAAGAAAGGAGAAGACGATTGCGGAATGACAGAAAAATGGCGGTCTGTTGTTTTAAGGGAAAATATACTAAATTATAAAAACGTTTTTAATAAACAAGGATTGATGAAATAGAATCGTTTCCATCATGCCCTATTCCACATAAAAATCACATTTTGATAAAAAAAAATTCAACAAAACCTAAAATCCGGGTAAAAATTGAGACCACAATTTTTTACCTGGATTGAACTTAACTTTTCTATTGCGAGGTTTTATTAACAAAAATCACGTCCGAATATGTTTTATAAAAAAAATAATTGATCGAAATTCATTGCAATCAACCACAAACAGGGCAAATGCCGTTCAAAATTGAATTTTGACATGTTCTCAATCCCTCAAAATACTGTTCAGTCCTATGAATATTGGATGAGATCGACACAGAAGAGAGATTTGCTTCGGTTTACCAATTTTTAACGTGCACAAGGCAAACAAAGGATGTGAAACAACGTAAGGGAGTGTAAACTAAAGGTTTGAATCGCAAAAGTTCTATTCGGCCGTGTTGATGAATGGGGTTTGCATTGCATACAAATAAATCCCTACTGTAGTTTTTGATTGTATGTTTTACTTTGAACTTTCGAACCGTATGCAGACTGCATGTAACGACGACTACTTACTTACGTCAGTAAGTAGTACCCGGGACCATCGGATTCACATGCCTTCCGAAGCACGGATCATCTTACTTTCGGACAATCTGGTGATCAGCCAGTAATGTCCTAACCAAACTAGGGATCACAAAGTGATTTTTGTGATATGTCCTCACCGGGAATCGAACCCGGGATCTCCGGATTGTGAGCCCAGCGCTCAACCACTGGACCACAGAGGTCGTTTATAATTCTCCTGAGTTACTACATTTTTACTTTTCTGTTGAACGGTTAATATGTGAGTCGTAGCATTAGGTAACTACATTTTACTTTGAATACTTATAAACTTTTTTATTTTTTTTATATTATCGATAGAACCGCGTTGTCACAATTAAATCCACAAAAAGTTTGCAATATTTATATTGTCATCTTATGTCTCATCATCATAGTCTGCATATGGTTCACTATATGCAGACTCTAGGTGTAAAGTGATCTCCGTTGTTACCTCTATGGAATATTGTTGTAATTGGGTGACTATAAGCTCTGCAAATGGGTTAAGTGTATATGTGTTGCACCTTGAATGGTTAATTAGGGTTTAGAACGGGCACTTTCAGGTAAAGTTCCGAATAATTAATTGGTACTAGCGGGAATTTGGATTCGGTACACGTTTGTTTGGTCCAGCTTTGGAATTAAGCTGACAATAAATCATGGAATATGTTGCGGTAGAATGGCGGTCTATTACAACGGAATAGACGGAAATGGAATAGGCGGTGCGGATGGGGTGGAATTTCTTGCTCCGTTGATTTTTGACTGCGCAGATAATGGTATCTAAGCTATTTTATTATTTAGCCAAATGAGACACTCTTTACGAAAGGTCAGAACAAAAATGTTCTATTGAATTTGCATGTAAATACATAAACTGTTATACTGAGTGACTCGTGCTCATTGGTATTTAAAAAAAATATAATTATATTAATTAATAAAAATTCGAAAATAAGGTAATATGACACCTGATGTTACCTCTATATTGTATCGGCCAGCCAGTGGTGTTTGGACCACCAGTGGTCCACAAGAGCTAAAATATTGCCCTCGAAAGATACTAAACTTATAACTTTAAAAGAAGGCGCGCTTGTTCATACAGGCAACTGTTTAATAAAGTTATTTTTATCGTTGTGATTTCTGCTAATAAAAATAAAGTCACAGTGTTTTCTAGCCGAAGTAAGTTCAGAGATCACTACTCTAAGCACGGCGTAGTCGAGTCTCGTGTCGAGTCGTGATTATAAAAAAGAAATAACACAGATTGACAAGAACAATAACAAACAAGAATCAACAAACATTATTAATGTATTGTTAGTATTTATCTCAACAAATTTTTCAAGTCCCTGATGTGACTCATAAATCCATCTGAAACTTATGACATAAAGAGAAAAGTCGTAAAAGAGAAATAAAATTTTCGTATTATAATAAAGAAATAAAAACTTGAATTTGGTGTGAAAAAGTAATAAAAGTATCGTTTTGTGAATTTCATAATCTCGTAAAGGAAAATAATAACGAGTGAAAAAAATTGTAGTAGTAGGCATTAAAACCTCTAGGATGTAAATATTGAGTGACGGAATGAATTATCAACACACAGCGTAACCAAGGTGAGAATTTGAACAAACTTCATTTTCTAATCATCTCCCTGGCGTTATCTCGTAACTTAATCATTAGTTTCTATTTGAACCTGTTGGATTTGAACCTGCGACCACACGACAAGAGACACGTTCTTCCAACTACACCACGAGTTCCAATCCCAGCTTAGTATCTAAACCTCTGAATTCGACATTATGAGTATGAATTCATGTTTGGATGGTAGATCAGGTTTCTAGAATTCAAGTCTATTTTCTAATGAAGACAAGACATTCGAAAGAGTTTACTATCCTCCTCTAGTGACTATACCTCGCATTTTTCTAAGCAATTTAGAGATACACTTAGAGGAAAGTTTTATTTTTATCCTCCAGGGATGAAAAGCTTCCACTCCATACCAGGATGGCGAGGTAATCGGTTAGAAACAACTTGATTTTCCTTGCAATGTAGAACTTTACTTTTCTTTGTGTACAAATAAATAATTAAACTTTTTATTTACTTTTCGGTTACAACTTGTACCCAGATAAAACAATGTATATTTGATACATAAGTTTTATACCAGGTACATAATTGACCCAGAACTACGGGGTATAACCCTTGCCCAGGGTTACGGGTCAAGATCTCAACGGTTACAGAGGCGGAGATGAGAGTTATTGGTACGGCAATGCAGGACGAAAGGGGCAAGACACAGGGACTGTGAACCTGGACCCTGACCGAGGGCAGTAGTAACTGTCAGTACTATTCAGAGGTGGAGGACAGGAGTCCTAGTACGGCTTTGAAATAGACTACTCTGGGCGCCATCCTACTCGCATCAGACAAAGTACTGCGGGGCGGAAGGTAAAAAGAAAACCACTCCCCTATTTTTCCTTAAAAAATAGCAAGGGGAGTGTTTTAGTCAAGAATGCTACACCGATAAGAGCGTGGCTCTTTAGTGATGACATGACTGCTGTCGATCTAGATCAGGACACCGGAACGTCTGTCGACTTAGACCAGAATGGCAGATGACTGGTTACCCTCGAGACGACGGACCCCATGGGGTGGGAATTGGTCAAAAACTACCTCCTCGCTGTCCATCCTGGACAACGGCTTAGCCAGCTAAACGTCATCGACTCGATTCTCCCGGAATCTCCCGGTGCTTTATCCTGCGATTACATCATGGATAAGGATCCATGATTATACGCATAACAATAATAATTTGATACATAAATGAGGAGCTCGGTGGCGCAGCGGTAAACGCGCTCGGTCTGCGATTGTTGAAGTTAAGCAACTTTATATATAGGCATAGGCCGGTCATAGGATGGGTGACCAAAAAAATAAAGTTTTCATCTCGAGCTCCTCCGTGCTTCAAAAGGCACGTTAAGCCGTTGGTCTCGGCTTCATTAGCAGTCGTTAATAACCATCAATCCGCACTGGGCCCGCGTGATGGTTTACGGCCCGATCTCCCTATCTATCCATAGGGAAGGCCCGTGTCCCAGCAGTGGGGACGTTAATGGGCTGATGATGATTATACATAAATACATATTTCCCCCTGGGGTAAGCACAGACTTATGAAATTCCATTATTTTTCTTCGATCCTGACACGTGAGAGATATATTTTTACATATTTTTTTTTATAATTACTTACTGATATATTTTTATACAACACGAGCGTGTTGGGTATCCTTTTGGGACACGAATGTCTTCGATTGAATTTTAGTTCACCGAAAATTTTATTGAATCAAATAGAGGATTATTATTAAAGACTATTTTTAATGAAAAAAACCTTCGACTGTGGCTTACATCGTTGGGGTTCGAATCTCGGTTTGGGCTCTAAACGACTAAATTCGATACAACAACTTCAATTTTTACATCATGAAATGAATTATGCTGAGAAGTCCATATTTATTATGATAATTATTAATATTTTACTTTATTGAGCACACATGACACAGTACAGAAACAAGCAAAGTTGAGGACAGATATAAAAGGCGGCCTTATTGCAAAACAAGCAATTTCATCGATGCAACCTTTGGGTACAGGAAGATTATGAACCTATAATAGTAATAACAGAATAATAATAGTGTTATGAGATAGTTTTAAAATAAACCTGAGCCTTTGCTTTAATTACGTGTTTAGTTTTAAGTGTCATGACGTAACTAATTTTATGAATTAAGTAATAATGAATTTCAAATAAATTATTTTTTGTCTAAGACATACATACATACATAAACTCACGCCCGTAATCCCTAATTGGGGGGGGCAGAGCCACAAGTAATCAAAAACAACTTGCAGCCACTGTTGATACGAAGTCCAAAGATGGATATGATGAACCTTATGGTGATAAGGGATCAGCCTATCGCCCATAACATTAGTCCATCATGTTAGAGGACACAATCCCTCTGTCGGTTTTTACGACATGCCCGGGAAGAGAAGCAGCTGAAGGTGTTCTATGTTTTTTATATGCTCCCAGAACAGCATAGAAGCAAAAAAAAACTAAAAAAAAACTAAATTAAATAAATTAATTAAACTAAATTTTTTGTCTAAGAGATGAGGAATTTTCCCTTTTCCCTTCAATTTTGCATTCCCTGAGGGAATGCACCCTGAGCGGTGGGCACTGAGCACGGATCGTCACGTGTTGGTTGCCTCATGACGGGTAAAGGCGTCGTGGGAGAAAGAGACGGTGTGACGACTTGGTCGCTTGCTGGAGAGACTGGCCAGAGTACATACAGGACTGCGAAAAATTAAAGAGAAAGGGGAGACCTTTACCCAGCAGTGGGGTCTTTTTAAATAAAAATAAAAACTTAAAAAATGTTCTTCTACTTTAATTATTCCGCCAAAACAAATACCCTCATCGTTTCATAGTTTATTACAAGATCTCGAGTTTCTTTGTAAATGGAGCATAATTTGTAAGACACTTTGTTCAACGGGTTCAATGAACTCTTAGATCGAATGATCTATTATTGCTAGGCACTGTAAGCGGCGCCTGAAAGTCTGCGATGGTAATTTCTTATTCAGACTAACGACCGATCAGAAATTCTTTTTAACATAGAATAATCATTACGATACTTACCTACTTGTCTACGAACATTTTTGCGATACAAAATGAGCATGAAAATAGTAAATAAGTATGTTTATTTAAGCAAAATATTTGAAAAGATAAAAGCTATAAAGTTTGTTATGCTTACTTAAGTAAAATTGGAAATGGTTTTAGAAAATATTATCGTGCTTTCGTTTTTGCTGAAAATCAATACACTGTTGACTCTACGTCATTATAATTTTACGCTAAAGCGAGCTCTTTTGACTTCTTACAACCGTGTAGTGAAAAAAAAAAATGTAAATTTCTGCTTATTGCTTGCTGACAATGTATACAACTTTCTTGTTTCACGAATCACTAAGATAGTTTCATGGATAACAAAAATATGCATCTTTTATCTTTGTTTTTGGGTATAAAATGAAATGATTATTACATCTAAGTGCCACAACATAATAATATCTCCCACCTGTTATTATGTGACCAATATAAAGAGATGCAATATAGATAGTAACATAATTCTGTACATCTGATCTAGATATCAAGCAACAATTATTTATATATATTCCTCTGTCATTACATTATATAAGTATTTGAATAATTATCTACCCAAGCAACGAGAAAATGGGTTCACGTTCAAAGTATGCAGTGCCATCTATTTTTTCTTTGGCAATATAATATCCTGGAAAGTCCCACATTTATGGTTATTTTGGGTGGTTAGTCAAAGATGCAAACGATTTCGAAAAGCAATTCAAGTTTCTTTTTTAACTTTACTTATTGTAGACTTGCCTACACGGAGTTAACTACTTGCTTAAAGAACGCGTACAAAAGTTACCCCTATGGAAACACACCCCCAAATTCACCCCATAACCCCGAACACGCCTGACCGTGCAACATGACCCAAATATGGCAGTCGGCGCCTGATTGCCTGACATTAGCAATCTCGCAAGGTCATATGACAAGGTGAATACGGTTGCCAATGAAACCTCATTTTGTTCTGTCTGGGTCTGCGGGATAGTTACTAAGCTTTTCCGTAATTCATGAAGAGAAAATTAAGTATAAGGTTGATATTAATATTACTTGTTGGAAACATCCATCAGAATTATTAATTTTCGTTTTTTTAATTTATAATATAGATCACCTCCGTGGCCTAATGGTTAGAGCGTTAGGCTCACGAACTGGAGGTCCGGGTTCGATTCCCGTTTGTTTAGTAAGGACTTTTCAGGCTTGTATCACCTGATTGTCCGAAAAAGTAAGATGATTCCGTGCTTCGGAGGTCACGTTAAGCCGTTAGTCACGGCTATTAGCCGTAAAAACACCTCCACCAACCCGCATTGGAGCAGCGTGGTGGAGTATGCTCTATACCCCCTCTGGTTGATTGAGGGGGGCGTGTGCCCAGTGGGACGTATATAGGCTGTTTATGTTTATGTATAGACCAGCTCGGGTACTTGGGTGCGGGTGAGGTGCGGTTACTTAGTCCATCTTGCAATGGACATAAGTACACCAATTGGGATATAGTCGTGAGGTTATGTTGTGTGACTTCTATTGTATATGTCCCTATAAGGCACTAAACACCCTGGAATCAGCAGAAAGCTTCCGGGACAAGGAAACACGTCTGTTCACAAAACGAGATTTATTACAAGAGACAAATATCAAACTACTCACATTTCATCTTAATTAAAAATAATATTAAACGCCTAGCAAAAGTAATCGAGCAATTACGCTCATACATTACAACTTCACCGAGCTTTCTGTTAGACCAATTTGACAGGTGTAGCCGTAACCGTAGTGGTGAAATATCCCTTATTAATATCTATTTATTCATTTATTTATAAAGTACAACCACATCACATACATTAAAACATTTTACATTTATAAGATTACGATATTGTGACTAATATCATCATCATCATCAGCCGTACGACGCCCATTGCTGGGCATAGGCCTCCCCCAAGGATCTCCACGACGATCGGTCCTGCGCTGCCCGCATCCAGCGGCTGACTAATATATATTATGACAATTACGGCGTACATAACTTACACAATTAAGGGAACTTAAGTATTTAAAAATAAGGTAAAATTAAAATTACACATCAAACTTAAAAATTAGAAATTAGAAAGATATATATAGATAGATATAGGCCCCGATTCCTGCAGACACCGCCTAATTTTATTTTAAGTTATATCCGTCATTTTCATATCCGTCAAAAAGGAAAGGGACGGATGATTCACAGCTCTTAATTTTAGGAAGAATGAGTAAATGAATGAATAACCCGGGCGAATCAAAAGGTACGTCGCTGGTATGCAATCCATTTGACGTGCTGTCTACTTAACTGTGTCGGGTTATTGACGGATGTAAAATTTTTAGACGGTTGGTTTAGATTTGTGCTTAAAATTGACGTGTGTTCCATAAATTTTATGCTTGTCGATTACCCGTCCCTTTCCTTTTCGGCGGATAAGAAAATGAGGCAGATATAACTTAAAATAAAATTAGATGGTATTTACAGGAATTAGCACCATAATCAAATCAAATATATGGCTACCTACCTAAACATCTACAGTCATGAGCAATATAATGTACCCACTTTAGAAATCTGTCGCACTAACATATTTGATGTGACATGGTTCCAAAGTGTACCGTATAACAAATAGACAACAAATCTCTGTAAAAAAGTGTCCGCGGCGCATCTTGTCACCAGCTACGGCGTGTAACGACACTGTACAACCGATATTGTTCTTTATTTGAACAGCCTATCTTAATTTCAGGAAATGAATTGATACTGTCTAAATAACTTAATATAATTATACGTATTTACAACACGGTTCGGGCGCTTTTTTCGAAAAAAGCAAAAAACTCCTTAGTGATTGTGAGCCTATTTGTTTATACGATGTCAGTGATCGCAGATCATATTTTAAATTACGACTGAACGAATACACAACGAAATTCAATTTCGAAAACTCTAAAGAAAATATTGTAACAACAGTTTCAATAAAGTCAAATTCTTTTGTTTGAAAAGGACCCGATATTAACCTAACAAATGAGATTGTAGTCTCTGAAGGGTTGAGTCTTGAATAAATAACTTTCATACTGTCCATATTTTATGCATGTGGAAAGATAAAATATAAGAGGACACAAGATAAAATTGTTCTGACAAAACCCTTTTAGACAAAGACTGACCCTCTGTCGACAAAAATATGAGATTGCATCTGTCATAATTTCAACATTATTTTCATGGACAATGACTAAAAACGTATAAGTATTTTTCGACTCATGTTTATCTAACACGTTATAGCCTCTGTGGTTTTGTGGTTGAGGGTTGGGCTCTCGACCCCAAGGTCGAGGGATGAGGAAGTGCCGAAGATTTTCTTGCAGTTTCTTTTCCGCGGCTATACAGGTTGTGAAAAGCTGTAGTAATTATAGGCGAAGTAGACGTTCGTTATAAAAAATGGCGATTAAAAGTGTAACTATGTACCTACTGAATAAAGATATTTTTAATATGTTTAGAAACTCCGTTATCAGTGGATACATCATTTAATTGTAGATTAACCGCATATGGCATTTTCTCCTTCGCCGGAGTAAATGTGAAATGTCTACCAGTGAACGCTACTAAAAGCCTCAATAGAGGTGTCATGTGACAGAGTGTTACCAAATCTTCAACATTTTCCATACAAACTCTTTTATGTACTTAGTCATTATTTAAAACTACTATACTATAATGGAATTTTGTTTTAAAATCCGGATTTAAGAAACAAATATAACGGACATCAGCATAATATAACGCCTTCATATGGGTAGCAGAGGTGTATTATAATTATAACACACACTCGTCGCCAGTTGTGTTTTACAATATACGTTTCTGACGAATAAAATCGTAAGCGCTATTGAATAAACAAACTTCTTTCCTCGTGTAGGTTGTGAGACCAATGATCGACCTCAACATTGAATAATGAGGTGTGTTTGTATGTACAACAACCCATCAACAATTCAATGAAGAGTACGGAACAGTTCAGAAACAAGGTTCCAAATACAAATTAAACTACGTTCCGCCTTCCATCTACTTACTTGCATACAATATGCTATTCAGAAGTAAGTTAAGTATGTTTGCACTGCGACGTGCAAGGAAGCGCTTGTTAATTTACTGTCTTATTTATGTGGTACTGTAATGGACATTGCGCAAGCAAATTAAGTGTATGTTTGTGTGTATGCGTGCGTGTGTACGTGCGTGCGTGCGTGCGTGCGTGTGTGCGTGTGTGCGCGCGTGCTTGCGTGCGATGCTGGTGTTCGTAAAGAAGTAGATATATAGGTATACATAAGTACGTATTCCATACACTCTATTAAAATTTGTCTTAATGTTTCTATCTATTTATTTGTACTCTCTTGTGTAAGTTGTTTTCTTGCGTGTTTTGATTGTAAGTTATGTGTTATTCCGTGTTTTGTTTTTTATTTGTTACTGTGGTATCTCTATATAATAAACGTTTTTTTCTTTCTTTCTTTAATCCTAAGATGTTTATGATGTATGGTGGTAGTTAATCAACCCGTCCCTGGTCCAATAAGGTTAGAAAGATCACACGACCCCTAAGTCGGTTTTTTAACCCGGGAAGATAAGCTGCTGAACCCATTAGTTACTATAAATTCAATAATCTAAATTGTTTTTTTCTAATATGCCATGGTACTTATTGTTTATTTGGTTCATTTATGTGATACACTTATTGTGATATATGTACAAATTACTATTAAGTAAATATAATGTTATTACAAGAGACTCTTTCCTGCAGACAACCTGTTTGAACAGTTTTGCAGGGCATTGATAAATTGTATGAAGAGTATGAAGATTTAATAAATAAATAATAAATGAACGTAACCTAACCTAACTCGATTATCGTTACCGAAATGCAATGGATACACTATTAATAGGCGAATATGGACTAGCGGGATCTTAACTATCTTGTAAGTCATTAAACTTTGCTGTACACAACTTCAGGATTCAGGTCATAGGATGATGTATAAGGCTGGGTACAGAACAAGTTGTTTCAGGATTGCAAATATGACGTTAGTTCTTGTAGCTTTGACCGATTTGAATGGAAAGCGTTGAGGGCTCTCACCCGGTACAAAAATTTAAGATGATAGACCTGAACCATGCCCTATGGGTGCGAACATCGGCTCAGGGCGTCGTCTGAGTTTTTTTTTTGCATGTCACATGGTAAGTATGACAAGTTCAAAAGCAATCAAAACAATCTAAAAACAATGCTAATTAAAAAGAACTATTATACTGTAGACGAATTTTTAAATGATAAAGTTAATTCTAATACACACTTCCTCTCTTCTCTTCAACGTTACTGTGTCCTACAAGGTCCATGTTTTAGATCCTATGCCAATGTAACACCCCATTTTAGTACATGGAATGCAATAAATAATTGAGTATTGAGTTCTTATAACTAAATATGCACAAATATGTGACACCCTGTAAGGGCACCGGATAATTATCAGATTATTGTAATAAAGCGTTTTTGTATTTTATTGTAGTGATTATCTTAAAAGAATAAAATTAATCAACGCTAGTGAGCTGACGCGCGAGTTTGTCGGCCACGTCAGCGGGGTCTTGAAGTTTTGGATTTGGTCTATTCCTGCTTCTTTGCTCATCTTTGCTCGTATTCATTCGTGTCAGATTTTGTGAAAACGCACTTTTGGAAACAGAAAACTCACCATCCTTACGGATTATGCGCATAGCTCTAAAACTATCCCAACACAAGGTCCCGTTTTCCATCTACATACGATATAAGCTGACCTGTAAGTAAATGTCTGCTACGTCGTGCGAGCGAGCGCTAGTTAATTCACTGTCTTGACATAGTCTTGACCCAAATCCTCGCGTTTCCAACAGCAAAATATTTGTCAGCCAACCTTGACTTAACATGGTTGGCTTTGACACTGGAAATGGAAGTTTAAAACGTCTTTCGCATCTTAGCATGTTGTTGAAGTAAAACAAAGATTTCATAGGAACACGTGTAACGAAATAAATACTGTTTTGTTTTTGTTGACAGCAAAGATAACTATGTAAGTTGTTTTGAAAATCTGTAGGTTGTGAGATCAATTACCAACCTCGTCAACCCTGGTGTCAGGGACCACTTTAGTTGGAACAGTGTGAGTGAATTGCCTTAGGTATTTTGGTAATGTTCGATTTAAGAAGTAAACCCTATCTTCACTATTCGAGACTAATGCGGTCAGGACCGAGTCATCAGAAAAAAAAATCTTTTGCGATTTTCATCGCGGTGCGAAACGTCACATTTAAGAAAATGTATTAGGCTTGCGGTCCAGAAGGTCTAAAAACCCCTTTGGTCAGCGTCGACCGCAGAGTTATAAGATTTTTTATTTAATTTTACCTATTAGTATAATGCGTCACGCTGTGTAAACTTCGATAGCGCGTTTCATGTTTGCATTGTGGAATGGTGGCGCCATCTGTTGAATGTGGGCATAACTATCTAGTGAAATAGTTAGGTCCGCTACGCATAGTACTGGTTACTCTAATTATTGGTCACAAAATCCCAACGGCATGGTCCACCAACATGGTAACAACATACAAAATAAAAAATAAATAAAATAAAAATGAATTTATTTCTGTAAATCAGTTACAATTATTGGACAGGTCTCCCCAGTAAGTAATCAGATACTTGTGTTGCGAATGACCCGCAACTTCCCTTAAGGCTAGGTAACTACAGTTTTACAGATAATTGAGCCTCTTAATTTTATTTACATAACAACCAGTTTAGATAATTTAAGTTAATTAATGTAAGTTAGTGTTTAATTTATAAGTAAGTTATAATTTTTGATGTAGGTAGGTTTGTATTTTAGTTACATGTGTGTGTGTATGTGTGTGTGTGTGTGTGTGTGTGTGTGTGTGTGCGTGTGCGTATGCGCGCGTGTGTGTGTGAGTGAGTGAGTGTGCGAGGGTATTATATGTGATGTATTAGTATGCCCTTTTTTGAAGTACCGATTATGATTAATATTAATAAATGGTGTACAGAAGTGATAGGGGTAAGTTATACATGATACAGGAAAGTTAAAAACGAGCTAGAATCACAACTCAACTGTGGAAATGACTTACTCAAACTGTCTAAGCTATTTTATCAAAACCGTCCCCACTGTATGAAGCACAATCCACCATCTCAAGAAAACAATAATAAATCAAGCCTTTCCAAAAACTTGACCTAAATCTCCACGCTGTTTTCATCCAACTGGAAAATACCAACCAACCTTGACTCTCCATGCGTTGGCAAGGTTGCCAGTGTACATTTGAACTTCCCTGGCACAAGCCTTTGCCAATCCATAAAGTGTATTTGTAATATCGCTTTAAGTTTAAATTAAATGGTCGCTTGATATGTATTGGCAGCTGAACTTGCTGAACTGGTGAATTTATTGTGAAAAATTCGCATCATTTGTGAAACTTTGTTTTTTTCTTACCTAGTAATTTATACAATGTAATATACTGTGGTAATAATAATAATACATATATATTATCTTAACCTAAGAATACATATTATGCCATTAAAATATTTCGGGAAATTTTCTTGTGGGTTGTGAGAGCAATCCTCCTCAAACATCATCAACCCTGGTGTCAGAGTTGCTAAAGACCCGCCGAAGGCCTCGGACATGGCTCATATAATGACTACATACTTAAGCATTAGTAGCATGAACCAATGTGCCCTGCCAGGCAAGGAACATTTTACCTTCAGACAATCGAGTGATCAGGCTGCAATGGTTTAAGCAAACTGGTAAATAAATCGCCTCCTTGAACCGTCGGAATACTACTCCCCTGGCCAGAAGTTCAAATGGAAAACCTCAGCAACGAGTGCAGTGAGAACACTGACCTTCAAAGACCTGAAACTTGTAGGCTTCTCAAACTTAAGGACTACATACTTTGCTTTGGGAGGGCTTCACCGCGTTATTCTGGGCGTCCTTATCGCATCCTTGATCTGGCGAATTAAATTCTCCGGTAAATCATTCTCATGAATATTATAATGCTTTTGAGATAGAAAGGTAAATACTCTAATTTTTTCTCTACCCACACGATAGAAGAAGATAGCTATTTGTAGGTATACATGTACTAACATCACGATATACCACTTACTACTATTACTTACTACCAGTCTTACAGCCAGTTTCATACAAATTACTTTTTTTTTGACGTGTCTTATTGTAGATTTGCCGCAGATGGTATTAACTACTTGGCCGGACAAATGGGGAGCGCTGAAGGCTCTCACCCCGTACAACGTTTAAGACAACAGGCCTGAGGGTGCCCAGTTGGGCGCGAACCTCGGCTCAGGGCGTCGTCTGAGAGGAAAAATATTTGAAAGAATTAATCGACCCTAGTGGGTCGATAGCGATAAGCGCTGAATGAGGGAAATCGTCAACCACGCCGGCGGGGTCGGTATCTAAAATGAATATGATAAACCGGTGGAAACAGCTGATTAACCCAACAACCATGAATAGCCCATTATGTTAAGAATGTCACAATCATTCTCTCGGTTTTGCCATACTCAAGAAGATAAGCAAGAACGCGTTCTATGTTTTTTTTATACGCTCCCACTTAAAATCGAAAAAAAAAACACGAAATATTCTTTATTTTCTCGAAACAAATATAGCTAATGTACCACGGGTCATAAGCCGACGATATTGAGCGAAAGGAAAGTATGGGGACTTTGATAAAAGTTCCTAACTGTCATAATCCCGGCGAATAGTATCTGACACGTGTAAGCTTTGATCACCTCATACGATTCGCTAAGTTGCACAAAACAAAAGTGTATCGAGTTCTATGTGACGGTGGAGTCTGCGCGGAATTTTGTGTGAATTACATTATTTTCACATCCGTGATCCCTGAAGAGACGTGTAGACTCACAAGTAATCAGAAAACTCCCTTTATAAATAAAAGTCCGAACTGGATGGGTATCTGTTATCATTGTTCATCAACACACGGAAATAATAAACTATATAAAAATCCCGGAGCGAATAATATAATTATGCACCTGTCGCCTAGCAAGCCTTTCACCAAGAGAAAAGGTGAGGTGCGGTGTGATGTATAGGCAAGCGCGAGTCGAATTTATTTGGCTACAAGATTATTCGGCCTAGTCTAGTAAATAATAGTAAGTAAGTACATGGTTTTAGTATAGACTTACGATTTTTCTTTAGTCGACTTTCACGACATGCTCAAAGCACGGGTACCTACCGCACCGTCCGCGGCGCATTTATATCGAGCGCTTCTACGTAGAAAGCAGTTGCTGCGTCTATTTTTCGAAGCCGTCAGCATCCGCATAACTCGCGCCATATCCCTGGTTACAGAATATCAATTGATACAATACATTATCTTTCATAGAAACGCCTAACACTTGTAATGGTTCTATCGAGTGTACTAGTTAAATTACATAAATGATGTGAGTCGACTTTTCTTCTTCTCTCGTGTGGGTTGTGAGGTGGATTACCAACCCCATCGACTCTGGTGTCAGAGTTACTATTGAGCCGTCCAAGGCCCCTGACATGGCTTATGTAACGACTACTTACTTACATCAATAAGTAGTGCCTTCCGAAGCACGGATCAACTTACTTTCGGACAATCAGGTGATCAGCCCGTAGTGTCCTAACCAAACTAGGGATTACAAAGTTATTTATGTGATATTTCCCCACCGGGATTGGAACCCGGGACCTCCGGGTCATGAGCCTAACGCTCAACCACTGGACCACGGAGGCCGCGGAGGCCCACGTGAGTCGACTAAGAGACTGTATCATCCCAACATGATGGACTACTATATGAGCGATAAGCTGGTCGTCTGTCACCATATTATGGCACATAAAAAATAAAAAAATAAAAAAAAAATCTTAAAATTTCGAATCAGTGACTGCAAGTTGTGCTCAGAAGCGAGATATCAAAATCATTACAGAACTTCACCTGCAGTATCAAATTAGTACGTAACGTGTTCACCTGTACGTAACAGGAAAAACTGTTATACTTACCATTGTAATGTTATAGGTAACAGTTTTTCCAAAACAACTCTGCAATAAACCACAAGTAATGTCTACTGGAACACACGCAAAACATCATGTCACGACAAGTTATTACGATTACGCCCATCACACGTGTCGCTGAGTCACTGACTGCTTTTGGACGCAATGTACTTACAAAAACAGTGATATTTTGTTGTTTCTTTTGACATGCTTTATTCTTGGAACCAACGTGTTTTGTAGAACTTTCAATATCAAATATGAAAATTGATTATTTTCAATGTAGATTTTCAGTAAATATATATTATGATTTTACAGAAATTTTATTAAAAGTCATGATTTTAGTTTATAAAATTCGTACCTCTCGACCCTATTAATACGTTGTTTCACCTTTTTTATTATTAAATCATTTTAAAAATAAAATAATTAAAATAATTCGTTCGGCATTTATAATGATGTGTGACGACCGATTCAAAGTTTATTTGAACGTTATCTACACATCACTGAAACCAGGCCAAATACCTCTGTGATTAGTTTTGATGTCAAAACGTTAATACACGGCATATTAATTTCATCGTAATTAACTCAAGTCAACCTGTGTTGACATACACGTTTCAAAGTAAAATTTTACATAAAATATTCTTCAATATTCAGTGAACTCAAAGCAAATAAGATTTTTCAATCTTAGCTTGAATTATCTATCTATCTATCTATCTGTAGATAGATAATTATCTATCTATCTACAGATAGATAGATAATTCATGATATACAGTTCAAAATTGTTTAATTATGATATATAATAATAACGTCCTCCGTAGTCCAGTCGTCAGCCGTGCTTCGGAGGGCACGTTAAGCCGTTGGTCCCGGCTATTGGCCGTAAAAAACACCTCCACCAACCCGCAGTGGAGCAGCGTGGTGGAGTATGCTCCATACCCCCTCCGGTTGATTGAGGGGAGGCCTGTGCCCAGCAGTGGGATGTATATAGGCAGTTTATGATATTATGTAGTCCAGTCGTTAAGCGTTGAGGTCACGATTCGGAAATCTGAGTTGGACTCCTGGTGGGGGCAAACAATCACTTTGTGAAACCGTCCCCAAATTTACGATAGAAGAAGAAGAAGATTGTTTAATACCATTAAAACAAAGGTTAAAATAAACAATTATACTCAGTTGTTTTGTCAATACTATAATAAGTAGTTTTAAGAACTTGCATTTGAACAAAATACATTCTTGTAAGCTTAGTTTGAAAGCTAGGACAATTCTATTAGCCAAGGGAACCAGAAGTAGGGCGAACTTGAAAATAGATTGAACTTGGAAATTGATTGAATATTTAGGTTCTAACATTCACGAGATTCGCAGAAGCTAGGCGAGACGTGGTCTTTGGATGATTCTTCCTCACTTTATCGTAGATAACTTTATTCTTCTCTCAACTTCATTTTAGTTTAACTTGAGCTATTGAATATTTAGGTTCTAACATTCACGAGATTCGCAGAAGCTAGGCGAGACGTGGTCTTTGGATGATTCTTCCTCACTTTATCGTAAATAACTTTATTCTTCTCTCAACTTCATTTTAGTTTAACTTGAGCTACTGCTACTAGGTAAGATAAATAGATAGATAGATAGATAGATAGATAGATAGATAGATAAAATACTTTATTGAGCACAATGGACACAAAATACAGAGATAAGGACAGTATATACAGCTTTTCTCAAAATTCTTTTCTTGTAAGCTTTTCTCTCTTTCCTTTTAATTTTCTTTTCTTTTTATAATTCTTTTTTCTTTTTATAATTCTTCTACCGCGTTGGTTGTGAGGTTGACCAACCTTATCAAATCTGGTTTCAGTGTTACTATTAAGTCGCTCCTGACATGGCTCATGTAAAGACTGTACTTATTTCAGTAGTACGCGGGATCAACGGCTTAATCTTTCCGAAGCACGGAATTATTTTTCAGACAATCAGGTGATTTCAGCCCGCAATGTCGTGACAAAACTGGGGACGGTCTCACAAGGTGTAGGTTTGCCCCCACCATGAGTCGAATTCCGTGGTCTCTGCCCACCCCAACGGGACAATAGGCGTGATCTTTTGTATGTATTTTGTATATACGTTATTAGAGCGTCTGTCTATCTTATTTAACGTACATCCTACGGAGTCGGATGCAGCTCCGTATGAATATTGTTACTAACTCAACATAGACAAATAAATTTTTCGAATTTGAAATAAAGGTACATTTTACATGCCAGAAACATCTTTTCGCACTCACACATTTTTAGGTTTTCCAAAGTGGAAACAGAGTATAATTGTACTGCCAAAGGCACTTTAATCCCAGGTGTTGTGTTGAAGTCAACTAAGCCCGAAGTTGGGAAGCCTGCCTGACACTTTTGGGTAACTTAAAAACATGACGGCTAGATAGGTTACTAAAGTAGCGTGTTGTAGAGCATTCTCTATTTTCCCTGTTATTTATAAAACATAAACAGCCTATATACTTCCCACTGCTACCCTCGATTTCCGGAGGAAGTGTGGAGCATACTTAAGGATATTTTTTTGCGTTTCTTTAAAACCACAGCTTAATGGTGCAAAGAGCAATTTGATATCAAGTAGAGCACGATTACTAGTTAATCTAGTGGATTTTACAGAAACCTAAACAACATGTCAGGAGTCAATATAAATATAATCTGTGTTCTGTACGATCTTCTAGCTATACTTTAGATAAAAGCACCTATGTTACTGGCATAAAAGTATTTAATCATTTGCCAAATTGTATTAAATCACTGGATGGCCCTCAATTTAAAAGAAATCTAAAGGAATGGCTAGTTGAGATGTGTTTCTATGGTTTGCATGAGTACTTCGGCTTAACTTGGTGATTGTGTCGGAGTTTTATTGTTTGTATGTTGGATTGTTTGAGGAGTTTAGATTAACTACTAAATCTATTGTAACCTCCTAATATTGTACGTCCGTAAAGGACAAACTGTTGATACCTTATAAAATGTAACACCCATTGTACACAGTTAGACAATAAACGATTATCTTATCTTATCTTATCCTATTTGGGGAAGATATTCGACATGGGAAACAAAAGAAACTGCAAAAAATGCCATGTCAAAGTAATTCAGTTTTAGACTATACCTACCACACGTTTTAACCATAACAACCTCTTTTTACACAAACACTACACATTGACATTATCGTACACGCGCATCTGTGTATGTGACGTTTGACGCCAACTAAACTATGCTCAGCCGCTGGTGGGGAGCGGAGAGTTTCCGATCTATAAGAAGTATTATTCCTTATTCTATGCCATAACTACAAACATACACAAAAAATGCACCTTTTACACAACAATAAAGCAATGCTCACTAAGTTAAATTACCCATTCATCACAATAAAAGATAAAGTATCAACCGCAACCTAAAAATAAAGCAAACCATTCGCATAGCCTGACCTTTGCCAATTGCGTAGTTTTATCTGAGCCAAAATCCCATCCAATGCCAAGTGCACCCAAGGTTCCCAGACATGGCGTCGCGACTGGTCCCCCCTCTCCCCTTATTCTCCCCTTATTGGCCCCCCTTAGCCAGGCCCCTATCGCCATAAAGAGGGGGATAATGTACAATGGTGCCCTTGGCTCCTGCATCCCCGCTCAACTCGGTCGTTCACACCGATATCGATTCTCCTGACCGACTGTGCATTGGCAAAGATCATACGTATACAGAAGGTAGAAATTGCGCTAGGTTTAGGTAGACACTGAAGACCGGAGATCTGTTAAATATATTTTTATCACTGTTATTTTCCGTATATGTTTGCATCTTGGGAAAGGGCCCAGATCGTTTACTTGGCAATTGATATAAATTTATACAAACATCGACCAGGCAGAAATAAAAGGAAAGAAAAAACGTAATTCTTAAAAGAGTAATGGTTTCGATTTATCTCAATCTACCAATATCCTTGCTTAAAGGAAATTGGATTGGGATTGATTCCGTTGTATTAACTTTACTGAGACATTTCCATTTTTAGCTAGGTATCAGATGCCTGACGGTTAATCTCTTTTGTCTGACAACTACACCCTGAGCACAAAAAAAAGAGTTTGATTTATGATCAGGTTTATTTTGGAAACAAAGTCTAAATTAGCTCAGATCTGGGTGTTTATGTGTTTAAATACAATGAAGCAGCATTCCTAATTGAGTAGATAGTCACATCAAATAGAAAGAAACTTGCAGTCACTATTGATACGAAGTCATAAAATGAGTTTATGCATACTCGTCTGGGCGTATATTATCATACCTGCAGCGAATCATATCGAGGGCGTCGACCAATGAACGCAGCGAATGCTATCTACGTAGATAGCCGTCGAGCGGCTATTCGCTTGACTTCGTTCGTTCGGCGAGCGGCGGTCGCACGGCGTGGTTGCTGTGCAGACTCTGCTGATTACAATTTCTGAAAGCCATTTCGTAGTCGCTAAAGATAGATCAGTTTTATGAGAAATCTTTATGTCTGTTGGGACAAAATTGGAGTCGTAACCCGTAGGTAAAAACACTGTACTGTCCGTAACAGTACTTAGTCTATGTGCAGTGACCTATTTAAGCCGGGAGGCGTCGGTAGCCGCAGATTATACACGTATTGTCAACGATACGACCAGTGATGTGCCGTTCCCGGGAAATTTTCCCACTTTGGGAACGTTCCCGGTAGTAAAAAGGCGCAAAACTTATGCACATAACTTTTAGGCAGATGATACTAGAGAACAGAAAAGAACAATATGAAAAAGAAAAGCAGCTAGTGTCCCTACTATTTATTATTATTAATAGCCCTCAATGTCCCACTGCAGGGCAAAGGCCTCTCTTCTCTTCTTCCACTCCTCCCTGTCCCCAGCTTGTTCGTGCCACCGCATTCGAAAAGCGGTCTAACTCGTCGCGCCAACTTTTTCGTGGCCTTCCCCGACGTCTGACAGCATTTGCAGGGACCCACTCTGTAGCTTTTTTGGCCCAGAGGTCATCGGGCACTACTTCAGGAACACTCTCGGGAACGGCACATCACTGGATACGACTGCACCTTAACGGCTGTGTACACAGACAGCCTTTGTTCCCTTTGCCAGTGGCTTCAAAGAAAAAGTCAATTAACGGATTCCTCAAATAGAATAAAGACATAAAATGCTAGTAGGAAATGAAGGGATCAAGCGTGGGTTTGTGTGTGACAGGATAAATGGAGATTGAAGTAGGTACTTAGGTTTTTTATAGATGAACTCGAACCTCAAAGTAATGGTCTAAGAGTCTAGGTGGTCAGAACGCGCTCATTTGACTCGAAGCGGGTCCACCACGCCGGCGAGGTCAGTATCGGGGTCCTGAAAGTGAATATTGTGTACATATATACGTTTTCTCAAGTATTTGTTACATCGAGAATGATCGAGACACAGATAAAAGGGAACCCTCTATAAAGAATCCACTTAATAACACAAAAAGAATTTCCTCTTACAATTGAGGAAATTGAGTTTGTGTATAAGATTGTACGTAAGTAATGCGTTTCGGATGAGATGGCGGTGAAAATTTCACCTTAGAAAATGTGCAGGAAATGTAATATGAAAGTCAGTCTAAGTGGCATACCTACCATGGTAGTTTGTTCTGCGTTTGGTGTGAACGCGGTTCGTGTGTTGTATTTTTAGGAAACAAATAAGTGAGTCGCGTTGAGAGAGAGAGAAAGAGTTCCGTGCATACTTTTATTTTAAAATATTTTGTTTGTCTTTTAAAGAAAGAAAAATATAAGTATTATTTAAGATCTTAAGGCTCAAAGTATTTTAAACCCCACTGTCTTAATTATTGTGTCTGGATATCTGTGCCGCAGGAGGTAAATTTAAAAATAACGATACAAAAAAGGAAAACAATTATTCTGGTCGAAATGATCATTATAGTGGTGGTGGTCTTATGACATATAATGCATATCGCTTTTTAAACGATTCAACATGATAATATATATATTTTAAAGTGCACGAAACGCGAACAACAAAATCAATTAAAATAGTCGCACTCCCAAAATGCGACCAATCAATGGTAACCTTGTAATCTCCCCTTGCAAAAGCAGCCAGTGTCCTTACTATTAAAGAGATTTTACAATGGCAACTTTGTAATCTCCGTTTTACTCGAAATGCGATCTCCTTGTTTACCAAAAAAATACAACGCCACACGGACGCCTCTCCGTTGCGTCGTCGGAGTTCAGTCGCTACATACCCAGTGCCACGACGAAGCAACGCATCAGTAAACTATTGTCAACGGGTAGCTGATCGATACGTCATTGAATGTCTTGAATGTCATTGAGCGTCGTGGTTCACGCCGCGACTTGTGCTGAGTGAGGCCCTTTTATCTCAGGACGTCCACCACCACCTTATGATCATTGTAATGAACATCCTTCTATGCGTTTTGTAATTGTCTTGTAAAAAAAATAAGTGATGTTATTGTCTTGTCTTTGTGTGTGGCGTCCTTTTATAATAAACAATTTCTATTCTATTCTATTTTAATGTTACATGAAGTATAAAACAATTACAGTTTACTACGTAAAAAATGTGAATATTTAAAAGTGAATGTACTTAGCATCATTTAGCACATCCTTGTAATTTATATGTAAAAATTTTGAAGGTTTGGAGTCGCAAAAGATCAACTATGCCCGTGTGGCATCTCTCTAAATATCCGAGTTTTAAGTTAATATAGCCATATCCAATGCGTTACGAAGAAGATACGTATCACTAGAACTTAAAACTACTTTTTACATTGTACTATTTACAATAGTAAAATAGAATGTTCTTTTTAAAATCCAAACTCCATTAATTTAACCATTATATCTGGGTACCTCGCGCAGTAACATTTTTTTTTTCATAGCTGAGATTATCAATGAAGCCTCAGTTCACAGCCGGCGTCAGATAGGCGAAGGCCGCCGCGCCGTCGCCATTCAGTCTACACGCGTTCACAGTTCACACAGACACCCCCACCATTGACCCTGGCTGCCACGACCCTACTGAACCTATTTGACTTTATCTGAGTCATCCGAATATATTAATAAGTCGGCCAAGCGCGTGTCAGGCCTCTAATGCTCTATCAAAAACTAAACAACATAATTATATGCCAATTGCGGGATGAACTAAGTATCCACACCTCAATGAGCTATGCACTTCGCTGATGTAAGTACGTAGTCGTTACATGAGTCATGTCAGGGGACTTTGGCGGCTCAATAGTGTCCCTGACACCAGGGTTGACGAGGTTCGTAATCTACTTCACGAACCACACGAGAAGACTGAGCATTCAGCCAGACCAACGTGATAGGTAGAACGTGGTTAAGGTGGGTAGAGTTTAATATTTTGGAAACAAAGAAAAAGAAATTCTGACTCGGACAGGACTTGAGCCCGCATCACTTGTCAAGCTTCGACGAGCGTGTTAAATTTTTCGATCTATATCGTCATTATGCACGCGATTTTGGAAGCAGATGCCTGAACCGCAGAAAGAACGGCAATAGTTTTAAACGACCAATGAATCACCACACCATAGCAAACACAACATAAGCTCACGATCCGTCACAATATAAACTAAGTATCCACACCACACTGAGGTTTCTGCTAGACCAACGTGAAAGGTGGTGAGCCGTATCGCCATCTGTAATGATTAAGCCACTGTGTTAGTGAAAAAAATGGTAACACTTGTTATAGCAGAGAAAATATAGGTCGTAGTGGTAAATCCGTAGGTACATTTCGTAGTGACAGTTTTTGCTAAGAATAAAAGACAAAAGTACATACATAAGTCAATATAAAAACATTGTTGTTCTCAGTGGAGCAGCGTGGTGGAGTATGCTCCATACCCCTTCCCGTTGATTGAGGGGAGGCCTGTGCCCAGCAGTGGGACGTATATAGGCTGTTTATGTTATGTTATGTTCTCATTGTAGATTACAAAAAGGAGTTTTAACAGTAACTCATTGGTGCGTGTCCGGTACCGGGGTTTGAACTGGTGCTCCCTGATTGAGAAGCAAGCCGGTGTACCACTGGACAACAGTGACAATGAGAAAGACGAAAATCAAACCTCCCCACTTTACGAGGAGGAGGTGCCTTCACTGAGTTTTTTTTTATTAAGCGGTCCATGGCTAGAGTCATTTTTTTTTGACGTGACTTATTGTAGATTTGCTGCAGATGGCATTAACTACTTGGCCGGACAAATGGGGAGCGCTGAAGGCTCTCACCCGGTACAACGTTTAAGACAACACGCCTGAGGGTGCCCAGTTGGGCGCGAACCTCGACTCAGGGCGTCGTCTGAGAGGAAAAATATTTGAAAGAATTAATTGACCCTAGTGGGTCGATAGCGATAAGCGCTGAATGAGGGAAATCGTCGACCACGCCGGCGGGGTCGGTATCGGTGTTTGGCTAGAGTCAGATATGAAATTATATCTATCGTTCGACATTGTAGAGATTGAAATTATGTTATTTACAAATCTAAAAGTTAAATAGAAAATAAGCATTTTGTATAACCCTAATATTTGTCGTGCTTTCATAATTAAACTTAAGAAAAAACAGCCGTATAAGACCGAGGGTAAGAACAAAAAGAAAGAAGAAACGTAAATCTAGGAATAAGAAAGGAAGTGCTCGGTCTTTTTGTAAAAAGACCACCGCTACATTGTTTATTTTTTATTCTTTTAGAGTATATTTTGTTTTATAAATTAAAAGACTGCAATTTCCAGCATAGAAAAAATCTTCTTCATATTTTTGCTATCTTTACAATACACAATTCTTTATTGCACAAAGGAACATATAACACAGGAATACAAATTGGATTTGGCTTATTAATTTATCAAGAAAATTATCATTACAGACCGTTAGAAAAATAAATATTCTATTGCTCACATTAACAATAAAAGTTTTTTAACGTGACTTATTGTAGGATTTGCTTCGGATGGCATTGCCTACTTGGCTGGGAAAGTAAGAAGCGCTCAGCGCTCTCACCCGGAACAAAAATTTAAGACGACAGACTTGAGGGTGCCCAGACTGATAAACGCAAACCTCGTCCCATGGCGTTGTCCGAGAGGATATATTTGAATACAAGAGACGTGAAAACAGCTTCCGTGGCAGACAACACTAAAAAGGGGTTTTTGGGAATTACTAAATGAAACCACTAAATTAATTAACATGATTTCAAGCGAACGAAGTTGCCAGTAAACGTTTTGGTTCTAAAAATACTTTTTTCTAATTTTTTAGAATTCGTCGTGGTTTAGAGCCACTTACTACTAATTTATCGCTTTAAGTTTGCTCGAATTAATGGTACAGAGTTTAAATATGACAGTTTGGAAAATACTGATGATTTTCTGGAGGGTGGTACCAAGCACGGCCTACGCCTAATACGGGTAAATGTGTCGCTCAATTAGCACCACCTAGGGGACATGATTGGATAAACTACTGATGTTCGTCTCCAAGCCACATACCTATTAGTAGCTTGTAGGCCGTTTCAGTAAAACAAATTAGAAGTTGCGAAGATGAAGTGAGTTCAATGGCCTCCATAACAAAATATGTTAGCAATTGCGTCCCTTCAGGATCTTTGTGCTCTCGATCGCCTTCAAGCTCCTAATGAAATACCTTGTTTTCGGCAAAGGTCCTTTTGCTTCTATATTGGGAAAATTTTCCTTATCAACAACTGTTATCTACCAAGGACCTTAAGGAAATAACTGTCCAATGCCATGGGAACTTCGTGACCTCTCTTCAAATTATACGCTTAATATACTGTTATCGTGATAAGACTAGAGGGTTCTTGGTTGATCGAGGGGCGTTAAGGGGAAGGCATACAATGTAAGATAAGCCAACAATGTACATTCCAAAATTAAAAGTCTTTTTTAACTTTTTATGACAAAGAAAGGTTGAAGAAATAAATTCGATGTGGTATTTCGGTAAAGGTTTTTCTGGAAACCTTTCAAATTATTTACATCCTGATATGCTAATGATAAGAAAACCACAAAAGGAAAAACACGCAAGAAACTAAGACTTGTTGGTTGTTCTAACTTTGTAAAACATTTATCATATCGCAAATATTGTCAACGATATCGTTAAAGTCGACTAAGGGATTTATATTTTTCTAAGGCGACGTGATAGATGTCACAGCGCAGATCTTAATAATTTATTTATTTCAAAAAAATACTTCAAATAGATAACATCCAAGACAGAAGTGGTTTAGCGTATTTTTAGTAAAATCTGGAAGAGAAGCAGGGCCTTTATTTATAAATTAGGATGCCTACATGTAGGTACCTACCAAAAGTTATCGTCTTATAACATACTTTTCCATCGCTATTAGACCCTTTACACACTGCGTTTTTTTGTGGTGATACTGTCCCGATTCAATCGCAATACACCATAGAGCGATGAAGTGCAAAACGTTAACCTATATACGCACGCGCTTCTAAAATTAGCGATACAATCGCAATGTGATACTTCGTCCAAGAGCCATGTATTTCTTCCTTCTGTACTCCTGCATCCATTGATTTATTATATTCTAAATGTTACTATTGTAACTCCGCTTCTGTGTGGCTACTTACGTGGAGTCTGCAACGAAGCAAGCGCACTGAGTCGATAAAAATGATTATTGTTTAGTTGGGTAGCGATGCTGTCGCTGTTGCCAAACAGACAGAAATTAGAAATCAGAATCATTTTTATTCAACGTAATTATCATGGATAAACTTGTTGAAGGTCAATGTAACATTTTTTAATTGACATCATTTCGCAAGGTGTTATGGCTGAGGAGAAGAAATGACAAGAAACTGCAACAGCAACACATCTTTTAAAAACCAATGAGGGTATACATTACAAGTTATTTAATAACTAGAGGAACACAGTCAATACCAAACATTTTTATCATTTAGGTAGTCATTAAGACGTTTGCATTGCTTTGAACAGTAGCAGTGAATAAAGGCTAAAAAGAACACAATCATGAATTTATGTTAGTATGATCACAGTCTCCTAAACAAAACTCCACAAACACCGGACTTATTGTTTCTGGTCCGAGTTCGATCCAAAATCACAGTCCTGTATAAATCATTCATTAGTATTCACACGGCAGTCCATACTAATGGAAACGGTGCGTTGTAAAAGGTTCGTGATAAAAATCCCTAATGTGTTTGAAATTGGGAATTTTATTTCAGATTGTTACGGTCAAGTTCATCAGTTTCTTTTTAGGGTTCCTTAGCCAAATGGCAGAAACGGGACCCTTATGGATTCGTCGTGTCTGTCTGTCTGTCCGTCCGTTCATCCGTATGTCACAGCCACTTTTTTCCGAAAACTATAAGAGCTATACTGTTTAAACTTACTAAGTCGATGTATTTTGTAAACCGCATTAATATTCATGAGGGTTGCCCATACTTAAAACTGAAACACAAAAAATGTTTTTTCATAAAACCCATACTTGTGGGATATATATGAATAAGTCTTCAAAAATTATATTGTGGTTTCTAATATTATTATTTTGTTCTAAACTGAATAATTTGCGCGAGAGATTCTTTCAAAGTGGTAAAATGCGCACCCCACTCCTTATTATTACCACCCCTTATTATTAATTGTATTAAAAAGAAAACGTTTCGCCAAGTAGTAAACGTCATTGCCTACTTCAAAAAAAAGTTGTAAACCTTGTTGTTTACTGCGCTAAGTAGTACTCATGCTTTAATATCCACTACAACATTCAATCTCCTTGTTAAGTATCAACCGGAGATTGGTTAAGCTTTGTTTTATGAAGACGTTGAAAATTACGTAGTACCTGGAGACTCGTATCTTGAAGGTAGAAGAACGGAAGATGCGATGAAAGGTTCACGTACTTTAGCCAAATTCAAATTCATATTTAAATTCAAACACAGCCATATCAAAAAAGTAGAATTGTGTTATAAAGGGTGTTAATGACATCGTAACGAAAACTTTGAGGGATGACTCACCTCACTACCATAATTCTAAGTTGATATCAAGTGGAATTTTCCGTCGCAAAAGAATGGAATAGCACATAATTAAAAAAAAAACACAAAGGAACATGAATTTTCCCAGAGGAAATTCCACTTGATATCAACTCAGAATTATGGCCTGTATCGTCCCCCTTAGTATACGTTACGGTGTCACTAACACCCATACCTACTTGTATGGCTATCTGTATGTATTTGCACGGGGTGTTAGTGTCATCGTAACGAATTGAGACGGATGATTCAGCTCATTATTCTGAGTTAATATCAAGTGGAATTTCCCATCACAAAAGTATAGAATTGAAAACAATTTTAAAAAACTATAAAAATGTCATGAATTTTGCGACGGAAAATTCCACTTCATATCAACTCAGAATCATGGTCTGAATCATCCCCCTCAGTATTTGTTACGATGTCACTAACATCCAGTACATCTTTGAGAAATTCACTATTTTACAAGTGACAAATTCATCATCCCCATAGTGTTATCCCGTTCCTCACAGGTTAAAAAAAGAAAGAAACCTTTATTACATAGGAAAAAATTTAACCTACTAAGACCTGTTCTTTATAATGTTCTTTATAAATCCAAACCCCATTGTTTAACTATTATGTCTGGAACGGAATAACAAACACATCACTTTCAATTAAAGCACGTAATAAAAGCAACTTACGCAAGATAGGACAAATAAATATACAGTAAACATTAAGGCAAATTGCATTGTGCTTACCTACGCCGACTATCAAAATCGTTTCTTCGTCGTAATCGCGAATAAACGATTTTAATGCAGTGCGTTTCGAGTTTAGCCGAAACAAAAAGAAACAGATAAGACCTCGTGATTGTTTGTTTGTATTTGTTTGAAGAAAACCAGAAACACCTGGGCCGGATGTCGCCCATCCATCATCTGGGAAGCGATGGCACATCCCAACTTTTTCCATTTGTTGGCCGAATGAATTGCGTTTGTTTGCGCGTTTTACTTATTTATTTTCTCTCGAACTTTTTTGACTCTTGACTTTTTGTTTGTTTGGTATCGTGTCATGGCTCTGAGGAATGTTTTTATCTTTCTCCTTGTCGACTAGGTATATGTGCTTTGTTCGGCAATTTATTTAGGGCGACTGAATTGTTTAGACAGACCTATTTTCCAAATAAGTAAACCAAAATTTGAACATCATTAAAACACGTCTTTGAATTTGAACCTTATAAGTAATTATATTATACTCCTCGCCAGTAATGTTTAAGTACCTCGTAATAGTGGCGATCTTATTGTCATTAACCAGGCACAAATTTTCGAAACGAATTCACACTTCTAAATTCGAATTCAGTGGTTTAGAGCCCCAGCCGAGATGCGAGCCTGTGACAAAACACGCGTTTCTCGAACGCGTAATAATTCCTAATCAGCTTACACACAGTTACTAGTTCTATAATAAAGTTTGGGAGGAGATAGCAAGACATGGATGCAATTTTGATTGTCACCTATAATATAAAAATGAATCGCAAAATGTGCTGGTAAGCGCATAACTCAACAACGCTTGGACCATTTTGGCCAATTCTTTTTTTAAATGTTTGTTGAAATCCAAAAATGATTTTTATGGCGAGAAAAATACGAATGTTTGCCGGAAAAACCATAAAAAAAACCCTTTTCTTTTTCCCATACAAACGTTTTTTAACTAAAACGTACAGTCAATTTGAGCTTTATTGTTATTGTATAAAGTTCATATTGAAAACACTCACTGTTGTCTAAGCAATGTAGGTGTGTTTCTGCCACATTGCAAATCTTTTTGACAGGACGAAGCCTGTTGGGTCCACTAGTAAAATTATAAGATTGTATTCTATGCTGATAAACATTTGATTGTCAAAAGTAGAGGAAAATATATGTCGGAGTTAGTTATGAATTAAGAAGAGAAATTGATCAAATCGGAAAATAAAAAAAATTTTTAACAAAAAAAAAACCGACTTCAAACGCAAAACTAAAAAGCAATAAATAAATTTACTTCGCACAAAGTAATTAGTACGTATTTTCAATTAGTTAATTAATTTATAATTCTGAAGCCGGTGCCAAGGAAATGCTACAACGAAGTACCGATTCATATATTTTTCAATACTGATTGTTTTGTAATTTTTTGTTTGACATTGTTTTGTAATTGCTTTGATATAGGTATTAAACAATATTGTGTGTACATAGTAATTTGATATTGTAGTAGGGTTGTTGTAGCATTTACTTGGCACCGACTTCAGAATTATAAATTAATTAACTAATTGAAAATACGTACTAATTACTTTGTGCGAAGTAAATTTATTTATTGCTTTTTAGTTTTGCGTTTGAAGTCGGTTTTTTTTTTGTTAAAAATTTTATTTTATTTTACGATTTTAAGTGATGGTTAGACCGAGCAAGGATGCAGACAGACAGATTTTCTGATTTATATTCATATATAATAATATAATATATTATTAGTAGTGATCACAATTATTATTGATGAACATGTTTACACACACACACTCACACACGCGCTAACGCACACGAGCACACGCGCACGTACACACGCACACACACAGATACACGCACACACACAGACACACGCACACACACACACACACACACGCGCGCGCGCGTGCACACACACGCACACACACACACACATGTGTATGTGTACATTCACACATGTGGTTGTCAGTGGAAGCTGCTATCATACACACTCACGCATACATATAGATACAGTAGATTTCGCGTGGTTCGCTCGCTGCTAAAGCAGCTCGCGTGTCCTGTTTATTCGAAACTGTCCCTCTTCGTATGGCGGCCATCTTGTTTTTCCGCCATTTTGTTTTTTTTCACCGGCGACAGAATTTGACCAAGATTTAAATGGGTGTCGTGGAAACAAACAAAATCCAGGTGCAATAGGTTTGCCAGACCGTAGGATGTCTCCCTGATTGGGAGCAGTTTTCAAAGATGACGTTCCGATCACACCCCTATACATCATTTTTACCCCCAAGACATTTTCTGGAAAAACAAAATTTTGTATGGCGGCCATCTTGTTTTTTCGCCATTTTGTATTTTTTTCACCGGCCATTAAATTTGACCAAGATTTAAATAGGTTTCGTGAAAGAAAAATTGGTTCAGGTGTGATAGTTTCGCCAGGCCGTAGGGTGTCACCCTGATGCGGAGCAGTTTTCGAAAATCGGGAAGTATTTCCATACTTAACATGACGATCCGATCACAACCCCGATATATATTTTATATCCCGAGACATTTTCTGAAAAAACAAAATTGTGTATGGCGGCCATCTTGTTTTTCCGCCATTTTGTTTTTTTTTACGCGCTATGGAATTTGACCAAGATTTAAATAAGTGCTCTGAAAGAAATATTGGTTCACGTGCGATAGTTTTGCCAGGCCGTAGAGTATCTCTCTGATGCGGAGCAGTTTTTGGTGACCAGAAAGTATTTCCGTACTCTACATGACGTTTTGAGTAAGCGCCCCATACATTATTTTTACCCAAACGGGCTTCTTCCAAAATCGACAAAATTTTGTATGGCGGCCATCTTTTTTTTCCGCCATTTTGTTTTTTTGCACCGGCGATTGAATTTGATCAAGATTTAAATACGTTTCGTGAAAGAAAAATTGCTCCAGGTTGTATAGTTTTGCCAGGCCATAGGGTATCTCCCTGATGCTGACCAGTTTTCGAAGGTCGGGAAGTTTTCCCGAAGCCTAAAGATCGATCCGATCAATATGACTTTACAAACGCACTAGTCGCTCCTACGATTTTTGGAAATTCCCCTCGATTTCTCTGGTCTTCCATCATCAGATCCTGACTTCCTTGACATGGGACCCCCTTGGGTATATCTCCTTTCAAACAAAAAAAGAATTATCAAAATCGGTTCATATACGACGAAGATATGCCCGAACAAACATAAAAAAAAAAAAAAAAAAAAAAAAAAAAAAAATATACGGTCGAATTGAGAACCTCCTCCTTTTTTGAAGTCGGTAATGAAGTTACATCACTTCCGTCATGAAGTTGCAACGCTCCGACGGCAGGTGGCGTACGGCCAGAGCAGAGTGAAGTCGAGTCACTACAGAGTCGTCGTGTCGAGCGGACGTGTACTGCCGTTCTAGTCGGGCAGTCTACCGCGAACCATCGTCATGAGCGGACGTGTCGAATAATTACGAGGAGTGCTATAGTCGCTCACCTATAACTTGTAGGGACGTCAAGAAAGTGTGATCGGAAAAGAGCACGTGTCCCGATGATTCGGTCCGAATATAGGAACCATGGGTGGTGGAGGGCAAGTAGAGGGCGAGTAGCCCCTTCGCGCTAACGTCCTTATGCGCGCTAGATAACGAGAGACTGTGTAATCGTTACGAATACCGTGACGTTGCCGTGAGTGTGTACCTTATGCTGTGACTTTATTTAATCGTGATACAAAAACTATGTGGAAGTAAATAAAATGATTGTGATACTGATGACGGCCATTATTGTCTTCTAACGCCCACCCTCCATTCTGATGATGATGTTACGACCCGACACCCACTGTTACGACATCAGAAGCGGGATTAGTGGACTTGGATGAAGACAATGTGATGCGACGTTCACAACAAGACAATGTAAGTTTGGATTATCACAATCAGAAGAAGATTATGATGACTATCACATTCGTGTGACCACGTGATGAAGATGTAGTCTACAGCCATGCCTGAATTTGGAGATGGACCTGAATTTGAAGTGACCTGGACCTTGTTAATGATCGTCATCACTACATGCCGTGAGATATGATGGCGTGAACATCACAATATTTCCATATTGTGTGCAGTCGTGTTTGAAAATGATGGTACCTCAACTTGAAAACTGTTATTACGGTGAGTCGTTTTCATACTGGAACCTTATTGTTATTGATTTCATTGCTATGTGAATTTCCGTTTCTAATGATGAGGAAATTGTTTTTAAAAAAAAAAACAAAATTGACGAGACACATTGTGTCAATCCGTGTCAATCACACCGCGTTTTCCAATCTGTTTTCATCATCGTCAAATCTTTGTATTTTGGTCTAAAAAATATTTCGAATTGGTGTAGACACGCTTAACCTGCGTGGTTAAAGTTGTATTTTCTCACTCCAAGCAAAAAGAAATTAATCATGACATGATAATTGAGTCTCGTTAAATAACGTGTTTTGTAATCTTTTTAAACCGATTGAAAGAAAGTCATGTGAATACGATAATACAGTGAATTCTTTTGTTTCATGTCATAACTTGGTTCGGCAATTGGTGGATTGCAAGCGGGGATGAAAATGGCGCGGGCTGAGCTGTAGCCGTGTAAAGTGACGACATCATGGCAGCGCGTTGTATACCAGCCGGACTTGCTGCGCTGGTGCTGTTGAAGACCTAAACCATGTCACAAGACCAGTGGTTGATCTTTTATCGGAAATTCTTATAAGTCCCGGTGAGTCGTATCTGTTTTACCTGATTTGAATAATGGAATTTTTATTAGGTTTCAAACGAATATAGTGCAGAAAGTTCTCTTTTGTTAACTTTAATTAAATTGGAAATCGTAATGAAGTGAAGTAAACATTGCGAAGTAAAATGATTTGGATTATGATTAAATGAAATAGGCTTAAAAAAAATGCCCGAAACATTAAATCATTAGTGAGAAAATTGGAGCAAAACATTCTAAATAATGATAATACCGAATTGGTAATTGTTTAAATGCGGTAATGTTTCCTCGAGGTGTTGGTCGCTACACTGTGACTTTATGACTTGTGTGTGTGAGAGCAGGGTGCTCTGTCGTTTTGTGGTCGTGGACCATGGTGGCCATCCCGGGAGGGGATGTTGTGACTTATGACTGTTTTGTAGCGTAACCACAGTTTGGGGAGGAATATTACAGTCTGTTGTGCTTTGCAGTAGATGTGTAATAATGTTAATTGATTTAATTGAGTAATGAAAGCTATGATTGACCTGTTTCGGAGCAACTCTAATAGGAAGCTGCGCACTTGTAGTGTTCGGGGCTGCAGCCACTTTTGTGCTGCTCGTCTTAGAAACTACAGGTATGCGGTCGAAGCCTGGATGTCATGTTGACTTTGTATTTGGTCATGACATTGTACCTGAATCTAAGTCAAGTTGACCTCCGGTAGAATTAGTCGAACTGCACAAATTAGAAATTAGTGATATAAAAGAAATTGTGTAACGCATTGACCACTATTCTACCAACTAAAATGTAAAGTTTGTGTGCTAGCTGTGTTGAGATATCGTCACTTGGTGCAAGTGGCATGAGTTGCTGTCGCTCGATTTAGGTGGCAGTGACGACTGTGTTGAGATATCGTCACTTGGTGTAAGTGGCATGAGTTACTGTCGCTCGATTTAGGTGGCAGTAACGACTGTGTTGGGATATCGTCACTTGGTGTAAGTGGCATGAGTTGCTGTCGCTCGATTTAGGTGGCAGCAACGACTGTGTTGAGATATCGTCACTTGGTGTAAGTGGCATGAGTTGCTGTCGCTCGATTTAGGTGGCAGCAACGACTGTGTTGAGATATCGTCACTTGGTGTAAGTGGCATGAGTTGCTACCGCTCGATTTAGGTAGTAGTGACGCCTGGTTGTGAGATATCGTCACTTGGTGTAAGTGGCATGAGTTGCTACCGCTCGATTTAGGTGGTAGTGACGCCTGGTTGTGAGATATCGTCACTCAGTAGAGTGGCATGAGTTGCTACCGCTCGATTTAGGTGGTAGTGACGCCTGGTTTTGAGATATCGTCGCTCAGTAGAGTGGCATGAGTTACTATCGCTCGTTTAGGTGATAGTAACGACCGATGTGTAAAGAGTAATTGGATTTTCAAGTTTGGTTGTTTATAGTGTGTGAATACTGGTCAATGGTCCGTGTATTGTTAGTTGATGATTTATCATGATGTAATGTGAGCTCGTGTAGAGTCACAAGTAGAGCTCGTGTAGAGTCACAAGTAGAGCTCGTGTAGAGTCACAAGTAGAGCTCGTGTAGAGTCACAAGTAGAGCTCGTGTAGAGTCACAAGTAGAGCTCGTGTAGAGTCACAAGTAGAGCTCATGTAGAGTCACAAGTAGAGTTCGTGTAGAGTCACAAGTAGAGCTCGTGTAGAGTCACAAGTAGAGCTCGTGTAGAGTCACAAGTAGAGCTCGTGTAGAATCACAAGTAGAGCTCGTGTAGAGTCACAAGTAGAGCTCGGGCAGAGTCCTTTATAGAGTCTCGTGTTAGGTCAGGAATGACCGAGCGTACTTGGATACTGTGCTGTGGTATATTGTTTCAGATTAACACACGAGGACGTGTGTCACGCAGGATGGCCGTGTCGGAGTTAGTTATGAATTAAGAAGAGAAATTGATCAAATCGGAAAATAAAATGAAGTTACATCACTTCCGTCATGAAGTTGCAACGCTCCGACGGCAGGTGGCGTACGGCCAGAGCAGAGTGAAGTCGAGTCACTACAGAGTCGTCGTGTCGAGCGGACGTGTACTGCCGTTCTAGTCGGGCAGTCTACCGCGAACCATCGTCATGAGCGGACGTGTCGAATAATTACGAGGAGTGCTATAGTCGCTCACCTATAACTTGTAGGGACGTCAAGAAAGTGTGATCGGAAAAGAGCACGTGTCCCGATGATTCGGTCCGAATATAGGAACCATGGGTGGTGGAGGGCAAGTAGAGGGCGAGTAGCCCCTTCGCGCTAACGTCCTTATGCGCGCTAGATAACGAGAGACTGTGTAATCGTTACGAATACCGTGACGTTGCCGTGAGTGTGTACCTTATGCTGTGACTTTATTTAATCGTGATACAAAAACTATGTGGAAGTAAATAAAATGATTGTGATACTGATGACGGCCATTATTGTCTTCTAACGCCCACCCTCCATTCTGATGATGATGTTACGACCGACCCCCCACTGTTACGACATATATATGTTATAAAATTAAAGAAAGTTTTATTATAGTTCCAACAATACGATGAAAACTACAAGGTAACAAAACGAGTTAAGAAATTCACAAAGAGAAAATTAAATGAGACAAGACCGATTGGCGTCCAATATTTAAAGACTTAAAAATTCTTACAATATGCTCTTTAAGTATTCTTGAGGTCATTATGTTCGTCAAAAGAAATTTGCAAAACTTTAAAAAGGGATTCGATGTACATGATCGTGAGCTTAGTGGTAGGAACCAACTGTTAACTCTGTCGCAAAGGTTGAAAGTATCGACAAAATACCCCTGGGTAACTGGGCCGACTATACAGGGTGTTAGTGACATCGTAACGAAAACTTTCAGGGATGATTCAGACCATGATTCTGAGTTGATATCAAGTAGGATTTTCCGTCGCAAAAGTATGAAAGTGAAAATAATTTAAAAAAAAGTCAAATTTTCATGATTTTTCCGACAGGAAATTCCACATGATATCAACTGAGAATCATGGCCTGAATCATCCCCCTCAGATATTAATCAGACAGAAATTACGGGTATAAATTTAAATATAATTATTTTGTATGTACGGGAATCAAACAGGATGGTGTGTACATTATATAATTTTATGTATTTTAAAATATTGTGTTGATCAATTATCAATTAGTATTGATTAATAAATGTTATTTTATTCTAAGACATTGAAAGCCAAGTATGTGGACAAGGACAGTATCATAATACCTAATAACAACACGTGCAACTCAAATGACCTTTAATATTCCATTCCGTTTCCTACTATTATCCATTTACCATTGACTGCTGCAAACTATAGTAGCAATGGTAAGGGCAGCAACGACATAAATATTAATATATACGTCTTAACTCTCGTATTGGTTGTGAGAACAATGACCGACCACATCAACCCTGGTGTCAGGTGTTAAGTCGCTAAAGGCCCCTGACAAGAATCACGATACGAATACATACTTACTTCATCACCAATTTAGAGCCAAACTCTTATAAGTGTTGCACTCTTCATGCTACTCTTTTGGGGAAAAATAGATATATACTTAATTAAAGTACCTGCCGTAGTAGCCTAGTGGGTGGAACGCTTACCTCTCAACGTTCAGGTTGCAAGTCCGAATCCAGCACAAGCCTAAACCAATGATTGTCGAATTTCTTTTCGAATTCATGATTGGATCATATAATATTATCATCACATTCTCAGCGGTGTATTAAATCCACAAAATAAATCCACATTCCTGCGAAATGCATTTTCAGAGGTATGTGACCTAACCTGTATTGAGCTGGTTTTCCCTTGGCGGGTTGTAAGGTCAGAGAGGAAGTCACTTCTGTAAAAAACCGGACCTGTCAAATCTTCAAGTTAGGTAAGCGGACCAATTGAAAAACGGGATAATGCTCATCATCAATTTAATAGGCACGCTCTTGTTGGTGCAGCATTTTCCATGCTACTTTTTTAGGGAAAAATAGGGCAGTGGTTTCCCTCTTAATAAGGATAATGCTAAGGGACTGAAAATGTTTTTGTAAACTACTTTTCATAGTTTAAGTAAATAATCATATAATGGCCCCGATTCCTGCAGACATCTCTTAATTTTACTTTAAGTTATACCTGTCATTTTCTTATCCGCCGAAAAGGAAAGGGACGGATGATTGACAGCTCTTAATTTTAGGAAGAATGAGTAAATAAATGAATAACCCGGGCGAATTTTTAGACGGTTGTTTTAGATTTGTGCTTAAAATTGACGTGTGTTCCATAAAATTTTATGCTTGTCGATTACCCGTCCCTTTCCTTTTCGGCGGATAAGAAAATGACAGATATAACCTAAAATAAAATTAGATGGTATTTACAGGAATTAGCACCAATATATGATGTATTTAATTTAATATAGCCGATGTTGTATTTGTTCGATACACGATTTCCTTGCCTCACTTAGCAGGGTCCACAGAATACCAGCTTATTGGCTCTTATAAATTACACCACCGCCATTGTTGACCAATCCATACACTCTATTACAATTGCCTTAATATTTACTGTCTATTTATTTGTACTCTCTTGTGTAAGTAAGTTGTTTTTATTACGTGTTTTGATTGAAGTTATGTGTTATTCCGTGTTTTGTTATATATTTGTTACTATGGTGTCTCTATATATTAAAAGTTTCTTTCGTTCTTTCTATTTTTGTGATATCACCGCCAGGATTCCAACCCGTCTCGATTTCGATGTCGTTCTTCTAATACTAGACAGGGTTATTCAACGAAAGTCGAAGAACATCATCCATGGTTGATGAGGTTGATAATTCACCTCACAACTCACACGGTAGATGAAGAAGAATGAAAATTGTAAATTATGAATGTAAGAAACGCTTATTTACGCGTAGCATAGAAGGCCTAGGTTGCCTGGAAGAGATTGCTACTTAGCAATAAGGCCGCCTATTGTACTCATTCTATTTCTCTTTTTACCGACTTCAAAAAAGGAGGAGGTTCTCAATTCGACCGTATATTTTTTTTTTTTTTTTTTTTTTTTTTTATGTTTGTTCGGGCATATCTTCGTCGTATATGAACCGATTTTGATAATTCTTTTTTTGTTTGAAAGGAGATATACCCAAGGGGGTCCCATGTCAAGGAAGTCAGGATCTGATGATGGAAGACCAGAGAAATCGAGGGGAATTTTCAAAAATCGTAGGAGCGACTAGTGCGTTTGTAAAGTCATATTGATCGGATCAATCTTTAGGCTTCGGGAAAACTTCCCGACCTTCGAAAACTGGTCAGCATCAGGGAGATACCCTATGGCCTGGCAAAACTATACAACCTGGAGCAATTTTTCTTTCACGAAACGTATTTAAATCTTGATCAAATTCAATCGCCGGTGCAAAAAAACAAAATGGCGGAAAAAAAAGACGGCCGCCATACAAAATTTTGTCGATTTTGGAAGAAGCCCGTTTGGGTAAAAATAATGTATGGGGCGCTTACTCAAAACGTCATGTAGAGTACGGAAATACTTTCTGGTCACCAAAAACTGCTCCGCATCAGAGAGATACTCTACGGCCTGGCAAAACTATCGCACGTGAACCAATATTTCTTTCAGAGCACTTATTTAAATCTTGGTCAAATTCCATAGCGCGTAAAAAAAAAACAAAATGGAAAAACAAGATGGCCGCCATACACAATTTTGTTTTTTCAGAAAATGTCTCGGGATATAAAATATATATCGGGGTTGTGATCGGATCGTCATGTTAAGTATGGAAATACTTCCCGATTTTCGAAAACTGCTCCGCATCAGGGTGACACCCTACGGCCTGGCGAAACTATCACACCTGAACCAATTTTTCTTTCACGAAACCTATTTAAATCTTGGTCGAATTTAATGGCCGGTGAAAAAAATACAAAATGGCGAAAAAACAAGATGGCCGCCATACAAAATTTTGTTTTTCCAGAAAATGTCTTGGGGGTAAAAATGATGTATAGGGGTGTGATCGGAACGTCATCTTTGAAAACTGCTCCCAATCAGGGAGACATCCTACGGTCTGGCAAACCTATTGCACCTGGATTTTGTTTGTTTCTACGACACCCATTTAAATCTTGGTCAAATTCTGTCGCCGGTGAAAAAAAACAAAATGGCTGAAAAACAAGATGGCCGCCATACGAAGAGGGACAGTTTCGAATAAACAGGACACGCGAGCTGCTTTAGCAGCGAGCGAACCACGCGAAATCTACTGTATCTATATGTATGCGTGAGTGTGTATGATAGCAGCTTCCACTGACAACCACATGTGTGTATGTACACATACACATGTGTGTGTGTGTGTGTGTGTGCGTGTGTGTGCGCGCGCGCGCGCGCGTGTGTGTGTGTGTGTGTGTGTGTGTGTGTGTGTGTGTGTGCGTGTGTGTGCGCGCGCGCGCGCGTGTGTGTGTGTGTGTGTGCGTGTGTCTGTGTGTGTGCGTGTATCTGTGTGTGTGCGTGTGTACGTGCGCGTGTGCTCGTGTGCGTTAGCGCGTGTGTGAGTGTGTGTGTGTAAACATGTTCATCAATAATAATTGTGATCACTACTAATAATATATTATATTATTATATATGAATATAAAACAGAAAATCTGTCTGTCTGCATCCTTGCTCGGTCTAACCATCACTTAAAATCGTAAAATAAAATAAAATTTTTAACAAAAAAAAAAAACCGACTTCAAACGCAAAACTAAAAAGCAATAAATAAATTTACTTCGCACAAAGTAATTAGTACGTATTTTCAATTAGTTAATTAATTTATAATTCTGAAGTCGGTGCCAAGTAAATGCTACAACAACCCTACTACAATATCAAATTACTATGTACACACAATATTGTTTAATACCTATATCAAAGCAATTACAAAACAATGTCAAACAAAAAATTACAAAACAATCAGTATTGAAAAATATATGAATCGGTACTTCGTTGTAGCATTTCCTTGGCACCGGCTTCAGAATTATAAATTAATTAACTAATTGAAAATACGTACTAATTACTTTGTGCGAAGTAAATTTATTTATTGCTTTTTAGTTTTGCGTTTGAAGTCGGTTTTTTTTTTGTTATGTTTTGTATTTTGTTTTTTCTGTTTGTGTAATAAAGTATTTGTTATGTTGTTATGTCATAAAATATATAATCAGCGTTACAGAAAAAAAAAAGATATTTATTGCATTCCTTATGTTTCTACAGAGGTCTTAAAAGTAAAGTACTAACAGGAACAGGGACAGGGGGTTTTGAATAACGGTAAAGAGGCGACAACCTAATTAAATTTTCAATTACTACGGCATTTTTTAAAACTCTGGGTAACTTTGAACTCGTAATAAAAACTATAGCATAAAATAACCTTCGTTTTTGAAATCGGTTAAGGACTGATATTTTCTACAAAATGTTGACAACAGAACACTGTATGTCGGAACTTGCTTTATGCCGGAATTATAAAACTTGTTTTAATCGTGTCCAGCATGCTCTTAGCCCTTTTTATGATATTATAGTTGAGCTTTCCATTACGCGTAAATACTCTTATGCAGGGTTTTAGTGACATAGTGACGAATACTGAGGGGAATAATTCAGGCCATGATTTGATTTAATATCAAGTAGAATATACCATTGCAAAATTCATGTTTTTATAATTAAAACACATAATAACGGGTTCTTACCGCGTTTAAATGGGGATATGAGACTCCCGATATTTCATGTTTTTATTTTGTGTTTTTTTTTTAATTTCTATCACATAATTTTACGACGGAAACGTCTACTTGATATCGACTCAGAATGGTCTGAATCATCCCTTAAAGTTTTCGTACACATGTCACTAACACACTGTATTTTTGATATCATGTGATTTCCAAGAATTGTGCCCAGTTAATAGCAATAGGGTCGTGTCCTGTTACATTGGACTCAAGCATAGCAGGTGAGAAGTGGGTGTAACTATACACCTCTGCCTATGCCTTTGGGGATAAAGGCGTGATGCCAATATATTATTTATTGTAACATACTTTCAGTTTGTGTTCGCATTGTATACGCCCGTGTTCGCCGCACGCATTTTACGGATTCTACGGCAGGGGTTGACAATCCTCGTTTTTAAGGAAAACGAAATATACAAAATCGACGGGGAATCTTTTCACGGTCAAAAGTCGGGTAAGTATTCATTTTGTGAGGAAAAAATCTATATATTTCGTTTCCCGAAAACCCGGTGGCAGGATATAAGATTTTTACCATTTCTACCAACACACACCCGCGGACAAAGGTTTATTTAACTCAGGCTTCCAGTCACGGATGTTCGTACAAACATAATCAAATCAAAACCGAGAGTTTATTCTGTCCCTTTTTACCTTCGTTTGTAGGTAAACGCACATTTTGATTTCACTTGATTTTCGATTGCTTACACTGTCGGAAAAGGGTCGAAACCAAATTCTACAAAAGATTTTTTTTTTTACTATCAACACTGTAACTGTTACATCAAAACTCTATCAAAGGTTACCTGGAATTGACTAGTCAGCCGGCTTTACTTAAGTGTTTTCTTATAATTTAATATATTAGATGTGCCACAAAATGTACATTCAATGACACTTTTTTTACCGACTTCAAAATAGATGGAGAATATTTAAAAAAAATACTTAAGAAAACATATTAAAACTAGTGGCCTTCAACTTATATATAAAGAATGCAAATAGGTATAGGTATCTACCTACATAAACACCCTCGAAAAACAAAACCATTTGCATTCTTTTGTAAACAATGCTCTGCTTATACCAGGTCTTCCTTTCAACTCTGTTTTTTCCTCTGTCTTTGTTCTAATGAGTTTCATTTCACAAAAAACTTCCATAAATGCCACCTCTGCTTTCTTTCGCTTTCCCAATAACGCACAGGAGCTGAAAGCACGTACAATTCAGATCAATATTGGGCCAATCACACATATTCACTGTTCTTCGTGACTATAGTACAGGGAACAAAACAGCTCTACCCTCCCATTGTATTGGACTCCATTGTTTTAAATCCGGTGAGTTGTTCTGCTCTGTACAAGCGTGTCTGCCTGCCAATGCTATTGATTTTTCTGTAGGTGATAATACGGTGCAAGGGAAACAACGTTTGTTCGACATCGACGATATAACTTCTAGACTCCTAATAACATACGAACGGGTTCAGTCAACATATCTGACTGGTAGATCAGATATGTCATTGTTGATGCAGTTGGCTCGACCATTGTAGACGGTAATACGTCTCACTATTTATTGCGTTGTACAAACTCTGTCTATCACCGCGCCCCGGTATCTCACTTGCACTAATGACTTATTAATTTATTTTAAATGTAATTTTCACTCAATCAGTAAAAATTCAAACGTTAAGCCGTTGGTCCCGGTTACTTCTTACTGATGTAAGTAAGTAGTCGTTACATGAGTCATGTCAGGGGCCTTTGGCGGCTCAATAGTAACTCTGATACCAGCGATGAGGTTGGTGATCTACCTCACAACCCACACAAGAGAAGAAGGCTCAAGTTGGCTCAACCTTTGTAGTTTATGCTACGGCTCACTACTTTCAATGAATTTGAGATACTTGTACTCGTAAGCTTATGTTATAAGTTAAGATGCCGCCCGACAATCTTCGACCAATCTTGAGTGAGCCAATCCGACTGTAGTATACCGTTACCCTCACCCTTCCCTTGCCTCAGCTAGTAGACAGAATTAATTATATGCGAAAATCAAAACATTTAATTGAATTAAAAAGTAGTCCGCGACACGAAGAAAGTCGAAGGATTTTAATGGAACTAATTGACAACACACAACAACATGAGCTCACGACTGTATTCCAATTGGTGTAGTCAGAGGTACATCTTAGCAGACTTATTATCTACACCTCACCGAGCTTAGCTACTACAACACCCGTACTGAACTAATTGACAAGTCACAATAATTCTATGCGGAATCTGTGATGCTAGCGCAGCGACCGCGGGACTTCTAAGGAGTCTATTTGGTTATATCGTCGATGAGTGCAAAGGAACCAATATGTTAAATTAAATTTTATATGAATCTAAAAAATAAATATGAGCACTTGTGGGTAGCGTAATGAGAGAAACGTGCCGCGAGTGACGGTGGGTCGTAACATGTATTTCAGAATTTTGGTCGCAAGGAAATAACGTCTAGCTTTTTACGACTAACGTGGAAATAATGATGAAAAATGTAACTGCCTGCTTTAACACGAAACGACGACAGAGCGTTTGAACTGTTATAAAAGATTTCTACTACAGTCATGAGCAATATAATGTACCCACTTTAGGACTCTGTCGCACTAACATATTTGACATTTAGTGAGACTTACAGTTCAATTTGTCAAAAAAGTTAATGTGACATGGTACCAAAGTGTATACATATTAATGCTCGTGACCGTACATATACCTATTTATAATACCTTACCTATGAAAATAACTGCCTCCGTGGTCTAGTGGTTGAGCGTTGGGCTCACGATCCGGAGGTCCTGGGTTCGATTCCTGGTGGGAACATATCACAAAAATTACTTTGTGGTTCCTAGTTTGGTTAAGACATTACAGGCTGATCACCTGATTGTCCGAAAGTAAGACGATCCGTGTTTCGGAAGGCACGTTAAGCCGTTGGTCCCGGTTACTACTTACTAATGTAAGTACGTAGTCATTATATGAGTCATGTCACCTGACATTGAGCTCCAAAGGCCCCTGCCTTTGGCGGCTCAATAGTAACCCTGACACCAGGGTTGATGAGGTTGGTAATTCACCTCACAACCCATACGATAGAAGAAGACCTATGAAAATAAAAGCGAACTTATTGAAACTACATGCTTCCTTTTTAAAATCAAGAAACATTATAATGGGCAAGTCATAATCATAAGTGTAATTATTGTACTTACATTTTGTATATACAGAAAAAAAATGCGGTCTCAATTAATTGAAAGAATTAATTGAAGATGGCACATCAGAATGTGATATTTCAAGGCGTTCGTACCGTCGTTACCTAAAACTTTAAACCACCAATCACCCAACATTTTTGCAAGACAACCGAGAAAGGCAATCTTAAAATAACTTGACCGTCCCGCCCCATCGAACTCGGTCAAGAGGGGTCAAAACGGTCACAAGAAGACACCCTAAAAAACTAAGTGTACCAAAAGACATTACGGACAATGTGGGGATCACAGTAAGAGCTTAGAGACTATTGCCATAATGTCTGGTTTTATAGACTACTTTTTACCAAGGCCACGACCTTCGAGATGTTTCTTGGATGTGGCAAGTTTTGTGAGACAAGCACTATATTAGAGCACTATACGCTTGTCATAAATTTTCGGTTTTTTTTTTCCTCTAATTATTTGAGTTGCTTTTCTTTGAATACCCAATAGCAGGTATTATTCTTTGGTGAAAACTTGATTGGCTATTGTACTACATAATTATATGTGTTATATTTATAATGTGTTATAAAAGCTGTATGTTTTCCTTAAATAAATAAAATAAAAAATAAAAAAAACAAATTTTAACTGATGTGTCTGATGTTTGCGATTTCATACAAAATCCAGATTGCCCCGCTTTATCGGCTATGCGTGCAAAAAGCATTACTTGGATTTTGTTTTTATAGCGCACTGGTGCTTTTTTATCGTTACATGAGCCATGTCTGGGGCCTTTGGCAGCTCAATCATAACCCTGACACCAGGGTTGATGGGGCTGGAATTCCACCTCATAACCTACACGATAAGAAGAGAAGACCGGTGCTTTGGGAAACTCGCAAAGAGAAAATGAAATCACAATAGTCGAAGTCTGGCCGGGTTTGTACCTGCAGCTTTTATCAAGCCGATCCATTTTAATTAAAAAAAAAAATAAGTGTGATTTTCCAAAAGAAGCTTACACGTGGTTTTCGCTGTGAGACGACTACAAAAGTGTTTCGTACAAGTAATACAGTCAATAACTTAAACCACATATATGGACATGATCATCATCATCCCTATCATTATCCCGTTTTTCACAGGGTCTGCTTACCTAACCTGAAGACGTGACAAGTCTGATTTTTACAGAAGCGGCTACTTGTCTGACTTTCCAACCCTTGAAGGGGAAAAACTAGCCTAATACAGGTTAGGTTACATACCTAAGAAACATTTCTAGAGAATTTGGATTTCGTCACTGTGTTTTCCTTCCACAGAAAACCAGTCCACAAGTTAGGTTAGGTCACATACTTCCGAAAATGTATGCATTCAAATGCATTTCTCGGAAATGTGAATTTCCTCGCGATGTTTTTCTTTACCGCTGAGCACGAGATAATCATGTATGATCCAAACATGAATGCGAAAACAAATTCGACAATCATTGGTTTAGGCCTGTGCTGGAATCGAAACTGCGACCTCGCAAGCAAGCGTTCTACCAACTGGGCTACCACGGCTTGTACATAATATCTACATGATGTGCTTTTAGACCCCATCTCCATTATTAAACAATTGGGTTTTGAAAACCGTCTTACTTTATTTAAGACGTACTTAGTGTCATCATCATCAGCCCATTAACGTCCCCACTGCTGGGGCACGGGCCTTCCCTATGGATGGATAGGGAGATCGGGCCTTAAACCACCACGCGGGCCCAGTGCGGATTGATGGTTATTAACGAATGCTAATGCAGCCGGGACCAACGGCTTAACGTGCCTTCCGAAGCACGGAGGAGCTCGAGATGAAATTTTTTTTTTTGGTGGTCACCCATCCTACGACCGGCCTTTGCGAAAGTTGCTTAACTTCAACAATCGCAGACCGAGCGCGTTTACCGCTGCGCCACCGAGCTCCTCACTACTTTAGTGTATAAATAAGAAATAAAATAACTTTCGATGTTCGATAAACCATCGGAGCATATCCACCAAGCTGACCTTTCTTCGCTTAAGGTGCCCATTGACGCATGCTGTAAAAATAATAAGGCACTTAACCCCCCTTCGTGACCGTTGGTGGGGGTTAGTCACGCGTCAAGTCACCAATGAAGGCCAGAGTGACAATTCTTGACCTTTCTGGTCATTAATGCCTAACCTTCGCAGGTTATTTTAAAACCTGTTGGTTTGTTTGGGTCGTGATCGATGGAATAGGTAAGCTCTTTGCGAGGCCATGTTTTGGCAATGTCAGGGTTAAGGGTATTTTAGTTTACGATAACATTTTCCTGTTCGATTGGGACGTATCGAAACAGTATTAGCAGTGTCAGAGTTGATTTACATAAACCGCAAAATAATGTATTGTTTCTAAAATATATTTCAAACAAATCTTTTATATATAAGAGTAAGTATGTAAAACATGTCTATACATCGTTACACTGAAGGTTATGTGGAAGAGATTGCTCTTAGCGGTAAGGCCGTCTTTGCCCATCTTATAATAAAAATTACCAGTAGAAGACATTGCTTATGTATGTGTAATAAAGTTTTTTTTATAAACAACACACACAAAAAACAAACAAAACACAAAATAAAAAAACAAAGTTTTTAAGTTTTTTTTAGTGTTTAGTGACAACTTGTATTTAATTTACTTTTAAAAATAAAGTCTTTTATTATTTTTATTAAGAGCAGTAGTGGAGAATACTGCGTAAAGTGCAGTTGTATAAGTGTCACTTGCCCATACATACTTGTATGGTTACCATGTACGCACTTGTAGGAGGTAAAGTGACATCGTAACGAATGCTGAGGAGGGTGATTCAACTCATTATACTGAGTAAATATCAAGTGAAATTTTCCATCGCAATAGAATATAGATGAAAATTATAATAAAAAAAAAAACACAAAAAATTTGATGTTTTTTGCGACGGAAAATTCCACGTGTGATATTAAATTAGAATCGTGGTCTGAATGATCCCCTTCATTATTCGTTACGATGTCAGTAACACCTTGTATGTGGACGTCACAGTGATAATATAAAACACGACATACACAAAAATAATAATAAATGAAAATGATGATGAGCTGTTTGTAAGGAAATAAACGTGAAAAACACACATTGGATTCGCTATTGCGGTTTATATTTATAATTAAGCGATTGATTATCGTAATTGTACTCAATGACAATATTTCACTGTTCGTATCACCTCTTTATTGCGGAATTAAATTTATGATCTCATTAAAATAACGGATTACTTTCACGTCATTTTCGATAATTTATTTTATTTCTGTAGCAAGTAGGTCACGCAAAACAATTGAATCCGTGATAGCCCAGTTCGGAAAACGCGTGTTTTGCATCAAAGCGTCTCGGGTTCGAAACCCAGCTAGCACTCTAAACCACTGACTTCACCTTTATCAGTTTGAATTTATATTTAGACTATAGATAATGGATTCCAGGATTTACGTGTCTACGGATCATCTTACTTTCGGACAATCAGGTGATCAACCTGTAATGTCTTAACCAAACTAGCGTTAACAAAGTGATTTTCCTGATAGTCCTCGGTTTCGAACCCGAGATATTCGGATCGTGAGCTCACAGCTCAACCACTGGCCCACAGAGGCCTTATAAAAGTCGACTCACTCAAGCAAACTCGAAGCAGAAAGCAAAGCAAAGTAATTGCTCGCCAGGGTGTCAGTAATATGGAACGCAAAGTGGGGACGGCTCGCACTCAATTAGCACATCTTTGCTTCACGCCTCGAGTTAACGAGACTGAGATGTGCGAAGACTAAATCATCCGTGGATATAATTATACATTTTCACGTTGGTCCAACAGAAAGCTCCGTAGCGTGTGGGTACTTAGTTCATATTGCGATGGATGTACGTCTCACTAACCCAATTGGGATATAGTCATGAACTTATGCTGTGTTTCCAACTAGTCAAACCAGTTACTTTTTACTTAACGTCAAAACACGAAATTACTATAGAATTGGAATAAAAAGCAACCTGTGACGTCATAGAGAAACGTGACAAAATGTCGCACTTATTATTTCATTTTTTTTCGTTTAATTCATAAATAAGTTAAATAGAAAAAAAGGAAACGTTTTTTGTCCCCTTTAGATCTGTCTTTATGTAGTTATCAGAATTTCATATTTTATTTTTGACCTAGGAAACTACCCAATTACAACCAACAGCCATCCATGTTGATCCATAAGTAAGTAAGTAAGTAAAATCTTTATTTCCTCTACAAATAATAAAACACATGGATACATAGATACATACAAAAATACAATATTTGTAGAGGCTGGAGCCTAAACTAGGATACCCTGTGTTTTAGGACTCCAGGCCTCCACCCCCAAAAAGTCATGGTCAAGAAAAAATAACAAAATATAAAAAAATAAAGTTTTTTTTTTAATCCATCCGGAGTTCTAGGGTTCGAATCTTCGTGAGAACACAAAAAACATTTTGTGATCCCTAATTTGGGTAGAATATTGCAAGCTTGGTGCTCGGAAGGCACGTTAAGCCGTTGGTTCCGGTTACCTAATGTATTTTTTTATTTATATAAGTACGTAGTCGATACTTGAGCCATGTTTGGGGCCTTTGGCAGCTCAGTATAGTAACTCTGACATAAAAATAGTTCAGTTGTTACTTATTCAGATATGTGCACATGAATATTGTTACCCAGAATAGATTATTGACCCCCATAAATTATGTATTTAGTAAGTTCCTCGTGAATCTAGTGAGTTGACGTGTGATCCATCATTTTGTACCCTATGGAGAAAGCCTTAATATACACGAGGTAAGAGTGGCTAAGGTTGAAAATGTATGTATTCGGTGTCTATTAAGAGAGAAGTTGTGTACTTACATAACATATACTCACGGCTACCCAAGTACGGTCACTTTGAAACCATGTCACATTAACTTTTTTGCAAATGAAACCGTAAGTCTCATTAAATGTCAAATATGATAGTGCGACAAGGTTCTAATGTGAGTACATGATATTGCTCATGACTGTACACCTCACCGAGTTTTCAGTTTGACCAACGTGACAGGTGGTGAGCCATATCGCCATCTACAATGGTCGAGCCAACTGTGGTAGTGAAATATGGTGTCTATTAAGAGACAAATGGTTTGCTGTTAACCTATTAATCCATTTTGCATGGTTTGCACGAAAATTACTTATATCAAGGTTTCGGATAACAGCCGTACAAAATCTATATACCCTAGATACCATACACTGCGTGTATTGGTCAAAGCCCTCTATAGTTCGGTCGGTTGCCGAGGCGCGGGAGCTGGTGGGAGTATATTACTAGGTACCTAACAGAAACCAATGATTGTTGAATTTGTTTTCAAATTCGCTTCTGGATAATAAATGAATATCACGTGCTCAGTTCAGAAAACATCGTGAAGAAACTCACGTTCCCTGTATTGAGCTGGTTTTTTCTTCGCGGGTTGGAAGGTCAGACAGGCAGTCGCTTTTGTAAAAAACCGGACCTGTCAAATCATCAGGTTAGGTAAGCGGACCTAGTGAAAAACGGGATAATGCTATGGAGATGATGAGGTGTCTAATAGAAAATCTGCTAGCTGCTACAATAGTACATAACTATCGCGCTATCAACATAATCCATTAACAACGTAAATTGTTCGCTACAGAAAATCAGACAAAATACAACGCCATATCCAAAATTTACTTCTCGAATCTTTGACACAATTATATACATATGAACGTAAAATAATTGTTTTACCCTCGCTCTTTCTTAACGAAATAAAATCGTACGAATAATTATCTCTTACTTATCACACTGCCATAATTATGTGTATATATACTTTATTATTGTTACTGGAATTCCACACTTGGCCATAAAGAAGACTTTGTATGTGCGTGCTACGTATATAACGGTAACTCTACGCCCCGCACCAATTCGTATAGAGCACCGCCCTCACCCCTCGGGATGTACTTTAGTCTTAAATGATCGTAAGCCCCTAAGGAGTAAGGGGGGACGCGCGCGTATATCTGTCTCCCTCACACTTACTCGTTAGGCGGCACAAGGTAAGAATGAATTGATACATACAAACCGCCTCCATGGTCTAGTGGTTAGAGCGGTAGGCTCACGATGCGGAGGTCCCTGGGATAAATCCCGGTGGGGACACATCACGAAAATCACTTTATGATCCCATGTTTGGTTATAGGACATTATAGGCTGATCACCTTATTGTTCGAAAGAAAGATGATCCGTGCTTCGGAAGGCACGTTAAGCCGTTGGTCCCGGTTACTACTTACTGATGTTAGTAGTCGTTACATGAGCCATGTCAGGGGCCTTTGGCGGCTCAATAGTAACCCTGACACCAGGGTTGATGGGGTTGGTAATCCTCCTCACAAGCTACTCGATAGAAGAAAAACAGACAAAAGTCATAATAAACCTATTTTTTTTATAGTCTTCAAGGTCACGGTCACGGTGTACCTTCCGGATTGTATAAGTGGAAAATAATAGAAACTACTCCCACGCACGAATATTTTGGTATTGTAACGGTAATCAACTAAAATATATCAAGATTTGTTTTTCCTGTGTAGGCGGTCGGCTCTCTTGGGACCGTCGTCTAGACACAGCGAGAAGAAATGGAACATTGTTTTTTCGACTGTCATGTTTTCTTGACCTTTTTCGACCTGATCCTTTACCCATGAGCAAGGTAAGCATCGCGAAAAACGTGACATTCCGCGGGCTTTAACTAAATGCCCGGTACATTTATGTCTTAGAAGTAGTTTTTTTATGACGTATTAACTAATTGTACAATGTGGTACAAAAGTTTAAGACAACAGGCTTGAGGGTGCTTAGTTTGGCGTAAACTTGCGATTATTAGGTGTGCCCCATTATAATGTAGATCATCATCACCATCTCCCTAGAATTGTCTCGTAACAGGGTCAGCTTTCCTAACCTGAAGATTTGACAGGTCCGGTTTTTTACAGAAGCGACTGCCTGTCTAACCTTCCAACCCACGAATGGTAAACCAGTCCAATACAGGTTAGGTCACATACCTCATAAAATACATTTCTCGGAAATGTGGGTGTCCTCACGATGTTTTCCTTCATCGCTGACCACGTGATAATCATTTATGTTTCAAACATGAATCTGAAAACAAATACGACAATCACTTCGAACCTCAAAGTGAGAGGCAAGCGTTCTATCAACTGGGCTACCACAACTCTTAATAAACGATCTCCATTATAATGTAGATATTAAAGATACATGAAAATGGAAAAAAAAGAAAAAAATGGAGGCGATTACTCCACCGACAAGAGCGCAGCTCTTTAATAAAGAGAGAGATTAAAGATACATAATAATGAATGTGAATGACATAAAAAATAGTTGACAAATACTTAAAGACAAATATTTTATCAGCGAGGCAAGTGGCTAAGGGAGCAGGTGGCCGCTCCAGGTCCAGACCTGGAGCGGCCACCTGCCTCGCTGATAAAATATTTGTCCAGGTAATGCCCAGGCATTACCTCATGCCACATTATTTCTCTCGCCATTCAACGGGGTAACGTTGCGAGCGTGATGGACACATTCGGCAGAGAGATGGTAAAAGGGAGCATTTAATTGAGCCTTAAATATAGTTATTGGTAGATCGAAAAGGATCGATAGATACATCACTATGCTCATAATCGTCACGACACTAGCTTACGTACTTTTACAGATCTTATTATTACCGCGCATTAGGACTATTGTAAAATATATATAAATAATATAATGTTATCGTATTGAGATATAATCAATAATTGTACTGAACTAGTCGCTCTATTTAATATTATGTAGGAAAGTACCTATGGTTTGTATATTTTAATTCTGTTTAATTATTTATTTTAAGAATATTTATTTAATGTTACCCATTATATCGATGCCATTTCATAGATATAAACCAATTAGACAACCCACAATTTAATTTGATTCGAGTATAGCAAAATGTTCCACTCACTGCGACAAAAATAAATACAAGGAAGAGTTTATGAAAAATGACACTGCGCAAGATAAATTAAATTTTCTGCATGCACAGACAAAATGAAGATAATTTGAATATAATGAAGACATTTCTAATAAAGGCGAGCTTCCGGTGGACAAACTAGCTCCGTTGCATAAAGGCTTGATGTAAATTATTTATTAGGAATCGATATTCAGGCATTCAGGCCGCAACAATGACATTCATTGCGTCACTTTGAAACTAGAGTCGCAGTTCACCCTAGACACGCCATACAAAAATCTCTTTGTTACCGAGTACCGCCTAACACGTAAGTGCGAGCTACACACAATTTGCGCACTCTTTCCCTCTCTCCTTAGCGGCTTACGGCTGTTTAAAACTGAAGTTAGACTCAAGGGGGGTTATGAATTGCGGTGAAGCTTACTTTATGTAAAAAAGCTTATTATAAGATTAATGACTACCTAAATGATAAAAATGTCTGGAATTGAATGTGTTCCTCTAGTTATTAAATAACTTGTAATGTATACCTTCATTGGTTTTTAAAAGATGTGTTGCTGTTGCTGTTTCTTGTCATTTCTTCTCCTCAGCCATAATACCTTGCGAAATGCCGTAAATTCAAAAATGTTACATTGACCTTCAACAAGTTTATCCATGATAATTACGTTGCATAAATGATTCTGATTTCTGATTCTCACTCAGCGCTCCCCATTTGGCGGCTAAGTAGTTAATGCCAAATCTACAATAAGTCACGTAAAAAATAAAACAAAAAGAAAAGTTAGTCCGATGCGTAGTATTATTTAATTATTCTTTATTCTATGGTTGCAGCAAGGCACATAACTCTCAAATAAGACATTACGGTCAATGGAACTGCGTTTATCCTTGTTAGTGCTCATAATACCGAGTCGATAAACCACGACGTCGACATTTTAGCGCTTTACCGAGTGCATTACGAGCAATAAATCGTGGATGTTCCTACTGTCTACTTTTACAAACGGATTTCCCTACATTTTCATGTTACTGCATTAACTGATGTCTGATTACTTAACCACGGTTATTATCCGGGAACATTTTACATTCGAGTATATACAGGGTGTTAGTGACATCGTAACGAAAACTTTGAGGGATGATTCAGACCATGATTCTGAGTTGATACTAAGTGGAATTTTCGGTCCCAAAAGTATGGAACTTAAAAATTCAAAAATGTTACATTGACCTTCAACAAGTTTATCTATGATAATGACGTTGAATATTGATTTTGAATGATTCTGATTTGATTTGATTTGATTTAGTCTATTTAAGCCGTAATTCATTGAGGAGTAAGGGAGCGAGCGCGGTCTGTCTGTCCCGCTAGCTGCGCGGACTGCCGCCATGTTTGTTAAACGTATGCACTGCGTATCATTGTCGAATGTTTAGAGTAGTAAAGCAGAGCAACTTCAGGTATAGGACATGAGCAGGGTGCGGGGGTGAAAATATTCAAATTCCGAATTCTGCATGCGGAGAGTGGGCCCCTTAAGGTGCATGCCTTCCGCATCCAGTATTCGCAGTCAATGACTTGCACTAACAAGGGAATGTACCGCTGACAAAGGCAAAGTGACCTACCATTGAGTGCAAAGCTTTGAAGCACTGCGATGTCGACTATGAGTGTCCATCGTAGGTAAGAACACTGTACGAGCACGTATAATATTACGGTATGCTTTATGAAATGTATTTTATGTTTAATTTCATTTATAAAGGAGTATTTAATCTTTGATTCATCTTTAAAAACAAAATACACTTAAATGACATTAGATATCTACATAGAATATGAATTTATCATTATCTCCCTAGCGTTATCCCGTTTCACGGGGTCCGCTTACCTAACGTGTAGATTTGAATGAATGTAATGTAGGTACTTTGCTTACTTAAACCTGGATCTCTACTTGCAGAATACAGAAGTCCACAAATATTAAAATTACATTTAGATATTACAGTCAGTGCCTACAGAAAAGTACCATTTTATAGATCCTAACGGGAATTAAACCTCGGACTGGTATCGTTGTCAATGTGTACCTTACCGATGACAAACATAAAGTAACATAAGCTCACACCTGAATCTCAATTGGAGTAGTCAGAGGTCGTCACATCTACTAAGTAATCACACCATTCACACCTCACCGTCCTTTCTGTTAGGCCAACGTGATAGGTGGTAAGCCGTATCTGTGTTAGTGAAAACTTCACAGATAAATTAAAAACTCATTGGCGCAAGCCCGTTTGAGAACACATAACACCTCCACCAATTTATTTATGAAGTGACATACTACAACGCGACATGCGAAACCATATTTGTTGTTGAAGCATGAGTCAACTCATTAAATTTTACCAGCTCCATCTTAGAACAGAAAGGCAAATAAAAAGGTACAATACTCCAAGGATGCTCAAATGGCATGAATGAGAGTATATTTACGACGCCCTCGCTTAATACAACATTCATAAGGGTTTGAAGCCAGTTTTGTATAATCCCGTTAAGGGCAATAATGTTCTTTTTATGGTAGTTTTCGTCGCCTTATAGCAAAAAACACAAAGCTCCTTTTTTAAAAAATCACTTACTAATAATTATGATTTTCTTTAACAGAACCTCAATTTGTTTCAACTAATTTCAGTCCGGGTATAAATTGAGAACCCGACTACGGAAAATCACGCACTATAAAGTATGAAACAAGAAAAATGTTTCAGAATTATTCCGAATAGTGATGTTTAGGATGTCAAATAGTATGACAATCTGTCCTAAGAGTCCTAGGAGTTTGATAATCACGGCTTGTGACCACACCTGTTACCTAAACATCGCTATTCGGAAGAATTTCTGAGAAATATACCTATTTTCTTGTTTCATACTTTTTAGAGCGTAATTTTTCCGCAGTCGGGTTTTAGTTTTTAAACTTATATTTAAAATAAAAGCAGTAACGGCCTCCAATTAAAGGTCTCAAAGTAGTTCTCTTCGAATGCAAACGTCCCAATTAGTCGTAATTCGTGTAGATTGCTTCACTAGAACGTTTTGTCCAGTCCTGTCGTAATTTAAAATGGCCAATTAGTGTTTAATTGTGCAAATCCTTTGCTACAATAGCAAAAAAGGAATTCCGATTAGAATTTTCTTAAGTACGTGTAATGTTGTTTGGATGTAATGCTATTTCATACTATTTATTTATTTATTTATTTATTTATTCAATTCAATTCACAATATAAGCTTACAGCTAACGCCAAAGCACTTATATGTTAGTCAAAAAGGATGCATTAAATTTTACATTTTACATTAACATAGGTAGGTACTTATTACATTTACATTTTACATTTTAATACTGCTTTCGATCCTTAATTTATCATTAAGGAACAAGACAGTAAATTTCCGAAACACAGACACACTATTTTGAAATATGTTGGCATGCGACTGGTGCGCGAACATTTCATTCAATAGGGAAACAGCTCTTGTTGTAGGAGCGTTTGCAGCACTACATGTACGAGCGCGGATCGGCGCGAGAATCGGCGGAGCACGCCGTGGCGGTGCTGCGCGATTTGCTAGGTAGGGGGTTGGGACAAACAGATTCATTCGAGACGCTGCTGTCGGATTGTTTACCTTGCCGCTTATAACGGCATGATAATGCATTATCGTCAGCAGCTTGCGCCTCAATAATAAACTATCCAGACCAATCATACCGTAAACGAACATAGAGGGAACCAGATATGGATAGTATTGAAAGATCTTTTTATAGACAAATCGAGCAAACTTTTTTTGGACTTTCTCAATCATGTTTATATATTTTGCTTCATGGGGGTCCCAAATTATAGCCCCAAACTCCAACCGACTTCTGACATAAACATTATATAGAGCTAGTGCTACCCTGATGTCATTAAATGGGTACACTATTCTTATAACAAAGCCAAGTGTTTTGTTGGCCTTCTTACAAAGCTCTTTGATGTGTTGACTGTATTTAAACTGAGTATTTAAAGTCAAACCTAAGTCTTTTATCTCTGTAGCCCGATCCATGAGCCTTTCTCCAAGGCGGTAGGTGAAGATTTCTGGCACAATTCTAGCGAAAGTGATGACTTTGCACTTGGCTACATTTAGCTGGAGATTATTCACATGAGTCCATTCAAGTACTGCGTCAATGTCATTTTGGAGAGCAGAAGAGGCTTCAGGTCCTCCTATCCTCGTACAGAGCTTAAGGTCGTCTGCGAATAAATAACATCTAGAGTGACGTATAACACTTGGAAGGTCGTCAATCATAAGAAGAAACAATGTAGGGCCCAGCGTGCTTCCCTGACTGACACCCGATCTAGTATAGAAGCTCCTTGACCGATAGCCACCAAGTGAAACATACTGACAACGATCACGCAAATAACTAGAAAAGAATGCTATAAGTTTCGAATCAAAACCAAATTGTGCTAATTTTGTCAGGAGGACATCATTATCTACTAAGTCAAAGGCTTTCTTAAAATCGAAATAAATTGTATCAATTTGTTGTCTAGTATCTAGTTCCGAAGCAATATAATCCGTAAAGTTTATATGGTTGGTGCTAATAGATCTAGAAGCTCGGAAACCGTGTTGGCAGTTATTTAGTAATGGTTCTATTTGCCGCCTCAAACGAAAATCAATGATGGCTTCGAAGAGTTTACCAAACACTGACAAGATGGCAATCGGTCTGAAAGACGCCACATCATGATTCCGTGCTTCTTTAGGTATCGGAGTAACTCTAGAGATTTTCCAAGCTATGGGGTATACTGAAGATTTTAATGCTAGATTATACAGATGCAATAACGGAGTCTCAAATACAGCAGAACAATCCTTGACAATAAAGGGTGGGACTAGGTCAGGGCCAGCCGCGGATCGGACCTTTAGCATTCGAACAGCATGACGAAGATCAATATGATTGACCTCACATATAGCTACAAGTGACCTTAGCTCAGAGGCATTCCTTTTAGCCTTATCAGCATCGAGGACAGGAGATTCCTTAAGAAAAACGGAACCAAAGTGCTCCGCAAAGGCGTCGATTGCTGCCTGCCCAGTGACTGTATCGTTCTTATGTGTGAAGGTAACCATCTGGTTCCTGTTACTTTTCCGATCCTTCACGTATTGCCAAAATTTTGCAGGGTCTTCCAAGATATTCGTTTGCAGCTGATTTATGTACTTGCTATGAGCTTCATTTATCAAATACTTCACATATTCACGGTAATATTTGAACAGTTCCCTATTAAAGTCTTTCTTTTCAGATTTGTATTTTTTAAAATGGAAATGTTTAAGACGTATGTATTTTATAATTTCTAACGTGTACCATTTGGGGTAGATATATCGCATATTGGATGTTTTTTTTTTCCTTAATGGAACATGAACGGCAAAAATGCGATATAGTATTGCATAGAATAAATTTGTGGCTATGTTAACATCGCTCTCCAAGAGCACTCCAGACCAATCCGCCTCCCTCAACGCAGAATATAGTACCCTTAAATCTGCTTTACGGAAATTAAATTCCGGGACTTCATCTAATTCACTGTTCAAAACTGGTCGTTCGATTGAGCGATAATTGCTTGATATCGACAGTTCCACCTCTAGGGCTGGATGCGGTCGATCCAGCCAAATAAGTGGATCGATCTCATTCGTGACAACAACATCAGTATCATTAAAATTGCTCAGCACCAAGTCCAGCATGCCTCCATATTCATTAAAAACGTTATTATGTTGTTTGACATTACAAAAATTCGTCAATAACTCAAAGTTATACTTAACATTAGAACTAGCAGTATTTAAATTAAAATCTCCTAATATTAAAAAGTCAACAGATGAGTACTTTGTTATAGCATTTTCGATACAATTAAATACACTTATATAATTATCATCTTTAGTCCTAGGAGGTGTGTATACTACACAAACAATAAATTTAGAAAATTTACATGATACTTTGGCAAATAAAATTTCTTTGTCCTCAGTGAGACCGTCAATATCAGTAAGAATTTGAACTTTAAAGTGTCTACGAAACGCGAGAAGCACTCCGCCATAGCCTGTATTCCCCAGTCTATCTTTACGTACTACTGTGAAGTCTGGTGGAAATAGTTCGCTATCACAGACAGAGTCATCCAAAAAAGTCTCAGTTAGGGCTAGAATGTCAATATGTGCCGACTGTTCTAAATTAAACCTGAATCTAGAAGATTTAATGGCAGACCTGATTCCCCTTACATTTTGGTAATAGAGTTTTATATTATTGAGTCTCATTTTTTTACGAATGTTTCTTGCTACGAAAGTTCTGGCGCCAAGGCCCAAAACAAATGTTTTCTGCCCAATTTGTTGGCTGCAATACTAAGTCCACGAATCTTGCAGGTACTCCGATTTTGAAAGAGGCGTAGTTACCCCGCGCTCGCAGCGTTTCAACTGTACAAACATCAGCACTACAAATTGTTTTAAGATGGTCGTGTACTTGCTTATCAGTCGTTCCCAACTTGACATAGCAAAGGTGCAAGTATTTTACTTTTTCTGAAGCCTGAAGTAGGGTGGAAGCAGGATCCGCCGTACCGCGCAGAATATTAATTTTTGAGGAACGTTTGTATTTCCCAGCCGTACGCCATTCGCCCTCATCAACTACAGAATTCTCAGTTTGTGGCACATCCCAACTTGGATGAGGCTGTGCTTCACTGGTTTGGTGGTCTGGTTTTGGTGAATGTGTAGTAGCATTTTGTGATTGTAAGGACTCTTGTTGACTGTGTTTTACTGGCTGCGGTGGATCTCGAGTTCTCTTATTGATCCTGTTCTTTGACATAGAATTTATTTTCCTACTTTCGGTATTTTTTTCGGAATTTTGCCGATTGTTACACTGCTGCTGCTGCTGCGGGATATGCACTCTACGAAGTTCACTTTGCTGTAGTGGTAATGATTCTGAGGCTATAAGTTTAGCTTCAATTCTATTTAGCTTTTCGTCAAGGATGTCGATTTTATTTTCGATGGGCTCCACGTCGAGCAAAGAATTATTATTATTATCTTCGTTCTTGTCAACAGCTTCACCCAGTTTAATCTCTAATCTAGACAATCTTTCAGACATTTCGTCTATTTTGTCACAAAGAGAGGATTTTAAGTAAACAATTTTAATGGTGAGTAGTTTATCCAATTCTTCTCTCATAATGTTTCGCAATTCGTCAGACGTGGAATTAGTCGTCCTATCGACTTTTTGAATTACTTTATTTCTTACTGTGATATTTTCTGTGGAGTAGTGGCGGGAAGCACTGTTTGATGAGGTCAAGTTATTTACATTGGAAATATTTGCAGTTGCTTCGTCTAAATTAGCGTTCAATGCATTTGAAACATGCCGTCCATAGGGTTGGTCATCAATGGACATGTTTGAAACGTCGAAGATTACAGCTGACTTATTAAGTACGTTTTCAGACGGCCCCTCGTGCATAAGTTTTTGTGCGCATTCTAAACACTTCCAGGAGCGGTCCAAGTTATGACGCTCCGAAGCAAAGAAATCTTTCGTCATATCTAGACAAGCATAATGAAAACATAATCTGCACTTAGTACATTGTAATCTCTCCCCCACACCAGCATGCATTTCACACATCACACATTTCATATTACGAGGCATATTGAGTATTGGCTCAGTATTAATTCTACTCTTTAACTTATCTCGCTCGCTAAAAACGCTCGTGTATAGTAGTGTTCGAAGGAACTTACTCGTTTGTATGGCCAGCCGAGAAGCGAAGGCACGCGCGAAAACCAATCGTGCGAGATACCGACAGCTACACTATATCTCATAAGCGAGGGGTCATACAACCTGGTCACTGACGTTCCGCAATATCGCTGTCAACTTAAGCATGGATCACAATTTCGCCGCAAGCCGCACACTCCCAGCCAGCGCATCCGTACAACGACCGACACTCAACCACGAGACACCGAGTTCGAATCCGCGCACCGACCACTCTTTTCACTTTTTCTTGACTTGCAAATACCAGCAATTTGCACAGCTTCCGCACACCGAGAACGATGACGACAGCCGAGAGGGACGCCGCTATACAAGCTTCAATATGGCGCCTGTGCCAAATGCGAAACCCCCCAAGCCAAAAAGAGAGCGACCGATGTTTGGACAAGAATAATTGGAATCAAATAAAAATAAAATATTTAACTATTTAACTTCAAATCAATAGCGGACGCACACGTCTGCTCTCAGCGACGAGACGAGAGAGACTATGGGAAACTACAGAATTTGCTAATCTGTATTTTTCCATATTTCTTAATCCAATTATCTATATATATAAGTATTTTAAGTACTTAAAGGTTCTGTCTGTTACATTTTTACGCTCAAACCGACTCACGAGATAGTTTGAGACCCAGCGCAAACAACATGGTGTTTATCCTTTCATCCCATTAGATGATGTAATATACGCCGGCGATACGGCTCACCACCTATCACCTTGATCTAGTACCTCTAACTACCCCAATTGGAATAAACTCATGAGCTTATGTTATGTAATAAAATGGGGGATAAAAAAACATGCCGGAAAAGGTAGTCGTGAACCCAAATAAAGTTTGAAAAGGTATAATATACCTTCAAGTTGAAAGAAACGATAAACGCTGAAAGAGGCTAATATCTCTGTAAGTATCTCTTTTCGAATGCAGTTTTATTTAAGAGCAAATTATTATTCTAAGTATATAATTTAAAAGCAAATCTTTCATTTGTGTCACCGACTCTGAGCCTTAAGGGCAGAACGAACATGCGTTTGTTATTCTTGCGAATCGGATTATTCTACATCACGCACATCATGTTTGCATAAGAATTAGGTGACACACTTTTTGCAAAAATACTACTTACTTAAGTAAGTACTTAAGTACTTGATATTTTATTCATTAAAAACTGGATTTATAATATACTTACTTAAATGCTTTTAACATATATGACATGTAGACATCTGTAAACATCTGATTTTATTTTAAGTTGTATCAAAATTGGACTTATAATATACTTACTTAAATGCTTTAAATATATTATATGACATGTAGACGTTTGTAAACATATTTTGATTTTAAATTGTATCTGTCATTTTCTTATCCACCGAAAATTAAAGGGACGGATGATAAACAGCTCTTATTTTTAAATTGAATGAGTGAATGAATCAATAACCCGGGCGAATGAAATATGCAACCCGTTTGACGTGTGCTGTCAACTTAATTCTATGTTATTGCCCAATGTAAAATTTTGAGAGGGTTGTTTATTCAGCTTAAAATTAAAGTATGTTACATAAGTCGAGTACCCATCCCTTTCTTTTTGGTGGATAAGAAAATTATGGGTATACCATAAAATAAAATTAGATGGTGTGTACTAAAACCAGTACCATTGTCAACTTTTATTTAATAGCGTAAGAACCAAATGTTCTAGATAAACTGGGGATCACAAAGGGATTTCTGTGTTATATCTGTACGTAGATGCAAGCCTGAGATTTCCGTATTGTGAGCCAAATGCTTGGTAATATGCAGGAGTTACTACTTAAACTTATGTTACTTACTTTATGTTATGGGCGATAGGCTGATCCCTTATCACCATAAGGTTCATCATATCCATCTTAGGACTTCGTATCAACAGTGGCTGCAAGTTGTCTTTGATTACTTGTGGCTCTGCCCACCCCATTTGGGATTACGGGCGTGAGTTTATGTATGTATGTACTACTTAAACTTCATAAACTTATACCCACTGAGATACAACCAATTTCACATCGTCAATCTTATATCCACTGAGGTACAACCAATTTAATATTTTCAATATTATATACATCGGGGTACAACCAATTTAACATCTTCAATATTATATCCACCGAGGTACAACCAGTTTAACATCTTCAATATTATATCCACCGAGGTACAACCAATTTAACATCTTCAATATTATATCCACCGAGGTACAACCAATTTAACATCTTCAATATTATATCCACCGAGGTACAACCAGTTTAACATCTTCAATATTATATCCACCGAGGTACAACCAATTTAACATCTTCAATATTATATCCACCGAGGTACAACCAGTTTAACATCTTCAATCTTATAATTACTTAGATACTTACAACCAATTTAACATCTTCAATCTTCTAACCACTGAAATACAACCAATTTAATTTTAATTTTGATTTTATTTTTTAAGTGTGTAATTAATTAATGTACTATAGTTATATAGTTTATCTTTTAATAAATTTTGTAAATAAAATTTATACTTCATTTAAAACTTTCGAACTTATATCCAAAAACACCATGAGAAGGTATAAAATCCGAAACAAAACTTTAGCAATACTTTACCTAAAATAACAGCATGATTCCTTAAAATAACATTGTACAACCCTTTCCCAGTGTAGCTTCGGAGTCTTCATCAAAAATGTAAGGTTTTATTCGCAAGGCACAAAAGTTTCCAAAGAACATTCTTGGTTATGACGAAAGTCTCTTAACCTTCGCAATTTGAAAGGGCAATTCATAGAAGGGATAATGCTATCATTGTTTTATGGGACAATTTTGGTATGTGGTGCAGTTTATAAGATTGAGAATAATTATAATTTCTGAATTCTGAATCACATTCGAAAACTGAAATGTGTCGTAGCTATATGAATACCTGTGGGGTAAAATACCCACAAATGAGCAACGTGCCCATATATCTGTCTGAATGTAGGGTAAAAAAACGTACGATGTTAATTCTAACATCGTACGTTTTTCACGTGGTGAAAATTTGATAATAACATTTCTGCATCGGATTACACAAATATAGCATAACTGATAATTAGAAATATATCCTGGCATCGTCAGGAAGACTGATAAAACTTTTGTTGATTGTTGTATCTGAAAACACACTGTTATTTTTTCCTGATCTGTTTCTGAATATTGTCTGTTTTCATATAACAAATCGATTACAGACTCCAGTAGAAATAAAATCGATATGATGTATTTTAATATTATTGTGAATTCGATTATTTAAATTCGAGAACTTTTTACTGTTCGAGACAACTTCCGTAGAAATCCGGTATTACGTATTTTTATACTATTATTGTCGCGAAGTGATGCATTATAATGATGGCTGGGAAAAAGGTCAATCATCCATCCCTTTCTTTTTCGGCGGACGGGAGGATAACAGGTATAACTTAAAATGGAATTGGGAGATGTCTGCAGGAATCAGGGCTAATGCATGTATACATAATGGACTTAATATTTCCAATAAACATGAAGAACGTAAAATGTGAACACTGACATCTGTATGTATATTAAATCATTTACCTGTTTCTTTCATTAAAAAAGTGCACCAAAACGTTTTTTTTTTTCTAACTTAGACCACAGAACAATAAAAGGGTTGCCTACGCCTTGGTTTGGCTTCGTGATATAATAAAATAACTTACGACGTCGCAGCCTGATGCCTTGAATTCAAGATAACGATTATTAGCACTGAATAATTAAAACTATAAAAATTTAAATTCGGAACTTTTCTCTTTTACATTACTTATCTAAAATAGCGATGCGATGATATGATTGTCAGGATTAAAATAATGATAATATTTAATCTAATTATAAAATTACTTTATAAATTGACATTGACATTGTATTGCACTAAATATTATTTCTTACTTTTTATTAGACTTTTTTTATTATATATTTTATTTTATTCGTTAAATCAAAGATAATAACTTTTTATCAACTAATGTCATAAATTAAATGAACATTTTTTAAATTTATCTAAAATTAATTAATTGATGTTCATATGCACATACGACATGTCAAAATTAGCCGCCTAATGTCACCGCGTTTCCACGCTGGATAGCGATCGACAACAGTTGCGCAAGATATGAACCGGAGCGAGCATCATAATCACAATCGCCGGCCCACCTCAGCCGCAAATGCTTTCACCTCTGCAGATCAGGAACCCGGACCATTCATCGCGAATCTTTTTCAGCCCCAGAATTTCAACCGTCCGACTCAGGTGACTGGGGACAAAGGTGCTGACGCAAGTAGCGTCCCAAGCACCTACTGTACTTTCAAGGCACCAAAGTCAGTCCGCCTGACTCAGTTAGTTAGTGGGCTCTGTTTTCCGTATTTAGACTCTAAGATGGCCCATTATGCGTGCACCATTGTCCGCCTGACCCATTTCCATATGAGCGACTAAGCCCAGCAGGATCGAGGACACATGGTATTTTGGCGGACACTAGCCTTAGTGTACAGCGTGCCTACGCCGGAGTAAATATTTCAGGGCGTGGTGATTTGGGAACCTCCCTGTACAGCGACAGAAATTATTATTTAGGTCTGATGCTCATTTCCCTCCACCGTAGAGCAGTTTGCAGCCCAGGCAGGGAGATTTACTAGACAGAATTTGTAATCGGTTTAATTCTCTTAACAGACTCCTCAACTTTTAATTTTGAACTTCGCAACATCTGCTCTGCAGTTAGAAAACTCCTGTTACTAACAAAGTTAACAGTCAGGAATGTTAATATTAATTTTGATAACTCGACAAAGACAATTTGCCATACCTTTGGAGTAACTCAATAAAAGCGGAAATGGAAAGGTACAACTTCGTTTCGGTGACCGCAAATCTGTTTTTGAATTTGAGCTGTTTTGATTTGTTTGATCTCTTTGTGTGACTTATTTTGTTACTGGATAGGATTTTATAACATTTTCTGCCAAGCGGGGAACTGGGCTTTATATTTTATGTAATCAAGTTTAAGAAATAAAGTCGTTCATAACGCTTTGGTATTTATTTAGTAGTTAGTAACTATGGAGATGAATTTCTAACTTGTGTACATTTCTCATAGCTAATAACTCACTACCTATTTCTGTTTGTATGCGTTCCCATTGAGAGACCAAGTAAAAATTTTGTGGTTTTAAGTTGTCCCAGGTTTAATAAAAGTTCTCAAATTATTGAATTTAAATTATACATTTGTTTACTTAGGCGGTTATTACACGATGTGGTAGCGGTTGGTTTGAACACGTAGAGCTAATGAAGGATAATATAAGGATAGTTATCGTCTTGTTTTTGTGTAAACTATTAAATAAAATCAAATATTTTTATTTTCTTCTAACTTTTTTGATAGTGCAACCATGGCAGTCATACCACGGTTGCGTCACCAAATTTTTGAACCGATTACTAAATCTGATTTAAATTTTATTTTACTTATGTTTTCAGAATACATAAAACTTACTTTATATCCAAGTTGCTTGTGTACCTACAAAGTTTATAATCTTTACAAAACTTTGACTGATATACCACAAGATTTACCCTTGAAGTCAAATGAAAAACTATGGAAGCTAATTCTTAAATCTATTCAGGTACTTCAAACAATAGAAAATCTGAAGTAAACCTCACGGTTCTTTGTTTCCGATATCTACTGAGAAATCAAACGATTTTTGAATCTAATCACTTGATTTGAAGCTTAAGGTATTCACAGAGTTGCCAATAAGAGAGATTCAAGAAATGCCAATAGTGAATTGACATTATACCTCATTTGATTCTCCCAAGAATAGTGGAGATTCGAATTCAGAAGACAAGAATGCGAAGTCTATTCGTTCGTCCGGTGATAGTCAGGTACTCCTGGGAAATCAGGGGTGCAAAAATGACATCTTGCGACCGATGTCTGTTCAGCTCTATTTCTATACAAAAAGTGTGGTTTGAGTTACGAAAGGTGAACTATTTCTGGATAAAATATACTTTATAGCTACGAATACCCTTAGGTAGTTATAAAATTAGTGGAAACAGCTTTCCGTCTGCACGTTAAAGTGTTTCCGTACCTGTTATGTACAGAAGTAAGTTGAGAAGAAGATATGACGAGAAACTGCAACAGCAACACATCTTTTGCATGAATGTAGATACACATTACAAGTTATTTAATAACTAGAGGAACATATTTAGTACCAGGCATTTTTATCACTTAGGTAATCATTAACATCGTCACTAATTTAAGAGCCACGTTCTTGTCGGTGTAGCATCCTCTGTGCTATTTTTAGGGAAAATTGAGCAGTGGTTTTTCCCTCTTGCCTTTTTCTTGCATTTGGTAACCTTGGGCAGACCCAAGGTTACCAAATTAGATAATCATTAATCTTATAATAAGCTTTTTTAAATAAAGTAAGCTTCAAAAGAGCAAATTTATTTTCTGACAAATTCAAAATAATGTCAGCTATTTAATTGTAAAACGTATATGTAACCTCAAAAAAAAAACAATCTGTTTTTAGTTTTGTATATTCGATTTTTAAACTAGATCAACATTTTTATCGCAATATTTGTTTAAAAAGATTGGTTGAAATAAATTGTCGTAATTATTGTTTATTAAATATCGACCCAGCGGGACTGTAAATATTTACTATCAAACGTGACACTGGCAGAATTGTGATCACCCAAAAGCCATTCATCAAGAATTGAATTGAAATATCTACTACGAATATTGACCAAAATATCCCAAGCAACCGAATAAATTAAATTTATCTTAAGATAAGAGATGTTCTAACAGGATTACGCCGCTTAATTTCATTTGGGTTATTTTCTCCCTCTTCCACGGGCGGATAATACACTTACGGTTCAAGTTGTTTTGCATTTATCTTTTGACTTGCCTTGGCATCAATTTACTTAAGACTGTTGCTATGGGAAACAAATTGAAAACCTAATTTTGAAGGGGCAATTTAAAAATATTTTTTTCTGACGTGATATGGGCAGGGCCATGGCACCAAGAGACGTAAGGTTCTATTTCGGCATTATGCTTGGAGGAATCATTCTACGAGACCATAGATCCGTTTTATAATAAAGTGGTATCTAACTGCCCTTACTGTAGTTTGGTCTTAAGAAACTAGAATGATCTAGAAGTTTTCTAGGTAAACTAGGCCTTGTCTTTATTCCATCAAGTGATATTGTAGTCAAACGCGAACTCATTTCATCATAAAAAGTTATTTATTCTACAATAGAGAAAAGTTAATATGTTTATACAAATACAAAATATACTTTATTACACCAAAATAAAAATAAATAATTACAAAAAGACTCTTGATATGGTACATGGCAAATGGCGGTCTTATCGCTTAAAGTGAGAAAAAATATTGTAATTGAAAGATTGCGGGTACAAGCTATAAGTACGACTTACCAATAAAAACTTGCAAATAAATATATAACATACACACAATTATTATATACTTAACCTATATACAAATATATACCAACTTATATAAATAGAAATAATAAAAATATATAAATGTACTTATTATGTTTGTTTACGTGTGTGAGCCGAGGTTAAATTACGAAATTAAAAAGCTATTTTGTCTCCCGCGCTTTTCTCCACTGTTTTTACGCGGAAAAAGCATCCTCATCATGTTGGAGAGGTGAAAAAACATTTTCCTCGCGTTATTTTGGTGACTTTAGCTCTGTCCAATAATGGTTATGAGCGTGAGTTGTATTCAAAATTCAAAAATTTCTTTTTTCATTTGGTAAATAGTTTTCTGTCAAACGTCTTATCCGTCTAAAACTACTAAAGTTTCTCAACCTATAATATATCCTAGGAAAAGTATTTGTTCGTTAGTAATTGAGTTAACTATCTTTACAAGAGATAATGCAAATCTCTTATGAATTGTATGCTGTTTATTATAATAGAGACGAATTGTCTGCGGTCTTATTACCTTCTTCCCTGTAGCTTACAATTGTTTATTGCTGTTCTGCTCGTGAAGAATTTCTCTGATGAATAATGTAATGCATTTGAACAGATTTCTCCGCTAAAAGCTTTGCTTGGAATTGGTTCAGCTATTTTATAGTTGGTAATGCAAGTGGATAGAGCTCGTTTGTATTTTAAGGATTTCGAACGAGAATAAAAATGTAGCCTCTTTAGAAAATGGCGGACATTTTGTTGTTTATGGTAAAGTAATTATGTTGGGTAATTCAGAAGAAATCGTCGTTCACGATTTTCGGACAGACAACAAAGTGATTTATTTAAAGGTTCCGTTTTCCTTTTGAGGTTCGGGATCCTAAAACCAGACCAAACTAAACCGTGTAATCATAATCCGAGTTCAATAAAACATAACCGGATTACATTTATAGCAGAAAATACACAAAAGAAAAAAACATTTATCATTGTCCTAATGGTCCGTTTGCGGCGTTATAAATAACACTAAACTGTTTCATTGACCAATTCGGCAAAGGAAATGGCCGTTCAGCCTAGCCCAGCCTGAGGTTATTGACCTTTCAGATTGAAATCACTGTCGCTTATTCAGATGGTAATGCATCACATAGTATTTGTAATACGATCGTAAACCTAATTCGATAAAATGGCCTCGCCGTCTTCAGGGGTCATTGAACGTTATTTGATGTAGTCGACCTTTAACGGACTTCAAAATTATAACATAACTTAAGCGATTTAATTCCGATTGGCGTATTCAGAGGTACATCCATTGTAAGACGAACTAAGCACCGAGCTTTCTGTTAGACCCATGAGATAGTGGTGAATCATATCGCCGTCTATAATGGTCGAGCCAAATAAAGAGTAGGTGTAAGTCGTGTCGTATCAGGAGGTGAAGGATTTGGCGGAGAGAAGAGAGGAATGGCGATTACTCCACTACTCCAATAAAGAGAAAGAGAACATAACTTCAGCTCACGACTATATTCCAATTGGGATTGGGGAGTTGTGGAGTCCATGCTAAGATGAACGAAGTACTCACACCTCACCCAGCATTCTGTTAGACCAACGTGATAGGTGGTGAACCGTATCGGCCTCTACTTATAATGGTCGAGCCAACTGTGTTATTGAAAACTGAACTTAAGATAAATTAACAACTCAGTTGTGCAAGTCCAGTACCGGGGTTCAAACCGGCGGCGCTCCCCGATTGAGAAGCAAAGCCGATGTACCACAGGACGACAGTAACATAACATTCAAAGTAATGAAAATATTAAAATAAACATGCAATAAGTTTTCCCAACTATTATGACTGGAGTAGTCAGAGATGCTGCTGCCCAATTGGGCACCCTCAGGCCTATGCCCAACTGGGCACCCTCAGGCCCGTGCCCAACTGGGCACCCTCAGGCCTGTGCCATACTGGGCACCCTCAGGCCTGTTGTCTTAAATTTTGTACCAAGTGAGAGCCCTCAGCGCTCCCCATTTGTCCGGCCAAGTAGTTAATACCATCTGCGGCAAATGTACAATAAGCCAAGTAAAAAAAAACATATGCTGCCATCGGATAATGAACCTAAATGTAAATACTGAGCATCACTTCTTGTTTATTTGAACATACCTTAGTTAGATAGCAGTAATTTGGCGTGTGTCCTAATGATATCAGGCAAGATACGAGACGAGGGCACTGGATCATAGAACTAGAGGAACACTGGAGTACATTCATTAACTACGTCATTATACAGGGTGGTAGTGAAATTGGCCAGAGATTTCCACTTACTTAACTATTATTCGTTTTTATCGAAAAACAAGGCCATGGATAACGGCCCATACAATATATGAAAATTCTCTTATATTTATCTTACTTAAACTACGAATGATTAAAAAGGGAATTAAAAAAACCTATTTAATTTTAATTTAATTTTAAGTTTAACTCTTTCCCGGTCTACTGGAAGAGATTTCTACTAGAAATAAGCTAAACCGTTTGACTGTCTTGTGTATAGTAGGTACTTATTTTTACAAAAAGAACATTCGATAATGTATTTCTTATCAAAAGAATTTACAAACATGATTTTATGTACGAATGTATAAAAATCTATAACAATTTTGAAAGCCATACTCTCCAGTGTCTTGTATTAGATCCTTGGCAGAAGTAGTTCCAACGTTTTCGCGTCATTAGTACCTTAATTGTTTTATTGGAGTGATTTTTTTTCCTGCTTCGTAAAAAGTCAAATCAGTTTTCTGGTGGCCCCGTGGTATAATCACAGAATAGAAGAGGTTGGAAGGGCCTTATAAGTATGAGGAAATAAAGTTAACTTTTAAGGAAGCATAGCGATAGGGGTACGTACCTCGTTAGTGATCATAAGCGTTAGGTTTATGTATGTATGTACGTATGATGTAGATCTTGCTTCATACGCCTCTGCTCAAACTTTAGGATAGAAAAGTTTTTAGCGGTTTATTTTTGTCTCTTAGGTTAACGTCGTGTCTTATAGGGAAGTCAAGGAATTGGCCTTTGATAGAGTGGAATGGAAAATGCTACACCGACAAGAGCGTGGCTCTTAAATTGATGATGATGATGATTTTTGTCTCTTTAAATAGCCCACTTTGCCATTTGGAATGGTCTTTTGTGATTCAAAAACGTTCTCGTTTAATTTCTTATACAAACTGTGATACTACTACGGAAGTACTACCTACTGTTAGATAGAAAATAATCGATCGACCTAATATCGACTGATACATCACAACACTAGCTTACGTACTTTGACACATCTAAGTCTTACCGCACATTAAGACGATCGTAAAATGTTATCTTATTAAAATATAATCAACTAGCGACCCGCCCGGCTTCGCTCGGGTGCAATGCTGAGGAAAAAATGAAATTATTTACGACATAACATTAAAATCCTCAAAAATATCAGAATTTCTTCACTATCTTTACGAATGTAATCATACATATAAACCTTTCTCTTGAATCCCTCTATCTATTAAAAAAATCCGCATTAAAATCCGTTGCGTAGTTTTAAACATTTAAGCGTACATAGGGATATAGGGACAGAAAAAGCGACTTTGATTTATACTATGTAGTGATAATTGTACTGAATTGGTCATTCTGTTTAATACTACCTACTCTGTAATAGTAATAAAACTTCTTACATTTTCAATATACTTATAGGGTGTTAGTGACACCGTACCGAAAACTTAGGGGGGATGATTCAGACCATAATTCTGAGTTGATATCAAGTGGAATTATCAAGCATGTTTTTCCTTCACCGCTGAGCAAATGAGATCCAAAAAAATGAATTCGATAATCATTGGTTTAGGCTCGTGCTGGATTTCATCCTGGAACCTTACAATGGGCTATTACAGCCTGCAGCTTTACTCACTACATTTCTGTCTTAATAATAGTAATAGAACACCTACCGGATAGTTAGAAAGTTCCTCCAAACAGATGAATGCGACACATCGACAACAGTTGCAAATCCTTAATACCTATGGTATTTACTTGGCGCCAGCCCGTAAATATCAAACACATACTAGCATTAAGCTAAAATAAAATTAATCTTAAAGGAAAATAATAATAAAGCTTTATTTCAGAAAACAATCCATACATACAAAAAGAGGCCGAGTGTAGGCTGAATGAAACGTAACGTAAAGGTGTGTGAAAAAGAGAGAACGAGGAGTGAGCGAGAGAGAAGAGAGGTATGCGGAATGACAGGGAAATGTTGGACGAAAAAGAGAAAACGTACAAAATTATAAAAAGTTTTAAATAAACAAAGGTAAACAAATATAATCGTTTCCTTCATGCTCCATCCCACAATTTTTAAATAAGTCACTTCATTTTTTAATATTACAGTAAGGAATTATTTACTAGTAGACGTCAATTACATCAGAAAATCAGATATCTAATATCAAAGTAAGTTTTCCGTCTGTGAAGTTAAATGCCAAGATATAAATAACTAATAGCAAGAACCCAAACTGGAAATGGAGTACAATCTGTTTTGAAGCACCGGCTTAGTGCGAGTCGAACTCGCGAGGGTTCCGTACCACTTAAACAAAGATTGTTGTTTTCTTGTTGAGTTCAGAATCCTCAAAGTTAGAACCACTTACAATCGACTGGATTTAACTATACCAAAACACGAAGTCGACGGCCAACTTACACCCTTACAACCGAAAAGTGCTAACTTAAATACTTAAGTATTTTCTGGTATGTAAAATTTTATTTTCTGTTTTTTCAGAGTGAAGTTTTAATTTTAAACGCCTTTGATACCTGAGAGAACTTCAAAAGGCTAATTGCTAACTTTACTGTTATACTTTTCAGTATACATACCTACGTATATGACCTTCAACAGAAGGATAGCCCGGGCAAAGTTTTTTTTTTGATAGGACTTATTGTTGCTTTGCTTTAGATGGCATTAGATACTTAGTCGGTCAAAATCTAGGTAAAGGGGAACCCTCATGATCACTAATTCAAGAGCTACGCTCTTATCGGTGTAGCATTCTCCAATCTTGTCTATCAAAAACCAATTCCTTGATTTCCTTATAAGACACGACGTTCGCCTTCTCTTTAATCTGTTCCATGTAAGCTCTTCGTGGTCTTCCCCTTCCTCTCTTTCCTTATAGCTTCCCTTCTATGATATTTTTAATAAATTCGTCGTGTCTTATTAAGTGTCCGATCGTCTTGACTCTTCTGTCCTCTATAGCTCTCAATATTTGCCTCTTTTCCCTTACTCTTACTAGCACTTCCTCATTAGTAACACTTTAAGTCCAACTTATTCTTTCCATTCTCCTCAAACACCACATATCAAAGGGGAACCCTAAAAAAGTAAAAAAGTAACTCATGCAGGATCGCGTAGGAACAAGAAAATGTCGAGTGAGACTATTGAAGATTTCGAAGTTAGATATCGGAAGGATGTGGAAATGTTTAGTTTTTATCGAAAGAATATAAATCTTATGTTATCGTTATCGTCGGCATTTGCAATCACAAGGATTTATTGAATTTCAAAACGACCTTTGTGATACAATGGTTGAGCGTTGGGCTCCTGATGCGTAGGTCCCGGATTCGAATTCCCGTGGGGGCAAACCACAAAAAAAACTTTGATCTCTAGTTAGGTTAGGACATTACATGATTATTATCTAATTGTCCGAAATAAAATGATCCGTGCATCGAAAGGCGTTTTAAGCCGTTAATCCCGGTTACTTACTGATATAAGTAAGTAGTCATTACATTACATGTCAGGGACTTTTGGAAGCTCAATAATAACCCTGACACCTGGGTTGGCTCTACTTCGTTGTTGGTCTACCTCACAACCCACATGACAGAAGAAGATTGAAACTCAAGGGAAATTAGTGACTGAAATGTTGCAGAAGTTACCTACTTAAATTATTTTTAGATTTTTTTAAGGCAATGAAACAAAAAACGAACATACCTACAAAAACTATCGTCAGCAATCTAGGCAGCCGTACTCTGGGGAGTCGTTGGTCCCGGCTACTACTTACTGGTGTAAGTAAATAGTCGTTACATGAGCTTTCAGGGGCCTTTGGTGGCTATTAATATATATTATAGTCGTGATCGTATGCGATTGGGTAATTTCCAACTAGTCAAATCAGTTACTTATTACTACACGTCAAAACACGAAAATACTATGGAATTTGAATGAAAAAGCACACTGTGACGTCATAGAAAAAGTGACAAAATGTCATCCTTATTATTATATTTTTCTTAAATAAGTTACATACATACACAAACAGCCTATTACGTCCCACTGCTGGGCACAGGCCCTCAATCAACCGGAGGGGGTATGGAGCATACTCCACCACGCTGCTCCACTGCGGGTTGTTGGGGGTGGTTTTAAGTCTAATAGCCGGGACCAACGACTTAACGTGCCCTCCGAAGCACGGAATAATCTTACTTTTTCGGACAATCAGGCGATTCAAGCCTGAAAAGTCCTAACTAAGTCTTAACTAAGATAATGAAGAAAAAAGAAAACCTTTGTTGTCTCCTGTTCTGTCTTTATTTCTTCTTCTTTTACTTTTATCCCCTGTTGGGTGGGATGTAGGGCTCGAATAACAGGTTTCCGCTCCACGCGATCTTTTGAAGATGCTCCCATGACATGCCGTGAGTTTTCAAATCTCGGTCAATCGAACGTCGCCAGGGTACTATTTCAATTTGATGTACGTTGCGGAGTGTGTGATCACAAATATTTTGCAGCTTCATATTAGCTACGTAATGAACACCAAATTGTCGTTGTAATTTCAATTTACAATTGTAAGTTTTATCAAACAGACCCCAGGTCTCTTTGGGCCGCCCCTTTATTGTTTTTATACGCACCCACCGGGTCAGAGCTTATCGGGCCTGTCTTTATTTAGTAATCAAAATTTCATTATTCATTTTTGACCTAAGAAACAACTAAATTCTTAGAAAACTTAAGTCTGGCTTTTCTGTGAACTTCTCTTCATAGTTAAAAACACTTATTTATTTATTAATTCAGTATATTTAAGTCATCAATAATGTACAATGAACATTTAAAACAAAGTGCTTCGGGAGGCACGTTGTCACGTTCCCAATTATTCATACTGTGAAAAGTACGTACGTAGTCGTTACATGAGCCATGTCAGGGGCCTATGACGACTCAATAATAACCCTGACACTATGATTGATAGGGTTAGTTAAAGATCTTACAACATACACGATAGAAGAAGAATATTTTTTTTTATTCTTAAAAAAATATTTAAAAAATCTTCAATATAATTGCCTTCACCGACCTTCACCAGATCGTCGGTCCACCTTGTAGCGGGCCTACCCACTGAGCGTCGTCCGACACGTGGTCGCCATTCGAGAACCTTTCCGCCCCAGCGGCCATCGGTTCTCCTCGCTATGTGTCCTGCCCACTGTCATTTCAGATTGGCAATTCTCCGAGCTATGTCGGTGACTTTAGTTCTCCTGCGGATCCATACCCGATGATGACCCGAGATGCGGACCCAGAATATATATAGTCTCTTTTAACTTGGCCCATAGCACCACATCTGCCACTTCACTGTACTGACCCATATTCCTAACAAGGAAGCTTTGTAACCATCTGGCCGCCTCTATTGTTCACACAAATCTTTGCTTTACAGTTTAGTATTTAAGGCATACTTCCGTTTAGCAGTCAAGGATTTGTTTAACCATTATGATAAGCGGCCTTACATGGCCCATTTAGGTTTTACAGCAATACGTTAGGGATAATGTGTTAAGGTAATTGCTACCATGTGTGTTATGGTTTGTTAAGGAGGAGCGATGTTTTATTCAAATTCAAATTATTTATTTTCAGATTAATATCCATAATTATAAGTATAAGTGCATCTGATTAGATTAGATAAATTAAAATAAAATTATATATAAAATCAAATAAAATTAATATTATTAATAAAAATGAAATTACACGAAATAAAATAAAATACATTGGTGCCCCGAATGGGCACACAATTTATTTATGTGCAATTTGTTTATTTATGTGCCTTATCTGCAAGAAATGAGAACTGTTCTTTAAAAAAATAAAATTCGCAACACTAAAGTATATAAGTTACACCGTATACTGTTTACTTTAGTATAGTGTTTGATAGAATAAATTTATAGATTATTAATATGATGTTGATTTGTATTTAATATATGAGTACTTATAGACAAACTTTATAAGCGATTACGCGCATATAAACACATACAAAGGAATAATTATTGTGAAAGAAGTAATAATAATAATAATCGCCAATTGTGTCACATAACATTTAGAGTAAATTGTCCTAAGGGGCCTCTTCGTGTTTTTCAAGCTTCGGCCCCACGCACGCGTTCCAAAAGTTTGAGACTCCATAGGCCGGAGATATGGAAGCGACATACAAAAGATTACAATACAATACAATACAAATACACTTTACATAACATAAACTGCCTATATACGTCCCACTGCTGGGCACAGGCCTCCCCTCAATCAACCGGAGGGGGTATGGAGCATACTCCACCACGCTGCTCCACTGCGGGTTGGTGGAGGTGTTTTTACGGCTAATAGCCGGGACCAACGGCTTAACGTGCCCTCCGAAGCACGGAATCATCTTACTTTTTCGGACAATCAGGTGATTCAAGCCTGAAAAGTCCTTACCAAACAAAGGACAGTCTCACAAAGTGATTTCGACAATGTCCCCATCGGGAATCGAACCCGGACCTCCAGATCGTGAGCCTAACGCTCTAACCACTAGACCACGGAGGCTGTCCTGTGTGTGGAATACACTTTATTGCACCAAAATAAAAAGAAATAATTAGAAAAAGATTACCTTATATGGTAGAATCTACTTAATTTTTATAGATTATAATATATACAAAAATAGAATTTGTAAATCTCTCATAATCTTCGAAAAACATATTCATAAATACCTGCCTAGATCCATTCAAATTATTCCAAGAAATAATTATTTACTGTAAGATAAATCGAGAGTCTAAGCAACTGGATTACCTCTATATAAATAACAATTAAGTACCTACTTAAATGAAAATGAAATGATTCAAACACTCGAGGTTATAACCGTCTCTAAGAAAAGTCTGCAACGTCTATCTATTTACATTTTTATAACGTAAATCGACACTATTATTTATAATAATAACACATAACTTAAGTCCATGACTTTATGCCGATTGAGGTAGTCAAAGGCACATCCATCGCAAGATGAACTAAGAACCCATACCTTACCGAACTTTCTGTTAGACTAACGTGTTAGGTGGTAAGCCATATTGCCGTAAATAACGGTCGCCAACTGTGTTAGAGAACTGCTCATAAGAGAACATTGTTTACTTTAGAAAAGAAAGAAAATCGCCACGAAAATTATGTAAAAATTTGTCTCTCAAAAATTCATCGTAATGTGAACCCGGTTTTGAGTTGCTTAGGATTATAAGCAGCTTGGAATCAGGAAATCTCATCTTCTATCTTGTGGATTATGAGGTGTATTACCAAACCCTAGTGTCAAGTTTATTATTACAGGTTGTGAGAAGACGTTCTTTATGTAAAAAAATGCAATTCAAAGTGTAACTATTTTACCTACTGGATAAAGACATTTTTGAAATTTTGAATTACTGAGCCGTCGTAAGCCCCTGCCATGCCTCATGCAACGACTTTGCACGTTCGTCAGTATTGGTAAGTAGTAACCAGAACCAACGGCTTAACGTGCCTTCCAAAGCAAATAAAGTCTCCACCGGGATTCGAACCCGGGACCTCTGAATCGTGAATACAATGTTCAACCACTAGACCATGGAAGCCGTTAGTTGGAAATTAAGTTGCAATATTATTATCATGAGAAAATCCAAATTTACGATGATAGATCGGAAACTTCCTGATAGACATACTTGGTTTGAAGCCTTCAGCCTCTTTCACCGGATCAATAGATGTAGATAAGGAAAAATTATGTCTGAACAAGCTAGATAGACCGGAATAGATTAGGTCACTCGTATAAGCTTCTCATAGTTTGGTCGCGAATATTGCTTAAAATTTTATCTTATTGTTCCGTTTACTCTACTTATTATGATCTGTGTGTATTTTTAATATGATTTAAGTGCAATAAAGAGTTTTTGTATTGTATTATCTTTTACGGCCACCATAATTATTTGATTTGACCAAAAATATGACATTTAGAGGTATTCGACGGCATTGTTTTTAACAACGGCTTCCTAGTGAGCCAATAGCAATTATTACAGCCGAGAGTTAGATCTGTGTGTTATTATGGGGTTTGAGCGCGGACATATCATACAAATTACTTTGTGATCCCTAGTTTGGTTAGAACATTATCCGTTTAGCAGTCAAGGCTTTGTTTAACCATTATGATAAGCGGCGTGTTACCTTACATGGCCTTTAGGTTTTACAGCAAGACGTTAGGGATAATGTGTTAAGGTAATTGCTACCATGTGTTCTTCACGTTATGGTTTGTTAAGGAGGAGCGATGTTTTATTCAAATTCAAATTATTTATTTTCAGATTAATATCCATAATTATAAGTATAAGTACATCAGATTAGATTAGATAAATTAAAATTAAATTATATATAAAATCAAATAAAATTAATATTATTAATAAAAATTAAATTACACGAAATAAAATAAAATACATTGGTGCCCCGAATGGGCACACAATTTATTTATGTGCAATTTGTTTATTTATGTGCCTTATCTGAAAGAAATGAGAACTGTTCTTTAAAAAAATAAAATTCGCAACTCTAAAGTATATAAGTTACACCGTATACTGTTTACTTTTGAGCGCGGACATATCATACAAATTACTTTGTGATCCCTAGTTTGGTTAGGACATTACAGGGTGATCACCTGATAGTCCGAAAGTAAGATGATCCGTGCTTCGGAAGGCACGTTAAGCCGTTGGTCCCGGCTACTAATTACCGATGTAAGTAAGTAGTCGTTACATGAGTGTCAGGGGCCTTTGACGGCTCAATAATAACCCTGATACCAGGGTTGATGGGGTTGGTAATCCACCTTACAACTCACACGATAGAAGAAGATAATAAAAATAAAAGAAAGAGAAATAATCATTATTTTAATGCAACAAGTGCTTAACGTGCCCTAAGAAACACGAAAAAGTCCTTACCAAACAAAGGACAGTAAACACACCTCTAACAACCCGCAGTATAGCGGTGTAGCAAGAGAGGTATTTTTATTTTTTTTAAAGAACGGCCCTGTGCCGAGGTTTTTCTTGTAGCTTCTTTTCCCCGGCTATACAGGTTGTGAGAAGCCGCAGTAGTTTTAGGCGGATGCGACGTTCGTTATGTAACAATTGACGATTCAAAGTGTAACTATGTTACCTACTGAATAAAGATATTTTTGAATTTGAATTTGAGGTGAAGTATGCTCCTTATCCCCTCCGGTTGATTGAAAAGAGACTTGTGCCTAGCAGCGGGACGTATACAGGGTGTTAGTGATATCGTAACGAATACTCAGAGGGATGATTCAGACCATGATTCTGAGTTAATATCAAGTGGAATTTTCCGTCGCAAAATTCATGTTATTTTTTTAGTTATTTAATTATTTTCAATTCTATACTTTTGCGATGGAAAATTCCACTTGATATTACCTCAGAATAATCAACTGAATCATCCCTCTCAGTATTCGTTAAGATGTCACTTACACCCCATACAAGTACATACAGTAGCCATACAAGTAGGTATGAGTGTTAGTGACACTGTAACGAATACTGAAAGGGATGATTCAGACCATAATTCTGAGTCGATATCAAGTGGAATTTCCTGTCGGAGAAGAAGTCGGATTATTTTCCGTTCCATACTTTTGCGACGGAAAATTCCACTTGATATCAACTCAGAATTATGGCCTGAATCATTCCTCAAAGTTTTCGTTACGATGTCACTAACACCCTGTATAGTCTATTCAAATTCAAATTCAAAAATGTATGTGTATTATATTCATGTAGCATAAGACTGAGTAAAGAATCTTCAATTTTAATTAGGTTTTTTTTATTCAATGTGGAAATATTTTTTTTATTTCTTTCTTATTAAGTATACTTCTTTTTTTACCGACTTCAAAAAAAGGAGGAGGTTCTCAATTCGACCGTATTTTTTTATGTTTGTTCGGGCATAACTTCGTCGTATAAGAACCGATTTTGATAATTCTTATTTTATTCAACAAACACAAGAAAGATAAACAAAATGTTGTCCAACAAATGTTATTGTTGGCCTATGCCCAGCAGTGGGCGTCATACGGCTGATGATGAAAATTTTGTTATTGTTGTTGAGAGCATTTATGCTGATGTCTCGTTAAAGTAACATGACCATCGATATACAGCTCAATACTTCGCGCAATTACTATTTATCAATCAATCATCAACTACTATTTATAATGAGTTCTATTTCCTCCGTCTTCTTTTGAAGGCACAACCTTACAAAATTTAAAGTCCCCTCAAAAAACGGATTTGCAATACCTACATGATAAAGAACATTCGGTAGCCTCAAACATTCAAATTGATTTTCTTATTTACACGAGATAATAGCCTACTCGTCCCGAATCCCCGATCTGATCAAATTAACAGGTTCTACATATCAGAATATTAATGGTTACGTCTGATAAACCCGGTCGGCGAGGTGCAAAATCTAGATTATTCTAGATTAAAGCTCGCTCGTTTCAACTGCCGTACTTCTGGTTTGCGACAAATATTGTAAAATATACGTAACACGCTACCAGTGATTGCGGACAGCAACACGGAACAATTATTTTCCCACTCAATAATCTATTAAATAGTCACTGTTGTCCTGTTCATTGGCTTGCTTCTCAAACGGGAAGCGCCGGTTCGAACCCCAATGCCAGATTTGCACCAGTATTAATTTATCTCAGGTGAAGTTTTCACTAAAACATATATATCATATACTCGTTCTTCTTTTCAATGTTTTAAATAATCCCTCATCGCCACGATACCTGCGGGAGCGTTTCACGTATTTCGCCTCATCTGGTCGCACTCACCGTCCCCTTTACAACCTGCACCTGAAAACTCCCCCCTATTCTACGCAAATGTACGGTGACTCTTTTACCGTGCAGGCCGTCAAACTGTGGAACGCGCTACCCAGGGTCACTCGGGAATGTGACACGGTGGGTAGTTTTAAAAGGAACTTGAAGATTATTATTTGAGTCTTGCTTGAGTTGCATTAGCTGTTTTTGTATGCATTTACTTATTTATTTAGGTATATATATATTGTATTTAGTGTGTATATTTATAAACCAATATAGAAAGTATATAATATGTTTATAATATATTTATGAAATATATATTATATAATTTTTTTTAATGTGGTGTGTAGGTTAATATTTTGTTTTATATTAGTATAAGTAATTAAGTAATTACTAAATATTTTGTACGCGTATGTATGTCTATCTATATAATATTATACGTTGAAAGTCTCTCTTGTCACGTAGGTCAGCTGGAAGAAATCTCTTTGTTTAGAGATAAGCTTGCCTGTACTATCAGTTTTCTTTGTATGTTTCTTGTGTCTGTTTTATTGTGTACAAACAAATAAATAAATAAATAAATAAAACAGTTGGCTCGACCGTTTTAGATGGCGATACGGCTCGCCACCTACCACGGTGGCTTAACAGACAGCGCAGTAAGGTGTAGGTACTTAGTTCATAGGGATGTACGGTCACGAGCATTAATATGTATACATACACATTGGTACCATGTCACATTAACTTTTTTGACAAATTGAAATGTAAGTCTAAATTTCAAATATGTTAGTGCGACAGAGTCCTAAAGTGGGTACATTATATTGCTCATGACTGTACTTCTAACTACCCGAATGTACTGTTACAACTAAGTAGGGTGTTTATTCCTTCAATATGTCCTTAACTGAAATTGAATCTATCTCAACCAACATCACTCTTTATAATCGTACAGTTCGTAATAGACTCTTCTTCATCCCATAATCTCTTTATTATGGGTATCCAATCGAGTTGGGTCAAGCGCATTGCGGTTATTGAGGGATTGGTAATTTTCCAAACCAATGGTACGGGCCACATATTTAATCTACCTAGCCTATCATGCCGGGATTAAAATTAAACGGAGTGTGTTTGAATCAATCCTGTAACACGATGCAACCCACAGTTTTCAATGTGATTGGATTTGTGTTTCTTGTATGTATTTTCTTTTATGGAGTTAGGCGGCCTCGGCGGTCTAGTGGTTGAGCTCACAATCCGTAGGTTCCGGATTCGAATCCCGATGATAACAAAGTCGCAAAAATCACTTGTGTTCCTAGTCTAGTTAGGACTATTTGGGACATTACAGGTAGATCACCTGACTGTACCAAGTCCGTGCTTCAGAGTGCACATAAAGCAATTGGTTCCAGTTACTATTACTCGTACTTAGTGATTTAAATACGTAGTTGTAACATGAATTATTTTATGTGCAATTGGCGGATCAGTATTTTTTATTTATTTAAAACTTATACAACCTTATAAACTAAAACATATCATTAAACCCCAAAGGGTTTTGTCTTGATGCACATTCCGTTTTGAAATTACTAACAATATATTACATACTTAAACTAAAATTATTATGAACTATGATATCAGGGTTGATGGAGTGGAATTGAAAGAAACTAATTTCAAGATGCATGTGACGATATAACATTAATCACGAAATAGACGAAAGAGGTTGGAAAGACCCTAAAACATTTTGTCTACTACACTACTCCAGCAAACAGATAACTCTTAAATTCCAGAGCCACTTTACCGGCATTGTATACTTTATATGATACTCTGCAATTATCATTACTTCTCGTTAGTTACTACTTACCAAAGATTCTTTGATAAATAGCCGGTTATACTAAGGTTTTTAGCCTACCTGTGATAAGAAGGGATCCTTGCGCGATAGTAGACATTAGACTATTGACAAATAGTCTTGATGAAATAATTTCTGATACCAGCCAATATATTCAGTTTCGAATATTATTATTATTTCGAATATTTCAAATATTTCGAATATCACAGGAAAGGCAATGTTTTCACGAGTAATTAGCAATGTGCTTGACCTATATTTTGTCCATTTCCGTAATGAATTCGAATTCTAAATTCACTTGGTAATGAAGTACCTAGTGAAGTGCCAAGTAATGAACTTAATGTACGAGAATAATTATATTCCACCGTATATTCATTTACCCAGAACAGAACTCAAATTAGATTTTGCTGGTAACAACAGTAATATTGTGAAAACACTGAATATTGAGCCACTAATGAACAAAGCTTTTCTATCAGTTTCAGTGAAATTAAATGAAATGATTTATTGTATAGATCATGTCACTAGAAAAGCAGATAGACAACTGTAGTTGAAACCTCCGATATAACCCTACCTTAGCGAGTGTATACAGTTTTAGTAATTTAAATCATAACTACAACACACACAAAACACTTCAAGTGCTAGAAATCTGCAATCAGAAACATTTATTCAACGTTATTATCATAGATAAACTTGTTGAATGTCAATGTAACATTTTTTGAATTTACGTCATTGCGAAATGGGAGAAGAAATGACAAGAAACTGCAACAGCAACACATCTTTTAAGTGAATGAGGGTATAGGGTAGGAACACATTTAATACCAGACATTTTTATCATTTAGGTAATCATTAATCTTATAATAAGGATTTTTTACATTATTTTATCTATGTCACAATGTAAGAAAAGTAAAAGGTTTAAATCTAGTACAGTTTCTCTAATATTGTTTGAAGCGCTTACTAGAAGAGTCAGTAGAAGTTTATGTCTACTAGGAGCGTAAAAAAATATAGAACTCGTTTAGATGCTTGTCTTCTTGGACATGTCGTAAACGTCGACAGAGTATGAGTTTCGAATTAAGAACGTGAATTATGTCGAGGTCACGAAAAAAGGGGTAAAATTGTTCCAAATTCAAAAAATCACACGTGTTTTGTTAAACAAAAATTCAGAAGTATTTCGTCTTTAGAGTTCAGAAACTCAAAAAGAAAAAAGAACACTTATAGGATCACTTTAGTGTCCGTCCGTCTGCCTATCAAGACCTTTGTCTCCGGAAACGCGTAGAGATGTCAAGTTGAAATTAAAAATGCTTATATTTTTTTATGAGAAATATAAGTTATGGGAATCAAAAACTTAAGAATATACAGAACGTGCTCTTTATTTTAAATAAATAACTATCAATACAGAGCTAACAAGCAATAGTTCAGTCTGCTATAAAATCTCACATCGACATAATACTCGTACGAAAAGGTCGACAATAATAACTGGGCATTGTAACAAAGATGAATAGGGCTGTCGCAAAAATGATTGGGATTCTAATTCTTCCTTTATTATCTGTCTGTAATTTGTACAAATATAATTTATTACCTGTACCATTTTAATTGCCTACCGAAAACGTTTTAATTAACTCATAGATATTATTATAGGCAAAAAGCCGTTATGCTAAAACGTGTAAGGTTTAAGAAGCCTCATTTACAAGTTTATAAGTAAAATATCAAGTATATTTAATTTCACATATTTTCGTTTAAAGTGGTAACTTTTATTATCAAAGCTATTAATTTGTTATCAGTAGGTAACGGTTCTATAACATAAAAGTCCTCATAAATAATCTGTTTACTTACTTGATAAACTGGCTGAGACACTATTGTGGACCCAACAAATAAAGGGTGTTAGGACATCCTAACGAAACCTTTTTGGGGTGTTTCAGACTGTGATTCTGAGTTGATATCAAGTGGAATTTTCCGTCGCAAAAGTATGGAACTGAAAATAATAAAAAAACACAAAAAAATTCATGAATTTTCCGACAGCAAATTCCACTTGATATCAACTCAGAATCATGGTCTGACTTTTCCCCCCTCTGCTGCGCATCATTCCAAGTATGTCGTAGGGATTGTGAACTCTCCAACATAATGACCTACGTATACTATAGCCTCCGCAGTCTAGCGATTAGAGCATCAGGCTCACAATCTGGAGGTCCGGATTCGTTCTCCGATGAGGACATTGCCGAAAATCACTTTGTTAGACTGTCCTTTGTTTGGTAAGGTCTTTTCAGGCTTGAATCACCTGGTTGTCTGAAAAAGTTAAACGAGTAAGTGTTTCGGAGGCACGTTAAGCCGTTGGTCCCGGCTATTAGCCGTAACAACACCTTTACCAATCTATAGTAGAGCAGCGTGGTGGAGTATGCTCCATACTCTCTCTGGTTGAATGAGGGGGGGCCTGTGTAGTAGGACGTATATAGTTTGTGTATGTTATGGGCTATTAACCAGTCACTATATGGCTAATCGAATCCATTTTAGGACTTTATATCCAAAGTTTCTGCTCGTGGTAGACTTACGAAACAAAATTTTGTGGGTGTAAAAGGTTGAGGTGGAAGAGGAACGTCTAGGCAGGAGGTTTAAAAAGGCGACATCGATGTAATTCATCTAAAAAAGTAATTTTGCAATTTGACATTTGCGCATATAAAAGTAAGCACACAAACGAAAGTCAAATAGCAATATTGCTTTTTAGATGAATTACATCGACGTGGCTTTTTTAGACGACCAGATCCAGGATGTCTTAAAGAAAAGCCAGGTCAAGAGTATTCTAAACCGGCATGCATGAAGTCTTTGATGAGAGTGGAAGAAGTGAGAGTGGTGTGTCAGGAAAGTAGTAAGTCGAATTCCGTGGTCTATTTCTGCCCCAACGGGACTATACCTATCTACCCATGCTATGTGTCTATGATGGAAAGTTATATTTGGTAACTAATAATGAGACGTCACTTTGTAGTTAAATCTTTTTCATAAGTCTACTTTCAATCAATCTCTCTACATGTTCGAACAATCTAAGCGTCGCTTTCTCAATTCACTTCATAAATACAAATTCAAGTACTATCAAAAGTTATAATAGCGACATAGCTCTCATCCCTAAGCCAAACTAATTTCCTGGTTGCCACGATCCGCGGGGCACAATAATACTCAGCACAATGGCACAAGTAGCACAACTCTAGTTGGCATTATGGTACAGTTAGTATGGTACAGTTGATATGGTACAGTTGGTATTATCCAGTATTGTGCCAGAAAAACGCGCGGAAAATTGAAGAAATTTTTAAATTAAGTTTGGTTGAAGAGCTTCGTTGGAGTTCAAAATGACAGTTATGTAGTTGTATATTGGGTTCAAATTCAAATACAGCTTTATTCAGTAGGTTACATTACATTTTGAATCGTCATTTTTTACATAACAAACGACTCACCCGCCTAAAACTACTGCAGCTTCTCACAACCTGTATAGCCAGGGAAAAGAAGCTGCAACGAAAACCCCGGCACAGGGCCCTGGACGTTCTTTAAAAATGTTTAAATTATTGTTATATAATTCAGTTATTTGGCTGCCTAAAATAAAAGTAAAAATCTGCAATCTGTTGGTATTATGAAATAAGCATCACGCTAAGTTTTTAGATCTTTCTGTAGTATCAGGTCATGCCAAAGACCTAAAATGCTAAATGTAGATTAAAAATTGTGTTTGAAGATGCAGTGATCAATCATAAAAAGATATAACGGTTGGTTAAGCACCATTAAGTTTGTATTTATTTAATTATTAAAATTAAATATGTGTGTTCTGATTGCTTCGAGTAAAAACATTTGAGATTCCCGCTGTTTGTGCACGGCGCTCGCTTGACCGTGAGTAGCGAGTGTTGCTGGATGGCTCGCAGAGGTGGCGCTAGTTACACCATTTTCCAATGAAAAACTGCGTGCTGATTGGTCGTGATCGACGCGGCCCCCTCTCGAATTGTTCGTCGGCTTCATGGCGGCTGCATAATTTTTAGCTCCGTCAAATAAATAAATATTTTTAGTGTTCTTTGACTAAAAAACCCACCGGATTTCTTTCAAATAACTTTATAAACTTGTGCTCGTGTGTGTAAAGTGTTATTATACGAGGTACCTCGCAATCTTCCTGACTTTTTCGTCACCGACTTCCACGCTGTGACTCGCTGTGACTGTGCGACGAGTTTTCTTTAAAATTACTTTGAAGAGGAGTCGAATCTTCGCCTCCTGCAGCTAGAAGGCGGCACTTTGTCAAAGCAGGTGAGTGAGTGGCTTTGTACTTGCACGGGAGTCTGTTTGTGTTACTTGAAGCAATCCACATAATCTTAAAATTTTTACTAGGGTAAATCACCCATCCAAGATTGGGCTATTTACACGCCCTTTCATAATTTGGTCCTTTCGAGCAGGATTAGGGATCCAGTGCGAATCTTAATCCTTATAGTAGTTGAATGGTCGCTGATAGGTATTTATTTACGTAATTATTGGTAAAAATATCTCATAGTAACTTTCCTACGTACGCCATCTTTTCTTTTCCATTTACCTACATAATTTATTATTTCAATATAATAGGTAATATGATAAATGTATAACTCGTCAACTTACTAAGTGCTTAAAGTTTAATATTTGTTGTTTTTTTCTATTGGAATTGCATAAAACTTAATAACCTTCAAAAATGTCGAAACCCGGGGATAGTACAACTCACAGTTCTCCGGATAATCTTCTTGCCTGTTTAACTGCGAAAAAAGAACGTCTTTTTGCACGTATTAACGAGTTGTATGGTTTAGCTTCAAAAATTTCTAATTTCGCGTCTCGAGATAATGAACGTTTCATGGCTCAGTCCGAGATTATTGATGACATGCGCGGTCAGTTTGAAAAAATAATTGACGATATAAATGACATTCAGTTAACTTCAAACCCTAAATACAAGGTTGATTATCAACCTTTGACTGCATTTGAAGATTTGTATTTGAAGGTAAGGCGCACTCGAAATAATATTATCGAGTCGTCGCGGTCTGTTCCGTCGTCTCATAACAGCGATATGAATACCAAACTCAATATTAAATTGCCTCCGATCGAGCTACCGAGCTTTAACGGACAGACAGAGAACTGGCCAAAGTTTTACGAATCTTTCAAAGCGAACATTCATAATAACAACCAACTGACTGACTCGCAGCGTGTGCAGTATTTAATAGGTAAACTTACACACGATGCGCTCAAGATTTCCGCCGGTATTGTGCCGTCGGGCGAGACTTATACTATCATTTGGGATAGTTTAGTGGAAAAATATCAAGATAAGCGCGCATTAGGCACGCATTATTTGAATAATATTTTAGATGTGAAGAGCTGTAATAATACGCCCGGCAGCCTCGACTCATTTGTTGAACGGTATTCTGCCTCTGTATTGGCTTTGAAACAGTTAGGTATTGACGATCTTACCGATTTTATTCTTTTACATTGCGCTTTAAGAAAAATCGATTCTCAAACCGTTCAGGCCTTTGAATTGTCTGTTAGAGACAAAACGATTCCTTCATATAAGGATTTGATTTCATTCATTAGAGATCAAGTTAAAATATTAGAACGATCTAACTTAATTAATTCCAACTCGCATCGTTTATTCACTAATACAGCGAATGTAAACAAAGCATCAACTTCAAAGCGCTTAGTTACGAAGTCTTTCGCCGCGTGTAATGAAAATATTTCAAACACGCAACACTGTATTTTTTGCAGTGATTCAAATCACACTGTGAATAATTGCTCACAGTTTAAAAATTTGACTTCGCCGCAAGTTCGGTTTGAATTCATCAAGTCGAAGCATGCGTGTGTAAACTGTCTTAGTGGTTTACATACAGTTACTGCTTGTAAATCGATAGGTGTTTGCGATTTGTGTAAAAAGCGCCATCACACATTTTTACATTTTGACAATAAGAAATCGGGTACTTACACTCATGTGTCCCAAAGTTTACCTATACCTACGGGTAAGGGGTCATTGACCGCTGACGTGACGCCGGAGAACAAAATGTCTAGCGCGAGTCCGATCACTAGCACAGCTGATTGCCGCGTACCTTATGTACCTACGCATGCACCGCCGCAGTCGCTCGCGCTGTCGCCTCCTGCGCCGCCGCCGCCGTCCGCGCCACCGCTTCGTGACCCGACGTTGTCTTTTAATGCTGAAATAAAGCCTAATTCTACAATTTTATTATCGACGGCGCAAGTTTATGCCAAGCCGAAGAATGGTGATGGTATTAATAATAAAAGGATAATACGTTGTCTAATCGATAATGGTTCGCAGAACAATCTTATTACGACCGACTGCTGCAAAGCGCTTAATTTGCCAATAATTCCTTTAAGTAATTCTTTTGTTAAAGGAATTGGTTCCGCCTCTCGGCCCATACTGGGGTACGTCTACGTGGACATTGAGTCCCGCGTATACCCAAATAATAAATACGCGATTCATGCTTTGGTCGTGGATTGTATAACCGATCAGTTGCCTGCTCACTATATAGCCAAGGGTGAGAATATGAGCTACTTAGAGGGATTGCCCCTAGCGGATATGACATGGAACATACCCGGAAACATTGACGTTGTCTTGGGTGCACAACTGTTTCCTTATATTTATTTGGGCAACAGGGTCGACTCGGGGACAAATGCGCCTCCCGCTGTGATGACCGCATTTGGATATGTACTTATGGGTGACTATCCCACTAATGCTATTAATACATCGATGTCATTCTCCGCGCTTGCGCTTAATGATTTAGTTCAAAAGTTTTGGCAGTTAGAAGAAGTCCCTGGCTTAAAATATTTAAGTCCAGAAGAGACTCAGTGTGAGAACATCTTCCTAGCCTCTGTGTCACGAGCTGATGATGGCAGATACTGTGTCCCGTTGCCTTTCTCTAAGGATCCGAGTGACCTTGGAAATTCACGCGCTGTGGCACAGCGTCGTTTTATGGCCTTAGAGCGAAAATTTAAACAGTCACCCGATTTACAGGGAAACTATAATAAGGTAATCGGTGAATATATCGACAAAAGCTACTTATCTGAAGTTGCGCAGGCTGATATAGTTGATGATGGTTATTACATACCGCATCACGCCGTGATTCGGCCAGACAAGCCCATGCCTAGGGTTGTGCTTGACGCCAGCGCTAAAACTCACACAGGGTTGTCACTGAATGATATTCTTCATACTGGCCCAAACTTACAGGCTGATCTTACGCTACTGTTGCTGGATTTTCGCTTATTCCCGGTAGCCATAACTGCCGACATAACACAAATGTATTTACAAATTCAGGTGCCTGATGAACATCGTAAATATTTAAGAATCTTATTTCGATTTACGAGTAATGATATTTTGCGCACCTATCAGTTCAATCGTGTTCCATTTGGACTGAAGTCTAGTCCATACTTAGCCATGCGAACTGTTCGCCAATTGGCCAATGACATGAGACCACATTTTCCGGACGCTGCTCAAGTAGCTGAGTCCAAATTATATATGGATGACTTGGTCCATAGTGTACCAGATGATGACTGTGCCGCTCTTCTTGCACGAGAATTGATCTCACTATTTAAGTCTGGTGCCTTTGATCTGGTGAAATGGAACAGCAATTCACCTTCTGTACTCGAGAACTTACCCGAGTCTCATCGTAGCCAGGTGGATTTTACTGACGGCTCTAGCAGTGCCTCTAAGGTGTTGGGTCTTTCTTGGGAACCATGTGATGACATTTTCTTCTTCACGACCTCTGATGTCCAGGAAAAGTGTACTAAGCGGAGCATACTTTCCATGGTCGCACGTTTATTTGACGTTCTTGGCCTCGTAGGTCCGGTGATTTTATATGCCAAATTACTCATTAAAGAGCTATGGCTATGTGACATTGGTTGGGATGAAACTCCCCCGGATGGTATTATTCAAAGATTCTCTGCTCTGAGGCAAGAATTTCCTCTTCTTGCGACTTTGAAAATCCCACGTCATGTTGGTGTTCTCAACGATTCCACTGTTGTTCTCGTCGCGTTTTGCGATGCTAGCATGAACGGGTATGGTTGTGTCATATATTTACATTCCACTGACGCAAATGGAAAAATCATAGTAAGATTGTTGTGTGCCAAGTCTAAGGTGTCCCCCACCAAGGTAACCACACTCGCTCGTTTGGAGTTGTGTGCTGCAGTATTGATGTCCAAGTTAGTACGGACTGTCCATAATACTTACGGATCTCGGATCTCTATTGCAGGGATCTATGCTTTTTCTGATTCCACCATTGCGCTCTCCTGGATTCATTCGTCACCGCATCGTTGGTCGGTGTTCGTTAGCAACCGAGTAGCTCAATGTCAGGAAAACTTGCCACCGAATAATTTCTACCATATAGCTGGCAAAGAAAATCCGAGTGATTGTTTGTCGCGAGGCATGTTGCCTTCCCAACTCATATCACATAAGTTGTGGTGGAAGGGTCCGGAGTGGATTCGGAAGCCTTGCGAGGAATGGCCTGTGAAGCCCTTTGTTCCTTGTATATCAGGAGACATACCCGAACACAAGATAAATGTGTTGACTGCAACTGTTCATTGTGAACAATCGGTTCTCAATTCTCTGGCTAGACGTGTATCCACATGGGATAAATTGTTAAGGATTGTTGTTTATGTCCTCAAATTTATTAAAAAGATCAAATCTTCAAGTGTTGTCGAAAATCTTTTAACTGCTGAAAGAATGATAGTCTCTTCTGTTCAAGAAGCGTATTTCAAAGATGACATAATTGCTCTTCAAAAAGGTAAACAACCTTCAAAAAAGTTACAGAACTTATCTGTCTTTCTCGACCAAGTTGGCATATTACGCGTTGGTGGTCGAATTTCAAAATCGGATTTACCATTTGAGGCTAAGCATCCGGCTTTGCTTCCTAAACACGACCATGTCGTGGACTTGATAATTAATCACTATCATGTGATGAATTGCCATACAGGCCCAGGACTTCTTATGTCCATTTTGCGGCAAAGATTTTGGATACTTGATGCCAGAACTGTCATTAGGGCTCAAGTGCGGAAATGTAACTCTTGCTTTCGCGTTAATCCATCTCACCCTACGCCTATGATGGCAGACCTTCCGCCTTTTCGTATAACGGAAACAAAGGCCTTTGTACATACAGGGGTTGATTACGCAGGTCCACTTAAAATAACGATCACTCGTCGTAGGGGTCAACGTTCTCAAAAGGCTTATATCTGCCTATTCGTGTGCCTTGTAACTAAAGCTACACACGTTGAATTGGTCTCCGATCTGACTACGAATGCCTTTTTGGCAGCATTCAACCGATTTATTTCTCGCCGTGGTCCTGTGTCGTTCTTGTACTCCGATAATGGAACCAATTTTATTGGTGCAAAGGCTCAACTGGATGATCTTTACAAGTTCTTAATTGGCTCTGCATTTAATCCTGTTTTGAAGCAAGAGCTTATTAAGCATCGCATTGAATGGAAAATGATTCCACCTCACTCTCCTCATTTTGGAGGTATGTGGGAGTCTAATATAAAGAGTCTAAAAACTCACTTGTATAGGGTTATTGGTTCCCAAATTCTCACTTATGAGGAATTACAAACCGTTTTGGTGCAAATTGAGTGCATTATGAACTCACGGCCGCTCACGGTCGTATCCTCTGACCCGTATCCGGAAATAATCACACCCGCACATTTCTTAATGTCGACACCCTTGCAGTATTTACCTGCTACGGATTTGACCGACGTGCGCATTAGTCTTTCTGACCGTAAACAATTACTTGATAATATGGTTCAGTCCTTCTGGAAAAAGTGGCATTTAGAATATCTGCATACGCTGCAAGTCAGGCAGAAGTGGACTAAACCAGATCATCCAATTGCTATTGGAACGGTTGTACTTGTTGGGCGTGATGATGCTCCTCCGTTAAGTTGGCCATTAGGCGTAATCACGGAAGTTCATCCTGGTTCGGACAAAATCGTTCGTGTAGCGACGGTTAAAACAAAATTCGGAATATTTAAACGTCCTATTGTTAAGTTATATCCAATTCCAACTCAATAATTAAATCTACATTACTTATAGTAGTATATATATTTAATATAACATAATTTAGCCTTTAAAAACCTCAACATTCTCTGTTAACTTGCCACCAAAATTATTTTATCTTCAATGTTTCTTGAAAGTTCTGCGACCTTTCAACCCGGGGAGCATGGTTAAGCACCATTAAGTTTGTATTTATTTAATTATTAAAATTAAATATGTGTGTTCTGATTGCTTCGAGTAAAAACATTTGAGATTCCCGCTGTTTGTGCACGGCGCTCGCTTGACCGTGAGTAGCGAGTGTTGCTGGATGGCTCGCAGAGGTGGCGCTAGTTACACCATTTTCCAATGAAAAACTGCGTGCTGATTGGTCGTGATCGACGCGGCCCCCTCTCGAATTGTTCGTCGGCTTCATGGCGGCTGCATAATTTTTAGCTCCGTCAAATAAATAAATATTTTTAGTGTTCTTTGACTAAAAAACCCACCGGATTTCTTTCAAATAACTTTATAAACTTGTGCTCGTGTGTGTAAAGTGTTATTATACGAGGTACCTCGCAATCTTCCTGACTTTTTCGTCACCGACTTCCACGCTGTGACTCGCTGTGACTGTGCGACGAGTTTTCTTTAAAATTACTTTGAAGAGGAGTCGAATCTTCGCCTCCTGCAGCTAGAAGGCGGCACTTTGTCAAAGCAGGTGAGTGAGTGGCTTTGTACTTGCACGGGAGTCTGTTTGTGTTACTTGAAGCAATCCACATAATCTTAAAATTTTTACTAGGGTAAATCACCCATCCAAGATTGGGCTATTTACACGCCCTTTCAACGGTAAAGCGCTGTTATAAGTATAATTTCAGTAGAATTTTCTGAGAAGAAATAGAAGGTGACCTGCTTTGTACGTATATAAACGTAAACAGATTATATACGTCCTACAGCTGGGCACAGGCTTCTCCTTAATCAACCGAAGGGGATATGGAGCATACTCCATCACGCTGCTCCATTGCGGGTTGGTGGGGGTGTTTTTACGGTTAAAAATTAATGCACCTTACGAATCATTTTTTTTTCGATCAATCAGGTAATTCAAGCTTGCAATGTTCATGCCAATCAAAGGACAAGCTCACAAAATGATTTTGACAATGTCCCCATCGAGAATCGAACCCGGACTTCCAGACCGTGAGCATAACGCGACTATCACCTAGACCACAGCTGTTGTTTAGGTATATGAAGTTACATAAAATATCTTATGGATATGTTTATACGGTGATCAACAGATTATATTTTTATAGCGCCATCTGTAGAAACCAGGTGAAACTACTAAGTCGAACGGTTGCGTCTCTTCAATGGTAAGTTTCAACCCTCAATCTGTACAGGGAGGGTACGGACCCTCGTTCTCTAGCAAAACCTTTCTTAACTTACAATAACAGTACTCCGGAAAATCTCTAGATGGCGTTAGTTGTTATAAAGAATGGAAGTAGTTGACTACACAATACAAGTGCTACGGTTCGTAGCGGGTATGTAGCAGCGTAGCTCGTAGCAGAAGTTACTTCATGCTTAATCATTTTTTTATCTACAAAACTCATTTCATCTGTTGTTATAAAATATTTTATTAGCACAACACTCAATATTATCTCATACTAACCTAGCAGTATTATATAATTAATAATTATCATTGAATAAATGAATTAACAAAATTTGATAATATGAGCATCTATTGATTTAATGAATATTATCTGTTTTTTATGTACTGTTTATATTAGGTACTTATTGCATACACATTACACATTTAAAGATGAAAATATAAAAGTTTGAGTGGGAAGAACGATATTATCTTTGTGACTTGTCACAGTTATAAATCATACTTAATTTATAAATATTATTACATAAGTATTCTAAGCTAAGTAGATAATCTTCACTTTATCCTAGGTGAGTGAAAGCAAGTGTGCCGAGCGAGTGTCGGAACCAAGCAAATAGAAACAAGAGGTGAGCGATTCCAGACATTTTATCTCGCGAAAACTTATGTTGGAGCTTGACTTCAGCTTTCTTCGCTTCAGGTTCTTTAAAAGGGCTAATAGATTTTCTTACTGCAAGCAACTAAACGACAAATCTATATAATTGCAGAACTTTTTTATCGTCACTGGAAAGATAAAAAATTTCGGTATCAAAAAGCCTTTTTTACTTTTAATCTTTCGAACGGCGGAACGCGGATCTCGACCAGACACAATGTAAAATCTATTGTGTCTGGTATCTCGGCATATGAGAGGTTAATCCAACTTAACTGACGTGAACGTAAATTTCTTTTTTAATTTTTATGTCCAGCAAGACATAATCACAGGCCTAATTCAATGATTATCGAATTTGTTTTGGAATTCATGTTTGGATCATAAATAATTATTACGTGCTCGGCGATGGAGGAAAACATCGTGAAGAAACCCACATTCCGGAGAAATGTATTTCGGAGGTATGTGACCTAACCTATGTTGGGCTGGTTTTCCCTTCGCGGGTTGGAAGGTCAGACAGGCAGCCGCTTCTATAAAAAAATGGACCTGTCAAATCTTCAGGTTAGGTAAGTGGATCCTAGGGAGATGATGATGATGATTAATTTTGTTGTTTTGTGCTTTGAATGACGTTCATTATTATTATTGGCACATCGATCCTTAAAAGTGACGTCCCTTAAAGGTAAATAAAAAAATGCATACGTAATTTCACTTAATAATATGATTAGTTAGTCCATAATCCGATGCTCATGATCAGCTTAGTGAAATCCAAGATTAAACCTATAAAAGGCTCTAAAAAAACATGTTAATGCAAGCAAGAGAACGAATTCGTTTTATTCTGTATTATCAGAACCAGGGTTAATGTTTTGGAACAGATAAGGGTACGTTTGATAGCGAAGATTTATGAACTCTGAATGTTTGAAAAAACTTTTATTATATTCTGACGAGTTCTTAGGCTTGTGACTACGAGCATTAAAGTAATAATATTATACATACACATTAGTACCATGTCACATTAACTTTTTTGACATATGAAACTCTATGGCTCACTTAATGTCAAATTTGTTAGTGTGGCAGAGTTCTAAGGATGCAATTGCTCATGACTGCACAGTGTAACTGATTAGTTTCTTTAGACCTAGCTACCTGAATACCTATAGCACTTAATAAATACATATTTATTAGTTATTGTTAAGGCCCGCCTCGACCGCTCTGCCGACGCTCTCCTCTCGCTCCAGTCCCGCAGGGAAGAGTCGCTGCCGCAGCTTCTTATGCCGATGAGACAGGTGGTTTGGGGTTCTTCATAAAGTAAAAGCGCCAGTAACAACTTCACATATTTATAATGAATTAATAAGAAATTACAAATTGAATATAAAAGTCGTCATTTTGACGTTAGGACGACGCGCCCGTTACGCGCGTTCGTTGTTGCCGTCCAATCCCGAATATGGCGGCGCTGGAGTCTTCCTCGCCTCCCGCTGCCCCCTTGTAGTGACGTTCCACGTCCCACAAGTGACATATGTCACGATCATTAACAGTTATTAAATTATAATATAGTATGTAGCAATACAAACACATCACCATTACAGGCGCACCCCTATAAGAAACCTAATAAACTTTAATGTTTAGTAACGGCGAGAAAGCAACGTGTGCTGTTTTGTCGCGGGACCACCACCTCCAATTCAGTTGAAGACGATATAGATTAATGTACGTACCATGTACATAGTGTACAGTCATGAGCAATATAATGTTACCTACTTTAGGACTCTGTCGCACTAACATATTTGACATTTAGTGAGACTTACAGTTCAATTTCTCAAAAAAGTTAATGTGACATGGTACCAAAGTGTAAACATATTAATGCTCGTGACCGTACGTGAATAGATTATGTGTACATGGTAAAATAATATAGTAAACATGTATTTAAAATTAGGGAATAAATAACCTAGAAGTAATCATACTGAGTGGCTCCGCTGGGGAGCTATGCAGCGAAGCCACTTTAATTTGTTGTTTTCTTATTATATCATGTACACATAAAATCTTTTCACGTACACTATGTCCATGGTACGTACATTAATCTATATCGTCTTCAACTGAATTGGAGGTGGTGGCCCCGCGACAGAGCATCACACAAAGCAACATATTTTTTTTTTACGCATGTAACCGTTGTACTTACATACCTCAAAAATCAAAAATCAAAAAAAATCAAAAGTGTTTCAAAAGTGTTGTGTGTGTGTTCCTCATTTCTTCGCTTGACGTTTAGTAAAAGAAAAATATTTTTGTAAATCTATTACAATCACTAAAAAGGTTTTTTCGGTAAGTAATCAGATATTTGTGTTAGTAAAAGTAACTGATTTGACTAAATAGAAACTATCCGATTGTCGCGTCGCGCGCGTTAGCATGTTACGGCTACAGAAGAGATTAAGCAAAGTAAGCTTTTTTGTAATAAAATATGCTACTTAATACCAGAACAAACACAGAATGTTGGATGGTATCCACAATACACAATTGTGCAAACAAAAATAGTTACATAAAAGATATGCCGTTTATAGCGCACAAAGGTAAGCGGTAAAGCTTTCACAAAAGTGTTGGATATGAAAAATACCTCATGGAAATCTTTTGGAAATATAAATTTCAATTTAAGCTATGAATTTCATTTTGACATACCATTTCCTTGTAGGAATTATTATTCGTATTTTTCCGCTGTTCAGTTCTGCTATATTCGTTATGAATTTGAATGTACGAGGGGAGGTCAAAAAGTTCGCGGAATGGAGGGGTTGGAGGGGGTTGGTTTGCTCGTACAGGTAGCCGCTAGTTGCACACCTCATTAACAGTATATGTACCAAGTTTGAAGCAAATCGGGTCATTAACGTTTGAACTATCGACCAGCAAACAAGTGAATCGGGAAGAACTCAGCGAATATGGAGAAAATTGAACACCGCGCCGTCATTAAGTTCCTCACCAAGCAAGGAAAATCCGCTCAGACGATTTTTCAAGAGCTGTTAGCAGTTTACGCGGACTCTGCCCCTGGTAAAACCATGGTTTACAAGTGGCATAGTCTTTTCAAGCAAGGAAGAGAGTCGATTGAAGATGACCCCCGCTCCGGACGGCCCATTGAGGCCACCACACCGGAAATCATCGAAAAAGTAGAGAAACTTGTATTAGAAGATACCCGCTTGAAGAAGAAGCAGCTTGCAGCAATGGTCGGTGTATCCGAAACAAGTATTTTAAATATCCTACATCAACATCTTGGGATGACTAAGGTCAGCGCAAGATGGGTTCCAAGAATGCTCACGCCACTTCAAAAAAGCGAGCGTGTCGAGTGTTCTCGCCAGTTTTTAGAGCTCTGTGGAGAGAATAAGGAAGAAGTTATGGCCCGGATTGTTACTGGAGATGAAACCTGGGTTCACCACTATGAACCTGAGTCGAAGCAAGAGTCGATGCAGTGGCATAAAAAAGGCACACCTCCTCCAAAGAAGTTTAAGGTGTCACAATCGGCCGGAAAGATCATGGCCACTATTTTTTGGGATACAGAAGGTATTTTGCTGATTGATTATAAAGATCGTGGTGTGACTATAACGGGACATTACTACGCTTCTTTACTGGATAGATTGAAAGAGGCTATCAAGGAAAAAAGAAGAGGAAAGCTGTCAAGAGGTGTGCTCCTTTTGCACGACAACGCACCCGTCCACACGTGCCATGTTGCGACGGCTGCCATTCACCGATGCGGGTTCGAAAAATTAAACCACCCGCCTTACAGTCCAGACTTGGCCCCCAGCGATTATTATTTGTTCCCAAAAATGAAAAAGGAACTGCGTGGACGAAAATTTGGCGATGATGAAGAAGTCAAGTCTGCAATTTCGGCCTATTTTGACAGCAAAGAGAAATCTTTTTTTTATGATGGAATAAACAAATTATTTGATAGATCCGGAAAATGTGTTAAGGTTAAGGGAGAATATATTGAAAAGGAAAAATAGTTTCGTGTTTAATTTCGACCCCCTTCCCCCTCATTCCGCGAACTTTTTGACCTCCCCTCGTAACTTCTACATTCTCAACTATCACAAATTGCATTTCGGGTTTAAAACAACACAAGCAAATCGAACTTATTTTTATTCACTTTAGTGATCATCTGTGTCCAACTATAACGATGAATGGAAGACGTTTTTATTTGACCTGACTTATTATAGACAATATTGGTGTTGATATATTGTGAAGAGAGATTACGATTGATCGTCTATAACGATCGCATTCACATCGTCTCAGATGACACGTGGAGACGATATCGTTAACGATACTACTTTATACTTACCCACGATTTGTCGAACACTCGGACTTGAACGATAGGACAATGTATATTTATTTAGTTTATAACCAATATAAGTATAAAGTAATCTACCCATTTCCCTTGATTTTGTCATAACTTGAGAACAACTTGACCGAGTTCATATCTTTACAAATTAAATGTTTTATTGTAAATTCAATTTACTTTTTCATATATTTTTGAAAACTTGAATAAGTTGCGTAGGAAATAGTAATAATTCAGACAACAAATAGATAGCCAATGCGGGTAAGCGGTATTGAATATTATTATATTATCTACAAAAAAGTTTTTGGCGCGCTATACCTATATATTAGATAACATACAATATAACCTGCTTGTTACGAAACTACGTTGTGACTACGTTCGATAGTTCGATGGTGCAAACTGTTCAAAGCGAGCAGTTCGATTGCAGCTATGAAGTGGGCGGGCTGCGATATGTACCTGGTATCTCGAGACCGAAATATCTGTTAATATTATTACTCGTATTTATACATTTATGTAGGTATTTAATATTGTATCTTTTTTTGTTGCGGACATTATATAGAATGGTATATTATTATTATTAAAACTTCATTTAACAAAATATTTACATTCAAGAAAACGTAAAAAATCCAAAAGGTATGATAAAGAAATACGAAAAAAAAAACAAATCAAATCAATTCGAAAAGACCACTAATTACACTAATTTCAGAGTTTAGATTCTAACACAAAGGTAAATGTATAAATTGTATCAAAAACAATTTATACATAGCACCAAGACTGCATCTTATATAACGGGAGCGGGCGCGCGTAACCGAAAAGACGTTTGGGATGTATAAAGGAATTAAGGCACTAATTATTCAATAATTATTTATTTATTTGTTACCTAATTCAAATTAACGTGTGATATTTTCAAGGATCCCGCTATGTATCATAATCCGAAAAGTGCTTGGATTTCCACCGCATCTGTCTGCACCGGGACTAAAACATTGCGATCTGTAGAGTGGTGGGAGCGACCCGAGCCACGGTTTATTCTTTGTTTTACTCCCAATGACATAGCGACAGGCTACTAAAAGTGACAAATAAATGTAATAGGTAATAATTATAATATGAACGAAAATGTACTAAGCGCGGTCGATTCGACTACGCGCGCCCGCTTGACGGATATATACATCCACTTCTCGCCAGTTATGTTTGGGTATAATTTGTTAAAACTTCAATTTATAAATCAAACAAATATGCTTTATTGCATTTATTGCACAGACATACGAGAAGCAATTTAAAACGATACACAAGGCAATTTACATCTATACTAGCGGCCTCTACTGGTTTTTTTCCAGACGGCCGTAGAAAAACCTCTTTAGCAGAAAAAATATCTGGAAAAGGTGAACTCCGCTTTCTTTCGCGCCCTACACCGTATTCACAGCATCTGCCAATATGATGTGCCTTGTAGTTTAGAACTGTACATTAGTACCGCTCAGACCCATTTTCCTCTTAGTTAAGCACTAACGTCAAATAAATACAAGCATCTAACTTATTTTCAGTTTCATAACAATGTCATAATATAATATAAAAGTCGGTGAGGCTACCGAGTGGTGCCGGTCCCACTAACCTAAATGTTTGTTTATTTTGTATATTTCTTGCCTACCTATTATAATGATAATTGCTAACATAGTTTTAAGGGTATTGTTACTAACACTCTATGGACTTAAGTTGTCTGAAAATAAACAGAGACTATGTACCCACATATCACCGAACTTTCTATTAGAACAACGTGATAGGTGGTGAGCCGTATCGCCGTCTATAATAGTCGAGCCAACTGTGTAAGCTCGAACTGACGCATACAAAAATAAACACAAAAGTTCAGATCTATACAAAAATAAATTTATTAAACCTTCTTTTTATAACGTGTGGGTTATAAGGTGGATAGCCCACCTCAGCAGCCCTAGTGTCAGGGTTATTATTGAAATGGCTCATGTAAAAACTAAATAATTTATACTTAGCTGATTTTAATATATATACTTATATTATTAAGTTGTAATATAAATTAAGTTATATATATATATATATATATATATATATATATATATATATATATATATACAGCCAGGACAGCCTCCGTGGTCTAGTGGTTAGAGCGTTAGGCTCACAATCTGGAGGTCCGGGTTCAATTCCCGATGGGGACATTGTCGAAATCACTTTGTGAGACTGTCCTTTGTTTGGTAAGGACTTTTCAAGCTTGAATCACCTGATTGTCCGAAAAAGTAAGATGATTCCGTGCTTCGGAGGGCACGTTAAGCCGTTGGTCCCGGCTATTAGCCGTAAAAACACCTCCACCAACCCGCAGTGGAGCAGCGTGATGGAGTATGCTCCATACCCCCTCCGGTTGATTGAGGGGAGGCCTGTGCCCAGCAGTGGGACGTATATAGGCAGTTTATGTTATGTATATATAACTTATATGTATATTTCTTATATGTATATATGTATATATATATATATATCGAAAAATACACTGTTCTTAGCTGAATATGTGAACTTACACTCGTAATGTCTAATTGGGTGGGCAGAGCCACTTGTATGTAACTAACCTCACGGCATTTGACTTATACGGCTAATATAATAAGACCCGCCAAGCTCCATTAAAAATCCAAAAATAAAATTGACTTTATATAAAGTCAAAGAGCTTTTATAATATTATGTTATCCATGTAAGATTGGCTAAAAGAACTATACGCCTACGCGAAAAGCACTTAATATTTCACGTTACTTATTCATATAATTTCTGAAAGCATAAATAAGCATAGATTGTAATTCCTTTGTTTGTACTGTGTAATACTACTGAATGTTATTCTATCGGCCGAGAGAATATCACTAAAAGGAATATTATTTGTCTCATCACACACAGTTTATTGTTGAGAGTGCATACGTATGAAAAGATCGAGAAAGCAAAACATTATAAGCTGATTTTAACATCGAACGTAACTGACATTAAAAAAAAGCAACAGAACATGAATATGACAATCATCATCATCATCAGCCCATTAACTAAGACGACCAAGGAGGCCGGAGTTAACACTACCCATCCTAGTGCGCTAGCATTCATTTATTATACAGGGTGTTAGTGACATCGTAAAGAATACTGAGGGGGATGAGTCAGACCTTATATTAAGTAAGTATTTTAAATTACTTTCAGTTCCATACTTTTGCAACGGAAAATTCTACTTAATATCAATTCATAATCATGGTCTGAATTATCCCCCAAAGTTTTCGTTTCGATGTCACTAACACCCTGTATACCTATTTATTTTCTCATTTCACGTCTATTAATGGCAATATTTTTTCCTCTTTCCTAATTTAAGCGATTTGCTTTTACAAGTTATCCGAAGAAAGGAAAAACCAAATAAATATAAATGATTTGGTGACAGCTAACAAATATAACATAACATACATGGCCTGTATATTAGCTAAGTTGCAAACGATTATGACATTCGACAGTGACAGTGATAAAAATGTATGGGATTGACATATGGTGACATTTCAATCCCATATACAGGGCGTTAGTGACATCGTATCGAATACTGAGGGGGATGATTCAGATCAGGCTTCTGAGTTGATATCTAGTTGAATTCTCTATCGGAAAATTCATGAATTTTCTAGTGTTTTTTAAAATTATTTTCAGTTCCATAATTTTGCGACGGAAAATTCCACTTCATGTCAGCTCAGAATCATAGTCTAAATCATCCCTCAATGTTTACGTTACAATGTTACTAACATCCTGTGTATATTACTAGTAATTTGATCAGGAAATTACTGATATTAATTATCGAATGCAAAATGTTCCTGGATAGTAACCGTGGGTAAGTAATAATACTTATAATGTCATAAAAATATATGGAAATGAAATGTCACCATATGTCAATCCCATACATTTTTATCACTGTCACTGTCGAATGTCATAATCGTTTGCAACTTAGCTAATATACAGGCCATGTATGTTATGTTATATTTGTTAGCTGTCACCAAATCATTTATATTTATTTGGTTTTTCCTTTCTTCGGATAACTTGTAAAAGCAAATCGCTTAAATTAGGAAAGAGGAAAAAATATTGCCATTAATAGACGTGAAATGAGAAAATAAATAGGTATACAGGGTGTTAGTGACATCGAAACGAAAACTTTGGGGGATAATTCAGACCATGATTATGAATTGATATTAAGTAGAATTTTCCGTTGCAAAAGTATGGAACTGAAAGTAATTTAAAATACTTACTTAATATAAGGTCTGACTCATCCCCCTCAGTATTCTTTACGATGTCACTAACACCCTGTATAATAAATGAATGCTAGCGCACTAGGATGGGTAGTGTTAACTCCGGCCTCCTTGGTCGTCTTAGTTAATGGGCTGATGATGATGATGATTGTCATATTCATGTTCTGTTGCTTTTTTTTAATGTCAGTTACGTTCGATGTTAAAATCAGCTTATAATGTTTTGCTTTCTCGATCTTTTCATACGTATGCACTCTCAACAATAAACTGTGTGTGATGAGACAAATAATATTCCTTTTAGTGATATTCTCTCGGCCGATAGAATAACATTCAGTAGTATTACACAGTACAAACAAAGGAATTACAATCTATGCTTATTTATGCTTTCAGAAATTATATGAATAAGTAACGTGAAATATTAAGTGCTTTTCGCGTAGGCGTATAGTTCTTTTAGCCAATCTTACATGGATAACATAATATTATAAAAGCTCTTTGACTTTATATAAAGTCAATTTTATTTTTGGATTTTTAATGGAGCTTGGCGGGTCTTATTATATTAGCCGTATAAGTCAAATGCCGTGAGGTTAGTTACATACAAGTGGCTCTGCCCACCCAATTAGACATTACGAGTGTAAGTTCACATATTCAGCTAAGAACAGTGTATTTTTCGATATATATATATATATACATATATACATATAAGAAATATACATATAAGTTATATATACATAACATAAACTGCCTATATACGTCCCACTGCTGGGCACAGGCCTCCCCTCAATCAACCGGAGGGGGTATGGAGCATACTCCATCACGCTGCTCCACTGCGGGTTGGTGGAGGTGTTTTTACGGCTAATAGCCGGGACCAACGGCTTAACGTGCCCTCCGAAGCACGGAATCATCTTACTTTTTCGGACAATCAGGTGATTCAAGCTTGAAAAGTCCTTACCAAACAAAGGACAGTCTCACAAAGTGATTTCGACAATGTCCCCATCGGGAATTGAACCCGGACCTCCAGATTGTGAGCCTAACGCTCTAACCACTAGACCACGGAGGCTGTCCTGGCTGTATATATATATATATATATATATATATATATATATATATATATATAACTTAATTTATATTACAACTTAATAATATAAGTATATATATTAAAATCAGCTAAGTATAAATTATTTAGTTTTTACATGAGCCATTTCAATAATAACCCTGACACTAGGGCTGCTGAGGTGGGCTATCCACCTTATAACCCACACGTTATAAAAAGAAGGTTTAATAAATTTATTTTTGTATAGATCTGAACTTTTGTGTTTATTTTTGTATGCGTCAGTTCGAGCTTACACAGTTGGCTCGACTATTATAGACGGCGATACGGCTCACCACCTATCACGTTGTTCTAATAGAAAGTTCGGTGATATGTGGGTACATAGTCTCTGTTTATTTTCAGACAACTTAAGTCCATAGAGTGTTAGTAACAATACCCTTAAAACTATGTTAGCAATTATCATTATAATAGGTAGGCAAGAAATATACAAAATAAACAAACATTTAGGTTAGTGGGACCGGCACCACTCGGTAGCCTCACCGACTTTTATATTATATTATGACATTGTTATGAAACTGAAAATAAGTTAGATGCTTGTATTTATTTGACGTTAGTGCTTAACTAAGAGGAAAATGGGTCTGAGCGGTACTAATGTACAGTTCTAAACTACAAGGCACATCATATTGGCAGATGCTGTGAATACGGTGTAGGGCGCGAAAGAAAGCGGAGTTCACCTTTTCCAGATATTTTTTCTGCTAAAGAGGTTTTTCTACGGCCGTCTGGAAAAAAACCAGTAGAGGCCGCTAGTATAGATGTAAATTGCCTTGTGTATCGTTTTAAATTGCTTCTCGTATGTCTGTGCAATAAATGCAATAAAGCATATTTGTTTGATTTATAAATTGAAGTTTTAACAAATTATACCCAAACATAACTGGCGAGAAGTGGATGTATATATCCGTCAAGCGGGCGCGCGTAGTCGAATCGACCGCGCTTAGTACATTTTCGTTCATATTATAATTATTACCTATTACATTTATTTGTCACTTTTAGTAGCCTGTCGCTATGTCATTGGGAGTAAAACAAAGAATAAACCGTGGCTCGGGTCGCTCCCACCACTCTACAGATCGCAATGTTTTAGTCCCGGTGCAGACAGATGCGGTGGAAATCCAAGCACTTTTCGGATTATGATACATAGCGGGATCCTTGAAAATATCACACGTTAATTTGAATTAGGTAACAAATAAATAAATAATTATTGAATAATTAGTGCCTTAATTCCTTTATACATCCCAAACGTCTTTTCGGTTACGCGCGCCCGCTCCCGTTATATAAGATGCAGTCTTGGTGCTATGTATAAATTGTTTTTGATACAATTTATACATTTACCTTTGTGTTAGAATCTAAACTCTGAAATTAGTGTAATTAGTGGTCTTTTCGAATTGATTTGATTTGTTTTTTTTTTCGTATTTCTTTATCATACCTTTTGGATTTTTTACGTTTTCTTGAATGTAAATATTTTGTTAAATGAAGTTTTAATAATAATAATATACCATTCTATATAATGTCCGCAACAAAAAAAGATACAATATTAAATACCTACATAAATGTATAAATACGAGTAATAATATTAACAGATATTTCGGTCTCGAGATACCAGGTACATATCGCAGCCCGCCCACTTCATAGCTGCAATCGAACTGCTCGCTTTGAACAGTTTGCACCATCGAACTATCGAACGTAGTCACAACGTAGTTTCGTAACAAGCAGGTTATATTGTATGTTATCTAATATATAGGTATAGCGCGCCAAAAACTTTTTTGTAGATAATATAATAATATTCAATACCGCTTACCCGCATTGGCTATCTATTTGTTGTCTGAATTATTACTATTTCCTACGCAACTTATTCAAGTTTTCAAAAATATATGAAAAAGTAAATTGAATTTACAATAAAACATTTAATTTGTAAAGATATGAACTCGGTCAAGTTGTTCTCAAGTTATGACAAAATCAAGGGAAATGGGTAGATTACTTTATACTTATATTGGTTATAAACTAAATAAATATACATTGTCCTATCGTTCAAGTCCGAGTGTTCGACAAATCGTGGGTAAGTATAAAGTAGTATCGTTAACGATATCGTCTCCACGTGTCATCTGAGACGATGTGAATGCGATCGTTATAGACGATCAATCGTAATCTCTCTTCACAATATATCAACACCAATATTGTCTATAATAAGTCAGGTCAAATAAAAACGTCTTCCATTCATCGTTATAGTTGGACACAGATGATCACTAAAGTGAATAAAAATAAGTTCGATTTGCTTGTGTTGTTTTAAACCCGAAATGCAATTTGTGATAGTTGAGAATGTAGAAGTTACATTCAAATTCATAACGAATATAGCAGAACTGAACAGCGGAAAAATACGAATAATAATTCCTACAAGGAAATGGTATGTCAAAATGAAATTCATAGCTTAAATTGAAATTTATATTTCCAAAAGATTTTAGACCAAGGAGGCCGGAGTTAACACTACCCATCCTAGTGCGCTAGCATTCATTTATTATACAGGGTGTTAGTGACATCGTAAAGAATACTGAGGGGGATGAGTCAGACCTTATATTAAGTAAGTATTTTAAATTACTTTCAGTTCCATACTTTTGCAACGGAAAATTCTACTTAATATCAATTCATAATCATGGTCTGAATTATCCCCCAAAGTTTTCGTTTCGATGTCACTAACACCCTGTATACCTATTTATTTTCTCATTTCACGTCTATTAATGGCAATATTTTTTCCTCTTTCCTAATTTAAGCGATTTGCTTTTACAAGTTATCCGAAGAAAGGAAAAACCAAATAAATATAAATGATTTGGTGACAGCTAACAAATATAACATAACATACATGGCCTGTATATTAGCTAAGTTGCAAACGATTATGACATTCGACAGTGACAGTGATAAAAATGTATGGGATTGACATATGGTGACATTTCAATCCCATATACAGGGCGTTAGTGACATCGTATCGAATACTGAGGGGGATGATTCAGATCAGGCTTCTGAGTTGATATCTAGTTGAATTCTCTATCGGAAAATTCATGAATTTTCTAGTGTTTTTTAAAATTATTTTCAGTTCCATAATTTTGCGACGGAAAATTCCACTTCATGTCAGCTCAGAATCATAGTCTAAATCATCCCTCAATGTTTACGTTACAATGTTACTAACATCCTGTGTATATTACTAGTAATTTGATCAGGAAATTACTGATATTAATTATCGAATGCAAAATGTTCCTGGATAGTAACCGTGGGTAAGTAATAATACTTATAATGTCATAAAAATATATGGAAATGAAATGTCACCATATGTCAATCTCATACATTTTTATCACTGTCAATGTCGAATGTCATAATCGTTTGCAACTTAGCTAACATATAGGCGATTTATGCATGCAACTTGGCTAAGGTTTAGTTGGTTAATGTCAATCCCATACATTTAAGTCACACTGAGATTAGGTAGATGCGCCAAAACTACAATAAGTAATGCCAGAAAATACATGACTTTCATAATCGTTTGCAGCTTGGATAAGGCCCCACTGCTTTGTTACAAACTATTCCAATCGGCACATACAGCGTCGGACTGTCAAACGTAACGGACTCTAACTAACCATGCGTATTCTTTTGTTCTATGCGAATAAAAATAGTGAACAACCTTTGTATTTTGTTCGCAACGGTAGGTAATTGTGAAGCGTGTTCTAGTTTCGTTGCGGAAAAGTTTTGATGTCTGATCTCCCCATTTGTCCGGCCAAGTAGTTAATGCCATCTGCGGCAAATCTACAATAAGTCACGTCAAAAAAAAAAGATGTCTGATTATGATCATTATTAGGGATTTAATATGTGGCGCGTTGCAAATCGAGTATTGATTACTTATTGCTCTGCCCATCTAAAATGAAAGGAATTGTATTTCCAATATAATGTTTATCAATCATTCAAAATATTATTAAAAATGTAAACAAAGCCCCCCCCCCGACCCCGTCCCTCTCGAAATAGGCTCACCCCCTATTGCATGACACTTAAACATAGCTGGCTGGAATGCGTGTACTTCGGGGATACACGCGTAATGCTTCGTTTTAAATTATTATTTTAAAAAAGAACCAAATAAACCAAAACTGTAGCATTATTCAATGGTGTCTGTTCTATATGTTTTGTTATGTACTACCAAGAACTTGATCGATTCACATGTCGATTTTTGTTACTTTGTATGCAATAATCATAATCATAATTACTCATTTATTTGCAAGAAAACAAAATTAAAGATCTTATTCTAAGTAAATAATAATAAGTACAAAAGTAGTTGGTAAAAGTAGTAAGTTAGGGTTTATATAATAAACCACATAACCACAAAATATTCCTTTAATGTTTGAATTCGCTTCATTTTACATCTGTTATGTACAAAAACATAAATATACGTATATATAATTTACCAGCTCACAATCTCGACCGACTAAACTAACTTTTCCCAATTAACAGAGGTCGTACGCAATTCGTTACGAAGTTATCTATCCGATGGCTAATCCAAACTTTAAGATGGCTATTAATTAAATTACTAATTACCTCTCAGCCAGCGAGGGTGATTTTTCAGCCAACTCATTACATCAACACAGAAAATTAAGTTTAGTTCTCTTTGGGGCGAGACATAGAGTAAAAATATCAGAATTTCTCTATTATAATTTCTTATATCAAAATGTTTTTGGAAGTATAACATAGACAACTCAAGCCGTAGAATAAATAATAACTCTCTTCCCCGCCCCAATTCGTATCGGGCACCGGGCTAGATTTACCTCACCCCCTGTGGGTCTTACTTTAGTCTACATATCCATAAGCCGTTAAGGAGTAAAAGAGAGCGCGCGAGTTGTCTGTCTCACTCGCACTTACGCGATAAGGTGGCAAATGGTAAGTATGAGATTTTTGTACGGAATTTCCAGGATGTGCTTAGGCTTCTTGTTCTGCTCGTGTGTACGTGTTTGTGTATGGTTAGGTTAATTAACCGCTTCACCGACCCTGGGTCGTAGGTTCACTTATTTAGTCTATATTCAGATGGTTACGGCTAAAAACCTCTAGAAGACAACCTGCAACTAAACTTTTGGTAGGTATTGAAATCCTACGAAGAAATTTGTAAACATAGCTAAAGTTATACTACGATATTATTTCCGTATTTTTCTACTCTATGTACCGTCACCAGGTTCGTTATGAGTTCCACCAAGAATTATCTCTCGCTTGTTTAACTGCCTCATTCAATTGTGCCGTTTAGGAAACAAATAAACCTTACCTTACCTAAAGTATGGTTCACTGGGTCTATGGCGTCTCTTGACTGAGACTCAAGCATTTATTATTACTACTTGGTTTGCAATTGTTTAAAATCTTACCTGATAGAATGCGGGCCTATCCAACTATAAAAATGACCGCGGTATATAAAGCAGAGGTTGCTGGTAGGATGGGCAGAGGAAGACCTAGAAAGACGCGTCCATTATACTCTTACATTGACGAAGTTGGAGATTCCTTAAAAAAAGGTTTAGTACGATCCTCTCGAACCGACATGCGTGTATGAAACGCTTCATGAATGTGGAGGAAGCAAGAAAGATATGTCAGAATTGCATTGTCTCTGCTTACACCGGTGGGAAACTGGCGTGATTTTATTAATGAATGAATTTAATAACATAAGCAATGCAGTGAGCAGTGCATAAGCAGTGTTGCAGTGTGATAAGACAGAGATGTGGTGTAAAAGACGTTATAGTGACTAAGATTGAGAAGGGAATGTTAGGTTGGTTTGGACACGTAGAGCGGATGAAGGATAATAGAATTGCAAAAGCGGTATATAAAGCGAAAGTTGATGGTAGGGCTGGCAGAGGAAGACCGAGAAGGACTTACGATGACCAAATTGGAGATGTCCTTAGAAAAGGTTTAATACGATCTACTCTGAACCGGCGTGCGTGTATGAAGCGATTGATGAATGTGGAGGAAGCAAGAGAAGTGTGTCAGGATCGAAGCAAGTCTCTGCTTACCCCGGTGGGAAATAGGCGTGAGTTTATGTATGTATCTATGTATGTATGTATGTTTAATAACATTTCCGGCCGTGTCAATGCGGTTCATTACCCTGCCTGTCCCAATGTAATCTAAGGCTCGAATTTATATGCGACGTAATATATTGAACTAGTTAGTAATTCCTAAACCAACTGGATAACTCGTTTACGTAATTACGTAGTTAAGTTAAAGTTTCAGTAGAGCTTTTAACGAGATCTATAAGTACGTCGAAACTTGGGCCTTTGAAGTAGATTGAAGTTTTAGATCGTTTGAGTCGTTAATTCAATATGGAGTTAACGATCTTATTATGTATTGCCGAATTGTAATCCATGTAACGGCCTCCGTGGTCCAGTGGTTGAGAGTTGGGCTCACGATCCGGAGTCCCGGGTTTGAATCTCGGTGGGGACATATCACAAAAATCACTAGTCTGATTAGGACATTACAGACTGATCACCTGATTGTCCAAAAGTAAGATGATCTGTGCTTCGGAAGGCACGTTAAGCCGTTGGTGCCGGTTACTACTTACTGATGTAAGTACGTACGGAGGAGCTCGGTGGCGCAGCAGTTAACGCGCTTGGTCTGCGATTGTTGAAGTTAAGCAACTTTCGCAAAGGCCGGTCATAGGATGGGTGACTACAAAAAAAAAGTTTTCATCTCGAGCTCCTCCGTGCTTCGGAAGGCACGTTAAGCCGTTGGTCCCGGCTGCATTAGCAGTCGTTAATAACCATCAATCTGCACTGGGCCCGCGGGATGGTTTAAGACACGATCTCCCTATCCATCCATAGGGAAGGCCCGTGCCCCAGCAGTGGGGACGTTAATGGGCCGATGATGATGTTAGTACGTAGTCGTTACATGAGTCAAGTCAGGGGCCTTTGACGGCTCAATAACCCTGACACCAGGGTTGATGAGGTTAGACGATAGAAGAAGAAGTAATCGATATCCCTTATTAATTCTTCACGTTATTGAGTTCTGATTTCAAATTTCATTTCAAGGCCGGTGTCTATCGTTATCTTAATATCAAAAAAACACACTCAGATCTGTTCAATACTTGTCACGTGCTCAGCGGTGAAGGAACACATCGTCAGGAAACCCACATTCTCGAAAAATATGTTTTGGAGGTATGTGACCTAACCTGTATTGGGGTGGCTTTCTCTCCGGATCGGAAAGTCAGACAGGCAGTCGCTTCTGTAAAAAACTGGACGTAGGTAAACGGATCACATGAAAACGGGAGACTGCTAGTGAGATGACATTCATGATATATGTATTTTTGTTAACAATCAAATTAGACCTAAAACCACCAACAACTGCTTTTTGAGGGACATGAAGACGCTATTTCTCAAAGAAGACGATGTTTGAAGAAGAAAAAAAAAAACAAATTATACCACTGACCTTCGTAAAACCGAAAAGAAAATTGCATCAATTTAAAATGTAAATTAGGTATGTAATATTTTCGTGAACCTCGGACTTACAGAAGCAATATTTAAACAATCGAATTTGGATTTTAAAATGCATCCGGGCCTTAATATACTAAAAGTTAGTATACTTAGCTGTTTAAAAGAAAATTCAGTAAAAATGCGAAACAAAAACAGAAGTAACGAGACGCAAAGTATACGGTCAAACAAACTTATAATGCAGTGTAAACACGCCGAACCGTTTCATTATATTTCCGTGACTGTAAAAACGGACGCAAAATTTAGGCCGCAAAGTGCACGAGAGCGGACAGCGTGGAGGGAACAGTGAGGCCTAATCGGGTAACTAGTTTTTATCGAAAAAAAATTATATTCAAATATCCACAATTTTGATTGGTTAAAAATGCCAACTAATTGCGACTTATTGAAATTTCAGCCAATCACGGAGTATGAATTACTAAAGTAAAGCCGTTGAATCGTCAATTCGTAGTTACACTCCAACTTGTGAGTACCGGGGTACTATGCTCTGTTCGGTACCCCAAAACAACCTTGGCGGCAGCTCACCCTCACCGCCAAATGAAAAAAACAAAACATTTAGTAATTTATTACCTTCCTTGGCCTTGGTCCCATTTACAAATATTTGGGGTCGGGGCGCCCTGAGCCGAGGTTCGCGCGCAACTGGACACACTCAGGCGTATTGTCTTAAATGTTTACTTACCGTAAAAGACCTCTGTAAAAACATGTGCATTCCTGAAATGCAATAAATATCTCATCTTATGTACCGGGTAAGAGCCCTCAGCGATTCCCATCTACCTGGCCAAGTAGTTAATGACATTTGTTGCAAATCCACAATAAGTCACATCAAAAACAAAACTTGGGGTCGTACCTTCTTATTGCTCCTTTTCCATCGAGAACGGTTCAGTGCTAGATTGGCGTTGTAAGGGCTTCCTGAGGCCTACGTCGTCAACCAACTTTTTTTTTCTGTTTGTAAAGAATATTATAAAAAAAAAAACATTTTGAACAAAATTATAATTCTCGTTTCATTCTCGCTTTCACCACCGCACCTGCACTGATACGCTTGCCTCTGTCGTGTAGTTTGTGGCCTTAATAAAAACGGTACGGAGTTTTGTGTCTAGTTTATTTATTTGAAAAATAGCGCTGTTTCAAATTAACTTAATTGAAGAACTTGGGCTTGTTGATGTACAAATGCTTCATTTGGGGATGCCAATAGTTGATTTTATTATCGATATCGATTTGTAGCCAATTATTTATTTATTTTTATTAAAAAGATATCATTAAAAAATATTCGGATTCTTATTCTTGTTTTAAAATTAACTGATAAAACTACGTAAACACATACTTATAGTTTCATGGTAGTATAGATACCCACAAAACGTCAGAAGATAACTTGCAGTCACTTTTGAGTTTGGTATCCTATGACGTTTAATCTTCTCTTCTTCTATCGTGCGAGTTTTGAGGTGGTTATTACCAACCTCATCAACCCTGGTGTCAGGGTTACTATTATAATTAAAGCACATAGTAACGGGTTTTTACCGCGTTTAAATGGAGATATGAGACTCCCGATATTTCGACACTGTTGCAAGTGCCATGATCACGGGATGACTGATGAGATTGGAGTGGAGTAGGTAGATCCATAATTTTCTACGGGCAGACATATCTGTCTACCCTCTTCCTTTGCCGCTTGTTTATGTTTTTGATATCCCTGACATGACTCATGTAACGACTAATCAGTAAGCAGTAATCGTTTAATTATGCAGCATGTACAATTTTTGCAAATAGTGTATATTTGAGTGCACCTGGCACGTTGGTCTAACAGAAAGCTCGGTGAGGCGTGAATTAAGTTTCTTGTGATGGATGTACCTCTGACTACCTCAATTGGGATATAGTCGTGAGAATTTGTTAAGTGTGTGAGCCATCACACTGCCTCCGGGTGAGAGCCTTCAGCCCATTTGTCCAGCCAAGTAGTTAATGCCGCCTGCAGCAAATCTAATTGTTTATTATAAGTGACGCCAAAGACAAGAACATCATATAAAAAAAATCACTAAACAATTACAAAAAGCAGAAAGGATGTTCATTAGAATGATCATAAGGTGGTGGTGCACATCCTGAGATAAAAGGGCCTCACTCAGTACAAGTCGCGGCTTGAACCACGACGCTGGTATTATGTGGACCCTGCTGGGTACAGACCTCCCCTCAATCAACCAGAGGGGTTAAGGAGCATACTCCACCACGCTACCCCACTGCGGGTTGGTGGATGACTGAAAGCTGGAACTACGGCTTAACGTGCCCTCCGAAAAAAAGAATCATTTTACTTTTTCAGAAAATCAGGTGATTCTAGCCTTGAATGTCCTTACCAAACAAAGGGCAGTCTCACAAAGTGATTTCGATAATGTCGCCATCAGGCATCGAACCCGGACATCCAGATCGTGAGCCTAACGCTCTAACCACCAGACCACGGAGGCTATTTTGTTGTGCAAAGGTGCCTATATTTAACCACTTCATATTGACATGGCACTTTATGTCTACGCCATAGATTTATTATCACTGTCACTGTCGATTATCATAATCGTTTGCAACTTGGTTAAGACCCTTGCGCCGCTAAACTTTGTGAGGGTTTCTCACCGACTCACTTGAATAAGAAAGTAAATTAATTATAAAATTTTCCTCAATCTTATTATACTTTTGAAATCCCATCCCTAGCTTTTATTGAAACTAAGTATTTCGAGGCGTCTCGGGAGCGAATTTTTTAGTGCTCTCTATTCAATAAGAGAACTCAACTTTAGCATTGGGCGTAATACTAGCAATATAACTGGCAAGTTGGATTCTGGGACACAGTTCTTTTGCGTTATTTCATAGTTAAAGAAAGTTTTTTTATTTCTTCCAGTAATGAAAACTCGTTTGGCCGCCTATTATCCCGGGCATGTAATAAAAATCTACTTTGGGATTCCGTCGTCTTTGTTATGATATGAGGGACTATCTAAGATATATGGCCAATGAACTGGTCTCCTGTTACAATTAAGATTCATCATTATCCTTATTACAATTAAGGTAGTCCAGTGGCTGAGCGCTGTGCTCACGATCCGGAGGTCCCGAGTTCGAATCCCGGTGGGGACAAACCACAAAAATCAGTTTGTGATCCCTAGTTTGGTTAGGACATTACAGGCTGATCACCTAATTGTCCGAGTAAGATGATCCGTGATCGGAAGGCACGTTAAGCCGTTGGTCTCGGTTACTACTTACTGATGTAAATACGTAGTCGTTACATGAGCCATTTCAGGGGCCTTTGGCGGCTCAATGATAACCCAGACACCAGGGTTGTTGAGGCTGGTTTTCCACCTCGCAACCCACGCGATATCCTTATAAATGTCATAAAAATATAAGTTAACCAAAAACCCGACTACGGAAAAATCACGCTCTAATAAGTATGAAACAAGAGAATATTCCCTTCTATTCTCTGAAGTTCTTTCGAATAGTGATGTTTTTTTAGGAGATAACTGTGGTCGCATGCCGTGGTAAGCAAACTCTTAGGACAGTTTGGTCCACGGCTATCTGTTGTAAACAGATAACCACTACTCCTGTAAACAGATATTTACGATAGATCTACTGCTTCTCAAATTCTCAAATAGGCTGCAATTTTATCATAACTTTTTGTAAGATACTGCATACAAAACTATTTTTTGATAAATAGCAAATCGTACAAAGGTAGCTAGGTGGCTAGATAGGTGTGTAGGTAGGTAGCTTGCCTGTGATAAGGAGGGATATCCTTACATGATAGTCAATATTTATTTTTTGACCCTGTAGGTTATAATGCACAAGACGACCTTTTAATATACTATCGTGGAACTCTGTGGGTCGTAAAGTTTTCGGATTAGTGGAGTGCAAAGTTGAGGTTTAAATTATTTGCTCATAATGGTGCTCGTTTCGCCCGCACTTGGCCCTTCCAACCTTTTTGTTCTATTCCGTGTATTTTCTAATGTTCAAATATATTTTTCACACACCTTCCGATTGACAATAAAAGGCCTTTACACAACAGTTGTAGTGGATTAAAGGCCGTTAAAAATAGTAGAAACTAAGGCATCGAGCCTGTTTCATAACATTTGGAAGGGAAAATTAGGTAACTTCCAAGCATCCCGTAATCACGTTACAAACTCAAGGTTTCAAGTGAGAAACCATCAGAAAGTGGCCCTCGGGAATTTAAAAATAATTAACTTATTAATTTTCGTTCGAAAAAGTTGTTAATTTGTCAAATCGCTTTGGGGTCGTAATGAATTTCCTGAAAGTTAATCTTTTAATTTATTTTGAAGTCCGTAAAGGAACGAAACAAAAAGGTGAGTAGCTGGAAATTACTTGGTCCGAGGGCCTAGTAGGTTTGGCTTGTTTTTTTAATGACTGTATTAAAGTGATTATTGCGATTGAGGCTCGTTCTTTTGTTCATATATTCCCTGTCATGCGGCAAATCTACAATAAGTCATGACAAAAAAAGAGTCTTTACATGAGTACAGTGACCGTGCTCAGTATCTCAAAAATGCCTCATTGATAGTTTTTGGGTCCAATATCAATAAAACCATATATTTTAATCACTGTCACTGTTTTCCGCAATCGTTTGTAAGCAAATTACTGACTAACGTACTTAATTACTATCACTTGTATATAAAATATGACTTCCGGCCAAGTAGTTAATGCCATCTGTGGCAAATCTACAATAAGTCACGCCAAAAAAAATAAAATGTATATTATAAACAAACAAACACAAACCAAAACTGTATATAAATCTTTTATTAAAAATTCTTAATTGCCTTGCAAAGTAAATTAATAACATTAGTCGGAGGTAATTTTTTTTTTACAAAATGTAATGGACGACGAGATGACGTCAGCGTGGCTAACCTTGAAATGTAAGCTGTCACTTTCGAGCATACTAAGGGTGGTATTAATTAACTAATCTCAGCTTCGAGACTGCCCTCAAGATCATGTCAATGTGACAGCTCTCATATAAAAACAGAGACTTAAGCATGATCTTGAGGACAGTCTCAGCTGAGATTTGTTTATTAATACCATCCTAAGGCCCCATTTACTGTGTTTATTAAGTATGATATGTCCATAATAAACACGCATAACAATTAACAAACGTCTCTACGTATCCCTGGAGATAACAAAGGGTCAGCTTACTTTGAATAAAACCTTCTCAGAAACAAATTGAATTATATTTCCGTGCCATAATTAATTTGGATGTATTAACATTCAATCATGGTACAACAAAACTAGGGGTGGTATTAATAAACTACTCTCAGCTGAGACTGCCCTCAAGATCATTCTCAAGTCCCTGTTTTTAAATAAGAACTGTCACTTGACATGATCTTGAGGGCAGTCTCGAAGCTGAGATTATTTTATTAATACCACCCTTAGTATGCTCGAAAGTGACAGCTAACATTTCAAGGTTAGCCACGCTGACGTCATCTTGCCCTCCAATGGCATTTTGCAAAAAAAAAACCCACGACTAATGTTTTTAATTTACTTTACAAGGCAATTAAGAATTTTTAAGTAAAATATTTACATACAAATTTAAAGTTTATATATATACAAGAGATAATAATTAAGTAAGTTAGTAATTTGCTTAATTTTCAATAATACAATTTAAGTCCTTGGAAGTAACAATTTAATGGAAACACTCATTATAACACTTAACGTTTTCAAGCGGCTAGCAATGGCGCCTCTTCATAGCATTGAGCATACCCTGTTTTGTTGTATCATGCATTCAATAATAACCTAACAATTCAAGATGGAAGTAGAGGTCGTACAATATGGAAAACATTTTCAAATATAAATGTAAAAACTTCAAAGGAACAAATTTATTGACACACGCGCCGAATAATTTGTTTCAAGAGTTTGTTTAATTTATGTTATTCCTTCGAAAGACATGTTTTTATGTTTTTGTGTTCTTCGTCCTAGCTTTCATGTTAAAGATTATGTATTCCAATATTGAAATCCATTTGCTAATGTAAATACAACCGATCCCATGTGAGTCGAACGTGCTTATGAATAGGCATTTATTATTAGGCCTGCACGAAAACTGCTTCAAATAAAACGAAACGTTTGCCTATCTCGTGTGTAATATTTTTTTCTTAATTTTTTTATAATTTGTACAAAAATATTTAAAGTAAATAAGTGGTAGAGCTGGAAGAGGAAGGCCTAGGCGTACATACCGTGATCAGAACCAGTAGGCTCTGCACGGTAACCGCGCCGCGCGCGGCGCAAATTATATGGAGGCCTTTGACCAATAGCCGTTTGACGTCAATCTACGTAGATAGCATTCGTATCGTTTATTGGTCGAAGCGCTCAATATAATTCGAGCCACGCGGCGCGGTTGTCATGATAACCCGGCAGGCTGTTTTAAAAAAAGGCCAATTCAAGAGTAAGATATAACCCGGCGAGCATGCATCTTTGATGAGAGTGGAGGAAGCGAAAATGGCCTGTCAGGATCGTACTAAGTGTAATTCCTTCGTGTTTGTCTACTCCAACGGGTTTTATATATACCTGCCCCTTCGGGAATGCGGGCGTGATGCCGTGTTATGTTATGATATTGCGGTGACACGAATAATATTGACTTCCTGTACTCAGAAATCCCTCACGTATTCCAACGAACTTCATAGATAATTCTGAAATTTATTAAAGGAAATCCGCTATGGTGAAAATTTGGTGCAAGTTTGGTGCTCACGGAACAGTATTTAGATATATATATATATATATATTATTAAAATAATTAGTTTGTTGTTTCACAGTAAACTGTTTCTCAAGATAAGTAGTCGACACACACCCTCACCTGGGGCTTTAGCTAAGTTGCAAATGATTGCGTTAAATGACAGTGATAGTGAAAAAACACGTCACATGTGACCAAAATATGTTAATCCCATACAATGTCTCATAAAAAGTGACCTCCCCATAGCTTCGTCTACGCGAGTATACTAACTCCATCCCTGGAAAATACCCAGTTTCCGTCTAAGGGTTTTACTATTTGCCAATGTACATTCTAATCAGCCCAGCGGTATGGACGTTAAAAGGAACAGACAGACAGACATACTTTTGCAATATGTAATATTAGTATGCATTATTGGATTTAATTACTCGATTAGTTCATGAGGCATAGGCATAGGCTCTACTATTAGTACTGAATAATAATAGCATAGATAATGATTCTGATAATCGGTTCACGTAAAGTATTCAACAAATTAACTAAGAAATATTGTCAGTTAAAATGACGATTAGGTAGGTATTTTGCCGATCATTGGTGTTTGAAATTTTGAATTTCGAATGCAAATCGAGTGTAAATTATAAATGGCGCTAGTGTAGCAGTCACGAGAGTTGACAGTGTATGTTTTGACGATACGCTGCAAAGTCAATTGCTCCAAAGTTTGTGAGGTTCTCTTCTAAATTAGTACAGTGTAAATGCATTAATTATAAGCCTATGTTTGAGGTTCAGAATTACGGTATAACGGTCAGCCTGCTCGGCAATCCGTTATAATTATTCTTCTTCTGTCGTGTGGGTTGGTTGTGTGGTGGATTACCAACCCCATCAACCCTGTCAGGGTTACTTTTGAGCCGACAAAAGTTTGTAAGGCCCCTGAAAATGACGCGGTTACTAATCCACTTCACAATCCACACGATAGAAGAAGACCTTGGCACTTCATTCCACTGTGGATAAGTCACTGTGCAGACTAGTGCTTACCCAACACAGTTACCAGTTTTCAATACATCCAAGGTCTTGATTTGACAACACATATAAACACATTATTATTTCCCTGGGGAAGCCCCAAAATATTCACCAATAAAAACTCCTCAAGGTAAAATTGTTATGCCCTACTTTCTGATATGACAAAAACTTTGCCAAACTTTCTCTATATCCCTTCCAACACGAGGGAAGAATCCTCAATTGATTTCCTTTGGAATAACAAACGATTATCCAAGGATTAATGTTTACTAACATCAGTTTGGTTTCCTTTAGTCCGAAAGTTAGGCGTATCAAGATTAATAATAACTATATGTCCTGAAACGTGGACTATGACACAGAGAGACAGAGAGAGGTTGGAAGCGTTTGAGATGTGGTGTTGGCGAAGGATGGAGGGTATAAGCTGGACTGAAATGGTGTCAAATGAAAAAGTGCTGGAAAGTGTTGAAGAAAAGAGAACCATATTGCAGACTACAGAGAACCGGATAGGAAATATGATTGGCCACCTGATACGACACGATTCATTTATAACAAACATTAAATTGAAGGGAAGAGAGGAAGGGGTAGACCTAGGATAATATTTATGAAACAAATAAAAGAGAAGGTGCAGGTCGTATCGTATCGGGAGGTGAAGGTTTTGGCGGGAAGAAGAGAGGAATGGCGATTACTCCACCTACAAGAGCGCAGCTTTTAAATAGAGAGAGAGATATGTCCTGAGGCCCGTTTATCTCAGGACGTCCACCATCACCTTATGATCATTCCAACGAACATCCTCTATGCTTTTTTGTAATTGTTCTTTGAAAATTTTAAGTGATGTTATTGTCTTGTTTTTGTGTGTGGCATCCTTTTAAAATAAACAATTTATATTCTATTCTATGCTATTTTAAATGATCACGTATAAAATATTAATTCTGTGACGTGACTCAATAATGTGATAGTGATATTTGTAACTTGTTTGATTAACCAAACCACTTTTGTAAGATAGAAATTATTGTACATAGTATTCTGGTGACTTTTCGTTGATGTGCTGTTTGTGATTTTAATTGAATATTTTGAGACTTTTTGTAACAAAAAATAATATTGTTACCTATCATCATTCCATCATTTACTACTAAAGTGATACGGCTCACCACTTATGTTGTTCTAACAGAAAGCTCGGTGAGGTGTGGGTACTTAGTTCATCTTGCGATGAATGTACCTCTGACTACACCAGTTGGGATATAGTCGTGAGCTTATGTCGAAAGTGTGCCAGAGTAAGAACTAACATAAGGTTGTCCATCCAAATTAGGAAATGAATATAAACTCTACCAAAAGTCCTGCTAATCTCCGCGTAAGTGCGAAAAAACCTGAGTCTATGGCTTAAAATATCTTATAAGTAGTAATCTCCATGAATATTACATTTTCTCACAGCAACAAAATTTTAAAAACAAATTCCGTCAATCATCTTAAAGTTAATAAGGCTCCCGCAACCGTGTGTCTCATATTAGGATAATAAGCCCACAAAACACCGTTTACCCACATATTTTTTCTTTTCTCACATATTTTGTGAGTTGAGTTGAAATTAGAATAAATGTGCGATAGAAATGAAAATGTAACACTATGTGACATGCTACGGGAAAACTCTGGCTCGGCTAAAACGGAACGTGATATAAAACATGCAACGTACCATCATACTGCTTATTATTTCCGGCATGTCGTATTTTTGTAGGTAGCAATATTTATTTATAAAAACACATCCACATTACGGACAAAAACAGAACTGGGAAATATATTTTATATTGTATTTTTAATTTTTGTTTTGTGTGTGAGTTCTATTGACGTTTTTGAATAAAGAATGTTATATTTTATAAACGAGAGCGAGCATTTCAATCCAAATATAGAATTCAAAATACACTACCCGATTTTTCAATTCTGAACAAAATAATATCTGTGCGAATCAAAAATTAATTCGTGATAAAAATTGTTCAAAGAGTTATTTTAATTTAACGTAGGAGAAATTTGTAGGCGTAACTTTATTGAAACTTGAAAAAGGTTCTTTTACGAAGTACAATAAAAGGCAAATCTAAATGAAGCCCTTATAGGTTAATGTAAGAGATTATTTTCAACTTATTTCAATGAAATTATTTATTAGTTATATAATATACTTAAGCCAAGTTATTACCCATAGCTATGGTATCCCAGTTGGTAAAACGGTTGACTCTCACTTTGAAGTCGCAAGTTCGAATCCCAACATAGGCCTAAACCAATGATTTTCGAATTTAGTTTAGAATTTATGTTTGGTTGTTTGCTTCTATGCTGTTCTGGGAGCAAATAAAAAACATAGAAAACGTTCAGCTGCTTGTCTTCCCGGGCATGTCGTAAAAACCGACAGAGGGATTGTGTCCTCTAACATGATGGACTAATGTTATGGGCGATAGGCTGATCCCTTATCACCATAAGGTTCATCATATCCAGCTTACGACATCGTATCAACAGTGGCTGCAAGTTGTCTTTGATTACTTGTGGCTCTGCCCACCCCACTAGGGATTACGGGCGTGAGTTTATGTATGTATGTATGTATGTATTTATGTTTGGATCATAAATTATTATCACGTGCTCAGCGGTGAAGAAAAACATCATGAGGAAACCTATTTCTGGAGCTATGTGACCTAACCTATATTGGGCTTGTAAGGTCAGTGAGGCAGTCGCTTCTGTAAAAAACCGGACCTGTCAAATCTTCAGGTTAGGTAAGCGGGACCTGTAAAAACTCGGGATAATGTTAGGGCGGTGATTGTCGATTGTCTTGAGTTTCTTGTTACTCAAAACGTAAACGAAAAACTATAGAGAAGAAGATAAAAATGACACGTTCGAACAATTTGTATACTTCTTCTGTGTAACAAAGAACCTATCGGCCATTTTATCCGAAACCTAGTTCCCAGAGCGCCAACTTTGTATCGATAAAGGAAAGTAATCAAAACTTATAATAAGGCCACGGACAGTGAGGCAAGATCAAAGGTCGATGCCGGAGATCATAGTTTTGGGTGAGGAGCTCGCCAAATTGACAGAATTAATTTATTACTCTTTGAATAATTCAGCAGTTAATTATTTGTGGGTGTAATTATAAAACTAAACACTACTTTCGTAATTACCGAGCCGTGGTAGCCCATTTGGTAGAACGCTTGCTTCTCACTTTGAGGTCGCAGGATCGAATCCAGTACAGGTACAAAAAAAATATTTGAACGTACTGTAGATTTTTATATACTCCTGGTGGTCTAAAAAGGCCACATAGACGCAAATCATTTAAAATTAACTATTTAAATTTTACATTTGCGCATATAAAAGACAGTGCGCCAAATCAACAAAAGCCAAATAGCAATATTGATTCGATGTGGCATTTTAATCCCCCTATCCAATAAGATATCCCCCTTATCCCCCTATACAATAGGAGCTCGGTGGCGCAGCGGTAAACGCGCTCGGTCTGCGATTATTGAAGTTAAGCAACTTTCGCAAAGGCCGGTCATAGGATAGGTGACCACAAAAAAAAAGTTTTCATCTCGAGCTCCTCCGTGCTTCGGAAGGCACGTTAAGCCGTTGGTCCCGGCTGCATTAGCAGTCGTTAATAACCATCAATCCGCACTGGGCCCGCGTGATGGTTTAAGGCCCGATCTCCCTATCCATCCATAGGGAAGGCCCGTGCCCTAGCAGCGAGGACGTTAATAGGCTGATGATGATGATGATCCAATAAGATAGAACGGTAAAAGCTACCTCTTCTGTCTATAGTCCCTTAAATTAACCCGTCTTTTTTCTATCTTGCGTACCACAAGCGAAAATATCATAAGTTACCTGTGGGCGGTGTACCGTGAAATCGAATCGAGGACGTCTCACACGCTCTGGAAAAATGCGACACTCCTCTCAGCTAGAGTTGCGATTTAGAAAATTACATTGTGAGATAGATATATTTAAGTGGAAAATTATTAAACAAATACCTATCGTCTGCGCATTTTAAGTCCTAGAGGTATTCATTATGACCGTCTCTGGGTTTCAATGTATCTATGTGCCAATATTATATACTCAGTCTATCAGTTAAGGCTTGAATATACGAGAGACATACTGGATTACTTTTGCATTTTAGTCTGATTATGTAGTACTTTGACTTGGAAAGTTGTGTTGGAGAGTTGTGATATATATGTAGAAAGACTGTACGAATTTTGTGGTGAAATGTGCTAACATAATGAATATTTGTACTTAAAAAAAATTGATTGATTGAATTGATTGATGAATTTGTTGTTTTCGCAAATAAATTGATTTGATTTGATTTTTTATTTGAAAAGATTTTGGGGGTGTTATAATTTTGCCCATACAAAGTGTGTTTTTTATTTAGCCGTGTACCTCGATGATATTTTGATTGGATGTTGCGTTTATTCTGAAGCACATCATCGTCATCAATTTAAGAGCCACGCTCTTGTCGGTGCAGCATTTTCCATGCTACTTTGCACAAAAAACACAAATGCACAAATGCGTACTAAATACTGGGATCGGTTTCAGAATGATGGTTGCAGCCGTTAACGAGATATAGAGATACACCGACGGCCTTGACGTCAGGATGGCCGGTGTATGAGATATACCATGTATTCATTTTGTCGTAGGGCTAGCAAACTCAGACGCAAGTATATACTCTCACACTACTATTCACATACATACATACATAAACAGCCTATTACGTCCTACTGCTGGGCACAGGCCTCCCCTTAATCAACCGGAGGGGGTACATACTCCACCACGCTGCTCCACTGCGGGTTGGTGGAGGTGTTTTTACGGCTAATAGCCGGGACCAACGGCTTGACGTGCCCTCCGAAGCACGGAATCATCTTACTTTTTCGAACAATTAGGTGATTCAAGCCTGAAAAGACACTACTACTCACGCTAAAAATAATTATTATAATGTTAAACTTAGTATATTTTTTCTTTCTTTTATTTGTATAAACTCTGCTTTGAAGGAGCGGAGTCTCCTGGCACAGGTATTGTATGATTAAAAGGAAACTCCAGTTACTAGTTCCAAATGCATACTCTTGTCAATACAAATAAAATTGTTTATTTTTTAAATTATTTTTTATGTAGCGCTCAAAGCTTTTAAGTACTTACAAATATCCATTATCTTAGTACATTTCAGCTGAGTATTCGTACAATCTTTCTGCATAAATATTATTAAGATATGTGATACTACATAGGCGGTCCTGACGTTCACGGAAAGTTTCGTGGCAGTTATGAAAAATTGATTGGATACAGAAGCATCCTAAAAAATACAACTTAACACAAAAAGTAAGAAGCCAAGCGTTTCAATTTTAAGGTTTTGTGGATCCCATTCATTCTATTCTATAGGTTTGTTCTCGATAGAACAACCAACCGCTCGCTTATTTTACTTACAAAATGAGCAAAGTCACAGACATTAACAGGTATACTTATTTTGTATCTTTACGGCTTGTACCTCTCTGGGGACCTTATATTTTCACTTAGCTCAAACCTCGGGACGTTCTGAAAGTTTACGAGCCTTGATAAAACTGTTTGGACCCTTCGACTTATCTCGAACCATCTCGAACCTTCTGTTATGTTTCACAGCGATTTACACGGATATTTTGTCGAAGGGTAAAGAAAAATAAATATAGTGACAATGGGAAAGGATTTGTAGAATTTTATTTTGCATAAGTACCTTAGAATTAAATTGGCCTTTGATAGACTGGCTGTGGCGGTTATTACCGGTTATTACCAACGAATTAACGTGCCTTTTGGGGATACATATTTCTCGGGAATGTGGGTTTCCTCACGATGTTTCCCTTAACCGCTGAGCACGTTATAGTAATCAATGATCCAAACATGAATTCGAAAACAAATTCGACAATCGTTGGTTTAGGCCTGTGCTGGATTCGAACCTGCGACCTCAAATAGAAAGGCAAGGGATCTAGGTACCAAGTGAGCGACTACGACTCGCTTTGGATTAAAATTGCAGATTAGAAAACGCTAAAATACTTACTTAAAACATTTCCGGCAGGAAAAGTCATCGTTCTTAGTATAATAATCAAATAGACTTTTTTAACAAATTGGAGTTGTCCTTAGAAAATGTTCAGTACATACATAAACTGCCTATATACGTCCCACTGCTGGGCACAGGCCTCCCCTCAATCAACCGGAGGGGGTATGGAGCATACTCCACCACGCTGCTCCACTGCGGGTTGGTGGAGGTGTTTTTACGGCTAATAGCCGGGACCAACGGCTTAACGTGCCCTCCGAAGCACGGAATCATCTTACTTTTTCGGACAATCAGGTGATTCAAGCCTGAAAAGTCCTTACCAAACAAAGGACAGTCTCACAAATTGATTTCGACAATGTCCCCATCGGGAATCGAACCCGGACCTCCAGATCGTGAGCCTAACGCTCTAACCACTAGACCACGGAGGCTGTCAGAAAATGTTCAGTACTTACGTACAATTCAGTACGATCTGCTCTGAACCGGCTTGCGAGTATGAAACGATTGATGAATGTGGAGGAATCAAGAGAATTCCTTTGTCTCTGCTTACCCCAATGAACAAACTGGTCCTCACGTACGCTCGTGCCAATAACATGGATGCGGTACGTTTTTACGAGTTGCTGAAGTGTTTTACTTTAACTTCAGGTTTACTGGTCGGAAACGTGTTGCTTCATGTTTGAGAACGGTGGAACCTTTTTTATTACACGAAACTGAACATTAACATCAAGTATAAAAAAAACTTGGATGTGGATTAGTTTAGGATGGAAATCGTGGATTAAACAAACAAAAGCAAAACAATAACAAACCCGGAAACAAAATTTAGTAATTATTACAGGATGTTTTATTTTTATTTTAACGGAGTTCAAAGGAACAATTCTTAACAGATACGTACTCCGAAATTGCTAATAGGCTAGCTTACAACTAGTCAAATCAGTAACTTTTTACTCTTCTCATCGTGTGGGTTGTGAGGTCGATGACCAACCTCATCAACCCTGGTGTCAAGATTATTATTGAACCGCCCCTGACGTGATTCAAGTAACGACTACGTACTTACATCAGTAAGTCAGTCACTTTCAGTCAGTTACTTTTTACTAAACGTCAAAACACGAAATGACTACGGAATTTGTATGAAAAAGCACACTATATGACGTCATAGAAAACGTGTCAATGTCGGTCTTATTATTACGTTTTTCTTAATTCAAATTCATAAAAAAGTTAACTTTTTTATAATAGAAAAAATAAAATGTTTTCGATAGTTTTAGATCTGTTTTTATTTACCTCTCATTTCATAATTTTTATCTTGAACCTAGTAAACGGCTCAATTAAGTCACTATTGTATTTTTTATAAATTTATTGAAAATATGGATTTAAGATATCTATAAGTTTTTGTGAATTTTTTACCACTTTGAGGAAATAAACCAATACGCATATATTTAGTACCTACTTATGATTTTATACAAAAATGTGTCATATTTATTAAGCTTCTACGTTAAAATAAAATTAAATTGCCAAAAACCTTACCGTGACCAGGGGGGTTAAAAAGCCACATCGAAACAATTCATCTAAAAAGCAATATTGCAATTTAACATTTGGGCATATACAGGGTGTTAGTGACATCGTAACGAATACTGAGGGGGATGATTCAGACCATGATTCTCAGTCTGAAAAAATGAAAAAATTCATGAAAATTTTTGTTTTTTTTTTAAGTTATTTTCTGTTCCATTCTTTTGCGACGGAAAATTCCACTTGATATCATCTCAGAATCATGGTCTCGATCATCCCTCAAAGTTTTCGTTACGATGTCACTAACACCCTGTATACGTATACAAGTAAGTGCATAGTGCAAACAAATGTCAAATAGCAAAATTGCTTTTATAGATGAGTATAAGTATGAGTATGAATGAGTATTTATTCGCATACCAATTACAGGAATTGTGTTCGAGCTTTGATGTGGCCTCTTTAACCCCCCTGAGCCAAGTCAACCGCAGGTATGTTGTCTTTATTTACCTGCTAGCACATAATAAGGAATAATCCTATTAGGTAAGAACTCTTTTCACATCCAGTAAGGCAATGCCATATCACAATCACAACCCTGAAATTCTAATCACGTTAAAAAGAAACTCCTAGATTCGGCTCACTAAAGGTTGTTCGAACAAGAAATACAGGATGTACCGAAGTGCCCCTTTAATGTTCAACACTTCCCCGAAACCTTTTCTTAACGTTGTTTTTTTGCAGGAACGAGCAAAACAAAACTGTTTTATTAAGAAAATAATATTTTATCGAGTTTCAAAATAACATTTGCATAATGTTTTCGTAAAATCCTGAAAGAAATACTGACAGGTACGTAAGATGTTAGGTTTCTTTGATGTAGGAGATTAAAGTGTGTTTTTTTGGTACATTGAGCGACGCAGCTATCTCTCGCCACTTCCACAACTGCTATCTGGTGCACCAGCTGCGCCAGGAGCATCACTTGTAGCCTGAGGGGCAGCTTGAGGTTGAACCATAGAATAAGGAATAATACTACGTACAGAACGGAAATTCTCCGCTCCCCACCAGCGGCTAGTTTAGGTTTACCTCACCCCACTCGGTCTTACTAGTGTTCAATCGGTGTCAGGAGTCACACGAGGAGTGGATGTAATATCATAAATAAGTAATAATACTACGTATAGAACGGAAACTGTTCGGTTTCCACCAGCGACTGAGCTAGGTTTACCTCACCCCCTTCGATTGTATTTTAGTTTTCAATCGTATGGCTGTCAGACGTCACACACACACAGATGCGCGTGTACGATAACGTCAATGTGTTGTGTCTGTGTAAAACGAGGTTTTTTGTATGAAGTGTCCGGGGTGTGGATAAACTGCGTGTGTAACTGTGTGTATGTGATATATGAAAACCCGCTAAAATATAAATAAAATAAAAATAATACAAGGGAAATTGATCATAAAGACAACCGTCAACTTTATTAATAAACTAATCTCAGCTTTAAGATTGCCCTCAAGATCATGTCAATGTGACAGTTCTTATAAAAACAGGGACTTGAACATGATCTTGAGGGTAGTATCGCTTCGTTTTTGTTCTAACAGGGCCATCCTGGGTACTGTAATAACATAAAGGAAGCGAGCGCCTATGAAAGACATATTATAATATAAAATTCACACACAACCCTAATCTCCATGATAAGCCGTGAGGTTGCCGATAGGATATGTCTTCGTGAAATGAAGCTGGTATTAAAAATGTCATTTCCTTATCCAATACGGATTTAGCGCGTGTGATGTGATTTGAGCTTTGCAACCCTACTTGTTATTTTGTTTGACTTTCGTCCGTGAAGTATATAGGATTTTTGTCATTTGAGTTTGTCATGCCAGGCCTGCTCCCCCTCTAACTCTATTCGGAGATGGCGCGATGACTTGGATGCTTTCCTGGAAAGCTGGCCGGAGATAGCACTGAAGAGAAAGTCCTGGAAGAAATGGAGGGAGGCTTTTGCCCAGCAGTGGGACATTTAAGGCTAGATAAGATAAGAATCTCCCTAGCGTTATCCTGTTTTTCACCGGGTTTCTTTACCTAATCTGAAGATTTGACACATCCAGTTTTATTGCCTGTCTCACCTTCCAACCCGCATGGGAAAATCCAGTCCAAATACAGGTTAGGTCACGTACTTCTGAAAATACATTTCCTTGTGGGTTTTCTCATTAAGTTTTCCCTCAGCATTGAACACATGATAATGATTTAAGATTCAAACGTGAAAATCACTGGTTTAACCAAGGCGGACGTCGCCGGCGACCGTGGCAAAACTTGGCGACCATAAGGCACGTAGGAACTTGGCGATGTTTTGTCAATAAAATCATTTAAATTATTTTTTTTTGGCGAGGTTGCTGACTATACTTGCTATCCGCGACGTTTCGGTGAGTTATATAATTAAAAAGCAAATTCAAATTCAAAAACATCTTTGTTCAGTAGGTAACTATAGTGACACTTTAAATCGTCAATTTTTAACGAAACGTCTTATTCGCCTAAAATTAAAAATTTTCTTCCATATTGTATTTATTTATCTTGGGTGTATTCTGTCTCTCTTGATGTACTTAATAATAATAACAGCGCAACGGTACGAGTATTGCATCAACATGAAATTACCATTAGTGACGATGTATATAATGCGCAATTCTACAACAAATCCGTAGTACGAAATTCTGCTATTATTTGTTTAGAGAATTCTTATTACCATTGTCGGAACGTTCCCTTTAAATGTTTTTGAATAGATTGTTACGAGTACGTGTTAGATTGTTGACGGCCTCTGTGGTCCAGTGGTTGAGCGTTGTGCTATCGATCCGGAGGTCTCGGGTTTGAATCCCGGAGGGGACAAATCACAAAAATCACTTTGTGATCTCTAATTTGGTTAGGACATTCCAGGCTGATCACCTGATTATCCAAACAGTAATATAATCCGTGATTCGGAAAGCACGTTAAGCCGTTGGTCCCGGATACTACTTACTGATATAAGTAAGTAGTCGTTTCATGAGTCATATCAGGGGCCTTTGGCGGCTCAATAAAAACCATGACACCAGGGTTGAACAGGTTGGTGATCCACCTCACAACCTAAACGATGGAAGAAGAAGAATAGATTGATTTTGGTAAACAACGGCGTCTTCGTTATATTTTATTTTTTTAACACAACAAACAGTAGGGTAATAAAATTTTCCCATTTCTTGTTTACGTTAAAAACAGTTCGTAAAATTTAAATTTGAGACAATTAAATTAAACGGTCCACATTTGTTTGTCTTCCAATTAAAAGTAGCTCTCGCATGCTCGGGCAGAATTTTTAAATGGAAGGATAAAAACAATTCTGTTTTATTTGAAGTTTTAAATACATGTTTTGCTTAACAATGACAATTACAACCAAATAGGTTTATGTGATTTTATATGCCCATATGAAACCTTTAATAAAATAACATTTATCAAATACAAATTAAATAAAAATATATCTGAATTACAATGCAATGAAAATTGTTGTGTGAAATGCTGACACATCCAAATACTTTAAGTAGAATTTTGACTCGTCTTCTAAAACCCTAAGATATTACTGTATGTATCTGTAAGGTATGACTCGCCTTTTATTCACCATCTTATGCATGTACTTATAAATTATTGAATTTATTATAATTATGATTTAAATTTATTTATCTATTAAATTGTTTTTTTTTAATTATAGTTAGTATTACTGAATAATAAATACAATAATTTAAATTAAACTTATTTATATTAATTTTGCTAATATAAATTTAAGACTCGTAATAACACATTTGATGGACCATTTGTGTCTTTAAATAAAAAAAATATTATTGTATTATATTACTTAACTATATGACTGAAGTGCTGACTAAGACCTGAATTGAAAATCGCCGATTTACCACGAATACAAAAGAAGAATATGATTGCACGAATGAACAATTGAACACAGTCTTATAAAGCATTTTTACCTTTAAAATATATATTTTTTGTCGCTACTGTTTTTGCTTACGAAAATAACTTGTAGAAAATATTGAAATTCGTTTTTACTTCCTTGCTGGAGATCAACATTGTTTACAGCAAACATTTTGACGATGTAATAAAGGTTTTATAAAGTTACAAAAGAAACGTAATTTGAGCGTCGATACGTAAATAACCTAATTCGGTTGTGAGGTGGATTACCGATCTCATCAACCCTGGTGTCAGGGTTATATATTATTGACCCGCCAAAGGCTGACATGGCTCATGAAACGACTGCTTACTTACATCAGTAAGTAGTAACCGAGACCAGTGGCTTACCTCATGTAGGTAGGCTTATTTCTGGTAGGTGGTTCCTTTAGTTATTTATTATGTTAGGATGCACTAACCCGCTACTATTATATATGAACAAAATTTTCCTGTACCCAAAGGTTGTCTGGAAGAAATTGTTGCATGAGCAATAAGGCTGCCTGTTATGCCTTTCTGTATCTGTTGTCCTTATCTCTGTATCTTGTGTCCATTGTGCTCAATAATGTATTTATCTATCTATCTATCTGAACGTGCCTACCGAATCATCTTACTATCGGACAACAGGTGATCAACCTGTAATGCTGTATCCAAACTAAGGATCACAAAGTGACTTTTAAGATTAGTCCCCACTGGGATTCGAACCCGGGGACTTCTGGATTGCGAGTGAAACGCTCAAACACTGGACCACAGGAGTCATCCCAGTAATATTATTCAAGAGCCGTTTCCTTACTACCTACCACAGGATTTGGGTGTTTAGTGTGAGGTAGAGTGAAGGAATGGTTCAGATGTTTATTTGAGCAATTGGGCAATAGTCGGTTTAATTTGGGTGTCATACTCGTACCCTAAAAGATTTTCGCATGAATCGATTTTCAAGACCTTTGCCAAGTTGCAAACGATTATGAAATACGTCAGCGTAATCGATTATTAAGGGATTGAGATAAGGTAACATCCGTTCACCCTTTTTATTCAATTACACTATCGTCATGGCATAACCTCTGTATAGTTGGATTAGGGAAAAATCCAGAGGGATTTAAACGATAAGCTGTTATCAAATATCTCAAAGAAGCTATATAGGTACTTGAGAAAAAGGCGAATGGTAGCTTTGGAAATTCAACTGAAAATGTTGATGTACAAAGATGACGCATTTATTGTGGTTTGTGGCGTTTACAGCTGCATAACAATGTGTCAAATGCAAAACGTGAACATTTTACCTTTTTTATGACTGTACGTATCACTAACTGCGTATACAGTGACCGTTGTTGAAATAGTCTTTGAATTTGAGTTTCGAAAACAACATAATACTTATATACATATCATTTAATTGTAAGTAATACATTTTAATTTTAAAGTCTTTTTTAAAGACTTAATTGTATCTTACAATATGGGTACCTACCCGAAATAAATGCAATTTATTTTTATTTAATTACAATTGTTTTTTATTTCATCTTTATTTAAATATTTTACTAATTTGACTTAATTTTAATTTTACTATTTTAGAGATATTTTAATTTAAAATTTGAATTTTTATTTTAAAATGTTATAATTGTTTTTTTTTTATTATTTTATGCTATTAGTGCTAGACGTCGTAGGTACTATAGAAAGAATAAATATGTTTCTTGTGACAGATTACCAACTCCTCGCTTCTATATTATTACGTTATCACGATATACGTAGAAACAGTACCTAAATAAATAACTAGCTCATAAGGTATGCACAAAGCTTCGTCATCTGTTCACAGATTGAACGCATCAAACCACAGACATTGCAATCAAAGCCTAAACCAACCCTGTCTACTTAATGGACTCAGGGAACAGACAATTCCCCTCGATATGCCGATAATTCAAACACATTCGGGGGCCGTTCTGTATATTGATTGAAATATGCAGCTGGATTCGAATCATCAATCTTGTTTGCTCACGAAGGGAACGTGATGGAAAAGTCCTTTTATTGGTTTGGAATACGCTGCGTTTTTCTTGGAAACAGTTCTGACTCATTCAACACTTGAAACAATATGAACACCGAACTTAGTTGCTTCAAAAATGCGAATTACATTATGTTTGAGCTTGAAGAGAACTTGCCTTTTTGAAGTGATTCTGTAAAGGCTATATAAGTTAGTAACTACTGCATACTGAAAGAAAGAAAGAAAGAAAAAATATTTATTCGACATACTTGATGTTTTAACATATTAACACAAAATAATACAATTATGAATGTATGCCGAAACGGTTCCACCTCAGCATAATGCCATAGCCTAGACTATGACGCTGATTTTTTGTTGTAACCGGTAAAGTAATCATACATACACATACATACATAAACTCACGCCCGTAATCCCTAATGGGGTGGGCAGAGCCACAAGTAATCAAAGACAACTTGCAGCCACTGTTGATACGAAGTCCAAAGATGGATATGATGGATGGATAAAGTAATCAGGTAACACATTAAACAAGAACAAGATATATAAGTAAGTAGGTATCTCAGATAAATATTTTATAATAACTATTAGGTATTACTGTTATTATTATTTTATATTTACATGTTGAATTAATATGTTATAACACCGCATTGGGATTTGTAAAAGTGTTTTTTTTACTTTTATTCGGAAGCTTTTAGTAGCAGATACTGCACTGCTGAGCACAAATAAGATAAGAGTTACTACATATAGTTGCGATGGGCGTCACAATTTAGAAGAAAAAAGACAGTTGACGATCGGGAACGAAAAAGATTGGTCATTGAAAAGATTGGATTGGTTGAACTACAAATATTTAATTATATTAGTTGTACTAAATAAAGCCCTATTTTGTAGATAATCGAATCAAATTAAGTGTATAATTGTATACAGTGTCTAAAACAATCACAGTTGGGTCGACCGTTATAGACGGCGATACAGCTCACCACCCATCACATCTAACAGAAAGTTTGGTGAGGTGTGGGTACTTAGTTCACGATGCGATGGATGTACCTCTGACTACCTCAATTGACAACATTTCAAATTTTTAAGCCGTGGTTTTTTTGTGCTATTTCGAAAGTACTTGTTTAAATAGAAGACACGTATTTTTTCTTTTCAAGATTTTTCCACTAGAAGTTACAAAAAATATTTTTTGAAAATTGGATTCTGCCATTGATAGATAGGCAGTATAATGTAATGTACCTTTGCATGCGTATTTAAAACATGTCGCAAACAAAGTGTCATGTTATGTATGACATTTACTTTTTTTATAATTTTTATGTAAAGGTCTGAACTTATTATGCCTTCCTCTTCTGACCTCGTGGATTTTTCAATATATTTCTATTATTACTGAATTAAAAAATCTGAAAAAATGTGTTTTGTGTAAATCATAGAAATATCTCGAAATTTTAGATTTTAGATTTTTAGATTTAAGGCACCTTGCCTTAAATCGAAAACCATTTCGAGATATTTCTATAAAAATGAAATGTTGTCAATTGGGATGTAGTGTGAGCTTATGTTACGTGCATAAAAAAAATGAAAGTTTATCTTATTTATGTTATTTATTTAACAGTTTATTTACCGGCCTCTGTGGTCCAGTGGCTGAGCGTTGGACTCACGATCCGGAGGCCCCGGGTTCGAATCCCGGTGGAGACATACCACAAAAATCACTTTGTTATCCCTAGTTTGGTTAGGACATTACAGACTGATCACCTGATTGTCCGAAAGTAAGATGATCCGTGCTTCGGAAGGCACGTTAAGCCGTTGGTCCCGGTTACTACTTACTGTTGTAAGTAAGTAGTCGTTACATGAGCCATGCCGATGTCATGAAGCAGTCGTTTATCAGGTGCCCTTGGCGGCTCAATAGTAACCCTGACACCAGGGTTGATGAGGTTGGTACTCCACCTCACAACCCACACGATAAGAAGAAGAGTTTATTGTACACAGAACACGGTATAAAACACTTTCTCTAACACAAGACAGACAAATGGTGTATCTTCTTAAGTACTTCAATACTAATACAACATTACAAGATTATTATCATGTGACATGTGGCTTTCTACTTTTGCTTTAGCAAATTGGTTCACTTCGTTATTTAAATAAGGTGCCCACAAATACCCATAAATTGCAAAATCTAGTATACCAAACGTAACACGAAATGGCTGCACATAATTAGCATATTAATAGTACGATTTAACTGGATCCGTTGAACGAACATCATCAGACGAGTGTTTGCGATGCTCGCAATTCTGTTTGATTCCAGCTGAATGTTTAGTGGACAATTCTGCTACTCATACTGTATGGCGTACTAAGCATAGGAAGTAAGTGTACATTGAAAGGTTTTTTACCCCGATACCGCCCCCGCCAGCGTGGTCGACGACTTCCCTCAATCAGCGCTTATCGCTATCGACCCACTAGGGTCGATCAATCTTACAAATATTTTCCCTCTCAGACGACGCCCTTGGCCGAAGTTCGCGTCCAACTGAGCACCCTCAGACCTGTTGTCTTAAACGTTGTACCGGGTGAGAGCCCCATTTGTCCGGCCAAGTAGTTAATGCCATCTGCGGCAAATCTACAACAAGTAAAAAAAAAACAATGAAATGTTTTTTAAAGCCAGGACAGGAGAACACTACACTAATAACCGTATAAAGATTTTTATGATAGTGAAGGCAACAAAGGTATTGTAATCAAGTTAGCAACTAAAATTCAATCAATGAATAATTCTTTGTTGCTCAAATTCTTTGTAGTCGTTTCCATATATCAGGCCTATGGGGTCCCGGATTTTTGGAAGGCCTAGATACGAAGCCAACACGTAGAGGCGCCTTAAGACAATTTAATCTGAATGTGGTGTGACACCCGGTACAAAATTTAAGACAACAGGCCTGAGGGTGCCCAGTTGGGCGCAAACCTCGGCTCAAGGCGTCGTCTGAGAGAATAATATTTGAAAGAATTAATCGGCCCTAGAATATATTGTCGCGATAATGTGCATGTGTTAGTGTGCAGTGCACCCACGCGTTATATAGTGCATGCTCGGCTTAAAAGGTTTTGTCCTGGTATTCAATGTAATGTCGAACTGACTTTGAGCTGGAGAACCGACACGTAATTTGTGCAACAATAAAGGTGCTTGTTTTTAAAAAGTTTCTAATAACAAAACGTAAGCTCACCTCAATGGGGTAGACAGAGGTACATACATCGTACGATGAACTAATAACTCACACCTCACCATCTAACGAGCGACTTTCGTTTCGAACAAGCGATGTATTCTGGAATTTTCAACAAAGCGTGAACCGTATTAGAATTAGCTCTTAACTCCAATTCTCGGCCACTCCACTACGAGTGATATTTACCTTTCGTATTTGAATTAATTTGTGGAGAAAGCTCTGTTACGAGTGAGACTGTATTTCTATATCTTGACTGTGATAACCCTTCATATTCCGTTATGTGAATTTTACTTATGGACCTCTGGAGTTTGGCGAAGTAGTGAAAATATTGGTTCAAGGATCTGCTATGCGATTTTTTAAAAGCATGGTGGGAGAAATAGCCAGTTTTTTTCTCATTTAGAATACTTTTTACTTACATAGAAACTTGCGTGTATTGCGAATTTTTGTTCAAAAAAAGCTTTTATAAAGTTTTCACTATAGGACGATAATATGGTGCATTATGCCGGAAGACAGTACCTTAGAGAGTTACACTGTACAGACAGAGGCAGGACGAAGGAAGTTTCTTAGAACAATTGGTATCATCGCGAAAACTCCATAAAAATTATATAAATAAAAATATTGTATCCTTTTCAACCACAAGCCTTATGTGATTGAAATTAAAATAAATAAACTCCAATGTTGAAAACTCAAAATATATTTCAGATTGTATAGGTACTTACTACGGTTACTTATTAAGTATTATTCCCAAGTAATAACTTACTTAAGGGTTCCTAAATTTCTTAGAGCTCCTTAATTACAGGACCCGTCACGACAGCCGACCCCTTGTCATACGTGGAAGCATCCAATTTACTTCTCAAGGAAAAAATATGATTAGGGACCTTACGATTAAAGGGGCCCAATTTCTCTGAGGACCCTCAGGCCTTCTTAAGTTTCCCTTGGTTAAGTGAAGCCGAATTCGGCTTAAGTCGGCTTCCGCTTTGAGAGCCTATTTTGTGTGTTCTGTGAAGGTGCGCTGAGAGATGTTTTGCAGGTACAGTCAGGGAATTAAAAGGTTCGTCACCTTAACCACTGCAAGAATCACAAACAACCGGTATAAACAACAGAGCTGCCAACATTTGAATAAATGTCATATTTAAATATGGGTTTAAAAACTAAAACCCTGTAAAAACCACAACCAATAAACAAAACAGACACTATTGGGAAGAATTTCAAGAGAAAATACTTATTTTTCTCGTTTCATAGCTTTTGAGCGTGATTTTTACGTAGTCGGGTTTAAGTTTTTAAACTTATATTTTTATTTATTATTTATAGTAAAGCACAGAAACATAAGATTATAATAATAAAAGGTAATAAAGTTTATTCCAGACAGAAATTTCTTTCAGTAGGTATGATAGTGATAAATTAACGAGAAGAAGATAGCGTGTACAAACACATGGTATAAGAAGACCAGGTATGCTCAAAACTGACAGCTAGCCCAAGGTTAGCCCAGCTGACCTTCTACAACCCAGCGTTGCTATTTCGTAAAAAATAAATTGCCCACGTCCAATGTTTTTAATTTACTTTGCAAGGAAATTTTGTACTTTTAGTAAAAGATTTACGTACAGTTTTAATGATTTATGTAATAATAGTAATTAAATACATTAGTCAGTACATGTGTACATAAACTGACGCCCATATTCCCCGAAGGGGTGGGCAGAACTACAAATAATCAAGAAACTATTTTCAGCCACTTTTGATACATAGTCCTAAGGTGGATAATGTTAAACCGTATGATGATAGGGGATCAGCATATCGCTCTTACAGATGATCCATCATGTTCGATAGGACGCTGTCTCTTTGTCGCCTTTTACGTCATGCACGGGAAGATGGGCAGCTGAACGCATTCTATGTTTTTTCTTTACTCCCAGTCCAGCAGAGAAGATAGACATTAGTCAGTAATTCACTCGATTTTCAATAATTGAATTTACATCCTTGTGTTAGGGTTCGTAATGTTTATTTTATTATTTAATTATTACGGAATAAATTCATGAATCTGTGTCACGACTTTATTATTTTTAATTTGGAACTGGCACATTATTTCATTTGTTTTTATTTTGATTTCTTCTTTTTCGAACGGGAACGTTTTCCCGCCTTTTTTAAAAGGCGGTGACGTGGAATTTTGTTCGGTGGCGGTAATCTGTTATGAAGAGTTGGAGAGTTAACATTGTTTATGAAAATATAACATTATTCAAGAGAATTGCTGAATTGTTTGATTACGACGAGCACCTCCCCACCTGAGAGCAGTAGTATTATCACATTTGGAATGTTTACTTACATCAAGGGCTAGCAATGGTGGCTTGACATAGGATTGAGCATACCTGGTCTTCTGATACCATGTACAAACGTACACATTTCATGTTAACTATGTTACTAACTGAATAAATATATTTCGAGTTTGAGTTTGAGCGAAGGCGGTGTGTCAGGATCGTTGTAAGTGGAATTCTGTGGCCTCTGCCTACTACACGCCTACATAATGCCTGTCACGTAAATAAATAAAATAAAATAAAATGTTTATTTTCTTTAAAAGGTTTCATAATCTTTGACAGGTTTTTTAATCTTTTTTTTTTATTATTCAAATCGTTGGGTCACCGGTTCGAATCTCGGTTCGGGCTCAAAACCACTGAATTCGACTTTGTAAGTATGAATTCATTTTTGGATCATAGATGATTGATATCACACGTATTTGTGTCCGGTTAAAGAGGCTCTCCCACTATTACACGGGACTTAAACATACATGGGACCTTACTGGCTGATCACCAGATTGTCCGAAAGTAAGATGATCCGTGCTTCGGAAGGCACGTTAAGCCGTTCGTCCCGGTTACCACTTACTGATGTAAGTAAGTAGTCGTTACATGACCCATGTCAGGGGCCTTTGGCCGCTCAATAGTAACCCTGACACCAGGGTTGATGAGGTTGGTACTCCACTTCACAACCCACACGATTGAAGAAGAGGACGGGACTTAAACATAGCTGGCAAGAAGTAGGCACAAAATTACATCTAAACCAAATATGTAATAAAATTAGCAAAATAATTCAATGATTTTTTTCTTGTGATTGTACTTTAGCTATATTGAGAATCTACTACTTTGATAATCTAATATTATGCGAATACGGGACACCACATACTATACACGTCTGTCTATCCCTTTGGGGATACAGACGTGATGCCATGGCTTGTTATGTATGTATGTGTTAAGTTTAATCTTCTAACATTACATATCTGAAGCCGATTACGATATCCACTCCTTCCGCATACTCAAAGCCTTATTAGGCTAAGCGCCTACTTACAGCTACCCTTTTATCTCTCCAATGCAAATAACATGGGCACATTTGAATAATCTCCAAACCATTCGGTGAAGTGAGTATTTACCTATAGATACAGTAATATAAGTAGTTACCTATGCAGGTAAGGTCAGATGAATACGAAGAGAAACTCTCAATTTACGTGTATTTGGGTGAATATCAAAATGTGCTAAGTTTGGTGGCGAACTTTCATAAATGGCGAATGGCGAATTTCATGAAAAATTCGGTTCCGACATGAAAAAGGATAGAACCCAATTTTTCAGAAAAAATAATATGACATTTCCCCACCAAACTCAAACTTATAATTTTGATATTCACCCATTTACAATTGAGTTTGGGCTTGTTTGATTTGTCTTGATAAGAACCTTGGACCTAGGTGGTCAGTATTCAGCGATAATAACCAGGGCGGTTAAAAGGGTCACATCGAAGCAATTTATCTAAGAAAGCAATATTGCAATTTGACATTTGCGCATATAAAAGTAAGTGCGCAATGCAAACAAATGTCAAATAGTGGTCATAGTAATCATAGTATAGGAACTCTACATTTAAATGACGCATGACCCCCGACTTTGGACGCGTTTCATTTTTTTACGAGCTGATGACTCTTGATGAGCTGGTCCTAGGTGGTTGTTGGTGGTTGGCATAGTTGGTATTCAAGTTCATAATATTATATTATATTATAATGAACCAGATTAATGACCAGATTATATTTATGCGAAACCCTCCTTGCGCGAGTTAGATTCACACTTCTTCTGGTGACTAATTTTCCGCCCGGTTCGCTTGGACTGCTGTTACCGAGCTCGCTACGTTTTTTCGATCCCTTTTTCTTTCATCCCTTTAACTAGTGATTCCCGGGTATACATTTTTCCTCTGCTCTTCCTTAGACCTGAAACAGACTGCATACCAAATTTCATCGAAATTGGTTCAGCAGTTTAAGCTTAGAAAGATTTGGATATCGGGGCCACAATTTCTCCTGTCATCAGATTGGCCCACGGAACCTGTACCATATTCGTGAACCGTTTTATTATTGGTAGGTCGCCAATAAAGGACAGATAGAGTTGCAGGCACATTTATAAATACAGCACACGACAGCACATAATTACGACAGCTACATTATTTTATTTAACACTTTCACGGACAGAACGTCTACATGCGATGTCACGATCCCAATTTATTATCCTAATATGGCCAGTGTCCATGACAGTGTTAAGTATTACCCTTAATATGATTATTCTATTATTTGTTATACCATTTTTATTGCGAATAAATGATTATGAATTAAGGTGTAAATGTTACGTATTTTGTAGATTATTAGTGGATTGTTTTTTGTTGTTTGTGAAGTTTTTGAAGTTTGTATATTAAGTAAGTAAGATAACATCACCGACTTTTACTTAGTCTCCTGTAATGTTTTTACTATCTAAATTCAAATTCAAAAATCTTTATTCAGTAGGTAACACATAGTTACACTGAATCGTATTTTTTTACATAACTCCGGGTGAGAGCCTTCAGCGCTCCCCATTTGTCCGGCCAAGTATTTAATGCCATCTACGGCAAATCTACAATAAGTCACGTCAAAAAAAAAACTGAATCGTATTTTTTTACATAACGAACGTCTCATCTGCGCAACTACTGCAGCTTCTCACAACCTGTATAGCCGGGGAAAAGAAACTGCAAAAAAAACCTCAGCAAAGAGGCCTAGACGTTCTATAAAAAAAAAATAGTTCATAAATACTTATAACAAAACCGGAACGTTCAAACACGACGATGACGAGACACTACGAGCTTGAATCCTCTTACGTAAGTCTCGATAGCTAAGTCACTAATCGTACGTAGAGGAACCTTTATTTTATCTAGCCTTAGAAGTCGTATATCAGCAGTAATAATAACGTGAAGCCTCGCTGTAATAATGCAGTTCAGTGCCTCGTTTACAGGTAGACTAAATCCCGCTTAGTCAGCTGTCTCAGTCAAAACAACAATATGGCCTCCGTGGTCCAGTGCTTCAGCGTTGTGCTCACGATCCGGAGGCTCCGGGTTCGAATTCCGGTGGAGCAAATCACAAAAATCTCTTTGTGATCCTTAGTTTGGGTAGGACATTGCACGCTGATCATCTGATTGTCCAGAAGTAAGATGATCCGTGTTTCGGAAGGCACGTTAAGCCGTTGATCCCAGTTACTACATATTGATGTAAGTATGTAGTCGTTACATGAGTGTCAGGGGCCATTGACGGCTCAATAGCAACCCTGACACCAGGGTTGACGAGATCGGTACTCCAACTCACAACCCACACGACAGAAGAAGAAGAATCCAAAACTGTCGTACCTTCCGATGTAGGTAGACATAAATATCTCAGAAGCAAATAGTTAGTGACAGTCAAGGTACATACATATAGTTAGCAACGTCAAGTAGAAGAAGAAGATTCAAGTTTATATTTTAAGTTTCCTGTATTTATGATTTTTTTACTTAGCAAATTATCCGCAACTTATTTGTAACCAATTGTCTACGGTTTCTCAAGATACAAGCTCGGTCTACTTTGGGAAAACTCTGTTCATTAGCATTATCACCATCTCCCTAGCTGACCTAACCTAAAGATTTCACAGGTCCGGTTTTTACAGAAGCTACTGCCTGTCTGACCTTCCATCTCCCGAAGGGAAAACCATCCCAATACAGGTTAGGTTACATACCTCCGAAAACGCATTTCTCGGGAATGTGGGTTTCCTCACGATGTTTTCCTTCACCGCTGAGCACGTGATAATTATTTATGATCCAAACTTATTCGAAAGGAAATTTCGACAATCATTGGTTTAGGCCTGTGCTGGGTTCGAACCTGCGACCTTAAAATGAGATGCAAGCGTTCTACCAACTAGGCTACCACGACTCTAAAATTCTGTTCATTAGCAAAACTTATAAATTTACGCTACCTGTCTTTTTTGTATCGTTTCGATAATAAACACATTTTTGTTTCGTTATTTGAACCAACAGCCTCCGTGGTCTAGTGGTTAGAGCGTTAAGCTCACGATCTGGAGGTCCGCGTTCGATTCCCGATGGGGACATTGTCGAAAGCACTTTGTGAGAGTGTCCTTTGTTTGGTAAAGGACTTTTCAGGCTTGAATCACCTGATTGTCCGAAAAAGTTAGATAATTCCGTGCTTCGGAGGGCACTTGCCGTTGCCCGCTATTAGCCGTAAAAACACCTCCACCAACCCGCATTGGAGCAGCGTGGTGGAGTATGCTCCATACCCCCTCCGGTTGATTGAGGGGAGGCCTGTGCCCAGCAGTGGGACGTATATAGTCTGTTTATGTATGTTATGTTATTTGAATCACTCCCAGTTCGGCATAGAAGCATCTTTGTATGTACGAAGTAATGAGTCACAACGCTCCTTCAACACAGTATTTACCGTAACACATTATTACATACTATGTAGTAACATTAACACTAATAATAGTATGAAACCTCACCGTAACGGCTTCATACGAGACTATCTCCTGGCTACAGCGTTACTGTCAAGGGAATATGCTACGGCTTAGTTTTATGTGAGCCAGATTATATTGAAGTCAAAAGAGAATAGCTTAGGATTTCAGTACCTTATTTCCTACATCACAACCCACATGCTTTAATGATGTTTGAGTCACTTGCTCTATTTTTTAAATTTCGGTTAATAAGCCTAGCTACGCAAGGAAAATACGCCAAAAAGACTTTATTCATTTAAAAAACAAATAATTAAAAACTTTCTTCTCTCGCTTATGGGTGAACCCCAAAAGGTGGTATTGACTTTTGTTCGTGACTTTTTTTTTTTTAATTGGCTCGCGTTTGACCACAATCTCACCTGATGTTAAGTGATGATGTGGTCTAGGGTGGATCACGCTTACCTAGCAAATGCCTGATTGTCCGAAAGTAAGATGATCCGTGCTCCGGAAGGCACGTCAAGCCGTTGGTTCCGGCTACTATTTACCGATGTAAGTAAGTAGTCCTTACATGAGCCATGTCAGGGGCGGCTCAATAATAACCCTGACACCAGGGTTGATGGGGTTGGTAATGCTCACAACCCATACGATAGAAGAAGACCTTACCTAATTGAGAAATGAGATTATGTTGCTGTAACTTCCATCTTAGGTCGTAAGCGGTAAATTATATAAAGGAATAGCGGTCGGGAGTTTAGTCCGTCTGCGTCACGGGTTTATAATATTGTCTTGTTAAACGTAAATTTATGAAACATGCATTAAGCCAACGTAAATCACGTAACTTAAGCCAGCTGATAAGCTGACTCTGATAATCCTACAAAATCCAACATGTTACGTTTCTTGTTTCAACAAGGCGTTCTATAAGGCTGAGATCCGGACACTTCATGCAAAAATGTCGTTCTTGACGTTTTCCGCCTAACACGTAAGTTCGAGCGAGACAGACATATGCGCGCGCTCCCTTACTCCTTAACGGTTTACGGCTACTAAAAGGTATAGTACATATAGTACATCGGGTATGGTAATACGTACCTACTTAAATGAAACCCGGAGGAGGGGTGAGGTAAATAGAATAGAAAATTACTGATGACGTCACAGGGCAGAATTATACAAACTTTCGTTTTGACGTTTCGTAAAAAATACCTCGTTTGACTGGGTTATCAAGTAGCCTATTATCGGGGAGTAACATGTCCGTTCTATACGTAGAACCTATTATTCTGTATTCTATGATCCGGTGTTAATTTTGACACCGACCTATAATGAGCGTGGATAATATTTCTTCGCCTACGGCACACGTCTTTCGTAACACGAAAGCTAACTTAGTTATGAGAAGAAGTTGATGTATGCGAGCGGTTAAAAAACCGTTCCTTTACATAATAAATATAATGCAGTATATAGATAAATAATCGCTATTCACATTCATTAAGAACTTAAAAATGCTTAATAACTTTAAGAATGTCAGTATTTGATTGCTAATAAAAGATGGGTGATAGGAAAACAGTTTTTTTTCCAATTCTAATAAATTATGTGGTACACTGAGCTTTTTCAAACCTTTATCTGATTCTAGGCACAAAATGTTCTATTGTTAAGTTAATCTTGAAAGACACGGTTAATCTTAATTATACATATTAATCTCCCTATCTTCTTCTTCTATCGTGTGGGTTGTGAGGTGGAGTACCAACCTCATCAACCCTGGTGTCAGCGTTACTATTGAACCGCCAAAGGCCCCTAACATGGCTCATATAACTACATACTTACATCAGTAAGTAATAACCGAGACCAACGGCTTAACGTGCCTTCCAAAGCACAGATCATCTTACTTCTGGACAATCAGGTGATCAGCTTGTAATGTCCTAACCAAACTAGGGACCACGGGGTAATTTTCGTGATATGTCCCTACTGGGAATCGAACCCGGGACCTCCGGATCGTGAGCCCAACGCTCAACCACTAGACCACGGAGGCTGTCTCTGTCCGTTTCTCCTCTCGTCAATCTCCCCATTGGATAGACAGAGACTGTTGGATTTATTTAAATAAAAGTACAAAAATCGATTGAATAATTGTATGTTATCAATTCTATAATGAAATCAAGTAATAATGTACGATCGAGACGTCGCGCCATCTACTTTCACTCTTGTTTACTCTGTGCTAGGAGTCTGACGTTGTGGCTTCCTTGTGAATTTAGATTAGATTAGATTCTTCATTTGCCATAAATGCAGTGTGACAGATGTTACAAAAATATAGTTTACCGTGCATTTAAATTACATTAATCATGCAAAATTTATAAATATAATAATAAAAATAAAAATATTTATTTTTTACATACATACATACATAAACTCACGCCCGTAATCCCAAATGGGGTGGGCAGAGCCACAAGTAATCAAAGACAACTTGCAGCCACTGTATATACGAAGTCCTAAGATGGATATGATGAACCTTATGGTGATAAGGGATCAGCCTATCGCCCATAACATTAGCCCATATTTATTTTTTGCTTTTTTATTATTTTTTATATAGTAGGATTATACTAACATATTCGTCCATCATACTAAATAGTTGTTTTCTTCTAGCCCATATCCAATAGAGACCACGGTATTCCACTTTCTACGATCCAGACAGACCACTTTTGCTTGCACCCTCATCAAAATCTGCATGTATGCTCGCTGGTAACATTAATAATAATAAATAATGTACTGTAATTATATTCATTCTTGGCGTTTACACGCTCGTCTATGCCCACTGTGAGACAATGAAGATGTCTGCCCATGATACGATTGTATCAGTTTTTCCTTTAACAAAGTTAGTGTGTCTTCTCACACAGAACAGGGTGTACATTTTATGTTGGAATAACATAACATTACAAATATTTTATTGCACACACGGGATATATAAAACACAAAACAAAAGATAAACTACAATAGGCGGCTTTATTGCTAAGTAGCAATATCTTCCAGGCAACCTTTAAGTACCTAATTTAACGGGATAATGCAGCAATGTATATTATAAAATAAAATACAAAGACAGATACAGATACACTTGTAAGTACATAAACTAAATGATAATAACACCCATACAGGGTGTTAGTAACATCGTAACGAAAACTTTGAGGGATGAACAACACATGTAAACAAAAATTTTCATGAACTTTCCGACAGGAAATTCCACTTGATATCAACTCAGAATCATGGTCTGAACCATCCCTCAAAGTTTTCGTTACGATGTCACTAACATCCTGAATGTCTTACTGCATATTTATATTTACCTCAGATGTCATTGATTAGTGCGTAATCGGACAAAAGGCTGGCACCCACACTAGCTTCATCGTCAATAAAAATATAAGTGCAAACATATAACCCTTCTATTTACTTCGCCGCAGTCGGGTAAATAGTCTATAGGAAGCGATATAGCGTGTCCCGACTAATAATAGAGTCGTAATACTTAATGGAACAAAGTTTGGCAGTTAGTTCGCCGTATTATTATCGAAAAGTGGCTACAACTCAACAAAGGAGATGGTCTAAATCGTGGCTTATTTTGCTAACTAGCGTATCTGTATTTTTTGTAAAGTGATATGTGTCTTATTGACAATTTCAAAGGTGCAAATCAGTTTCGCTGAAGTTTTCTTGAATTTTCCGATAGGAAATTCCACTTGATATCGACTCTGAATCATGGTCGGAATTTTCGCCCTCAGTATTTGTTACGGTGTCACTAATACCCACACCTACTTGTATGACTACCTGTACGTATTTGTACGGGGTGTAAGTGACATCGTAACGAATACTGAGAGAAATGATTCAGCTCATTATTCTGAGTTAATATCAAATGGAATTTTCCATCGCAAAAGTGGTGACTTGAAATTTAAAAAAACATGACTTTTGTGACGGAAAATAAAATTCTACTTCATATCAACTCAAAATCATCCCCCTCAGTATTCCTTACGATGTCACTAACACCCTGTATAAAAAAAAAAACTAAAGAGTATGGTTAGGTTATGGAAAACACGTGAGAGTGTTTTCCATAACCGCCTTACCGATAAAGAAAAACGTGATAAAATGTCGAACTTATTACTTTATACTATTTTTCTTGATTAATATTCATACATACAAACACATTATTATAAACTCACGATATTTCCCTTCGGGGTAAGCAGAGACTTTGTAATTCCATTTACTTCGATCCTGACACACTTCTTTTGCTTTTGATAACTGGGTAGTTTCCTAAGTCAAAGATAAATTATGAAATTCTGATTACTAAATAAAAACAGATCTAAAGTTGACAAAAAACGTTTTCCTTTTTCTATGAAGCTTATTTATGAATTTAAAATAAAGAAAAGTGTAATAATAAATGAGACATTTTGTCACGTTTTTCTATGACGTCTCAATTTCCATAGTCATTTCGTGTTTTGAAGTTTAATAAAAAGTAATTAATTTGACTAGTTAGAAACTACCCTATTCAGATTTTATTATTTGTTATTTTTTATATTACATTTTACCTTCCTCTTCCTCCTCTTTATTCGTCTAGTCGTAATAACTCACAGGAAGAAAGCTTAGTTTTCACAAATATATTAGTTTCCATTATAATGGAAAAGTGCATAACTGATTGCGTCATGAGGTACTAATGACTTTTACATGAGTTTTTGTCCACACCTAAGTAGAATGTAGTAGGTGGGTACACTGCTGATTACGTCTAACGAACATGTGACGACCGAATTCCACGAAAACTAGAACCAGTTTCGCAACAATAAATGTTTACAACATTTGAAACTAGTATTATTTAATACAAAATAAATTCACCAGTTATATTAAATTTCTCATTAATAATACAACATTTATATTCAACAAGCTTAGTGAGGTGAGGACCACGCCGCCCGCAGCACTCTCCATGCCCCTGTTGGACATGGAGATAACACCGCCGCGCCAATACGCGGCAACAAACCCGTTCTCGCCGCTCTCCACGCCCCAGCCGGTCATGGAGACAACACCGCCGCGCTCATACGCGGCGGTGCTCAACACCAACCCGGATTCGCCGCCGCACGCGCCTCCGCGCCCGTCCCTCCGGACGGCGCCTACACCGTCGCCAAAGCCCGCGCGACCCCAGCCGCCGCTCGCACTCGCGAGCAAGAAGCTCCCGCCCATCGTGGTCGACCGGCTGCCTGACTGGCCCCACCACTTCCGCAAGCTGCGGGAGTTGCTGGGCCACATCCCCAACGCGCGCCCGTACGGGAAGGGCGTCCGCTTCCTGGCGAGGACCGAGGAAGAGTTCCGGCTCTACCAGCGGTACCTCACCACCCTGGAGAGAGCCACGGGACTCTCCTGGTTTGCGTACGCCCCACCGGCGGAGCGCTCATTGAAGCTGGCCATTCGTGGCCTGCCCATGGACACCGATGTTGCTGAGTTGGAGGAGGAGCTGCGCGCCCGCGGCTTCGACCCCCAATACATCCGCCCCATCCAGGCTCGCGAGGGAAGGACAGGCTGCCTCTTCTTCGCGGAGATCCGCAGGACGCTGGGTTTCCAGCGGATCTACGAGGTCTCCGAGCTCCTCTGCATGCCCGGCGTCAAGGTCGAGGCGTGGAGGGGACGAAGAGGAGCAGCGCAGTGCCACCGCTGCCAGCAGTTCCGGCATAGCAGCCATAACTGCCACCGCCCTGCCGCCTGTGTCCGTTGTGGTGAAAACCATACGGCCAAGGAGTGCCTGCGCCCCCGGGAAGTTCCGGCAACCTGCGTGAACTGCGGGGGAACACACCCGGCGAATAGCTCTTCCTGCCCGGTCAAGTTACGCGAGCTGCGTAACACCAAGGCGGGTGCGGCGCCCATGACCGGCGCGAGAGGAGCTATCCCACCAGCAGCCTCCACAGTGGACCCCAACATCGAGCCGACCGCGCGGAGCTCGCTTATGGCCGCGGCGAACGGCCCAGCCGGGCCCAAGCCGCAGAGGCCTAAGCGCATCCGCAAGAGGGCAAAACCGGCCCCCACTGCCACCACCATCGTCGAGCAGCAGCCAGCGCCAACTCCGACGCCGAACCAAGCGGTCGCCGCCCCTACCAAGGGGAAGAAGGCGAAGCCCCGCGCGGAGATACCACCGGCCCCCTCCAGCGAGAAGCTGGAAGTACTGGAGCAGACTATCCAGCTGCTCCACAACGTACTGGCCGCCATACGTTCCCGGATTGACCCTGTGCCCATCATCGTGGGAGGCCTGGCATCACTGCTGGGCCAACTCACCGGTGGGCACTGAACACCAACACCGGACTGGACCGGGGCTGCCCACATCCACTACTCCTCGTCGAGTAGTTAGGATCGTGGCCACCCCCCGGGGGATGAGTTGACGCTTCCAGTGGCAGTGGAAGCAGCCCTCTCCCCCCCTCCAGCCCAACTGACACCAGCTGCCCCGGCGACGGAGCAGCTTCACCGGATCGACACCACCGCCAGCTGACGGGCGCTCACTGGGCCTCCCCCAACGGGGAACCACCCGGTGGGCTCGACCTCGCTGGCGGCACCTCGGACAAGACTCACCATCGGGCTCACGGAGGGGCGATCATCGCCCGCCGTGTCCCACCCACGTGCCACGCCCGTTTCTGCGGGCGGCGACTGAGGCCACGTCAAGGGGGCATAGCCCCGAGGACGTCTCCCCGCCGCGGGCTTCGCGACGAGAAGAAGCAACCGGCAAGCTTAGTTCATACATTGTTTTAAGTTTACGCGGTTATTATCATAATTAAAGCACATAATAACGGGTTCATAGCACAAAATATATCTTACAATACCAGCTTATTATTATAAAATACGGTACTGTATATTGTAACTTTTTATTTAAACATTTTCGTCCGCAAAATGAATCCGAATGTAATAATCTCTACCTTTAAATATTATTGTATAAATATTATTTATATTTTATTAAAAATATTTCTCAATTATTATTAAAGACTCAATAGAAGAATATTATTTTAGTAAATATTAAATTTTACGACAACATAAACCCAAATTTTAATATCATATAAAAGGGTTACATTTTTAGTTGATTGAAATGTGACCTAAATTGGAAAATACATTCCAAAACGCTTTCATCATTATCAGACGGAGATACTGCTTTGTAGATACTATTTTACAGATACTGACGCTGGAGACTTTACAATTAATTTGTAAAAACCCATGTCATAGACCAATCAGAAACAGTGGTACCGTAGGTATTTTTGGCTATTTTAAGATATTTCCTTGCTGATTTGATTCTTCTTATCGTGTGGGTTGTGAGGTGGAATACCAACCTCATCAACCGTGGTGTCAGGGTTATTACTGAGTCATGTAACGACTACATGTCATATTATTTACATTAGTAAGTAGTAACCGAGACCAACGGCTTAACGGTTGATTTGATTTATGCCCGGTTAATTGCAAAAGACTCGCCCCCTATCACATTTGACTTAAAACATAGCTGGCGAGGAGTGTATATATTACACACCTCTGCCTACCCCTTTGGGGATACAGGCGTGATGCTATGTTTATGTGTTATTTGCTGATTAGCAGGTAATAAATAATTTTATCAGGATTATACTGCACTTTCATTCTGAAAATTTGAGAGTTCTTGTGTTGTACGAGTAGTTTGGTAGTGTCAAACCTCTTTCAGTGTATTTGAATATGACACGTAACATAAGTTCATGACTATATATCCAATAGGGGTAGTCAGAGGTACATCCTTCGCAAGATGAACTGAGTACCCACTCCTCACCGAGTTTTCTGGTGAATGAGCGTTTAATCAACGGGAACTACAAAAATATTTTATATAAAGAATCATCTAACAAATCAAGCAAAAAAAAATATCACAGGGCTCGCAATAGCCCTGTGATATTTTTTTATACAGAGAAAGCCTTAGTGCAGGGCCCGTTATTAACCTGTTTAAATTGTACTTTTATATTATACTTCAATAAAAAAAATACAATTTTTTACTTGAAAAATGAATGGTTTTGTTACATTAGAAGTACCTAGTAAATGTTATCCGAGGCTAATGCACAAAGAAGTTTTTCAGTACGTCACCCCGCATTTGCTAGAATACTCAAATATTTTTCCTCTCAGACGACGCCCTGAGCCGAGGTTCGCGCCCTACTGGGCACCCTCAGGCCTGTTGTCTTAAACGTTGTACCGGGTGAGAGCCTTCAGCGCTCCCCATTTGTCCGGCCAAGTAGTTAATGCCATCTGCGGCAAATCTACAATAAGTCACGTCAAAAAAAAAAAAAAGCTAGAATACTCGTACCGTACCCTCAAAAAGCCTTCTTTTTACCGGCTTTTTTCTACCATACTCACCTACGAATGATAATTATACCGAAACCTAAACGTCTCTAAAACGCCCAACGCAGTTGAAGAAAAAATGATTGGATTTCGTGCAACGTTATTATAATCGAGTTTCCACCTACACGCGATTGGATGATCTCTCTTAAGGGAAACATAATGAATGGAAGTTATACGATTTTTCGCTTTATTAGGATTCTGCGAGTAGATTTTATGAACAAAAATAAGACGGTCGTTAATTTTGTGCTAGAGAAGAAGTGAAGAAAAAATGTCACACTGGAATGTGTGTAGCCTTAGGCTCACGATTTGGAGGTCCGGTTTCGATTCTCGATGGGGACATCGTCAAAATCACTTTGTGAGACTGTCTTTTGTTTGGTACGGACTTTGCAGGCTTGAATCACCTGATTGTCCAAAAAGTAAGATGTTTCCGTGCCGAGGGCGCGTTAAGCCGTTGGTCCCGGCTATTAGCCGTAAAAACACTTCCACCAACTCTATCTTTAGTCTTCGCTTAGAACAAGACGGATTAAATATTTTTATCCTCCCATTCCTACACAAGTGTAAAACACACACTCTACATTTTTGTTATTACACTAGTTACTGGCCACAGGTATCACACTAATGGTTGCCTTACATTTGATAAGTAACATTCTAACATTCCCATCAACGCAGGTCCGGATAATTTAGAGTAAGCAAACTTTCTTGCAAGCTTGAAATTGTTCAGGAACTTACACGAGATGGGCGGATCTTGTCGTCAGACGTATATATACGTTCCACTGCATGTACTTTCAAAAGAGTACAGCCATGGGAGTGATAAAGATGATTTTATGAAGGGTTTTATCGTTAAAAGAGTGTAAAGTAATGGGGAATAAATACCTATGGGACACATACTTTTTGGTTAAAGTAATGTATCGTATTTTTGATAATAATATTATATTATATTTAGGTAGATACCTATAGATTACAAATAAAGTGCATTTAGGTTTTCTGATAGGCAAGTAATTTATCGTTCTCGATAGACAAGTAAAAAATGACTTAAGTTCGGGCAAATTTCTATTTTATAATAATGTTATAGAGCACCACTAATTACCTCGTTAGTCGTACATTTTTTTTTTGGTTGTTACTTGGTTAGTTGGTTGGTAATAATTACTCCCACTACCGACTTATTTCCCAACGGGAAATAAGCGCCATCTCAGGCATGTGTGTATGTATTAATTACCTTTTAAACTAAAGTAAAACTACTTGGCAAAACAATTCCATAATAAATCGCAAATATTTCTAAAACGTTAATAAATCACCTACGTCTTCTCGATGGCAAGACGTGTTTATACGTCAGAGCGTCTTGTCCACGTCCGTGACAAATGGCACGGATATGTCACGTCAGTGGCACGAATCCGAATTGATTTCCACGATAACTCTGTCCCAGTGCTGCCAACTGAATAATACTACCATTTGCTAGAGTATGATGTTAGTTCGGGCTCAACTAAATCGTGAAAAATATATTGTCTAAAAAATCGCTACGAAGAATTTAAGTGAGCTTTAGTATTTAATTTTGGTATTGAGCCGCTTCAAGCACTTAAGATGACTCATATATATTCAAAAATTCAAATTCAAAAATATCTTTATTCAGTAGGTAACATAGTTACAGTTTGAATCGTCAATTTTTACATAACGAACGTCTCATCCGCCTAAAACTACTGCAGATTCTCACAACCTGTATAGCCGGGGAAAAGAAGCTGCAAGAAAAACCTCGGCACAGGGCCCTAGACGTTCTTTAAAAAAATAAAAATAAACATAAAATATTGGTATAAAATTGAGTAATTTAGCTGCCTAATATCAGTTCTCAGACAGTTAATCCCATGCATTCATATCTTCTAAATAATCACTAACTTTATAATAACCTCACTGATTTATAACGACTACTTACTTACTTAAGCAAATATAGTAGCAGAGACCAACCGCTTAACGTGCACTTTCCAAGAATCGGGTGGATCAGCTTGCAATGGCTTAACCAAACTAGAAATCACAATGTGATTTTTATTTTGATTTTCACAGATTTGTAAAGATAATAAATGATTGCCAAACAATATCGAGCAAGTCATCACGTCTGTCAGGCCGTTTACTCAAACCAATTTGTCAGAGAACCTAATAAAAGCCATGGAACTACAAAAATATGTCTGTCAATGTGGAATATAACTTAGAACTTTACGCGCAAAAGAGACCTAATCGTACTACCAACTTAACAAATTGGTCGTCAAATGTCAAAATAATACATGACAAACTATATCAAACCCAAAGCGAATACAATAACATCGCCAGTTACAACTTGGTATAAGCAAAGAAACGTCATAAAAATAAAGAAATACCAACTTCAATTACTTTGAGTGGTTTTCTTTGCTAACTCTTGATCCTTATTTGTCCTATTCTGTTCCTCTGTGACTTTCATTAGGACTATTGTTGGCTTAAGGTGTATTCAGACATGATACACATAAGCAAGAAAATGGAAATTGAATTTGATTTCCGTGTCGAAGCGTAATGTAGAAGAAAAACCAAACTCATTATCATCTACGACGTAGATGATAAACGCTATCAAAGTCGGATTTGACATAACCATAAGCTTACGACTATTTTCGCAATTGGGTGAGTCAGAGGTATATCTAAGTAATATTAACTAAGTACTTATGCTTCTGCGAGCTTTCTGTCATGTTAGACCAACGTGAAATCTTTAGGTAAGGTAAGCGAACTCTATAAAAACGGAATAAAGATTTAGGCTTTGAATTACTTTTAACCTATTTTTTTTTGTAGATGAATTTATTGTAGAGGAAAAGGCTAGTTTCTAACTAGTCAAATCAGTTACTTTTTACTAAACGTCAAAACACAAAATTATTACGGAATTTGTATGAAAAAGCACACTGTGACGTCATAGTAAAACGTGATAGGATGTCGGACTTAGTATTACGTTTTTCTTTATTAAAACTTATAAATAAGGCAAATAGGAAAATATTATGTATTTCGTTAGTTTTAGATCTGTCTTTATTTATGAAGAGTTTTTATCGCTTTCTTCACAATAAAATACGGCGAATCCACTTGAATAAATTTATTGCGAAAGAGCACACGTATACATTTTTAATGTCGCAGAGAGAAGAAGTTTTTTTTACGGCTGAGTTGCCATAGATAAAAAATATAATTTCCAACATGCTGGGGGCCTAGCAAGGAAACAATAATAATTAAGTATTATAGCACATATAAATGTGAAAAGTTTACATTTTATCACTATTGTAATCCCAGCATGAATGACAACTAAAGTATTTATTAACTTAAAACAAAGTTTTACTTTTTACCTTACTTTATAACTATTTTTAAGTTATACTATTTGTAACTAAGTATACCTTGTAACTGTAAGTATAATTATATGTAACTAAGAAAGTTTTCAAATTGTACATACTAAAGATAATGGAATATGTTTGTATTTACATTGTATCAAAGAATCTAAGTATGTATGAAAGATTAATTATCTTAGGTTTTATAATAGTAAAAAATAACACAATCTTATTCTAACTTTAGTAATTAATTGTAGGAACATATTCTTAATCTAATGGTAAAATACACACTTTAGTTACAGACCTAATGTGTTTCTTTCTATTCGGAGTCATCACTTCAAATGCCCGAACATGATTATCTTTGCCAGGGAAAATCTGTGTAACACGAGCCATAGGCCAATTCAAGGGAGGAGAATTATTCTCAACTAAAAGTACAAGAGAACCAATCGTAATATTGCTCTTAGCTGTTTGCCATTTTGGCCTAGACTGCAAGACATTTAAGTAGTGTTTGTACCATATTTTCCAAAAGGATTGCACCATATTGTTACATACATTCCACATTTTTAATTTGTTTACAGGTTTATTACTTACATCATGATCAGGGTATGTCATTAATGACGTGCCTATTAAAAAATGTCCCGGGGTTAAATATGTGAAGTCATCGGGATTAGAAGTCATTGGTAACAGAGGTCTCGAATTGAGTACTGCCTCAATTTGTACTAATACAGTGTTTAGTTCCTCGTAGGTTAATAAACTATTTTGAACTATGCGTTTCAAATGATATTTTGTACTCTTAACAGCGGCTTCCCATAAACCACCAAATACAGGCGAGTATGATGGAATAAAATGAAAGTTGATCTGATTCTGTGCTGCAAAATTATTAACTTGCATTTGATGATTTTGCGAGCCTAAGAGTTTGTATAAATCGTTCAACTGAGAACTTGCGCAGCGAAATGTACTAGCGTTATCGCAATAACAGTCACTTGGTAAGCCCCTTCGAGATATGAACCTCTTAAAACACGCGAGAAAGGTAGCAGTGGTGAGATCAGAAGCTAGCTCAAGGTGCACAGCTTTGGTGCTAAAGCAGACGAATACAAGAATATAGCCTTTTCCTATGACAGAACGTCTAATTCGCGACTGTTTAACCTCAATACTTCCAGTAAAATCTAATCCTACCTTTTGAAATGCTCGCAAGGGACGAACAACTCTATCACTCGGCAAAGATCCCATCAATTGTTTAGATGCTAACGCTTTTAACTTGAAACAAGTGATGCACTTGTGTGTTACCTTTTTTACCTCTCTTATGCCGTTTACAATCCAATACTTTTGGTTAAGGCTTGATAACAACAATTTGGGACCAGCGTGTAACAGCCTAGCATGTTCGCTACGAATTATCAATTCGGTAATAATAGAGCCCTTCACTAAAATGATAGGGTGTTTCTGTGCATAACTAATATCGGAGTTATGAAGCCTTCCGCCTACTCTTAAAAGATTCTCGTTGTCTAAAAATGGATGTAAGGACTTTAAAGAACCACTTACCTCTTTTTGCAGTTGTAATGAATTAATCTCATTATGAAAATGAATACTCTGATCGTATTTGATAATCTCAATTAATGCCCTTTGTAATTCTTGTGTAGAAAGATGTCTTTTTTCAAATGTAATATTTTTATCTTTTACCTTTAATCGGAGATTATCACGATATCTAAGAATGTACGCCATGATACGTGTCATTTTATTAATATCTGAGTACCTGTTAATAAAGGATCGCAGGAACTCATTTTCTTTTACAGTGAGAAGGACTACATCAGCGGGGGACGCAGAGGAAGGAGCAGTCTTCACTTCAGGTAAGTTTTCTAAAGGTAAGTATACATTATTGTTTTCAAATTGATACTCCCTTTCTTGCAGGAAGGTCGGACCATTCCACCAGAGGGCGCAGCCGGGAAGTACTTGCGGATCCACACCACGACTGATGAGGTCAGCGGGATTGTCTCGTGACTGTACGTACAGCCATTTCCAGTTACCTGTTAACTCCTTAATTGCTCTCACTCTGTTTGAAATATAAGCCTGAAGCCTTGTTAAATCTGTCTCGATCCAAGCGAGCACGATTTTCGAATCACTGTGCAGATAAACATTGTCAATTTTTATTTTTATATGAAGTGTATCATATACCTTAGAAACAAGCTTCGCCAACAACAGTGCTGCATGCAGTTCGAGCCTGGGGACGGTGAGTGGCTTTGCGCGTGGGTTTATTCGTGACTTGGAGCAGAGTAAGAAAAGTTTTGCATTACCTGTTGTGTCCACCACACGTAAGTATAGACAGCACCCGTAGCCAGTAGTGGAGGACGCATCGGCGAACCCAATGAGTTGTACTGCAACAGCTGTCTCTGGTATTGGTATATTTCTATCTAAATGAATAGGTTGCATGCTAGCTAAGTTGTTAGAAAATTGTAGCCAGTCATGAACAATTTCTTTGGGTGCAGGAGCATTCCAATCTAACTTGTCTTCCCATAATCTTTGCATAATAGCCTTAGCCTTAATTATAATCGGACTAGCAAAACCTAGGGGATCATAGAACCGCGCGATACAACTTAAGACTGTGCTTTTTGTGATATTTCCTGATGACGAATTATCAGGACTTGAAATAGTGAAAGAATCTTGTTTCAAGTTCATTTGCAAACCTAAAGTTTTCATATTAAAATTACAATCTTGTTCAAAATCTAAACTATCAAAATGTTGTTTTTCAATTGGTATATCTGACAGAACACTGGCTTGATTTGAAGACCACTTATGAGCTTCTAAGCTTCCATACTTTAACATTGCACACAACTGTCTTTTGGTTTCAATTAAAATATCTAAGTTTGAATTGCTATATAGCACATCATCTATATATGTACAGTTTCTAATAACAAAAGAAGCTAGAGGGAGTTCATGCTCAAACCTATTAGCTAACTCAAGTAAGCACCGTGTCGCGAGATAGCTCGAGCTTTTTAAACCGTAAGTAACAGTATCTAAGCATATACACCGAATTTCCTCATGCAAGTTATTTCGCCACAGTATGTTTTGAAGTGGTTTATGTGCAGGATTTATATTAATGTTCCTAAACATGCGCCTGATGTCTGTAGTAACCATGTATTCTCCAAATCTAAACAACATTAATATGTCAAAAAGATCACGCTGAACTTTAGGCCCATTAAGCTGTATGTCATTTAATGATACACCTTTATTTTGTTCGCATGGAGCCATTGAAAACTACTCTCATGGGTGTACTCTTGCTTGCCTCATTTACCACTGGGTGGTGAGGGAGAAAATATACAGGGTCTTTAGAAAAATCGTATGAATTAATATCAACATAGTGCGCTTGGCCTAAGTCAATGTATTCATCAATGAAATTTTGATATTGAGTTAGTAAATTAATATTTTTGTGTAGCCTTTTTTCTAAGCTAAGAAATCTAAATAATGCAAGATCAAAAGAGCTACCTAAGGTGTGATTGACCTCATTAAGGTTTACTTTTAATGGAATATCAACTTGAAACTTATTATTTTCAAGTTTTACAGAGTTAGAAAAAATTAATTCAGCTTGCTCTGATTCACTGCATTTGTCACTTAGTATTTGGGGAACATCCTCTAATTTCCAGAAGTTTTTTATATTTTCATTTAGCTCACTGATATCGTTATCGCATGTGTGACAATGCAATGATATTATATTGCAATTAGCATTGTTTTTACTCTTGTTGAATATTGGTAAAGCACCCCCCACTATATGACCAAACCTGGTGTTAGTAATTATAGGTAAGGCTGAATCTTTTTGCTCATGCTGCTGCGATTGGCTCGGCGGCGGCTGGCACGATGGCTGGTTCAGCGGCTGACACGACGGCTGCCTCGATGGCTGGTACGAGGGCTGGCTCGGCGGCTGTGTGCTCGTCGTCGGAGTAGATGGCAGGAGCACCTGGAAAAACACATCAGCACCCATCAGCATGTTTATCTCGGATGGCGCATTAAATGTTTTGTCAGCCAGTTGTACACCAGGGGGAATCTTTAATTTTGTCAAGTCTATGGGTTGTTGGGGCAACTTGCAAGTAATTTTGTCAACAACATGAAAATTTACTGTGGTTTTAAAATCTGATACCAGTGATGACACTTCCAGAGGTATGGAATATTTGACATTATTAATTGAATTTGTGACTCCCACGATATTGGTGTCAGATTGCATGGGGGTCAATTTTAGTACATCAATAACTTTGCTTGTGACTAGGGATGCTTGTGACCCGGAGTCAAGTATTGCCTTTACATGTACTTCTCTGTTGCCCTTTGTGAACAGCTTCACCTGTGCTGTAGGGAGCAACACATTATTATTGACATTGGAAAATAATGTTACTGGTGTGGAAATGACTTCAGGATGCACCAATGTATTATGGTCATTCTTGCAAAGATTGCACCTGAAGTGAAACTTGCATCTCCCATTGTGTTTGTTTAAACAAACATTGCATAAATTATTGTCTTTGACAAATTGTATTCGCTCTGCTGATGGCAGTAGTTGAAAACTTTTGCAACTATATAATTTATGTGCAGTCGACTTACATTTCTTGCAGGATGATCCCTGGACTGCTATGTTGACTGCCAGTCTTGAAGCAGGCTTCCAATTGCTTGCAGTTGCCGGAGAATTTTCTGCAGCTAGAGCTCGTTTCTCGAGGAATGCTAACAATTCGGCAACTGTTGGCTCCTTCCCAATCTCCCTTTCGAGTTGGAAGGCGCGGGATGTGAATCCATCTAATTTGCGTAATAAAATAATAGTTAGGATAGGATCCCATGACTCAACGTTAATGTTTAAGTTTTTCAAAGCTGCGAGCGTCTGTTTAATTTGTGATACAAAATCTCTAACATTGCTACCCCTCCCTAACGTGGGCAAATCTAATAATAATGACACATGTTCATTGATAATTTTGTGCCTGTTATAATAGCGTTCTTTTAATAATTTGAGGGCTTCCAAGTAACTGGTTTGCGTCAACGGTAGTTCACTTATGATGTTAAATGCTTCGTCTTTTAAATATGTTCGGAGATAATGAAGCTTCTGTATGTTATCTAGCTTAAGATCACTATCAATTAACGAGTTAAATAGGTTTATGAATGTTACATATTTTGCACAGGACTTACCATCAAATATTTCTATGTTTATTGCAGGAAGTTTGAGTTTCCTGTCGTTTACGCTGGATGTACTTGGCGGAGGAGTAGAAGAGGAGTCGTTCTTGTTGCGTTTTTCAATTTCGTCAAGTAACATGGCCTTGGAAAAGTAAAATATTTCCTCGACTTTTCCAAAATCCTCGATATCATTTTGGTTGAGAACTGAAATTTGGCAATTGAGGTTTTCGTACTGAGTAAATGTGTTTACTAAATGATTTAGTTTGGCTTCTAATTGTGATTTCGAAGATACAACAGACAATTCATGGGAATCTGTAACAAATTTATGAATTCGTGTAAGCGTACCTTTTATGTATCCACGTTTGGCAACAAGTGTGCTTAATTTCTCTTTCTCCTTCTCCTCTGCCATGTTTACAAAACTTTAAACTTATTTTTACTTGTAAATATATCGCTACGTTAGTAATTTCGTTACAAACAATTATTTTTTCGTTGAATGTAAAATGTACAAACGTAATGGCGGATAAAATATGAAAAAGAACGAACAACGCTACGCTATAAAAAAAATAAAACCATAAACAATACACGCGAACGATTTTTCGTATCGAACGAGATGTCCGAAGGCCGATGATCTTGCGTCCCGCTCACTCCTGCGATGAAGCTTGTGGAGCGAGTGAGATCGAAACTCACCCCGAACTCACTTTTCGATCGTGTAGTGTTACTATTGCTAGTTCTTGCGTTTCGTTTCAGCTTACCGATTTCCGATAGGTAGCAAAAAAAGATGTTTCTAGAATTCTTGCAGTGAAGCTAATAATAATAATTTGCAGCTCACTGGATATCTTCTTGCACTTCCTCTGAGTATATTTGCGTATGCACTCACGGTTTCTTGGTTCGTATTCTTTTGGACTCGTTCTCGCAGCGTAGTCGGTCGGATTCAAGACGAAATCTTGACGAAATGTATAACGTCCTGCCACCGCCGCCCGCCGAAAATTGTAATTTTTGTTAACTCGCGATGAAATTCCGCACTGGAACGCTTGCACCGGCTCTCGAAGGACCAAATTATGAAGAGTTTTTATCGCTTTCTTCACAATAAAATACGGCGAATCCACTTGAATAAATTTATTGCGAAAGAGCACACGTATACATTTTTAATGTCGCAGAGAGAAGAAGTTTTTTTTACGGCTGAGTTGCCATAGATAAAAAATATAATTTCCAACAATTTAGTAATCAGAATTTCATAATTTATCTTGAACCTAATACACGACCCATTTGGAGATGTCCTTAGAAAAGGTTTAGTTCGATCTACTCTGACCCGGCGTGCGTGTATAAAACAATTGACAAATGCGGAGGAAGCAAGAGAAGTGTGTCAGATTCGAAGAATTGAATTCCATAGTCTCTGCCTACCATACTTATTATAATATGTATGTGTTTTTTTTGTAAGTTTTTTGTGTTTACTTGTGTACAATTGCCTCAGTTCCTCAGTTCAACTAGTCTGTGTATCAAGCATAATAAAACTTTTCAAAGAACTTGAAAGAACGTAAAACAAATTATGTAACATGGCTAGGTTTTCTACCTAGATGTTTACTGAAACTGTGAAACTTACTGGTTTTTTTTTTAATTTTTTCTATATTTGATCAGCAAACAATATCAACTAAATGTATATTTCGTCAGCCTAGCCACAGCATATTGTGCATAGTTTTCTCTGTAACTAACCCAACTGTTGTCTGAAATTATTATTATTAAACTTATATCTCCTAAACCGTAAATAATCGCTGAACATACATGGGGGTGTTTCTGGTAGCTAATGACCTCTTACCATAAATAAATAAAATAAAAATGATTTTCTTTTTTTTTATTATATTGATACGCTATAATGTCTAAAGATACACCAATAGTCGTGTGACGGCATTTATAAATTAAGTAATTTGATTTTATATGCTTTTATGCGGAACTGGTAGGGAGTATAATAATTAATAAAAAATGTAATTAAAAATAAATATCGTTTAGCTGCTTATCTTACTGGCCTATTTTCCGCTCATTCCCAACCCTGAAATTGACAAAAAACAAAAAAAATATATCCTTATACTGTAAAATAAATTACTCTATTTACACGTAAAACGCTTGTTATTACAGAGCGTGTGGTACAAAGGCTGTGTATTACGAGTTTACATTTAATTTCAACACATTTTTCATTTTCTTTTATTTTTTCTCTCGTCCGTAACGATGTATGTGCTCGTGCGGTTAATAGGCTTTGAAACTGTCATCATTTTAAAATTGAATTTGGAATTTATTTTCTTAAATCACTAGACTGGTGATTACGATCTTGAGATCCCGGGGCTTAGGGGGACATACATTGTCGGAATCACTTTGTGAAACAGTCCTTTGTTTGGGAAGGACATTGCAGGCTGAATCATCCTGATTGTCCGGAAAAGTAAGATGATTCCGTGCTACAGCGCATCATATATGTGAAATTATTTTCTCACGTGTACCTACATTATATTATATATAGCTACAAACCCACTGACTGACTGACTGACTGACATAGTTGTTCTCCCAGAAGGAGCGTCGGGGGGTCAAAATGATGTATGGGGGGTATGATCGGGACCTCCCGGTGAGTATGGGAAAACTTCCAGATCTTGGAAAACTGCTCCGCATCAGGGACACACCCTACAGTCTGGCGAAACTATCACACCTGGGACGATTCTTTTTTCGCAAAACCTATTTAATTCCTGGTCAAATTCTATTGTGGGTCAAAAAAAATCAAAATGGCGGAAAAACAAGATGGCCGCCATACTAAATTTTGTTTTTCCAGAAAATGTCTCGGGAGCAAAAACAATGTATGGTAGCGTAATCGAAAGGTCATTTTGAGTATGTAAATACTTCTTGATCTTCAGGAACTGCTCCGCATCAGGGAGGCACCCTACGGCCTGGCGAAACTATCACATCTGGATCAATTTTTTTTTCGCAGGATGTATTTAAATCTTGGTCAAATCTATTCGCCGACGAAAAAAAGTCAAAATGGCGGAAAAACAAGATGGCCGCCATACAAAATTTTGGTTTTTCCCGAAAATGCCTCGGGGGTAAAAATGATGTATGAGGAATGTGATCGAAACGTCATGTTGAGTACGAGTATACTTCAAGGTTTTCGAAAACTGCTCCGCATCAGGGAGACACCCTACGGCCTGGCGAAACTATCGCACCTAGAACATTTTTGTTTTCACGATACCTATTTAAATCTTTGTCAAATTTTATCGCCGGTCAAAAAAAAACAAAATGGCCGAAAATCAAGATGGCCGCCATACAAATTTTTCGTTTTTCCTGAAAATGCGTCAGGGATAAAAAATATGTATAAAGGTTTTGATCGGAACGTCATGTAGAGTACGAGTATACTTCAAGGTTTTCGAAAACTGCTCCGCATCAGGCAGACACCCTACGGCCTGGCGAAACTATCGCACCTAGAACATTTCTGTTTTCACGAAACCTATTTAAATCTTGGTCAAATTTTATCGCCGGTGAAAAAAAAAACAAAATGGCCGAAAACAAGATGGCCGCCATATAAATTTTTGTTTTTCCAGAAAATGTCTCGGGTGTAAAAAATATGTATAGGGGTGTGATCGGAACGTCATCTCGGAAAACTGCTCCGCATCAGGGAGACACCCTTCGGCCTGGCAAAACTATAGCAGCTAGAACTTTTTGATTTCACGAGACCTATTTTAGTCTTGGTCAAATTCTATCGCGGTAAAAAAATGGCGGGAAAACAAGACACGCGAGCAGCTTGCTGCGAGCGAACCACGCGACATCTATTATTATATTATATATAGCTACAAACCCATGTACTGACTGACTCACTGACATAATTGTTCTCCCAGAAGGAGCGTCGGGGGGTAAAAATAATGTATGAGAAAAGTGATCGGGACCTCCCGGTGAGTATGGGAAAACTTCCAGATCCTGGAAAACTGCTCCGCATCAGGGAGACACCCTACGGCCTGGCAAAACTATCGCACCTGGATCGATTCTTTTTTCACAATACCTATTTAATTCTTAGTCAAATCCTATGGCCAGTAAAAAAAAATCAAAATGGCGGAAAAACAAGATGGCCGCCATACAAAATTTAGTTTTTCCAGAAAATGTCTCTTAGGTAAAAACAATGTATTTGGGTGTAATCGGAATGTCATGTTGAGTATGGAAGTACTTCTCGATCTTTGAAATCTGCTCCGCATCAGGGAGAGACCCTATGGCCTGGCAAAACTATCACACCTGGAACGATTCTTTTTTCACAAAACCTATTCAAATCTTGGTCAAATTTTATCGCCGGTAAAAAAAAAACAAAATGTCGGAAAAACAAGATGGCCGCCATACAAAAATTTGTTTTTCCAGAAAAAAGCCTCAGGGGTAAAAAATGTGTATGGGAGGTGTGATCAAAACCTCAAGTTGAGTATGGAAATACTGCTCGATCTTGAAAACCTGCTCCGCATCAGGGAGACACCCTACGGCCTGGCGAAACTATCGCACCTGCAACTTTTCTGTTTTCACGATACCTATTTAAACCTTGGTCAAATCCAATCCCCGGTGACAAAAAACCAAAATGGCGGAAAAACAAGATGGCCGCCATACAAAATTTTCGTTTTTCCAGAAAATGCCTCGGGGGTAAAAATGATGTATGGGAGGTGTGATCAAAACCTCAAGTTGAGTATGGAAATACTGCTCTATCTTGAAAATCTGCTCCGCATCAGGGAGGCACCCTACGGCCTGGCGAAACTATCGCACCTGGAACGATTATTTTTTCACAGAACCTATTTAAATCTTGGTCAAATCCAATCCCCGGTGAAAAAAAACCAAAATGGCGGAAAAACAAGATGGCCGCCATACAAAATTTTGTTTTTCCAGAAAATATCTCGCGGGTAAAAACTGTGTACAGGATTGTAATCGGAACGTCTTGTTGAGTATGGAAATACTTCTTGATCTTCAAAAGCTGCTCCGCATCAGGGAGACACCCTACGGCCTGGCGAAACTATCGCATCTGGCACGATTCTTTTTTCACAAAACCTTTTTAAATCTTGGTCAAATTTTATCGCCGGTAAAAAAAAATCAAAATGGCGGAAAATCAAGATGGCCGCCATACAAAATTTTCGTTTTTCTCGAAAATGCCTCGGGGGTGAATATGATGTAAGAGGGATGTGATCAAGATGTCAGGTTGAGTATGGAAATACTTCCCGACCTTCAAAAACTGCTCCGCATCAGGGAGACACCCTACGGCCTGGCGAAACTATCGCACCTGGAACTATTTTGTTTTCACGAAACCTATTTAAATCTTGGTCAAATTCTATTGTGGGTGGAAAAAAATCAAAATGGCGGAAAAACAAGATGGCCGCCATACAAAATTTTGTTTTTCCAGAAAATGTCTCGTTGGTAAAAACTGTGTATGGGGTTGTAATCGGAACATCCCGTTGACTATGGAAATTTTTCTCGATCTTGAAAAACTGCTCCGCATCAGGGAGACACCCTACGGCCTGGCAAAACTATAAAACCTGGAGCAATTTTTCTTTCGCGAAACATATTTAAATCTTGGTCAAATCCAATCCCCGGTGAAAAAAAACCAAAATGGCGGAAAAACAAGATGGCCGCCATACAAATTTTTCGTTTTTCCATAAAATGCCTCTGGGGTAAAAATAATGTATAGGGTTGTAATCGGAACGTCTTGTAGAGTATGGAAATATTTCTCGATCTTTGAAAGCTGCTCCGCATCAGGGAGACACCCTACGGCCTGGCAAAACTATAGCACCTAGAACTTTTTTGATTTCACGACACCTATTTAAGTCTTGGTCAAATTCTATCGCGGTAAAAAAATGGCGGGAAAACAAGACACGCGAGCAGCTTGCTGCGAGCGAACCACGCGACATCTAGTTATATAATATAGCTCACGAAGATATCCCTATAGGGATAGTCAAAGTCCACCGCAAGATGAACTAAGTATGAGTTTGGTGTGAGCACCAAACAGAGCTTTTTGTTAAGCCAACGTGATAGGTGGTGAGCCATATCGCCATCTATAAAAGTCGAGCTAACTGTGTTAGTGAAAACTGCACTCTTCTCTTCTATTGTGTGGGTTGTGAGGTGAAATACCAACCTCATCAACCCTGGTGTCAGGGTTATTATTGAGCCGCCAAAGGCCCCTAACATGGCCCATGTAACGATTACTCACTAACATCAGTAAGTAGTAACCGGGACCACCGACTTAACGTGCCTGAAGATAAATTAAAAACTCATTAGTGCAAGTCCGGTAACTCCCCGTTTGAGAAGCAAGCCGGTGTACCAACAAACCCACAGTGACTTTTTACGAAGTGTAGGTAGTGTACCCACACACTGTTTCAGCCACAGTGTACACAGAGGGGTAAACACAACCACTGATTATACAGCAACACAATGGTGCAAGGTACAAGCAACTATTTGCGCTAACTGCACCAGAAACTGGTCGAAGAACTATGTTGGGTGCAGCAATCCAAAACCGCATCCAATTTAGTGTTAACAAATTGAACGTAGTAACTACCTACCGTTGATATAAGAAGGTTACTACACTTCACATTTAATGTGGATGTGGTATGCAATAATATAATATATTTTTTCTGTCTGTAAATTATGTATATTAGCATAATTAAAAGCACACTTTTTTTGATCTTGTTATTCTTTTGTCTTTCTATTTCTTTCTCTTCTTTTTCGATTTTGTTTCTTCTCCGTTCTTGTTTTTTTGTTCTTGATTAGAGATTTTAGATACGAGTAAGTAAGTATTATTGGAAAAAGAACTTTTACTAAACAATTATATTATCATGTATCTGAACATGTTATCTTCTTATCTTATCTTATTTAGCCTATACGATCCCACTGCTGGGCAAAGGCCTCCCCTTGATTTTTCCATGTTATGTAACAGTATAATGTAGAGTTCAAACTTTTTATGTAACATGTGTTACTTTATACATTGTTTTAATTTATGTGTTTATTATGTGTTTTAATTATGTGTTACTTTGTTCCATACCTCATCCATGTTTTCCAAACTCTCTGTAAATGTCAAGGCTTCTGCTTAATTGGGATGCGGCTTCTACCGCTAGTGGCATGGTAACTTTAAACCAGGGCTGGAAACTGGTTTAAAATCGGCTCCGACTCATAATGATGGCATTCAACTGAATACCAAGCTTTTTAATTGAACTCTTCAAAAATTATTGGCTTAACACTCGAAATGGAATCGGAAAGGAATTAATAGGAGTTGTGCAGTTTTATAGAATCTACTGGTTTTGTGTTGGTTGTTTTCCAACGATAAAATGTTAGGAGTAATTGAAATTGTAAAAGTTCGAGCGCTTTACAAGTTACACTATCCCGACCATTTGGTTTAAAAAAAACGAATGAATTTTTTCTTTTAGGTAAACTCGTTAATTAGAATATTCTTTCCATTGGGATGATAAATACTTTTTAACATGGAAATCGTATCTATATTTCAAACAACACTCAAGGCCAGGACCGTACCGTCCCGGTATGATACGGTACAATGGATGCACAGGCAAACAAAAAATCTTTTTTATGATTTTCTATGGCGCAACGCCCACTGGACCGTTCCATCATCGACCAGGACCCTAGCATGCCATGCACGGATCGGCCAGAACTCCCGGTAAATACGGGGACAGAACGGGATTGCAAACGTCCATGCCTGATCCGTATCAGGTGCTAGAACCGTTCCTAGCATGGTCCTAATTTGATACGGTTTTGTGGGCACAGGCTTTAACACTATGGATTACTGGAATAGTCGAGCATAGACGTGTAAATAGTCGTCTCTCACACTAATTTAAAAGCCATGCTGTTGTCAACAGTCGTACCTAGTCAAAAACCTTCAGGCAAGTCTGGGGCCAAGAGCAAACCCATCAAAAGTAACAAAAACACAACACAAGATTTCAAAAGAATGCTATTTTTTACCTCAAGAAAACTCCTCATCATCATTATCAATTTAAGAGCCACGTTCTTGTCGGTGTAGTATTCTCCATTCTTGTCTATTAAGAGCCAATTCTTTGACTTCTTTATAAGACACGAAGTTCGCCTTCTCTTTCATTTGTTCCATGTAAGCTCTTCTTGTTATTCCCCTTCCTCTCTTTCCTTCTAGCTTCCCTTCTATGATGTTTTTAATAAATTCGTCGTGTCTTATTAGGTGTCCAATCATCTTGCCCCTTCTGTCCTCAGTAACTTTCAATATTTACCTCCTTTCGCTTACTCTTACTAGCACTTTTTCATTATTAACCCTGAAAGGGCGTGTAAATAGCCCAATCTTGGATGGGTCATTTACCGGAGTGTAGGCGACGCATCATGCATCCTTATTTCATTTATAATGATGTTGCTTTAAGGTTTATTTTAAATAAAGACAAGCGCTGTCTGAGGTCCGCAAAGTAGGTACCTAATGCGAGGCTCGTTAATTTTATATATACCGAGCGCCTGCCCCTACGGCAGTCGTCGGTTGTAAGCCACACAGTTACTGTCGCATATATCGAGCGGTCTACCGAGCGGCACTCCGAACGCGCTTCTTTCCAAAATTATTCCGTCGTTTTATTTCTATCGCCTATACGGAGTAAATTTTAGGTTTATGTGAATTGCTTCAAGTATCACAAAACAGACACCCGTGCAAGTACAAAGCCACTCACTCACCTGCTTTAACAAATGTCGTCTTCTAGCTGCAGGAGGCGAAGATTCGACTCCTCTCCAAAGTAATTTTAAATAAACTCGTAGCAGTCACAGCGTGGAAGTCGGTGACGAAAAAGTCAGAACGATTGCGAGTTACCTCGTATAATAACACTTCACACACACGAGCACAAGTTTATAAAGTTATTTGAAAGAAATCCGGTGGCTTTTAGTCAAAGAACACTAAAACATTTATTTAACGGAGCTAAAAATTATGCAGCCGCCATGAAGCGTACAAACTATTCGAGAGACCGCGTCGATCACGACCAATCAGCACGCAGTTTTTAATTAGAAAATGGTGTAACTAGCGCCATCTCTGCGAGCCATCCAGCAACACTCGCTACTCACGGTCAAGCGAGCGCCTTGCACAAACAGCGGGAATTTCAATTGTTTTCTTGAAGCAATCACAATATAAAAATTTAATAATTAAATAAATACACTCTTAATGGTGCTTAACCAAACCCTTTCCGTCCAATTTATTCTTTCCATCCACATTCAACTTACTCCTTTCATGAAAAGAAATATACGCATAATAATCGTATATTATTTAGTCGTAACCTAAGCTATTTATGTATTCGAATCATTCGTATGTAGATACCAATTCGTAGGAATTGGTTAGTTCGGATTGAAAAGTGAATCTATCGAACACTCAGTCTATGTCGATGAAACCATTCGATCTTTTCTGTTCTGCCGGTAAAACGCGCGCGCTCTCGTAGCGTCGAGTCTGTTTGTATCACAGGATCAGCGCTAGTGATGAAGCTAATGGCCTCCGTTGTCCAGGAGTTAAGCTTTGGGGTCCCTAATTTTGTTAGGACCTTGGAGGCTGATGACTCGATTCTCCGATAGTAAGATGAACCAGTCTTCGGAGAGCTCATTAAGCAGTTGCTAATATTTAGGTAAGTCACAAAGTGTGTAGTCGCTACATGAGCCATGTCAGGGGCCTTTGGCGGCTCAATAGTTACCCTGACACCGCTTTCTAGGTATGATCACGGATCATTTTACTATCGGACACAAAAAATATTTTTGTTACTATATGACGCCATCGGGATTCGAACCCGGGACCTCCGGATCGTGAGCCCAACATTCAACTACTGGACTACCAAGGCCCGATCTCATTACTAACGTAAAATTTTTAACAAAAAAAAAACCGACTTCAAACGCAAAACTAAAAAGCAATAAATAAATTTACTTCGCACAAAGTAATTAGTACGTATTTTCAATTAGTTAATTATTTTATAATTCTGAAGCCGGTGCCAAGGAAATGCTACAACGAAGTACCGATTCATATATTTTTCAATACTGATTGTTTTGTAATTTTTTGTTTGACATTGTTTTGTAATTGCTTTGATATAGGTATTAAACAATATTGTGTGTACATAGTAATTTGATATTGTAGTAGGGTTGTTGTAGCATTTACTTGGCACCGACTTCAGAATTATAAAATAATTAACTAATTGAAAATACGTACTAATTACTTTGTGCGAAGTAAATTTATTTATTGCTTTTTAGTTTTGCGTTTGAAGTCGGTTTTTTTTTTGTTAAAAATTTTATTTTATTTTACGATTTTAAGTGATGGTTAGACCGAGCAAGGATGCAGACAGACAGATTTTCTGATTTATATTCATATATAATAATATAATATATTATTAGTAGTGATCACAATTATTATTGATGAACATGTTTACACACAGACACACTCACACACGCGCTAACGCACACGAGCACACGCGCACGTACACACGCACACACACAGACACACGCACACACACACACACACACACACACACACACACACATGTGTATGTGTACATACACACATGTGGTTGTTAGTGGAAGCTGCTATCATACACACTGACGCATACATATAGATGCAGTAGATTTCGCGTGGTTCGCTCGCTGCTAAAGCAGCTCGCGTGTCCTGTTTATTCGAAACTGTCCCTCTTCGTATGGCGGCCATCTTGTTTTTCCGCCACTTTGTTCTTTTTCACCGGCGACAGAATTTGACCAAGATTAAAATGGGTGTCGTGGAAACAAACAAAATCCAGGTGCAATAGGTTTGCCAGGCCGTAGGATGTCTCCCTGATTGGGAGCAGTTTTCAAAGATGACGTTCCGATCACACGCCTATACATCATTTTTTTACCCCCAAGACATTTTCTGGAAAAACAAAATTTTGTATGGCGGCCATCTTGTTTTTTCGCCATTTTGTATTTTTTTCACCGGCCATTAAATTCGACCAAGATTTAAATAAGTTTCGTGAAAGAAAAATTGGTTCAGGTGTGATAGTTTCGCCAGGCCGTAGGGTGTCACCCTGATGCGGAGCAGTTTTCGAAAATCGGGAAGTATTTCCATACTTAACATGACGATCCGACCACAACCCCGATATATATTTTATATCCCGAGACATTTTCTGAAAAAACAAAATTGTGTATGGCGGCCATCTTGTTTTTCCGCCATTTTGTTTTTTTTTACGCGCTATGGAATTTGACCAAGATTTAAATAAGTGCTCTGAAAGAAATATTGGTTCACGTGCGATAGTTTTGCCAGGCCGTAGAGTATCTCTCTGATGCGGAGCAGGTTTTGGTGATCAGAAAGTATTTCCGTACTCTACATGACGTTTTGAGTAAGCGCCCCATACATTATTTTTACCCAAACGGGCTTCTTCCAAAATCGACAAAATTTTGTATGGCGGCCATCTTTTTTTTCCGCCATTTTGTTTTTTTGCACCGGCGATTGGATTTGATCAAGATTTAAATACGTTTCGTGAAAGAAAAATTGCTCCAGGTTGTATAGTTTTGCCAGGCCATAGGGTATCTCCCTGATGCTGACCAGTTTTCGAAGGCCGGGAAGTTTTCCCGAAGCCTAAAGATCGATCCGATCAATATGACTTTACAAACGCACTAGTCGCTCCTACGATTTTTGAAAATTCCCCTCGATTTCTCTGGTCTTCCATCATCAGATCCTGACTTCCTTGACATGGGACCCCCTTGGGTATATCTCCTTTCAAACAAAAAAAGAATTATCAAAATCGGTTCATATACGACGAAGATATGCCCGAACAAACATAAAAAAAAAAAAAAAAAAAAAAAAAAAAAAAAAAATCCTTTTTTGAAGTCGGTAATAAAGACAATGTTCTTACACGAACAAAGCTAACATGAGCCGGTAATAAGTTCTGCTTTAATTGAAGTAGTTTTACCACGAATGAAGAGTACAAGATTCTAAGAAGTTTTACATTAGTTTTAGACTGTTTGCATAAGAGAACGCCAGTGTTGATAATGAGAACTTGAGAGATTCGTTGCTAATACTTATTTGTGTAAAGTGAGGTTGTTCGTAGTTTTAACGTAACCACAGATTATTAAATAGTTACTTCTTCTATCATGTGGGTTATGAGGTGGAGTACCAATCTCACCAACACGGGTGCCAGGGTTACTATTGAGCCGCCAAAGGCCCCTGACATGGCTCATGTAACGACTACTTACTTACATCTGTAATTAGTAACCGGGACCAACGGCTTAACGTGCCTTCCGTAGCACGGATCATCTTATTTTCGGACAATCTGGTGATTAGCCAGTAATGTCCTGACCAAATTAGGGACCACAAAGTAATTTTTGTAATATGACCCCACCGGGAATCGAACCCGGGACCTCCGGATCGTGAGCCCAATGCTCAACCACTGGACCACGGAGGTCGATACCTAACTAACCTAACCTAACCTAACCTACCATAATAATAACACTCAATCGTGCAGCCCAACGCTACTCGAACGCTCGTAAGAACGCGACGAAGCATTGATATCCATACTAATATTATAAATGCGAAAGTGTGTGTCTGTTTGGTTGTCCGTCTTTCACGGCAAAATGGAGCAACGAATTGACGTGATTTTTTAAGTGGAGATAGTTGAAGTGATGGAGAGTGACATAGGCTATTTTTTGTCTCTTTCTAATCCCCCACTTGCCTAAAATGGGGGCTGAAAGTTTGTACGGAGCGTTCCGCAATTTTTATGGTAGAAAGTTAAAAATATTGGTATGGGGACTATTTGAGACTAACAAAAAAATATGCATTTTTTTTTGGAAATCCTTATTTTTTTACCTTATGATCGTTCTAATGAGCACCCTCTTTGCTTTTTGTACCTAATTGATGTATAAAAAAAAAATAAGTGATTTTGTTGTCTTGTCTTTGTGTGTGGCGTCTTTTTATATTAAACAATTTATTTTCTATTCTATTCTATGACTGACAGTTAACCTCTTCTGTACAAGACCCGGCTACATTTAGGAACCGCTTTTCGATCATATGTAGGTGATTACTTAGCTAAAACATTCGACAGTCGATTCCAGCCCCATCAAATATATTTTTTCCTACCCTAAAAGGTTCCACTGCTTGGCAAGGGTTTTTACATCCCTTTTCCTGACCGATCTCTCTCCGCAGTTTATCAAATAAAAGACATCCAATCCAACTCGTCTCTCTAGGGCTGCCCCTAATTCAGGTATTTGTTTTTTTTTTTTTTTAATATTTAGCTTCTTTTTTCCTCCTTATTCGTCTAGTCATAATTACTCACAGGAACAAAGCTTAGTTTCCACAAATATATTAGTTTCCATTTTAATAGGAGAGCGCATAACTGATTCCGTTGCGCGGTACTAATGACTTTTACATGAGTTTTTGTCTACACCTAAGTAGAATGTAGTAGGTGGGTACACTGCTAATTACGTCTGACGAATATGTGACGACCGAATTCCACAAAAACTAGAACTAGTTTCGCAGTCCCTCACGACAGAATAAGAAACCACCAACCGTCCGTCAGACAACATCGTCGCGCCGCCATGCGACGAGCTGGACGCCGCGGCCCTCGACGCGGGCCTGGAGCCCCACCCTCTCTCACCCAAACAACTACACGCCATCAGGGAGAAGGGGTGAGTCTTGTCTTAACATAACATAAACTTATATATTGGTGCTAAATCTCCTCATTACATGTTTTGTTTTAACATAAACATCCCATTATTGCGAAATCAATATCTGACCTCATCAACCCTGGTATCAGGGTTCTAAATGCCGCCAAAGGTTCCTGACACGGCTCATGTAACGACATATTTACTATACTACTTGGCTGAACAAACGGGGAGCACTGAGGGTCTCACTTGGTCTTCTTCTTCTATCGTGTGGGTTTTGAGGCGAATTACTAACCTCATCAACCCTGGTGTCAGGGTCTCACTTGGTAAAAAAAAATAAGTAAATAGACGTAAGGGTGCCCGGTCGGGCGCGAACCTCAGCTCAGAGCGTCAAATCAAATCAAAGTCTGAGAGGATTATAAATGAATGAATTAATTGACCCCAGTCCGCCGATAGCCATAAGGGAATGAAATAAATCGTCTACCACGCCGGCGGGTTCGGTATCGGGTTTCTGAAGTATACCTGTCCCATAGTCTATCTAGGACCTATGTATTGTATGTGGATGCGATTTGTCAACTGTTTACTTGTGATTCTGCCTTACCCAGTAAGGATTGTGGGCGCGAGTTTGTATAGGTGGGTAAGTTTTATACTTAATTCACTAATTCACTAATACAGTTGGCTCGACCATTATAGATGATCACGTTGATCTAACAGAAAGCTCGATGATGTGTGGGTCGTACTTAGTTCATCTTGCGATAGATGCACCTCTGACCTAGATGTACCAAATAAAATTGTGATTATATTCCTGACCTTATGTACCTTTTGGACCTATTTGTGTTTGTCATTGTTTACGTGTTGTTAACTACCTCTATTAAACTAATGTGTATGTGTGTCTGCCTTTGTAGCCCAGTTGGAAAAACGCTTGACTCTAATAATGAGGTCGCAGGTTTGAATCCAAGCATGGGACTAACCAATGATTTTAGAATTTTTATCGAATTAATGTTCGGATTATAAATGGAGAGATAAAGAAAACATCACGAGGAAACCCACATTCCCGTGAAATGCGTTTCGGAAGTATGTCATCTAACGTGTGTTGGGCTGGTTTTTCCTTCGCGGGTTTGAAGGCCAGATCTGTCAAATCTTCAGATTAGGTACGACCCCGTGAGAAACAGAATAACGCTAGGGAGATGATGAACTATTATACTAATGTGTACTATTAAGAGTTTATACTCGTATGTTATATTATGTTATGTTTATAATTGTAACGACCTGGCAACATTGCAATCTTATGCCAGAATTGGATACTTGGTTCTCGTATAAATTTCCCAGAGCACAAATTATTGTGTTAATACAGTATGATAGATCCTCTCCATCAATTGTGGCTTGTGCGCCTCCTCAACGTATCTTATTATTATTACGCGTGCAAATTAAAATTAACGACAACTCGAGTTACACTTCTCAAGAAACTTCAGAGTCGGATTAAGGGCGCAGGGGACCTCTTATGCGGAATAAGTAGGTCCCTTACCAAGAATAAGCATAATAACCTTACAAATTCCTTACATGTGAGCCGACTGCATAAATCACCAATTTTTTTAAGGGACAATGTATACATTTTTACAATAAGATTCCCATTGATCTTCTACATTTTGATACCTTTGAACATTTTTAAGACAGTAAAAAAGGTCAGTGAATATATATCATTGATTATCTAGAAGATATGAATGCATGGAATTAGCTGACTGGGAACTTATATCAGGCAGCCAAATTACTAAATTGTATAACAGTCATCAACATATTATATATATGTCGTGGCCTGTTTAATAAAACTTACAATTGTAAATTACAATGACAATTTGATGTACATTGCGGAGTGTGTGATCACGAATATTTTGCAGTTTCATATTAGCTACGTAATGTACATCAAATTGTCGTTGTAATTTACAATTGTAAGTTTTATTAAACAGGCCACTGATCATAGAATTTTTCAATCATAGAATCATAGAATTTCATGAAATGGTCGATCATTTCATGAAATGATCAATTCTATGATATAGAACCAGTGAACGAACATTACATTTTGCCTCTGATCTAAATCTCTGTCAAACTTGTTTCCTATCCTGAGTTCGTATCTCTATATGTAAAGATTTTAACATCAGCATATCTATTTACTTCACAAGCTATCATTATTTATCGAAGTATTTTCACGTCATTCCTCGCAACTTGTTACACAACAGGTACCAATTAGGACCAATTTGCATGTCGACACCCCGTGCATCTCATTTGACATCAACTCAACAAATAAAAGCAAATTGGCGTTAAGTAAATTAATTGACGCGACAAATGTAGCGGCCCCCTCACACGCCTTTATACAACCCTGTCTTGCACAGAGATAAGCAATTAGACGGGCTCTTGGGAGTAACTCATAACGTTACTGTTATGGAATAACGGTTAATATAACGCTAACAAGTTTGTAGACAGATGAGTTATGAAGTTCAACCTGTCATACTTGTTGTTACAAACTCTGTTGTTTATAGAGGCCTGTGAAACCTGAAGGTACTGAAGTATTACACTTATGGTGTTATGTTTTTTATCAACATGACCTGGCAGAGGGCAGCAGTAACTGTCAGTACTACTTAGAGGCGGAGGATAGGAGTCCTAGTACGGCTTTGAAATAGACTAATTTGGGCGCCATCCCACTCGCGTCAGACATAGTACTGCGGGGCGGAAGGCAGAGGGAAACCACTGCCGTAATTTTCCCTAAAAAGTAACAAAAATACTTCACCAACAAAAGCATGGCTCTTAAATTAGTGATGTATTTTTTATCAGAACAAAAAATATCACTGTGTTCAAAGTTTCATAAAACATGAACAGCTTATATGTATATATGTCCCACTGCTGGGACAGGCCTCCTCTCAATCAACCTGAGGGGGTATGGAGCATACTCCACTCCACAGCGGGTAGGTGGAGGTGCTTTTACGGCTTATAGCCGGGACCAGCTGATTAACGTGCCTTCCGAAGCATGGAATCATTTAACTTTTTCGGGCAATCAGGTGATTCAAACCGGCAATATCCTTATCAAACAAAGGGCAGTCTCACAAAGTGATTTCGACACTGTTCACATCGGCAATCAAACCTGGTCCTTCCAGATTGTGAGCATAACGCTCCAACCACTAGACCTTGGAAGTTGATCAAAGTTACTTACAAAATAATTTTACTTGAACGACGCTATCTCATTATTTGTACATTCTTTAGCATATATTCGAAACTCTCAACATGCTTTTATAATACTTAGTACCTACTTGAACAACTTTCACAAGTCACTGATACAAGCGTGTATTTTGTTTTGATTTATTTATTTCGGAAAACAAAACACACATACTTACATAAAAACAAAACATGTTTCGGGAAACATTTCTCTAGCAGCGTTATCCCGTTTTCACAGGGCCCGCTTACCTAACCTGAAGATTTGACAGGTCCGGTTTTTTACAGAAGCGACTTTCTCTTTGACCTTACAACCCGCGAAGGAGAAAACCAGCTTAATAGGTACAGGTTAAGTTACGTTATTATTTCGTTTCGAATGTATAATCTTTCATATAGTATTTGATGATTATCATTTATGATCCACGACCATTATAGACGTAGACGGTGATACTTATCACGTTGGTAAAACAGAAAGCTCGGTGAAACGTGGGTACTTGGTTAGGTAATCTTATCATGGATGTACCTTTGACTAGTCCAGTTGGGATGTAGTCTTGAGCTTATAATTTATGATCTATGTGACCCCCACACAAGCGTCTTTCGAACGTGGTCATCGTACCAGCGTCCGCGTAACGTCGCGCTGGCGTTCGCGACGCTCGAAAAACGCTAGTGTGTGGGGTCTCTAAACATGAATTCGAAAAATAATTTCGAAAATCATTGGGTTAGTCGCCCGTATTTGAAGCTGCGACTTCACAATGAGAGTCGAGCGATCTATAAAAGGTAAACTTAGCCTAACGCAACTCAAGAGAAATATTGCTTCGTCATATTAATCAGCTATTAAACTAAGTAAACTCACACTTATGTTATATTTGACTTTGCTCAAGCGAAGCTTATCTGGATTAAGCATAATCTTAAGTTACACATTAGGCAATAAATTGACTGCTTATTTACCGAGTGTTACGAATTAGATTTGAAAGACACATCTCACTGTTGAACAAAAGTATTGTGTTATTGATCTGAGGGGGCACGGAACATACTCTATTATCTACAGGGTGTTAGTGACATCGTAACGAAAACTTTGAGGGATGATTGAGGCCATGATTCTGAGATGATATCAAGTAGAATTTTCCGTCGCAAAAGTATGGAATTGAAAATAATTTAAAAAAAAACACAAAAAAATATAAATAAATAAATAATAAAATTTAGACTATTCAGACTGAAAATTCCATTTGATATCGACTCAGAATCATGGTCTGAACCATCCCCCTCAGTATTCGTTACGGTGTCACTAACACCCATACCTACTTGTATGGCTACCGTATGTACTTGTATGGGGTGTAAGTGACATCGTAACGAATACTGAGGGGGATGATTCAGCTGATTATTCTGAGTTATTATCAAGTGGAATTTTTCATCGCAAAAGTATAGAATTGAAAATAATAAAAAAAAGTCATGAATTTTGCGACGAAAAATTCCACTTGATATTAACTCAGAATCATGGCCTGAATCATCCCCCTGAGTATTCGTTACGATGTCACTAACACCCTGTATAGTTGTTGATGGACAACAGACCGGAGTCGACTTAAAAAAAGCTTGATTTAAAATTGACCAGACTGGGAATTGAACCCGGTTTAATTTAAGGTTGTCCAGATATCTAGAAATGAACTCAGAGATTGTGGCTTTGGGCAATAAGAAATTTAATAAACAGTAAATTTAATCGAAAAGTAGTATTTATATTGATTAATTATTTACTTTGTCACTTTAATTTTGCCTTTGTGAGTTTTCCTAAGCCTCACCGGACACGTCATACAAAACACCTCGTTTTACACAGACACTACACATTGACGTTATCGTACACACGCATCTGACGCGTAACGTCTTGACGCATATTATACGGTTGAAGACTGAAGTAAGACCGAAGGGTGAGGTAAACCTAGCTCAGCCGCTGGTGGGGAGCGGAGAGTTTCCGTTCTATACGTAGTATTATTCCTTTTTCTATGCCAAAGCACAAGTAAGTGCTAAAACAATACCCTAAATGTATCACTGTTTAAAGACGATATAAATAGGTATGGACGACATTTTAATTATTATAATTTTACTGCAGGAAAAAGTTGTAAAAACTAAAAGTATTAATTCTAACTTTAACTTATCCATCAAGCTGTCATCTTGTTAAATGCAGTAGCTTTTATTAATCCTTTGAGGCTGATTACACAAAGAGCACCCATTCATTATACTGACGGTTTAAGGGCTTTTCAAGTACTCATTAAATACCTTCTCGTTATTATTAAAAAAAAATATATTTCCACCTAAATTCCCCGGCTAATGGCAGAATTAACTTTAAACCTTTGCCTTGGGAACCTTTGAACATCCTTAATATGTAAAAAAAGAAAAAAAAAATTCGTACGCTCGTCAATAACTCCGGTTCAGTGGGTCGGAATCCATATAATTTGGATAAAAGTAAACTTGCAGATGGTATTTATCCAAACCAGAATTTAGTTTATGAGTTTTGTAGACGCATTTATTTTGTGTATTGCCAGATGAAAGTAAAGGGATAGTGCACATCGGACTCGCGCACCGAGGGTTCCGTCACATTTTTGTGAACGTAATTAAAACACATAATAACGGGTTGTTACTGCTTTTAATCTTTCGAACGCCGGAACGCGGATCTTGACCAGACACAATGTAAAATCTATTGTGTCTGGTATCTCGGCATATGAGAGGTTAAATCAGGGATATGAGACTCCCGATATTTCGACACTGTTGCAAATGCCATGATCACGGGATGACTGATGAGATTGGAGTGAAGTAGGTAAATCCATAATTTTCTACGGGCAGACATATCTGTATACCCTCTTTCTTTGCCGCTTGTTTATGTATTTGATATCGGAATGTTCGTGAACGTAGCCTGGAGAGTCCCTCATTAGAAAGAAAGAAAGAAAGAAACGTTTATTATAAAGGGACACCACAGTAACAAATACAAAACAAATATATAATTTAAAACACGGAGTAACACACAACTTACAATCAAACAAAGCACATAATAAAAACAACATACACGAGAAATACAAATAATTGATTGTATGGACTGGTCAACGATGGTGGTGGTGTCCTTTATAAAAGGGCCTCACTCAGCATAAGCCGCGGCGCATTACGTATCAACCAATCTTTGCTGGTACCTATTATATTATAATCGCAAACCGCCCATTCAACAATCTTATTTGCACCGTGTGGATGATAACACGATACAGACCGCGCGCTCTTCCCAACAAATGTAACAATATACAAACGATAAGGATTCCTTTTTTCTCTTTTCAGTAAGGGAATCCTAATAACTGCGGCAGTAATACAGAGCAGATGGAATAATTTGGAAATCTGGTGTATTTTTCCTTTTGTATCAAAAGTGAATAGGATGATTTAAAATTATTAATTATTCGTTTGTGAAATTAAAGAGAAAAGAAATACAGAAAGAAAGAGAAGACAAAGCATATGGGCGATAAACGTGAGTAAACGAGACGTAAGTATTTGCAGAGTTAGTCTCACAACTTATTATCATCCGCTTTCCTAACCTGAACATTCAACGGCTCCGGTATTTTACCCCAATTTTTCTACTCAACGGGAAAACCAATTATTATTATTATATTATTATAAACTCACGCCTATTTCCCACCAGGGTAAGCAGAGACTATAGAATTCCATTTGCTTCGATCCTGACACATTTCTCTTGCTTCCTCCACATTCATCAATCGCTTCATACACGCACGCCGGTTCAGAGTAGATCGTATTGAACCTTTTCTAAGGACATCTTCCTCTGCCAGCCCTACCATCAACTTTCGCTTTATATACCGCTTTTGCAATTCTATTATCCTTCATCCGCTCAACGTGTCCAAACCAACCTAACATTCCCTTCTCAATCCTAGTCACTATATCGTCTTTTACACCACATCTCTGTCTTATCACACTGTTTCTCACTCTATCACTCAAACGGGAAAACCAACCCATTACTAAACTTATTTATAGACCGCATTTCTATAAGAAAGTATTAAGCTCACTGCACATTACTAGTGTACATACATACATAAACTTACCCCTATTTTCATTTGCTTCGATCCTCATACGCTTCTCTTGCTTCCTCCACATTCATCTATCATTTCATTTTCATACACGCACGCCGGCTCAGAGCTGATCGCGGAGGTTCTCTATTTTTACGCATCATTATTTATGTAATAATTTACCATGGCATAATGTTACTTGTCCTATTATTAGTTACGCATAATGTTAATTTGTCATAACTTTTTAAGCATAATGTTGAAACTCATAACTACCATAAGCATAATAATTAATGACAATAATGACATATAAGCATAAGTATTATAAGCATAAAAACTATACTCCGAATAAGAAAAGTTTTGGCACAACTTTGAACATTTTTGAAACTTACTTTTTCCTTGGTTGGTTTGGTTTGGTTCATGATTGTGACTTTTTATATTTTTTGACACTATTTCATGCTGTTGGTGATCATTCAGTATACTTTTCGTGTGTAAGATAAACATGCTGGCGGCGTAGAGTGGCCCAAGGGCCACCCCCGCCGCACCCTAACCTACTGTTATGCCTTGTAAAAATTATGACAAAACACTATTAAGTATTCTAAAAAAGAATTATGGATACCTATTTATATGCGAATCAAATTTATACCAACAAATATTAGTCCAAAAATAAGTTATACCTAACAAACCAGTATTCTTAGATGTTATTATAGGAAAGTACTATTATGCTTAAAAACCTTATGCGAAAAGGATTATGATAATTAAAATTATGACAAAACCATTTATGCATTTTAAGAGAATACCGATCGCGGATCGTACTGAACCTTTTCTAACGCCGACACGGTCATCATGATTTCTCCAATTTGGTCAATGTACGTTCTTCTAGGTCTTCCTTTGCCAGCCCTACCACCTTTTTTTGACGTGACTTATTGTAGATTTGCCACAGATGGCATTAACTACTTTGCCGGACAAATGGGGAGCGCTGAAGACTCTCACCGTTTAGCCCTACCACCAACCTTCGTTGTATATACTGTCTACGGGTGGTATTAATAAACTAAACTCAGCTGAGACTGTCTTCAAGATCATGCTCAAGTCCCTGTTTTTATATGAGAACTGTCACATTGACATGATCTTGAGGGCAGTCTCGAAGCTGAGATTAGGTTATTAATACCTACCTACTGCCTACCCTACGTGTCCAAACGAAGTTAACATTCCCTTCCCAATTTTAGGAACACTGAAGAGTTGTGAGTAACATAACATAAGCCAACTACTATCTGCCAAACACCAGCCCTTTAGTTAATAGCATCCTAGTTCTATTAGTATAGGTAGGTATTAGTTTTCTAGTTTCAAATTTATTCTCTCGTATAATTCACTCGACATTTCCCGCTCGCTTACCTGCAAAGTAGTTTCCTTTTTATTATGGAAGTTTTAGTAGCTTTGGTATTTCAAAGCTGGACTGGTGAACTTCACTTTGGTCGTACGCCTGGATTACTAAGTATTTTTATATCTGTGGCATTCGAGAAGTCGAAACCTTTCGGAGCGGTTGTTTATTAGAATGAATTTCAGTTTTTAGTTTCATATAAGTCATCACATCACTAATTTAATAGTCACGCTCTTGTCGGTGTAGCATTCTCCATGCTACTTTTAGGGGAAAATAGGGTAGTGATTTCCTTCACACCTTCCGCCCAAACCAACCCCCATATTTTTTGGCATACATACATACTTAATATATACAACCGTACATAGCGGTCAAATATATAACCGTCCTTTTCGCTTCGCCGAAGTTGGGTGAAATCAAAAGCTATCAATTTGTTTTTAAGCTGCTAAAACATTTACATACAAAAAAAAAATATTTCCAAATCCCGAATATACCTAATGGCGCAAAAAGGTATTAGCAAAACTAACAACCGTTTAAAATCTTATAAAACAACCATTACTTTAAATGTCCTAAACCAATTAGTATCCCATTTAAATTGACCAATAAAATTTCGTATTTTATCACGTACTAAAGTTTTTTTATTGCACAAGTATCACCCCATCAAAATCGTAACACTCTCTTGATTTGCGAACATTGAATTTCTTAAGATCCGAAGTAAAATTCTGATTATTTGGTACTTCGCCACTTTACGAGCGGACGAAGTGAAATCTTCTCACGAACCAGTAATACCTACCATCGTAAAAACTGGGATAAATTTTGTGGAATTTCTTTTATTAAAATCTTACGCTGTGCTAATATAAATGAGGCTAGAGTTTAGCCGACTAGAAAGCCGTTTGTTCCAGTCTCTAGATATCCTTTTACTTTACTTGCTGAGACAAATATAGTTCATATTGAGTGGCTGTATATCCTATACGCTTCCGCCTACCCTCTTAGGAGACACTGTTGTGATACCAGTATGTCCAGCAAAAAAATATCATCGAAGATTAATTTAATTGTTCTTAATGTAATCTAGCCTAGAAGATCCCACTGCTAGGCAAAGGCCTCCCCCTCCTCCTTCCATTTTTCGAATTTCTAGTTGACGAAACTATAATATAACAAGTTATATATATATATATTATTTATTTCGACAACTATATATATAATATAATTATATTATTATATTATGTATAATAGAAAATAATTTTACATACTTGCATATAATTATATTGTCTTATGCATTAATAATGTATATATATAAAGTATAATAATACATTATTAATGGATGAGACTTGCACAGGACTGGATAGCAGGAAAGGATGGCGTGAAAGAGAGGAGGCATTGAGTGGATACAGGTTGAGTAGATAGATACATTATTAATACTTATTGTGTAACAGTTTCTAACTCAATAACCTTATGAAAGTTTACTTACTCGGTCGATGGACACAGTAAACATCTTCCGGCAATATTTGACCTACATCGTAGGAGGAACTTCTAATAAATGTCACTTTATAAGTTTAACAATTTCATCTTCAATGGAAACTTCTGATTATTTTTATGGTTTTCAGTTACGATAGTAACAGTTATAAATCAATGGGTTGTCAGTTAATAAGTAATCAGTTATAAATCGTATCGGTGCGAAGCGGAGTGTGTCCCTTCTATGCATAATATTGCTGTTTATTCTATGCCATAATATAATCTTTGCATAGTTCACATCGAACAGCTATTACAAAACTTCAATTAAAAAGTTTATAGAAAGCAAATTTCCGATTTTCGTTCGATGGGTACAAAATATCATCTAACCTCGTAGTACTTATTAAACCTCAGTGTAGAAAGTTCATTATAACTTGCATTAGATGTTGCCACAGTGAAAAATAGAAGAGACAAGCTTGAAATATTGGCAGTTTTCCAGCGACTGCACTGCCGTGATATTGCCAGCAGAAAATAATGGCAGCTTTAGTTCAAGAACAAGTTTTGTTAGAAATATCCTGATATTGGCACTTCTGGACAAGTTGTAAGTTTGGTAAGAACGACATTTTGTTATGAAATTATGGCTGACTTCTTCTTTTTTTGACGTGACTTATTGTAGATTTGCCGCAGATGGCATTAACTACTTGGCCGGACAAGTGAGGAGCGCTGAGGGCTGTCACCCGGTACAAAATTTTACACAACAAGCCTGAGGGTGCCCTGTTGGACACGAGAGAAAGAATATTTGAAAGAATTAATCGACTCTAGTGGGTCGATAGCGATAAGCATTGAATGACGGAAATCGTCAACCACGCCGGCGGGGTCGGTATCGGGGTTCTGAAGTGTTTGTAATCGGGTCGTCGAGGTCGTATAAAACGTCCTTCGGCCGCCGATACTTTTTAGTACCGTCCCTGAGCGGGATATATTCGGAAGCCGCAGCTACCAGGGTTTTTGAGATGGCTATCTTCGTATATTTACATGATATATGAATTCACAGTAAGGCACACCTCTGATATTCCATACAAAAATCTCACTCTAACCGTGTGCAGCCAAGCGAGACAGTTAGTCTGTCCGCTTTCTACGTAACGTAAAGAGGACATACTTTTTCTATTATTTTATATTTTGTCCGTTATTTGATGCTTTCGTTTCCGTCTCCTGCGTCTTCGAAGTAACAAAACGAACAACAGTGTTTCCTCGTCGGAATTCATTTTGTTACTTAGTGTATCGTACGTCGTGAACACGGTACGAATACTCGAAGAAAACGTTGCGTATCCGTCACGCGTCCGCGACGTGCACGTTGCGCAGCCGCGGCGTGTTCGCGATGCATTCGGTGCGCGCCCGGTCCGCCCCGAAGTCGCTCGCAAACCGCTTCTTCTTCTATCGTGTGGGTTGTGAGGCGCATTACCAACCCCATCAACCCAGGTGTCAGGGTTATTATTGAGCGTGTGACGATTACGTACTTACATCAATAAGTAATAACCAACGGCTTAACATGTCTTCCGAAACAGGGATCATCTTACTTTTGGATAATCAGGTGATCGCCTGTAATGTCCTAACCAAACTAGGGATCACAAAGTGATTTTTGTGATTTGTCTCCACCGGGATTCGAACCCGGGATCTCCGGATCGTGAGCACAACGCTCAACCACTAGACCACATAAAACTACTACAAACATCTCGATAGCTTTAATAATATACCTTCTTTTCAGGATATATTTTCTCTTTGAAGTGTTGATACAGTGTCGTAGTATGCGATAAAGTATACAGCTCCTGAGGGACACAGCTGTCGCAGATAATCTAGAATTTTATATTTACGTATGTATTCAGAGTGCCTACGTGCATATACCTCTTCATCATCTCCATAGCGTTATACCACTTTAGGGGGTTCGCTTACCTAACCTGAAGATTGGTCCGATTTTTTACAGTAGCGACTGCCTGTCTGACCTTTCAACACTCGAAGGGAAAAACCAGCCTTATACAGCTTAGGTTACGTACCTAAGAAATATTTCTAGGGAGTTTGGGTTTCGTCACGGTGTTTTCCTTCACCGAAGACAACTTGCAATCACTATTGATACCTAATTTTAAGATGCATACGAATTGTATGGTCTCAGGTTGTTAGCCCATCTAATGGTCCATCATATGCAGAGCACACAACCCTTCAGTCGGATTTTACGACATGCCCAGGCAGATAAGCAGCTGAACGTCTTCCATCAACATCATCATAAAAAATACAGCGCCGCATCGCACTTCCTCATACTTCTATCTCTTTCTCTCATTCAGAATTATCATTTGCAAGAGCGAAATAAACAGCGGGAGTGTGACCGCACTCGGGTCGTCTCGTCTATTCCACCGCTTGCTCTAGCAAATGCCGGTTCCAAGTGAAAGAAGAAGATAAGCAGCTGAATGTCTTCCATCAACATCGTCATAAAAAATACAGCGCCGCATCGCACTTTCTCATGCTTCTATCCCTTTCTCTCATTCAGAATTATCATTTGGAAAAGCGAGATAAAGAGCGGAGTGCGACTGCACTCAGATCGTCTCGTCTATTCCAGGAGGATAGAAGCGTGGAAAGTGCGGTTACGTGCTTGGATGTGGTTGAACCCTAAGTCGCACTACATTTCAAGCGCTGCGTTTCTGTTTTCCCTAGGTAGAACTTTAGTACTTTCCTTTCCGTACTTTGTTTCAAACGGAAATCGATAAAAAGATGCTTGGTTGAAGTCGGTTTCCAGTAAACGAAAGTTCTTTGTAAGTTGCAAGTTTTATTTCTAACTTAGAGAGTTTCTTTGTTAGATTTATTACAGTGAAAATGTATTAAAGAGTTATTTAAGCATAACATTAAGAATATTTTGTATAGAAACTTGTATATAATGTAGTTACTACAGGCGGGTTAAAATGACCACATCGAAGCAATTCATCTACGAAAGTAATATTGCTGTTTGACAGTTGTTTACATTGCGCACTTACTTATAATATGCGCAAATGTCAAATTACAATATTGCTTTCTTAGATGAATTGCTTCGATGTGGCCATTTTAACCCCCCTGTTCATCAGAGGACAATGTTATCTACTTTTGTAGAAGAAAGCGCAACATGCTTACAGGCCAGGGCGACACCATCGTCGTTGGTCTGTAAGAACACACGTCAATTTTAGGCAGAAATAAAAAAAAATCCTAAATTTTATATTGGCTAATATAAAATTAAGACATAATTAAGTTACAGCACACGTCAAACGGATTGAATATAAGCGATTCGCCCGGGTTATTCTTTCATTTTAATTTTTTTTCCCTTTCCTTTTCGGCGAAAAAGACAATGACGGGTATAACTTAAAATAAAATAAGGGAGGTGTCTACAAGAATTGGGACTATTATACAGTATTAAAGTATGTGAGTGTAAAATTAATGACACATGATGTATTTAGTTTCTTGGTGTTTCTTCTCCTCATTGCTTCATCTTTGACTTTTTTCCGAATTTGAATCTTAGCCGTCATTGATTTTCATTATTATTGTACAAAGAACAAAGGGCTATTTTTCCTTCAAAGTAAAGTTTCTAAGCAAGTTTTCGTTTGATAAAATTTGATCAAAGCTTAATCTGGGATCCACTTAGGAGAGTTTGACCACGATTAAGCTTAACTGTTAATTACTTAAGTTTCAAACCCGATTGAAGCACGGTTAGGTGGTTGGATGTTGTGTTCAAGAAAAGTATTGAAAGTGTTGGAACTGTACCACACTCCGAACATTTCATACAGAGAACCTCGTTTTACACAGACACCACACATTGACGTCATCGTTCACGCGCATCTGTGTGTGTGACGTGTGACGCCATACGATTGAAGACTAAACTATGTCCGAGGGCGGGTGAGGTAAACCTAGCTCGGACGCCGGTGGGGAGCGGAGAGTGGCCGTTCTATACGAAGTATTATTCCCTATTCTATGACTACACATAACCCGGACCTCCAGACCGTGAGCCTAACTCTCTAACCACTAGACCATGGAGGCTGTTTAGGATTAAATTATTGCGTTCTATTTCAAATATTTTTTATATGAAACTGTATTTAACATAAATAACATAATATTTTAATGTAGTAAGAATATTTATTTTATACAATGGAGTAGAAAATTGTTTTAACACGGTAGTAAGCACCTTGTACCTAATTAACACAACCCGTGCTGAGTACTCAAAAATGTCCAATGAGGTTCTCGTTAGTTCCAACTGTCAACAACACCATAACTACACAAGTTTACATACCAGTGCTAACTAACAATGTTTACGAACAATTTAAACGAAATTCAGACAACATTAAGTGTGTAGAGCTTGTCCATCGGCAATGCAACCTCTAGACTCCTAATAACTTACAAACGGCTTCTGATTTGTGCTGGTAAACAGGTGACCTACAGAGCAATCAACCTGCCTCTTCTGGGAGTCAACAGCGTCGTACCAGTAGCATCCTGCATTCCACCAGCCATCAACTTTAATCAGCCATCACCAGGTTTTCGGAGCAACAACTTGTCCACAACCAGCCACCGACTCTGTCTGGATTTGTTACTTCACACTTCAGGACATCGAAGCATCAAGAGATTCACCACCATCTAGCGGCATCGCCGCCACTGCCACCAATCTGTCGATACATTTGACTATGAGAGCAGTTAGGTATAAGAAGCCGAAGAAGATTTATGTTTGGGTCTTAAATGGTTATCACGCGCTTGGCGGTAAAGAAACTCATCGTGAGGAAACCCACATTCCCGAGGAACGCGTTTCGGAAGTATGTGTCCTAACATATAATAGCATTGAAGTTTAGAGAGCTGTAAAGAACCGGACCTGTTAAATCTTCAGGCTAGGTAAACGGACCCTGTGGAAATCGGGATTACGCTAGGAAAATGATGAAGTTTAAGAAGTCGTCCGAAAACTTTCGACCAATCGCGACCTCTTGTGATATTTCCACGTGTTTAGGTTCTTGAGTGAGATCAATTAGAACGTCCTCTTACTTCAGATAGTTGACATAATGAATACTATGTGATAAAACAATCATTTTTTTAAGAACGTCTAACTACACGTCTAAGGCCTTGTTCCTAGGTTTTTCTTGCAGCTACTGTTTCTGCGCTAGTTTTAGGCGGATGAGACGTTCAAGAAAAAATATAAATATGTGTTACCATATAAATAAATAAATTTTTGAGTTTGTTATGTCAGTCAGTTGGATATATCAGGCGTGTCTACTTGGTTGTATTTCCCCGACAGCACAGTCCAGTCGGCTACGAAAACACAAAGTTTGCGAACCCCGCAAAACTGTGTTAGAGCTTCACCAATTTGTAGTGACCCTACACCTAGACATTTTACAATGAGATTAGCTCAGTAAGCCCTATTTATACTATTCGTCGAATGCATCGTGTGGTTTTTAGAAATTTCCATTATAATATATCCATTATATATCGTCGCTGGTGTCGTAAACTGACGTAACTACAATTGTTGGCGAAACTAATTTGCACCTTTTACAATTGTCAATAAGACACAAATTCATCATCATCAATTTAAGAGCCACACTCTTGTCGGTGCTATTTTTCCCTAAAAAGTAGCATGGAAGACACAAATTACTTTAGCAAAAAAATATAAAATATACACGTCAGTTAGCAAAGACTGTTATAGACCAAATCCCGAAGCTGAAAAGTATAATGATACCAAAGTTGCTGCAAGTTTTTAAGTCACTTATTGAAGAATTTCCGCATATGCTAACTACTTGGCCGGACAGTGTACTGGGTGAGATCCTGTTGTTGTCCCTTAACAACAGGCCTTAGGGCGCGAATCTCGGCTCAGAAGGATCGAGGAGGCTCGGGTCGTCTGAGAAGGTGCATAATGGGAACAACGAATCGCCCCAGTGGGCCGATAGCGATAAGCGCTGAATGAGGGAATCGTCAACCACACCAGCAGGGTCGGTTGCGGGGTCTTCAAGTATGACATGTTATAATTTATAAAAACGACGCAGTTTAACCCCTAGGGTGTTTCAACGAACCCATAAGCCACGTTTGCAATATCAGACTGATGCTCAAAGGACTGTTTTAAGGAAATCGCATGTATGCATCAGACCCGGTTAATGGTAAGCTTGCCCCTATTTCATGGCAAGAAGTGCATATACTATACACCTCTGCCTAACCCTTTAGGGATAAAGGCGTGATGCTATTTTGACCTTGTGGCATAAAATAAGCATGGCTTGGCCACGTCGGCGGCGACAGTCACAAAACATGGTACGAAAATTACTTGGCGACGCTTCGGCAAAAAAGCCATTTCAATATACGTTGATTTAAGGCGACGCTTCGGCAACAAAGCCATTTCAATATACGTTGATTTAAGGCGACGTTGCCGACCACGTTATCACCTGAGGAAGCAATATTGCTATTTGACATACGTACTTACTTTTACATGCGCAAATATCAAATTTGCAATATCGCTTTTTAGTTGAATTGTTTCAATGTGTTCCAATGTGTATTTATCTTGTGTGTATTCTGTTTCTCTCGGTGCAATAACAACACCAGCAGTACGAGTATTGCATCGACATTAAATTACCATTTGTGACGATGTAGATATGCGCATATTCTACAACCAGTACCTTTAAAAAATCGTAGTATAGGAATCGAATAAGGAATAATACTACGAACGGCATTTCTCCGCTCCCCACCACCGGCTAACGGCCTCCGTGGTCCAGTGGTGGAGCGTTATGCTAACGATCCGGAGGTCCCGGGTTTGAATCCCGATGGGGGCATAGACATTTCGGTAGGCACGTTAAGCAGTTGGTCTCGGTTACTACTTACTGGTGTAAGTAGTCGTTACATAAGTCACGTCAGGGGCCTCTGGCGGCTCAATAGTAACCCTAACACCAGGGTTGATGGGGTTGGTAATCCACCTCACAACCCACACGATAGAAGAAGACCAGCGGCTGAGCTCGGTCTTACTTTAGTCTTCAATCATATGGACGCCAGACGTCACACACACAGATGCGCGTGTACGATAACGTCATAGTCATAGGTAGTGTAGTGTCGTATGGGCGTCAGACGTCACACATATAGGGTGTTAGTGACATCGTAACGAAATATTTGAGGGATGATTCAAGCCATGATTCTGGGTTGACATCAAGTGGAATTTTCCGTCGCAAAAGTATAGAACGGTAATTAACAAAAAAAACTAAAATTTTCATGAATTTTCCTCCAAGAAAATCCACTTGATATCAACTGAGAATCGTGGTCTGAATCATCCCCCTCAGTATTTGTTACAATGTCACCTTTTTTTTTTTTTTTTTTTTTTTGACGTGACTTATTGTAGATTTGCCGCAGATGGCATTAACTACTTGGCCGGACAAATGGGGAGCGCTGAAGGCTCTCACCCGGTACAACGTTTAAGACAACAGGCCTGAGGGTGCCCAGTTGGGCGCGAACCTCGGCTCAGGGCGTCGTCTGAGAGGAAAAATATTTGAAAGAATTAATCGACCCTAGTGGGTCGATAGCGATAAGCGCTGAATGAGGGAAATCGTCGACCACGCCGGCGGGGTCGGTATCGGGGACCTGAAGTGTTTGGTGTCGCGAGCTGATTGGCTGCCTCTATGGCTAGAGTAATCGGGTCGTCGGGATCGTATATTACGTCCTTCGGACGCCGATACTTTTCAGTACCGTCCCTAAGCGGAATGTACTCGGAAGCCGCAACTACCAGGGGATTTGGGTGGTGCGGAGCAGAATCGAAAAAACGTTTGGAAGCTAATTTGAGCCATTGGGCAATGGTTGGCAGACCTAGGTCAATGTGCAGATTTTCATTGCGAAGGAACCACGGAGCTCCCGTGGCTTTCCGCATGAAACGATTTTGTATTACCTGTAGACGGTGGATTTGAGAGGGACTCGCATGAGCGAAAACTACCCCTGCATAGGTCATGATCGGACGGATGCAAGTCGTGTAGATTTTCACCTTATTCCTAAGGGACAATTTACTTCGCTTGTTAAGGAGACAATGAAGACGGCCCATTACAAACGCGGCGCGATCGCGCACACGTTTGATATGAGCCTTGAAAGTAAGACGTCTATCTAAGACTACGCCGAGATATTTGACTTGCTCCTCCCAAGGGATCGGCTTGCCAAACATCTTAATGATTTTAAGTTGACGGCGTGACCGTGGCGTGTTATAATAGCCCTTTGAAAAGTACACTGCTGCACTTTTCTCCGGGTTTACCTCGATTCTCCATTTGCGAAACCACTTGCCCAAAGCATTGGCCGCGCGTTGGAGGATTCCGGTCATCATAACTCGACCACGGCACGAAGAATAGATGGCTGTATCATCCGCAAATAAAGCTAATTCGGTATTAGGGGATTTGGGAATGTCACTAGTATATAATGAAAATAGTAAAGGGGAGAGGACGGAGCCTTGTGGGACTCCGGCATGTATCGGGTGCGGTGACGAGAGCGTCCCCTCCACGCGGTAGCGAAAGGTTCGATTTGAGAGGAAGTCTCGTATGATGTGCACGAGACGGTCTGGCACTCCCAGTGAATAAAGCTTGTAGATCAAGCCGTTGTGCCAGACTTTGTCGAACGCTTTCGCCACATCGAAGAAGAGCGCTCCCGTAGCGACAGGTTTTTTTAAGTTTAATCTACTAGAGATATGTTCAACAATACGGTGCACTTGTTGAACGCAGGAGTGTTTGGTTCTAAAACCAAACTGCTCTGGTGGAATAAGACTATTGGATTCGGCGTAGTCCCGTAATCTAGCAAATATGAGCCGCTCATAAACCTTCCCCATGGAATTGAGGAGACTTACAATGTCACCAGCACCCTGTTACTTGTATGTACTTGTGCAGGGTGTAAGTGACATCGTAACAGATACTGAGGAGGCTGATTCAACTCATTATTCTGAGTTAATATCAACTGGAATTTTCCATCGCAAACTTATAGAATTTAAAATAATTTAAAAAATATAAAAAAAAAACATGAATTTTGCGACAGAAATGTCCACTTGATACCAACTGAGAATCGTGGTCTGAATCATTCCCCATCATCCCAGTATTCGTTACGATGTCACTAACACCCTGTATAGATGCGCGTGTCCGGGGTGTGGTGGTGGTTGCATCAAGCTTGTAGGACCCGGTTCATCATAAACTAGCCGAGCAGGACACTGTCCAATTCCTGTCTAGTACAGTTAACGACAAACAAGGTTTCCCAATTTCTCCTTGTACATGCATAGGTTTATCTTTTATTCAAATTCTCTTGTTTCGCTGCGACTTTTACTGTGAATGGGAAGTGATTTTGGTACAAAAACGGCTGTGCTATGTTTTGAGAGCGTTTACAAACTATTGTGAAAAAGACGGCTCTGAACAATCAGAAACAGAATCATTTATTTAACGTAATTATCATGGATAAACTTGTTGAAGGTCAATATAACATTTTCAAATTTACGTCATTTCGCAAGGTGTTATGGCTGAGGAGAATAAATGTCAAGAAACTGTAAAAGCAACACATCTTTTAAATCAATGTAGGTATACATTACTCACAAGTTATTTAATAACTAGAGGAACACATTTAATACCAGGCATTTTTATCATATAGATAATCATTAATCTTATAATGAACTTTTTTACACGAAGTAAGCTTCGCATGAGCTTTAAGGCTACTTGATAACGTGTTTAGGTGCTGAAAATGTCAACTTTCGATTCACATAACAATATGAGATAACATAGCATCACGCCTATATCCCTGAATGGGGTAGGTAGAGGTGTAAAATACACCCACTCCACGCTATGTTTAAATCGTATGTAGTAGAGAGCGAGCCCATTGTTTTTAACTGGGCGATATATCAATTATCTTACCTCCGATTCATTTGTCGCGGACTCTAGTTGGGCAGCGACTCATGGAACGATATTTTTGTGTTTAATTTTGATATGTTTTTGTCTTCTCTTTTTATTATGTCGGTGATCTCTTTGTTCTTACTATTTTTTACATTATAGTTTGGCTTTTCTCATATTATTTCGTTTTATTACCTACTGCCACTAGCCGCGGAGCAATAAGTCCAATACATCATTCATACACTATCGTAACTCAGACTAGTTTTAAACTAATTGTTTATCATCGATTGAAATGAAATGAAATATATTTATTGTGGATCATAGGTACAGTATAGGCGTTCATAATCAATTATAAATTGTTTCATCCAGCTATATCCCGCCATATAGGCATACAATGTTAGGTCTTATAAATCTAAAGTCATGCACGTAAACACATTATACACATAATCATTATTCATCATCATCATCATCAGCCCATTAACGTCCCCACTGCTGGGGCACGGGGCCTTCCCTATGGATGGATAGGGAGAACGGGCCTCAAACCACCACGCGGGCCCAGTGCGGATTGGTGGTTATTAACGACTGCTAATGCAGCCGGGACCAACGGCTTAACGTGCCTTCCGAAGCACGGAGAAGCTCGACATGAAAACATTTTATTTTTTTTTGTGGTCACCCATCCTATGACCAGCCTTTGCGAAAGTTGCTTAACTTCAACAATCGCAGACCGAGCGCGTTAACCGCTGCGCCACCGAGCTCCTCGAGTTGTAATAGTAATTATTTATACACTTCATGATTTCAAAGTCACATAGTACATACTTACGAATGTAATTGTAATGTAAGGTCATGTAATTAATTGTTATTTAGGTACAGCTGGGCCCGGTCACTACTGTATCTGTATTTCACAAACACTAACATTGTATCTTTATAAATTGTATTTAACAAAACTTTATAAAAGTTTTAACATACAAACTGTGCGATACGTAAGGAACTACAAGCGCGAAGGGAAAGTTTTAAAATGTTCTCTACAGCGTTGAAAAGTTTAGTCGTTCCAGTTAGGGGCGGAAAAATCCGGTTTTGTGAAACCAGTTACAGGCGGACGTAATAAAAAACTTACACGGAGTTGGTAATTCGGTTTCCAATAGTCTATTTTGGCGGATAATTACATTTTAGATTGTGAAAGTATTGGAAGTTGTCAAAACGAAAGTTTTCTTTGGAGTTTTTGGGAAATACTGTCAAGTGACGTCATCAATAAAATCGGTCAAACATCGTACTCGTTGTTACTTAATAAATAAATAAAATTCGAAAATGAGTCTAAATATAGCTAAATGAGATTGATTTTGATCACCTTAGACTGGGTATTATTCCTAGATTAACATTTTATAATTTACCTTTGACCCAGTCAAATACATTATACAGGGTGGCCCAGAAAATCACGTTCAAAATGAAAAATTTGATAGAGGGGCTCATTAGCTAGCCAGAAACACCCCCGTGTATGTTCAGCGATTATTTACGGTTTAGGAGATATGACCCATTTTGTACCTTTTTCTAGATATTCTACCATACTTCAGAAATAATCATTTTGTCGTTATCTCTAGGCTCGTTAGGGGTAAGTTGGATTATTGTGCGCGAAACTCGAACCCAATTTAATTGACACAGATTTCGTTCAGTGCAAGCTGATCTGACTGAATGTGATATGAGCTTGTTTCTGATTGACAAGGAAGCTTGTATGTAGATTTTCGAATGTCGAGTACGTATTAGTGATTTATGCGAGTGTCGTGACGAAAATAAAATAAATATCGTGGAAGATCACTTTAGATCACTTTTAGTCACATGTAAACTCACGATTATTTCCCACTGGTGTAAGCAGAGACTATAGAATTAAATTGATTCCGATCCTGTTCCACTCCTCTTGCTTCATCCACATCCATCAATCGTTTTATACACGCACGCCGGTTCAGAGTAAATCGTACTAAACCTTTTCTTTTAAGGACATCTATAATTTGGGCAAGTCCGTCCTTCAAAGTCTTCCTAATAATTTTACATTTAAATATTCAATAAATAAGTAATTTACTCGTATTATGCTTTAAAATGACATCTTACGTAGATTGTTTGATAGTCAAAGCACAGGAAGTTCGCAAGATTGGGATAAACCATCTCAGAATTCCTTCAGCTCATCTTCAATTTTATAACATCAATCTATACGAAATGCTACTCGTAAAGTGCCTGTGTGTGTCTGTCTGTTTGTTTCACTGTCTTTCACGGCAAAATGGAGCGACGAATTGGCTTGATTTTTTTAAGTAGAGATAGTTGAGGGGATAGAAAATGACTATACTGCTTTTTGTCTTTTTCTACCACCCTACTTCCCTAAAATGGGGGGTGGAAGTTCTTATGGAACATTCCGCAATTTTCCAAGTAAAAAGCTAAAACTTGGTATGCGGACTATATGTGACTAACAAAAAAATGTTGCATCTTTTTTTTGGAAATCTACCCACAACCCCTTCACAGAGGGGGTGAAACTTTATATGGAACTTTTCGCAGTTTTGTAAGTAGGAAGCTAAAAATTGGTACATTAGGAAAGGGGAACCCTGTTACCCCGAATTTAACGCGAGTGAAGCCGCAAGCAAAAGCTAGTAAAACATATTTCTTCTTTCTCCAGGATTCCGTTGGTGATGATGAAAATTACTTCATATTGATTACGGAATCGATAAGACAGGCTAGGCAAATACCATGGATTTCCACTTAGGTACAATGATCTATGTCGACTGTTTTACAGGACTCTGGATCTTTTAGGTTAGTCATTTGTACTCAGTTGAGTCCCTTGTGTTACTATGTTATGTTATAACATAACATAACATAACAAATACTTTATTGCACAAACAGGAAAAAACAAAATACAAAACAAAAGAGAAATAGAATTAGTACAATAGGCGGCCTTATTGCTAAGTAGCAATCTCTTCCAGGCAACCAGATTATCTTAAGGCCCCTATATACTTTGCGATCGTATAAACAGTTTATTATTGAAAATTAAAGTAATTAGTTTATGTATACATATTCAATACAAAACAATGTAAAAACTTGTTATTGTACTTAAAACATTAAAATACATTATTATAATTAGATAGGTAGTACAACAGGCGGCCTTAGGTAGCAATCTCTTCAAGGCAACCTTTGAGTATAGGAAATATGTCGTTTTCATATCTCGGGCCTATGGAGTCCCGGACCTTTGGAAAGCGTGCGTGGGGCCGAAGCCAACACGTAGGGGGCCTCTACGTGTTGGCTTCGGCCCCACGTAGAAGCCCCTTAAGACAGTTTATCTAAATAATTATTATATTTTATTTTTTATTTCATATTCTTTACAAAATGTTAGCGTGCAACGGACATCTTTGCTATATACATAGATACATATTTATCTAAATAAACAACCTATATACATCCGATTACCGGGAACGGATTGTTTATTACCAAATCGAAATAATAGTCCAAATTTTTTTTTAACCTAAGGCCGAGATTTCTAGACACAAATCAGTTGAATCTAGCTAAATTGAACCATCAGAATGCTTCAAAGTTCAGAAGGTATTTTTCCTTTCCTGTTCCATTCCTTCGCCTTTACGCAACAAATACGGAACTTAACGCAATCTTTTTTTTTGACATGACTTATTGTAGATTTTCCGCAGATGGCATTAACTACTTGGCCGGAGAAACAGGGAGCGCTGAAGGCTCTCACTTGGTACAACGTTTAAGACAACAGGCCTGAGGGTGCCCAACTGGGCAACCTCGGCGCGAACCTCGGCTCAGGGCGTCGTCTGAGAGGAAAAATATTTGGAAGAATTAATCAACCCTAGCTCGCTAGCGATAAGCACTGGTTGAAGGAAATCTAAACGCAATAAGGAATAATAAATACTACGTACTGTACTACAGAATGGCAACTAGATATATCGTTTATTTGCATGAACAATGGTCTTAATAAGTAATATGATGTCCTTAGTGTATTCAGCCTGCTTGCAGGCGTGCAAATATAAATTTACAATAAAAAGTATAATACAAATTTAGCTTGAAACCATTGGCATGCACTCAAAACATAAAACTTTCTAAAATCAACAACATTAAAATTTACATTTCCAAAATATCGTGTCATGTTATAACAGGTCAAAATTAAAATTTAAAAAAGAAAAGTCAACGGTTAATAACTAATAATAAGTTAATAACAATATAAGCAATTATTTATCTTTATAGTTTAAAAACTACCTGCTCCCCACCAGCGGCTAGGTTTACCCCCCCCCCCCCCCCGTTTTACTTCCCCTTTCACTTTAGTCTTCAATCTTATGGGCGTCAGACGTAACGCGTATAGATGCGCGTGTATGAATTCCGGGGTACGCCTACAGCCTTAGAGCTCAAGCAAAACTTCCTCGGTTTTTCACGGTCTCATGCAAGAGACGTGCGGTTGAAAAAGCTTTTAAGCCCTGAAAGTTACAAGTTGAGACGAGGCTTCTTTCATACTTAATTCACGTCACACACAGAATGTTACTTTAAATTCACGTCAAAGGAAAATCTTGTAAAAGAGTTAGACTGTTATTGAGGGGCATGGAAAATCGATTCGAAGATTTTCTGTTAACGAACGCAATAGTTTTATTCGGTTTTTGATTAAGTTTTTACTTGGAAATTGACCATACACATTTTGTAGAGCACATATTGACGCCTAACACTTCCTTGTCTTAAGCCACAGGTAAATGCGATTAAATATTTTATAAAACAAAGTATGAATAACATCTAATACCCAGCCCTGAAATAATTTAGAGACCGTTCTGTGAATTTTCACCACCGAACAAGTAAATAAGTACATGAGCCATGACAGGGGTCTTTGACTGCTATTTACCCTGTCACTGAAACTTGCTTGCCGAGCTGAACAGCGCTTCCGTCTATGCTGTTGCCGCGGCAATATATTGGGCTGATAAAATGTAGGTTGATTATTAAAAGAATTGTCATCGAATTGAAAGACGACTTTTTAAGGTTTTTAGGTCGGCCACTGATCTCACAACATACATGAGACAAGTTGTAGAACTTTTATAACTTGCCGACCAGGAATGTAAGGCCCAAAAGCGTGTAGAGGAACATTTCATTATCGAGCAAAAAATGAGCATTGACCCGATTTGACCCTTTACCCGAATAAAATATGCAAAACTTCTACCTTTCGACCCTTCGTCAATATATCCCCGTTTATAATAAAAATGTTACAATATTAGACGTTTGTCATCCAACGGACCTTTTTGTGGGTGTAAATATTTTGTCCAAGTTTTAGAAAATATTTTACGTTGCCAGATTTTTCGTGTTACGTAGAATAGATTTGAGTTTACTAAGAACTTATTGTTCAATAAACGAATAAATGAGAATAAAACTGCCTATTTCTCCCATCAGTTGTTGCTTCTATTGAGTGTCCTTAAGAGTAAACAAACTTATTGTTTTGGTTATATGCAAAATCATAGTGTTATATTTATTCTCTAAAGATCGGGAAGAAGAAAACTTTTCAATCAAAACTGCCTTTTTCCAACTGGCTGCTTTTTTTTCATGACTCATCCTTCAGACGGGAAACGCTCCACATTTTATAGCAATTTAAACTATTTAGCTGGACTATGGAGGACTGTCAAAATGGGCGTGTAGAGTTAAAACCTTGGCCCTACATGAGATCTGATAACTTTTTAACTTTGCGATGGAAGTAATAAATAATAATACAGCATATCACAGGCGCATGCAAATCTATAGTCCAAACAGATTATAAGCATAGACACGACCAAGTAGCAGCAATAGTTCACCAAAACCTAGCCTTTAAATATAAATTTGTTACAGAAAAAGTTCCGTATTATAAATATAAACCACAAGCTGTATTAGAGAACGATAGATATAGAATATACTGGGATAGAACCATCATCACTGATAAAACAGTTCATTTCAATAGACCGGATATACTATTATTTGACAAAATCAATCAGACCGTATTGCTTGTAGATATAGCCGTATGCAATACTCACAACTTACTTACTACACATGCTGAAAAAATTGCCAAATACACCGACCTTGCTATAGAAATCCAAACACAGTGGCAAGTAAGAACTGTTAAAACGGTACCCATCGTTGTTTCCACCACAGGCGTCATACCTAAAACACTCCACACTAGTCTCCAAACTCTCAACATGCATCCATCCACACTCACACTTCTTCAAAAAGCAGTAATGCTAAATACATGCCGCATCGTCAGGAAGTTTTTATCGCTGATACAATAAAAGCACTTGGCTACGGCCCGTGCCACTTGAACCTCTTCGGAGAGAATTATCAATATATAAAGATAAATAATAATAAATAAAAATAATGTTTATTTCTCTCACTAGCTTCGAACTTGAGTACAATATCCAAAGAATACGGGTACAGGTTAATAAAGCAGGCGAGAGACTGGTGTCTGTGATAGGCGTAGGCCTGTGTTACAGGTCACCAGGCCCCAACCTTCGGACATTACGGAATAGATGATAATGCTTATACAGCGAGCTAATACTTTATACGAGAAAGAACATTTTGTACAAGAAAAATAAAATAGAAAAGAAAGTGAGAAAAAGTGATCTCGTCTTGGCAACATTTTACATGAAAATGTTTTTGTTGGGATTTCACTTTTGTCAGATGCTTAGGCACAGGCATCGCGCCGTGCGCAGCAGCGCGAACCATGTCAAAGTTTATGACTAAAGCAGCTAAACGTCGTACGGTCGTACAAAATACTTAATCTCATACTTAATGTCAAAGATTGGAAGTGGCAGGAACTATCTTCTGGCGTACGAACTCACTATGACGGCGCTGCCATAGTTCTACTTTAAGTGAAACTATTTTACAAACTACGTATTTATTCACTCAGTAATAAAATGAGTAAGTAAGTAATGCTAACTTTGACTTTTATTAATTTGAATTTGGTTTACGTGAATTAATTTAATTACATTTATTTAAATCTGTACAACAATCAATTTCATTATATGACCTTTGTATGAATTGACACTTTTATATTTTAAATTTTATAAATTTTGTTTGATTTATGTACTTTAAATGCACGGTAAACTATATTTCTTGTAACATCTGTCACGCTGCATTTATGGCAAATAAAGAATCTTATCTTATGTAAAATAAACTTAAAAGACGGTTTCCTGAATACCCTAAATGAAGAATGCGAACCGTCCGCAACTACGTTCAATACAATCGCTGTACAACTTGGTCGCATTAAAAAAATTGTCTGTGTTTGGGGGGTGAAAGTTCCAATATTTAGAATTTCCTTGTTCTTTGTGTACTAATACTAGCTTACATCCTAAATTTCAACCTTCTTAGACATCTGGAAGTACCTTATAATTATGATTACGTTAGTGAGTCAATGAGCTAGAGAGTGTCAAAATCGGGAATTTTACCTACCAATAAAATCTAAAGCATAGTATAGTCTTGGTAGGGGCACTCTTGTGCCCCCAGATAGGTTGTCGTTTCACTTTCTTTCTTTTTGAAGGGATTCTTGTGACTGAGAAACATTAGATTAAAAAGGGACCGAGAAAAAGTACTGAGTTTTCCTCTCGTATAGCATTCAAATACAGGCAAAGAAAAGTGGATGGAGAAAACGGGTGGTTGATATTTTCCTTATATTTAAATGGAGTTTCGGCTTTTGGCTTTTACTCTACGTTTTCTTAAAGAGTGAAAGCTGCAAATTGAGTTATCTTTTAATTCACGTTAAGTGCAGTTTTAATAACATAGCTGGCTTATAGACTGTGACACGGCTCACCACCTATCATGTTCTTATAACAGAAAGCTCGATGAGGTGTGAGTACTTAGTTTATCTTGTGATGGATGTACAATCATGAGCCCACTTTAGAACCCTGTCGCACTATCATATTTGACATTTAATGATACTTACGGATTAATTTGTCGGAAAAGTTAATGCGACATGGTTTCGCGACAGCTTACTTTTAACCAAAAATTTAATATTTTTAATATTATTTTTTTAGATATGAATAAGGTTATAAGCAAGAAAGCAAGTGGCTGCAAGTTGTCTTTGATTGCTTGTGATTCTGCCCACCCCATTAGGGATTAAGGGCGTGAGTTTATGTTTTGTTTTGTTTATGTTTTTGTTTTAGTTGTTTGTGTTTTGTTTGTTCGTGTTTTAGTATGTATGTAATAAGGTTATACAAATTATTTCCACTCCTTTAGAATATGTACCTCCTTACGTCTACAATAAACGATTTTTATTCATTCTCTGTTTCATCTAAAGTGAGACGAAAGCTGAAGTAAAATAAACCCACAGTAGATACAACAATATAAACTTCATCACTCGAAATGAATGTCATAAATGTTCTACCTACTGTTTGTCGCCATAACTTTTTATGACGTCATCGTATACATTTTCAAGTGGAGCTTTTATTATCCATGTTGTTTTCGCACGAGTTATATTGTTGGTTGAACGTATTTTTTCTAAAGAAATAAAATGGAGTTTAAGTGAAAATGTTCGGAAATAACGACTCTCGCCCGGACACTTCGTACAAGAATGTGGTTCTTACCGTATGCAAATTATTAGGACACTCCAACCTATATCCACTTATGTTTTTTTTTCCCCATTCACTGACTTACTCAATTTTACTGTCCTTTGTATATCTTCGTTATATTTACCATCTCTTTTAAACACAGTACCCAACCTATAACTTATAAGAAGCTAACGTAAATATCACAATGTAATTTATAAATGTTATATTTATTACATCATATGTAATTTAAGAGCCACGCTCTTGTCGGAGTAGCATTCCCCATGCTACTTTTTTAGAGAAAAATAGGACAGCGGTTTCCCTCTTGCCTTCCGTCCCGCAGTACTCTGTCTGACGCGAGTGGGATGGCGCCCAAACTAGTCTATTTCAAAACCGTACTAGAACTCTCCTGTCCTCCGCCTCTGAATAATACTGACAATTACAGGTTACAGTCCCTGTGTCTTGCCCCTTCCGTCCTGCATTGCCGTACCGATGACTCTCATCTCCGCCTCTGCACCATGGAGGTCATCACCCGTATTACATAGAAAATAAATAATCAGTCACCCATCCTATGACCGGCCTTTGCGAAAGTTGCTTAACTTCTACAATCGCAGACCGAGCGCGTTTACCGCTGCGCCACCGAGCTCCTCATTCCCACACCTTAAAATTATCCAGTCTACCTCTCAAGATCTATCGTAATCGGATTCGATACTAATAACTGCATTCCTATCCCGTTCAATCGCATTGATCAATCGATTGCGACATGATCAGCTGTGTATGTAGTCTGTGACTGAACAGCGGTTACCACATCGCTTATGAAGTCAACCACATTACCTCAACGTGTGTAGTTTAACGTATAAACTTCAAGCGAGTGAGTTTGTTATTTCTCTGTTGGACTGGGAATAATACAAGCAAAAAAGACTCACAAAAACACAAAAAATAGTTAATAGTGAGAATAAAAATAAACTTGCTTTACATGTCAGTCGAATGTACAAAATTAGTAAAGCTTTTAAGGGGAAATTTATATATTTTTTTTTATAATAAGATTCCTTTTGATATTCAGAATTTACCTTTGAACAGTTTTAAGACAGTAATTACACAAAAACTTTGTAAAAAAAAGGCTATGATCTACATAGTCAGACCTAACCTTAACCTAATCTTATACTATTATTAGATTAGTGATTATGTAGATGATGTGAATGCTTGGATTACCTGTATGGGAACTGATATTAAGCAGCTAAATTAAAAAATGAATAAATAATATTTTGTTTGTTTTTGTTTTGCTCCACTGAGGGTTACTGAAAGTGAAAACCAGTTTTAAATTGCAACCAAGTTGTGTCTATTGGTGAGGACCTGTAAATGGCTGTTTGTTTTTTAGTATGAACTATTATTTTGTAATATTAGCTGTTGGTCTTCCAATAAAATAAATAAATAAATAAATAAACCTTGATTTTTAGATTAAGTTTATTTTTGTTCCTGGTATTAACAATGTGCCGATCGCTATTTTTTGCAAATAATCCTATATGTTTTTTTACATATATTAAGTTTTCAAAGATATATTGTGATGCCAAAGTTAAAATATTAATTTCTTTAAATTTATTTCTAAGTGACATCTTGGGTCCCAATTTGTAAATCGCCCGAATGGCTCGCTTTTGCAGAACAAAAATGCTGTTCATATCTGCAGCATGACCCCACAGCAAGATGCCGTACGACATTAGACTGTGGAAGTAGGCAAAATAAACTAATCGCGCGGTTTCTACATCGGTTATTAAACGAATTTTTTTGACCGCGAATGCTGCTGAGCTGAGCCTTTTGGACAACTTATCAATATGAGGACTCCATTGCAACTTAGCGTCCAAAGTAATTCCCAAAATACAGCAGTATCCGTGAGGTCCAATTCCTTATTTTTTACAATAATAGAATCGAGGGGCCTACTAACATTCGATAACGTAAAATAAACATATTTTGTTTTATTTTCATTAAGTAGCAGGTTGTTTACAGTAAACCAATCCACTACCTCTGAAATGGCGTTGTTTACATCGTCAAAGGAATCTTGTCGTCTCTTTACTTTAAAAAGTAAGGAGGTATCATCTGCAAACAGCACCACCTCATGTTTTACAAGACTAGGTAGGTCGTTTATGTAAACTAGGAATAGAAATGGACCTAGAATTGAGCCCTGCGGGACGCCTATAGTGACGTTAGATCCACACGATCTGGAGCCATGCACATCAACCCTCTGAACGCGGCCACTAAGGTATGACTCCAAAAGAGCGATGGCATTATCAGTTATTCCATAGTGACGAAGTTTCGCGATCAAGATATCATGACAAACGCAATCGAAGGCTTTGGAAAGGTCGCAAAAGACACCAATAGCATCTTTGGACTCCTCCCAAGCCTGAAAAACATGATTTATTAACTCAACACCAGCATCGGTTGTTGAGCGACCCTTTGTGAAACCAAATTGTTTATTAGACATTAAATTGTTTAAATTGAAATGTTGAAGTAATTGCAGTAATAAATTTTTTTCAAATATTTTACTAAGCGTGGGTAGTATAGATATTGGTCTAAAATTAGTAGGGTCAGAAGTACTACCAGCTTTAAACAATGGAATGACTTTACTGTGCTTCATTAAATCTGGAAACACACCATTGTCTACACATTTATTAAATATACATGATAGATAGGGAGCTATGCAATCAATCACGGAGTTAATGACTTTAACAGAGAGACCATGAAGATCTGCAGTCTTTTTGATTTCTAAAGATTTAAAAGCTCTTAAGACGTCCCTAGGACTCACGTGTGTAAATGTTAGTTTATCTACTTTGGACGTATCTATGTGCTCCCTTACAAGTGATTGAGCGAGTGCAGGAGATGACTTCAAGTCCTTGGTAGTCGAAAATGGAATGTCAGTAAAGAATTTTTCAAAAGCTTCAGCAACTTGCTTATCATTTGTGAGTAGTTTACCGTCAATTTGTAATTGATACTCGAGATCGCGTGCTTTGACTTTCCCAGTTTCGCTATTAATAACTTTCCAAGTCATTTTAATAATATCTGAGCTACCTTTAATTTTACTGCTAACAAACATTGCCTTCGCGGTAACGCAAACACGTTTGAAAACTTTTGAATACTGTTTTACATAGTCGTGAAAAGCTACGCTATGATTGTATGTTCTTTCTTCGTAAAGTTCATACAACCTGTTTCTACTCTTATAAATTCCTACCGTCGCCCAGTCACTAAAAATTGGTGTGTCTGCTTTCTTAATTGTTTTTGCCTTAAATACTTTATTAAATTCCGATTTTGTTAGATTAAATAGGGAGTTATATAACAAATTTGGGTCATCACAGTAAGGAAGTTCTGGTAATTTGTTTGACATATTATCTTTGAATTGTTCTAAACGACTACTTGATATGGGATTGCATGTAACATCCTTTTTCAGTGAGCGGTCAACAAATAAGTTGAAAGATATTTGTTGACCACAGTGATCTGACTTTAATTTATTAATTATTAATTTATCACAAGGTTCTAAGTTACTAAAAATATTATCGATACATTTCGCGGACTGTGACGTGATTCGGGTTGGTTCTGAAAAAAGATTTACAAGATTATAACACAGAAATAAAGATTTGAATGTAGTACTTAATGAGCAATTTTCCAGAATATCAATATTAAAATCACCGCAGACGATAACATGTTTGCTTTTATTACATAATTTGCATAAAGCTTCATCAATAACTTTCTCAAATAGATCATAAGATGAAGCGGGGGGTCTGTATACGCTCAATACAATAAGCCGGCTGAGTTCAATACAGGCTAGCTCAACAGTTCGCTCAACTGAGAGACTTACAATATCCGTTCGTTCCTTATATTTTAAACAATTACGTACTAATATTAATGAACCGCCACGGATAGCCGTCTCCCTGCTGTACGAGCTGGCAACCTTCAATGTGGCCTTTTTAGACTGGCCAGAGAAATGTGATGCGCAGGCTACGTTAAGTAGATACGCTGAATATCAGTTATATCCGTTTTTAATTATAAATCTAAGTATATTTTATATAATATAATACATATCTCTAGTTCTATATCAAACGTACCTAAATGTTAGTCTAGAAAATGCGTTTCGGAGGTACCAATATGACCTAACCTGTAATTTATTGGGATGGATTTTCCTTCCGGCCGGAAGATCAGATGGTCAGGCCTGTAGCCGCTTTTGTAAAAAACCGGACCAGTCAAATCAAGACAGGCCTGGTTTTACGGGTCCGATGGGACCCTATGAAGTACGGTATAACACTATGGGCAATGATGATAAACTTAACTTATTTATTACTTATACCAATCGCGAACCAGTACATATGAAGGGAGGTTCTAACATCAAAGGTAAGGGTTGAATAATGAATTCCTATTTCGAAACACTTGGTGTGTCCAAACCCTATGCCTTTATCACGGGACAATTTTAGTGTGAACGAAATGGGCGGAGTTACAAGTAATAAAGAGGCAACTTGCAGCCAGTTTTGAAGACAGGGGGGTTAAAAAGGGCAAGGCGCACTAACTTTTATATGCGCAAATGTCAAATTGCAATATTGATTTTTAGATGAATTGCAACAATGTTCGTTGTTTAGAACATTAAGACATATGTTCTAGTACGCCTTTGAAATAGACTACTCTGGGCGCCATCCCACTCGCGTCAGACAGAGTACTGCGGGGCGGAAGGCAAGAGAGAAAAGACTGCACTAATTTTCCCTAAAAAAGTAGCATGGAAAATGCTACACCGACAAGAGCGTGGCTCTTAAATTACATTGTGATGTGAGGACAGATAGCCTATTTAAGCAATTCGTGTAAAAAAGCAAAGGAAAATGTTGTTTCTCTAGATAAATTACTTCTATGCGAGCTTTTTAACCCTTCAGCTCATCTTTCATTAAGTGCCTGCAAATTGTCTTCTGACTTTTAAGTATCTTCTTTTCCCCAATCAGAAGGTCTTGAGTTAATTTATGTACATAATTGTACTAATTCTGGTACGCACCAACTCAGTATATTTTAAGTTATACCTGTCATTTTCTTATCTGCCGAAGAGGAACAGGACAGGCATACAATTTTTGGAACATACTTACATCAATTTTAGGCAGATATTTAAAAACCCTTTCACAATATACTGGCCAATAACTCGACAGAATTATGTTGCATATGATCGAGATGCATATTTTATTTGCCCGTGTTATTTTATCATTTTAAAATTAACAGTTGTCAATCATACGTTCCTTTTCTTTTAGGCGAATAAAAAAATGACAGGTATAACTTAAAATAAAATTAAGTGTCTGCAGGAATCGAGGACAATGTGATATATAATATATTAACTAGATTACTTCCCTATTATTACGTCATAGTTTACTTATGTACAATTAACACTACATAGATAGTACATAGACAGTATAGTAGGTATCGTCTTATACAGAGTGTTAGTGACACCGCATCGAATGCTGAGAGAGATTATTCAGCTCATGATTCCGAGTTAATAACAATTGGAATGTTCCGTCACAAAATTCATGTTTTTTTGTTTCTAATTATATTCAAACGACGGGAAATTGCACTTGATATCAGCTCAGAATCACGAGCACCGTGCCCATAACAGAGAGGTAGAGATCCGTGATTCTGAGTGAAAATCGTGTTTAAATTATTCTCAGTTCAAAAGTTTTGCAACGGAAACACATACATACATAAACTCACGCCCGTATTCCTCGAAGAGGTGGGCAGAACTACAAATATTCAAGAAACTATTTGGAGCCACTTTTGATACGTGGGTGTCCAATCAAAATTAAAAGGATCCAAAAGGATCCTTTCTCATGTCGGAACCCAATTTTTTACGAAAAAATAATATGAAAGTACGCCACCAAACTTGACATTTTGCAAATGTCTCTTTGCAACGGAAAATTCCAGTCAGAATCATGAGCTGAATCATCCCCCTCAGTATTCGTTACGATGTCACTAATACCCTGCATCTGAGCTAAAGGGAACGCCTCGCCAGATGGTCCGCGCAATCGATCTTACACAGCCGTGCCCGCGGAATGACACTATCTAGATAGCCTAGAAAACCTAAGTAAAGTGCTGTAATAGTTTATAACACCATACTTTCGTATAATATACCATATATTCTCAACTTTTGGAGTAACTGTTACGAGAAATGATTCGATGAAGACGAAACTTGAGTAGTTGTAAGTTCGGTTTACGAGATGTGACAAAAAATGTTTTTACATGACCTTTTCCATTGAATTATGACAATGACTTATTGGATACATGGACGGTAAGACGAAAAAATTAATATGCTGAATATAATTACAATACTATATGTTTCATATAAACTATCTTAAGACATTGTATCACATTTGATACTAACATAAAAATAAACAAAATCAACATACATTACAGATACGTTATAACACACACACGCGTTTGTTTTTATACTTTTCTATATTGTTCACTTATAATACGATGTGTGCTTCAGACATTTTGGTACCAATAAGTACTTACGAACAGCCTCTGTGGTCTAGTGGTTAGAGCGTTAGGCTCACGATCTGGAGTTCCGGGTTCGATTCCCAATGGGGACATTGTCGAAATCACTTTGTGAGACTATCCTTTGTTTGCTAACGGCTTTTCAGGCTTGAATCACCTGATTGTCCTAAAAGTAAGATGATTCCGTGCTTCGGAGGGCACGTTAAGCCGTTGGTCCCGGCTATTAGCGGTAAAAACACCTCCACCAACTCGCAGCGGAGCAGCGTGGTGGAGTATGCTCCATGCCCCCTCCGGTTGATTGAGGGGAGGCCTATGCCCAGCAGTGGGACGTATATAGGCAGTTTATAATTACTTATGGATATGGAGGAATGCTCCCCCATGACCTTTGGACACAGGTGTTTCACACTTACTAGGAGGTCACAACTAATAAATATTTTTATTATTTTACTATACACATTACGTTATATATTTTGCATAAAATTTTGCTACATATTTTCCTAACTATGATTATTTATTTGTGGTTCAACGGACCCCTTGATGTCAGCTTCGCGGGATCGAACAGACGGAAAATTAAGGAGCGACTGAAAAACAGCGTTTTTACTTTTACTCTGTTTGTAACATTTTGTATGTCACAATTTGTTGAATAAATATTTTCTCTCTCTCTCTCTCCCTTTGGTGGTCACAAGTGAGAGTGTATTTGTGTATTAATGAGCAGCCTGTATAAATATTTCCTGTTCCTTTCTGCTTCGTTGCTCCACCACGCTGCTCCACTATGTAGCTTTTCTCGAATCGTCCCAAAAGTCCCAAAAGTAAAACGCTAAGATATAAAATGTTCAACGTAAACATTTGTAGGTGATGTAACCTTTATGGGCTATATAACGGACAGACAGACACCAAGGAACCTGGTTAAGCGTCTAGTTCTACCTTATTAGACGCAGAACACTAAAATGTAAGTAAGTACAGTAAAATGAATTTCTCTAAGCCGGAAACCATAGAATAAGGAATAATACTACGTACAGAACGGCAACTCTCTGCTCCCAGCGGATTTTTATTTTTTGACGCGACTTATTGTAGGTTTTCTACCAATGGCATTAACTACTTGGCCGGACAAATGAGGAGCGCTGAGGGCTCTCACCCGATAAAAAATAAGACAACAGGCCTGAGGGTTGAGCGCGAACCGCGGCTCAGGGCGTCATCTGACAGGAAAATATTTGAAAGAATTAATCGGCCCCAGTGAATCGGTAGCAATAAGCGCTGAGTGAAGGAGTCGTCGGCCACGCCGGCGGGGTCGGTATCCGAGTGTTAAAGCTAATTTGGGCCATGAGTAATGGTTGGCAGACCTAGGTTAATGAGCAGATTTTAATAACGAAAGAACCACGGAGCTCCATTAGGTTTCCGCATGAAACTATTTTGTATTGTCTGCCTACAGACAATACCTCACCGGCGGACACACCCCGGACACTTCATACAAAACAACTCGTATTACACAGACACTACACATTGACGATATCGTACGCGCACATCTGTGTGTGTGACGCCTGAGAGCCATATGATTGAAGACTAAAGTACAATCGAAGGGGGTGAGGTAAACCTAGCTCAGTCGCTGGTGGAAACCGAACAGTTTCCGTTCTATACGTAGTATTATTACTTATAGATATTACATCCACACCTTGCCAGCTATGTTTCAGTCCCTTTAATAAGAGGCAGGTCTATTAACTACGTGATATCAATCTGTGATCCATCATTAATATCCAAGTCATAAAGTCAAATTTAGTACCGAGCTGGGATTCAAACCCGTGATGTAAGCCACGCGGTCTCTGGCTAGGGAGCCTAGCCTAGCGGGGTTATCACGGATCCGTTCAGTTCATTTGTAGTAATTCGATTTTATCTACTTAGATAGCGATTTTAGAAAGAGACATGACTCCAGAACTAAGCGTGGCTGCAAATTGTCTCCTAGTAACTTCTATATCTATCTACGACTCACCACCTGTCATCTTGCAATCGATGTACCTGGACTAACCCAATTGGGAATATACGTAGTCACCTGGAAGAATTGCTGTAGAGGTGTAGGTATAATTTATTTGATTTGCTAACCGAAGTCGCGAATGGAAAGCTAGTATTTTCACGTACTTAGTAGTTAGGTATATTAGTTACTCCATACTAGTATTATAAGTGGAGAAAATACATAATTCACGATCTTCTTGTAAGCAAGACTCATCAGAAAGTAGAGCACGTTGTAACATATGGGTCTCTCATACATATTCTATACAGACGCAATTCTTCAAAGTGCATAATAATTCTTTATGATTAATAAACTTTCATCTATCCATGTAGTGTTAAAGTAACTATACAATGTTACATTTTGACGCTTAAGTCGCGGAATTCGAACTATAATTAGGTAAAAAACCCTGTAGGACATTATAGTGACTCACAACAACTGGGCAACCAACATAATGTATAATCATGAACCTCATACGTCTGTTTTAGACGATTCGTCACTATCATTGTCGCGAAGTGATGCACCTTTTTTGATCGCTGTGCAAGCCAATTCGGCTCCATAGCGTATGCCCCCGATTCTGAGTAGGTACGATAAACTCAATTAAAGGCGTTTTTTGCTATAAAGTACAGTCAGAAACACAAATGTTTTTACTGATATATTTGAATACTGTATGGTATGCTACAAAAAAAATATTTTAATTGTTTATTTATCAGTTTGATACAAATGTGAATATAAATTAAAAAAAGGCTGGCTTAAAATTCTAGAAATACTAATATTAGTGGCATGTCCACTAATCGTCTAAAAAATTAGTAATTAAATCAAATCAAAATCAAATCAAATCAAATATACTTAAAAACACAGTTAAAAAACAAAAAAATCACAGTTCACAGTTTTGTTTCTCTAACTCATACATACACAACATAAACAGCCTATATACGTCCCACTTCTGGGCACAGGCCTCCCCTCAATCAACCGGAGGGGGTATGGAGCACACTCCACCACGCTGCTCCACTGCGGGTTGGTCGAGGTGTTTTTACGGCTAATAGCCGGGACCAACGGCTTAACGTGCCTTCCGAAGCACGGAATCATCTTACTTTTTCGGAAAATCAGGTGATTCAAGCCTGAAAAGTCCTTACGACAATGTCCCCATCGGGAATCGAACCCGGACCTCCAGATCGTGAGCCTAACGCTCTAACCACTAGACCACGGAGGCTGTTGTCTCTAACTCACTCAATAATAATTATAATATTAGTTAACATACAAAGTCATTTTAAAACTTACAAAATGAAATTCTACCGCACTCTCAGCAGAAGAAGCTTTCGACAGGTGGCGTTGTCGGTTTGCTGTCGTTTTATTCTTCTACAAAACAAAAATGTTGTATAAACACTATGACTGATCTTGACACCAGAGTCTACATTACAACTGCATACATTTTGTTGGTGGCGAGACTATGGTGGCATCACATGGCCTTCAATTGGGTAGTTTCCTAGGTCAAAGACAAATTATGAAATTCCAATTACTAAATAAAGACAGATATGGCTGGTTCCCACCGAATTTGCACTTAGTCGCACACACACTCACACACACACACGCACACTCACATACACATACACATAGACACACACACCACACACACACACACACACACACACACACACACTTCAGTTGCAGCTGTTTTTATTGTTATTTCCCTTTTTTTTATTTTGTATACCTTCTGCAAATACTTGGGAATCGTTAATAATGTTACTTGCCATTATTGTTTTCCGGAGGTGGAGACCTGGAGTCCTAAAATACAGGTTATCCTAGTTTAGGCTCCAGCCTCTACAATACCTGTATTGTGTAACAACATTGTTATTATATTATTAAGTACCAATGTAAGTTTTGTGGAGGTAATAAAGTTTATTTACTTTACTTATATAAAAGTGTCAAAAAACGTTTTCTTTATTCTATTTAAATTATTTAAATAAATGCGACATTTTTGTCACGTTCTTCTATGACGTCACAGGTTGCTTTTTCATACGATTTTCAAAGTTATTTCGTGTTTTGACGTTTAGTAAAAAGTAACTTATTTGACTAGTTGGAAACTACCGTATTCCGGAAACGTGAATGTTGTTGTAAGCAAAATATTACCCGTTCATATATTTATAGGTATTTATGTATAATTTTCATTATCTCCTACACAACATTTACAAAACTATTTCACTAAAATGTCCTTTACTGGGGCTCACAAAGAAAACAAAGGCAGGCTATATATTACAGGAGTCGGGAAGGTGAAAGCAGCATGATTTATATCCTCAAACAAAGCGAATGTTTGTAACATGCCCTTTTTATTACTAACCTTATGAGAAATAATGTAAGTAATCTTATTATGTTTTACCGTTCACTCATAGAGTAAAGAAACAACGTGTGTTCAGATTATTATCTTTCTAATATAGAAAGAGGTATTGTTGATTAATATCCATAGAAATCATACTAACGCTACGTATAGAATTCGTATCCTTCCCCACCCTTAGTAACTAGTTATTTTAGCTCGGAAATCCGGGATTTATGTGAGCTCAACCACATTACACTTTAAGTTGAGCATATTTTACATCCCTACGGCTACTACCATATAAATCAGCATCACTTAAAAAAAGGGTTTTGACTGGCCATGCCTCTCCCCTGCTATACCAAGCTCGTAAGATCATTAAAGGTGGGCTGTATAACTAGTTATTTTAGCAGGGAAACCTGTGTGTTATGTGAGCTCATCAACATAGTACGGCGCACGTCTCGAGGCGCGCAATATTCCCGCGCGGCCTCGCTACCTATTCAACGCCGCGCATACCGACCGCATCACAGTGTAAGTTGCTCTACTGCTAAAATAACAAAGCCCTTATGTAGTCAAGTAAATAGGCTAATTGACAATCTAGTCTATACTTCGCGAAAATGTCCTAATTGTTTACATAGGAGTTACTGTCTGTGTACGAGGGTGATAATGATGTAACATTATTATTATGGTTCATATTATCCATCTCAGGCCTCGAATCAACATAAGTCTAGCTCGATATAGATGTACGCCACAGGAGTTTTGTTAAGAATACCAGAGTTGCTGAAGTTGTCATCCACCTCACACACAACCCACATCATAGAAGAAGATTGGGATTTGAGTTTTGGGTTGTATTTATCTGCCTCTCATCTGGTTTTGTTTAGGTAACTCATTTTTTTAACCTCCGATTTGTACGGCCTTTTTTATTTCAATAGGTAAATACTTAACATTCTACAAAATACGCCACTATTCTTTATTTTATCTTTAATCGTATCGTAATTACTGTAGGTAATTAATATACGCAACAAAATAGAGCAACTTACCATTCTTGACATTCACACCTCTCACTCTCTTCACTCTGAATATATTCAGAGCACTAGGCCCGAGGTCGGAGCTAAAAGTGTGCACTGCTGTATGCATACAAGTTTTAGATAAAAGGCTTGATTTAATCACTAGGTACCTATCTGCAAACACTGTTGATTGCTCCAGCCAAGTAGTTAATGCCATCTGCGGCAAATCTACAATATGTCACGACAAAAAAACTGTTGATTGGAAGGGTCCAAATCTCAGTTTGAATCATTTCTTCTCGCATAGTTATCTTTGCAAAAATATATTTTATAATATTATTATTAAACAAACGATTTAAGAAGTCTACCAAAGTTGGAGATTATTAAATACCTGTTTGTTCACCGTTGCATTGTGTCACCAATGTAGGCTTTTAAATTATTTCAGGGCCCTATTGCACCAGATCACCACGGCAAACGAGTCCTGAATAATATTCCGGTGGTGAGGCTACCATGGAGTCCTAGTGAAATAGGGCCCTAAATCTTCTGAACCTAAATATGTCATTAAATATTTAAAAAAAGTACCCACTTTCGTGAATAACCTTTGAACTTGCTGGATACAAGTCAAATATTTCCCTTTGTGAGATGTACTTTTTATATTAGGTGTTTAAAATTAGAAACATCTTGAGTGCATTATAAAATATTTCTAATACATCAAAACAAGTATTATCAGTATAAAGATAAAGATTTTTATTGTGTATAAATTTAGATACACTTATAGATAATAGCTGCAGTTATAGTTGCAAATTACGTCTCACTAAATTTTGCCTTTGCTGGCATATCCTCGTAAGGCCCGGATTTCCAGGGGTGTAATACATAATTTTTTGCACGCTAGCTCGACAAGTGTATATTGCTATATTCGATATAATTACAAAAATAAAAACTATAAATATTTATAAAAACTAAAAACCAGACACAATAGTTAAACAATGGGATTTGGATTTTAAAAGAACTTTGGGCCTTACGACCATATACACATTTCACTCAGGCAATAAAATAACATAAGAGAGAGAGAAAACAATAAAAAGAAACAAAAAACTATTAAATCAATATATACAATAGATAAGTAGGTATATGAAATAACTATTAGTTTTATTATATGATTAAAAGTACATAATTTTCTGCTTCTGTATGGGAGCGCTTTCCAATTAATATCCCCTTAACCTTTTTTGCGTCTGTCCGTTTGTTTGTCAAAGGGTTAGGTGGCGAAAAAAGATATAGAAAATAGCCTGTAGAGCAAGCTATGTAATGATCGTTTTCGCTGAGAACTAAACAATACATATTCTGTGAAGTCTCGCCATCGATAGCGCCATATCGAGAATTGAAAGGAATAGTGACTTCGAATTCGAGTTTTACACAAGTGCACGTCTGCACCATTCTGCGCTTAAATTGCATCTCTAAGGAACGAGACAATTGGAAGACAGCGTGGAATATGAAACCGACTGTATGTGTAATGGTAATAAGAATATTATTCAAATAGTTTACCAGAGAGTTTCAAACTGATTACCATCTTTACGGTTCAACGGGTTCTAGTTATGTGGTGGGGATGAATGGGAGGTCTGAATAAGTGGCTCGGTTTAGTGTTTGAGATAAACTTCGACAGATAGTTTGATAAAGTTGTGGTGCCAGTCAAGTTAGAGACAGAAGTCTATCTAGATCGATTTAGAATGAATGGTTAATTTGTTGTTATGATTAGAAAAATCCGATGGGTACATCAATTGCATATTTTAATATAACATTAAATTGCACAATGTTACGTTTAAGTACTGTCAAGAACAAAGTATCTAAAAATCAAATTAAAATACATTTATTGTATAACTACCTATACCCTCCGGCCAAGTAGTTAATGCCATCTGCGGCAAATCTACAATAAGTCACGTCAAAAATGTATAGCTATAGGTTAACAAAAATCAAGCCTTATGCTAATAATGAATAATGTATATTTATTTTAATGTAAATTTGGTGTTATTGAGCTGGCCAAATTCTAGTTGTTATTTACAATACAATACAAAACCCTTTATTGCTCAAACACAGAAGCAATACAACAAACAAAAGAAACATAGTGAGTAGCCTTATTTCTTGACAGCAATTTTTCCAGGAAACCTTAAGGTGAAAGTTAAAGAAAAGAATCGGGGCGGTGCATTAACATAAACATAAGTATACAAAATTTATGTGACTTATTAACTTACTTCGCTATTTTTTGTTAAGACATAAAGTTTCTATCTTTCAGGTTAGCTGGAAAAAATCGCCATTAGTGATAAGCTCGCTTATGCTTTATATAAAGTAGGTATGTGTATATTTTTTTTTGGAATGCAATAATTTTTTATTGCTTTCTAAATACAAACAAACAAAAAAAGTCCCCACAAATCTTTAACTAGCAGTAAGTTACTACTTGCTAACTGGTCCTGAAATCTTCGCACAAAACTCCGACAATTTTCCAACTACACACACAACACAACTGACGGAACCAATTCTTTAAATCGACTAAAGGACCATTGGATAGACACGGAACAAATTCAACGATTGCATCCGACAGTAAAGTTCTATACTCCACTCACGAAGTTCTCTTTTACACTGGCTTGCAAAACTATGTAATGCACATTAAAAATATAATAAGTTTTTAACAACACAAACTCATCATCTCCCAAGCATTATCATCCCTTTTTCACAGGGTCCGCTTACCTAACCTGAAGATTTGACAGGTCCGGTTTTTACACAAGCGACTGCCTGTCTGATCTTCCAACCCGCTAAGGGAAAACCAGCCCAATACAGGTTAGGTCACATACCTCTGAAAATGCATTGGGTTTCCTCATAATGTTTTTCCTTCATTGCTGAGTACGTGATAGTCAGTTATGATCCAAACATGAATTCGAAAACAAATTCGACAATCATTGGTTTAGGCCTGTGCTAGATTCGAACCTCCAACCTCAGAGGCAAGCGTTCTACCAACTGGGCTACCACGGTTCTCAAAGACACAAGATAAACTTTCGAAATTAAAAGGGCTCAAATTGTCACTAATGTATACCTAGTTTAATAGTTACAAAGAAAGCTGATAGAATTATCTGTAAAACGTTTTATTTTTTATTTTAAATATAATAAAAATAGATAAAATGAGTAACTTTCCAAGCCAAGTTCCCCAAAAATTATATAGCTGATGTCGATGTCCAGATTTTCTCATTACTCGGGTACATAATTATTCAAAAATTTAATGTAATGACAGAAGCATTATATTATAAAAATAATTGTTTAGTACTTGATATTTGGATAAGAGTATGTAGTATAGAATTATGTTGCTACCTTTACTCGTATTGTTCCTCTTTATTTTGATTAGAATAGGTGGTGTCCGTCTGTTTATACACAAAAACAAAGGTAAAATACAATAAAATAATAAGCTTGCCTGTACTATCTGTTTTCTTTGTATGTTTCTTGTGTCTGTTTTATTGTGTACAAATAAATAAAATAATATATAAATAAACAATTCATCATCATCATCATCAATTTAAGAGCCATGCTCTTGTCGGTGCAGCATTTTCCATTCCAGTCTATCAAAGGCCAATTCCTTGACTTCCCTATAAGACACGACGTTAACCTTTTCTTTAATCTGTTCCATGTAAGCTCTTCTTGGTCTTCCCCCTCCTCTCTTTCCTTCTAGCTTTCCTTCTATGATGTTTTTAATAAATTGGTCGTGTCTTATTAGGTGTCCAATCATCTTGCCTCTTCTGTCCTCAATAATTCTCAGTATTTGTCTCTTTTCCCTTACTCTTACTAGCACTTCCTCATTTGTAACCCTTTCTGTCCAACTTATTCTTTCCATCCTCCTCCAACACCACAATTATAAGATTATAATTAATTTTAATTTTTGAATAATTAAATATTTATAAACCCGAGTAATAAATAAACAAAGGTAAATATTACAAAGTTATCCATGAGGTTAGAAGGTTAAATGAAGGAAAATGATTTCAGCGCCATTTATATTTTTTTTTGGGAACATAGCCTGAAAAGTCCTTCATTGAAATTTTAAAAGTGTAGGACTTAGTTTTGCAGGCCAGTGTAGTTCTTTCCAGTTCCTCTCTCATCTCACTCTAGGATATGGCTGACATTTCATTATACAAGACATGGCTTCGAACCGCCATCCACTTCGAAATAAAAATGTAAATAGAAAATGTGGGCCCCGCAAATGGTCCTCCTTATGAATTATTAAAACGCGTAGAATAAAATTACCTCACCGGGAAGAATTAGCACTTTTTAAGCCGAAATTAATTTAGTAGAGATTCAATTTGAAAATAATTATTTCAGTTTTAATTTGACGTTTAAGGGATCTTGTTTATTTTTATTACAATCAACAAAAGTGGTAAGTATTTTTTTCTTTCGCTCGTGTGAATACGCTTAGTAAGGATTAGGTCTAGGATGAAGACTTATTATTGGTTTTAGTATTCTACTTAATTATAATAAATATCTAGTGGTGAACTTTATAATATACTTACAGTGGAGTCAGTTACTGAAGCGTTTCTTGCCAGGGACAGGTCCGACTTTGATGTTTTTTTCTTTTATAGGGGTTGTTTTTTTATATCATTTATCTCTCTCTATTTAAGAGCTGCGCTCTTGTCGGTGGAGTAACCGCCATTCCTCTCTTCTTCCCGCCAAAACCTTCACCTCCCGATACGACACGACCTGCACCTTCTCTTTTATTTGTTTCATAAATGTTATCCTAGGTCTACCCCTTCCTCTCTTCCCTTCAATTTTTCCTTCTATATCATTTATATAAAACCAAAAAAAATTGATGGCGTAAATAAATATTTCGATGAAATAAAAAAAAAGTTTGATGTTTCTTTTATTCAAACAAAAAATGGTTTTAAAGTAGGTACTTTTCTGATTCTGTACAGAGTTAAAAAGCTCCGGCTTAATTTACTTCACTAATAGGTTACCTAACGCCATCTATAATTTTGACTACTTTTACTACTTTTAGATTATTCCAACACTTAGTGCCTGGAAATTTTGACTAGTGGCTGGAATCATTCTAAGACTCCAGAAAGGATAATTAACAACATCTCTGTCGGAACGCAGAACTCGACCAAACAACGTAAAATATTTTCATGTCTGGTATCTCGACGTAAGTAGCAGGCTACAATACATTTCAACTTTTTTTTAGTTATACTGGGTGTTATACACTTCGGTCACATGGTAACGAAAACTTTGAGGGATGATTCAGACTATGATTCTGAGTTGATATCAAAATTATGAATTTGGCGAAAATGCCACTTGATATTAACTTATAATATTATTATGGTCTGTATCGTCCCCCTCAGTATTCGGTACGATGTCACTAACACCCTGTATTATTCTTACTTTTTAATGTTTAAGTAACTAGGTACCTACCTAACAAAGAAGGCACCATACCAAAATTCCCTTGCCAAAATCACAGCTCATTAAAAAGTCGTTAATTTTTTCCTTCAAAGTTAACTCGGCCGTATAAAAATAGGCCGAAAGAAGCGATAAAGAACGATTTCCACTTGAAAATAATTGATATTCCCTGTTCACGGATTTTAATTATAATCTGGAATTTTGTGAGGTTCGTTTAGAAAATACTAGCAAACGCTTTTAGTCGAGTAAAATAATGTTTGCTATAACATAAACAGCAGGCGCTTTTTGTTGTGATCATTAGACTAAAATTATTTCTTAGATGTGTAGTGCAAAGATAAGAATTAATTTATTACTTTTAGTAGTAGATAAGTTACAATAGAAAAACTATAAAAAATAAATATCAAAAAGAACTCTCCGGCGGGGAATCGAACCCCGGTCTCCCGCGTGACAGGCGGGGATACTGACCACTATACTACCGAAGATGTGAGCGCTTGGTTGAAATTATCGGTTAGGTTCTGTTGACACTCTAAGTTAATAAAAATGTCGTCAAGGGAAAGATTGGGCCCATCCGTTCCTCAATATTTTTTATTTTGAATAGTTTATTATACTTTATTGTACCCAAATACAGAATAAGTATAAGTAGGTTAGGTAGGTACAAAGATGCTTTACTTGCTGAATTAGGAGTAGAAGTAATATTTTCCAAAATATAATAATAAAAAAAAAAGTTAAGAAATAAAAATTAAGTTCATTTGTTTAAAAAGCATAATAACATTATCATAATCATAACATAAACCGACAAAAAAAACATAAAAAAAGAGTACTCTCCGGCGGGGAATCGAACCCCGGTCTCCCGCGTGACAGGCGGGGATACTGACCACTATACTACCGAAGACTTGAGTGAAGGTGTGAAATTATCGTTTCGTTTCTTTAACGCTTACAATCTTGATAACTAACTTTGTACTTATTTGTTTTTGTTCGGAGACTTTCTTTCTTCTTTCCATTTCTTCCATCCAGACCATTCAAGTTTAAGATTTTTATGGCTAATTACTGGTAGTGGTTGCCTGAAGGAAATTGCTTCAGAGCTATAAGGCCTTTTGTACTATTGCAAAAATGTTTCTATGTTTTGTTTATGTGCAATATATATTCATTCATTTGATTTTATGATAGGAAAATAAATTTTTCGAACACTTTATGAATAGGTTTTGAGCCAAAGATTTAACAAGATTTAAAAGGTAAAAGAATTAATGTACGTAATCATTAAATACCTACCAGTTGCCAACAAAGGAGTGAAATTCTTCTTTTGCAACTGGTTGCGATGGCGGCCGAAGGGTTAGAGTATATTAAATATTACATTCGTAATTTTAGTTATATAACATAGCATCACGCCTGCTTCTCCGTGGGGGTAGTCATAGGTGTATTACATACACCCACTCCTCACCAGCCTTGTTTAAGTCCCATGTGATAGGGGGCGATTGGTCTTAACCGAGCGCAAATCCTGGAAACCACGTAAATACAGGCTGTTTATGTTATTGATGTTAAATTGATAAAATTACAATACTTACAAACAACAAAACACAAACTAAAAATAAACTAGGTTTGAAATAGTATTTCGCGCCACGAAAGAAGTCGGCGGATTTTAATGAAACTAACTTGACAAGTCATTATAATTCTATGCTGGATCTGCGACAGTAGCGCCGCGGCGTTCGAGACTTCTTTCGTATACGGATTATATTTTAAACATAGTTTATCTGCATGACTAATCAGTTTTTGTCTGTTTATCCTTATCAGTGCTACCGTTAGATAACCGTGATATTTAATGACCGAATGAGACGTCAAGGACATCAGTGTGCATATTCATAATAACAAATAAGTGATAATGGCGCGGATTTCTTTCTTTTTTTTTAAATATGGCAATGGGTCGCTTAGGAGTACGACCATTCTGCCAGTGTCGAACAGCACTTTACACACCATTTAATTTTATTTTAAGTTATACCTGTCATTTTCTTATCCGCTGAAAAGGACACTAAGTCGTATTTTTGTACTCTTTATTTTTTTTTTTTTATTGTGCGGGTACTCGCGTTTCACCGATCGGCGTGGGTTGAAAACCAGTGTTGTCTTCTGGGTAAATTTTCACTGAATCTTAGCCTTTTTTGGTGAGCTGCGGCACCCATATTACACCTTTCTGTTTTCCAACTAAATATTAATGTGTGTATATTTATTTATAATTAATGTTGTAAATGTATTATGTGTTTCGTAGGTTTTTATCCAAATATTTTTTTTATTATTACTATTATTAAAGGGACGGGTAATCGACAGGCATAGTTATGGAACACTATATATATATTTATGGCGGAAATTTAAAACACCCTTCAAAAATTTTAAATTGACCTATAACCCGACAGAATTAAGTTGACAGCACACGTCAAACGCGTTGCATATGAGCGAGACGCCTATTTTATTCGCCCAAGTTATTAATTCATTTTAAAATTCAACCGTTGTCAATCATCCGTCTCTTTCCTTTTTGGCGGATAAGAAAATGACAGGTATAACTTAAAATAAAATTAGGACGTGTCTGTAGAAATCGGGGCCATTATTTAGTGTGTCTTAAAGTAGCTATTTAACTTAGTTCATATTGCGATGGATGGACGTCTGACTGCCCTAATTTGGTTATAGTCGTGAGCTTACCTATGTTATGTTAGACGTAATTTTGGTCTTCTTCTATCTTGTAGGTTGCAAAGTCCGATTAGGATTATTACTGAGCCGCCAAAGGCTCCTGATATAGCTCAATGAGTGACTTTCCAGGATACGTTCCTGAAAAATAATATAGATGGCGCTGTAAAGATTTTCCTCCGTTTAAACTTCTAATTTAATGGATAACAGACAACTTTTATCTTTGATTTTAGATACAAAATGATGCCCTTTTAAAAGTAAGTGCGTCATTCACACAAAAAATATAACAATATTGCATTTTTAGATGAATTGCTTCGATTTCGCCTTGTTAACCCCCCTGATCCAAATAATAAGCAACAATTTTTTTTTTTAGTGTGTCAGGATCGAAGCAAATGGAATTCTATAGTCTCTGCTTACCCCGGTGGGAAATAGGCGTGAGTTTATGTATGTATGTGTATGTATTATTTTTATATAAATATGATTTACCATCACATTATATTTTAATTATGGACCTGTAAACGAGAAAATACGTAATTATTTCGTTAAATCTGTACAACGCCATCTATGATTTTTTTGGGACCGTAGCGAGGAAAGTCCCTCATAACAACATAATAAATATTATAAAAGCAAAATTCTCTTCACCTTCCCTATATAGTTACAATAATATTCAGATATGACGTAGAATGTTGTGTATTACTGTGACAATTTATATTTCTGTCTAACTTAGTATTCATTTCTTATTTCCTTAACCTCTTCTATAGCTAAACAATGGGGTTTAAATTAATCATACGAGAGGGGAATCTGCACAATTATTGTCCAACAATAATCGCACAAAATATATAGCTCAATATAAATGGTAGATTACAAACGTCAAGAATAGAGTGAAGGTCAAATTCGTTTGGATGTGTCAGTATGGCGCGTGAATCAGGTGGTAAAACACAAAATAACTCGCGTGTTTACAAATATAATATTATTCAATGTGATAATTAATTAATAATTATTTAATACGTAATAAAATATTATTTAATTCTAAGTAAAATAAAATTAAATATAATTAATGATAATAACTAATAAAAGTTAAAATAATAGTTAATAACGTGAAAATATGAAATAATTTTCGTATTAACTTACGTTTTAAGAAAGGTAAGTTAATAATGCTCATTTATTTTTTGTCGTAAATTAATTTAACATTATTATTTATTTTACTTAAGTAGGTACACAAAAATAATTATTATTTCTGTAAGCGGTCCTTACACAAAACCCGCTTGTTTAATAATACTGATAATTTCATTGCTAGATAGGAACTGTATTATGAAATTTATTATCTACATTTTTTATTCCTGTAATAATAATAATAAAATAAATCTTTCTAATACAGACAGATGATACCGTGACCAAGCGATTTAAATATCATTGTTTATTTAAAGCGAGTAAATACATTCTAAGAGATAAGATAAGATAATATTCTAAAGTGACGTTTAACTCAATGATAATATTGTTCATTATTAGGTGTCCTGGTGGATTACAACAGTCAAACAAAGAATCCTTCATCATGCAAACATCAAGATGGTTGTCCGTGCTAAATGTACCTTCGGTGAAAAGGATTTTTAGTAGGTAAGACCAAGTAAATGTTGTTAATTATGAATAAATTGACTATCGAATATTACGAATGCCGGCGATATGGTCCACCTATCACGTTGGTCTAATAAAGTTAGGTAAAACTATAAGTATGTACCCTACATACTTATAGTTCAACATGCAATAACTGCACTTGTGTCTTCCCAACTGGGAATATGTAGTAGTTATCAAAATTATACAGGGTGTTAGTGACATCGTAACGAATACTCAGGGGAATGATTCAGACCATGATTCTGAGTTAATATCAAGTGGAATTTTCCGTCGCAAAATTCATGTTTTTTTTTAGTTTTTTTAATTATTTTCAATTCTATACTTTTGCGATAGAAAATTCCACTTGATATTAACTCAGAATAATGAGCTGAATCATCCCTCTCAGTATTCGTTACGATGTCACTTACACTGTTAAAGTATATTGGAAAAATTATACATTTTAATTAGAATAAAATTTTTAACAAAAAAAAAACCGACTTCAAACGCAAAACTAAAAAGCAATAAATAAATTTACTTCGCACAAAGTAATTAGTACGTATTTTCAATTAGTTAATTAATTTATAATTCTGAAGCCGGTGCCAAGGAAATGCTACAACGAAGTACCGATTCATATATTTTTCAATACTGATTGTTTTGTAATATTTTGTTTGACATTGTTTTGTAATTGCTTTGATATAGGTATTAAACAATATTGTGTGTACATAGTAATTTGATATTGTAGTAGGGTTGTTGTAGCATTTACTTGGCACCGACTTCAGAATTATAAATTAATTAACTAATTGAAAATACGTACTAATTACTTTGTGCGAAGTAAATTTATTTATTGCTTTTTAGTTTTGCGTTTGAAGTCGGTTTTTTTTTGTTAAAAATTTTATTTTATTTTACGATTTTAAGTGATGGTTAGACCGAGCAAGGATGCAGACAGACAGATTTTCTGATTTATATTCATATATAATAATATAATATATTATTAGTAGTGATCACAATTATTATTGATGAACATGTTTACACACACACTCACACACGCGCTAACGCACACGAGCACACGCGCACGTACACACGCACACACACAGATACACGCACACACACAGACACACGCACACACACACACACACACACACACACACACACACACACACGCGCGCGCGCGCACACACACGCACACACACACACACACATGTGTATGTGTACATACACACATGTGGTTGTCAGTGGAAGCTGCTATCATACACACTCACGCATACATATAGATACAGTAGATTTCGCGTGGTTCGCTCGCTGCTAAAGCAGCTCGCGTGTCCTGTTTATTCGAAACTGTCCCTCTTCGTATGGCGGCCATCTTGTTTTTCAGCCATTTTGTTTTTTTTCACCGGCGACAGAATTTGACCAAGATTTAAATGGGTGTCGTGGAAACAAACAAAATCCAGGTGCAATAGGTTTGCCAGACCGTAGGATGTCTCCCTGATTGGGAGCAGTTTTCAAAGATGACGTTCCGATCACACCCCTATACATCATTTTTACCCCCAAGACATTTTCTGGAAAAACAAAATTTTGTATGGCGGCCATCTTGTTTTTTCGCCATTTTGTATTTTTTTCACCGGCCATTAAATTCGACCAAGATTTAAATAGGTTTCGTGAAAGAAAAATTGGTTCAGGTGTGATAGTTTCGCCAGGCCGTAGGGTGTCACCCTGATGCGGAGCAGTTTTCGAAAATCAGGAAGTATTTCCATACTTAACATGACGATCCAATCACAACCCCGATATATATTTTATATCCCGAGACATTTTCTGAAAAAACAAAATTGTGTATGGCGGCCATCTTGTTTTTCCGCCATTTTGTTTTTTTTTTACGCGCTATGGAATTTGACCAAGATTTAAATAAGTGCTCTGAAAGAAATATTGGTTCACGTGCGATAGTTTTGCCAGGCCGTAGAGTATCTCTCTGATGCGGAGCAGTTTTTGGTGACCAGAAAGTATTTCCGTACTCTACATGACGTTTTGAGTAAGCGCCCCATACATTATTTTTACCCAAACGGGCTTCTTCCAAAATCGACAAAATTTTGTATGGCGGCCATCTTTTTTTTCCGCCATTTTGTTTTTTTGCACCGGCGATTGAATTTGATCAAGATTTAAATACGTTTCGTGAAAGAAAAATTGCTCCAGGTTGTATAGTTTTGCCAGGCCATAGGGTATCTCCCTGATGCTGACCAGTTTTCGAAGATCGGGAAGTTTTCCCGAAGCTTAAAGATCGATCCGATCAATATGACTTTACAAACGCACTAGTCGCTCCTACGATTTTTGAAAATTCCCCTCGATTTCTCTGGTCTTCCATCATCAGATCCTGACTTCCTTGACATGGGACCCCCTTGGGTATATCTCCTTTCAAACAAAAAAAGAATTATCAAAATCGGTTCATATACGACGAAGATATGCCCGAACAAACATAAAAAAAAAAAAAAAAAAAAAAAAAAAAAAAAAAAAAAATATACGGTCGAATTGAGAACCTCCTCCTTTTTTGAAGTCGGTAATAAAATAATGTGGATTAGATGATTTAGTCTGGAATGTCATAGCAGAAAGACCAATCTCACAAAGATTACGGCAATATCCTCATCGGGAATCTTACCTGGATCTTTAAATCGTGCGTCGAATGTTGTAGACAACCCAGACTGTTAAAAAATAACATAACAAACACATAACATAAACAGCCAATAGACGTTCCACTGCTGGGCACAGGCCTCCCCTCAATCAACCGGAAGGGGTATGGAGCATACTCCACCACGTTGCTCCAATGCGGGTTGGTGGAGGTGTTTTTACGGGTAATAGCCGGGAGCAACGGCTAAACAAAAAAAATTGCCACAAAAATAGGTAGGTAGTTCTAGGTTCTGTAATTGGACCAACTATTCGGTTGGACGGTCAAATTGAGCGTATTTCTGATGAAAATTATGATGAAGTAATTACCCGATATTATAATCGCGCCAAGATTGTATATTAAAACTTATATTTACAGAAATAAAGCCGTTAGTCTAGCGGTGAATGTAGACAAAAATGTCCCCTTGAAGCCATTCAAAGAGGTTCCTGGTCCACCATCGTTGCCCTTTATTGGACAAATCCTCAATTTTATGCCGTGGAGTGAGTATTTTGATTTTAATTTCTTCATAAGAAGAAGACTGATTTATCAACGCCAAGCTCGAAACCTTTGGACCTAATAAGCATCATTATGACTAATTTAAGACATAAAAAGATCTTTAGGAAAAATTGGGTAGTGGTTTCCCTCTTGCCTTCCGCCCCAAGTAAGGATAGAGGTTCCACTTATGATGTAGACAAGGAACAGGGTCAAATTTTCGCCATTTCCCTTGGGATATGTAATTAAGAGGATAGGGAAAACCGAAGAGGAGAAGAAAGTAATTTAAGATACAATTAACCCTCAATAGTAACCCTGACACCAGGGTTGATGAGGTCGGTTATTGACCTCACAACCCACATAAAGAAGATTGGACTTGAAAATAACGCATCAAGAGTTAGGACCACATGTCGAGAGGACGCCATAGTGACATGACGCCGTGACGCGGCACGGTCGTGATCTGGTTTGTTGTTGGTTGCACTCAGATTGGTGTCAACTGCATACATTCTGTGAGGAAGCGTTTTTACTGCGTACCCACATTTTGTTGGTGATTTTGAGATAGTTCCCCTACACTTGTAAATTTAATTATAAACATATTTACATTATATTTATTTACTCTTTGTTCTAGATGAGCTGTCAGATGTAAACAAACTCCAAGAAAATCTATATCGTAGGTATGGATCCATTGTAAGATTAGATGCTTCACTTGGAAAACCTGCTTTCTGCTTTCTCTTCGATCCAGAAGCAACCGCTTTTGTGAGTGTCATCTATATTATCACTTTAATGAAAATATTTAAATTTTGTTTAATTTTATGAGGGTAATTCGTGCTTGCCAGATGACTAAAACCTAGAAAAACAGTTAGCACACAAGTAAATCATAGTTTCATAGTTCTTATTAAATCTGTTAAATTTATAGGTGCTTAGACATGAAAATGTAATGCCTTTGCGACCTGGATTTGAATCACTGGAGTACTACAGAAAGTTCCACAATAAACCTAAAGGGCATGATAAAAAACCAACCGGACTTATTACTGAGTAAGTTACATAACAAAGTGCCATTCTCTATTAGATGCCCCACAACTCTTGAATCATTAAGGCAAAGTAAAATGCCGATCCACTTTCTTCGATATTGCACGAGATCCCTGTTGACAATCATCATGAGGCCACCACCAGGAATACTGTCGTTAATGAGGTCGGTTATTGAACTTACAACTCACATGAAAGAAGAAGAGGAGGAGCTCGGTGGCGCAGCGGTCAACGCGGTCGGTCTGCGATTGTTGAAGTTAAGCAACTTTCGCAAAGGCTGGTCATAGGATGGGTGACCACAACAAAAAGTTTTCATCTCGAACTCCTCCGTGCTTCGGAAGGCACGTTAAGCCGTTGGTCCCGGCTGCATTAGCAGTCGTTAATAACCACCAATCCGCACCGGGCCCGCGTGGTGGTTTAAGGCCCGATCTCCCTATCCATCCATAGGGAAGGCCCGTGCCCCAGCAGTGAGGACGTTAATGGGCTGGTGATGATGATGATGATGAAAGAAGAAGAAGCGTCTCAGGATATTTATCCGCAAGAAATATTAAATAGCAAAGCCCTGACTTTGCTTTTAGGTTATGCCAGTTGCACTATAACTCAACATGTTATCTGCCGCTTGTGGGGTCAATGCCTTTCTTACACCAGGTTGAATATTCATGTAAGAAAATAAAAAAACGACTTCCAATCTTCGTTAGAAGTTAAGTATGTTGTAGGTAGTTAAAACGTTGTAAACACACAAGAAATTCACGAATATCCTGTTGTGATGTGACTTCGGTTGTAAACCCTGATCTCTTTGGAATGCTATTTTAAATAAACCATTTTTATTTTATTATATGTAACAAACAAATTCTGCATTTTTTCAGTCAAGGGCAGAATTGGAGACATTTCAGAACAACAGTCAATCAAGTGCTATTGCAGATAAAAACTATAAGACTATATACCCCGTTAGTAGATGAAGTGGCTCAGGATATGATCAAAAGGTATTATAATTATCAATCAGTATTCTGCTTTTGTAATTTCTAATGTTTGATTATTATATGCCTCACTCCATATCACGACGGATATCAAAAACGCGACGACGCTCGAAACAGATAGCGGGACAATCTCGATGCCTAACGCATACATTGGTGGCAATTGGCAATATGCTGACGACCATGAAAAGTAGAGAGATGAAGGGAACGCCGTTACTCAGCTGTGGGACATTTTGGCTAGTAAGATGCCTCGCGCCAGAATTTGTTGGAAGTTGATTGACGGAGTAAAGCTTGTGGGTAAAGTGTAGGTTTGCCACAAGTTATAAACCAAAATTTACAATCTACCATTCTGGTTATTGTAGTCACCAACAATTAACGTTAGTCACTTATTTACTACCAACTATTGATAATGATTAAGCTTTTAAGGGTATAGTATATACTACAGACAAAATCGCCATCAGGATTACTATAATATTAAAAAAATAATATTGATTTTTCAATACATCGTTATCAAGTGAAAAATCTTCCCATTGCAGGATGAAGACCACACGTGACGAAAAAAATATGCTAAAGGGCGAATTCAATACAGAAATGAACCTATGGGCCTTAGAGTCCATTGGTGTGATTGGGTTAGGAGGTCGTCTTAACTGCTTTGATCCCAACTTACCAGAAAATGGTGAAGTACGAAGACTCATAAAATGTGTACATGACATTTTCAAAGTTTCTAATGACTTAGACTTCAAGCCGAATCTTTGGAGGTATTACCCAACTAAAGCTTTCAAAAGAGCTATGAAACTATACGACGAACAAGAATAGTAAGTATTCTATTATCGCAATTTTAATGCAGTTGCAGTAAAATAACCGCACAAAAGCTGGCAGGCAGCTGCAAACCTTGCAGATCAAAAGCAGTTTCTCTAATGTAATAGTTTTTTTGTATGAAGATTGAAGTGAACTAACAGTTAAGATAACAATAAAATGTTAAAGACCTCTAAAAGTTTTAAATTGAATTAAAAAAATAATAAGTAGGTAAAATTCGGAAGAAACTACAAACCGTTCTTTTTAGATCGCTAAAAATATATATTTTTTAATGTTCTTAAAATGTATTTTAGCTTAGCTGGATATTTTGTGGGGAATGCTAGAAAGAAACTCTTAACTTCCAAAACCACCAACGGCGAAAAGGGTATATTGGAGAAACTGTTGGAAATCGATGAGAGAACCGCAGTTATTATGGCTTCCGATATGCTGTTTGCAGGAGTCGATACGGTAAGAGGAATAAAAATTTACAAAGGATATAAAAAAAAACTCTTTAAAAGTATTTGTAACGCATCAAGTAAAATAATAAATATACGGCATTAATAGTAAGCAGTTCAGTTTATATCCAATTGAGAATAAATGCAAGCTTCTGTTACTTTGTGATTATACTGTTAAGAGTTACATAACGTTTCGTAACGTTATAGGATTGTGATTAGCGAATCTCGTGATAATATTCGTTAGCATTCTATTAGTAGCGTTAACGAAAAGAAAAAACTATTGAGAAGGACCATTGGTCCTCTTACGAGTATGTTTACGTGTGTGTTTGTAGGCAGCAATAACGATGACAGCAGTACTCTATCATTTGGGCACACATATAGACAAGCAAGATAAATTGCGACAGGAGTTGTCATCAGACTTCGAATCCACAAAGTACCTGAGAGCTTGCATCAAAGAATCAATGAGGCTCATGCCAGTAGTCCCAGGAAACTTAAGGATGATCACTAAAGACTACAACATTTTTGGATACAGAATACCGAAGGGGGTAAGTTTGAGGATCCACTAAAACACTTTTAAAACTAGTAAACCTAAAATATACGGTCCCAGCTACCTAACACGACACTAAGCTTGTTAAGCCTACTCGGAGGTCTTAAATCCCCAGAGTCGTGAAGTATAGTTATGCTCCATATTATCTATAGTTGATTGTTGGATTGCTGGGGTTTGAGCTCTCCGCACTAGGGCATATATACATGATGTTTATGTTATACTACCCAAGTAGCAATCAAGAATTGTGATTAAGTCATATATGTCTAAACTTTAGCTAAAGTGAGATTTATCCAAATCAAATAGGACTTATTAGGACTTCATAAATTCATTTCCTTCTTTAATACTATATAGTTTTCAACAAATCCTACTTTAGATAATTTAGAATACACAAAACCAAGTTAAGTATTCACAAAACTATTTAGTCTTATCTCAGCCTACTGTTAAGTCTACAAGTATTCTTTTACTTTACTCAGATTATTTAAAGGCTCACTTAACACTAAATTGATTTAGTGAAGTATCAGTTTAGTCTTGTAAAGTAAAAATTGATTGCCTAGATATACTTAAGGCAATTTTTATTATTTGTTGCTCCTATACAAGACTGTTTTATTCGTTTTTGACTACAATAAGTAAAACATAAGAAAAGTCTATTCAATGGACGATAAAATCGAAATAGAAGCAAGCAGAAAGATGGATGAAGTCCAAATAATAAAAGGATCTGGTAGTTTTTGAAGGCAGAATATTAAATACAGAAAATTAACCTGTGATAATGCACATCCCACTGTTTTTGTTAGCGATGCGATATCTTCTTCATTGCCATATTTTTTTTTTATATCCATTGGTATAACACAATCATTTAATTTTGGCAAAAAAATCGTAAGTTCCTGTTTTTCAAATCCGATCCAGCGTGTGGCGGCCCAGGTACCTACGTCTCGCACAAATCTTCTCAAAAATGACTAAGCTAGTCTAACCTAGTCTAAGCGCACGGCAACACTACACCATGAAAAATCGAGTTTTATATTAAAACCTGCTAAGTTCAAATATAAAATTAGGTACCTATTAGTCTAATAATAAATAAATCCAATCAAAAACATAAATGTGAAATGAGAGCCAAGTTCAATATTATGCAATGCTTTGGTTGTAGTAAAAGAAGTGAGATCTAAATGGGTGCCAAGTTCAATGGTCAGTCCTGTATTTATAAGTAACAGTGTAACATATATTATTAAGTTAAAAAAAATAATATGCCAGTAAAATGGATGAGAGTTGTGTTGTATCGTGGGCGAAAAGCTGACAACCTATCACCGCTAAACACATGTTCCAACTTGCTTACCTACCCTTAAAGTACTTGTCGAATGTGGCATCAAGTGGTTTTATGATCACTTAGTGCTCTGCCTACCCCGATAGGGCATATAGGCGTGATTCTATGTTATGTTAAGTTAATCTACATACCTACCACAAAAAGACCGGCTGTCATGAGTTTTGATTACTTACTGATTCTTACATCTATAGTTAGGTACAGGCACTAATTAGGTATTTATGTTAAGCGTTCATGATAGAGTCTAATTATTAAAAAGTTGCCAGTTTTTTTTTTATTTTTTCCGTTATATTCATCTAATTACCTATCTGCGTACCAAATTTTAACTCTCTAGGTCATCTGGAACTGGGTTAGAGTTTTGATAAAAATGTGTCAGTCAGTCAGTCAATGATAAAAATGAGGATTTTGGACATTAATATCTAAATAACCGTTTGAGATAAGCTTATGAAATTTAGAATACTTATATGTATCTCACAAGTCTCAATATATGAGCCAAATTTGATACGTTTATGTGAAATAGTTTTTGATTTATGAGGGGGTCAAAAGTGGCTCCAAATGGTTCGTGTAATAATACACACGGTGCGACTCGCCAGTTCTATTTCTTGAACTTGGCTTGACATGCTACCGCGTGTCTAGATACTTTTCTTTCTTCTTTCATTCATTCTTTTAATAATTTTAAAAATGTACCTATTTTTAACTAAGCTTTATTCACAATCATAAACAATTATTACTTGTCAAACACTTCAGAAGGAAACTCCAGTTAATCGTCACAATATTTTATTATATTATTTACTTTTACAATTCCGTTCTCTTTTTAGAAACTTCAACGATAACAACCATATTTGAATATCTGTCACTTACGCTTCAAACTAATTCTAAAATTGTACATACTAACGCCATCTAGTGTACATAAATCAATCTAAACAAAATAATGAACTGTCTTTTATAATTAAATAAGTATTTCTATAGATTTTAACTTAATAAAATATTAATTATATAATTTAATGAATTATTGGTAACTGGTATTATTAAAATCAGGCGTGATGGGTATAGTTATTTGCAACAACAGTAAAGCCATCTATCCAACGACAAACTAAAGTATAAATCAATCTTAACAAAGCAATAAACAGTCTTTTATAATCAATAAAGTATTTCTATAGGTTAAAACTTAACTAAATATTAATTATAGAATTTTAATAAATGACTGGTAATGTATTATAGTATTATGCTACTTAGTACTATTATAATTGGGGCGTGAAGGGGGTGGTACTTGTAACATTCGGCCATCCTGTATGGGCCGTGCCCCACGGACACCTTCAGCTTGCCCCTGAAACAAAACAAGCAGCAGTATCTATTGGTTTTCTTACAGAGAAAAAAAAAATACCTTTTTCACACTTAACTGACACACTCTTAACTATTATTATTTATTTTTTATTATTTTTTTATTGTAATTTTTTTTTATTTATTTATTTATTTTTTTTGTTTTTATTTTAATAAACCTTTTGCCTTTAATTACTAGATTTATTATATTTAAATAAGAGAAAGAAAAATACAATCACACAGATTCAAATAGCAGTTAATTAAGCCGCTATTTAAATATTCACACAGTTTTCATATATTATTGATTTATATAGTAATTAATAATGGACGCGCCGACGTGATGCACACAGTAAGTATTGTAATAAGCCTCATGATGCACACAGTAACTATTATGGTAGGTCTCATGATGCACACAGTAAGTATTGTAGTAGGTCACGCAGATCTAGTTTATTCATATAGAATTACAACTTAGATTTTATTTTTAAGCACACAGATCTAGTGGTTTCACACAGATTAATAAGCTAGATTTATATTTGATGCACGAAGATCTAGTCTGGAAGAACTAGATTTTGTTATAAAAAAAAAATAAAGTTTTGATGAACTCTCTGTCTCCGACATAATATTACATATTTTCTTTAACTTGTAAATAATATGAATTAATTTTCGTTGTACGCCTGTGTTATTGTTTAATTATAATAAATTAAATATACACAACAGTTTTTTTTTTTTAGGTAAGAAATTAGTATTTAGTATTTTTTAATCATATTTCCTTTTTCTATAAATAACCCATCCATTACTTATTATTATGTTTTAATGTGTATATATGTTGTGTGTGTGTGTGTGTGTGTCTGTTAGAGGGTGTTTGTGTGTTGAATGTGAGGCTGTTTAATGTGATTGTAGTATATCAAATAATGGTATTATAGATCAAGGTATCTTAATTTCACGGCTAACTCTCTAAAAGGTCAATAAGATCATCCCGGTCTACTTCGTGGTCTGACTCGGTGGAGCTATCAGACACAACTGGTTTATAAGGCCGGAGGGAATCTCCTGGAACAACGGCATTGAACTTTTTGTAGCCTTTAACGCCCTGAATACTATTTATTGTGTATCTATCAATTGTCGTGTCTGCCTTGGTGATCCTATAAGGACCAGTGTATAAACTGCCTAGCTTCTTTGTAACACCAGCTTTGTGGTCACGAGACAAGCCTCCTTTCCATAGCACCATCTCTCCCACTTTATACTTCCTACATTTCTTGTGTTGTTTGTCAAAGCGGTTTTTCATAAGTGTCATAGATCTGTCAATCCTGACTTTTGCGTTTTGTCTACGATTGTCTAAATCGGCTCTTAATCCAGAGTGGCTACTCAGATCATCACTAGAATAGGCAGGTAGTAAGGCATTACTATGTGAGAACATCAAACTGAAGGGTGTTTCACCTGTGACCGCATGTGGAGTATTATTTATACCCCACACGACATCGGCTAGTTTCTCATCCCAAGTGCACTCGCTTTCAGCGGTAGTGTTCAGGCCGTTTATGATTGTCCGGTTAACGCGTTCCACCTGTCCATTAGAACGAGGTGACGCAACAGCGTTCAGAACGTGTTTGAATTGTTTGTTACTGGCAAACTCCTTAAAATATCTGCTTGTGAAAGCAACTCCACGATCGGTAATCATTCGTGTTGGATACCCAAAAACAGATAATATATCTTTCAAAATCCTTATAGTTTCAATAGAACTGGTACCTTTTACTGATCTGGCAAACACGAATTTGGTAAAAGAGTCTATTGCTACAAGAATGTAACTTTTTCCTGTCCGCGTTTTAATAAAGGGACCTAAGTGATCGACGTGCAGCGTATGCATTGGTACGTCAACCTTATGAATGGGATGTAATTCACCTTCCATCTTTCCATAATTTCCTTTGGCGTATGCGCATACTAGGCATGATTTTATGTACTTGCGTATAAAATGTGTCATATTTGCGAACCAAAATTGGGACTTAATGGTTTTCTCGCATTTTTCAAAACCAACGTGACCAATTTGGTCATGGTATTTCTGTAATAAGCCCCATTTGGCCAGTTTGGGTATCACAAACCTACTCCCATGTAATGTTTTTCGGAAAAGACAGCCGTCCTTTACTTCATAATTGGTAATAATATCCGGGTTTGTTGTACCTTCACTGATCTGTTTTATAATTTGTTGCGTTTGTGAGTCTTGCAATTGCAGAGTAAGACGCCAATCTGCTTCATCTATTTGCAAAACAGGTGCTGCATGAACGGGATTGCGACTAAGCGCATCAACGTGACGCATCCTATCTCCAGGTCGGTACTCAATTTCTAAATCATAATGTTGTATCTCAAGCCACCAGCGAGCAATGCGTGGTATCAAATCCCGTTTGGACAATGTAGTTCTTAGCGCCTCACAGTCAGTCACAATTTTGACATGGATACCAGTCAAGTAAATACGGAAACGTTTGAGCGATTCCACCACTGCTAGTGTCTCCAACTCATAGCTATGATAAAATTGCTCCTCTTGACTTGTGATGCGGCTGAAATATGCCACTGGCTTTAACGACCCATCAGTTTGGTACTGAAGCAAGATGCCCCCTAAGCCAATTTTGCTCGCATCTGTATGTAGTTCAGTGACAGCATTTACGTCATAAATTGCGAGGATAGGTCTTTGTGTCAAAATGTGTTTGAGCTCATCAAAAGCATGCTGTTGTTGTGGTCCCCATGTCCATTCAACATCTTTTCTTGTCAGTTGCGTAATTGGCCGCGCTATCTCAGCGAAACCTCTAACATACTTTCTAAAATATGATGCGAGGCCAATAAATTGGCGTACTTCATGTACATTTTGGGGTGCCTTAAACTCAGAGACACTATCAATTTTTGCTTTACCTGGTCGAACGGTACCTGCCGTGATTTCATGTCCGAGATAATTTGCACTGGTTTTTAAGAAACCACACTTTTTGATGTTCAATTTCAGATTAGCTTGCATAAGTAGTTGCAAAACTCGTTCCAATAAATCTATTCCTTCTTCGATGGTAGCTGAAGGTATCATAACGTCATCGAGATATATAGCTATCTGATTTTCTAAGGGTCCCAAAGCTTTTCGAATTAATCGTGAAAATACGGACGGCGCGTTTGCAAGCCCAAACGGCATCCTCAAGAATTCGTACTGACCCGTTTGGGTCACAAATGCTGTCTTAGGGATCGATTCTTCGGACATTTTCACCTGATAATAGCCTTGCGCCAAGTCCAATGCTGTAAAATACATTTTGCCAGACAGACGATTAATTTGGTCGTCAATGTGTGGCAACGGGTATCGATCTTTTACAGTACATGCATTTAACGCACGATAATCTATACAGATTCGATACCCGCCCCCTTTTTTAGGCACTAAAATCACTGGACTCGCATATTCAGAGTTGCTTTCTCTAACAATACCTGCTGAGATTAGCTCGTCAATTTTTTGTCTGATAATCTCATTTTCTTTGTAAGAAACTCTATATGGTTTGCAATGAATTGGTTTCGCCGAATTGGTTTCTATGTGCATTTCAACTAAATCACTACAACCTAGTTCATTTGCACACTCCGCGAAACAATCGACGTATTTATTTAAAATGTTCATCAATTGGGACTTTTGCGATTCATTCATTTCTCCTACATCAATATCAAGTGAACTAAATCTTTCACTTTTAGTGGGTAGGTCTAAAAATGGGGTGTCTGTATTTACTGACAATACATCCCTGCACGCAAAGACTTCAGCTCGTATAATTAATTTATTAGCCGACCAGTTTATGCTATGTACACCGAGATTCACTACCTGTAACCTGTAGGGTGTTTTGGTTAATACAGCTTGTGGGATGAAATATGACACATTCCCCAAAGAAAATATCTTAGGTTGGGTTACAATGACATGTGATGTATCTAGTTCATGATCTGTGTAAACATCTACCTCACACTGAGCTCCTGGTGATAATTCTACATCATCTGATAAAAATAATGTCACTTTTGATATAAAATCGGTGCTTGAAAGTTGCATCTCTGTCAAGAAGTTGTCTGAAATGTTATTTTTTAAAAGTGTCACTGACTTTGATGTCGTAACTAAGCTAATATCTGGATGATTTATTGTTGGCTGGCCAATAATTAAATCAATACTTCCTAAGTTTGATTTTGTGGTAATTTCGGCGCAACTGTTAATGTGTAAGTCATCGATAAAAAGTTTGAAAGCTACTTTGCCTAAAGATTGGGCGTGTAGACCACCAAACCCTCGCATAATAACATTTGAAGGCTCCATTGAAGATGTTACATTCTGAGCAGCTTCATAACTTATTATATTTACTTTGCTGCCAGTATCAATGTAAGCGTCTACTAAGTAGTCATCAATCAGAACCTTCTTTTTGTACAAATCAGACAATATTTCGATAGAGGTGAAGTAAGTAGTCTGTACCTGATTAAATTGCTGAGGAGGCCCCTGACCCCGTGAAGAACCGCTGCCTGGAGCAAACCAGCAGGTGGTCGCCGTGTGCCCCAGACGTTGACAAATTTGACAGCGTGAAGATCTGCAGTCGCGAGCTTCGTGTCCGGTCTTGCGGCAATTGTAACAAGTCTTTGGCAGAATACTTGCAGGTTGAGTTCCACGGCGCCACGTCGTTTTGGTCTCCGTAGTACTTTTAACTTCTACTTGCCTTGCTTCAACTTTCTTGAAATTCTCAAGTGATGATAAAAATCCATAATATAATTGTTCAGGGGAGTCACAAGAGTAAGCTTTTGCGTTGGCTTGTAGTTCAGCAGGTAAACCTCGTATTACACATGACGTTGCTGCTTCCCCATCGAGTCCACACTTTTTTAACAATGACATTTTCTCATGATAATATGTAGTCATTGTTTCGTTATTTCCTTTCTTTCGAGCCAACATTTCTTCCAAACGGTCAACGAATTCTGTGGATCTCGGAAAGGCCTTCATCAGCATTCCTTTCCATGTTTCCCACGAAGCAGAATATTCTTCCAGATCGTCGTACCAGTCCCTCGCCGCTCCACGTAAGCGTACCTGCATTGCAAATATTCGATCTCGCTCCTCCCAGTCGTACAAATTACCGAGTTGATCTATTTTATGCAACCAACCTTTCACATTAGTTGTTTTCTTGCCGGGATCAAATTTGGGAATTATTTCTGTTTCTAATTGTGTTACACGGCGTCTTTTAGTGGGTCCTGGGGTTGAATCACGGTACTCCGGGGACACAGAAGAAAAAAAATTTGCACTTTCTTCACTTTCATTTTCACTCCCGAAATTTTCGTCAATTTCTCGTTTTCCAATTCCCCGACGATAAGGTCCAGACATCTTCTCTATCCCACTTCTGAAGTATTACTTGTCAAACACTTCAGAAGGAAACTCCAGTTAATCGTCACAATATTTTATTATATTATTTACTTTTACAATTCCGTTCTCTTTTTAGAAACTTCAACGATAACAACCATATTTGAATATCTGTCACTTACGCTTCAAACTAATTCTAAAATTGTACATACTAACGCCATCTAGTGTACATAAATCAATCTAAACAAAATAATGAACTGTCTTTTATAATTAAATAAGTATTTCTATAGATTTTAACTTAATAAAATATTAATTATATAATTTAATGAATTATTGGTAACTGGTATTATTAAAATCAGGCGTGATGGGTATAGTTATTTGCAACAACAGTAAAGCCATCTATCCAACGACAAACTAAAGTATAAATCAATCTTAACAAAGCAATAAACAGTCTTTTATAATCAATAAAGTATTTCTATAGGTTAAAACTTAACTAAATATTAATTATAGAATTTTAATAAATGACTGGTAATGTATTATAGTATTATGCTACTTAGTACTATTATAATTGGGGCGTGAAGGGGGTGGTACTTGTAACACAATACATATCTATTTTAAGTTTTGTGTATGGTTAAATGCATTTAAATTGGGCATTAGATTCGATTCCTTTATTTTTTTAGCTTGATAAAGACATCGGGAATTTGGCCGCCTTTTTTAACAATAATGTTTTAGGTGGGATTAGAAACTACGGCGCACACACACGACGTTAATTAAATTGCAAGGGTTCTTCGTATATACAATATTCAACGGACACTCGTTAATTTTTACAATAATCACATTGTTTCCGTTGGCAATTAGAAGCGCGGTGATCGTACCTACTTTGCGTCAGCGAACCATGTAGGTACCTATGAGAATGTATGCGCGGAGACTCATTAGCAAATTGAGTTTATGTTTGTTAGTTCCAATTGTGATAAATATTAAATAATTAAGTAAATCACATTCCTATCCAAGTAAGAACTCAGCATAACAATATTTTTTTATCTTCCACGAGTCGAAAAACTTACCTCTCAAACAAACATACTTTCCATAGGTTTTAAGCTTGTTCGATTTTAATTGTTACTTGTTACATAGATGATTCTGGCACAGAATAAACAAACATGATTTTACGACATTACTTTACTAAATCAAAATAGAGGATCACTTTAGATATAAGAGTTTTAAGTAGGAATTCACTAAATACTTTTTGTCTTAAGTTGGTATACTCCTAGACAATTGAAGTAAAATTTATCTTAACTAGTACTTGATGAAGTGCAACTTGACTTTATTTTTCTAAACTGATTCTTACGAAATCAATTGTTTCTAAAGTCTTACTTCATTTAGAAAAATATTACTTAACGCCATTTTGCATTTACAGGAAGAAAACATGTAATATTTTTTTGACAATATTATCGTCAAAAACTGAAGTAAATTAATATATATTTCTGTTGTAGTAACAATTACTGCGTTCAGCTGTCACATATTAATAGAAAATGAATTTCTCTATACTATATGTCACCATTTTTTTTATTTGCTGAATAATCAATCCAAATTTTATTATTATTTTTCTGGTATATTAAAGGCCCTTTTGTTTTTTAACACTTTCTATCGATTTTACACGAGAAACAATCATGCGTTTATAATTTCCTGTATGTGAAACGGCAGAATAACCTTTTGTTAAAACAACTTAACAAATATTTTAGACGCCATTTTCTTACAGACTTCATTTCTTGTGTTAATATAAATGTTCGCCATTATATTCTAAAATAAAGACGCGTGAAGTAAAAATCGTTTTAGTATGACCTGAAGTTTTACTTCGTTAAGTTACAATTGACTCAGTGCAATTCAATCCCATAGTCTTAACTAAGTATTGTAGATATCTTCAAGTATATATTATTGGTATTAAGTGATACTACAAGAATTCTAAGTTTAGAATATGCAAGAACATTGTCTAAAGTAGGGTTTAAGTCTGACTTAGCGTTGTCTTAAGTCTGTCTTGTATAAGAGTTAAAGTATGTGCCCACTTTTACTAAACTGTATCTTCAAGATATCTTGAGGGATATCTTTGAGACATATAAGACTTATCCAAGACAAGGGTTTGATTTAGTCTACTTGCCTTCAAGATATCTACAATTCTCTTTTAAGACAATCGGTTGCTACTTGGGTAATATCACTTTTTCTGGCGAGTGCGTTATAAAATCGATGACCAGTCTCACCAATGCCATTCTATGACATGTCTCATGTAACGCTGACGTAATTACTTAAGTAAATATAGCCAGTCCAACGGCATGACATCTCGACCTACCTAGTTTGGAGAAACGTAATCTTAGCATGTACTTTTTTCCTTTACAGACGTTTGTCGTCTTCAACCACCAGTTTATGTCAAAAATGGAGAGTCAGTTCCCAAAACCCAATGAATATATTCCTGAAAGATGGTTCGAAACTGGTCCATTGTCGTATAAAAACGCGCATCCATTTGCTTTCAATGTGTTCGGATTTGGAGTCCGAATGTGCATTGGTAAGTTGAAAATAAAATGAACAACGAATATTTTTACTCTGTTTAATATTGAGTTACACTGACATACAGTGCTAACTACGCTCCTAGTTCTTAATCGGGAAATGGAGTGGCACTGCAAGTTGGTTGAGTCCACCCGGACTGGAATTAAGGGCAAGGATTTCTACCTGATTTTTAATTTTGCAGACTTCATCATTCTAACTCTTAACAAACTCCAGCAAATACATAAATATTCACAGGTCAGGCAACACGGACATAATATTTTTTTAAATTTTTCCTTACCTTATGGTTGTCTGGAAGAAATCGCTTTAAGCGATAAGGCCGCCATTTGCCATTTACTTAGTTGAGAGTCTTTTTGTAATTATTTCTTTTTATTTTGGTGCAATAAAGTGTATTTGTATTGTATTGTATTGTAAGTTATGTTCCTCTTGTCACGTAGTATGCAGAATGCAGAGGACCAGCTGTATATTATAAAAATGTATTTATTTGCGCTTTATTTTCTCTTGTCTGCTCTAACGTAGGTAAATACATATTTTTTGTCCTTTACAGGTCGTCGTATAGCAGAAATGGAGATAGAAACATTCTTAAAACGAGTCATACTGAACTTCAAAGTAGAGTGGTTTGGACCTCCGCCGGAAATTCAGTCTCAGTCATTGAACTATATCAAGGGTCCTTACAATTTTATCTTTAAAGACGTTTAATGTAAAACAAGAGACTGACTGTAGAAGTATTTTAGGGAAAAGTGTTCGAGTATTAGCACTAACATAACACTGACCATGCCCGTATCCGGGTGGATAACCGATGACCAAGTCAGAACTTTGAGTTTCTGAGTTCGTCTGGCTTTAATTAAAGTTCTCAACCAATGTAAATCCATCCTCTAGTTTGTAAAAGTTGACGCTAACAGTTAAAATTACTTTAAGCTGGTCCCTGAATCGTTAATGGTAGATGACTATATATCATAATCCAAGGATTTTTTATAAGAACTGTAATAGTTGTTCTTAGTAAAAAAAAAAACTACCAAATATCGATTCCGTTCGTTTAATGAGTAAAAATAATAAGCATGCAGAATGTGAACCCTCAATCGACCACAAACCTTTAGGTCCCGAGGAGCATGCAAGAATTTCAAATTTCGAAAATCGAACAAACAGAGAGGCACAAATTTAAAAAGAATAAAATTCATCAACATCAGGTACAGGGCTTTGAGACAGCCCGCAGCCACTTCTGATATTGAACCGTTGAATGATTCGAACGACGTCTACCAACTATTCAACCCATTATCCAATGACAGTTGAAATAACCATGGCATAAGAAAATCAGGTATGCTCAATGTGGTTGTACTTTCTAAATAAATAAATAAAACTGACAGCTAGCATTTCACGGTTAGCCCCGCTGACGTCATTCCACCCTACGTTGCCATTTCGTAATAAATAAATTACCCACGTCGAATGTTTTTAATTCACTTTGCAAGGAAATCTTTGTACTTTTAGTAAAAGATTTAATGTTTTTTATACATGTGACAAATAAAAGTAATTAAATACATTAGTCAGCGATTCACTTAATTTTCAATAATAAAATTTACGTCATTGAAATGTCAATTTAATGGTAGGTAACAGTTACGTCATCAATAGCAATGGCGGCTTGTCATAGGATTGAGCATACCTAGTCTTCTTATACCATGGAAATACCAATAACCTTAAAATAGTTGAATAACAACATTGCTCTTCTATTTTAAGCAGGGACGTGTACAAAAGTATCATAACGTAAGGAATATAATACTTAATAATAAAAACGATAAACGATTTTTCAGTTTTTTTATTGTTTAAATTTTAACCTTTTGTAAACTGTTATAAATTATGTTTTGTTAGGTACAAAATCGAGTTTTGTTGAAAATAAGTACCTAAATAGGTATCCAAAAAAATTGACTAATCTATGCAAGACTACGATTTTTTGTTTCCGATAGATATTTAGTTGTATACATAAAAATATTAAAAATCTGACTTATTATAGACTAAAGGTCTAAAACCTCACATGGTACAAAAAACTAATTCAATATGCTACAATTATAAAACTGTGATTTTATGGTGTAGTACCTACAGCCTTACCATTATGGTCAGAATGGTAAGAATTCCTGTCACTAAGTTTCCTTGCACCATCGACCCGCTTGATTTCAACCATTTTTGAACCTGTAAAAAGGTAAAAATGTTATAATTCATTCTCATAGTTATAGTGACGTCACACATTATGCCCTACAAAGTTTTTTTCTGATACATTATTGTAATGTCACCGAACCGGGATACTTGGAAAGACATGGGGGAGGCGTTTGCCCAGCAGTGGGATCACACAGGCTAATAATATGATAGTGTCAAAATCATAATGCCTTAATTCAAAATGCTACTCGTGAGTATTGTGTCATAATATTGTGTGTACTGCACAAAACTTAAAATATTTATTCACACTAACTAAAGGACCTCCCCGACGGCGTGCTGGGACTCTCACATGTGCAATATAAGGTAAGGTTACCAGTATTAGACCACTAACGAAAAGTTCTAAGTTTGACCGATTTTTGACAATATCATGCATAATTAATTATTTCATAATAGAAAAGGCATTATCTAGGTATATAGGTCGTTTTGTACTCTATCGTCATACAGGATGTAAGTGAGACCGTACCGGATACTAAGGGGGATGATTCAGACCATGATTCTGAACCTGAAACGTGAAAAAATTCACGACAGTGTTTTTTTAATATATTCAGTTCCATACTTTTGCGACTGGAAAATACTTGATATCAACTCAGAATCATGTTTTAAATCGTCCCTCAAAGTTTTCGCTACGGTGACACAAACACCCTATATATTATTCTGATGTATGTATATTCTGATTTTACACCGCGCCGCTATGAGGAAGCTTGATCAGTTTTAAAATTGAAGAACGGAAAAACCAATAAGGGAAAATATTCTTTTAGTTGTTTGTACAAAATCACGTCATCATGAGTTTCCTATTGTTTTAAGTCGATGAATTATTTAAAAAAGCTTACCTCAGCGCCTAGACAGTTTGACTCGTATTCCAACTTCATGGGAGCTAAATTGGAGTGTTCTCTGATACATTCGTCTACCAATTTTCGAACCTCCTCGCAGTGTTTTCTGTACGTATTTCTCTTATTGTTTTTTACATCTTCATTTAAGTCTGCAATACTTTTGGTGATCTCTGGAAATTATTAAATTGTCACAGATTACTTATTAAGTTACAAATTGCTTCTGCTAACCATAATAATAGGTTATCCTTTTTCGTAACATACACAACTCATTAAAAGGCAAAGTATAGCCTTCGTTTTTTTTTTTTTTTTGACGTGACTTATTGTAGATTTGCCGCAGATGGCATTAACTACTTGGCCGGACAAATGGGGAGCGCTGAAGGCTCTCACCCGGGGTATAGCCTTTGGTTACTGCATATTTACATATGTAAACTTATGCCCGTAACTCCTAATGAAGTGTACAGAGCCAGAAATAAATGCAATTGGTAGCCACTGTTGCGGGCTCAGCACCGTAAGTACGCGACTCTTTCTCGCCGTGACAGAGATCGTCTGTCTCTTTCTGTGCAGTACTGTGAGAGAGTGACGGGTGACGTATGTCGAGGCGAGAAAGAGTCGCGCGCCTTCGGTGCTAAGCCAAGGCAAGATATACGAAGTATGGATTGGTAACTATTGTTTACAAATCAGCTAAAATGGACTGACAACCAGAAAGATAGACAAAATAATGAGAGAGAGAGGGGTGGGAGAGAGAGAGAGAGAGAGAGAGAGGAAAGACATTCAATTTCTAAAATGGATGATGAACATTATAGGTGACAAGTGATTAACCAATCGCCCACAATTATTATTAAACAGAACGACCAGTACAGTACAATTATTAACGACTTCCGTGCTCCAGTGGTTGAGCTTTGGTCTCACGATCCGGAGGTCCCGGGTTCGATTCCCGGTGGGAACATATCACACAAATTATTTTGTGGGCACTAGTTTAGTTAGGACATTACTGGCTGACTACTAGATTGTCCGAAAGTAAGATGATCCGTGCTTCGGAAGGCACGTTAAGGCGTTGGTCCCGGTTACTACTTACTGATGTAGTAAGTAGTCGTTACATGAGCCATGTCAGGGGCATTTGGCGGTTAGTAGTAACGCTGACACCAGGGTTGATGAGGTTGGTACTCCACCTCACAACCCACACGATAGAAGAAGTACATAACATTTTACAATCGTCTCAATGCGCGGTAAGAATTAGAGCTCTCAAAGTACGTAAGCTAGTGTTGTGGCGTTTATGAGCATAGTGATGTATCAGTCGATATTAGGTCGATCGATTTTTTTCTATCTAACATTAGAAAGCACATAATCCTTCTGTCGGTTTTTCGACATGCTGGGAAAATGAGCGGCTGAACGCAGTCTATGTTTTTTATTTGCTCCCAGTCCAAAAGACCATTCACTTATGGTAACTACTACAGGGAATTAGCATAATATACTATTTATTATTTTACAAAGAAACCAGTTAATCGATGAACAGCTGTTAATCTATTCGTTGGCCCCGTAAAAACATGTCCGCTGAACAGATAAGTCTTATTCTGTATTTTTACTTACGTTGTGTGCACGTGTTTTCATCCATGACTGCAGTAACTTGTTCGCTAAGGAAACCTGTAAAAACAATGGTATGTAAAAAACAATGGTATGCAATGGTGTGTTTAGTAAATTGGTTTGTTTTATTTACATCATCATCATCACCAGACTCCATACTAATTTTCCAGAAGATTTAAACAGTATTTAGGAGGCACTTTTAATAACAGTACTTAGTCAGCTTAGAAAACAATACATGATTTTTCACGTATTTTTTTATTGAACTAAAACTTATTATCATATAAAACAAAACACATTGTGACATTTTTTATAGATGGCCGTACGGCTCACCACTTATCACATTGGTTTGGTCTAACAGAAAGGGCGGTGAGGTGTGGGTGGGTACTTAGTTCATCTCGTGGTGAACGTACCTCTGACTACCCCAATTGTGATAAAGTCGTGAACTTATGTCATGTTATGTGACATTTTACTTTGACTTGTAACATTTATTATAGTACAAGCTAACAATACTTACAAGTTACCACAACCACCAACAGGAACAGTGACGTAACGCCCATCTGAGACAAAAAACAATGCGTTAAAATGATTAAATTAACATACTTAACTTGGAAAAATGAAATCTATTCCTTACACCAAAAAGATAACGTAGAAAGTAATGAAAAAGGGAAGTTATCGGAACCAAAATGAGCCATCAGCCGACTTTTATTATCAGAAATCAGAATCATTTATTTAACATAATTATCATGAATAAACTTGTTGAAGGTCAATGTAACATTTTTGAATTTACGTCATTTCGCAAGGTGTTATGGCTGAGGAGAAGAAATGACAAGAAACTGCAACAGTAACACATCTTTTAAATCAATGTAAGTATACATTACAAGTTATTTAATAGCTAGAGGAACACATTCAATACCAGACATTTTTATCATTTATTTAATAATTATTCTTATAATAAGCTTTTTTACATAAAGTAAGCTTCACATGAGCTTTAAAGTTATCTTCTGACATTTTTAAAATTATCCATTAACACTTTCAAGGACAGAACGTCTACGGACGTTCCGATTCCAAGGTGACATACCACCTATTATGAACCACCAATGACCCATGGTCTCTGTCCGTGAAAGGGTTAAATTAATTTACCTTTATGTTACTATATAAACACTTGAAGCAAAGAGCGTATACTCAGTGCGACGCAAACACTCGAAATATAATGGTAACAACTTACTATAGTATGTATGCTATATAATGTGATCACATCAGAAAAATCCAAGCCATAATGAACGCAATAAGGATAACAAAGCAATTAATAGGTAAATAACAGGAAAATACTTAACCCATAACATTTTTTAATGATTAAGGCTGTTTTTATAGTCAAGCTGATGATTAAGCGCGGTTCGTAAGTACTGCCTGATGAGACATACAATGTGCGTAAACCTCAGACCAAATAAAAAGTCAAGACATAGTCATACCCCGGACACTATAGAAAAATGACATCGAATACACTATGGCACGTAGATGTGTGTGTTACTGTTTTATGTATTTGTATTTTAACCTGTCCTCATTGCCCAGCTGCTTCTTCTCTGGAAGGAAGAAAAATCAGTAACACACACATTTACATGTCCTAGTGTATTTGATGACATTTTTGTATAGTGTCCGGGGTATGACTACTACTGGCTACTGACTGGTCTTAACTTTTTATATGATCAGTAGGACTAACATGCGCAATATGACAAAATTTTGTCACGGTCATTTTATCGATTCTGACGATATAATTATGTCGTTTTTTCGATTAGTGTTCATATGTGAATCTAAATAAGTCATGTCGTTTTGTCACAATACGAACAAAATCACGTGAACCGCATGTTAGCCCTGCAGGTGGATCAGATGGATCAGGTGGGACCAGATGTCTCTGATGATGGTCTCATGGAGAGGAGTCTCCCCTTACACCCCCCTTTGCCTCCTCAAAGCTCTTTATACGTGTATGTAAGATTAGAAGACAAATTCTTTCCAATTCTCTGCAAGGGATATATCCTTACCCTTCTGCTGAGTCGTCTTCTTATTCCTGTCGACCACACAGACCTGCCGCACCACTTTAAATCTACCACTCCTTGCACCAGCTTCCTCTTCACTCTCCCCATTACACTGTCGAAGTTTGGTACACGCGTAATTGTGTGTAAACTACACACATTGGTCTATTAACTACCGAAGATACAACAAAATTTTGGATTTCGTACTTCTTAAATCTGTCTACCGCTGCTGTGTATGAAGATATGGCTAAGTTAGCGCCAAGTTGTCGGTGTGTTTTTTTTTTTTTATAACGCGGTATATCTTGATAGTTAATACATCAATTACTATACAGGTGAAGTTTCGAACAAGCGCAGTTGTGTATGTAACCTAATGAAGCTTACGTTTAAGTTAGGCAAGCGGTGTCAAAAATGCTACCCCACCCCGGGGTAGCTCGGATCGGTGCGGGCCGGAGAGTGTCCTTTCTATACATAGTATTTTTGTTTATTCCGTAACGTAGTAAGAGTACGTACCACCAAGTCCCGCAGATTTCAATGGAACTAAATGATAAGTCATAATAACTCTATGCAGATACTGTGACGCCAGCGCCGCGGCCGCGGGACTTCTTTCATGGCGTAGATTCTACTACATTTGCTGCTGTTTTTGTGTTTTTTGTTACTGCTTGCAACCGGGTGAGGCCGGTGGTGCCAAAAAGTAAGACAGTCTAGTTTTACATATTCAAAACTGAGACATAGTTGACAGAAACAAGATGCCATTGTTATAAAATATTACGTCAGTAAGTAGCATCAAACTTAGTAATAAAATATGTAGGTAGGTCATAATATGACCTAAATTAACTAATTTTCAAATTTATATAAATTTGAAAAATAAATGAATGTAATAACCAGCATTACAAAATACAGTTTAAAATGTAATTGCATTATCAACTTAAAATTAAATAATTTAGGAAATTATTATAACTATCATAAAAATGTAGACATAAGTGTTCACTAATAAACAATAAATACATACATTACGTTGAAAATAAACGTATTATAATTATTTATTTTAAGGCTGTCTCAAGGTAAATATATCTATGTAGATAGGTAGCAAAAACAAAATGCTATAAAATTTTAATCATTTATTTAATTAAAAATTATACCTATTTTGTACTGATTTATTGTAGACAAAGAGTTCTTACATGGTAACAAAAATAACTAAGACAATTCAATATTAGACATTTATTTTGGTACAGTTATAAGACCCGTAAAATTGTAAAATAAAAAAATATTAACTACAATTATTATGTATATCTTGTTGGTTTAGTAGAATCTTAAAATTATGGTCAGAATGGTAAGAATTCCTGTCAGCAAGCCTCCTTGCATCATCGTCCCACTTGAGTTCAACCACTTTTGAGCCTGTAAATAGATGAAAAAATAAATTACTAAAACTTAGTTATACTTGTATACCGACCTAAGACCACTTAAAAAAATGATTTTTGTTGGGTACATTATGACAATGTCGAAAAACGTAATTGAAACTCAAAAATATAAATATTAAAAATAATGTTGCACCACTAATGTAATAAATAATAAATAAAAATAAATATTTCTCCAGCATTTTACAATTACAAAGTTGTTGACCTCCCAGTAAGCAATTTAATAATATGCTCGTGCGGGAAGTGACCACGCAGCTTCCGAGGGTTACAATTTAAACAATAATGTGGGTTTAAACTGGTGAAAATCCTATAACTTACAATATAATTCAGAATACGTCCTAATACGGAAAAATAGTAATTTATTTATTTTGTTTCCGGATTCACGTAATTATTATTTCCTACCCATTTTCCTGCTATATATGTATAATATATATTATTACATGGCCCAGTAAACTGTATATCACCTTTTCCATATTTCCTCAACGTTTAAACCTTCGCTGGACTCCGACAAATATTTCAAGACTAAAATTAGTCAAATCGGTTTAGCCATTCTCGAGTTTTAGCGAAACTAACGAACAGCAATTCATTAATTTATTATACAGATAAAAAATCGGCTTACCTCAGCGCTTAAACAGTTTTGTTCGTATCCCATTTTCAAGATGGTCAAACTGAAGTGATTCTTAGCACATTCCTCTACCAGCTTTCGACTTTCCTCGCAGCCTTTTCTGTACGCATCTCTTCTATTGTATTTTATGTCTTGAGCCAAGTCTATATTGATTTTGGCATAGTCTGAAAATCATGAAATTGTTAATGTATATGTAATTATTTTTTGGAATATGCAGAATCCGTTAGGAACCCGTGGTAACCCAGTTGGAAGAACGCTTGACTCTCACTGCGAGGGAGCAGATTCGAGAATCTCAGCAGAGGTCTAAACGATTTTCGAATTTGTTTTTGAAACAGCCTCCGTGGTCTAGTGGTTAGAGCGTTAGGCTCACGATCTGGAGGGTCCGGGTTTGATTCCCGATGGGGACTTTGTCGAAATCACTTTGTGAGACTGTCCTTTGTTTGGTAACGACTTTTCAGGCTTGAATCCCCTGATTGTCCGAAAAACTTGATTGTTCGGAGGGCACGCCGGCCATTAGCCGTAAATAAAACACCTCCACCAACCAACAGCAACAGCATTGGAGCAGCGTGATGGAGTATGCTCCATATCCCCTCCAGTTGATTCAGAGGAAGCCTGTGCCCAGCAGTGGGACGTATATAAGCTGTTTATGTTATGTTATGTTTTGAAACCATGTTCCAACTTTTATAAAATTCCTTATTGAAATCAGTTGAAATTTTGATGTTTTTTACTTACCTTGTGTGCATGTGTGTTCATCCCTTGCAGAATTCACTTGACAGTTAAGAAAGCCTGTAAAGGATAAGGTGTTTTTAGCAAAGTAATTGGTACCATTGAAACACATGATATCGGGTTCTAACCACCATTGGGTTCCTGCCTGCCTGATGTACCGCGGTAAGAACCTATATTATGTGTTTCAATAATTACCATCATTGTAAACATATAACGGCGTAAACCTCAAACAATGTATAAAGTAATATACATGGGATCGCAAAAGTATAAAACTGAAAAAAATTCGGCGTGGGTTGAAAATCAGTGTTGCCCTCTGGGTAAATTTTCACTGAACCCTGGCCTTTCTTGGTGAGCTGCGGCACCCATGTACCTTTATGTTTTCCAACTAAATATGAATGTGTGTATATTTTAATATTGTAAATATATATGTGTGTCGTTAGTTTTACCTAAATAAACTTTTTTATTATTATTATTATAAAAAATTACAAAAAAATACTAAAATTTTCATAACTTTTTCGACAGGAAGTTCCACTTGATACCAACTCAGAATCATGGTCTGAATCATCCCCCTCAGTATTCGTTACGGTGTCACTAACACTCATGCGTAATTGTATGACTACCTATATGTATTTGTACGGTGTGTAAGTGACATTGCAACAAACGCTGAGGGAGATGATTTAGCTCATTGTTCTAAGTTAATATAAAGTGGAATTATTCATCGCAAAAGTACAGAACTGAAAAAATAAAAAAATAAAACACAAAGACAGTCATGAATTTTGCGACGGAAAATTCCACTTGATATTAACTCAGAATCATAGTCTGAATCATCCACCTCAGTATTCGTTACGATGTCACTAATACTCATACTTGTATGGCTACCAGTAAGTATTTGCACGGGGTGTAAGTGACATCGAACGAATATTGAGGGGGATGATTCAGCTAATTATTCTGAGTTAATATCACGTGGATTTTTTCAGCGCAAAAGTATATAATTGAAAACATTAAAAAAATAAATATTGCGACGGAAAAATCCATTTGTATACTTATACTTAATTGGCAATAGAGTATTCTATAATAAGTACTTACAAGTAGTTACAACCACTAATACGAACAGTGACGTAACACCCATCTGAAATGGTAAGCAATAATTAAGAAAAATATAACAACTCCTTAATAAAAAATATCAAGACATCCGTGGTTAGCGTCCTCTGAACATAACTTACATCATTATCTCTAAACCACTGTGTTTGACTTTATAGTTTGAGTAGGCTACTTGAAATCCTAGTCAAATGAGATACGTTTTACGAAACGTCAAAACGGAAGTTTGAATACTTAGTAAAATTTTCTAGATTAGTATTTTATAATTTATCTTTAACACAGTCCAATATATTCATGTTTGTATCATAAATAATTGATATCACGTGGTAGATTTTGTGCTCGCTCCCAATTATAATTATGGGACATTGACTATGGGACTATGGGACATTGACTTTGTATAAACATATCGAATCATGTTTATAATAATTATGTCAATGGAACATAGCTGCCGAGGATTTGGGGACCCCTTCGAAAATACAGGCGTGTTATATATTTTTCAACAAACGTAATGAAGTTATATCTAAAGAGTGTATAAATTGAATTCATTTACCTTAAAAATCTTGCAATAAAAATATTATTAATAAAAATCTCAGAAACGTCTACTCAGTGCAAAAGCATAGATTGTAATGGTAACAAGTTTTCACAAGGTTTTATTTTTGGTTTATTGGGGATAAAACATCAGAAAAACCCTTGCAAACAACCATGGAACTAATAAGGGAAAAATACAATAAGAAATAACAGGAAATAATTTATTCATGACTAATTTGTTGACAATTAGGGATTTGCCAATCAACGTTCCTCAAACATACGATAGATGGCGTTGTTCACTTTTTTCTCATAGGTAATGATAATTACCTATACGTTACCTTTTAACGTGATAAAGTAAAAAGTAAACAACACCTCACAATCCACACGATAGAAGAAGTACATAACAAGTGTCATCATCATCAGCCGTACGACGCCCACTGCTGGGCATAGGCCTCCCCAAAGGATCTCCACGTAACAATTCTACAGTCTATATTAGGTCGATCGATTTTTTTCTATCTAACATTAGAAATCACATAAACCTTCTGTCGGTTTTTCGACATGCTGGGAAAATGAGCCGCTGAACGCGGTCTATTTTTTTTATTTGCTCCCAGACCAGGGTTGATGAGGTTGGTACTCCACCTCACAACGCACACGATAGAAGAAGAAGGTACGTACCTATATTGTGTGGTTTTTCAAACTATAGAACCACAAACGTAACAAAAGCAAGCAAAAACTAACTTCATTTTAAACTGAGAACGCAAAGAATAACACAAGAACATAGAAATAACAACGTTAATTTAGTAGTTGTCAAAAGTCCTCGCAAAGTAGCATTGCAAACGATAAAGTTTCAACATTAACAAGACTCGTAACACGCTGTATGATATAAAATATTTCAATTTTTTAAATTTCTTTTTTCAAGATATTTCTCTATCTATCTCTTGTACTCCTTGTAAGTAGACGACGGCACTATTTTTAGAGTCCTCAAATAGAAGTCAGAATAATATATTTTGTGATCTATCACTTTAATAATACAATTTATAATTTATAACTGCTTCTATGCTGTTCTGGGAGCAAATAAAAAACGTAGAACACGTTCAGCTTCTTGTCTTCTCGGGCATGTCGTAAAAACCGACAGAGGGATTGTATCCTCTAACAGGATGGACTAATATTATGGGCGATAGGCTGATCCCTTAAGGTTTATCATATCCAGCTTACGACATTGTATCAACAGTGGCTGCAAGTTATCTTTGATTACTTGTCGCTCTGCCCACCCCATTAGGGATTACGGGCGTGAGTTTATGTATGTATGTATAATTACGAGACCGCGAGCAGAATAATTATTACCAGTGATGTGTCGTTCCCGGGAATGTCCCCAAAGTGGGAATTATCTCGTTATAAGGACTCTTTAATAGTACCTACGTAAAGACACTGACTGCTTTTCTTTTTCAAATTGTTCTTTCTTCTACTGTAGTCTTAATTGCTTAAAGATTAGGTAATAAAGCTCTTTTTATATGAGTTTTTCGCCTTTTTACTGCCGAGAACATTTCCATAGTAGAAATACTCCCGGAAACGGAACGTAACTGAATATTACGGATTTAGACCATTTTCAATCTAAACTGGAGAAAAGCGGACTAAACTGGATGGGAGAACTAACAAAAGCGGCATTCGAGTGGTGTCCTGAAGGTAACACCATTGACATAATCATAAAGAAAAATTATGGTTATTAACGACTGCTAATGCATCCGGGACCAACGGCTTAACGTGCCTTCCGAAGCACGGAGGAGCTCGAGATGAAAACTTTTTTTTGTGGTCACCCATCTTATGACCGGCCTTTGCGAAAGTTGCTTAACTTCAACAATCGCAGACCGAGCGCGTTTACCGCTGCGCCACCGAGCTCCTCGAGTTCTTTTAAATACCCAGTCGAAATATGGACTTCTTTTCTAAATATTCCTTGCCTAAAAACTTTTGTTACTTAGTGTTTTTGGTTATTTGATCCCCAAGTCGACTTACAAAGTTATATAGCTCAAGTTATGTCGGACAATAAACAAAGCAATTATTTTATAATATAATAAACTTTAATAAACACAATACAATAGCAATTAATTTTCTCTGACACAAAATTTGTCAAGCATGAAATAAATAAATTGTTCAAAGAAAACGAATTCTACGAAATAATAAAAACGAAATCTTCACACAATATGAAAAGGAAAAGAAAACTACTTCAAAATAAATGTATTTTTATTTCTTTTCGTGTAAGAATATTCAAAGGATCCTTTTACTAATTAAGTTTAATTTATATCTATTTCGTAAATAATAAATCACGATACAAAATTGCCTAAACATTGCTGATGTGACGTCACGGGATGGTTGGTATCAAAGTGCTGTTAATTAAAATTAAAATATCCCATAAATTATAACGCAAATGTAAGGAAGCGCCTTAGGCTGGGTATAGGCAACCATCGCTAAGATAACGTTATGGAAGTTTTCTTTTTAAAATGTCCAGGCGTATTTTCTACCCTTTTGACTGTAACATCTATTTAATTTATTTATTTAATTAAATCTACTATATAGTGCCTATTCTAGAGGATATAAGCTTAACCTTATTTTAGTTTCAATATGCACGGTGAGCAAGAAAATTCAGTTCAGATGTCATATTTAAGATGTCATAATGAGATCTCTTACATTTTTTTATTTATTTACATTTCAAGACTTTACAGTGCAGAAGCGCTAATGCGCCGTAAAAAAATACACCGCCTTGCTTCGGGGGTTTAATCTTGATTGCAGCTTTCACTAACACCATTATCATTATAGACGGCGATACGGTTCCACCAATCGCGTTGATCTAACAGAAAGCTCGGTAAGGTGTGGGTGCTCAGATCATCTTGCGATGGATGTACTTCTGAGCTTGTGTCATCTCTCATACTTCAATAATATTTATCAAAAAAAAAATGCCAATGCCTGTCAATGTATTCGGGCAAGGCTGGGTCCAAAACAAAAGAAGATTTTTTCGAATAAGTATAATGTACGAGTGGCTGGGGGTCTATTCTCGAACCCGCAGCGAGCGCGTCGTCTACGGAATTAATTATCTGTGTCACCGCGTACCTTAATTACTGTGCACTACCGCCATTGTAATGCGTTTATGTTCTATTTTTAAAATAGTATAAGTTTAAAAACAAAAACTCAACTACGGAAAAATGACACTAAAATGTATGAAACAAGAATATGAAAATACATAAGAACATAAAAATCTGAAAGTACCTACATAAAGTTGAATGCATTTTCTTCTTTAATGGGCTATTTGACAACCTAGTCAAATTAGCTACTTTTTACGAAACGGCAAAACGAAAGATTTCTTTGGACTTTGCATGGAAATACTGTTCGGTAACGTCATCAATAAAAGCGGTCATACGTCGTATTCATTGCTATTTATTTCACAAATTAAATTCGAAAATAAGCCAAAAAGTAAAAAGAGATTGATTTTTGTTCATCTTTAGACTGGCTTCTATTTCTAGATTAGCATTTTATAATTTTATTTTTGACCCAGTGAAATACCCTATTCAGCTATCACTTTTTCATTCTGACCTTTTTATGTCATTCGTACATTATATAGATACACGTGTGTTTTTTATTATTTCGATGAGAGTGCTCATGAATCACACGAACTGATTTCACCTGCACCTTTCACCATCTTATAACACAACGCGGGGAGGGATTCCATCCATATGTGGTGGACATTCTTTCCCTTCGAACTATTCGCTTCCTCCTACATTATGCGAACTGCTAATGAATGGAATTCTCTTCCTGTGTATTGTATACATATAATTTATAATTTGGGGATTTTCAAGGCAAGAGTGCTCCACTTTAGACCACATCGCCTGTTTAACTCCAAGCTGGAATGTGGTCAAACATACTCGTCAAATCTTTTAATAAAAAGTACACAACATCTCACCTATTTCCCGTCGGAGTTGGCACAAACCAAAAAAATCACTGAGGTACTATAATCCTGTAATCCTATAATCCTTTCTTTCTTTCTTTCCTGACGCACCACTTAATTTGAAGAAATAAATAGGTACCTACTTAAGATTAACACAAGATTTTTCATATGTATTTATAACAAACGTTTAAATTATTCAATGCTTACGCATTTCCCAATAATAAGAAGGGACGAAAGAAGTGAATTTTTCGAAGGACTTGAATGAAGGAAAAATTAGAAAAGAAATCCGGTAAGTTATTAAGTGGAAATTCCGCATAAGAAAAAATCGCAGTCTTTTGTTGCGCATCACGTGTTCCAATTAGAAATGGGTATTTTATTTTTTCTATAAGGAATAAAAATCGGCTTGTTTAATTTAAACAAACAGCATATATAATTATTATTCAATATCATATATCTTTAATTATTCATTATTATCTTTAATTATTCAATATTATATTCAACAAATCCCTGAATAGTTTTACATTTTTTAGGTATTTTATTTTAAGTTATAATAATGTATATTGTATTCTTAGGTTCTTCGAGCCGGCGAGCACAGCTGAAAAAAAAAAACTTATAATTATTAGTTCATTAGACCTAAACGTCTTTAAATACAAAGTTATACGGGCCAACGACATAGTTGATAGACTTCTGCCTCTTCCCCGGCGGCGGGCCGACCCACTCCAGGTGAAACTTCTGAATTATTCTCGCTACAAAAGTTTCCATCTCCAGTTCAGCTATGCGATGACCTGCGAAAATGTTGCCATAGTTCACTTAGTACGGCCATAACTCATCAACGTTGTGCACGTGATAATCATTTATAATCCAAACATGAATATGAAAACAAATTCGACAATCGTTGGTTTAGGCCTGTGCTGGATTCGAACCTCCGACCTTAAATTGAAAACGCGTTCTACCAACTAGGCTACCACGGCTTCTATAAAAAGTCGCTGCATCAAAACTTACAAATACAAACAATGCTTCATTTCATCTATACAACGATTGCTGTAGGCTGCACGGCAAGCGCGCCGCGCGCTACGCGCTGCGCGAATTATAATGTATCCAGGGTTTCGACCAATAGACGCAGCAAATGCTATCTTTGTCATACGCGTATTGGTCAAAGCTCTCGATAAAATAAGCGCAGCGCGCGACGCGCTTACTGCGAGGGCTGGATGAACACAGGCTTGCCAAGAACATGACAATCATCTGTAAGTTTCACGATCACCATAAACCTAATAAGTAGTAAGAAGAATAAAACATAATCAAAATAAAAAAAAATGTTAAGCAAATTACTTGATTGTCTGAAAGTAAGATAATTAAACAATAAGCAAGTGAACTAACTAAGTATTTAGTTCAGAAGGTATACGTACTATATGAGCCCTCAAAAGAACCTAAGGCAGCTCGATAATGACTCCGACCATAGGCTGGTGAAATCGACGAAGAAGTTGACTTTAATAATAATTACCTATACAATTTCTGGTTCCAAATCCAAAGGGACTGTAGGCGAAAGGATGGGCGTTCCGATGACTTAAGGGCCCTTTCTCGATCCATCTCTCTGGGATATATTCATGAGGCCTCGGGAATTGGTTCTCCATTAGGCACATGTGATTGTGAAAAGCCACTACGTACACCTGTAGTTACAATCAGGTTAGCAGCATTAATTATACTGTAGACCAACTCGACATTAATTTGTCTTGGAACTATTCCATTCTTTCTTATATCTACGGAAAGGTCGTTAATATATAGCCTGACTAGGTACTAATCAATGGCCTCCATGGTCCAGTCGTTTCCGTTGCCGGATTTCACGGGTTCTAATCCCAGTGGGGACATATCATAAAAATCACTTTATAAGTAAGTAAGTAGTCGTTACATGAGCCATGTCAGCCTTTGGCGGCTCAATAATAACCCTGACACCAGAGTTGATGAGGTCGGTGATTCACTTTACAACCCACACGATAGAAGAAGACTTCGTAATCCCTTATTTGGTTAGGATATTGCAGGCTGGTCACCTGATTGTCTAAAAGTAAGATGATCCGTGCTACTAGCACGTTCAGCAGGTGCCGGCTACTCTTTATTTTTAAAAAGTATATCGTTTTTAATGAGCCATGGCAGGGGTCTTTGGCAGCTCAATAATAACACTGACACCAGGGTTTGGGACTGACATGGCATCGGTCATTGATCTCATATTCACAACACACACGAGAGGAAATTAAGCCTCTCATCAGTCGAGACACCAGACGCAATAGGCTTTGTTTCTTCTTCTTATCGTGTGGGTTGTGAGGTGGAATACCAGCCTCATCAACCCTGGTGTTACTATTGAGCCACCAAAGGCTCCTGACAAGGCTCATATAAGGTCGTAAGGCCCAGATGCCTTTTAAAATCCAAATCCCATTGTTTAACTATTGTGTCTGGAAATCCGGGCGTTACGAGGATAATGACTACATACTTACATCCGACCAGGAAGACCAACGACTTAACTTGTCTTCCGAAACACGGATAGATTTTGCTGAGGATTTTACATTCAGGGGGGTTAAAATGGTCACATCGGAACAATTCACCTAAGAAAGCAATTATTGCAATTTGACATTTGCGCATATAAAAGTAAGTGCGCAATGCAAACAAATGTCAAATAGCAATATTGCTTTCTTAGATGAATTGCTTCCATGTGGCCATTTTAACCCCCCTGATCTATATCTACGTTCCATCATTCGAAAGATTAACGAAAATAGCTAAATTCAACGTTCTACTCACATTTTTAGGTATCCTATAGCTCATCAAGTTGTACTCCCTAGTTGTCAATCTCAAATTGGCGAAAGCAATTGATCTTAGTCTTAAACTTTCCTTAATGCACGCTTTCAAATATACTTTCTGATCACCTGCAATTGATTCTTCTCTTAATTTGTGTTGTTTATCAGGGTTACTCGCCAGGTAATACAGAGTTGATATGACTGAATGCGCCACCTATAACAAAAGATGCTTTATTTAACTATTAATCAAAAAAAAATCAGTTGCCAACATATATATAAACGCAGGAGGACCCGGTAACGTAACGCTTTACACGCTGATTCCGGTTTGACAAGAGCTACGGGTTGAAGTCCAAGTCCGAGTCAAATATTTTTTCGATTTAAATTTTCTCTTTGTGTTTCGTAATGTTTCCTTAAGCACGGGTGAGTGCTATAAAACAAAAAATATTTTTTTTTACATAAACATATTTTTTCGAACGTCTCATCCGCCAAAAACTACTACAGCTTCTCACAACCTATATAGCCGAGGAATAGGGGCTGCAAGAAAAACCTCGGCACAATGGCTAAGACGTTCTTAAAAAATGAATACAATGTCAGTTACTTGGTTGCCTAACATTCAAGTTAGGCAGGGAGAAGAGGAAACATAAAGTCCCCTTGAACACCGGTAAATGTTTGTAAATACTTTTTCTAAATATTTTTTATTTAGATTAATTTTGCCTTATTTACGATCTCAAAAAGAACAATAATAAATGCACTGTGAAATACATCCACATTTCAAACTGTTTTTTTAAAACGAAAGTCAAATGATTGCTTTTAAAGCAAAGGAAAAAGTAATATTGCAATTCTGCTGGCGTCAGAATTCCTTAACTGTAAGTTTTAAAATATTACTGCCATCTCTTGAAATAAAAGTTTTTCTCGTACATTTCTTATTTAATGAAAACGCTGATAACTCGGTTTTTAGAGGTGGTTAAAGTTTGTTTTTTTGATAACCCTTGATCACCGCTCATAATTTATCACGGCTGTTTCGCGTGGCCATAGATAGACACCACGGAGTTATACATATATGTTACACACCATTTTCATTTCTTCCATACATGCTCGTCAGCTGTAAAGTACTCTAAATCCTGCCTGACCTTTCTTTAAACATCATGAATTTTATCACGTACATCTTCGAACTCTACCGAATGTACTTGGCCTCATAAATCTGTTTCGTACACATTATTATTGCTTCATTATTTACTTACGGTATCAATACCAGCTAGCAACATATCACTAGCAGTTACTGCAGCAATATTTTCATCAACTTCTAGAAGCTTTTCCACCATACCTCTTTCTTCATCCGGGTTTTGATTCGGAGACTTTAGTTTCTCTTTGGCCCGTTCGACGAAATATTTTGAATGTCTAGAACCATAAATGCCATATTTATATTTCGGTGAAAACGCTATTTCTCTAGTTAAAACTAGTTTTTACTATAAGCATTGGTGAAGTGAAGACTAAAATTTGAGTCAAGCACTCGGAGCAGCTGCTGTATCACTGCGGCACGCTTGCTTGCGGTTTCGTTCGCACTGCTTTTTCGCTATTGCTATCAGCATACTAAACACATTAAACTCTGAGGATGATAAAGAAATGCTTATTGCTTCGGCTAACCTAACCTAACAGATTTGGTAACGAAACTAACTTTTTTTTCAATATAGTTTTAACTAAGAAATTCTTGATTTAGAAAAACTAGTATTACCTAACACAAACGCGTTACACCCAAATACACAACGATTGTAAATAAATGTAGGAATCTTGTTCTTAATTAGGTACATGATGTAATTTTAATCAACAAAACCCCGATTTCTTTCAATTAATTCTTTTGTCTTTTGACTTTTATCTGGATTAAATGTCTATTGAAAGATACCTAAAATCACATCCTGTTGTAATTTTTCAAAGATGGTGCTTACGAAGTTTTCTTTGTAACTTGAGGATATTAAACTTAAAAATCTGAGTACATAACTACTTACTAATGTATTTTATACTAAAACAACCCTTACCTTTCATGTTCTGCATACACTTTCATAGCGTTTCTAAACGTAGGAGTCGAGATGTATCTCCAGACATTCGGTTTGAAGTCTAGCTCATTCGACAAAGCCAGGGTTTCGTGAACACAATGTATCATCCTTCTCATTAGTGAATTTTCTGGAAGATCAGGGTCGAAGCAATTAAGACGACCTCCAAAAGCCAGAGCTCCGACACATTCCAGAGCCCACATGTTCATATGTATGTCAAACTCTCCTTTGATTTTATTATCCTTGTTCCGTATTCGTTTCAGGCTGTAATTAAAAATTAGATATAAATAGATAGAAAATCCGTGATAGCACTGCGTGACTTAGATCGTGGTGGTCCCTTCTCGGGCTCTAAACCATTGAATTAGACTTTATGAGTTTGGATCATAGATATTTGATATCACATGGTTTCCAGGATTTGTGCCCGGTTAATGGCAATGGGCTCGCCCCCTATTACATGGGACTTAAACATAGCTGGCTAGGAGTGGGTGTAATATACTTCTCTGCCTACTCCTTCGAAGATACGGGCGTGATACTATGTTACGTTATAAATAGGCCGCCTATTGTGCTTATTTTTATTCGTATGTTTATGTCCTGTGTACGGTCACGAGCATTAATATGTATACACTTTGGTACCACGTCACATTAACTTTTTTGACAAATTGAACTGTAAGTCTCACTAAATGTCAATAAATATGTTAGTGCGACAGAGACCTAAAGTGGGTACATTATATTGCTCATGACTGCACATATGTCGTTGTGCCATAAAGTATTATTGATTGTTTGATTGATTGAAATAGGTATCTACTTATACAAAATTGACAGAGTTTAAAAATAGCTACAGTCCAGAAAAGTAAAACCCCAGGAACAGTTACAGTCAGAAAAAAAAATACCGAGTGAAACTCAAAGATGTTTAATACTTAAATGTATTTGATGCCAAAATATGCCTTTTCTAAAGTGCACATACATTATTACGTATAAATAAGTTATCTGCATTACTGTCATGGTATCTAGTAGTGTAAAACTTGTGTAGTAAGTTTCCTTAAGTTTCAACCGGCGAAACGTTGTAAATTTTAATGTAAGTACTATGAACTTGACTGTGTCAGTTTCTTAGTGTTGTAAAGTTATAACAAATAAAGATTTTTTGTAATAAAACAAACAATAATCCCAGGATCTTCACAACTTACTGTTCAACCATATCCAGAGCAATTTCATCTAATATCTTGGTATGTCGCTTGACTGTCTTCGGCGGTAACATGACAGGGTTAATGGTGGAACGTGCCTTCTTCCACTTTTCTCCTTGGCTGTAAAATGTGCAACTTTTAGTGTTAGTTCAGCACTAACCTCGGAAACGTCGTCGTAATTTTGACGGTAGTTCGTACTTGTAGAAAGAAAACTGTTTATTAAAGAGTTCGATGCAGTTGGTAGGGAAAAATGGACTTCAAATGTTCTTACTTTAGGGACCATTTTCCGTCTAACATGGTAGATGATTTGTAATCGATGAGCTGATAATCTATTAACACGAGGAGTGACTGCAACTTGACGCGTGATGATTTATGACTCCGCTCGAATTAATATGAATTAATCATTATTCTTTTCGTTTTATGTTCACATTTTTGTCAGATTTGATAAAATATAATGAAATGATACACCAATCTGCTTTGGACCTATTTATAAATAGGAAAAACAGTGGTTTTTCGATAACGTTGATGTGGATAACGTGTACGAGAATTCCCTTAAACCTACTAGTAAACTTACTCAGTTATCAATCCTGTTGGTTTATCAGGCTCTCCTTTCTTCCTGCCATACACTTCCCTATAGTACTTCAGTGAATAAAACCCTGTTCGGGTTGGTGTCAAGTTTTCTCCTCGATAAACCTGCAAAGTTGATTTTGTTCTAAATATTTATAATGAAACATTGTCTCTAGATTGGATTAGACCTACTCAGCAGTCAAATGAATACACATTTGGTGAAAACATGATTTTATATCCCGAGGAATATTCAATTGTATTCCAATACAAGAAGAGCAAAGAGCTTACTTGGAACAAATTAAAGAAAAGACGAACGTCATGTCTTATAAGAAAGTCAAAGAATCGGCCTTTGATAGACAAGACTGGAGGATGCTACACCGACAAGAGGCTCTTAAATTAATAATGATGATTCCAATTCAATCAAAGCGCAAATGTGCTTTTAAAACAATGAACTGGGGGAGCATAATCAATGGGACCAAAATATGCACAAAACGAGAATATTATAAAAGGAGTGCAGCTTTACCTTTAATACTTTCAAGGACAGAACGTCTGCGGACGTTCCGATTCCATGCTACCTATTATGAACCATCATTGACCCTTGGTTTCTGTCCGTGAAAGGGTTAAAGCGAATCGAAGCATGCAGTATCATTAGAATATACTCAGGGCTCAATTCTAGGTCCATTTCTATTCCTAGTTTACATAAACGACCTACCTAGTCTTGTAAAACATGAGGTGGTGCTGTTTGCAGATGATACCTCCTTACTTTTTAAAGTAAAGAGACGACAAGATTCCTTTGACGATGTAAACAACGCCATTTCAGAGGTAGTGGATTGGTTTACTGTAAACAACCTGCTACTTAATGAAAATAAAACAAAATATGTTTATTTTACGTTATCGAATGTTAGTAGGCCGCTCGATTCTATTATTGTAAAAAATAAGGAATTGGACCTCACGGATACTGCTGTATTTTTGGGAATTACTTTGGACGCTAAGCTGCAATGGAGTCCCCATATTGATAAGTTGTCCAAAAGGCTCAGCTCAGCAGCATTCGCGGTCAAAAAAATTCGTTTAATAACCGATGTAGAAACCGCGCGATTAGTTTATTTTGCCTACTTCCACAGTCTAATGTCGTACGGCATCTTGCTGTGGGGTCATGCTGCAGATGTGAACAGCATTTTTGTTCTGCAAAAGCGAGCCATTCGGGCGATTTACAAGTTGGGACCCAAGATGTCACTTAGAAATAAAGGAGAATGGGCGAATCTGGTCCAAGAACCTCCACTGATGAGACTTATATGTAATGAAAGTTTATGCTTTCTCTATGAATCTGGCAAAGTTCTATCAGATTCTGTCCCGGGGTTCTTTTTTTACGGCCATGTTTGTCCTGGCTAAAAATGTGATAAAATACAGTGGGAGCTAAAATCGGCTCAAGATTTGTTGCTGGATAACTAAGTCTACATAAATAATTATGTATCATATTGTATATCATTTTAAAGAGGATCTTTTCCAAAATCCGAAACATAAAAAAAAACAAAAAAAGTCTTTATGTAAGCGAATTATAGTCAATTTGCATCTGCAGCGCCATTGTTTCTCGGTAGCTAAGTTCAAGTTTCATGCCTTTTACCCCTTCCAAAAGTATCTTACCGATTTTTTTTATATTGCTTCCGGAATTTGATCTGAGTGATAATAACAAGAAAAATAAATAGACACCTCTCCGATAGAGACCGCCTAAGCTATTGCCTATTGCAAGAAATCGTCATCATTAGCAAGTCATTACGGTATTGCATATTATAAGCTTATCAGCAACTTGGAACTTGGTCCAAGAACCTCCACTGGTGAGACTTGCATGTAATGATAGCTTATACTTGTCCTATGATTCTGGCAAAGTTCTATCAAACTCTGTCCTAGGGTTTTTTTACGGCCATGTTTGTCCTGAGTGTACAGTAGTGGACTGCAAAATCACCTCAGGATTAGTTGTCGAAAAACTATTTAACTAAGTCTATATACATAATTATATATCATAATGTATATCAATTTTAAAGGGGAAGGTTATCAGAATCAAAAACACAAATAAAAAAAAATGCATTAAGTATGTAAACGACTTTTAGCCAACTCACGTCCGTAGCACCATTTTTCTCAGCAGCTACGTACGAGTTTCGCGCCTTCCAACCTTTCCAAAGAAGCCCAATCATTTTTTCCTTCTTCTGATATTGCATTCTTAACCTGACAAGTGACAACAAAGAAAAAAAAATAAGAAGAAATAAAATAGATACCATTCCGATAGAGGCCGCGTAAGCTATGGACCTATTGCAAGATAACGTACTCAAAGGCTAGTCATTATAATCCAACAGACGTAACATGATTAGAATGCAGGAGGACGCAAATGTAGTATGTTTTCTTTCACCACAATCTTGTTTTATTAATCCAGGCTTATATCTTGTCTTATAAACAATGCCGAATGGTACAACAAACGTATCGTAAACGTAAGGTTGCCTGGTAGTAATTGCTACCTTGGCAATAAAGCCGCCTTTTGCACCAGTTATTGCCTGAACTTGTTTAATAAATGTGTTTCTTTTGTATACAATAGAGTCATTGTATTGCATCTTGATTAGAATGACTTATTTCTTGTTTCTCTCGTACTAAGCTGTATACTGTTAGTGTTAAAGAGACACATATTTCGTCTCTTCGCATAAGGCGATGTACTACATTTCCGTCCCGCCGCATTCTAATCATGTTACGTCTGTTGGATTATAATGACTAGCCTTTGAGTACGTTATCTTGCAATAGGTCCATAGCTTACGCGGCCTCTATCGGAATGGTATCTATTTTATTTCTTCTTATTTTTTTTTCTTTGTTGTCACTTGTCAGGTTAAGAATGCAATATCAGAAGAAGGAAAAAATGATTGGGCTCCTTTGGAAAGGTTGGAAGGCGCGAAACTCGTACGTAGCTGCTGAGAAAAATGGTGCTACGGACGTGAGTTGGCTAAAAGTCGTTTACATAATGCATTTTTTTTATTTGTGTTTCTGATTCTGATAACCTTCCCCTTTAAAATTGATATACATTATGATATATAATTATGTATATAGACTTAGTTAAATAGTTTTTCGACAACAAATCCTAAGGTGATTTTGCAGTCCACTACTGTACACTCAGGACAAACATGGCCGTAAAAAAACCCTAGGACAGAGTTTGATAGAACTTTGCCAGAATCATAGGACAAGTATAAGCTATCATTACATGCAAGTCTCACTAGTGGAGGTTCTTGGACCAAGTTCCAAGTTGCTGATAAGCTTATATGCAATACCGTAATGACTTGCTAATGATGACGATTTCTTGCAATAGGCAATAGCTTAGCCGGTCTCTATCGGAGAGGTGTTTATTTATTTTTCTTGTTATTATCACTCAGATCAAATTCCGGAAGCAATATAAAAAAAAATCGGTAAGATACTTTTGGAAGGGGTAAAAGGCATGAAACTTGAACTTAGCTACCGAGAAACAATGGCGCTGCAGATATAAATTGACTATAATTCGCTTACAAAAAGATTTTTTTTTTGTTTTTTTTTTATGTTTCGGATTTTGGAAAAGATCCTCTTTAAAATGATATACAATATGATACATAATTATTTATGTAGACTTAGTTATCCAGCAACAAATCTTGAGTCGATTTTAGCTCCCACTGTATTTTATCACATTTTTAGCCAGGACAAACATGGCCGTAAAAAAAGAACCCCGGGACAGAATCTGATAGAACTTTGCCAGAATCATAGGGAAAGCATAAGCTTTCATTACATATAAGTCTCATCAGTGGAGGTTCTTGGACCAAGTTTCATACAAAAGTGCCCATTGTCATTTAAAGAAATTAATATTTTAACTTTGGCATCACAATATATCTTTGAAAACTTAATATATGTAAAAAAACATTATAGGATTATTTGCAAAAAATAGCGATCGGCACATTGTTAATACCCGGAATAAAAATAAACTTGCTTTACAAGTCAGTCGATTACATAAGATTACTAAATCTTTTAAGGGGCAATGTATACGTTTTTACAATAAGATTCCCATTGACATTCAGAATTTGCCTTTCAACTGCTTTAAGACAGTAGTTAAACAAAAACTTTACAAAAAAGGTTATTATAAAGTTAGTGATTATTTAGAAGATATGAATGCATGGGATTAACTGTCTGAGAACTGATATTAGGCAGCTAAATGACTCAATTGTATATCAATATTTTATGTTTATTTTTTTAAAGAACGTTTAGGGTCCTGTGCCGAGGTTTTTCTTGCAGCTTCTTTTCCCCGGCTATACAGGTTGTGAGAAGCTGCAGTAGGTTTAGGCGGATGAGACGTTCGTTATGTAAAAATTGACGATTCAAAGTGTAACTATGTTACCTACTGAATAAAGATATTTTTGAATTTGAATTTGAATTTGAGTTCTATTAGTACTCCAATTGAGATATCGAAAAGTAGTCATGAGCCTATGTGATGTTATATAAAAACATAAACAGCCTATATACATCCCACAAAAAAAAAATGTTTTTAATTATAATCATGCATTATGAGTCATGTCAGGGGCCTTTGGCGGCTCAATAATAACTCTGACACCAGGGTTGATGAGTTTAGTATTCTACCTCATAACCCTCACGATATGAAGAAGAATTATAATAACCTGTGCAGCACTTTCAGGATCAAAAATCAGTGCATATGGTGGTCTGCCAAACATGGCGTCTAGTCGAACGATTGGTCCGTATTTCTTATAGGCAACTTCCGGGTATGTTTCTAATACATGTAGTGACCCTGTAAAACATTAAAAATGTTCACTTTTGTTGTCTTCGGTAATAAACTGGGTGTTACTGACATCGTAACGAATACAAAGGCGGATGATTCACACCTTGATCCTGAGTTAATATCAAGTAGAATTTTCCGTCGCAAAATTAATGACTTTTTGGGTTTTCTCAAAAATATTTTTAATCCTATACTTTTGCGATGGAAAATACCAGTTGATATTAACTCACAATACTGAGCTAAATGTCACTTACACCCAGTAAAAGTACATACATGCAAGTAGATATACAAGTACATATGGGTGATATTCACAGTGTAACAAATAGTGATGGGGGTGATTCAGACCATGATTCTGAGTTGATATCAAGTGGATTTTCCTGTCGAAAAATTCATGAAGATTTTAGTGTCTTTTTAATTATTTTCAGTTCCATACTTTTGCGGCGGAATATTCTACTTACAACTCAGAATTATGGTCTGAATCATCCCTCAAAGTTTTCGTTACGATGTCACTAACACCCTGTATAGCGCTATTTTATTACGTGACTTATTGTCGATTCGCTGCAAGTGGCATTAACTACTTGGCTGGACAAATTAATGAGGAACTCTGAAGGCTCTCACCCGGTACTAAATTGAAGACGTCAGGCCTGAGTGTGCCCGATTGGGCGCAAACCTCGGTTCATGTCGTCATGCGAGGATTATATTTCAAAGAATCGACTCTAGTCTTCTTCTTCTATCTTGGGTTGTGTGTTTCGGAAGGCACATTTAGCTGTTGGTCCCGGTTACTACTTACTGATGTAAGTAAGGAGTCGTTACATGAGTCATGTCAGGGGCCTTTGGCGGCTCAGTAGTAGCCCTGACACCAGGGTTTATGAGGTTGGTAAACCACCTCTCAACCCACACGAGAGAAGAAGGATGTTTTTTTTTAACGTGGACATTTAAACCCTCTGGTCATCAATTGCCAAAGGTTCCTGAATTGTGTTGATTAGGAATAAAATTCAGGTTATGGACCATCGTCAAGTTTCTAAACTTTATCTTTAACTTTTTTTATCTATAAAATTCTACATGACTTGAATATAATAATATGCTACTTATGTAAATAGTAGCTTTTTGCTTTTCTGGGTATTTTTTGTCTTTATTTAAAAAATAATTCCTCTGGCATTTTTATCTCTTTCCAAAAGTCTTACCGCGTTCAGAACTTTTTACATTTACGCTCAAAATTATACAAAAGGGGAATATAAAACTACTTTAGCGCTATTTAAATACGATTTAATGTTGTTTGGAGGTTTTCATTATGTTTGGTAACTTTTTAATAACCAGATTTATGTATACGATGTCAATATAAAATAAATAAATAAATAAATACATATTATTTTAATGGTAGCCTTTGTGATAATTTCAATGGTCATAAACACAGGAGCGCCTACCACGTTGGTCCAACAGAAAGCTTGGTGAAAGAGTACTTAGTTCTTTATACTTACAATGGATGTACCTCTAAATACTTGGATATTCTCTTGTTTGAGCTTAAACATATATAACTAGCGTAAACATATATAACTGTGATTTCACAAATCGACGAAAAAAAATCTCATGAGCAAATAATAAACTTACCACCAGGTAGAAAATGGTAGAATTGCCCTATGATAGGCAGGGACGGAGGTCCCGGAATTTCATGCCAAGGTTTTATACCTTTATCTGTCGGGACCTCTTTACTCACAGAATCTACGGCAGTCCTGTAATGTCAAAGCAACAGCAACAGATATTTTGAGAAAAATAATAAATAAAAAAAAATTAAGACCATTCAAGGGTTATGAGTATAAATGTGGATGGGTAGGAGACGACCCAAGAAAGTGTGGATGAATTATAAAAAAAAGAAAAAAAGGAAAGGTGTATGTGAAAGGTGTGCGTACCGATATGACGACTGCGAGAAATGAATGGAAGAACATACCTTATTACCACCACCTAGAATGGGATAATGGTAGGAGGATAATGCATTACAAGACCATTCTTGACACTCATTTTTACGCTACCCAGGGTGCCCCCTAAATATTTTTTTAGTATGACACTAACTCTATAACCATTATTTTGGTTATCGGATTCTCGGCACTTTTGGGTGTGGGGCCAATGTTGTATGAAGGTGACTGGTTTATTTGAACCTTTTAAACTAATATTTTGTAACCGTGGTAGCCCAATTGGTAGAAAGCTTGACTCTGACTTTGAGGTGGCAGGTTGGAATCCCAGCATATATGCCTCAACCAATGATTTAGAATTCATGTTTGGAGGTGCTCATCGGTAAAGGAAAACATCGTGAGGAAACCCACATTCCCCAGAAATTCATTTCGTAGGTTTGTGACCTAACCTATATTGGGCTAGATTTCCCTTCGCGAGTTGGAAGGTTTGTCAGGCAGTCGCTTCTGTAAAAAAAACCGGACCTGTCAAATCTTCAGGTTAGGTAAGCGGACCCTGTGAAAAACTGGATAAGGCTAGGGAGATGATGATGATGATGATGTTGTCTCGTAATGTTCTTATAGAGTAATACTATTGTGCTTAGATATAATAATTATACACTCACCTTGCGAATTTCTTATTAAAATTATTGAATATTTTAAAAATTTGCATTACTTTATTCATCACGTAAACAAAAATAATAATAATATTTTGTAAACAAGTAGGTTGATAGTGTCCGTGTCCTACTTTGTTTTGACAAATGCTCTTATATCTTATTAATAATGTTTATTTATGTTTAATTTAATAATAACTCTATCACTATTTGAGTAGATAAACAACTGTTTTGTACACTGACTCACACTATACTGATTGTAGAATAAAGTATTACTAATATAAGTGAAGGTTAATACTAATAATAACAATAAGTGCAATAGATATGAAATATCTCAACACGCAAATACATCGCTCTTTTGTCTTTGTAAGATACCTATATTTTTTATAATTTTATAGCTTTTGAGCTCTCTTTGAGGGCCTGGATTCGATTCATCTATAAAAATATTGTAGTGACATAAAAAAAAAAAACAAAAAATAAGTTCTCTCCGGCGGGGAATCGAACCCCGGTCTCCCGCGTGACAGGCGGGGATACTGACCACTATACTACCGAAGATGTGATATGGACTGTGAATTTTTTAGTGTGTTTGACTTGTCTCTTACATTTTGACAAAGAAATAGAGCATGACAGTTGTGTAAACTCTTTATCGTATGAAAATATTAATATTGTTTTTGGGCCAGTAAAATTTTCATTTAGGTATATATTTCTATCTATCTTTGCTTGATAAGAAGGAAAATATTATAATCATTATGTCGTTCCAAAAAACACGTTACTTGACAGTGAAACTAAAAACAAGATATATCAAGCTAATTTTTTTTTTAAATGTGGCCTTTTTAACTCCCTCTTGTTATCAATCACCAAAGGCTCCTGAATTGTATTGATTACGAATAAAATTATTGCAATTTTAAAAAGTCAGGTAAAGCATTCAACGGTAAAATCAACTTTTATATAGACTGTCGTCGATACAGGAAGATATGCTACCAAATTTCTGGACTAGTAAGAAAGAATGACAATATAACATCGTGACGTCATCTTGTATTAGTCGTATTATAAGCTACATACAAATTCAAAATTTGCAAATAGCGCATTTGTGTACAACTTGCTTTGGAAGATAATATGGAAGAGCGGAGTCCCTTGACAAGGGCACTACGCCTAAAAGGAGACTCCAATCACCTTTATTACTGTAAATAGTTTTTAACTAAGAAAGAATTTTGAATTTTTGAATATGAAGATACAAAATTATACGGTTTTTCTAATACGGGACATGATATTTTCTGCAGTTTGTCTCAGAGACAATCTGTAGCAAATACTAGCCTTCTTATATACGAAGACTATAGATAATAAGCACCAGGTTTAAATTATAGTGCGCACCACGAAAGACGTCCAGCGGCCGCGGCGCTAGTGTTGCAGATTCTGCATAGAATTATTATGACTTTTCAATTAGTTCCGTTAAAATCCGTGGAATTCTTTCGTTGCGAGAATTATACATTTTAAATTTGTGATAGTTTTTGTAATAATAGGGCGGGTGTTTATTTCCTTATAATGAAGTTATTTATAACCGATGACTATTTTCACTGCTTTAACAGTACATACATGCATGTAGTCAAACCCGCATCCCTATTGGGGTGAACAGAGCCATAATTCTTCAACACGTAGCTACTCTTGATATATTGCTCCAATACGCAACAGCCTCCGTGGTCTATTGGTTAGGTCAGATCTGGAGGTCCGGGTTCGATTTTATTTTATTTTAATTTCAAATTTATGTGTAAATAAAGACTGCTTTTTAAGTAAATTATTAATTTGCAGATGCTATGTACAGTCATGAGCAATATAATGTACCCACTTTGGGACTCTGTCGCACTAACACATTTGACATTTAGTGAGACTTACAGTTCAATTTGTCAAAAAAGTTAATGTGACATGGTACCAAAGTGTATACATATTAATGCTCGTGACCGTACACTGTAATTGTCATAAATTTAGAAGTCTTAATTTTAGTGATTGACTTAGTTGTTCATGTTTTGTACATATGATGTAGTAGTAAGTACTTAATAAATAAATAGATTCCCTTTGGAGACATTGTCGAAATCATTTTGTGAGACTGTCCTTTGTTTGGTAAGGACTTTGTAGGCTTGAATCACTTGATTATCCGAAAAATTAAGATGATTCCGTGCTTCAGAGGACAAGTTAAGCCGTAAGCCGTAAAAGACACATCCACTGACCCGCAGTGGAGCAGAGTAGTGGAGTATGCTTCGTAGCTCCTCCGGTAGATTGAGGGGAAGCCTGTGCCCAGAAATGGGAAGTATATAGGCTGTTAAAGTTATGTTATATACCATTGGGTTGCAATTTCAACATGGATATGATACATAATTATTGTGGATAGATACTCGTACAACGCTTATGACCTATGACAAGGCCTCGTACCTTCTTATCGCATATAACCAATAACATTAATCACAATATTTATTAAATTTCGATTCCCGGTAAGTAATGCATAGGGCTTGCAGAAAAGATTAGTTTACAAACTGCACTTGTGATGTTTAGAATATAATAATATGATAAGTATCATTCGTTTCGGGCACCAAGTAAAAAGTGCCGGGCCGAAGAAAGCTACAAGCCGCTCGAACTTTCAAAATTTTAAATTAGGTAGGGCACTAAACTTCGAAGGAATTTGTAATAAATAATTTCTTATTATTCTATTATTATTTTATTCTATTATAAGTAATAGTATCTACGGCAACCCTGCCTTTTACACACTCTAGTTCCTGACCATTTTAGCAAATTATTGTTGTTTTCTTCTTTATATAGTAAACTGTTGCACTGCATATGTGTTTATACGTGTTTTATTTATAACGTCATGACTATTAAGGTAAATTAGAAACTTAATATTATTGTTTGCGCTCACTTGTCGAAACATACTTACGTACCTATTATAAAAGTATGTATTTTTATCGGATTAGGTATACATATAATTTATGCAATTTATTATTGTGCAATAAATATAAATGTTTTTTTTTTTTATTTTGTTGATTTCTATTTCAGATGAGTGTTACGTCTCTGTGCCTAGTGATGATTGGAATAACTTGTAAGTATTTAATAGTGATGATTCCTGTACAGTCATGAGCAATATCATGTACACACTTTAGAACCCTTTCGCACTATCATATTTGACATTTATTGAAACTTACGGTTTAATTTGTCAAAAAAGTTAATGTGACATGGTCTTAAAGTGTATACATATTAGTACTCGTGACCGTACACACCATCTAATTTTAAGTCATACCTGTCATTATCTTATGCGCTGAAAAGGAAAGGGACGGGTGATTGACAACTGTTGATTTTTAAAATGAATGAATAACCCGGAATTATATGTCCACCAGCGGGACGTACCTATTATATTGTCACTTTTTTACAGGCTTTTTTCATCATCAAGTGACTGCTATATTAGCCGAGGAGGATTGCAAACAACGTAAGTTTTTCAATACCAATTATTCTGCCCTTGCGGCGAGAATAACGCAATAGACAACATTGACGACCCGATTACTGTAGCAATTGAGGCGACCAATCAGCTTGCGACAAAAGACTCTTCAGGAGCCCGGTACCGTCCGAGACCCCACCGTCGTTATTTGAAATTTTTATACCAGGTGAGACCCCATTGACTAATGCATGTATTTTTTTATTTTCAGAGACCAACAAAATAAACTTAAACTTAGTCCAAGCAGTAAAAGACAACAGAAGAGATCTTTTCAGAAGAAACTGCGAGGCCTTCCGATATCTTATAGAACAATGTGTTAAGAGTTACTTCAGCTCTACTTCCATTAAGCTAGATTATGAAGAAAGTTGTCTAAACGAAGAGGTAAACTGTTTTTTTTTTTGGTTAAATCGTTTTTAGGTGCCTTATTATAAATTTTTCGCATATGGCATTAACTACTATCCGAGTCGAGTCGCAGGTAATAAGTAAAATAAACAATAATAATCACCAACCAAAGTGGAGTATGCTCCATACTCCCCATGGTTGAGTTGCCTGTGCCCAGCAGTGGGACGTGTGAAGGTTATAATAATAATAATAGTTTTTTTTATCTCTTTACAGTCCCAAAAATGGTTGAAGTCAAGAGGGACATCGGTACGAGGAGGGTTACTAACAGGGACCCTTACTATTCTAGCTGTTATGTCAAGGCTTTATATAAAATAAAAGTCATTCAGTCAGTCATTTCATATTAATTTTAATAAAAAAATAATAAATAAAAATAAATTAATTAATTTAAAAATAATTTTATTTTTAATTCTCTCATATAAAATATCTCATTTCTTTATTCATTCTTATATTGGTATTGTAGTCTTTTGTTTAGTGACAATTATTATTATTAGGCGTTTAGTTTTTTAAGTAGATGTCTAAAATAATTTGTTAAAGTAACTTTTAAAAAAGTTTAAGAAGAGAAGAAGAATTGCTTGAATAGTTGTAAGAGTATCCAACATGCATTAAGACTTGAAATATAAGTTATAAAAAAAATATAAATAGTGTCATTCCAAGAAAGACAAATATAGGTTTGTACCTACTCTCTCAAACAAAGATAAACTTCTAGAATCTGATAGAAACATTCACTACTCACTAGGTATATTTATGTAAATCCACAAAGCTCCTCTCTACAAGACAAATCGATTATTCACAAGTGGTTCAAATTTATTCACATAATCTTAATATATTGGCTCTGAACAGCTCTGAACCATGAATAAATATATTTTATTTGAACAAGGAATGTCTTCATGTTTTCTTTTTAAGAACGTCAAGGGCCCTATGGCGAGGTTTTTCTTACATCTTCTTTTCCCTGGCTATACAGGTTGTGACAGCTGCAGTATATTAGGCGGAAGAAACGATTATAAAATGACGATTCAAAGTGTAACTATGTTGCCCACAGAATAAAGAATTTTTGGAAATTGAATTCAAATTTTATCTTTCATACAAAACACATATAGATGCTTAGCCCATTAAGGTAGAACGACCATTTTACAGAAGACTACTTACTTATAGCTGAGCTAGGTAGTGGTAATAATTATTATGATAATTTTCTGATATTATTCTTCTGGTCGTTGATCTGGCGTTGGTAACCGAAGATAAAATAAATGTAAAGCAGCATATCAATCAAACATATTTGCTATGTAACTATCGCTAGGAGCTTCACCTATACTTTTAAGAAATTTTCATAATCATTTTCATTAAATAAAAACTTAAACTGAAACTTATTTTAACAATCAACATTTCAAAAGAAATATTTCAAGATAGCTACTTTTTACTCGATTATAAATTATTTCAGTGACCCTGTGATTCACTAATTCTCATTTACATTATGAAAACACATTAAAAAATTGAAGCATACTAATAGAATATCAATTCTAATAGATCATTATTTATTACCAACTACTAGAGAAAGTCCAGAAAGTGCCTTAGAACGCTCAATATTAGGCATTTCTCTCGTAGACCGCGTACCCAATATTGATATTCATCGAAATACGAAAGTCTATGATCTTCTATCGCGTGGGTTGTGAGGTCGATCACCAACATCATCACCCCTGTTGTCGACGACTACTTATACTTAGTAAGTAGTAGCCGGGACCAATTACTTAACATGCCTTCAGAAACACAGATCATCTTACTTTCGGACAATCAGGTGATCAGCCTGTAATGTCCTAAACAAACTAGGGTCACAAGGTTGTAACCCAACCGGGATTCGAATCCGGGTCCTTCAGCTCGTGAGCCCAAGGCTCAACCACAGAATAGAATAGAATAGGATAACTTTATTCCCAAAAAAGTGAAGGTTACAAAAGCATTTACATAAATTAAGTTTAACAATTTGTGACTAGTAGCTAACACTGCCCAGGGAAATGGGACCACACACCACATGACCACATTCGTTAAAAATGTCTATGATGTGGATGGGCGAATCACGAGCCACAAGTGGAAATGGGCCGGATACGTGGCAAGATGCGAGGATGGTCGGTTTAAAAACACCGTGACAGAATGGTGGTCACGGCAAATGAAAATGTCAGTGGGCAAACTAGCGACCCAGTGGTCAAATGACATCGTTGCAACGGCAGGTAAGTTGTAGATGAGGTAAGCACAGGAACGAATAGAATGGTGCTGAATGGAGGAGGCCTATACCCAGCAATGGGATAACGTGGGCTGATTGATGATTGGAGTAAGTCCAAATTTCAATCTTAACAAATACGAACTACATACTAAAAAAGCATATTCAATCCGTTGAAATACTTTATACTGTATTTCACTCACAGAGGGGAACTCATAAAAATGTAAATCTCTCGAAAGACTCGAGAGAAATGAATGAGCATCTGAAGGAAGCCTACTAAAGTCGTTGAGCCAAGAAATCAGCGGAAAATATTGAATATAATTGCGATAAACCCCTCACACACAACGTGGATATAATAGAATATTTTATCAATAGATTTTTGATTTATTGCTTTTATCTATAAGACTATTGTTGCTTATGCAGATTTTATTTGCTGGGACTGAAGAAAACCCGCGGTGCAAGTGAAGATCCGGTTTATTTGGCAAACCACATTAAAAATACAAAGTTAAAAAGTAAAATACAAGTAAAAAATCTTAGGTAAAAATTCGTAAATAATCGATGTAAAATCAGTGAGAAGTAGAGAAGAAGTGATTCGTGACGTGTCCAATCAGATTCTTATTGGAAATCTTCGGTCCGGAACTAGCGGGCTGTGCGCGCATTACGTCGGCCAATCAGGAGCGCCGCGCCATGTATCCGCTCCTCGCGTCGCTCCCCGCGCCATGCCCCGCGTCGCTCCCCGCACCGCTCCCCGCGTCGCTCTTCCGTTTCGCGACGCAATTAGCGGGTCGTGCGTGAATTAAATTAGCCCGCGACCTCCTCTTCTCGGCTGTCCGTAACATCCTCCCCTCGGCGTAGATCTTCGCAGCCTTCTTTCACCGGGAGGACGGCGAGACGTCGTAGAGGTCGGCGGAATATCCCTCCTCTTGTTCGTACGTCAGCGACTCTGGTCAATCCGTCGGGTCCTTGATGCAGTCGGATTACTTCACCTCGTGGCCAGATGTTCCTCGGCAGTACTGGATCAGTGATAATCACGACGTCACCAACTTTCAGGTCCGCTCCGCGCCCGCTCCGTGTGCCTCCACGTGGTATGAGTGTAGGTAGGTACTCCGTTAGCCATCGACGCCAAAACACGTCAGCCAGCGCCTGCGTGGCTCTCCAGGTCCTCCTGTCTACCTCCCTGCACGGCCCGGTAGTGGGTAGGCCGCCGGAGGTCCCCAGTAGGAAGTGATTCGGTGTCAGCGCCTCCATGTCTCCTGGTTCAACTGGCACGTGAGTGAGAGGGCGTGCGTTGACCGTGTACTCTGCCTCCGTGAGTAATGTGGCGAGTACTTCGTCCCTGGGGTAGCGCTCGTGTAGTGTGGCGACTAACGCTGTCTTAACCGAGCGTATTAGCCGCTCCCATGCTCCACCTTGATTCGGTGCCCCGGGTGCGATGTATTTCCAGTTCGTTCGTTGTAGTAGAGCGAAGTCCTTGAGTTGTGGGCCCCACTCTCGCTGCGCTGCTCGCAGCTCTTCGTCCGCGCCATGAAAGTTCGTCCCATTATCGCTGTAGATTGTTACTGGCCACCCCCGCCGCGCCGCCATCCGCCGTAGGCACATAATAGCAGAATCCGTAGATAGCGACGGTGAGATCTCTATATGGACCGCTCGCGTAGTAAGACACGTAAACAGGGCGCCCCAGCGCTTTTCCTTATGTCGGCCGACCGTCACGTACATAGGGCCGAAAAAGTCGAGGCCCGTGTAGCTAAATGGCCTCGCGTGCGCTGCGAGTCTTTCGTAGGGCAGGTCTCCGTGAACTTGCGGTCTCGGTCTGGCTTTCTTCACTTTGCAGAGTTGACATGAATGCTCCACGGCTCGTACTGTAGGTCGTATACGTGTGATATAGAACTTCTGTTTCAGGTCGTTGACAACTTGCTCTCGGTTAGCGTGGTTTGCCGTCTTGTGTGCGTGCGCGACGAGTAGCCGGGTGAAAGCGTGGCGGCCGTCCATTATTAGCGGGCTTTTTGACTGCTCGCTTATTCTCGCCACGCCCACGCGACCGTGTAGTGTAAGTAAGCCTCTGTCGTCTATCCGTGGGTCGAGCTTACGCAGCGCGCTGTTCGGACGTAACTTCAAGTCCTTTTTCAGTCGTTCTATTTCGTCGGAGTACGAGTCCTCTTGCATTTTCTTATACCATAGCTCTTCTGCCTTTGTGATATGGGCGAGTTTCAGTGTTCGCGTTCGTTTCTTCATTTTATCGACGGCTAGTAAGACGTAGGCTGTCGCACGGACGAGTCTCTCGTAAGAGGAGAACCGACTTATGTTAGGCAGGTAGGCCGGCCCCTCGCTGTTGTCCGTGGCGCAGACTATCTCGTCTTGTCCGTTGTCATTTTCCTCTTCGGTGCGTTCCGATGGCCACCTTTCTTCTTCTTCCCGGAGGAACGCCGGGCCAATGAACCATCTTTCGTCGGCTCGCACCTCGTAGTTAGGTCGTGTGGCGTCGTCGGCTACATTTAACTCGCTCGGTATCCATCTCCATTGTTCGACGTGCGTGAGGTTAGCGATCTCGCCTACGCGGTGAGCTACGTACGGCGTGTACTTGATGATGTCGTTGCGAATCCAGTGGAGAGCGGTCTTCGAGTCTGACCAGAGCACGATCCTGTCAGCCTTCTGTCTATGTTCTTCTTGTATACTGTGGGCGAGTCGTGCGCCTATGAGGCTGGCTTGCAGTTCCAGTCGCGGTATGCTCTGTGCCTTCACCGGTGCTACCTTAGCCTTTGCGCCGGCGAGCGTGATGATGACCTCTCCGTTTTCGTATTTGATTCGCCAGTACGCTACCGTGGCGTACGCTCTGTCGCTCGCGTCGTTAAATACGTGTAGCTGACGTTCCAGTACTCCCCTCGTTGGCGCATAGCAACGGGGCAGTTTAACTTCTCGCACGCTGTCGACCGCTCGTATCCATTTAGTGAAGTCCTCGGCGGCTTCTTCCGGCACTTGGTCATCCCACCCTATCCTCTGTTGTCTCCATAAGTCTTGCAGTAGGATTTTAGCCGTTATGGTGAGATGGCTTAGCAGTCCAAGTGGGTCGAAGATCGACATGACAGCGCTGAGGGCTTCGCGCTTAGTCGGCGGGCGTGCTGACGTCTTGACCTCCTCCGGTACCCTAGGCAGCGCGGTGTTGAACATTAGTTCATCTTTAGTGGCCTCCCATATTAGACCTAGAGTCTTGCCTTGATGACCAGCGGTTCCCATTTCCTTAGGTAGCTGCGCGCGGCGGTCCGGGGGTATGTCTCGTATCACGTCTTCATTACTCGAGTTCCAGCCGGCTAGTATGAACCCGGCTTGCTCGTGTACGTAGGTTACTTCGTGTACTGCTCGTGTTGCTTCCTCCTTGGTCGCGTAGCTCTCCACGAAGTCGTCCATGTAGTGGCTCTCTGTTATCGCTCGGAGGGCCACGGGGTGTGTCTCAGCGTGCGCGCGTGCGTTGTGGTTGCGCACACTGTGCGCTAGGAATGGTGAGCTTCGAGCGCCGAATATCATCGATGACATGACGTATTCCGTGGGTGGCTTCTTTCGTTCGTTACCTCTCCACAGGAACATTTGAGCCGGTCGATCTTCAGGGCGAATCTTTACTTGTAAAAACATCTCACGTATGTCGGCGGTGACGGCGACCTCTTTCTCCCGGAAGCGATAGAGAATTCCCGGTAAGGCTCGCAGTAAGTCGGGTCCATCTAGGAGGTGATCGTTCAGGCTCTCTCCTCTCGACTTGGCGGCTGCGTCGAAGACTAGGCGTACCTTCCCTGGCTTGTTAGGGTTCGTCACGGCGAAGTGAGGTAGGTACCATGACTTGTCGTTGTCTCTCTCGTCTCCGTTAGCTACTGCGGCGTATCCCTTCGTGAGTAGGTTCTCTATCTGGCTTGTGTAGGCTGCCCGGAATTCAGGGGACTGATCCATCTTCCTCTCGATAGTCCGCAGTCTCCTGAAAGCCATCTCATAGCTGGGCGGCATGACTACTTGCTCGTCTCTCCATGGCAGGCCCACTTGATATCTTCCGTTGACTCGTTCGATGGTTTTATTGAAGATGTCGATCGCTCTCTCTTCGGCCTTCCTCGGCTTCGTTATCAAGGCAATTCCTAGGGCGTCGACGTCGTAATGTGTTTTGATGAGCGCGTTTAATTCCCCATCTTCATTAGCGAAGTTCCTCACGTCTTTTTCCGTCTTGGCGTGTACGTGGAGGACTAGTTGATCCTCCCCTCGGTACAAGCTCCGCGGCACCGTGCCATGTATCGTCCATCCCAGCTCGGTGCGTGATGCGATGGGCTCGTAGCGTTTGCCGATGAGGATTTCCTTCGAGATAATCAGATGCCAGTTGTCGGCGCCGATCAGTAGGCTCGGGCGCGCCGATTCGTAACTCATGTCGTCGAGTGGTAGGTGCTTCAAGTGTTCGTATTCGATGAACTTCCTTTTCACCGTCTGGCTTCCGATCGTAAGTTGTTTCACCGTGTGGGCGGTAATGTCGTGAAACTGCTCTTCATGTTGGCCTCGTACTTCAATCTTGACGACACGACTCTGCGTCTCCTTTTGACTCGCTGTGGCCCCGTGTATGTGTAGCGGGCTCACATGTCCTCTGGCGCCGAGGTCGTTCGCTAGGCCTTCATCCATGAGCGTGATGGTAGCGCCTTCGTCTAGTAGCGCATACCTCTTCAATGACGGTCCTCCCGGTACGCGTATCTCCACCGGGCACACCTTCAATAACACCTTGACCGGGCCGCTTGTAGTGGCCGACGCGGACAAGACATTTTCCTCGTTTACTGGCGGTGACTTCGGTTGAGTAGCTGCGGCGGGCGACGTGTCCATATGCAACGTACTGTGGTGAGGTAAGAGACAGTTTTCTATTCCGCACCTCTTCGCTTTACATGTGAATCTCCTGTGCTTTCCGTTGATGCACTTGAAGCATATTTTCTCTTCTTTCACCCACTGCCATCGTTCGTTGACCGTCATCCTCTTGTATTTCTTACAATCGGGTACGTCGTGGTTGCCGCCGCAGCATAGACATCGTTTTGTGACGGCTTCCTTTTCTCTCTCGACGGTCGGTGCGGTGGGTGTTTCAGTGGTTGCGTAGACTTTCACGTCTTTACGTGGCCTTTCACGTGAAAACGACTTCTTTTCTTGATTGTTGAAAGTCTCCTTCAGCGACTGGGGCGATGTGGCGTATGAAAATCGCATCGCACGGTCGGCCTCACGTTCCAAAAATCTTGACAGCGTTGCTATCTCGGCTTCCGATGGGTCTCCGTGTTCGTAGGCGAAGTCATACCACCTAGACTTGAGATGTGGGCTTAGCTTCTCGATGACCTCTCGTGTGAGCATGGGGTTTCGGAGATATCCTCTTTCATCGACGCCACCTAATACGCATACGATGTTCTTCAACTTGACCGCGAGGGTGTTCAATTCGCCCGCGGACGTACCGGACTTAGGTAACTTCTTTATATCTTCCATCGCTCGTTCGATCAACATCTCTGGTCTTCCAAAACATTGCTCCAATGTTCGCATAATCTCGTCGGGGCTAGTCGCCGAGTATAGCAGCGCGGCGACTGTCTCCTGTGCATTCCCTCGTAGACAGTTCCGTAGCCGTGCGAGGTTCTCGTAGTCGGAATACTTGTACATCGTCGTAGAATCCCGCATGGCCGCCTTGAAGGGTAGCCATTCCGTCGCGGCGCCGCTGAACGTAGGCAGCTCGTGGGCTTGGCGGGGCACCGGACGTTTATTCACGATCTTTTCTAGCGCTTGTGCTATTCTATCGACCGTGTCCTCTTCTTTATTCGTCGCATGAAAGCTCGTACGTTGATTAGGAATAGGGCTAGGCGGGCGTAGTTCCGTCTCTTTCCCTCGTGCCTCTCGATTCCATCTTCCATCTCGCTCGCTCGCGTGCGCGTTTCTCGCGCATAGAACAGGCTCCATACTGTGCTGAGGCGGGCGTCGTCCCTCCCCCCGCGGCTGGCTGTATTCCATTTCAATCAACCAGTCGTGGACGCGTTGCTGTTCCTCCGTGTGCGTTTCAGCGGCGATTTCCTGTTCATCGATTTGGCTTCCTCTTTCGCTTTCTTCCCTTATCATTGCGACGCTCCGTTCAAGTTTCGCCTTAACCTTAATGGCTTCTAGACGAAGTTCCTGCTGTTTCATTTCAGCTAATTGTATCTCCGCGTCGAGCTCGGCTTGTCTGATGCGCGCCGCCGTACTTGCTGTGGAGCGCATCGATCGCACGGAGCGGGTACTTGCTCTGACAGGCGGGACTTGCACCTGTCCCCCTTCCGTGGACGTGACGAGTCGTCGTTGCGGGACAACCGTGTTCGCGGACGCTGCCGACGTGCTGGCAGGCTGTTCATCGATGTGCATGGCTGACGTCGTGGTGCGCGGGAGCGCGGCCGTGTCTCTCTCGATGAGTACCATTGGCGCGGCGGAGGCGGGCGCGGACTTCTCTCTATCTTCAAAGGTCTTCTCTCTGACTTCAAAGGTGTTCTCTCTAGCTTCAAAGGTGTTCTCTCTAGCTTCAAAGGTGTTCTCTCTAGCTTCAAAGGTCTTCTTGCTCCTCGTGATGGGCATTCTTCGGCGTAAGCCAGAAGCTACCGCAGCCTCGAAAAAGGCTATACGGCTAACTCGTAACCTCGAAAAAGGCTGTGCGAGTAGCAACTCCCGCTTCAAGGAGTCACTTTTCCGTCCTAACGGACGTATGATGTGCACACAGCCTCCCGTTGGCACCGTTAGGTGGACAAGACTGCGCTACCTTGTTGAAATTAGAAAGTTGAAACTAGAAGTTGAAATTAAAAATATATCGATGTTTTTATATCGATGTTAGACCAATCTTCAGTCTTGCGGTTCTTGATTGTTCCTCTTCCCTCTTCAGACTTCCTCTTCCCTCTTCTGACTTCCTCTTCTCTCTTGAGACTTCCTCTTCTTTTTTCCGTATTAAGAGTAGGCCTTCTTTCTTGAGAATTCGTCTTCGTTCTTGAGGGTTCGTCTTCTTTCTTGAGGGTTCGTCTTCTTTCTTGAGGGTTCGTCTTCTTTCTTGAGGATTCAGGTTTCTTCTATCCGACGACGAAGGACCACCGCTGTTGCTTATGCAGATTTTATTTGCTGGGACTGAAGAAAACCCGCGGTGCAAGTGAAGATCCGGTTTATTTGGCAAACCACATTAAAAATACAAAGTTAAAAAGTAAAATACAAGTAAAAAATCTTAGGTAAAAATTCGTAAATAATCGATGTAAAATCAGTGAGAAGTAGAGAAGAAGTGATTCGTGACGTGTCCAATCAGATTCTTATTGGAAATCTTCGGTCCGGAACTAGCGGGCTGTGCGCGCATTACGTCGGCCAATCAGGAGCGCCGCGCCATGTATCCGCTCCTCGCGTCGCTCCCCGCGCCATGCCCCGCGTCGCTCCCCGCACCGCTCCCCGCGTCGCTCTTCCGTTTCGCGACGCAATTAGCGGGTCGTGCGTGAATTAAATTAGCCCGCGACCTCCTCTTCTCGGCTGTCCGTAACAACTATATTGTATGCTTATTGGACCTATATTAGCGCGATGTTATGGTGCTGATCACATGCCATCGTACGGTCCATAACGGCCTCCGTGGTCTAGTTGTAGAGCATTGGGTTCACGATTCGGATGTCCCGAGATCGAATCCCGGTGGGGTTATATCACATGTCAGTTTTCACGACATTCCCAGAAAAGTAGGCAGCTAAACGTGTTCTGTTTTTTATACGCACCTATTCCAGTATGATAGCCATCTTTGAATCAATTTAAAAGGCTTTAAAGCGCGTGTTTCATGTCCAAAGTTCACCGCTGTAGCTCAGTAACAAGAAAAAGTTCTTCAAATTGAGTATCAAAAGTTTATTGCGATGTCTTTGACGCGATCTCCCAAGTTTCACCGATTTTGCTACTCCTAGTGTTGTGAATTAACGTAGATTTGAAATGGATTTAGCGCCTATAGGTATTACAGAAGGTTTTAAAAAAAATACGACTTGCACGTTCCAACGACTTATTTATTGTGAGGGGGGTTGAACCACGCCCAAACACACAGCAAGAAAAAAGCGCCTGCAGGAAAAATAATAGCCATACTTAATTAAACACGGATTTGCTCCGCATATGACGACAGGCGCTCCAACACCTAGTGACTTGTTTATGATCTGATTTTAAAAAGGATGTTCGATACTTAAAATAAGCTAACCATTTTGTAAATATATACCTACGTTGGTAACTACACAATACGTATATATGCCATTCCGAGAGGGTGGATCTGTGGTTGCCCAATTACTTATGCACCTAAAATACATTCACGCGCTGTCGGCCTTAGCTGTTCTCTTTTGACATATATTCCATGCTTGGTCAGAGACAGTGACGAAATGATGAGTTTAGAATTTTCCTTAGACAATTATTATTACTAATATTTTGACGGTGGCTTATTATACTCGTGGGTCTGCTGTAGGTTGCATTATACAAGGTGTTAGCGACATCGTAACGAAAACATTGAGGGATGATTCAGGCCATTATTCTGAGTTGATATCAAGTGGAATTTTCCATCGCAAAAGTATAGCACTGAAAATAATATAAAAAAGCATTGAAATTGTCTGACAGGAAATTCCACTTGATATCATCCCCTCAGTATTCGTTACTACACATACTCGTATAGCTGTACGTACTTGTACGGGGTGTAAGTAATTAAGTAACCAATACTGAGGCGGATGATTCAGATAATTATTCCGAGTTAATATCGAGTAGAATTAATAAGTAAATAAATCTCCCTCAGTATTCGTTACGATGTCACTAACACCCTGGTTATTCTCACCCGGTGCAAAAGGTAACAGGCCTGAGAGAGTGCAGTGGGGCGTGAATCTCGGCTCAGGGCGTCGTCTAAGTTTAGAGGATTATATTTGGAAGTATCAATGAACCCTAGCGGGCTGAATGATGGAAAACATCGATATGGAAATCCTGACACCAATGTTAAGATAGCCTCAAGTATTTACTCCCTCTGCCGGATATCGTATATAATGTTAAAAAAATAAATAAAAAATATTTTAAGCTGTCCTACTAAAAATAAAAAAAAAAATCAAAAAGAATGTATATTTATAAATTCAGTCGTACATTAGTTTATTGGAGTTTCCTTATAAGCAACAAATTGCCTGTGTCAGGAGAAACTCCGCTCTTCCAGTGTTTGTTATTATCAATAAAGAAATATTGTAGTGCCATAGAAATTTAAACAAAACAATAAAACAAGGTGTGATGACTCTGTTATTGATTCATTTCTAAGAAACTTACCGAGACCGAAATTCTACTTAAGACTTGGTAATTTAAATTGTCTGGTGTTTCATTGGGGGTTCTAGAAAGTTATTAAAATGATATTGTTACAGTATTCGACGAAAAAATACGATATACCGTCACAATACAGAATATTACGTTTGTTTATATTAAAAGATTTGATAGTGTTTGCCAACGATCCATCCTGGTGTTAAGTGACGTTGTGGTCTTAGGTGGAACACGCAAACAAATTAAAGCTATGTATCAGGAAACAATGACGCAGGAATCAGTATTGTCATTTTGGGGAAAAAAATGCGATGATTCGAAACCTGACTACTAAAAAGTGTCTCACTTAGATCTACATTATTAAAAATGTATAATGCAAAGACAGCCAAAACAACCTTTTTCAACAATAACTGCATTACATCCCTACATCAAACGACAGCTCACAGATCTTCAAGACTGAAGGTAATCGTGGTGGAGCCACCATCGCCGCATCACTGACAAAAGATACGCAGTTGCATAAAGTGTGCAAAAAAGGTTATTATAAAGTTAGTGATTATTTAGAAGATATGAATGCATGGGATTAACTGTCTGAGAACTGATATTAGGCAGCTAAATTACTCAATTGTATATCATTTTTTTTTTTTTTAAAGAACGTCTAGGGCCCTGTGCCGAGGTTTTTCTTGCAGCTTCTTTTCCCCGGCGATACAGGTTGTGAGAAGCTGCAGTAGTTTTAGGCGGATGAGACGTTCGTTATGTAAAAATTGACGATTCAAAGTGTAACTATGTTACCTACTGAATAAAGATATTTTTGAATTTGAATTTGTGCTACCGAGTGAGCTACCCAGCTCACCATTTTGTCGCAACAAAGTTGCCATCAACTGAAATCGCGTATATTTTCCCGCTGATAATGCCGTAACAATACCGTGCCTTGATAGCCCAGTAGGTACAACGCTTGCCTCTTACTTTGAGGTCGCAGGTTCGAATCCAGCACAGGCCTAAACCAATATTTGTCGAATTTGTTTTCGAATTCATGTTTGGGTCATAAATTCTTATCACGTGCTCCAAGGAAAATATCGTGAGGAAACCCACATTCCCGAGAAATGCATTTTCGGAGGTATGAGACCTAAGCTGTAGTGAATTTTTAAGGCTGGTTTTCCCCTCGCGGGTTGGAAAGTCAGACAGGCAGTCGCTTCTGAAAAGAACAGGACCTGTCAACTCTTTAGGTTAGGTAAGGGGGCCTTGTGAAAAACGGAATAATGCTAGAGAGATGATGATGATGACGCAACAATAGCATCTCAGTGAGATAGGGCCATAATACTCTGAAAGTTATGTTTCAACGTGTTATCTCTCCGAACGTGCCTCCAGACAGTTTAAGCTTTCAAATTTTAGACCATAAGTCGAGGCCTATCCACCCAGGCACGCTAAATTACGAGTTAACTTTTACTAAGACATGATACTATCGTGTTAGGAGGGTTTTATGTGGCTTTCTGTCGACTTAAGTTGTTTTTAACAGAAAACTCGTTGAGGTGAGAGTATTTAATTCGTCTTGGGATGGGTGTACGCAACCCCATGTGACTACCCCAAACGGGATATAGGTAATCGTGAACTTATGTTACATTAAAGTTGTTTTTAAGCTGCACGTCCTTTGAGATGAGTCGTAGGGCTAGAAGATCTTACTTATAACTGATTTTAATCGAAGTCGTTATATGAGCCAGGTCATGGGCCTTTAGCGGCTTAATATTCACCCTGACACCAGGGTTGATGAGGTTGGTCATCCACCTTCAACCCTTATAATAGAAGAAGATAGAAAGAAGACTGATTCTTATTTTCATCTCAAAAAATTACGTCTTAGCACTCCATATCGAGGAGTCCTAGTACGGCTTTGAAATATACTACTCTGGGCGACATCCCACTCGCGTCAGAGTACTGCGGAGTGCTACTAAAGTAGCATGAAGAATGCTACACCGACAAGAGCGTGGCTCTTAAAATGAGTGATGACTCCATATCGAAATCACATAAACGAAATGTTTGTTTCTAATCGTCTGTGGGTCTACTTACCACGTTAATTTATGCATGTAATGTTCTAAGTTCATCATTTCGTCTCTGCTCATGCACGAAATTTAATAACGACCCCTGCCCCAAAGGTCTAAGTAGTTTTAATTGAAGATATACCTATTACAAACACCGTCTGACTTTGTAGACCCTGTGAAGTTTCAATGTGACTTTCTACCGCTAATTAAACAAGATAAGTTTACGCCTCCAAGTATTTTAGTTTATTTTGTACTAATGTTTTTCGTATTTCTTCATTTTATCTGTTTATGTTCATTTTTTGTTGTTAAATGTTTATCATTTGCTCAGCGGTGAAGAAAAATATCTTGAGAAATTCACATTCCCGAGAAATGTGGTTCGAAAGTATGTGACCTCACCTGTATTGGATTGGTTTTCATTTCGCAGCTTAGAATATGACATGATGATGATGACAGGCAGTCACTTCTGTAACAAAGGACCTGACAAATAACGATAACGCTAGGAGATCATGAAGAATTAGAATAAAATAAATATATAATATAATAATGTTTAATGTAATGTTTAGAAAGCAAGATGGTTTGGTACTATAGATATGTTGGTTGGCTATTTTCCCTACAATAGTAGCATTGAGAATGCTATACCGACAAGAGTGGATGATAATTATTTATTTTTAAACTGGGGTTCTAGCTGTTCAGGAAAATAGCCATAAGAATTAAATATCTGAAGTAAGTATACCCAGTTCTTGAATTGGAAAGGACTCCTTTGACATATGAAAATTTAAACTACCAAAATGAAGATTGTCATTGAAGCTAGCGTAGTGTATCGCTGTTACCAAAAAGCCGTCTTTGCCCACCTTAGAATAAGTTTTTACCATAAATGTTTGTTCACACACAAACACAAGTATTCACATAAGCAATCACTTCAATAAAAATAAAACATAAAGTGTTTACTTATTATTAAAGCTAAAACATTTTCAAGTAATAATATTAATACCATTCTTGGAGCTTCAAGACACTACAACAGTTTTAGTCACGAAGTAATAAAAAAGAGGAGGTGGCATAGTTCATTTTGATAAGGAAACTTATGTGCCGACGAGCACAAGAAAGGCTAAGGGAAGGAACCCTTTCCCTAAAGAAGGCTTAGTAAGTAGGTGATTGCATTTTTTTTCACATGTGAGGTTAGTGTCCGCATCACGAGGCGTGGCTCATGTAACGACTACATACTACGTCTGCCCCAACTGATTACCGTGCCCTCCGAAGCACGGATCATCTCACTTTCGTGGAATCGGGTGATCAGCCTGCAATGATTTTTTTTTTGATTATGTCTCCACCAGGATATAAACCCGGGACCTCCGGATCGTGAATTTAACGCTCTACCACTGTACCAATGATAAACTCTTCAAACTCTTCTTGAAGGTAAATTCTTCTCACCGCTGCTCCTTGCGTGTCTGCGTTAACCATAACTAAGCTAAATGGTGTAAATCCCACCTCCTTTTGGATTTTATTATTTGTTATTTGGGCTATATTCATATGCCAACTCTACATCTTATAGCTCCGTGGTGTTAGTACTTATACGTTTCCAAGTCAGCAATTTCACGCTGTATTTCAGACGTTACGGACGCTAAAAGTCACAGATGTGCAGTGAAATTGTTAAGGAATTTATGATATAAGTTGTGTACCAGACGACAGCATCAGCGCTTCCCATTTGTCCGGCCAAGTAGTTAATACCATCTGCGGGACATCTACAATAAGTCACGTCAAGAAAAAAAAATGGTAAGGTCATTTGAAATGAGATAACTAATAACCCTCCTTTTGTATGTTTGTTTAATCTGTATTCCTGTCTTATATTTATTTATTTATATCAGGTAACAAAGACCCATAGAAATATAACCTTTTTTTTTTTTTTTTTTTTTAACGTTGGGAAATGCGTTACGCATACCACGCCGCCCGGGGGGACGACGTGGTTATGTGGGACTCCCCGGGTGTCGCCACCCGGTATACCCACTAAAACCCAACGGTGTTCCTCCTTGCCGCCATGTGGCGAGGACACGGGAACGTAGTTGCACACAACCGCGTCCCCGCCGGCGGATGCCCTTACGGGCCCAGCGCCCATGGGAGCGCGTCAAGCGCCTCCCCCTCCGCCGAGGGCTGCCCCGGAACACTGGGGAGCCCTCCGGCACGGGACCTATGTTGTGGGCGGCGGTCCCCCGACCACCGCCCACAGGTCCCCGTCAAGGCGGCGCTCGGTCTATATTGACCAGGTGCGCCTGTCGCCGCCTTCCAGGTCGCCTGCGGCGCATCGGAAGAGAGTCCGCGGAGTTCTCCCGCTCTCTCTCCGCCGCTTCCTTCTCCGACATCACTGCGTCTGAGAAGGTGGCGACCGCTCTCCAGGCCGCTTCACTTCCGACCATGGCCACGATCATGGCCGGCAGTGAGAGATCCGGGCCTATCACGGCGGACAAGGCAGCGCGAGGGACCGCCCAAGCGGGGCACTCCTCGCGCGTGTGCCGTGCCGTGTCCACCATACCGCCAGCACAGTGGTGGCACTCGGCAGTTGGTTCCCTCCTGACCACCCCAAACAGGTACTCACCAAAGCACCCGTGCCCGGTGAGGACCTGCGTGAGGTGGTAGTTGGGAGCGCCAGGGCACTCGACCCAGCTCCGAAGAACTGGTCGAATTGCCGCCACCAACTCTCGGCTTGAATTCGGGGATTCAAGCGCCTCTTCCCATGTGTGGAAGAGAACATCACGGGCGTCCTCTCTCCACTGCGCCACCTCCCGAGGATGTGGGAGATCGCCGTTGTTGCTGGCTGCGGCGCGCCGCCTATAGACCGCCGCGAGAACTCGAGCGTCGAGCTCCCACGGCGGACATAGAAATATAACCTACCTTAACCTACATTTGATACATATTAACATTATAAAAAATAACAATCACACAAAGTCGGCGCAATATATACATCGAAACGAATTTTTTTTTTTATTTATTGTTGAAAACATTTTACATAATAATACAATTGAATCGCATTGCTAAACCTTGCAGGTTTGTCTCAATGCAATATTCCGCTATTGTTACAGTTTGTACTTCAGAAGTATACTACTAATTAATTACACTATTCAACAAATAAAGTACACATGTCAAACACCAAACGCATACATGGACGAAAGATCCGGTAGAATAGGTAATTCGCCACAAGTGAGGCGCATCATACCTACGTATGAGCGGGCGATTCCGAGAAATACTGCGGGGTACTGATTCAGACCATGATTCTGAATTGATATTTAAAAAAAAAAAAAAATAGTTTTTTTTTATTATTTTAATTTCCATACTGTTGCGACCGAAAATCCCACTTGATATCAACTTAAAATCATGGTCTGTATCATCCCTCAAAGTTTTCGTTACGTTGCAGCAATGTCAGAGTGTGTGTGTAATGTCTGTGAAATTTATAACATATTTATATTTCTTATGTGCAATAAACAATTGTGTATCTATTGTATCGTATAGTAATAGGAACTAGACATTAAAACGTTTCGTGTTAAACTATTTATCTAAACAGCAATCACTAGCCTATTAGTTCCGTGTAAACAAATCGTCAAATGTAATTAGGATCTCGGTTAACTTAAGTTACTCGAATCGCGTTCGACTTCAGAAAGCAACTGGAACGGATTCAATCGGAGATCAAGTTAAGGGATGTGATTGAAACATGATCCAAACTTAAGTTGGGTTTTGGCGTATTACGTTTGATGAACTGTGTTTAGTTAAATTAGAATATGGAAACTATCGTCAACTTGCTTACTATGGAACATCGAAAACCATGGTAGAAACGTTTTGAAAAATAACATTCTATTTTTTTATTCTCGTCAATTATAAAACAGCGCTCTTAAGAATGACTAAAAGTGACAAAATCTTTATTAAAAAAATAAAAGAATTCCTTATTAATAAAACCTTATTGATGCTAACGTTACTATTTGAAAAGCTTCCTTCTCTCTTATAAACTTCTATTTTGTTGTGCCCGAAAGGGTCTGTGATGTGAAACTCATATTGTATGTAACTTACCAATTTGTACGCCATCATAGTATGCAAATAAAGAATATTGAATATTTAAGATTGTTAATGAAAACATCGATCGAGGTTAGGGCGATGGATGTATTTTTGACTACCTATTGGGATTTAGTCTTAAGCTTATATTACTTTTGTTAAGTATTAAGACCAATCCAACAAGATAACAAAAAGTGTTTTTTTGGCTTGTCTCCATCGGAAATCGAACCAAGGACCGCCGGATGCGTGAGCCAATTTCTCTAACCCACTACGAAGGTCGTTACGCAGAATATATTACTAAACTTACACGCCCGCAATATTTCACACGTGACGTTTTAATAATTTTCATTTCCAATCCCCTAATCTTATAATAACGGGTTTATTAAATATCTCGCTTAGCTTATAATATAAGTCTTTAAATTTAAAGCTTATATTAGTAAAGTGAGAAACTAGATTTTCACCCTGTTTAAAAAAATAATAATAAAAAAGTTTATTCAGGTAAAATCTACGACACACATATACATTTACAACATTAAAATATACACACATTGACATTAATATAAACACACACGACTATATACACTATTATGCTTTATCCTTTTATTATTGACTTATATATTTTATTTGTATGTATGTATGTGTGTGTGTGTGTGTATTATTATTGTTTTTGTCCCACATTTTAAATTTGAATCCATGTAACGTTCCAAATATTACTTTTTTCATTGTTTATTAGTTATTATTAATAATGTTACATATTACACCGCCCCGGTTATAATTTACAGCTTCTGTTACTCTAGGGTTGCCTGGAAGGAATTGCTATTTAAAATTATAATTTTAACCCAACTCCACGCACACATAATCGGTTTTGTAGAGTTTTTATTGTATAGTCTTTGCTTACCCCGGTGGGAAATAGGCGTGAGTTTATGTATGTATGTATGTTTATTGTATATTATATTATTTAAAAAAAAATCAAATATCATAGAAGGAAAAATTGACGGGAAGAGAGGAAGGGGTAGACCTAAGAGAACATTTATGAAACAAATAAAAGAAAAGGTGCAAGTCGTGTCGTATCAAAAGGTATCAGGAGGCATGGCGATTACTCCACCGACAAGAGCGTAGCTCTTAAATAAAGGGAGGGAAATAGAAAAAAATACTTTACTTACTAACTTTACTAACATTTTGAATGAATCATAAATTTCAATCAAGAACTGTTTAATTAATATAAACAAAGTTACGCTTCGTTGTAAATATATTCGTTCAAATTTTAATGATATATCCCGACGTCACCTCTTAATAACAGTTTAGATGCCTGGGCGTGTTAATTTGGTAATTTATGTAACGAAATAGCGGTGTTAGTAACATAATAGGGATGGGATGCTCCCGAATTTATTCTATATGACAACTAAATTTTACATAATGCTACAATTTTTTTACACATTCTACTTTATTCTCTACAGTAGACAACTCACACGAATTACCATCGATATATCGAGAGATGACGAGTCGACCACATAACTGTGGGTCAACTGGACTACATACCAGTTTTTATGTGTATGAGTTTTTATCAATTTACATTTAAACAATATGTGTACATTATTTTATGTCGATTTATTATATACTAGAGTGGGTTTATATATTTATTATATTTGTTTATTATAGTGTATTTATATAAAAAGTTTATTGGTATAGAAAATAAATGTTTTGTAAAAATTTGGTACAACCGCTATGTATGTATGTATAAATAAATAATAAATTCATTTATTCCAGATTAACATATCCATATCTAATAAATATAATAAAAGTATAATAATATATGTGTATGTATGTATTTATGTATATCTATGTGTGTATGCACGTCTCTTCCAACATAACTCTTTGTTTAGAGATAAGCTTACTTGTACTATCTGTTTTGTTTTTACGTTCCTTGTGTCTGTTTAATGTGTACAAATAAATAAATAAATAATAACTTCTAAACCACCTGTCAGAATTTAACAAATGTCACTACAACCGTCTTGGTTATCAGATGGTTATAGACTATGGTGACATTGCGTTAAATTCATGTCCCATGGAGGACAAAACGGGACATTTAAATGTCTCGCCTCTACCGTGACTTAATCTGAGACGAGCACGTATATGCTCTACGGACAACTTGTACTTATATCATCCGCTGGGAGCGAATAAGACTTAAATTAAGGTGAAGAAAATTATGTGAAGTAGCGGAATAAACACGTTTAAATGTTGCCCATAATACGTTACATTGTCATGTTTTATGTTAGACAACTTATGTTATTTAAATATTAACATAAAATTTTAGGTACTTAATATTTTAATATTTTGAGCGAATAAAAACCACAAAGCTGTTCATTCTCTGAAGTTCCTAGTTCGATTCCCGACTTTGTCACAATCACTTTATGAGACTATCCTATATTTAGTAAGAACCTTACAGGCTTCAATATTCTAAAAGTCCGAAACAGTAAAATGATTCGTAAAACTCCTCTATTAGCTCGTAGAGCAGCGTGGTAGAGTTTGCTCCGTATTACCCGTGAACATATTATGTATAGGCATAGAATAAGGAATAATACTACGTATAGAAATGCAACTCTCCGCTCCCCACCAGTGTACGAGGTAGGTTTACATCAGACCCCCTCGAACATAGTTTAGACTTGAATGGTATGGTGTCAGACGTCACACACACAGATGCGCGTGTATGATAATGTCAATGTGTAGTGTCTGTGTAAAACGAGGTTGCTTGTATGAAGTGTCCGGGGTGTGGTATAGGTACAAAATCTTTTAACCGGTAGCAACATCCGCCTTTTACTTAGAAATCGTAAGAACTCACGGGATATAATAATTTCCACTCCTTAACACGTAAAGTGACAAGCCTATCAAGAAGGGCTGTTCTAATATAACACGGTGATAACGTGTCAGAATACGCAACAATCCTCGTATCAAGACTCTCAAGATACCGTTCAAACAAAGTTCATCTTTCGTTCTTGAGAACTCTCTACCTATAGAGATTATGTTTGGATAATCCTCTTTCTTTTAGTATGCTGGGTAGTGAAACGTTCGGAAGCCAAGTTCTTAAAAATATTCAAGGAGTTCCTGAGAACACTACTAATAAAACATGCCTATAATTAAGTATATAAAACTATTTAATGATCGTAAATATATAAGAAGATACATGGTCAAGACGAATGTGTGTAGCGGCGCGGCGTGAGCGCTTGCAAAATACTTAGTTCTTTTCGTTTGATCAGATTGAAGGGGCAGGTCACAGGAACTGTATCCTGGAATCTGAAAGAGAGCAGCAGTAACTATCTCTTAGTAAGTCCTATTCAGAGGCGGAGGACGGGAGTCCTAGTACGGCTATGAAATAGACTACTCTGCGTGCCATTCCACTCGCGTCAGACAGAGTACTGCGGGACGGAAGGCAAGAGGGAAACCACTATCCTATTTTTCCATAAAAAAATAGCATAGCGAATGCTACACCGATAAGAGCGTGGCTCTTTAATTAGTGATGTGTGATTAAGAAATGATAGTTATGCGTTCTTTCATTCGAGTATTAGGCAGCCATGCGTCCTAATAAGTTTTATTATAGTAGATTACCCACATAAACTAACTAAATGTTTTAGGTGGCTTTCTATGAACCGTATTTTGTAAAATATTACGCCTTGACGTGTTAATTCAAAAAACCGTTTTTAAAAGAAAAATATAATAATTTAATCAATATCTGAAATGATTATTAACAATGTTTTAAACCTTTTTAGAATTAGTGCTACGTACTATGTATTAAAAAACGCCACCGTACACAAACAGCGCGTTAATTTAAGTATTTCGTCAAAAAATAAAATACATAATATTCGCGCAAGAACTTGTCCTTTTTTGTCGTTGTTTGTAAAGGATTAGGATTTACTTGGAATGAGACACAGAGTGTCGGCTTTGAGCTGTTTGCACACTGTTGTTGTTTGTCTCTGTGTCTGTGTGTGTCCTGTTTGTGTCCTGAATGTGTCGTGTGTTTGCTCTCAGTGTTGAAAACGAGATTGTGACAGACTTTTGTGCTCTCATGACTTTATAATTTGTAAATAGATTTTAGGTTTTTGTTTCGAAAACTTTGGCTTAGTACTCCTTGAGTTTAGAATTACCTTTAATAATATTTTAAATTATATAATGGATCCTTGACTCATAAACCAAAATGGGTTGTTGTCTAGCTAGGTAGCAAAATAACTAACTACATTAAAAACTATATCGTATAGTAACTAGGTATCATTTCACTTAGATCCGATTATGTTCGCACCAATACTAATTCCGTGAGAACTGGAAAGACCTTTGCCCAACACAGACAAGCTCAATAAAAAAAAGGGTAATAGTAAGTAAACAAGCTAAACCTGATCTATGTACGGTCACGAGCATTAATATGTTAACACTTTGGAACCATGTCACATTAACTTTTTTGGCAAATTGAACTGTAAGTCTCACTAAATGTCAAATATGTTAGTGCGACAGAGTCCTTAAGTGGGTACATTATATTGCTCATGACTGTATATGACCTTGTAGGTCGCCACCCTAAGGCTAGTGACGTAATGACTGTAATTTGCGCCAAAGTAGCATTTACATATCTTCTGGAGGCTGTGAGAGTTCAAATTAGTAAGCTTTTGTGGTGTGCGCCTCCATATACTTATAAATTAGGTATTTTTATTAAGGTAGGTAATGGCCCCAATTCCTGCAGACACCTCCTAATTTTATTTTAAGTTATACCCGTCATTTTCTTATCCGGCAAAAAGGAAAGGAACGAATGAATAACAATAGTTAATATTAAATTAAATGAATAACCCGGACGAGTAAAATAGGCATCTCGCTGACATGCAGCCCGTTTGACGTGTTCTGTTAGCTTAATTCTGTCGAGTTATTAGCAAGCATAAAATTTTGGGAGGGTTTTTTAAATTTCTGCTTAAAGTTGACGTGTGTTCCATAAATTTTATGCCTGTCGATTACCCGTCACTTTTCTTTTTGTCGCACATACATGTATGTGTGCTGCAGCAGCGCAAAACGGTCATAGCTCAGCGCAAGTTTTTGCCCTTTCGAGCAAATCGCTCAAGTGTCTTGCACAAGTGTTCGCTTCAACTGGAGGTTATTGGTGTTGATTCCAGTACTCACCATCTGATTTTATTTTAAGTTATACCTGTCATTAATTTCTTATCCGACAAAAAGAAAAGTGACGGGTAATCGACAGGCATAAAATTTATATACCTGGCGTGTGTTAAACATTTTGTATGTGGTGTGTATTGTTGTTGATTTGTATTGTATGCATGTGTGACTGTAGACCAAATAAATGATTTATCTATCTATCTATCTATCAAGACAAGTTCACGCATTGATGTAAAATATTCATGTTACTATGGTAACTCACGACAATCTCACTTGATGATAAGTAATCCCTTCGTCCGGCGCATCCTGGGTTATGAGAAAACATTTCGTAGCTACACAGATTGGCGTAGTATGATGGTAAGCCAAACGCTTAAATTGCAGGCCATCTATTCGAAAAAAGAACAAATACTACTACCACATGTGGCCGCAGCTCTGTGTCCCAAAAAAAGAAAAATAAGGAAGAAACTATTGGAAACTTTGATGTCATCATTTGGCTTATCGCAACTATGAATCATGTGTGGTGTGTATGTTGTTATCGCAATTATGTGTGGGGTGTCGCACTGAGAGACACCCCACACTAGCATTTTTCGAGGGTCGTCGTCGCCGCGGCTCCTGCCGCGTACAATCAGTGTGAAAATGGATTCCGACGAAAAGACACTGCTGTTGATATTACTGATCCAAAAATTACGTAAACGAAAAAGGAAACATCGTCGTCAACATTGGTAACACTCTGTGTAGTATTAGAGTTCAGGAAAGCGATTATTTCGTATTGTATTGTCTACATATAAAAAATAGTAAAAAACACTTTTATGATTAGTTACGGATGCCAAAACGAATATTTGACAAACTATTACAATTGATACAGAATGATATAAAATATCAAGATACACATAATAGTGGATTGCGTTGTGCACTGTACTTGTTCGCAAAAGCGTTGGCGCCGCGGCGAAGCAACGTCGACGCCACGGCGACGCGACGTCAGCGCCGCGAACGCTCGGCGTTCGGCAGCCGGCCAGCGCTGAAGTGGCGTCGCCGTGGAGTCGACGTCGCGTAGACGTCACGCTGACGCTGGCACACCGACGACGCTCGAAAGACGCTAGTGTGGTGGAAATAAAATAGGTAGAAAACATAGACCCAAACCGCGCGATAGCAACACTACTAGCAATATAGACTGGACCGGTCGATCCAAATTTGAATAAGGGCGTTCACATGCAAATCTCTAGTGATTTATAACCGACGTTCAGTTCACAAGAACCTTCTCTGACAAGTGATAAATGCGCATCTCGGCGCAAGTATGAAAAAACCGAATTCTAATTTTGTTAGAAAATTTGCTACACCCTGTTACGTTCGGAAATTAGAGAGACGATGTAATTTTTCTTTGCGCGGGAAAGAGTGACATTGGTGGTTAAGGACTGGGGATTTTGGGCAATTTATGAAATTTTTGAAACGTTATAAAAATGGAATGAGTACATGACAGATTTTATTATTTCTGGAAGTGTTACGATAGAAAGAAACACTGTCGCCGAAATAGGCTATACGGACAAAGTGATCGTCATATTTTTTCATAAAACCAAAAAGTAATCCTTTAATCAATCATTATTTAAATGATTCCGTACTAGACCGTTTACTATTTGGCGACAATGATTTTTATTACTCTAATAAGCTTGTTTATTTACTATTAACCTTATTTTTTTGAGCTTGTCTGTTTGGTCTCATTATTATTATTTTTACAGGATTAAAGAGAAGGTAAAATAGAGGTCATAAGGTTATTTATGGTACACACTATAAGTAATTCATTCTTAGAAAGTTTCATGGTACAAAACGAACGTACCTTGAACTAATTATCAGGCTTCCAGAATGAATTTAATTCACAAGTTATAACAATTTTATGTGGATTTTTTATTTCGACTATTATTTTTAAACATAGACTATCTGTATAAATAAAAATAATAAACAAAATAAAAAATGTCTTCGTTTTGTAATAACATTGTTTATCTTCAAAACCTCATTGCCAGTTGATTGACTTAATGGATTGGTGATAAAAATATCTTATTTTTCTGACATCTACTTAAATTACTGCCTACTTTCTGTAAATATATCTTTGGAGTCTTCAATAATAATCGGCGGATTTTCCGACTTTGTCTTCCATTTTCTTTCTTGATATATATTTTCCTCCTCAGTCGCGTATCACTCATTTTGATCCTACTTAATAAAATGTAATTTCTTTATTAATGGTAGCAGAGTGAGTAATTTATGTACTTACTTCCTTTTTTAATGTACCCTATTATCTCTACATACATCCCTAGACTAATACTTTTCGAGTTTTTACTTTGAATATTGATCTCCCTAGCATTAGGGATAATGCTAAAACGGGAGTTTTTCACAGGGTCCGCTTGCCTAACCTGAAGATTTGACAGTTCTGGTTTTTTACAGAAGCGACTATCTGTCTGACCTTCCAACCTGCGAAGGAAAAAAGCTCTATGCAGGTTAGGTCACATACTTCCCAAAATGCATTTCTAGAAAATGTAGGTTTCCTCACGATGTGTGATGATGTTTCGATTAATAATTATGATGTTGATTTTTTTATAAACTTAAACTGCCGCCCTCGATCTTCAATGGAATAGACTTAGCTTCAAGCAATCAGGCATTTCTTGAATCTATTTTCATACGAAAAATACACTTTCGGAGGTATGTGACTTAACCTGGATTGGGCTGGTTTACCCTTCGCGGGTTGGAAGGTCGGACAGGCAGTCGCTTCTGTAAATAACCAGACCTTTGAAGTCTTCAGGTTAGGTAACGACCCTGTCTTCTTCTTCTTATCGTCTGGGTTGTGACGTGGAATACCAGCCGCCAAAGGCCTCTAACATGGCTCATGTAACGGTTACTCACTTACATCAGTAAATAGTAACAGGGACCAACGGCTTAACGTGCCTTCCGAAGCACGGATCATCTTACTTTCGGACAATCAGGTGATCACCCTGTAATGTCCTAACCAAACTAGGGATAACAAAGTGATTTTTGTGATAGGTCCCCACCGGGATTCGAACCCGGGGCCTCCGGATCGTGAGTACAACGCTCAACCACTGGACAACAGAACGGACCTTGTGGAAAACGGGATAATGGTAGGTAGATGATGATGATGATAATTAATCGACATAAATTTATTTATACAAGAGTCTGATGACATTGGTCCGTATCATTGAATTATTGGACTAAATCCAAACCCATTACACTCCAGTGTATTAGTACATGTATAAATAGTTTGAGTGTTTTATCGTAAACAGAATGATAATAATGAAGTCGTCATGTTTATTTGTGAGAATCATTTTGATTATGTGTCATGCAAATTGTTCAGGTCGGAAAACACCATCTTGGCACACGACATAGTGAAATTTTGTAGTACGATGATTGAGCGGCTAAATCACTAGGTACATGCTGCAACCGTCGATAGTTTTTAAAGTTTGGAATAAGGCGGTAAGGCCCAGATGCCTTTCAAAATCCAAAACCTATTGTTTAACTTATGGGGTCTGAAAATTTGTTCATTACGTTGCAAGTAGAGGTGTGATCTTCTGTCAGTTTTAACGAAATGTCCGGAAAGATAAATTCGCCTTATAATGAAAACATCGTAAGCGTCTTTGTTAAAAAAAAACCACATTTTGATGATATTTTCTTTAACAAACCCTCAATTTCTTTCAATTACTTAATAGGCTACTTCAAAATCTAATCAAATGAGGTACTTTTTACGAAACGCCAAAACGAAAGTATTATTTATACTGATTTCTCAAAATTACATCTGAGTGTGATATTTCAAAAAAACCGTTCACGCGATTTTTTTATTAGGCTGCCCGTCCGGAGAAAGTCTTCTCCGAAAAATATTAAAACGGAGAAACTGACAAATATTAACCAATACAGAGAGTTGCGAACCTATCAAATCAATTAATCTATTCCGATCAATCAATCAATCATATTGGTCCAATAGGATTGCACAAACTAGTTTAAACGAATGGTACATTCCACGTTTAAATTAAGATAATGATCGTTGATCAGTTTTACTTGATTGACATTCTCGACTTCGCTAGAAACCGTAGACTTTACTTAATGTTTGAGGTAAACTTAAACAAACTCGAAATAAAGTGTTTCCTCGATGTGCACACCGCCAATACTAATACAGACACGTTACGTTCCTAAACTTTAGCACTAAATTCTTAGCAGGTTTAAAGCTAGTGTTGTACTTATCAGGAGTATGAAATGTAAGTACTTATTCGAAAGAGGAAATAAACTTCTGGGCCCTTACTTAGCTAAATTGCAAACGATTATGACAATCGACAATGACATTTTTCTTTAAAAAAAATAATATTAATTCTTGATTGTATTCCTAATTTTTATTTTCATTTCTCCTATGTAATTTAATATTAATTTTGTTTTATTTTTTGATTATGATTTTAATTTTAATTTTATTTTTGATTGTGATGTTAATTTTAATCTTGGTTTTTAATTTCAGTTTATAATTTTTATGTATTTGTAATTTTTATTTTTTAACATTATTTGTACTTATTTATTGTTTATTATTATTTATTTTTTCTATAGACGTTATTATGGTCTGAAATAAATTATTTGAATTTGAATTGATAACATGTACCTATGAGATTGATATAAAGTTACATGTCAATCCCGTACGTTTTTATCAATTGTCAATTTGGTTAAGGCCCTTATTTGGAGACCGCGTGACTTACATCGTAATACTGAACAACGGAATTCCACTTTGTGAGTTTGAATTCATCTTTGGATCATAGATAATTGATATCATGTAGTTTCCATAATTTGTGTTCGGTTAATGGCAATAGGGTCGCCCCCTTACATGGGACTAAAATATAGCTGGCGAGGCGTGGGTGTATAATGTATATATTATAAATAAACCACAGACGTAAATTAATGCTATGTTATGTAGATAAAAAAGTCAATATGGTGTCATTTTTCCAAGATGGACAGTGGGTTGATTACCTGTCAACGTATGGTATGTTAACTCATATCCATCTCAGGACATTGGTGCTAATTCCTGCAGACACCATCTAATTTTATATTAAGTTATACCTGTCATTTTCTAATCCCGCGAAATGGAAAGAGACGGATGATTGACAGCTGTTGATTTTAAAAACAATGAGTGAAAAATGAATAACGCGGTCAAATCAATTAGTTACCTTGCTGGTATGCGAACCGGTTGACGTGTTGTCAACTTAATTCTGACGGGTTATTGGCCAATGTAAAATTTTTTGAGGGTTGTTTTAGATTTGAGCCTCAAATTGACGTGTGTTCTATAAACATTACCGGTCCCTTTCCTTTTCGATGGATAAGAAAATGACAGGTATAACTTAAAATAAAATTACATGTTGTCGGCAGGAATTAGTACCATTAAGAGTGTTAAGGATAGCTGCAAGTTATTTGATAACTAGTAGCTCTGCCCAATCTATTTGCGATTGCGAGGGTGGATTAAAGTTTGCACGCCTGTAAGGTGTCAGTCCCGTCTCAGCCTAAAATATTTATCTACTTAATCATTGGACATCAACCACACACACGCGGCCCAGAGCTATTTCTATCGCCACTCCAATAATACGACTAACTTTTTTAGCCCGTAATCCGAGGTGACACAATTTCGGTTTGAAATTTATTTTGGACATATAACATTAGCTCACGATTATATCCCAATCGGGGTAGAGAGACACATCCATAGCAAGATGAACTGAACCGACACCTCACCGTTCTGTTAGACCAATGTGACTTTCAATGTTTTTTATTTTGGAAACTTCAACAACACTTTAATGCTAAGTTTTTTGTACTTAAATTTCGTGTTTAATTGTTTTCTCACTTTTTTGTAAGTAAATCAAAAAAAAATCTAGGTATTAACCTAAAAAGAACTTAAGAGTTAAAAATGTCACATCGAAGCAATTCATATTTTTTGACATTGAGCACTTTTATATGTGAAAATGTCCAATTGCAACATTGCTATCAAGGTTATACATTCATAACGAATGCTATCTACGTGGATAGACGTCGTCCAGCTATTGGTCGCTCTCGATATTTATTTATTTATTTACACAGACCAAAATATTATCATTACAGGCATATCTCCCAACACAATAATATTTAAATGTCAATTAACAAAACAATAAAATAAAACTAACTTATGTCAACTTAAGAATAAAATATATTTCGCGTCCCGCGCGGCGCGATTGTCGCTGCAGGTCTTTAGGTGGAATTATGAGGGTTGAAAATTATTTATTTTATATAATTATTTTAAAAGTCATATCATAATAAAATTATTTCAAAATATAATTTGTTTTTTTTGTAGCTTCGTCCATCTCGATGACGTAGGTATGCAAATGAACAACATTTGTCGATAGTGCCCGCATTAATACTTTTTTTTGACGTGACTTATTGTAGATTTGCCGCAGATGGCATTAACTACTTGGCCGGACAAATGGGGAGCGCTTAAAGGCTCTCACCCAGTACAACGTTTAAGACAACAGGCCAAGGGAAATCGTCGACCACGCCGGCGGGGTCGGTATCGGGGTCCTGAAGTGTAAGGTGTCGCGAGCTGATTGGCTGCCTCTATGGCTAGAGTGATCAGGTCGTCGGGATCGTATATTACGTCCATCCGCATTGATACTATATCGCATCAAATTACAATACATGTTTCTCATCCCTATTTCCATCTCTTATTATCAGGCCAAGTCGAGTCCTTAAACCACGATGCGATGGAGCCGACTAATTTTATTCCGCCCACACTTTACGACTGTGCTTGTAAATTTATCCCTGGAACTTCGACAGTTTTACAAAACAACTTTTCCATGCTTCCCTTTTGTTCTAAATGTAGCTCCCGTTGTAATTTAAAGTTTAAACGGATGTGGACTTTGTGATATAAATTTGGTCTAATTGTCATTAATGGCCGAGGAACGCCGAAATTAAAATGGTACAAAAAGTTTTCTGGACGTACATGCATGCGACTATATCCCCAATTGGTGTAGTCAGAGGTACATCCATAGCAATACACCAACCAAGTACACTTCACCGAGCTTTCTGTTAGACCAACGTGATAGGTGGCAACCCGTATCGCCATCTATAATGCTCGAGTCAACTGTGTTAGTGAAAACTGCACTTAAGATAAATTAATAACTCGTTGGTGCAAGTCCGGTACCGGGGTTCGAACTGGCGCTCCCCGATTGATAACCAATCCGGTGAACCACAAAATCACAGTGACTATTTAAGTGTTATTAGTGACGTGGAGATTCTGTGCCTTTTTTGACATCATTTGGTTCAGATTTACCATAATCAATAGTGGTTTATTGACTTCCGGCTGCAAGCATCGGAGACTGCCTACTGCCAGTCGATATGTGATTTCTGTTTACTACCTGTTTTATTATAACTAAGTAGGCACTGTTTCATTATAACTAGGTAGGGGTTGGGCGGAAGGCAAGAGGGAAACCACTGCCCTATTTTTCCCTAAAAAAGTAGCATGGAGAGTTCGGAGAATGCTACACCGACAAGAGCGTGGCTCTTAAATTAGTGATGATGATGAGGCACTTAGTAGTAAAGATTTATGTTGTATAAGTACTTTAAATATGATAATGACAAAGCGTGCTAATAAAGTGACCTATGCCGAAGAAGGCATCGAGACAAACCTGTTTAGGTATAGCGATGTTCACTGTATCTGTGAATGTATGTGAGATTTGTGAAGTGTTATAAATAAATTTAAAAAAAGTCGGCAGTTAAATAGATGGACGAATGGGAAGCGTCAGCTCTTTGAGAAAACCAGCTGCGGCCCTTGGTGGAAACCGATACCGATAAGTGCTGAAAGAGAGAGAACGTCGACCACACCAGCGGAGACGGCAGGCATGGGGGGCCTGAAGTATGTTGCAGAAGCAATAGGCTATTAGTTTCCAAGTAGTCAAATCGGTTACCTTTTCCTAAACGTCAAACATAAAATTACTGCGGAAATTGTATGAAAAAGCACACTATGACGTCATAGAAAAACGTGATAAAATACCAGACTTATTATTACGTTTCTCTTGATTAAAATTCGTAAATGAGTTAAATGGAAAAGAGAAAATGTTTTTCGTTTGTTTTAGATGTGTCTTTATTTAGTAATCAGAATTTCATAATTTATTTTGAACCTAGTACACGACCCAATTATGAAACCGGGTCTAGGGTCACCCGATTTTCTGCGCGAACATACTTACATACCTGTGTACTCGGACATTCCAAACATCCCTTTGAATGATGCAACCGTTACCGCCAGTGTGTACATTGACGTAGAGGTGACTTACCTGCCTCGTAGCATCGAAATGTATACTATCGTTCCTTTGCTTAATAAACTTGCAATAGAATAATACGCCGAACTAATTTAAATGTAATTTTTATGAGCTCTGTATTTTTCCACACAGGACAGGAGTCCTAGTTCGGCTTTGAAATAGACTACTCTGGGCGCCATTCCACTCGCGTCAGACAGAATACTGCCAGGCTGAAGGCAAGAGGGAAATCACTGCCCTATTTTTCCCTAAAAAGTAGCATGGAGAATGCTACATCGACAAGAGCGTGGCTCTTAAATTAGTGATGTAATGTATATCTCCAATAAATAAGGGGTAAAAAATTTGTCCACGCGCAGTTGTATCAAGACGTAAATTTTACGAGATATTTAATTCCAGATAAGTTAGGTATTTACAAAAGTAAGTACAAAATGAAACAAAATTTATATACGAAACAATTTTCGTTTATTTTGTAAAAAGCATTTTGATTACACGCACATATTAGGTAAATACCTAAAGGTTAAAATCTCACCATGCATCTTTTACAAATAATTAATCAACACTTTTAATTAACAATTCAATTATAACCATTATAATTATCACTGCAATAAAATGAATATTTACAACTAAATGTACATTAATTTAATATTCGCGATTTATTTCAATTAATAAAATTAAAATATGATAATAAACTCTGAAAAAATAATAACAAAGTTGTAACATTTGTGATGAGGGTAATTTCTTTATTTAATAATTATTATTTAATAATAATGTTTTCTTTAGGAGTACTGGGTAACTTATCACAGTCCATTAATGGATGCAACGTAAATGTTTAAAAATACCTTAAAATATTTTCACAATGGTAACAGAAAATATCACTGATACAACGGATCTCTTCATTGTTTTACTATTTGGAGCATTTTACAATAGGAACTTCTAACCCACAAATAATTAAAGATATATTGCATGTAATGATGTAATCCCTAGTAGACAAGTATTATATTATTGGCGAATTAGACAACAGGGTAGTTCATTGAGCTAAAAAATACTACATGCAATTTGACTTACATTATTTATGAGCTTTCTATTGCAAAATGCTTGTCCTCTACATTAAATTACCAAATGCTTTCATTTGATCAATCATTTGAATAATCTAGAGACACATCGTAGTTTTTAATTAATATCTAATTACAACCCGTTATATGCAAAGCAATTTTAAATGTAAGTTTTATCAAATAATTTTATTAATTATTTAAATATGAACTGACTGATATATTGTGAATAACTTAATTGATATGAAACTCTTTAGTTAAATAATTTTATAAAGTATTTATATTTTTGTATCGCAACCGAAATAAAGCAAGCAAGTATAAGTTTTATATTTAGAAAAGATGCAAAAGGCAGTCGAAAATACTACATTATAATGCTATACACTGATCTACATTTAATATTATAACGATAATGATTTAAATAATAAATATTGCTGTGTAATTTGTTATTTTTATCTAATTTATAATATAACGCAGCTATGATAAAAATTAAAATTCTATTCAAAATGGTAACTAACTATTATTAAGTTTGACATTTAGTAATTTTATTTACAATTTTACGTTTCACATTCATTCGTGTTTTTTTGTTATCCTTTCTTAAAGGGTAGATACAGTTATACATGCTTTGGTATTCTTTGAAGCTAAGTTTATAATATATATTTATACATATTTTTATTTAATATATAGTTTATTAACTAGATTTTCTAAAGTCTAATCGGGTGCTGTATTTAACCTTTAAGTATTTATAACAAAAATACACATATTGTTCTACAAATTGTGTACAGTTACTACGTATATAAATACACCAAGCTATAGTACTATTTACTAACCAAAATGTCTCAAAAAATGTACTGAGACACATTAAAAAGTTTCATAATTATACATATATTATATTTTTAAGAAAGTACGTCTTTTGAGACAATTTGTCAAAGGAGTATTAAGAAAAAAGCAAATGGACGGATCTCAACTAAAACAAATTATATTTATAACAGCTTAGGATTCGTTTAGTAATAAATATAGAATTCTTTCAATACAATATTAAATAGTATCCGAACAAAACATTTTCTCAGTGGTAAAAATAAATATCGTACATTTGATTTAAAATTTAAATATTATTAAGTATTCAAAAATAAAAACGCGAAGGTGGTTTTTATAGTTTTGGAAAAATATTATTTTGATTAATTTATTGGTAAAGTCAGATATGATTGATTTTGTTAGCAAGTTGTAATATCTAAAGAAGTCACAACCATTTATTATTACTTTTTTTACACTTACAGCCGCATGTACCCAAGGAATTAGCGAAAATGGCAAAAATTAAATATGCTTAAATCATATTTTATTTTGATTTACGTATTATTTTGTACGAATAATAATTTGCTCTTAAAGACTAGAACAGTTACTTCTTTAAATAACCAAGTGGAAATGTGACATTTAATTTTCACCATTTTGTCACATAAATACACATTATAATATTGGGCACATACTCTAAACAGACACTAAAATTGGCTATGATCTTCGAAAATTCGTTAATAAATATCTAATTCTATATTTTACCTAAATTCTACCTAAATTATTACAATATAGGTTGAGCCTTAATACTTATTAAAAAGGAAGACACATTGAATTTAGAGTAGCGAACATTTGAAAGGTTTAAAATAATATTTTTTTCGCTACATTAGTCCAAATTGTATTTAGAAGTTCCTGAAAGATTTAATGAATGACACGAATGATTTTTATAGATATATACTAGTTCTTTAAATTATATTTTAAAAGGGATTTGTCTTTGCTTATACTAGGTACTAGGACTTAGTGCGAGTAGTTTTTAGTCATGTTACCGAATGAAGATTTTTTTATGTGTAGGTATTAAGGCAGACAGAGATTTTAATTCTCAAGATCTCAAAACTGACTAAAATCTACTTCAAGTATTCGGTAGACCCATATAAATGATGGTCCGGAAATGACGTCACTAAAATGATGTGACAGAAATGGCGTCGCGGAAATGACGACAGAAGGATACACTATAAAGTTAAGAACGTCTTCAGTTAGTTGGAGAATTAGTACTTTAGTATAGTTAGTTTCACGTTACTATAAATAATTAAAACACTGACACACCGAATCTAACAGGGTTTGTTAACCGTAGCACATCGATAATTATTTTAAAAATAGTTTTTTTTTCTCTATTGAAGCGTTATTTGTCCCCATATCTTTATCGTATCCTCCTATAGTTTAAACGAAATCTCTTTAAATTCTATTCTGAATAACTTACTATCTAAATAATCTACAATCTCATCGACTATTGAGTTTTACTATTTACATTATATATTTGCTACTTATTCTAAAACTTTGGGTTAGAGTTTTAAACAGTAACAGTTTACAATCATAAATATGTACTCAAAAGTATTTTAGGGCCAAACGATTCTTTATATCAGTGGAATAAAGATATAGTTTTTGAAGTACGCTTATAAAACTGATAAAAACTATTAATATTACTTTTTTTTTTTCTAAATATCTCCAGTTTGTTGAAACATCATGTTAAATTAATAGAAAATGATAAACATCTTGACAAATACCATCAAAGCGTCTGGGTAATTTTGAAAATACAATATTGTGTACGGTTTCATTACAAAATCTAAAAATGACATTTGTATTTTGAATTTCAATACAAAATATAAACTTAAGTTCAATATTTGATTTCGTTTCTTATTTGACTTATTTTTTACATGTTTATATTTATTTAAAACTATATTTACACTGAACTTAAATATAGAATTGTTTCTATAATATAATATTAGACCTATGCTTAATAAAACTAGTAGTTTTTAATATATTTACATACTTTGGCCTCTTTACTGGCATACTATTAAATAACTTAGGCCCTATTATAATTACATAAGTTTGGATACGTCAAAAATGTATTATGAAATAGATTTATATCTATTATTTGTTTATTTCTTATGAAATCATGTTTACTATAATATTCAAATGAAGAGAAAGAAATGTAGTTTACCAAACTTACTATATTAAATGTAACAAAAAATATGAGAAAGCTATCGTAGTAGGTACATAATTCTCTCATAGAAAAGAATCAGTATAGTCTTACGCAGAAAGGCCACAATCAATAATAACCATCAAAATCGTTTATTTTACTATTTACATTTTGTTTCAATAAGTATATTCTGTGAGGGGGAATTCCGAGTTGGACAAAGATTTTACCTAAATAAACTTTTTTATTATTATTATTATTAACGGATAGGTAAGTTTGTTTGATGTGTAACTTTAATAATGTGTTCGTGTTTGATCCGCCGAAACTTAATAGTATTTGATATTCAGTATAATTATGTCTTTCATAGTACGGAAGATAGGCAATTATTTTCCACGACAGGCCCTAGTAAGTACCTTCCCTTTTATTATTAGTACAGTGAATGTAACTAGTAACACAATGCCAATTTTTTAAAGAAGATACAAAATAATGTTTTCCAAGAATAATGATGATATTATATTTGTTGAAACCTTCTGTATCCTATATATTTTTATAATTTTCTATAATGTTAAGTAGCTATTAGTTTTCCGAAAAACAAAAAAGTAAATAAACGAAGCTCATACGCATAATATTCTTTTCTCTACTGGGCTTCGAAAGGAAAACGCTATGAATCATCTTGTTACATTATTTTTTTGCTTTAAAAGTAAAAGTATTTTTGGTACATCTTGCGATAAAAAGTAATAAATAGTATGGTGTTTGGTGTATGTGTATACAAATATACATTTCATAATAAAAGTAATTTCACGCAACAAATTCAACACATACTAAGTCGTAAACATATTCGCCCCAACAAATATAATATATACGCATGAACAGGAAACCTTATATATTCAAAGTTCGTTTCCTCATATTTCATTTTTGACGCACCATAAGATACCTTCTACACGAAAAGGGACTTAAGTAATGGGATGCCCTTAAAAAAGGCTCATTGAATTTTAAATACATTCTGCCAAAATACTTACTAATGTCGGGAGCATTGAAAAATTAAACTCATCGGCAGCGCAATCTGAGGTAAATTATTGTGAATAAATAATGTCAATTTTATATAGCGATTTTTTATGATAATGCGATATTTATTCTAAATATTGCACCTTCTTACATTGCAGTACAATTATCAAATGAGCCTTTATTCACTAATGAAATGTAAAGACCATATGACGAAAATATTTTTACATAACTCACTGATTTCTTATCCACAGAATGACTTCTATTATTATCTATAACGCGAGATAAACGTTTACATACTTCGAGATTCGTTATCACTTATCAATTGTATTTTAATATTGCACACAATCCGCCAATAGTACTTTTTACACACATTTACATCGAATACCATTTACTTCATGCAAATTTCTCAGTCACTTAAGGTATAAGTACATTAGTTGGCCTAAAATACTTCGTTGACACTTATCTAGGCCTCAAACGGCAGTCACCACACTAGGATTTGGCGATATTCAAAGGGACGCCAAATCCGATGCTCTTCTCGAAGGGATTGGCACTCTGAGCTGAGCGGACCCTCTCCGATCTAACCGATCTAAAGCGTCCAGATCTGAAGCACTTCGCTTACAAAAGCTACAAAACGCGCAAGCTAACGTATTCTTAAACGCGTTACGAAAGTCTCTGTTGAAGTACGCGTAAATGATAGGATTCAACGCGGAATTGAAGTAACCAGTCCAAAACATGATCACAGTTATTACGTCTGGGTACCAACAAGAGTCACACAAGGACGTGGAGACGTAGAAGAGGAAGAATGGAAGCCAGCACAGGATGAAGGCACCCATGATTATGCCAAGAGTTCTCGCAGCTTTGTGCTCTCTCTTCATTTTCAATATGTTTTTGTCTTTGGTTGGTGTGTTGGCGTTTATATGTAACGCTCCATTTTTATCGCTCACTTCCCTCGAATGCCGATGCATGAGCATAGCATTACCAGCTCTTGCATGTAGAGCTTTTTCTTGCCTATTAGCTTCTTTAAATATTGCTAAGTATGTGAATATCATGATGGTACATGGAATCCAGAATGATATGGAACTTGAAATGACTGCGTAAGGCTTGTTGACTATGAAATCACATATATCTGGGTTTTTGTCTCTCTGAATAAGATGATCGTTTGTGGTGTACCAGCCCATGAATATTGGGGCGTAGGATATGGTGATGGGACTCAACCATGTCGCTGCTAACATCACGAACGCCATCTGTGAATAAAATTAAACAGTTTTAATCAGACTGTTCAATCACGTTTTTTAGACAGTTTTCGTTGTATGAACTCAAAAAATATGTTCCAAGTTGAGATAATCCAATTATAGCAATTGTTTTTTATTGGATACTTTTAAGCATAATAATATAACAATAATAATAACACAAACATAATTTGGATATTCTTTTATTTGCCAATTTATTTATATTTACCCAATTTATAGGTTTTTATAGGATTTTTTTAGGCGTACATGATTGACAGTAATAATGTGGTAGGTACTCAAATCAAAGAAATATCCCGATGGAATAAAGCTTCAAAGGCATGAAATATTTTATAACGAAAAAGACATCTTACTTATGTAGCTTACTGAATATTTCAGCGTTTGTTTGAATAATAGGTAAACATTTTTATCTTCTTATTCTGCTAAAAGAATTCTTAATAATGATATTCATACTGAATCTACGAATAAATATACTGAATATATCACCAAGCTCGAGTTTTCATCAAAGTAGTCTAAAGGAGATCATCGGATTTCGGCCCAGAAGTCAAAGTGCCGGCCAAAAAATAATTTTGCTATATTCCGTTAGATCTTATCCGTCTGAGTATTTATTACTATGGCACCAAAGCTGTAGGGTCAATATCTTCGGTTTTATTCGAATTAAAAGAACTGTATTTTTCATACATTTTTGGTGAAAATGTAAAGTGCCGGCCAATTAACAAAAATGGTATATATCCTTAGAACTTATCCGTCTGAGCATTTATTACTATGGCACCAAAGCTGTAGCGTCAATATTTTCGGTTTTATTCGAATTAAAAAAAAAACTTGTATTTTTCATACATTTTGGTGAAAATGTGAAGTGCCGGCCAAGAAACAATATTGGTATATCCCGTTAAAACTTATCCATTTGACCATTTATTATTATGGCACCAAACGTCTATGACCATTATTTTGGCTTTTATTGGACTTTACGTTTTAGTTTCTATGTGAAAAGTGCCGGTCAGCAAAAACACATGTCAAAACTATCGAGAAGATACCTGTAAACATTGTTCACTATGACAATAAACGTGTATGACCATTAGTTTGGCTGTTGTTGGATTTTTAAAACCTCGATTTATGATTTATTTTGCTATAAAATAAAATATGACAGGCGCGTTATTTAAAGGATCGTCAGAATGTTTATTACTATGACATTAAACGTCTATGACCACTATTTTGAACTCAATTAGATTTCTCCAAAATCTGAAGTTTTCATAGATACCTACACTTTGGCGAAAAAAGTTTTATCTGACGATAATGCAGGTAAAAGCGTAATATCGTGGTCGTCATTGTACACATTTTTATAAATCAAAAATAGGTTTTCGTTTGACCACTATCTCACCTGATGGTGATACACGCTTTAGAAGCTTATTTTTTTTTAAGAAATGTGAGGTACTGTCCTATATCGACCAGGACATTGTGATCGGCATACATGCAAAGTATAACTGCTCGACTCCTGTCTTCCCTAACAGCTTCTTCAGACGTCATGCCAAAATACGAGTTTCGTCACTAGATGGCAAGCTTATCTTTGGAGGGTGGTAACCATTTATGGTCAAGGTGAATCAATACCATAATTCAACCTAAACTTAGGCCGTAACGTTGAGTTGAATGCAAAAACTACAGCCAACGTCGTATCTAAAATCAGATAGTATTAATATAGAAGTTCACCTAACAACACACAAAACAATAACACAAAGTATTTAGCTGACTAATAACTAGTCATTGGGAAAGCTCTGCTTGTTGTCATTGTTAAAATGTATATAAAAAAATATTTTTTAAAAAGTCCAATAAACGCCAAAGTCTACATTTGGTAATATAGTAAAAAAATACATTTCAAGTAATTTACCAAAAGATTTGACTTATTTTGTTTCGCTGGCTGACATTTTCCCATTTGAACCAAAACGGAAAGAGAGACGAATAAAACTCATAATAATGGTCAAAAATGTTTCGCGCCAGATTATTAAATGTTCTAAAGGTCCTTTGTAATCCGCCGTACCGCATTTTTTGCCCAAAGCACTTTATTTTTAAACAAAATAAATAAGAAATCAAGATTTTTAAAATAAACTAAAAGCCAAACTAATGATTGTACACGTTTGGTGCTATAGAAAAAAAATGTTAATAGGTATCTACTCGATACTCTCTGTACATGGTATTTTTGCTGGTCGGCACTTTTCACATTTGAACTAAAACGTAAATTCCAATAAAAGTCAAAATAATGGTCATAGATGTTTGGTGTCATATTAAAAAATATTGAGAAGCAACTATTAGACAGATTCGACGTATTTTTTTCCATTGCCGGCATTTTAACATATTAACCAAAACGGAAAGTCCAATAAAAGTCAAAATAATGGTCATAGAAGTTTGGCGCCATACTAATAAATGTTCTAACGGTCCTTTGTAATACGCCTGTATCCCTTTTTTTCCCAACGGACATAATATTTTTTTTTTACAAAATGTATGAAAATCGTGATTTTTAAAATCCAATTAAAGCCAAACTAATGGTTATACACGTTTGGTGTCATAGTAAAAAATGTTCAGAGCAATCTACTCGAAAGGTTCGACACATTTTTTTTCTCTGGCCGGCACTTTCAAATTTGGGCCGGCCAAAGTATGGAGAGCCGATGATCTCCTTTGGTGACATTTTGATAAAATGGTCCAGATAAAAAACCGGACTTGTAAAATCTTCAGGTTAGGTAAGCGGACTCTGTGAAAAACGGGATAATGCTAGAGAGATCTGTGTGGTCTAGATAAAGCATAGTATTATTTATTTGGACAAACTTATTCCAACTGCCATGAAGGAAAATGTAACAAAAATAAGAAATCAATTAAGTTCCGTTAAAATGTTGCACATTCGTATTATAACAGTATGGTGTTCTGATAAATCCTTCTCAAATCCCTGAACATCAAATTTATGAAATGGTTCCTTACAATGAAACGCTTTCAAAAGAAAATATTTATGTTCCAAATAAACTTTCCTATTTAAGTATTTCGGTAAACATATTTCGGGGATTACGCGTTCTTTTTCGGTTTTGCATTTTCGTTGGTGAGATCAAGTTTGTTTGCCCCAGAGGATATTACGGAATATTTTCCATATTTTAGAGCTACTACGAAATCGTGAATTTTTGAGCAGAGGAACACGAATGTTATTTCGACGAGTATAACGTTTTCATACATGTGCAAATGTCATTAAAATTTGTAGAACCATGTACGTTAATCTAGTATGCGTGCGTGTTTTCCCTTTTTGCGGGATATCAAAGTAGGTGAGGGTACACGTTTTCTGTTTGATGATCTAGGTAAGTATCTACGTATAGTAGTACCTATACTGTTTTGTTTAGCCTTGTTACGGCGATAACCTTATTGGTTCTCTTGATTAATTCAATTCATCTAAAAAAGCAATATTGCAATTTGCGCATATAAAAGTAAGTGCGCAATGCAAAAGCATGTCAAGTAGCAACACTACTTTTTTAGATGAATTGCTTTGATGTGGCCTTTTTAACCCCCCAGATCTAAGAAAATATTCCTCTAACTCACCTTCTTAGTCATCTTGATGGGATATTTTAACGGCTTCACAATTGCGTAGTACCGATCCACCGATATGCAACAAAGATGGAGTATGGACGTCGACGTAAAGTAGACATCTGAAGAGTTCCACAGATCGCAGACTATGGGCCCGAAGATCCATTTGTTGTAGAACTGGACGCTAAAGTTGAATGTCATCACCAGCACAGCCACCAGAATGTCGGCAAACGCGAGCGATACTACGAAATAGTTGGTTATGACGCGGAGTTTCCTGTTGAGAAAAAAAGAAAAGTTGATATACCAGCATTTTTTAAAGAAAGAACAAGTCGCTTATAAGGCCGAGTTAGATTTTAGATTCAAGTCAACATTTTATAATAATGAAAAAACCTCTTATTTGATTTCTTGTTTCACTTATAATGTCAAGTACGTTGAAGAAATCAAAGAAATCATAATATCGATTCCGATATAGTGGACGAAAGGTCACGTATACCGATAAATTTGCCTTTACGATGTATCTATCTATCCCAACTGAAATCAAGAGGGGTTCAATGAATGTTGGCAACATCATGTGGTATCTGTTTTGATGTTTTAGACAATTTTGATGTTGTTTATAAATACACATCCTGTGTTTTCTCTATCGTCTTTATTAGTACCATTACTGCACACATTATTACCACAAATAACTGTTAAACAGACGGTTATGACCTAACTCAAGATCTAGTCGTCTGTTCGTAGTATGCTAATGTATCGATACGTATTACGTTACGTTACGATTACGTTAGCAGCTTAATACTGCATTTTGTAACTATTTTTATTGCTAGTTATTTTGTTCTAAGTATGTTTTTCAGTGATTATTTCTTAGCTAAATAATACGAGAAGTGAACACTCTGACTAAAAGTACCTTAAGGTGCTAGATGCTTTGCCGTAATAATGGTGATAACGTCTAAAAGGCACTGCGGCGAAGACATTTATAACAATAGTGTTAACCGATTAACATATAAAGATAATATTTTGACTGTTGGCAAAGCTTGCCAATTGCATAGTATCCCTTAAAATTAGATAGATATATAATATGCTTTATTGACCACAATGGACACAAGATACAGAAATAAGAATAACAGATACAAAAAGCACAACAAGCGGCCTTATTGCTCATGATAAAAGAAATCGCAATATATTTTATACAAGAATAACACAAAAGGTATTATAATCTAACGTAATTTCGCAATCTCACAAATCTCGTGGTCATATTCATATAAACAACAACATTCAGGGTTATTCGGCCCCGATCATTGGTCATGTCAGAGGCCTTTGACGGCTCTATAGTAACCCTGACAGCAGGGTTGAAGAGGTAATCCATCTCATAAACCCACACGATAAAAAAAGAAGAAGACTGGATAAATCACCTGTGTCGCATGACAGAGACGATGACGAGCATGTTGCCCAGCACCGCCATGATGACAATGAGCAGCAGCACGGAGATCCTGATCTTGAACATGATGTCGTGCGTCCACCCATCCTCCACGTTGGTGCTGTTGCCCGTCTCGTTACCCGTGCTTATGTTTACTTGATCCATAAGGGGCGGTCTAGAAACAAACAACACAATAGGGTATTCGACTGGATCAAAGATAAATTATAAAATGCGAATCTAGAAATAGATGCCAGTCTAAGATTATTAAAAATCAATCTTATTTAACTTTTCGACTTATTTTTTAATTTAATCTATGAGTACGACGTTTGACCGCTTTTATTTATGACGTCTCAGGACAGTATTTTCATACACACTATGCAAAGAAAACTTTCGTTTTGACATTTCGCAAAAAGTATCTAACTAAAAGTAAGTCTTAAGGTAGGTAGCAGGTAAGTATTTGACTAGGTTGTCAAATAACCTATTATGTTTATCTCTTTAGAAGTAGTATCTATTACCTCTCACTGTGGCCCTGTGGTACTTCTTAAACGGCGGCTTGCTTCTCAATCGCTGAGCACTGATTCGAATTATGCACCAATGAGTTATTAAGGTACCGGACTTTGCACCAATGAGTTATCAATTTAATATCTTAATTAAAGTTTTTTCTAACACAGTTGGATCGAACATTGGAGACAACGATATCACAACCTATAACGTTGGTCTAACAGTCGTAGGAGAACGGTTGCAAATTCAGAACCCTCGGTGAGTTGTGGATAGTTCATCTTGCGGGATATAGTTGTGAGTTTATGTAATAAATATTACTTCTCTACTGAAGAATACTTTTTCTCTTTTTTGCGCTTATAGTTGAGTATATATTTGTTTTGGGGAACATAGCCTGTAAAATACCTCATTGTGTTTGTGACATGCAATAAAAGAATATGAATATGACTGAGATCACCTGTCACCATATGGTGCATCATATTCCATCTTCGGACTACGCACGAAAAGTGACTGCTGATTAACTTCTTTTTTGAGTCACGGGCTTGACATTGTATTAAATATTATTGACGACTGAATAATAACTATAGAGTTGGGGCTTATTACACAAGATGATGATAATAATTAGCTGACTGACGTACTCACGACAGACGTTGGTTGAAAAAGTTGCGCGTAATTTCCGTTAGACAAGTCTGTGATGAATATTGCGCATGTACCTCTCCGCTTAATTTATATCACGACCCTTAGGTAGCCCAAATATATTGCTGTATACAGTAAAAAGGTCACTCATTCACCCATCTGGTGGTTACAACTTCGTTACTTTATTAAGCAGTGTTTATTCACTTTATTAGCTTAGTGGTAAAGGAAGACTTTGTTAGTAAACCTGTGTACCTCACAGATGATCAGTCCGATGATGAAATGATGTGATTTCATCATAGTACTGTCCAAGCCGTGTTCGGCAACGGCGACTGCATTACGTAGTTGAGCTTCGATGGTGAACTCTAACATGACTAATATACCCCATTTATGCCGTAAATATTCGCGAACAATGCGCACTCGTTAGAGAATCATTTACATAATTATAAAATATGATCATATGATGATATTAGAGTAGATACAGTTCTTTAGTCAAATTTTACAACATGCCTGGAATCTTAAGCAGATGAACGCATTATTAAGTTTTTCTTTACTTCTAGTCCAACAGATAATTCAAATTATACTAGAAATAATTAATATCAGAATAAAAAATCAAATGTTCATTTCAGTGACAAAAGTATTTTAGCAGACGTCTGGAGTCACCAAAATATCTATAAATTCTTTCGGTCCCCTCAGAAAGAAATATTATACATACCTGCATAAACTCACGCCTATTTCCCACCGAGGTAAGCAAGAAGAATTAAATTTTCTTCGATCCTGACACACTTCTCTTGCTTCCTCCACATACATGAATCGTTTCATACACGCACGCTGGCTCAGAGTAGAGAGTAGGAAGCTTATGTACCTACTATATACGTGCATAGACCCCCTCAATAAACCAGAGGAGGTATCGAGCATACTCCACCGCGCTGCTTCAGTGTTGAAACATCAACCGTAATTTTAAAACATTTACCTACTAGAAGACTGTTTATCACGTGGGACTCAGATTTATGTGTTTACAATTGCTCGTAATAGGCTATTGACTTGGAAATCTAATGGGCAATAGAATTTTATGAAGCGAATAAGTTCCTACACTGGCGGTCTTTGTTATAGTTTAAACATGAGACTTCGCGTTAGTTTCATCTTTATGTTTTCCAGATGGTATTTATTCCCAAAAGCTACTGCTGCTGCTATGCTGCCACTGTTATGGCATAGAATATCGAATAATACTTGGCAACTCTCTACTCCCCACCAGCGGTTGAGCTAGGTTTACCTCACTCCCCTCGGTCTTACTTTAGTCTTCAATCGTATGGGCGTCAGACGTGAACACACAGATGCACGTGTACGATAACGTGTGTGGTGTCTGTGTAAAACAAGGTGTTTTGTACGAAGTGTCCGTGATGTGGTTATGGTTTAATTATATTGGGCATTATAATGACACAGATAATGGCAAAAAATACTTTGGTATTAATAGTGAACAAATTAGACGCATCATCACATGCGAATACTGCAGACACTCCATACAAAATCTCATTATTACTATGTGTCACCTAACAAGTAATTGCGAGCAAGGCACATTCCACGCGAGCACTTAAAACGAAGTCAAATTCAGAGGGAGAAGATTGGCGCTAGATAAGAATTGATGCGGGACAGAGAGTTACCGGTCTAAACGTAGTGTAATTGTTTATTTTATGTCCAAAAACCGCTCGGTCTTAGTTTTCTTACCTTTATCTAGCTTGTTTTATTTTCGTTTCATAAACCTTCTCGTAACCACACACAATGCGTCTAAACACTTTGTGAGTAGCTTTTACACCGTACATCATTACTGGCTTATCTTTTACGAAAATCGTCTCATTGCCAATATTATATTTGAGTGCACGATTCGTTTTATCTTTTTCTTCTTCACTGTTTCCGTTCGAAGGTTCTCAGGCTTGCGTTCACCAGGCATCTTCAGATGTTCATTGCTTTCCGCGTAATCATGATGATTTCGTCTGAAACAAAGAAATATGTTTCGTTTAGTTAATATTCCAAGAAATCACTCATTATTCTATCTTTGTTGGAATAACACTAAAGCACATCATCCCCGGAAGACTTAAAACAGACTAAGTGAATTTCTCCTTTCTAACCGAACTATCCGGGATGTAAAGTATTAGTGATAACATACTTATTTCTATTAATAATAGAATAGATTTTTTTTATTATAAAAGGAGGTGTCCTTTTATAATAAAAAAAATCTATTCTAAATTTTAAGTGATGTTATTGTCATGTTTTTGTGTGTGGTGACACACAAAAACATGACAATAACATCACTTAAAATTTTCACAGAACAATTACAAAAAAGCATAGAGGATGTTTGTTGCAATGACCATTAGGAGGTGGTGGACGTCTTAAGATGAGAGTATTTCACCTGGTTGCTCACCCTTGTGAGATAGGGTCCTTATGTCATTAATATACTTACTGACTCCTTCAATGAACTTTATAATGTTATTATATATGATAATAATAATGTAATTATTAAATACGAAAAATCATCATTATTACAAAGCAGATACAATTAGACATTCCAGATTATATTTCTAAACCAACATAATCTAAATGATTAAGTTATAATTCAGACAAAACCATGTTAAATATTTTCTCTGATATTCCATTACGATCCCGTAATTATTATTCCATAACAATGACTAAAACGCAAAATTTCTCATTAATAACGTTGGTAAGAATTTTAATCATCTCATTTGTTGTGAAATATTTATTACATTGTGGTATTCGAAAACACCTAGCTATAGAAAAGGAATAAAAGTTTATGTATAAAGGTGTTTTATTTTGTTAAACATGAAATTTTCAAAGCAATGGATGAGACTTTCACAGGACTGGAAAGGATGGCGTGAAAGAGAGGAGGTCTAATACCCAGCAGTGGGTGGATACAGGCTGAGTAGATAGATAGATATAAATTTTCAAATGTCATTTAAGTAAGAATGAATAAACATTTTATAAGTTGTTATAATCACATATCAACTCACAAAACTCAAGAGACGAGGAAGATCATCATTATGATTCAGTCTAGTTATTTATAGTTATAAATAATTAATGCGTGTACTTTTACGTTATAATAAAAGGTAGATTAACTAATCTACACGCACTAATCGTAATCGTACTTTGTACAAAAGGTTTATATTATTTAGAGTTGGATAAAAGCGTCTATTTTTAGAATCGTAAAATCCCTTTTAGAACTTAGTTTCAACTGTTAGGTCCCATTCAAACAGATCGCCTGCTCTAAGTCTGTAACATCCCTTATAATATGAAATGTAAATCGAACTATGATATTTCGATCCATTAGGAATAACGTGGGCCGTAAAATGTCCCCTAGGAGAACTAACATTATGAAGCGCATTTGTAACTTGGTTTAATTTTATCAGCAAAATACCTTAAATGAATTTGTATAACTTAAAAGTTCTTGACCCTATTTCAGTAAAGTTTAATTTAAAACGTAATTTGTCAAACAAAATTTAATTACTTACAGTTTTTGAATAAGCCTTTGAGAAGGTAAAGGTGAGAGAAATAGGAATTTGATAACTGACAGCTTGACTCAGTTTTGGCTTTGTACATAAGAGCCAATGGTATAGAATTCAAATAATTTTGATTTTATAATTAAAATCGATTTCTTTTTTTTTTTGACACAATGCCACAGTCGGTTTTTTTTATAAACCAGCCTTAACACGCGCCTACACTGTCAATCAAACTAATAGATCGTCAAAACATTTCAATTGTGAATACATCGCGGTACTGATAAAATAAACCCATCGTCATATATAGCACACGGAAACATCCTTTCTGTAATTTTCACCACCTCTACCTATTTCCGTGCTCCCAAATTATATTTCGGTTCCTGTTACAATATTCGTAACGTGTCTCAATTATGTAACGAAATATAACGTAACATAACAAGTTCTTGTTATGTACCTTTACAACATATTGGTGTTGTAGCTTTTAGATGAATATTGAGAAAGATACCTAAATATTCAAATCATGTAGATACAAATAGTTGGGAAGATAAAATAGAATTTGTGACAGCCGTGTTCGAATCCCGACTCAGGCAACCACTGAATTAGACTTTATGAGTTTGAATTCATGTTTGGATCTTAGATAATTGATATCACGTAGTTTTCATAATATCCCCCCCCCCCCATTACGCGGAACTTAAACACAGCTGACGAGGAGAGGATGTATGTGTTATACACCTTTGTCTATGCCTTCAGGTACACAAGCGTAATGCTATATTATGTTGTTTGTAACAAAAATATGGAATTGAAAAAGAAAGAAAGAAAGACAAAAAGAAAGAAAGAAAGATTTATAACTAGCAGACACCACAGACACAGACAAACAGGTACATTACAAAAAAAAAAGAAAAAAAAAGCGATTTGTAAGATACCGCATTGGTAATTTCTCAGGCGTATCTCGTCGTCTATAAATTAATAGGTACCTACGTTACTAACGTTGTATTAATTTTATATTTCGTATGATGAACCAAATTGTTTTGACGACAAAAACAATTAAAGGAGTTAAGATTCGTAATTTAGCGTGAGAAAATATTTTGTCTTTGTTCCTGCCGCGATATCATTTCGACTAATTGACGATGTCTTCGTTAATTGGTACGACGTTAAATGATCCCAGTTCAAATTGTAATGCGTACTTATTATATTGATCTCAATTCGCAGCCAGCATTATGGATACATTTGCGCCAGGTACGATTGGAGGTGGGGTTTTAAAAGTAAGGTTCAATTTAGCTGTTAATTGTATATAATTTGTTTTATTTTTAGTTTTGTGTATCTTTATTATGCTGATGATGCTGATGATGAATTAATTGACTAGTCTATTTCATTACTGTAACTATTTTAAGTAAATGTAACTATTGTAAGTTTGTTTATGGTGTAAATAAATAATAACTATGATTAGAATCTTGTACCTACAAAAGTTAAGTTGTAATAATTATTCAACAGACAGCTCTAATAAAATAGGTGCGGATTTTTTGCATGAATATAACTTTATTAAATTTTATTAATTAAAATAATTAAGTCGAGGAGCTCGGTGGCGCAGCGGTAAACGCGCTCGGTCTGCGATTGTTGAAGTTAAGCAACTTTCGCAAAGGCCGGTCATAGGATGGGTGACCACAAAAAATTCATCTCGAGCTCTTTCGTGCTTCGGAAGGTACGTTAAGCCGTTGGTCCCGGCTGCATTAGCAGATATTAATAACCACCAATCCGCACTGAGCCCGCATGGTGGTTTAAGGCCCGATCTCCCTATCCATTCATAGGGAAGGCCCGTGCCCCAGCACTGGGGACGTTAATGGGCTGATGATGATGATGATGAATTAAAATAATAATAATATATTTTGTGTAACGCTTTTCTCTCGTTCACATTTTGATATAATTTTCTTCATCTACAAACCATCAAGAAAACTTCAATTTTTTTTTGATTAATCTCATTCCATTTTCAATTTGTAAAAAAATGAGACACAATTATTTATCTGGATTGAAACTAGCTAAAAGCGGAAAATTCCACTTGCTATTTCCTCAGAATTATGAGCTGATCCCACATTTTTTTTTAAATTGAAACTAGTGTGTCTATTGCGAGGCTTTGTGAATAAAAATCACAGTCGAATGTGACATTTGAAAAAGGCTCTTAAAAGGTTTTCACCATGAGGCGGCTATAAGCAGCTGGAACTAAACAAAAAATATTAAATATGGAACGCGTTTGAACGCATTCCATATTTTCTCTTTCCGGCCAGCATAGAATCAATTACGTAAAAAAGCTAAATAAAATATAAAACAGCTGAATAAAAAAGTCGTTTCCAGAAAGATTTGTCCGTGTCCCGCACCGGACGTTGTCTAATGTGCAATTTCCTCCCAAATTCCGACCAATCAAAACTTGCCAAGTTCCAATGAAAACAACCAAATGTTTGTTTGTTTATCTCTTACCAATATCTACCTAGTCAAGTTTCGGGAGCGCGGGACACTATTTTTAAAAAGAAACTAATGAATTTGAATTAGTTAAATGTATATTAAAATAAAACTTAAAGTACGGCGAGACATGTGCACAGAGTCGGATGCGCTACATGAATGATTTTAATGCTAACTTAAAGTTCTAGCTAAATCTAAGAGGAAAGCGTGGGAGTCAGGCCACCGCGGTGGTCTGTCTACAGAATGTGCTGACATGCTGTTCTAGGCAGCATGCACTGTCACCGTTCTTCGGGCTAGGGGTGGCATAACTCCTCCCTCCTCAAGCACGAAATCATCCGACGATTTTGAGTCTTGGTGATTTCGTGTAAAATTGAAAACTTTAAATTTCCATATAATAATAGTAATGATACTTATAATTAAGATTACATAAAGGAATATAGTAGCTAAGCTCACACTACGAGTGTCTATTATTTCACTTTCACTGATATCACTGTTAAACCTTTCACTGTTTAATACGTTAGAGAGATGCTTCAAGTTATCCAAAGACACGCCTTTAATGTCCACCTTAGATAATTCCGTGGTAACGTTCATCTTCAGGAAGTCGGGCTTAGGTAAACCAATTACGGGTGTAACCTTGAAATGGAAATCGGCAGCAATGGACCTCCGGCGGTTTAATTTAAAGTTCTCTATGTAGAGTTCGCAGTCTTCAGCATTGGAAATAAGGTAAGTACCCTGAATCTGTCTTTTGATTGTGTCGTCATTACATTTTTCAGTAAGTATTTGGCTGCTCCTGGTGTAGACAATCCAATTGGCAGGATCGATCCTCTGGATCTTGATATCTTCCACGTGGACAGGGTAAACTCTGCAGAGGGTGAGATTAGAATGAAACCGCATCAGCTGCTCAACACAGGTTCGTTCAGGATAAATGACCTGGTCATTCTCCTTGCACAGGAACTGTCCCGGGGCTAGCTCGTCGCAGGGACTGTTGATGGGGTGGTATTTCGGACCTTTCGCCAAAAGGTAAGGATATTTAGGAATTATAACATAGGTAAGGTTTGTTGATGGCTTAAACATGGGTAATGAATAAATTTTAAAATAATTATAAATATTTCCATCTATTAAAGGAATTTCTAAAATGAACGTAATCTGATTTTCTTTCATATACGACTTAACAACTATAGTTTTTTCAATTTTTATCAAGTTATTTAGGTTTACAGGATATACTAAATTATCATACTTGGCTACAGATTCCAGTATTTTGAGAAACTCATCTGAATTTATGATGGATTGGTGTAACACTGAGACTTTACTCAATGCTAAAACAGTTTCAATTTCACTAATAGTCAAGTATATAGTTCTGAAGTTTCCAATGAACAGTTTGAACAAGCTTAACATATATGTATTATAAACGGAGTTATTTTCTTTCGATGCTATGTATTTAACAATTTTTTCTATACGTTTAAGACGTTCGTCTAATATTAACGTGTTATTATGTAATGTCTCGGTGCTATTTATTAAACCATCTAACATTTTAGATACAATAATTAATTTCTTTTCTGTATGTATTTGATTGCCTTTAAGTTCAGAGATCAATTTGTCATATTTAATCGCGTCTTCATGGTCTAGATTCCCTGTGACTACTTTTATTAAAGAACCAAGAGGGTTTAGGATGCCTCTCTTAAATCTGCTAGACGGAACAAGTTGCCTGAATTTGTTAATGGTTATATTATATAAATCATACGCGTGTAACCTTATATTATAAAACTCATGTGAAAAAGGTTTATTAACATCTACCAATTTATCAAACTCTAAAAACTTATTAACGTTAAATTTAAGGGTTTCCTTTATATCATTCAAATCTAAAACTTTGATAACTGTCCATTTATCTTCTTGTCGATATGCTTGTCCCAACTTGACAGGCAATATCCCGGGGTTGTCCTTAATGTTTTGAAGTTGAAGGCTGTGGCTCATCTGAAGGTACAGAACCATCAGGCTTAAGCACCACCTGTGGAGGACGTTTAACATTTTTAATTGGAATCCTTGTTTCCTTGGCGCCTCTTTGTACGAGTACGACATTTCTATCTGTTGGACCTATTACCTTTACCTTTTGATACCGGGGCTTATCTTTACTTTTTCGTGTGTTAATATCTTTACTGAATATAATGTCGCCTACTTCTAAATTTGGTACAGCTTCGCCACCTTTCTGTTTCCTAATTTTTTCCTTCTTTTCTAACATGTCCTTACTAATGTAATTGTATAAATATTTCATGCGCTTGTGATGATCTTTTAGCAATTGTTGGGTATATGTTTTTTCAAAATTTATATCAAACGCCTGATTAACACTGGTGTGACCGAAAACTATTTCAAAGGGTGCGAGGCCTGTCGTAGAATGAATGGTGTTATTATAAGCTAGAATAGAATAAGTCATTATGGAGGCTGCATCAGTATATTTTTGGTCATATTTGGCAAGACGGTAAATTTCTATTAAGGTCGAATGAAATCGTTCTACTATGCCTGTCGAATTTGGATTGTTTGGCGTAGTAATGTGAAGTTCAATTTTATGTAGGGCCATAAACTCTTTCATTAACTCGTTATTAAATTCAGTCCCTGGATCACTAGATATTTTTTTTGGAATTCCATAAAAGGTAAAATACTTCATTAGAGCACGTACAACTTCGGGAGTGGAACGATTTGATATTTCGATCGCTTGACCTAATCTACTAAAAGCATCAACAAGTGTTAGGTAGTAGACTCCTTCAATACAGAAAAGGTCTATAAATAGCTCTTGAAATGGCGAATTTTGAGTCTGCGTAAGTTGTAATACAGGTTTAAGAGGCTTTCTATCATATTTCATTTTCCTGCACGCTTCGCAAGCGTTGATGACTGCTGCTGTTATCTCCATCATATTTTCCCAATAGTAGTTTCTTCGTATCCGGACTGCAGTTTCTTTGATACCACGATGGCACGTTGCTCCTTCATGGTATTTGGCGATGATTGCTCTCTGTTCTCTCTCATCCTCCACATAAATCACTCTTTCAGTGCATTCATAGAAGTCAACCGATCCCTTCTTGAACAATTCTATAATAATTTTCGAAAAATCCCTTCTGTGTGTCTCCTTTTCAAAGTAAATGAAATATTTAATATTTGGCCTGATGTATTCCTTCAGAAATTTCTTTATTAACTCGTCATTGTTTGTGGGTAAAAAGATTTCTAAAATTTTTTGCCTTTTGTTAGACAGATTTTTTACTTGGAGTTCGTTCCTAAACCACTGGTAGACTAAAATTTGGTTTGGCTTTGTATCAATCGCCTCGTGTAGAATAGGAATACCATGGGATTCGAGTTCTGTTCCCGAATGAGCTGTTTCAGTTGAACTTTTGTCAGACACAATAGGATAGTCCATTTCTTCAATGTCGGATATTGTCATAGTAGCCGATGAGTCAGAAATAGTTATGGTGCCAGAATTATCCTTTTCTTTTCCTAACTGAGCCACTCTGTCATCAATTTCTTTCATAAATGATTTTAGGTCATCGTCAACGTTAACCACCATGGATTCTCGGTCATTGTCATCGTCAGAGTCTAAAGCATTAATCTTTATGCGAGAGAGAGCATCAGCGTTTGTGTTTTGCTTTCCGCTCTTATGGATAACCTCAAAGTCGTACTCTTGGAGTCGTAGTCTCCAGCGAGTCAACTTGCTATTCGGATCTTTAAGTGAATAGAGCCATGCAAGTGGTCTATGGTCTGTATAAATACGAAATTTATGACCATAAAGATATGGCCTAAAATGTTTTACGGCCCAAATTATGGCTAGTAGCTCTCGCTCTATTGTGCTGTATCGTGTTTCAGTGTCGCTTAATGTTCTACTAGCGTACGCAATAGGTTGGTCTTGTCCTATGGGGCCCTGTGAAAGTACAGCGCCTAAAGCTACTGCAGAAGCGTCTGTCGTAAGTATGTACGGTTTAGTAGGATCTGGAAACTGTAACAAAGGTGCACTCGTAAGGAGCTCTTTACATTTCTCGAAAGCTTCAATATATTTCTGATCAATTGTAATTCTGTTTCGCTTTTTTAAACACGCTGTTAATGGTTGTGTCAATTTTGCAAAGTCTTTAATAAATCGTCGATAGTATCCCACTAAGCCTAAAAAACTTTTGATTTCAGTGGTCGTTTTGGGGAGAGGATAATTTTGAATTGCTGTGATTTTATCATTATTGGGTCTTAGTCCGTCTTTTGTTATAGTATGTCCCAAATAAAGCACTTCTTTTCTCAGGAACTCAGATTTATCGAGCTGAACCTTGAGATTAGTCTTTCGCAGTCTGTCAAATACAGTTCGTAATTTGTCCAAGTGTTCCTCTAAGCTGGCCGAAAATATAATTATATCATCCAAATACACCAAACAATGGATGCCTTGTAACCCGCGTAACACATTGTCCATTGCTCTTTGAAAAGTTGCTGGAGCGGTTTTAAGTCCAAAAGGCATGCGGAGGAACTCATAGTGGCCAAATTGCGTACTGAAAGCTGTTTTTTGCCTGTCCTCCTCATTCACTTCAATCTGGTGGTACCCACTAGCAAGATCTAGTGTAGTGAAGTAAGAACTCTTTCCAAGTTTGTCAAAGATATCGTTTATATTCGGCAAGGGGTATTTGTCATCGACTGTCAAGTCATTTAAACGTCTGTAGTCTATAACCATCCTATATTTTATCTCACCTGAGGCGTCTCGTTTTTTGGGCACTAAATGTACCGGGGAACTCCAAGGAGAGTGGGATTCGCGTATAACATTGTCCTGTAAAAGTTTTTCAACTTGTCTTTTAATTTCTTCAGATTGGAAAGGAGGTTGTCTATAAGGTCTTGTATAAACTGGGTCTTCATTTTTTGTACGTATAAAGTGCTTAACTTGACTAGAAAATGACAGTGGCAGTTGATCGCTGTAGAATATATCTTTATATTCTTTGCATAGACGAACAATACAGTCACGTTCTTCAGTACTCATATGGTCCAGTCTTAGTTTTGTCAAATTTTGTAAAAGTATGCTGTCATAGTGAATGTCACTGGTGCGTGTCTCGTCGCTTGTAAAATTTACGTCATTATCAATTGTTTTATATTCTGCTGTCGGAAATGGGGCTGTTACAACAATGTCAATTCCCTTTTCTAAGGTGTTCTGAATAACCGTGGTGGCGTAACCCTTGTTGCAGGTTACTAGAGCATCAGGCATTCGCACACCATCACAAAATTTTGTATGATTTAAAATGGCTTGCCCTGAGTATAAGTCAGTAGGCACTTTTACTCTCATTTCAGCTCGTGGGGGAAGATTTATTACGTACTCGGTAAAATTGTGAACAATAGGGATGTCCGTGGTTTTCGTTTTCAGTACTGCATTTTTAAGGTCAATAATGGCTTCAATTTTTGTCAATAAGTCATTACCAATTAGGCCGTCATATCTCGGGTCTACTTCATACAGATAAAATTTATGAAGGTCAGTGGTATTAAAAGTTGGTGTTAGGGGAATATGAATAACCTCATTATGTCTTGAGCTGGCATGCGTGCTTACGACTTCAAACGGTTCGTGAATAACTAGTGGCAAAAAGTACTGGTAGGCCTTTTGAGGGCTTAAGAACGAACGGGTGCTACCGGTGTCGATCATAAGCTTTGCGTTAATTTCCGGTAAATAAATGTACGGTAATTTTAATTTGACGTCACAATTTATTTCTATAATTTGTCTTTCCCTACTGAGGCCCGTATGTAAAAATTTTCAACATGCTGCTCGTTTGACTCCTCCGCTCCATGGAGAGTACAAGTCGTATCTAGTGGCTCCGCCTTATCGTTGCATTGATAAGAGTAGTCTTGCGTGGGCGCATCGCATTCATACGTATCGAAGGCATACGGATAATGATCCGCCTGGCTGGGATAACTCTCCGTGTAAGTGTCAAAACATTCGATCGGATGCTCATTGTATAATTCTGTTTCATTTACACGAAAACCTTGGCCTGTTTTTTGTGGAGCGGTACGCATGGAAACATCATTAGTAAAATTTTTGGAATAAAAATTTGGCTGTGGAGGTCTAATAGTTTGTTGCTGTCCAAACTGCTGGGGCCGCATCGCTGGTAGTTGTTGTAGGCCTTGAGGTGGTCTATACCCAAAGGGGGTGGGTTGGATAGGGCGATAACCAAATTGTTGGTTGTTTTGCTGTAGGTTTGGTCGGTAACCAAACTGCTGATATTGATTTTGTAAGTTTGGTCGATAGCCAAACTGCTGGTTACTTTGTTGAGGGGGTCCGAACTGTCGGTTAACAGGTATACCAAACTTGAAATTGGTTTGAGTATTGTTAGGAATGTTTCCTATGTATTTAGCAAATCCTTGGTTTTGAGGGATATTTGGATGAGATATATTAGAAGGAAATTTAAAGGGCACTGCTGGTACTTGAGGCTTATTCGTTTTATTTTTACGCTGATATTGTTCGTGGAAATCCACTTCCTCGAGCACTACACTTAGGGCGTCCTCTAATGTTTCAGGTGATTTTAATCGGACAATGCGTAGCATCTCCTCGGGCAAGTTAAATAGAAAAACATTTAAAGCTAATCTGTTGTAAATCGTGATTTTGCTTTGCCGCATATTCTCGTCATCTATTATATTAACTTTAGCTATAAGGTTTGCTCTAATCGATTGAACATGGTTACAAAATTCATGATAGGATTGGTTTGGTTTGATTTTTAAACCTTCTAATTGCATAGCTATACTCTCTTCGGTTCTAGGATCACCGAAATGCTGAATCAATAGCGTTTTGAATTCATCCCATGTACAGATGTCCTCTCGCTCACTGATAAGGGCCGCTGCATTATCAGTAAGACGGCTGGTAATGGTATGCATAATATAAGCATTCTGAGCATCGCTCCCTCTAAATTTTTCAATAACATATTCGCACTTACGAATAAATAAATTCAGGTGTCTTTTGTCTCCGTTAAATAGGGGTATAATTTTTGAAAATTCACTCGGAATCAAATTGACCTCCGCCATTTTAAAACACAATCCAATCAATTATATCACACAAAATCTTAAATCTAGCATGCACACACCTTATCTATAATCTTAATGTAATTAATGTAACTATTTAAATATAAAATAAGAACGATTTTGAGTTCTATATTTTTAGTAAAAAAAAAAAATCAGAGTACGTATCACTGAGAGAAGTCCGATCTCAGATTAATATTGGAACAAAGATAAGCGAAGGAAGGCGAAAAGTCGTACTCACCAACCCCCGGCTGCTTCCATGTCCTTAGTGTCCTGTCGCCTTAGAACACTCAGTGTGTCCCGTAAGTGTGACAAAATTTATTTGGTTCGCAGGATCCGGTCCGACGCTTTACTGCACTGGTACAGTTTTTACACACGACGATATTGAGTCCAAAAACCGCACGTAGGGCGAGTTCGAGCCCTATAAGCAGCACGCGCACGGTAACGACACGGATCCTACCGGCTGCGCCAGTCAAGTTTCGGGAGCGCGGGACACTATTTTTAAAAAGAAACTAATGAATTTGAATTAGTTAAATGTATATTAAAATAAAACTTAAAGTACGGCGAGACATGTGCACAGAGTCGGATGCGCTACATGAATGATTTTAATGCTAACTTAAAGTTCTAGCTAAATCTAAGAGGAAAGCGTGGGAGTCAGGCCACCGCGGTGGTCTGTCTACAGAATGTGCTGACATGCTGTTCTAGGCAGCATGCACTGTCACCGTTCTTCGGGCTAGGGGTGGCATAACTACCTTATCTATAGCACTTTTAATAGAAATAAACAAGGACCATTTTCGTAACTTATCGTATCCAAACTTGCTCTAAATTATCTTCTGATTAACACCCCTAGGTATTACGTGTGTCAATAGTAGTAGTAGGTATAATATATTATGTCATTATGTCAGTATTTAAAGTTAGATTTTTGTTTTTTTTAATATCTTAGACTTTTTTTTAAATAAGCTCGCTTTTGACTACAATCTCACCTGATGGTAAGTGACGATGTGGATCACACTTATCTTGCAATAGTCTATTCACTCTATTATTGAATACTTTCAAATTATAACGAGTCGGAAAAACAGACGACGTTTCTTTATTATTGCGTTGCTTCTAAGAAAAGCTATATTTTATGATATTACAGAAACGCTATCAGTAACCTGTGGTAGGGTAACAGCTTAGCTGCTGCCACAGGTTACTGATACAGCAGTAGTACCCTCGAAGTTTTCGTTACGATGTCACTAACACCCAGTATATATATAGTGTAAAAGTTCCTAAAGAGTAGATTTAAAATAAGTTAGTTATAGATTCCTTATTTATTTTTAAGTTATCGGCAACTAGTTGCCCCTCTTGTTTGCTGTGCCCTAGCAGGGCGTCACATGTACATATGTTTACTACAACACCTTGTATAACTTGGTGACTTGCAATAAACTTCTATTCTATTCTACACCTAGCCCTTTATGCTGAAAATCTTGCTTATTTTCAAGAAACAATTATAGCCAGAAAACATCCTTACTTCCGCAATTGATTCAAAAATTTATAATAATATTCATAATGGCAATATTGACACAGATATAAAGAGGATAGCGAAATTAACCTCATTTAAGCGTTGTGCCAAACAGGAAAGGACGGTATATTTATACAAAGCTATATTCGTCTGTATTTGCAATGATGCGATAAACAGTATAAATCTATAATTATGTTTATCTACAGAATTGAATGCTTAATGCATGTCCATGTACAAGCCGACAAAAATCACACAGGTAACCAAAGGAATAACATAAACATAAACAACTTTTACATATCTATCGCGCAGTTTCTGCCATTACAAGAAACGATAGTTATTCTATCTATTTACATGTAGGTATATTCATAGATTTGAACTAACTTACACTACTTACAATGACGATGTTTAATTAACGATACACTATTTAATTCTTATAAACAATTTGCACAATAAATTTACACGAAAATGTGCTATTTACTGCACACGACAAAAAGCCCACCCCTGACTAAACCGGGCGCAAAGTGATTTGTCCCCCACTAGGATTCGAACGCGGGACCTCAAGATCGTGAGCACAATGCTCAACCACTAGACCACGGAGGCCGTTAAGGTTTTCTAGGAGAGAGATAGTAGTGGGTCAGGATCGTAGCAAATGGAGTCCCGTAGTAGTTTGGCCTACTTCATTGAAAAATTCGCATATACAAGATGTCAATAACATCGTAACAAAAACTTTGAGGGATGATTCAGACCATGATTCTGAGTTAATAGCAAGTAGATTTTTCAGTCGGACATGTATGAAACTGAAAATAATTAAAAAAACACTAAAATTTTCATGAATTTTCTGTCAGGAAATTCCACTTGATATCAACTCAGAATCAAGGTCTAAATTATCCCTCAAAGTTTTCGTTACTGTGTCACTAACACCCATACGTACTCCTATGGCTACCTGTTCGTACTTGTATGTGTATGTGACATCTTATCGAATATTGAGTGGGATGATTCAGCTCATCATTTTGAGTTAATATCAAGTGGAATTTTCTATCGCAAAAGTATAGAATTGAATTGAATCCACTTGATATTTACTCAGAATCATGAGCTGAATCATTTTTTTTTATTTTTTTTTATTTTATTTATTTATTTATAAAGGTACATACAACATTACAGTGTACACCAATGCGCTGTATGACGAGAAAAAAAAAACAATATAGAAACTAATATAACACAAAATAAACAATGAATGAAAAAAGAAACAAAAAGAAAAATAAGACTATGAACATGAAGAACACTAAAAAAAAAAATACAATTTCAAAATTAAAAGGTAAACTATCACACAAAAAAATTAAAATAATAATGGAAAAAAAAACAAAACAGTAAATCATTAACAAATCTACTCGCAAAAGGCCAAACACTCTCTCCATACACTCCACCATCTGCCAGCGAACACATCACAATGTGGTGTCGCTTCCAACATTGCGGAGAGGAGACGCAAAGAACGTCATCCCCCTCAATATTCGTTAAGATGTCACTAACACCCTGTATAGTTAAGTTTGTCATTTTTAAGTATCAGTGTAATTAACCTAACCCGACGAATAACCTTCAGAGACTGTCTCGCCCTTTTTCGAAAATAGACCTCAAAATGTCAATGACCTCTCCCTTATTTGACCTACCTGACATAGTTGGGAAAGGCCAAGCATACGTACTGACCTATTATGATAGTTATATAATATTATAGTGCTATTTTGGTATTCTGTCTAAAGGGGGGACGTTGACCTATTTCTAGGTGATGGCTCATTTAATAAACAACGTATTGGCAATAAGAACTCCGAGACAGTATAATAAGAACTTTGTCACGGATTTCAAGTTTAAAATAATATTCTTGGCAACCTTAATTATCTATACAATACAATACAATACAATACAAATACACTTTATTGCACCAAAATAAAAAGAAATAATTACAAAAAGTTAGTTAGTTATCTATATAACTTTATGTAAGTAAGTACAATTATTCTCGCTTCTGAATTACGAATCATATTTTTTTCTAACATTTTTCTAATTTCTATTTTTAAATTTGCTGTGTATATTAATTTTACTTTATTTTTAAATATTTACCCTTAATTGTATAAGTTATGTACGCCGTAATTGTCATATACCTCTATATTAGTCACAATACCGTACCTTTCTAAATGTAAAAATGTTTAATGTATGCGATGTGGCTGTACTTTATAAATAAATAAATAAAACTTAAAAAAAATAGTTTTCTTTAAACGTCTTGTTGAGTGAGATGTAGCCCGAACGGCATTCTGAAGGTATTATCAGATAAGCCAGATTGCCCTTTTTGGAGGCACTGGAATGCGATCCACGTGGCCTTTTAATTCTTTTTTTGTTTTAATTGTTTGTTTTTCTTAATTGGTGTGTTTTTTTTGTCCGTGTGTAATGTAATTATGTTGTCTGTGTCTAACTTTTTATGGGCATCGCCTGAAATAAATGCTTTTATTTATTTATTTATTTAATTTCTTAAATGTTGTTGTGTACAGTTTTTTCGCAGGATTAGAAAGTATCAGAACAGAAAAAAATATTAGGAGGCACTTGCCTGAATCGGCACCAACCAACATTATATGTATGTAAATAGCACGTATGTAGGTAATCCTAAACACTTTAGTTAAGTAGATGTTTTTCTTGCAGCTTCTAGCTTTTTTTTCTAGCTTTTAGTTTTTTATCAATCTATCTATCTCCTTTTTCCCGGCTATACAGACTGTAAGAAGCTGCAGTAGTTTTAGGCCGATGAAACGTTTGTTATGTAAAAAATACGATTCAAATTGTAACTATGTTACCTACTAAATAAAAGATATATTTGAATTTGAAAGTTCAGAGCCGCAGATCATTAATAGTCACTCCTGAGGCCTAAGCTAAGCTGCAATTGATTTTGACAATCGACAGTGTGAGTGATAAAATTGTATGGGACATTAGATGACATGTCAACCGCATATACTATCGATTGAGTCCGGCCAAGTAGTATGCTATATAAGGTAAATGTACAATAAGTAACGTCAAAAAAATAACTGCCGACTGCTGTGGTGAAATACGTTTCAACAAATACAAATAAATAGCCTCCGATCTCCAGACCAATATTCACGGATGTCTCCTACTATATATACAGTTATCGTAAACTGTCACAAGGGAGTGCTTGGCGATCTTCCAATATTCTACTCCGTGTTTATCTATTGTCATAGAATAAACGGTAATACTATGTACAGAAAGGACACTCTCCGCTCCGCACCGATACGAGCTTGGATTTCCTCACCCCCGTGTCTACTAAGTATTAAGGCGATTAAAGTAAGGGAGCACGCCTGTTCTATGTCTCCCTCGCACGCACGGGGTTAGGGGGCACACACTGCACCTTTGTATGAACGAGATTTTAGAGTATCCGGACTATTCAATTCATACAGCATTACACCTATATCCGCTAAGGAGTAAGCAAAGGTGTTTCGTACATAAGTACGGTCACGAGTACTAATATGTATTCACTTTGAAACCATGTCACATTAACTTTTTTGACAAATTAAACCTTAAGTCTCTCTAAATGTCAAATATGATAGTGCGACAGGGTCCTAAAGTGGGTACATGATATTGCTCATGACTGTACATCCACTCCTCGCCAGCTACGTCGATCAATAGACGGATAAAATTATCGTTTATGAGGTCCCACATGTACTGAAAGTTAATAAAGCACATACAACGCTTTCAGCTGCTTATCATCATTAGCATTTCGCGGAAGTCAACTTAAGGCAATATTTATACGAAAACCTTCCGAATAGAATGTTTAGAAGATAGCAGGTCGTATTACAATCTGTCCTAAGAGTTTTCTAACCACGGCATAAGACCACCGCTATCTCCTGCTATTCGGAAGAATTTCAGATAAATATTACCTAAACTAATATGACTTCCGCGAAATGCTAGTGATTTGAGAGACTTTACTAACTTCTAGATAATTAATTTCAGATAAATATACCAATTTTCTTATTTCATACTTTTCGGAAAATATTTTTTACGTATTAGTTTTTAAACTCATTAGGTATTTAAATCGAAAATAATAATTGTATAGCTGGCATGACGTGTCAGCCAAGTTGCAAGCGATTTCGAAAAGCGACGTGAAAAATATAAATGGAATTGACATGATCACCGTATCGTTTGATACTTGGTTAACCCCCTAGTCTATATCTGAATTTGATTCATATACCTGATATAGTCTAAAAGTTATGGTAATTTAATAAAAAGTATAAATTGAGCTTAACTATCCGACCATCTGGTGAAGGTCGCGGGAAGCAGCTGGATGCGGGCAGCGCAGGACCGATCGTCGTGGAGATCCTTGGGGGAGGCCTATGCCCAGCAGTGGGCGTCGTACGGCTGATGATGATGAGCTTAACTATACTCGTACAGGCAATGGGCATTGGTGGCATCATTTTAGTGTATATTATAATAATATAAAAGACTACACAGAAAAGAAAAAAACACAAAATACATTATGTAGTCGACCTGTACGACACATTAAAAAGAACAATGTCAAATTTATTATGATAACAATTTTGTTGCCCAGTTTTAATAGTTGGAATGCAGAGCTATTTCATGATACTACATTACAAAGGTGGGAAAACGCTGGGAGTCATAAGTAAATAAGAATCAAACGTGTCGTTGGCTTGTCTAGACTAGAGTGAGTAATTTTATTATAACAATAAGAATAGCTTTTTTTTATGTAGGTAACAATATTATACGTGCCTATGCACATACTTGAACTTTCACTTAATAATAACACAAGTACAAACGGCGGCCTTATTACAAATTAGCAATTTCTTCCAGCCACTGCCTCACACTGAAATAAGAATCAGTGCAATGAAGTAATAGTAAATCAAGGTAGGTACCTATGTCCAGATTAATCAGTTTTTTGCAGTTAAAAAATATTTTAAGTGTTTGTATGAAATGCTACACTACTGACTTGCATTTTGACATGACTAGTACACGTTGAACTATTCTACACGGCGTTTTGTTACCTTAGACACATATCGCATGTCGGTCCCACAAATTGGCTGAATGATGAATTATTGCTTTGTAACAGAGACCATAAGTATATTCATTCATTCGTTCCTGCGTTCGGTCTTCTGTTAATTAATATGTTACGTTATACAATGCCCGCGGAGTGTTCAAATGTATAATAATAATTGTGACACGTTTTATTTATTTATGGGCTGTTTTATATTATTTACGTGCGATGTTGTACTCCAATGAAAACGAATTAGGTCAGTTGTTAGTTGCCCCTGTCTACGAAGAAGAAGGTCATAATGTTTGAGTCCCTATTGGATTTACATAATACCTAATTATTTAAATACAGGTTCACTTTATCACTTTTATCTAGATCTAGGTTCTAGGCATGTTTGTCTTTACTGTATTTTTGTTTTGAAAAGTATAAATAATAAAATCAAGTTATTAGGAGGCATAATTTCAGTGAGTACTTGGTGGTCCCTAGTTTGGTTGGACATTACTGGCTGATCACCAGATTGTCCGAAAGTAAGATGATCCGTGCTTCGGAAGGCACGTTAAGCCGTTGGTCCCGATTACTACTTACTGTTCTAAGTAAGTAGCCGTTACATGACCCATGTCAGGGGCCTTTGGCGGCTCAATAATAACACCAGAGTTGATGAGGTTGGTAATTCACCTCACAACCAACACGATAGCCAGCCAGTCTGTCTCTATCTGTTGTGTATGTGTTCTATCTTCCTGTCATCTTAAATAGAGGTGTACAATATGCAATGACATTACACATCCGATAATATTAAGCAAAAGTTCGGCGAACAAAAATTATGAGTGACAGTTGAAATATGGGTACCTAAAAATAAAATTGTTGGCAACAGCTATGCAATAAATTTTGATGAGACTGGAGTATTCTTAACAATGACAAGCTAAAACGGTGTAACACAAACAAAAAAAATGTAGGTTAAAAGCAAATCATTCTGCATAACAGTGGGTTCAGTATTCTTACAAGATTTAATATTGAGTAGGTAAGTGATCAAAATTACTTTCTTATGTCACTTAAACTAAATAAAACCACCTGAACCCTAAACAGAAATGAAATGATTGATTTTGATACTTTGACGACCGGTTGCCATACAACCATAAAGTTGAAGTTGAAGTTGATTTTGATACTTTGAAATTGATAGCTAAGAAATCGTAAGTCCGCTATCTTATGTTTATTATTATATATTATTGACTGATTGTTTACTGTACAAAAATAAATACAAACAAAAGATGAAAAAAGCTCAATTCGTAAATACTCTTTTTACATCTGTTTTCTTTTTTTTGTTTTGTTTGTGCCATTTGTTTAGTGTCTTTTGTAAATATTTCCTTTTATTTTGGTGCAATAAAGTATATTTGTATTTTTAATAATAACAAAAAATACTTATAACAATAATATAACATGAAACCCTAAACTCCTCTAGTCCAGTTATAAATATTCTCAACTATAACAGGTTGGAGCAGAAATACTTCTGTTCTATTTTCTGTTAGGGGAGAGAGGTCCAGTGTACCGATCACAATGCCCTTGTGTACGCACTACTGGGCCGATTGCGTTTTCCGGCCAAGTAGTTGGGATGGGATTCCAGTACACATCATCTAATTATATTTTTAGTTATACCTACCTGTCATTTTCTTATCCGCCGAAAAGGAACCGGACGGGTAATCGACAGGCGTAAACTTTATTCCACCAAAAACCCGACCTAATTACTTAATTGTGCTGTCAACTTTGACAGCAATAATAATCCGTCCCTTTCCTTTTCGGCGCATAAGAAAATGACGGGTATAACTTAAAATAAAATTAAGGGTGTCTGCAGGAATCGGGGCCAATTCCTAGGTAAGCGTGTACCACCACCACATCTTCTCTTCAAACACAAGCCAACTGGTACTGGCATTAATATTTTCTTTTCTTTTTATTCATATAATAAATAAAAATAACTTTTTTTCCAGCTTGTAGAGCCCCACAAGGGTTATTCTCAATGTATCAACATATCTGAGCAATCATCCATGCGTGAAGCCTATAAAATTACATCTCATGTAAATATAAATATCTTATATATATTTAAATAACCTTTGAAAGAGGTTTTCTATAATCATATTATGTGTAATGAATGACTAAATATTGTAGAGGATAGGGAAAGAAGGTACGAAAGAGGTACTTGATATAATATAGGAACAATATAATTACTCGCATAAATAGTCTCATGTATATCCCGCGCTTACCGAGTCGGGGGTTAACTCGTCCCAAAAAACCTCCTGATGAGGTGAGTTGACACATTCTAGTAGTTAACTCGTACTACATAATAAAAACAAACAGTTTTCGTCTTAAGGTCTTAACTCTCCTTGCCGTTAATTTGTATATAAAGCGACTAAAATAAGCATGAGACGAGACTATCATCTCCCTAGCATTATCCCGTTTTACACAGGGTCCGCTTACCTAACCTGAAGATTTGACAGGCCCGGTTTTTACAGAAACCAAATCGCAAAGGAAAAACTAGCTCAATACAAGTTAGGTCACATACCGAATAAGAATAAGACGAATGAGACGATGATGATGGTAAAAATGAGACGAAATTACTTTTTCTAGTCATATTACCACTCGTCCACTAGGTTTTCTTTGGGACGAGTTGACCACTAAGTTCGTTTAACACTGCTATGACGCTGCTGTCATCGGCGATGTCTTGTCGATGGCAAAGTACTAATCTGACGATCGTCAGCGATTACCGTACCAACGGCTTAACGTGCCTTCCGAAGCACGGATCATCTTACTTTTTGGACAATCAGGTGGTCAGGCTGTAATGTGCTAACCAAACTAGGGATCACAAATTAATTTTTATGATATGCCCCCACCGGGATTCGAACCTGGGACCTCCGGATCGTGAGCACAACGCTCAACCACTGAACCACGGAGGCCGTACTCCCTTAACCATGGAGGATATTACGCTACGCTCTTCCATAATGAGTTGGCAAACGAGAATCAAACCAGAAAAATACAGTTCATAAATTGACCCGATTTGGAAGGGAAAACATAGATTTTAGGATGTACAGTCACGAGCATTAATAATATATGTATGTACACTTTGGTACCATGTCACATTAACTTTTTTGACAAATTGAACTGTAAGTCTCACTAAATGTCGAATATGTTATTGCGACAGAGTCCTAAAGTGGGTACATTATATTGCTCATGACTGTACCGTACCGGGAATATAATGCAATGGTAAAGAGGCGATAGTATTATAAGGTATAATGGCGTATAATTTGCTCTAATCGCATTAATTAGAGTGATGACCAAATTCTGAATTGATTCTCGGTAAGCCAGATTAATTTAATCACACTAAGCGATGGACATATAGATTTAGATCTACACAAAACATGAATATTTTATCCTAATTGGTCTCTCACGTACACATTTCATAATTCACCATTCATAAGTCAACAGAAACAAAACAATAGAAAACCATTTTATTTGAGTTCGTGTTAGCATAAAAGATCTATATGACCATTATAAGACCATTATTATGGATGGTGGACTAATCGTTTGTCACCATGCGTTTTATTGTGAGATGGATATGTTCTTCTACTTTTACAAATTATGTGGAATCGTTGCGGTTTATGTTAAATGCAAGGTCTATAATACAGCTGTAAGACCAGCGCTCCTGTACGGGAATGAAGTCTGGCCGATCAAAAAGACACACGAGCAGAAACTTCACACCACAGATATGCGTATGCTATAATGGTCGGGGGTGTTACGCTGAAAGATAAAGTGCCCAACAATCACATCAGGGGAGTTTTAAAGTTACACCCATAATTGACAAGATTTCGGAATCCAGGCTTAGATGGTACGGCCATATAATGAGAAGAACGGACGACCATGTCGTGAGAAAACTAATTTGCATGGCTACTAGAGGGAGGTAGAGAGAAAGACCTAAAATCACCTGGTTGATAAATGTCCAGAGGGACATGAAGGAAGACGATAGGTCTCAAAGAAGACGATGTTTGTCAGCGAGGTACTTGGCACCGAATGATTGGGAAAGCCGACTCCGCATAACGGGTAGTGGCGAGGACAAAGAAGAAGAAGAAGAGAACTTCGGTTTATTTTGTTAATTGATTGTTTAACTCGTAAGCGATTATGGGCATGAATTTATATAAAATATGTATTCCTCTCAGTTATAGAGGTATAAATACCGTACTCCAAAGCAAATGTGGTGTTAAACGAGGACGGAAAGATTAAGTGGGACAGAAAGAGTTATTAATGGAGAAGTGCTAGTAAGAGTAGGCAAAGAGACAAATATTTAGAATTATTGAGGACAGAAAAGACAAGATGATTGGACAATTAATAAGACACGACAAATTTATTAAAAACATCAAAGAAGGGAAGATGAGATAGAAAGAGAAGAAGGGGAAAACCAAGAAGAGCTTAAATGGAACACATTTAAAAGAAGGCGAACGTCGTATTTTATAAGGAAATCAAAGAATTGGCGTTTGATAGATAATAATGGAGAATGCCATACCGACAAGAGCTCCTAAATTAATGATGATTTTTTCTAAAGCAATAAAATACACCCTAATAGAACTTTCTAGTACCACACGATTGTTCAGACATTTGCCCCATACATCTTAATTATTCCTTCCCTCAATAATAATTCTTGGACGAACTATAAGACCGACCTCGATAAAAATACGGTTGGACCATTCAAAGCGACCTCCGTTCTGGAATCCCAGAGCTATTACTATTCTGGTGGCATCCTACAATTTATGACTTACTAGGGATGGTGTATTGCGTCCCGTATTTCTACGGGACTTTGTTTGCCCCCGGACGTTCGATTGCCGGGTTACGAACGCCGGTGATTTGATTTGTGTTTGCTTTTTATTTAGTTTCTTGGTAATTTATTGAAACCCCATTTTATTTGTAAGTAACGTAAATACCCATTGCTCTTATTAGAAAAAAACATAGCCAAAGGTATTTATCAATTTCAAATTGATTAATTTATTTTAGTTAATAATTTTCGCAGCATTTCATTTATTATACGGACCATCCATTTACAAAATTAAAATTAAAAAAAAAATCGGAATAAATAGCTTACAATGACGAAGGGGATATTCATCATAATAATCATAATCATTTATTGGTATGAATTATTACACGTCACACATTTGTTACAATTAAAGTTTCGTAGTAATAGGTAACATAATAATATACCTATTATACATATTCAAATAATTTTGTATTAACAATACATAGGTAGGTACGTACAAATTATATTTTTTAAACGAACAAACTCGTCTTAAGAGTAAAATGTGTGTTTGATAATCCGTCTACATACGTTTTAATTTAACTGACGAATAAATAATTTCATTACACGAAAAATCATGCTATAATATATAGGCATATTCATATACTCTATGAAAAGTCATAAAAGTATTGAATTATAAGCTTAAAAAATGAATCTAGAATCTTATCTCTGGGCCTTTATTAAAAAGTTCAGCCAACAGCCGAAAACATTCATTCTCCCTTCAGATTTACGACTTTAATACTTTTTAGAGGTATTATTTTAAAATTTCATTTCATAACAAAGTAGTCCTGTGGTCTACTGGTTTGCTTCTCAAATGGTGAGCGCCGGTTCGAATCCCGGTACGGTCACGAGCATTAATATGTATACACTTTGGTACCATGTCACATTAACTTTTTTGACAAATTGAACTGTAAGTCTCACTAAATGACAAATATGTTAGTGCGACAGAGTCCTAAAGTGGGTACATTTTATTGCTCATGACTGTACCTGACTTGCACCAATGAGTTATTTCACTAACACAGTTGGCTCGAGGCCACTGATTTGACAGGTGACAGTTCGTTTTCTTTTTTTTTTCAAACGCGTGCCAGATGAGGAAGCTTTTGTGAATGGTTGAGTTGTATGTTCGGATATATTATATAAAAAAAATGTTTAGAAATTAAATATACCTTAAGGTATTTATTATATCGTCCGTTGTTGCCTGAAATAAATAGTTATTACAATTCACAGTAATAGTTTTATTTGTGTCCACTTTAGTTCCAAAGTTATCAAGTATCTTCACACATTGTCTACTTCCACAGTTTAAATATTCCCCCTACATAACAATAACTCTTTCCTGTAACGAATTATACTTATGTTAAATGATATAATACTATGGTAGGTAATGTATTATTAAAACGTAATACGATTTGGAATCAAATTATTTTCCTTACGGCCTGTTCGCGTGCAGATTTTTTAGGGAGGTAAGTAGATGTTTTATGATGGGCCAGATTTATTAGCTCCTTAGTAATAGAGGGTGCGGCGCGTTTTAGATGGTTATTTACTACATTTCGCCTTACAATAGAGCTGAGAATCTCGAAATGTAAGTTTCGGGATGTTATTTTAGTACTACCTTATTCCAACTCCAATATTGTTTAAAACTACTATATGAAGGGATTGTTTTTCTCAGTAAGCGAATCAATTGTATTCTTTTGAGAAATAAAGTATCTTAAACCTTAAACCTTAGAATCCGTAAATGAAATCATTTAGCGACAAGTGTTTTGATTTTATGTTATTTAGTTACCTATTTGTATATGTATTTCATCAAAAATAACCCTACTATATCACTTATCCATATTCTTATTTATATTTTTATTATTTGAAAGATGATCCGTGCTTCGGACGGAAAGTTAAGCCGTTAGTCCCGGTTACTACTTACTGATGTAAGTTATTAGTCATTACATAAGCCATGTTAGGGGCCTTTGGCGGCTCAATAGTAACCCTGACACCAGGGTTGATGGGCTTGGTAATCCACCTGAAAACCCACACGATAGAAGTAGAAGTGGTATTAATTATCATTATTCAGTTGGCGTCAACGTAATGGCGTTATGGATCAAAAAATTCGCATGGGAGGATGAGGATCTGATGGTGTAATGGTTAACTTGTCCGTTCGATTTCTTTTTGAGAATCTTCAGTTTAAATCAAAACAACCTGACGCCAGGGTTGATAAGGTTGGTAATCCACCTCACAATCCACATGATAGAAGAAGAAGATCAAAACAAGAATATGTAAGCCAGGTATTTATGTTGCTATAAGATTCTTCTTCTTCTTCTATCGTGTGGGTTGTGAGGTGGGGTACCAACATCATCAACCCTGGTGTCAGGGTTACTATTGAGCCGCTAAAGGCCCCTGACATGGCTCCTGTAACGACTACTTACTTACATCAGTAAGTTCCCTGTAGACCTACGGCTTAACGTGCCTTCCGAACCACGGATCATCTTACTTTCGGACAATCAGGTGATCAGCCTGTAATGTCCTAACCAAATTAGGGACCACAAAGTCATTTTTGTGATATGTCCCCACCGGGAATCGAACCCAGGACCTCCGGATCGTGAGCCCAACGCTCAACCACTGGACCACGGAAGTCGTTAATAAGATTCTTATTCTATGTAAGACTATCGCTGGAATTCGTTTTGTCCTACTATAAGTTACGTCAAAAGTGCGTCCATTCGTTAAACCTACTTATTAAATCTATTCATGGTATCTCTGCCCAAATCACACAAACTAGTGTTATGAACTAAACTCTACTTGTATGCTTTTGACGCAAACGCAATGTACCTATATCAGAGTTCAGATCTGCACCCTCGAAATCAAGGTTTTCTACCGATCGTGCCCAGTATCAATAGATCACATTATAAATTCACAAAGAAATCAGGTTATACGTCTGACACCATTCCGTCACAGCTCATTTCTCGCAAACCGGGACAATAGAGCTGGAAATGTCCCGTTTATGTTTCAATTTGTCCCGGAATTCGAATGAAATGGCACGAGAATTTTGTACATAGTATGCGACATTTAACTTTATGTTTTTCGGGTAGTGATTGATGCGTATTTTCAAGGTGCCTTTTTGGTAGTTGTAGACTTGGGGGGCTAAAATGGCCACATCGAAGCAATTCATCTAAGAAAGCAATATTGCAATTTGACATTTGCGCATATAAAAGTAAGTGCGCAATGCAAACAAACGTCAAATAGCAATATTGCGTTCTTGAATGAATTGCTTCAATGTGGCCATTTTAACCCCCCTGTAGGCAGTGCCCAGAAAAACAAAACATAGCATAACGCCCGTATCTCCAAGGGGGTAGGCAGAGGTGTATTTAGTATACACACCCACTCCTCGGCAACTATGTTTAAGTCCAATTATAATGGAAGGCGATCCTATTGCGATAAACCACAAATCTTGGAAACCACGTGATGTGTGATCCAAACATGAATTATTATTCAAACTCATTAAGTTGAATTTAGTTCAGCCTGAGCAGGGAATCCAATCCGTGACACTACGATGGAAGTCACGCGTAAAGCTATCACGGATTTTTACATTACAATACAATACAAATACACTTTTTTACATTAAGATTCTTAACTAAGTACATGGCAAAAGGCGGCTTTATCGCGTAAAGCGATTTCTACAAAATGTATTTATTTTTTATTTTTATGTGTGTGTGTATAAATAAAAAGTTTATGTAGGCGGCGTAATATGTCCTTTATTACCTTAACGCTTCGTATCAAAAGATCCATCACGATGGAAACTCAAACTCCAAAGACATCCCAAGCCATTGATATAAGTAGAATAAGCTACAGAGATTTGAATTTAATATGCTTGTATACCGTCACCTATATATAGCGAGACAAACATCAAACAAGTCTACGATGTCGAAATATTATTTCCGTGTTCCTGTATTCATATCGATATATCTACAGAGTTCTGTTTTACACGATTGTGTATTGTATATGTTACACTTTGATCTTCCTTATATTTTGTGCCAAATTGTTCCTTATTGTATTTCACATGATTATATTTCCCATCCGACCCATAGTCACACCGAGTTACCACACCTGTGTGACTATGGATCAAGAAAATGATCCTTAGTCACACCTAAGGATCATTTTATATACTAAAAAGTGATATTCGACTGTGTGTATAAAGAGCATACTGGCCGACCATCGTCTATGAACGCATTAGCCCAACTGGGCACTCTCAGGCCTGTTGTCTTAAACGTTGTACCTGGTGAGAGCCTACAGCGCTCCCCATTTGTCCGGCCAAGTAGTTAATGCCATCTGCGGCAAATCTACAATAAGTCGATCGAATCGCGTATGTAATCGCCGATCGTGACGTAATCGAATCGTGTGGAAGAGGCCATAGACGGTCATACGATCAAGAAACTACCATCGCCGATAATCTAAAGGAGGTATTTCAAAAAGAAAGTTATGTATTCATATTCCTCTGTATTTATTACGTTCATAAATAATGCAATAGTACTTGATGGAATTAATTGCGGCAAATATTTTTTTCTTCTTCATGGTCTGTATTTTATGTCTGGAAGAATCAGTTTATTTTAATATTTCTATAATGGTAATGGTTGATAGGCTCACTATTGAACAGAAACTTTGTAAAAAAGGTTATTATTTATAAGGTTACATACATACATACATAAACTCACGCCCATTTCCCACCGGGGTAAGCAGAGACTATAGAATTCCATTTGCTTCGATCCTGACACACACACACATTTATAAGGTTAGTGATTAATTATTGTAAAGATATGAATGCATGGGATTAATTGTCTGGGAACAGATATTAGGCAGCCAGATTACTAAATTGTATTTTATAAAATACTACTATTATTATATTGTATTCACAAAAAAAAATATAAATCCAATTTAAATAAAAATAAATAAATAATAATAAATTCAATTTTATTTTATTAATTTAAAATATAAATTTATTTAATAAATTCAATTTTTAATTCAATTTACAAAATTTATAATTTAGTATACTAAATTGTATTTTATGTTTTTTCTTTTATATCGTGATCAAACGCACTCAAATCAATTATATAAAACTGAAGATCAAAAATTGAAAACAAAAAACGCATCGTTACTCCACGTTTGATATTTCACGTGCGTGACTATAGACTAATGGTGTCACGCCACACGGTTCGTCATGTCCGTGCCGTGCCGTGTGGGGCCGCCTTAATAGCCGGATTGGATTCGGCAGTAAACACGATAGTTGCCATTAATCTTTTGTTTAGATTACTATCGTGTACCAAATATAATGGTTTGGGAATTAGTATACTGCTAGCTCTGGAATAAAGGTTGGGTTTTGATGGTTTCGGAGCGGTGCTATAAGTCAATTATGTAGCGCCATGACGTTTATTCATATAATTTTGGTCACTTTTAATTTAATATTTATACTGTTGGCAATGCAGGACGGAAGAGGTGAGTCACAGGGACTGCAACCTGGAACCTGACAGAGGGCGGCAGTAACTGTCAGTACTATTCAGAGGCAGAGGACAGGAGTCTTTTGAGATATAATCTGGGCGCCATCCCATTCGCCTCCAACATAGTACTGCGGGGCGGAAGGCAAAAAGGAAACCACTGCCCTATTTTTCCCTAAAAGTAGCGTGGATAATGCTACACCGACAAGAGCGTGGCTCTTAAATTAGTGATGATTTTTTTCTTTTTTTTTTGACGTGACTTATTGTACATTTGCCTCAGACGGCATTAACTACTTGGCCGAACAAACAGTGATGATGAGTGTAGGTATAAATTATACGTAAGGTACGAAATAATGAATGAAAAAATATACAGAAGAAGTTAGCAATAAAATATTTCATCATTCATCAATAGATAACATAATATTCTTGAAGGGGTACGGTCACGAGCACTAATATGTATACACTTTGAAACCATGTCATATTAACTTTTTGACAAATGAAACCGTAAGTCTCATTAAATGACAAATATGATAGTGCGACAGGGTTCTAAAGTGGGTACATGATATTGCTCATGACTGTATACGCAGAGGTGGGCCAATCGTAAAACTGGGCAGATCAAGATCTGCCTGGGCAGATTACGATGTGCCGGCATTTCGTGATACGGCCAATTATTTCATAACGTGCCCAATTCAATGTTGGGTAGATCGATTGACATACACAGCTATGTTTAAGTCCCGTTTAATAGGGTGCGAACCTATTGCCATTAAACGGGCACAACTGCCTACACCTTCGGTGATACAGCCTTGATGTTAATGTTATTATAATATTATTGCGTTCTGTTCTGTTTGTAATATTATCGTGTTTGTTGTTTGTTGTTATTGTTAGGTTGGTTCGGACACGTAGAGCGGATGAAGGATAATAGAATTGCAAAAGCGGTATATAAAGCGAAAGTTGATGGTTGGACTGGCAGAGGAAGACCGAGAAGGACTTACGATGACCAAATTGGAGATGTCCTTAGAAAAGGTTTAATACGATCTACTCTGAACCGGCGTGCGTGTATGAGGCGATTGATGAATGTGGAGGAAGCAAGAGAAGTGTGTCAGGATCGAAGCAAATGGAATTGTATAGTCTCTGCTTACCCCGGTGGGAAATAGGCGTGAGTTTATGTATATATTGCGTTCTGCGAAAAGAACAGAAAAGTGCGTAATCATAAGGTAAGTACCTATTTATTTTATTCCATTGATGTAGAACGTATTAAGTACTTTGTTCCAATGTTTATATCGCAAACACAAAAACTTAATAAAGCCTGCAATTTATGTAGATTGTTAACAGAATCGCGACAGTTTATACTAACGACATTTAGGCTTCAAATATGTCTTTTGAGAGTAATAACGAGACAAGTAATTGTACCTAGACAGGCAAATAACTTTAGTTTACGTCTTGAATTTCTTGTGACACAGTTAGCCATAAATTTTCCCTCAGTACCTACTTTGTATAAATGAGTGTCTTATGGCATATAAATGACTTTTAGGTTCAGCGGGTCGTTAGTCGTATAGCACCGATGCTGCTCTGGAGCTATACGAATTCGATCCGATCGATTCGGACACTATTCGAACCCCGCTGCCGTCCGAATCGACCCATTCCAAAAATGTTAGACGGAAATTTATCGTTGTGAGTCACTGGGAATCGTTGACCAGTCCATACAGTCAATTATTTGTATTTCTCGTGTAAGTTGTTTTATATTATATATTTGTTACTTTATAATAAACGTTTCTTTCTTTTTTTGTTTTAAAGCGACCTAGTCAATATAAAATAAGCTCACGACTATGTATCAACTGGGGTAGTCAGAAGTACATCCATCCCAAGATGGACACAACTCACCGGGCTTTCTGTTAGACCAACGTGATAGGTGGTGAGCCGTATCACCGTCTATGATGGTTGAGACAACTGTGTTAGTGAAAACTGCTCTTAAGATAAGTTAATAACTCATTGGTAAAAGTTCGGTACAGGACTTTCAATTTGTTGAGATGTAATCCGGGTGAACCACAAGACCACTGCGACTATAACACATTCAAATACAGCCTTTAAAAGTTTGATTTTGACTAAAATCTCACCTGATGATTAGAGAGCCTGAAAAGATGTGCTCTTAGTAGGTACATGCTTGCTTAGGAAATCGTCGCCTGACAGCAAGGATATTCTCTGGAAAGTGGTAACCAGACGCGGCCGAAGCCTACAACTGGTAAATGCGTAGTTCGACCCATACCTTATGGAGCTTTATGACAAAGTAAATGCGTATATTTTATTTACCTCTACAAATAAGTACACAAAAACAAAACACAACAGATTCCAAATTCGAATTCGGTATTCGAAATTCAATCTGAATTGAAAAACAGTTGCCGATAAAATATTTTTGTAGTTTTAATAAAAAAAAATCAACATAACATTCGGGCAGCTTGCCAGTTACGTAAATTGAATACAGTTATCAAAACAAAGAGCTATCAATCATTGTATCTACAACGAACAAATTGACATAGGTACTATGTTCGCAGTGATAGTATCAGCAAGTTCTATTCAGCGGTAGTCTATAAATGGACTAGTGTTTCTGTTAACTGCTAACTAACTGTCGACTGAATGGGTTAGGGTAGCGATACGATAGCGAAATGTTAATGTGTTGTTTTCAAAGTTTCTCATTACATCAAAGGCATACGTAGAATTAACAATTAAACTTTTACAAAAAATTTGGTCATTTTAAATTTTGACATATTAATTTCTTAATTATTTTCTTCTTTGTAATATTTGTTAAATAGTTTTAAGATTGTACCTATAATATGTTATAATTCAATTCACATACTTACCTAGGCAATTATTGCGCTAATTCATAAGCTTGTTGATGTATGCAAGCTTACCCCGCCGCTGAGATATAGGCGTCAGATTATGTATGTATTTTTAGGAATATTATGCACGAGTACTAACATAATGTATTGTCAACTGTTTTCAAATTCGCTACTAAAATATCTGTGTTAATGGACTGCCTATTAGGTAATTGGGAGTCAAGAATAATGACGCATAGTTGAATAATTTTGATACTAAAATGTATGCCAAATTGTGGAGGTTACATCGTACATATACCGTTCGTACAATATATCGTTATACATTAAGTAAATACACTCTGCAGTCTATATGCTCAGTAGAGCCTGAATATTTGTTGTATAATCTCAGTGATTGGATAATACTAGTACGGGATGTATATCTCTATAGGGCTTTAGAAATTTCACACTCGCACAGATGCAACCTAAAAGAGCCGTGGTAGCCCAGTTGGTAGAACGCTTGCATCTCATTTTGAGGTCGCGGGTTCGAATCCGGCATAGGCCTAAACCAATGATTTTCGAATTCAGGTATATGTTCTCAGCGGTGAAGGAAAACATTGTGAGGAAACCCACATTCCCGAGAAATGTATTTTCGAAGATATGTAACCTTAACTGTATTGGGCTGGTTTTCCCTTCGCGGGTTGGGAGGTCAGACAGGCAATCGGTTTAAAAACTGGACCTGTCAAATCTTCAGGTTAGGTAAGCGGACCCTGTGAAAAACGGAATAATGCTAGGGAGCTGAAAAATGCATCCTAAAGATCATACCCTGTAAGTGCCACAAAATAAATAATAGTATACAGTACTAAATAACTATTCATTCATTATGTATAGCGACTATACTATAGTAATTCAGTAGGTGGTAGGTGGTGGCATGCAAATTCCAATTCAATTATATTCTCATAAGACCCCTAAATTCCTATAAAGTGTTTATGAGCTATCATCATCAGCCGTACGACGCCCACTATCAGTACTAATTATTTCAATCAGTTTTGAGAATATTTGATACCTACCTACGAGCTTATTCAACAGTTACAAAATACATAGCTCAATTGAATCTATCTTTGGCGGCTCAATAGTAACTCTGACACAAGGATTGATGAGGTTGGTAATTCACCTCACAACTCACACGATAGAAGAAGATATAATAGATAATTAATATATTGATATCAACTAGTTTTCAGAATTTATGCCCCGTTAATGACAATAGGATCGCTCCCTAATTATATGTGACTTAAACACAGCTGGCGAGGAGTGTATATACTATACATAGAGATGTATAGTACATACATATACTTCGAGGACACAGGTGTAATGCTAATTTATGTTTATTTATTGATGAAATATTATATTGCGAATTTCTTCGGTATATTTTTCATTCATGTTTCATACCTTACGTACAAATTATACCCACAGTCATCACCACTAATTTAAGAGCCACGCTCTTGTCGGTGTAGCATTTTACATGTTACTTTTAGGGCAAAATAGGGCAGTGGTTTCCCTCTTGCCTTCTGCCCCGCTGTACCCTGTCTGAGGCGAGTAGGATGGCGCCCAGAGTAATCCATCTTAAAGCCGTACTAGGACTACTGTCCTACGCCTCTGAATAGTACTGACAGTTACTGCTGCCCTCTGTCAGGTTACAGGTTACAGTTACAGGTTACAGTTATCTTGCATTGCCTATAGTATAAATATCAAATTAAATGTGAACAAAATTATATGAATAAATGTCATGGCGCTACATAATTGACTCATAGCACCGCTCCGAAACCATCAAAAACCAACCTTTATTCCAGAGCTAGCAGTATACTAATTCCCAAACCATTATATTTGGTACACGATAGTAATCTAAACAAAAGATTAATGGCAACTCTCGTGTTTACTGCCGAATCCAATCCGGCTATTATGGCGGCTGTGGGGCCGACTTAATAGCCGGATTGGACATGGCGAATTGGACAAATGCACGGCACGGACATGACGAACCTTGTGGCGTGAAACCATTAGTCTATAGTCACGCACGTGAAATATCAAACGTGGAGTACCGATGCGTTATTTGAGTTGTCTTGTTTTGACTTGTTCCTATCTTAAATTTTTTGTATAATTGATTTGAGTGCCTTTGCCAACGATCCCGCCTGTTGTAGTGACACCGTAATGGTGCTCCCACACTGCCGTTATAAAATGTTTGTATATGTTTGTAAATATTTTATAACACCAAAACATTAACTAACAAATGTTTACAATTGTTGCATTTTGTTAGAAACTGTTACATGTTATAAGTGCTCCTACACTGATGGAAAATGTTTACTAACATTTTGTAACATCTGGTATTGGCTCGCATTTTGGTTTCGCCTTTGGGTTTGGTTTTATTTGTTACTACTTGCTAATAAATGTTTACAAACGTTACTAAACATTTTCTAACATAAAAATATTTTTTAACATTTCTTATTAAATGTTTGCTAACAAATGTTTACAAACGTTACTAACATTTTCTAACGGCAGTGTGGGTGCACCATTACGGAAACTTTGAGGGATGATTCAAACATGATTCTGAGTTAATATCAAGTGGAATTTTCCTTCACAAAAGTATAGAACCGAAAATTATAAAAATAAACACTAAAATTTTCATTAATTTTCCGACAGGAAATTGCACTTGATATTAACTCAGAATAGTGAGGTGAATCATCCTCCTCAGTGTTTGTTGTCACTAACACCCTGATGAGTCTTTGATGCGTCACTTTTGTCAATCCCGTACTTTTTTATCATTTTCACTGTTATTGTCTTAATCGTTTGCATGTTATGTTGGCTATTAGCTCAGTGTCAATTTTTTTAAAAACCTCTTTGCGTCAAACCTAATCTCATCCTCATAAGACAAAAAAAAAACATGTCTACGTCATAATTTATTATTGGTTTCATCTTCATAATTTGTCACGGGATCTATTTATTTTCTTCGTATGTTGGTACAGCTACTACGTACATTACGAGTATTAACATTTCCATAAACGTATCAATCAAAAGATCCTCTTGACATTTTTTTATATTATTACGTTCTGGCATATTTTGCAAATCCTAGGCTTTCTGACTGGTTGTCAAACCTTCAAAAGGTTGGATCTTTTGAACCGGATAGTAAGCAACCGTTTGGTATTTTCACAGTACATGGTATGTTACTATGTTATGTAAATAACATAAGGAACAAAAAATAATAAGAATATTCCTCCATCCAAGAGACATATCTTTGTCAACGTATTCTTATTTTGGTTTGGTTTTGAATTAAAGTTTTGATATCTAAGGAACCCTCAGTTCGCGACTCCTGTCATCTTGGCCATTTTTATTTTCTCTCTGAAAAAAAAAAAAAAAAATATCTGCTGACTTACGAAAATTAAGAGACAAAAATAAGTCTTCTTATAAACAAAAAGAAGATGATAATATAAAAAATACTTTTGAGGAAAATAACAGCTAAAATTGCCGGGAAGTAGGTACTTAAATCTTTTTTATTAAACATGTGAAATCTGCAAATATCGCGTTTTATTTCACATCGAAATAAACTGTGACGTTATAAGCAGCAGCAGCATCAGCGTACAGACCGTATTATTGATTATGATATAAAATCTTTTTTCTTTTATATGGCGGAAAATATTTTTAAATGAATGTATAAGTAAAAACATGATTTAGGTACCACGTAGGTGAAGTTGTGAAAGCGAAATATTTCTTTGACGTTAAATAAACAAAAAGCAGTAGAAGAAATCCTTTGACGAATGAAAAAGACGTCCATTATGAAATATAATACATTTATTATATTAATAAATCAATTTGTTTTACAATAGAGACGTGACATTATTGAGTCAATCGACAAATTGAGTTACTTAACTCATTCTCTTTGAAACGGAACGTTTTCATTATTACAAACGATATTAAGATAGGATCGGAATATTATAAAATATTTACGTTTATTTGCGCGATGTATCATTCGATTCAAACGCATCATTTTATCTTAATAAGATAGCCCACCATATGGTCACAGCCCAAAACTTCATACAAAAAAACCCCTCGTTTTACACAGACACTATACATTGACGATATCGTACGTGTGTGACGTCTGACGCCCATACGATTGAAGACTAAAGTAGGGCTTAGGGGTGAGAAAAACCTAGCTCAATCGCTGGTGGGGAGCGGAGAGTTTCCGTAGTATTTATTACCTATTCCTTATTCTATGATATGGTGTGAACTTAGGAGCCTTGGACTAGGTTTTTCTCACCCCTAAGTCCTACTTTACTCTTCAATAGTATGCCCATACAATCGCTGATGGGGAGCAGAGAGTTGCTGTACTATACGTAGTATTATTTTTTATTCTATAATATGGTGTGAACCATTTTTAATTTTCCAATAAAATAACTCCGCACATACCTGCTCACTTAATAAGGGTCGGGAAACTTTTTTAATTTGGACTTCGGCCAAGCGCATTGATTTTACTCTACTCGTGATAAAATGTGGCCTGACTACTTTTTGATTCACTGTTTAAAATGAGTTTTTCGTACAGTAGCACAAAATTTGAGGCCTGGCCCCACTTTTCACAGGGTCGGCTTACCATACGTAATTAGGACAACATAAATGTGTGTATTTTTTCCCGTTGCCAGGACCATAATAATTATTGTACTGCTTTGAGTTATATTTGGCATTATTTTCTTGAAATCTGACCCCAATAAAACGTACTTTCATAACAAACATTGATGTAATGAAACATAATTATCAACAAATTGTAAAAAAATATGTAATAAGTAATGATGGCAATTTACTACTAAGTGGCGTGGAAAATACGAAAATCATGATTATTTTATTTTCATATTCCATTTCATCGATACGGAAATGGAATGGATATGAATCAGAAATAAAACCATAAACGCCCCGTCCTTAAATATCCATAATAACCGCATTGCAACTAAAAACCTTTCTGCCTCCAGAATGGAAAATGTCTGTGGGATATAACACCTGGTGCTATCGATTGCGCTACTCGGTATCAAACAGAATGAAAAATGCAAAACTTTTCTTATTTTATTGTGTCTTTTATCGGGAAAAGTTTGTTGAGACTTTAAGCCCGTCTATTATCTTAAGAAGAGATAATATCTATCCACACGATAGTGACTCAAACAGAAAAAGTAAACGCCCCAGATTTACCTGGATAAACATTAGGGGAAAAAAGTTTGTACGAGTACATTGCTGTTTTGTTGCCATTTCGAAAAAATAAACTACCCACTACCAATGTTTTTATATTTACTTTGCAAGGAAATTTCGAACTTTTCGTACAAGATTTACTTACAGTTTTAATTATTTTTATATTATGTGACCATCTATTAGTCAATAAGTCACTAAGGGTGGTATTAATAAACGAATCATGATCATGATGACATGACATGATCTTGAGAGCAGTCTCGAAGCTGAGATTAGTTTATTAATACCACCCTTAATTTTATTTTCAACAATTATATTTACGTCCTTGGAATGTTGGAGATACCAATTTAATGGTAACACTTACGTCATCAATGAGCTAGCAATGGCGGCTTGTCACAATATTGAACATACCTGGTTTTCTTATACCAAGGGTTTACCAAAAAAACATTACAACAAAAATAAAGCCCTTAACTATTGAAAATATCGTCGTTGATGGTTTTTGGATTGCAGTCAGAGTTTTGTTTTGACCTAATTACAAAGTTCATTTCATCGAACTTTATGGTATACCCGAAACTATACAGGATGGGATTTACATTATAATTTATATTGTTTTCCAAAACTTAATAGAGGTATTTTATCACACTCTATAATGATTTAAACAGGGTGCTAGTGACACTGTAACGAATACTGAGGAGGATGATTCAGCTCATGAGTTAATCAAGTGTAATTTTTTTGTCGGAAAATACAAAATTAATGATACTGAGATTTCGTGCTTTGATAGGTTCGATAAGCTGTTGGTTCAGCCCAAACGCCTCTATCAACCCGCACTGGAGCAGAGTGGTGGAGTAAGCTCCAGAGGCCTGTGCCCAGCAATGGGACGTATGTTTGCAATTTATGTTACGTTATGTTAATTTTCGTCTACTTGGTCAGAATTGCAATCATCCTATACACGTTTCGTTTCACCGAATGTTTTATGATAATTATGTTTTACCTAATGAACCGACTGGAATTGCTGCGAGTGTTTTTGAACGAATTGGAAATTTCATGACGGTTCCATTTGGGCTTTCAAGTGTGTAATTTTTGTTGAATAAGTATTGGAATATTTGAACCCGAAATATATTTTTATTTATTCCAATGGATTCAATGGGTACATACATATGAATTTGATTACTTATGGGTGGTTCGGGTGTATAGTAAAAGGTGTAATATTCTTTTCTACCAACTAGCCGTAATACACCAGTTGGACGAACGTATGACTCTCACTGAGAGGTCGCAGATTTGAATCCCAGCACCGGCCTAATGATTTTCGAATGTTTGGATCATAAAATGATTATCACGTGCACATAGGTGACAGAATACATCATGAGGAAACGCACATTCCCGAAATGTCTTTCGGAAATATGTGACTTAACCAATAGGTTGGACGATCAGACAGACAGTTGCTTCTATGAAAAACCGGATGTCTTACATCTTCAGGAAAGGTAAGTGGACCCCATGCAAACGGGATAACGCTAACGAAATCATTATTTTCGGTAGTGGTAACTAATACTCGGTTCATAGTTACTAAAATAACTAGTATAATATTATTTTATTGGCAACACTGAAATATCATAATGGCAAGTTAGCAGAACGAGCCTCGGGCTTTCGACGAGCAGCAGTCAGTGTTTAGCTGTTGTACGAATAACTTGTGTTTTTAGTAGAATTAAAAACACCCTAAATAAAAATATTTCAAGTATAAAGAACAACGTGTTTGATTCTGGTTTCACATTATGCGCTGTTTAGCGAGTATCTAATGTGAGATGAATTACCAACCTAACCAACCCTGGTGTCAGGATTATTATTGAGCCGCCAAAGGCCCCAGACAAACGACTACTTACTTACATCAGTAAGTAGTAACTGGGACCAATGGCTTAACGTGCCTTCCAAAGCACGGATCATCTTAATTTTTGGACAATCAGGTGATCAGCCTGTAATGTCCTTACCAAACTAGGGATCACAAAGTGATTTTTGTGATATGTCCCCACCGGGATTCGAAGCCGGGACCTCAGATCGTGAGCCCAACGCTTAACCACTGGATCACGGATGCCATTATAACTACTTAATTAATATCTGCACTTCACACAACGGAAACTACATAATATTCTTTAAACAACCTTTGTATTACTCTGTATAATAAATACAGATTTGAAGTTAACTATAGACTCATCCACGAGGCCTATCTCATATTTTTTCATCTATCTATAAACCCCACTGGAGCATAAAATTGGCTGATATTCACACCGTCACGCGCAATTATTGAAAAACAATATTCACGCCTTATGAATCATTTATAGCAAAATTGATACATTTACTTTTCCAACTCAGTTGTGTCGAAACGAAAATTAATATTTTGATTGATGAAATTATCCAGAATAACCAGTTTCCAGTTTGAATCTAAAAAAAAACCTTTAAAGCTCACAATTTACTATGTCAATGTTTATTATCATTATAATTTTTATCCGACTGCTACAAAACAATAAGGAGGGTTATGTATTTGACCGCTATTTATGTATTGTATAGGTATACATTGTATGTGTGTGCACGTCGGTTCCAACCCTACTTCTAAACCACCTTTCAAAATTTTACAAATGTGGTATCACTAGGAGCGTGTTGATTATCAAGTGGTTGAATACTGTCTGACGTCACACTAAATACAACGTGGAGCCCTCTAGACATAAACTCTCTCTGAACATAAATCGTGGACGTTTTTTTTTGTTTTGTGTTAGATATCAAATAAAAAACCTTATTATTAGCTGTTATTTGTGGTTTGCTTCTATTTACTCTATATTTTGATGCTCAGACTTTTTTCGAATATTTTACGGTAGCACGATTTTTTAATAAATCTGATCTGAAAATAATATGAATAAAAAGATAAGTTTAATAGCTAAAATCTGACTACGGAAAAATCACGCTCTAAAAGTATGAAACTAGAAAATAGGTATATTTTCTGATATTATCCAAGCTGTTTAGTAGATAGCCGTGCTCGTATGCTGTGGTAAGCAAACTCTTAGGACAAATTGGCTTCATACTTTTTGGAGTGTCACTTTCCCGTGGTCGGGTTTTAGTTTTTTTTACTTTTAATATTACTTTCGCATGTAAAACTCACCTTACGGTTGCGTGGAAGGAATCTTTTTAAGCCGCCAACTGCCTTGTACTTAGACTATTATTTATTTATTCAATTATACAACTATCATATAACAGGAGGAGACGGATAAACAGGTTTTTATTGCAACTGTTGCCTTATTTAAATGAAATCGATAGTATATTTTAAAATGTAAAGGTAACGATTACGCTTCGTTGTAAGTGGCCTTTGTTCCCACTAGTTCGATTCATTAGTTCGATCGTCGGACTAGTGAGAATTTTTTTTCTCATTAGTTCGACCGTCGAACTAGTGAGCATTTCTTTTCTCATTTGTTCGACCGTCGAACCAATTTAAATTTAAAAATAGTTCTACCACATTTCAATGTTTTACTAATTTCGTAATAAAATAAAAAACGCTTGGTTCGTTATAAAATATATATTCGTGTACATCTATAGGATATCTTAGATCTTCTTTCTTATCGTGTGGGTTGTAAGATTGATGACCAATCTTACAGACCCTGGTGTCAGAGTTATAGAGCCGCCAAAGGCCTCTGACGTGGCTCGTAACGACTACCTCCATAGATAGTAACCGGGACCATCGGCTTAACGTGCCTTCCGAAGCACGGAATCGTCTTATTTTTCGGACAATCTGGTGGCCCGCAATGTCCAAACCAAACCATTGAGTAATATTGATATCCCTCTAATTGCAGAAACCTTCCTCGACCACTTTTAATAATTTTCAATTCTTTAGACGTCATTCCGAAAAAATAAACAGTAAACTAAAGATATCCTATAGATGTACACGAATATATATTTTATAACGAACCAAGCGTTTTTTATTTTATTACGAAATTAGTAAAACATTGAAATGTGGTAGAACTATTTTTAAATTTAAATTGGTTCGACGGTCGAACAAATGAGAAAAGAAATGCTCACTAGTTCGACGGTCGAACTAATGAGAAAAAAAATTCTCACTAGTCCGACGATCGAACTAATGAATCGAACTAGTGGGAACAAAGGGTAAGTGGCGGCCACCATAACAGCTGTTCACACGGTGATAGAGGACGTTCGGCCATTATAAATCCAATGGTTTACGTTCAGCATCATAAATATTATCTTAGAGAGGGGAAAAATTGAATGACTCTGTGATTGATTCAGTTATATTGGAATTTATTTATGTAATTTTATTGATTAAGAATATGAAGAAGTAACAATATATTAAAATAATTAAAGCACAAAATAACGGGTTCTTACCGCGTTTAAATGGGGATATGAGACTCTCCATGTCCCCATTCATTGGAAGTCTCATATCCCCAATTAAACGCGGTAAGAACCCGTTATTATGTGATTTAATTATGATAATAACCGCGTAAACATAAAACAATGTATTAACAATATATTGTCATACATCTGGCTAAGGTATTGATTACGAATTACAGTATGTAACATACATATTACAAAACTCAAAAACGGTTGTATATTTGTATTCCTGTGACTATATTTAGCGCGATAACAAATATGGGCGTAACTTTTCATATTAAAAAAAAAGTAAGTAAGTAGTAAGTTTGGCAAATTTTAATTTTATGATTACTTATACAATTTTAATTTAAACTCGTTCCAGCTCAAACAGTATTCTGAGTGTGTTGACTGATAGGTGGGACTGCTGGGACACTGGATGCGCTTACATACTGACGTAGACCCTACAGATACCGGTGACCAGACGATGGGAACCTGCTTATTAGTAATGTGTTTGTTTTTTTCTTTTTTTTTGTGTACGTTTTATTGTTATTTGTAATTGTCGAGCCGTGTCATGTGTAAATGTTATTAATGATTATATTACTAACTCTAGATTAAGTTGTTTATTGCTCAAACTCTTTTTATTTATTTATTTAACTCACTGACTCAACTCACCTCAGCAACAACTCTATGTTTATGGTGAAATTATACAGGTTGGTTAACACTAGTTATGACTAATCTGTTATTAGCCCTTACGTGTTACGGGTTGTTTCGAATGACCCTATTAATCAGATTGTTACGCATATATTTTATTTTAATATTCGTGCTTTAATGCTTTTTGTATGATTGGAATATTAAGGTTTATATTTAAAAGTGTATAATCATTCAAATGTTCTTAGCAGTGGAACTAATATGCTGTTTTTTTCTTCTTCTATGTTTTATAGGAAGGAAGTCAAGTCACAGAACACAGGGTTGTGTGTACAATCAAGACTTTAGTGTATAGTCATAGAATAAAGAATATTCGTAAAGAACTGTCACTCCGCGTTGCTCGTAATCTCAGCTCCCCGCTTCTTCTATCGTGTGGGTTGTGAGGTGGAGTACCAACCTCATCAACCCTGGTGACAGGGTTACTATTGAGCCGCCAAAGGTATTTAGCCTAAATACCGTAAGCCCCAAACTTTAATAAATAGGTAATTTAAGACAACTGCAAGATAGACAGAGACAGAGGGGATAAGGTCGTCGTCCAATACGATTTGGTGCGGAGCGGAAGGTTACCTACTGTTCTGTCATCATAATTTCTCCAATAATAATTTCTCTAGTAGCATTATACCGTATTTCACTGCGTCCGCTTACTTAGCCTGAAGATTTGACAATATGTACTATTTTACCGAAAAAAAAAGAAAAAAGAATGTGAATAAAAAAGAAAAAAAGTGAAAGAAAGTGATTTTTACTTTTTTACTCTCGGTCAGTGAGACTACAAAGGTGAACATTGTTTGCTTATAATAATTACAGTAATATCATAATATAATAGAAATTACATTATAAAGGATCTTAAAGCTCAAAATGTCCCAATATCCTCTCTATTTCACATAGTATTTTACTACTTTATTATGACGGGTCCTAAAATTATATTTGCTTCGGTTTTGTCGTTAATCTTCTTGAAATAACTTTATTAATGTGGCAACTTTGGCTCGTGGATTCACTTTGTTTGCGTCAAATATGTCCGCTAAGATATTGATTTCATTACGTAAAAATTTGGACGTTAAAAACATGTACTTAAATTAAAAATTCATTTTAATCTAATAAAATTAGTATAAGAAACGTATATACGTAGATAAGTCTATGGGAAACTCCCCCTCTAAAAAAGTTAAACAAAATTATTTCTCTTTAATTCTTCTGAATAGGGATAATATTTAGGTGAAACCATTGGAAAAAAGATTTTCGTCCTTAGGTTATGTCCTCTAGAGGGCGCCACATTAAATTTAGCGTCACGTCACATAGCCTATAACTACTGGATAATCAAAACGCTTCTAGTGACAGCTAGACTGAAGTTAAGTAGGAATAGACGTGCATATACACTTAACATACATAACAAACACATAACCCTCCGTTTTAATTAAAACACATAATAACGGGTTCTTACCGCGTTTAAATGGGGATATGAGACTCCCGATATTTCGACACTGTTGCAAGTGCCATGATCACGGGATGACTGATGAGATTGGAGTGGAGTAGGTAGATCCATAATTTTCTACGGGCAGACATATTATCTGTCTACCCTCTTTCTTTGCCGCTTGTTTATGTTTTTGATATCGGAATGTTCGGAACCATCTGAACTCGCACCAAACTCACTACGACAAACCGCACTCACTGTGTCCTCACGTTACGTTAATTATGGATCTACCTACTCCACTCCAATCTCATCAGTCATCCCGTGATCATGGCACTTGCAACAGTGTCGAAATATCGGGAGTCTCATATCCCCATTTAAACGCGGTAAGAACCCGTTATTATGTGTTTTAATTATGATAATAACCGCGTAAACTTAAAACCCTCCGTTTTGCTTCGCCGCAGTTAGATAATTAGAAGTAAGTATAACTTTTTTTGTCCTAGATAACGCTTTTGATTCTAACTATGTATATTATCATAAGTAATTTACCGAAAGTACGTACATTCATTTATAAACTTACACCCGTAATGGAGCGGAAGACACATATTCACACCACTAGCAAACGTACCTATTACAAAGAGGTAGTAAAAATACTTTTAATACAGATTGAGAAAGGAATGTCAAATTGGTTTGGACACGTATAGCGGATGAAGGATAACAGGATTTCGAAAGCGGTATATAAAGTGAAGGTTGGTGGCAGGGCTGCCAGAGAAAGACCTAGAAGGACGTACATTGACGAAATTGGAGATGTCCTTAGAAAAGTTTCAGTACGACATACTCTGAACGGGCGTGTGTGAAACGATTGATGAATGAGGAGGAAGCAAGAGAAGTGGAATTCCATAGTCTCTGCTTACCTTAGTGGTAAATAGGCGTGAGTTTATGAAATATGTATGTTTGTGTATTAATACCTCGAGGACATAGTCGTTATATATTTTGAAGCGGTGACTGAAGTTCATTTACTTCGGATAGGTGACCCGTTAGTTAATAATAGCAGTTTATTTATATTGTTCAGTCAACGTTATATTATTAAGGTTTATTATTATCCATGATCTGTACTTACCTCGTTAGTCCCGGCGGCTACTTACTTATAAGCTTACTTACTTGTAAGTGGTGACTACTTACTGATATTTATTTATGTATTTTATTTAGGGAAGACCAACAGTTATAAAAAACAGAAAGTAGACAACAAACATAACAGTTGAAAACTAACTACAGGTTTGCACTGATAACCCTACACTAGTTAATATGATATCAGAGTTATGCACAGGCAAATTATAGTTGGAAGAGAGAAAATAAAAAGAAGATTAGGTGTCAAAAAAACTTCGACTGAGTATCAAGAATCAAGATCCTTACAAAGTTTATTGAAATTATTACTCGCTCGCCACACTATAGTTTGTTGACGCCGAAAGTAGAGAAAGGGGAACCTATATAAGTAGGTAAGTAGTCGTTACCTGAGTCTCGTCAAGGACCTTTAGCAGCTCAATTGCAACCGTGATACTTATATACACTTATATATGATGAGCTTGGTAATCTACAACACAACCCACACGATAGAAAAAGACTTACTCCGGTTGGAAACAGGCGTGAGTTTTAATAAGTATTATTAGACTTTATATAAGTGCCTAATCTGTTTCCATACGTGTCTATCTCTCTATGCTTCTTCTATCGCATGGGTTGTAACGTGGATTACCAACCTAATAATATATAATATAATATAATATAATAAAGCCTAGGGTTGATAACGTCTGACACGAGTGTCAATGTTATTATTAAGTTGCCAAAACTAGACTTAATAAATAGAAATCAGAATCACTTATTACACGTAATTATCATAGATAAACTTGAAATATAACATATTTTAATCTATGTCACATGGTCTTCGCAAGGTCTTATAACTGAGGAGAAGTAATAACAAGAAACTACCTACAACAGCAACACATATTCTAAATCAATGTAGGTATACATTACAAGTTATTTAATAACAAGAAGAACATATTTAATACCAAGTATTTTTATCATTTGGACAATCATTAATCTTATAATAAGCTTTTTTAGATAAAGTAAGCTTGATAAACTTTAAATTTATTTTCTGACAAATTGAAAATAATGTCTGGTATTTTATTGTAAAAACGTATACATAACCCTAAAAAAGATGAATATGATTGTAGTATTTTGGATAGCGATTTTTTTTGTTCCTTGTATTATAAATATCTCTTCTTTCACAGTTTCTCGGGAGGAAAGATATCTTTTTACGGACCATATAAAATGAAATTGGCTGAGGGTATTTACCTAGTATTTCATGGTCAACAAATTGTAAGTAAATGATATTGTAAATGTTATTTACAACCTAAATAAGATGCTATCCATTCTGTAGCAAATTTTCATTGAGAATTAAGATAACAAAAAATTCAATAGGTTGTTGGAATTTACTGAAGAATTTTTAATTCTTTTTCATCACATTCTTGATTCGATCAATAGGTTCGAAAGCGAGCATCGCAGGCATTTTTGCCTTAGACCGGATCGTTTTATTAATATTCAATTGAAGAAAAATATGCTACGTATAATTGCTTGCAAAATGGAATGGGAGAATTTTGAAAGTGTAATTTCGTTTCGTTTTTTTAATGAACTTTACAATAACCTACCTGCTAATATTAAAAATATTGAGTCTTTTGGGTCATTTAAGGCGAAATTAGCTAGTTATATTCTGGAAAAGTGAGTTTAATGTGTTTTTGTTTTTATTGATATTTACTGTGGTAACAGATGTTTCTAAAAATTGTACTTACCTATCAAACGCAAATGCATACCTACATACTCATAGTGTAAGCGAACTAAAAAATCTAATTTACCTACCGCTTGTTTCTTAAGTAAAAGACATTGTAACTGTCGTTATTAAGAAATAAATATCTTTAAACTGAAACTGAATGAAAGTAAAAGAATCGAAAATGGTGGGTCAGGATCGTGGGATTAAGTGGAATTTCGTGGTCTCTTCCTACCCCAACTGAAGATAGGCGTGATCTTATGTAAGTACCTATGTACTTTCGTTGATGGGATTTTTGTTACCATAAAGCGACAGCAAGAAAACATTCTTTTTATACTATAATACGTTTTGACAAATGACAGGATGCCGAAGTCTCCCTTTAAGCTTATGGAAGCCCGTGTTGGGAGACACGGCTCTTCCTAATAGATTGAATTTAAGGTGATCCGTTTTCCGTACAAAGTTTGATGTACTACTACAGGTAAACGGATAGAGCGAAGTAATAAAAAACAAAACAAAGCAAGTAACTTAGCAATATATTTTTGACAATCAAAGCTACTGGTCAACGAGGTCATCAAAGTTGAATTAAACATACAACTAAAAGTAAAATTAGGAGGTGTCTGCTGGCATAAGCACCATTGTATGATTAATGAATTACATGGGTCGACATCATATTTATTTCGTCGGTTTCTACGGCATCCCCGGGAAGATAAGCATCTTATTAGAGAATAAGACCACAATACAATAGGTTCAGATATTCGCATAAAGTAAGTGCTCAGTGCTAACAAATGTCATATAGCAATATTGAATTTCACTTAAAAATAGCATAACATAACATAACATAAACTGCCTATATACGTCCCACTGCTGGGCACAGGCCTCCCCTCAATCAACCGGAGGGGGTATGGAGCATACTCCACCACGCTGCACCAATGCGGGTTGGCGGAGGTGTTTTTACGGCTAATAGCCGGGACCAACGGCTTAACGCGCCCTCCGAAGCAGGGAATTCATTCAATATGATCTTCTTAACGTCCCTGAACGCGTTCTACGATTTTAATTCGCTCCCAGCCCAACTTAGAAGCGGGAAATGCAATATAGTGAGAAACATCAAAATAAACTCTGGTATGTAAAATAGTTTACCAAATATCTCGTCCCATACTGACCCAACATACAAGTTTAATTAAAATAGTTCTGCTCGACCTAATAAAAGGCAAAGCGCGAACATTCGCGTCTATTACTAAAATTACAATTTCGGACGACGCGACGCTGCGAAGTTTCATTTCTAAAGTTATCTCTGCCCAACTATACGTTTATGACACCTGGTTTGTCTGAAAGAACATAATCAGGAAGTTACCGTGTTTTAATTAAATGCTTTCATAACAAAGCATCACGTCTGTATCCTGTGAAGGGGTAGGCTGCGAAGTGTATAGTATGTACACTGATTCGTCGCTAGATATTAAGTCCCATGTAATTGAGGGCGAGCCTATTGCCATTGACCTGGTACAAACCCTGGACAGCCGTGATACGAATGCTTACGGCAAATACTAAATTTATTCTAACATATTACTATAGCAAACACAAACGCTTCATATGTCATGGTACTGTGGAAGCTGATTTTCTTACACGGAACTGGCGCTGGATTGGTTATGTTCTGAAAAGACCCTTCATTGCGTCCTCTGAACTGGTTCTACACGTGGAAATGATACAAAGGCGGCCCAAAGAGACTTGGCGTGTGGGCATATCATGTGAGAAAATTACTCACGCTCCAAAATAATACAAATTCTAACAGTCCTTTTGCTTCAACTCGTTAAAATTTGGTTTTTGTAATCCATTCTATGGCAATTCGTTTTGTAACCTTACCTGACCTAACCTGTATTGGGCTGGTTTGCCTTTGCGGGTTGAAAGGTCTGACAGGCCGTCGCTTCGGTGAAAAACCGGACCTGTCAAATCTTCAGGTTAGATAAGTGGACCCTGCCAAAATGGGATAGCTATGACAAGCTGTGCTGTCCTCGTAAGTAATCAGCGTGAAAATTTTAGCATATTATATTGCTGAATACTATTAGCATGCCACCGCCGCAATGCGCCGACGACATAAGTGATACATAAATGTACCTGCATTGCATTTAACGTGCGGGATGTCGTACTAGCAGCGATTACGCGATGAATGATGATGAAGAAAATGCAGCGCAAAAATCTGTTGATGTAGTGCCTCTGAAAAATTTCATGGATTTTTTTTGTAACAATGCCAAAAAGACAAAAATAGTCATTAAAGCAAAATAAACAACTCTATGGTTTAATAGGCACTCTGACACCAGGGTTGATGAGGTTGATTATTGATCTTACAAACCATACGAGAGAAGGAGACTAAAGTAAATAAAGATAGAAGTAAAACAAAAATCGTGACCATTCGTCATAGAGCAACACGGTCAACATGGACCTCCGCCATTTGTCAAATTTCAACTTTAGAGTTTTAAAGGATTTCGAAATTATTAAGGCAAAGGATTGGAGAATTATGTTAAAAAATCGCTTAACTATAATTATGTGGTCTTCGCAAGAAAGAAAAATCACACAATAAATTACATTTCCATTTGGTTGTAGTTTCCATTGGAGGAGAGGAGTCTTAGTATGGCTTTGTAATATACTACTCTGGGCATCCCACTTGCGTCAGAGTACTGCGGGGCGGAAGGCAAGAGGGAAACCACTGCCCTATTTGTCCTTAAAAAAGTAGCATGGAAAATACTGCACCGACAAGAGCGGTGGCTGTTAAATTGTTGATGATGTAGTTAACTATCAAAATACGAATTCCATACCACAATACAATGGCCTTCCAAATCGCTATCCGCTATCACTAACACCAGCGTCTGATGAATGCGATGTCAGTAGGAGCGATACCCTGAATGAGATTGAAGTGAATAGGGAACGAATAATGCAGAGAAATAATGAGTGGATTCTACCGCGGTTCGCTTACCATGCCTTTTTATTGACGCCATTTTTGCATAGTTGAATAAAACTACTGAACTTGCTACCGTGTGCCTTGATATCACTCTATGTCATATCTATTGAAATCAAGTCTATGTACTTGCTGTATTGTTTAGCCATAACTATTGACATGTACCTATAATACAAGTATGCTAGTTATTTATGCCGATTCAAAGTCCCCCTCTCGAGTGTACTGAGTACCTAGTAAAAATTACATTTGATGCAAATGGCCGCCATATTGTTTAACCGTTCATTTGATAATTGGTTAGTTTCGTCGGTCAAAGATTAATTATGAAAATCTGATTAAGTACTAATTAAAGACAAAAAACGTTTTCTTTTTTCTAAGTTATTTATGAATTTAAATAAAGATAAATGTAAAAATAAGTGCGAAATTTTGTCATATTTTCTATGACAACACAGGTTCATAATACAAAAAAAGTGTGTGAGAGCAATGTGTGGGGTTGGACCAATGCATTCCTGTAGACCATTATTTATAAAACTAAAATTATTGACATTGCCGTGTTTATATATTTTTGAAATGTGTATATTTGTTAAAAATAATGCGGGATTATTTCAGAAGAGGAGTGATATTTCCACCTTTCTTACCAGATATCCAAATAGATTAGTAGCACCTCCCGGTACGACAACGTGCTATCAGATGAACTGTTTGTTTATGTGTACAAAAATCTTTAATAAACTGCCAGAAAGTATCAGAGACCTGCCCATAAGAGTGTTTAGACGATCTTTGTTTAAGCTACTGAGCGAGAACCCCTTTTATAGTGTCAGTGAATTTCTTGATCACAAAATGTAATAATTTAATTGTATATAAAACTGCATGGCTCTTTTTTTTTGTTTATTAATGTATGTTATTTAAATTGAATTCAATGTTAAATTGTATAATAATTTGTATTATGTATTTATATTGATTTATATTATGGTGTAAGTGCTGATTGTAATTGTAAATGTTGCAAGATCTCTCTTTATTTGCATACCAATATTGTTTTGGTTAAATGTGTGAAACTTTAATTTAATCATATATAATAACCAATGTACCACATTTACTGCAAATAAATTATTTGATTTGATTTTTGATTTGATTCGTTTTCATAGAAATTACATAGGAATTTTGTGTTTTGAAGTTAAATAAAAATTAACTGATTTCACTAGTTTAGAGACTAACACAGTTGGCTCGATCATTACAGAGGTATATGGCTCGTCACCTATCACCTTGGTCTAATAGAAAGCTCGGTGAGGTATGGGTACTTAGTTCATTTTGCGATGGATGGTCCTCTGACTACCCCGTTGGGATATAGTCGTGAGCTTATGTTATGTTATTTGTGAAATAAACAGTTTTGTTACTAGTACCTACACAGTTCGATGATCACTTTTTTGTATACAGTGACCAATTATTTTTCAGTGTATAAAGGTAATTTAAAGGTAAGCTACAACTCGCTGGTTTTCCTTTTGGTTGGATTGTCACATGGGCAGTCGCTTGCCGCGTAAGGCCTCGAATTCAGTGGGCAGCGGCGGGGGTGTGAGAGGGGGGGGCGGGAAATTCAGACCCGTTCTCGAAATCCGACTATCAATACCACAACGGGATACCAAACCCTAAAAAGATGACGATAACTAACATTCTGCAACTTCGTACACTTCGTAAGTAGATTTAATACCTATAATTACTCCGATACGCCTTTATCTGGATTTGAAGCTACACTGTGTCAATTGTCGTATAAAATACTCGCATTTGTAATTTTGAATGGATGATATCGTCCATTTCAACGCAGCAAATATTGGATAAAGTTTGAATGAAATAAATAAAATCATGCATAATGTTATTTTGTTCTGGCGTATTTTAGACTATCATCCCAGACGTCTTCAACATGGTGATAGTCCGGTTACACATCGGTGCCTAGATAGTCTAGTAAAATCACCTTCAGCGATACGGTTATAAGGGTCACGGATCATAATGTTTTAAATAACCTGAAAACAAATTTCGTTAATATAACTTTGGTAAAGTTTTGAGTGGTGGAAACGAGAGTGCGAAGACAGTATCAAATCACTAGGTCGAATCGATTACGATGCTAGAATGGGATTATATTTGAGGAAAATATTAAAAAGATGTGATGTAAAAGATGATGTACTTACTGACTAAGATAGAGAGAAATTGACTCGTGGAGCGGATGGTGGATATTCACATAACATGACATTAGCTAACGGTTATATCCCAATAGGGGTAGTCACATATACATCCCTCGCAAGATAAATTCATCTTTTTTCGGGTTATGCATACGTTTTTACAACAACATACCAGATAATATTTTGAATTTAAAAAAGCTTATTATAAGATTAATGATTACCTAAATGATAAAAATGTCTGGTATGTTCTAGTTATTAAATAACTTGTAATGTGTTCCCTTATTAATTTAAAAGATGTGTTGCTGTTGCAGTTTCTTGTAATTTCTTCTCCTCAGCCATAACACCTTGCGAAATGACGTAAATTCAAAAATGTTACATTGACCTTCAACAAGTTTATCCATGACAATTATGTTGAATAAATGAGTTTGATTTCTGATGATAATAAAGCACTATAAAGGCTCAGCTGTACATCAAGTTCCTCTGTGATTCGCACACATGCATAGCACCAGGCAATTGCCCGGACCTCTCTCCCCGTCCAGGGGGTTCAAAAGGTCACATGGAAGCAATTCATCTAAAAACATTACTCGCCTCCTTTGGTAGTCGGGTAAAAAAGCAATATTGCAATTTGACATTTCCGCATATAAAAGTAACTGCGCAATGCAAACCAATGTCAAATTGCAATATTGCTTTTTTAGATGAATTGATTCGATGTGGGTTTTTAAACCCCCCCGCGCACCACTTCTGATAACCACGTAATTAAAGCGAATACGAACTGTAGTTTCTGTTAACGAGGCACTACTTATTGTTTATTTAATTGATGAAACGAACGTTATTTTATGGAGATAATTCATTATTTTGTCTTTGGGTCATGACCCAAAGACACTTTTATGCAACGATGAAAAGCTGATCGCATTGAATGTTTATTTTTTCTACATTCTAGGCCTATGTGTACATACTACAACCACATTCGGGATGATTTAAAGAAAGTCCTAGTCAAAAATACTTAAAAAACGGCGAATATGCATAAGACTTTTATAAGAGTGGAAATAGCGAAAGTGGGGTTTCTGAATCATGATAAGTGGAGTTCTGTGCTTTTTGTCTACCCTTACCTTTATTATGTATGTGACTTAACTTGGTAATTGGTCAGTCGCGTCTGCGACAAAAACTGGATAACACTAGGGAGTTAAATGTACTTATCATTTATAGCTCCCGATGGGGCCCTAACACTGGACTGGAACTGGGAACAGCCTCCGTGGTCTAGTGGTTAGAGCGTTAGGCTTACGATCTGCGATGCGATTACGATGGGGACATAGTCTAAATCACTTTGTGAGACTGTCCTTTGTTTAGTAAGGAATTTACAGACTTGAATCACCTGATTCCGTGCTTCGGAGGGCACGTTAAGCCGTTGGTACCGACTATTAGCCGTTAAAACACCTCCACCAACCCGCAGTGCAGCAACGTGGTGGAGTATGCTCCATACCTCCTCCGGTTGGTTGAGGGGAGGCCTGTGCTCAGCAGTGGGACGTATATAGGCTGTTTATGGTATGTATGGGACCCAATGTGATACATTAACTACAAATGAATATATTGCGTCATAATCTTACCTTCATAACTTTACAGCCCCATGGGATGACTAGATCTGAAACAAAAACATGGGTAAGTTAAATTTTTATTTCCATACTTTACTAGGGTGATGTAAATCTAGCTCAGCCGCTGGTGGAAAGCTTAGAGTTGTCGTTCTATAGTCATCATCTCCCTAGCATTACCCCGTTTTCCACAGGGTCCTTACCTAACCTAAAGATTTGACAGGTCCGGTTTTTTACAGAAGCGACTGCCTGTCTGACCTTCCAACCCGTAAAGGGAAAACCAGCTCAACACAGGTAAAGTCCCTCCGAAAATGCATTTCTCGGGAATGTACAGGAATGTTTCCTCACGATGTTTTCCTTCACCGCTGAGCAAACATGAATTCGAAAACAATTTTTTTTTTGTTTTATTCGAAAAAAAAAACAAATATTGGTTTAGACATGTGCTGGATTCGAATCTGCGACCTCAAAGTGAGAGGCAAGCGTTCTACCAACTGGGCTTCCACGGTTCAATATCGTTCTATACGTAGTATTATTCCTTATTCTATGGTCTCAGTTTTTACCTACAATCAAAGTAGCGTGTCCGATTTTAGTATTTTTTTTTAACAAAACCATATCAGAATGTTATTTAAAAATAGAAATGTGCAATTTAAAATACGAAAGGAGTCGCAAATTGTTTACTGCCGTAAAGGCACCTTATAATTTCATATAATATTACCATTGATACCGAAAGAAAGAATCGTTTATTATAAAGAAACACCACAGTAACAAATAAAAAACAAAACACAGAATAAAACATAACTTATAATCAAAACGCGTAATAAAAAGAACTTACACAAGAGAGTACAAATAAATAGACAGTAAACATTAAGGCAAATTGTAATAGAGTGTATGGATTGGTCCACAATGATCCTTTATAAAAAGGCCTCACTTAGCATAAGCCACGGTGCTGGTATTCTATGGACCCTGTACGTTTTATTAGGTACCTACTAACAAATAGACAACTATTACCCATAAGTTTGTATCGTTATTATGATGTCGAAACAGTCAGTTATTTTTTCCGGTCCATTACCTCTTCCAAACATATAATTTCCATACAAATAGAGTTATTGGAAAACTTGTATATTAAGTAATATTGCGTATAAAGATAATAAATTGTGGATTAGTATCATTACTCCACATTAACGGGTTTTCATTTCGGTCAAACTTCGAGACCAATCATTACCCACTCTTACATAATAAAAAACTTGTTTTTACGTCTAAGTACTTACTTATAAGTTGTTTTCCCATGATTTTTTAATAGTCAGTGATAGCTCTATACGGAGAACGCATGATTTACATAGTAATGAAATCAAATGAAAAATTATTGTAATAAATATGGTATATAGATGGAAGTATTACTTTTAGCGTTCAGCACACTTAGTCATTATTGTGACATACAATCATAATGAGTGATTTCCCAAATGGCGTTCCCCAAAAACACGATAGATGGCGTTGTTAAGTTTTTTCTTCGTTTAAACTTCTTGGATAACAGACATTATACATCTTTTATCTTTGTTTTTGGGTATAAATGATGATCTTTTTTATTACATCAAGGTACAATTACAACTTCCACCCATTATTATTCTGATCAAAATAAAGAGAAGCGATATAGGTAGCAACATCATTGTATAAATAATATGATCCAAATATCAAGCAGCAATTAGTTTTATTATGCTTCTGCCATTACATTACTTTTTTTGAATAAGTGTGTACCCCAGCAATGAGAAAATTGGTAATTTGGGGAACGTCAATTGGAAAGTCCCTGATTAGATAAGGTACTAACAAATAATTACAAATATATATACCTGTTAACTAGTTTTACTCTGTAACTGTAAAACTCGTTAACAGGAAAACAATATTTGAGTCTATAAATATATTTGTTTTAGTTAAATATAATAAGTGTAGTATTTGTTTAGTTATGTATGTAACAGTTGTAGTTTACTAAAAACATCATGGAAGGAAAGCTAGAAGGAAAGAGAGGAAAGGGATATTAAAATGTGTTTTGCAAAAATAATATAAAGTTAAATATGTATTCTTATAGAATCAGTTGTTAAATTACAACACTTTTTTCCACGTATTGTATCAATCTGGCCTTTTTAGAATACCTGCAGCTTACACCAACATTATTTTTTTGTAAAAACGCGTTAGCCTAAAAGCCTGCCAATATTCTGTTATTGGGGTGGGAAATGGGTCAGTGTTGTCAAAATATCGATAGTTTTATCGATAATATTCGATTCGAGAGCATGATAAATTGTTTTTAATTTTTATATAACTGAGCCAAAAGTCCTACACACACATTAAATCGAACAAGCAATATTAATGCTTTAACTTTTAACCACTCTAACAATCTTCTTTTCAGCCAAAGCAGTCAAAAACCTCCATGGTCTTCGTGGTCGGCGGCCTCCGTGGTCCAGTGGTTGAGCGATCACGATCCGGAGGTTCCGGGTCCGAATCCCGGTGGGGACATTACAGGCATATTACCTGATTGTCCGAAAGTAAGATGATCCGTGCTTCGATAGGCACGTTAAGCCGTTGATCCCGGTTATTACTTAGTGATGTAAGTACGTAGTCGTTACATGAGTCATGTCAGGGGCCTTTGGCGGCTTAATAATAACCCTGACACCAGGTTTGATGAGGTTGGTAATTCACGTCACAACCCACACGGTAGAAGAAGAACCTCCATTATAACTCTCGGCACAATTTCAACTATCTTGAGTCAAATGCGTCGACATATGATTCTCAACTCTAATGGGTTTTTCAGTTTATCGATTTCGGCTTTTCACTTTTTGATGAGTTTTTCCAAACATCAATGATGTTTGCACTTTTGGTTGCGAGATAATCTGACGAGTTCCCGACTGTACCGACTTTTTTAATCTGTTTGATTATACTAAATACTCGACTGCGGCGAAGCATAAATAAGGGTTATGAATTTGACCGCTATGTACGTATGCACCTTGTGGGGAACAAGTTCAGGGTTAAATAAGAACTAATGAATTCGCGAAACACAGCCTTCACATATAAAAGTATACTAGTATCAATAAAATTATCGCAAACTCAGCGTTTCAAGTATCAACCACTTCAAAATGTCTAGACGACACCTTTTTAAACTTGTTTAATTGAAAATCCTTGACATGTGTGACAGTAGGCACGTGATGTAAAGGTACAGTAGGCACTTTGAAACCATGTCACATTAACTTTTTTGACAAATTTAACCGTAAGTCTCATTAAATGTCAAATGTGATAGTGCGACAGAGTTCTAAAGTGGGTACATGATATTACTCACGACTGTACACCGTTTAACTGAAAATTAGATATCGACCCCTCACGCGGAATGTTATTTTTTCGATAAACACATTGGAATTTATGTACATAGACACACCATGGTAAGAAAAAACAATCTGAAAAACCTACCGTCGGATTTTCCCATTTTCCCTATCTACCCACATGTGTCTCAAATATGAGACATGCATGTGGGTCATATGTGGTTCATGAACAGTGAACGTTTTAAATTCAACCAAAACTGCTTCTTAATTATCAATACTAAGCTAACAACTACTCAAACGAGTATGAAAATAAGTACCTCGGTAATAAAGGAATAACGACTGTAATCCTCCTTGCACATAGAGTAATAGTCACAGAATTAAATCTATAGGTCTATTTCGTAAAAAGTCTACCCAGTAAAAAGAAAACAGTAGGTACACTGCTTGGGTAGCAATTTTTAAAATAACTAAATTTAGTTTTGCTTCTAAAGCATTGACTACTTGACAGTGTTGATAAAACCGGTGAACATTTTAAGACATGCTCGAGGTTACCCAGGTGAACGCAAGCCACGGCTCACGGCATTGTCTGAGAGGATTACATCAGACAATCGGCGTGAAATTAGAAAATGTCTACTCCGCGGACTTGGAATCGGGGCACTGAAGTGTTTGCTGTCGCGAGCTGATTGACGTCTGTGGCTAGAGTAATCGGGTCGCCGTTTGAGTCCAGGATATACGTATCATCATACTCATAGCTGAGCTGAATTAGCGTGCAAGTGTATTTTTATTTGCCAGGATCGAAAAAAATGGGAAACAAGTGTTGGAGGCGATGGTTGCTCCGGTAAATAAAAACTCTTCGAGATGTTAAGTGGACTGTATTAAATTAAAAACTAGGAAATTATTTACACATAAGTTAGCGACAAATAAGAAAACATGCCTCGTCGGCAAAGTCCGTGGCGTAACTCCTGTAATATTGCCATAGCAAAATAATATTACAGTAAAATATATAATTGTAAGACTTTGATGTTGCCAACAACAAGCGTGAGTTTATGTATGTCCGCTTTTACGAAACTTGTACGGGCTTCGACTGGGTGTACCTTACCTACTGTTTATTTTTTACTATGTAAAAAGCTTACCCACGTGTTGTTATGCGGCGTAGGAAAACAAATAAACATCGTGAGCTTAAACTGCGGTATAATGGCCATGGAAATAAATAGTAAATGTTCTTTTGAAATTGTATCCTTGTTTCCCTGTTTGCATAATACATATATAATAATTTTCAGTGAATGAAATAAATATGCATGTTATTATGTTATGTTTATGTAGGTTGACTCAATCAACAAAACTACTTACATTGGGAAAGGCAGAGAAAGAAGTATCTACACAGAAAATCACTTCCAGACTTCCAGATACAAATCAATGCCTCTTTGCCTATTTTTGTTCTTCTCATAGCAAAAGTATTTGTTTGTACACATGCTGGTTTTTCTTCGCCCTTTACAAGGAATATTCGCAAAAGTTAGTAAGTCGCGTAAACAAATATAAGGTCACTTTTACCTTGACACAATTTTCTTCTCACTTTCGTGTCATATCATTTTAAAAGTATTTGTATATCGTCAATATCATTTGTACAATGTTAATGAGGTATATTTTTTAACACTAAAATGGCTGCAAGTATTATAAAGTATCATCATCATCACTAACACCCTTGTCACCCTCGTCGGTGAAGCATTCCTCTCCATGCTAGTTTTTTAGGAAAAAATAGGGGAGTAGTTTCCCTCATGTCTTCCGCCCCGCAGTACTCTGTCTGACGTGAATGGGATAGTGCGTAATCTATTTCAAAGCCGTACTAGGGCTCCTGTCCTCCGCCTCTGAATAGTTCTGACAGCTACTACCTCGAAACTACCCAATATGTTGGAAAAAAAGCTGTTATATTCCGATACAAAACAGTTTTCTACAAGTGACCGTACTCACATCGACGCAAGGCCATCAAAGTCTGATTATGTCAGTGTTGGTCAGGAAATAGCGTCAATGCTCACATATTCTGTCGTGACATACATCGCCCGAAGAACGGTCGGTGACCAACATGTAAATGATACCGCAACTCGTTCAATGTCGTCTGGCGTTTCCGTTTACATTTTTTGTGTTGGTAACTTTATAGTTCACAGTTTGTTGGACACATGTGGAGTCAAATAGCAAATAGCTGTCCGGCAAATCTACAATAAGTCACGTCAAGAGTCAAATACTTAAATGATATTTCGAATGTTATTTATATAACAACACACATAATAAGGCCGCCAGATTGTACTGTATCTATCATCCATTTGTGTAAATTTGTTTTGTATGTTGTGTGCAATAAAGTATTTTTGATTTGATTTGATTTGATAACATAATGCTCACTATATCCCAATGCGATAGACAGGTACATCCATCGCAAGAAGAAGAAGAACAAGAAGTTAGAAGGTTACTACTTACTGATGTAACTACGTAGTCGGTATATGAGTCATGTCAGGGGCCTATGGCGATTCAATAATAACCCTGACACCAGGGTTGATAGGGTGGTAATCCACCTCACAACCCACACGATAGAAGAAAAAGATCGCAAGATGAACTACCCACGACACAACGATCTTTCTGTTAGACCATAATAGGTGGTGGCGGTTTCTGATGTTTCTGATGGTAAGTAGGACGTGGCAGTGTTGTGACGGTCAAAGCAAAATGTATCAGTTGAAATGAAATTAGGCCGTGTTCCATCAAACAATGGCAAAACAAGGACCTTTCAGAATTTTCACACATTCCATATAAACAAACATTAATTTTCCTTCTTTTTCCGGTTTTCTTTAAGGCCACACGACATTAAGCCCTGGGGAAACATTCACGTAAAGAAGAATGAACGCTAACCGGTCCCTAGAGTACCATTGTGTGTATGTGTATATGCCTAGAGTGATTAATCACTCCTTAAGGCTAATTTAGAGCTCTTATGTTTGGATTCTTTTGTAAACGTGAAGATGGACTAAACGGTGTATGTTAGATTAACGGATTGCGTTGATTCTAGACGATTGGAACATTCTAAAAGGTTGTTCTTGCGGCCTTTATGGTCTAGTTAAAGTTTCCGACTCACGATATGGAGGTCTGGATTTTTTTCCCAATCGTGACATTGTCCAAATCGGTTTATCAGACTGTCCTATGTAAGCACAAAAATCACATTTAAAAGCGGAAAAGCTATTTATGCTTCGACAAATGCAATGCATTTGAGTTGCAAACCCACAGGATGAAAGCTGTAAACCGCTAAGAAAATTTAATAAATAAAACCAATTTAGTTGCAATTTTTACGCCGTTTGAGCGACTGTAACGCAATTGTTTCAATTTTTCAACTGCATTATTCAGTTCGTTTGCAACCTAACTACACGAAACAAATAATAATCGAATAACGACTTCTATAGACATTGACAGATATTGACAGTGATAAAATGTATGAGATTGACATGTTATGACACTTTATGTCAATCCCATACATTTTTATCACTGTCATTACCATACATAATCATTTTCCAAACTTGGCATAATGTTCATTATTATGCAAGCTAATATGAGATTTTTTAACCCAAAAGTCTTATTTTATAATTATAATTGAAACAGAAAACGTAACAGTTAAATAACACGTACCGAAGTGAAATCCAGATCCCATTTAAAACGATGACACAAAAAATAAATACAGCATTACCTACAGGTCAAATTACAGGACTGTAGGTATTATCTGGAATTACAATTGTAAAATTACAGTACGGAATATTGTTAAAACTGAAGTGATGCTATTCGAATACAAAATGAGATGTTCACACGTACAATTAGTAGGTAGGGTCTGCAGTTTTATAGGCATTATGGATATTTTATTGTGGCACTTATTTTGTATTCACAATGAGAAAATTAATTTTTAACGTGACTTGTCCATTTGCCGCATACAGCTTTAAATACTTGGCCGGACCAATGTGGAGCACTAAGGACTCTCACGCAGTACAAAATTTAAGATACCTGGCCGGAGGGTGCCCAGTTGGGCGCGAATCTTGGCTTAGGGCATCGTCTGAGAGGATAATAATTTGAAATTATCAATCAAGGCTAGTCGGTAGATAGTAGTAAACGTTGAATGAGAGAGGGAAATTGTCGACCACGCTGGCGGATTGGTATCCGGGTGATAAAGTGTTCGTCGGCAGCTGATTGTAGTATGTTTTTATGACTGATGTATGTTTGAATTTCAATAGTAACAACATTATTTTAGGTAAAAAGAAAAATCATTGTAAATGAACGAAGCAAAACGATTTCTTTGAAACGTTTATGTAATTTGTGACATACAAAGGGACGTGAAAACAATTTCGCGCCTCAGTAACATATCGTATTTCGATTCGGTCAAAAAGGCAAACTGGGGTAAGACCCCGAACTAAATAAATCGCGCTGTTATAAGATCCACTTCGTCTATAAAACAGAAATTACGAGTCGACGCAATTCTCTCGATACCGAAATGAAATCCATAATAAACGGATGAAATCCCGGAAATACTAATTCGATAAGAAAAAGATACACGTATCTTACCACACTTGATTTTTTTTAGGCCAAACGTTCCTTTGAGGGTTTATATATATATGCATTGGCAAAGAGGAGAGAGAAAAAAGGTAATTACATTGGAAAGTTTCTGGGTATTCCCTGTAGGTGGAGTAAAATGTCCATCGAGCTGGGAGCTTGGGAGTTGATGGTTTAAACGTGTAAGACAGACTGGACAGGGCAATTTGGGTGGATGGGACACTGATGTTCCCAGGGATTTAGGCAATTTGATCTCCCAATTTCGCTCGCTAGGCTCTGGTCCGTTGGCAGACCATCCTTTTAATACTAATTGAAAGCTGCACGAAGAATTTTGATCGCGGCCGTGCGTGTGTTCAAGTATAATTTAAAATCCCTGTTATAATTATTCATAACTTCTGTGATGAAATGGGATTCATGTGTGATGTATAGGTATAGTCTAGAAAAGCGGTAAAATGATGGTGAAGTTACTGCGTACTCACCTACTGCACTAAGAATTACTATATGTAAGAACTTACTTTACTTTTTCAATAAAATATTATATAAAGTATATTCCAAAAAAATATTGCCTACATGTTCATCCCAGCTTGGTACCCAATAATTTTATAATCCTTTCAGCAAAACAAGTTTGGAAGACCCATAACATTAAATCGACACCGGGATAAATCTAGAAAAATATGGCGACCCTACTGGTAGTAACAAATATGTCTGCCGCGGTCGCTATTTTGGCGCCCTTTTGTTTTTCTCTATTCCGCAGCAAAGGCACTCCGACATTCAGCCAATTCGCGCGAAGAGGTGCCTGTTGGAAATAAATGGTTTTTCATTTATTTTGCAGTCTGTGAATTGTGACGGCGGGGGAATTTGTGAAGCGGCATTTTGAAGTGTTGTTTGAAGGGCGTTTTCAAGTTTATTAAGTATTTTGGATCGGCAATAATTCGGTAGGAAAATATAAGAAAAAAGGAATTGGATAGTTTACAAACAATTATTTTTTTCCTTATAGGATTTTAATAGTATTCAGTGGGTACCACTAACACCTTTTTTGATAGCGGGTGCAAATACCTTTATCTCCTAACCAATATGCAATTTCAACGGCAATAACTATCACGAATAAATTACACGCACGCAATAACATCTGACAAAAGACATTTTCATTTAAAAAGCAAAACTTGAAACAGAACACAGACTTTGCAAGCATTTTTTAATCTCCCTTTCTCTGTATCATTACAAAATAGACATAAAAATAAAAAGCAAGAAAACTACACAGCAAAAATCACAAGATTAATCGGTAGTAAGCCGAAGCATAACACAGATATTCAAAGAAAAATACCCCGTGGTCGTAACGATTTTCATCATCTGTTTTCTCTTTATTTCTTTCCGAGCATTCGGAACATTAGGGCTGTTCACTGATTGAGCGAATCAGTCACTTTTCATCGCGTGACTTACGATTACTCACGCTTTGTCATTGTCTATGGAACTTGAGATTTTTATAGGCAATATCTTCCGCGCAAGAAGTTATGAGGACGATTATCGGTTGACGACACAATTTGTTATGAAAAAGAACGATATTGTTAGCTGTAATAATTATGGGATAGGTTATGAGTATGTATTGCGTATAGTGTAAGCTATACCTCAATAAATATAACTTGATGAAAATGACAGCTGTCAGAATAACAATACCTTATAATAATAAAACACTTTGTTGCATGCTAGGAAAAGCTTATTCTAAGGTCTTTCAGGCAACCTGTGGCAGTGGATGTCTTTTGTTTTTATACAACGAACTGTTCTATAAATATACCTACATGATAGTTTGGTGAGTCAGTAGTTCAGTACTCATTGAGTGCACTGATCAACCACATTGACTTATTGATCCCATCCCTAGTGTCGAAATGCTTGGTATTACAGCTCCTGTTTTATGTGGGAATATTAATATAAAGCAATGGACGTCGGCTGAATAGCAATGTGTGAACAATACTGGAATGCAATTTGTTTTTATTGATTTTTTGCTATGATAAATGAAACGCTTTCGTCCTTGTCTTGATTGCGTGTTAGTGGAATGGACATTAGGTGTTAGCCGACAGGAAATACCTTGATGCTGATATATATTAACATAATGTTAATATACACACAGCCGACACCCCATTGGGCTATACTCAAACAATCAATCAATCAATAATTCTTTATTGCACAAAGACATAAGTAAAAGACTTGTACAGACGAATAAAATAAGCACAATGGCGGTCTTATTGCTAAACAGAAATTTCTGCCAGGCAATCTTAGGGTGAAAGAACTTTATGTATAGCGCGGGATGGTGCAATACATAAAAAATATAATAATAAACATAATGTCTTTACTCAATTGGCATCATAGTTACACTTGAATGGTTATTTACATTTATTTTTGTTGCGGCGCTACGTAAAGGGGGGTTATATGTTTATATTTTTGTTCTCTCATGAGTTCTGAGCAACTTGTGTCATTATTCAACAAGTAGATATTGGATAATTATCCAAAAGATAGCTCTGGTCCTACTGTTATATCGAACACCTACCTATTGAATTCAAATAGTTACTTCTTAATAGAAAGAAAGAAAGAAAGAAAGAAGAAAGAAAGTATTTATTATTAGGATGTAGATGCATACAGTTTTTGTTTATAGGTAAGCAATCAGCGCTTATCGCTATCGACCCACTAGGGTCGATTAATTCTTTCAAATATTTTTCCTCTCAGACGACGCCCTGAGCCGAGGTTCGCGCCCAACTGGGCACCCTCAGGCCTGTTGTCTTAAACGTTGTACCGGGTGAGAGCCTTCAGCGCTCCCCATTTGTCCGGCCAAGTAGTTAATGCCATCTGCGGCAAATCTACAATAAGTCACGTCAAAAAAAAAAAAAAAAAAGCTGAATGAGGGAAATCGTCGACCACGCCGGCAGGGTCGGTATCGGGGTCCTGAAGATTTACTAAACGTCAAAACACGAAATTACTATGGAATTTGTTTGAAAAAGCAACGTGTGACGTCACAGAAAAACGTGACAAAATGTCGCATTTATTATTACATTTTACTTCATTAAAATTCATAACTAAGTTTAATACATACTTACAAAGAAACTGATTCTTGACAGTTTTAGATTTGTCTTTATTAGTACATAATCAGAATTTCATTTTACCTTTGACCTAGGAAACTACGCAATTGTGTTAGATGAGAACATTTAGCGCTCTACATTGATCGAATTACGTCAAAAAAGCTGTGGTTTATATAAGTTCTTAATATCTTAAATTCGAAATATTTGTAAGTACATAAATACTATACTATTATACCACTCAGTACTTGTGCTTCGTTTATAGTAACAGGTTTATATATAATTTGTACTTATTATATTTATAAGCGACTTGTAAACATCTTAATTTGTTATCGCATTTACCTCGCCCTTGTTATTTTAACGCCTATGTAAAGATACTTTTCTATCGTTAAATAAGATATTTATTTTAAAGATCTTACTTATTTGAAAAATTTGATGGAATTTCTATCGAATTACGTTAATTGAACGTCAAAAAATAATAAATATATTCTAAAAGGCTAAAAATTTTCGTTTACAATTTATAATTCCAAAGATTATAGATACCTTCCTATGAAAGGATTAATATTACTTGTTAAATAACAATAAAGGTGAAGGAAGAGAAGGTATTTCAGTATCAGACCTGTCCTCTTGACCCAAATTAAATTTTGAGTGTAAAATGAAGTCAAGTTTGGTAATTAATATTTATAACAAAGTATTATGCAAACATTTTACAATATAAAACATAAACATAATTATAAATAGCCCATATACGTTACACTGCTGGGCACAAGAAACCCCTCAGTGACTCGAGTCGAGACTCATTGCGAGTCGCAGGTTTAAATCCCGGCACCAGCCTAAACCAATTATTTCGAGTCTTAGAATTCAGGTTTGGATCATAAAATGATTATCACATGCTCAACGGTAAAGAAAAATGACATGAGGAAACCTCACATTCCCAAAAAATGCGTTTCAGAGGTATGTGATCTAACCTATATTGGGACGGTTTCGCTTTCGCGAGTTGAAAGGTCAGATAGGCATTCGCTTCTGTAAAAATCGGACTTGTTCTTCAAGTTTACCAGATAACGCTAGGGAGGTGAAAGTGCGGCATGATGGGTGGCGAGGATGGTATCCCGACGTGCCGGCAGAGAAGAGGTATGTTTGGTGATAACGATGATAAATAACAGGCAAGCAGCAAGCAGGAATAGATATAGTTTATTAATAACACTTCACAAACAAATCCAGAATTGGAGGGCACGGCTAGAGCTAAACAGTATAATATATTTTTCTTACGAAGGTCGGGGATGCAATGAGTCAGTGTAAAATGAAAGATAATGCGGAATGGAATTTCATAATTTAAAATGATTGACGGTCTGAACTAAAAGCCAGTATGTGCAGAGTTTGTACTCTGCTACAAAAGTTTTCCTTTTCCTACCAATACTACCAACATGTATGCACACAAAGATACCACGCTCAAACCACATACATACTCACACACACACACACAGTGCACATAATGAAACGCGCACAGCCTATCATTGAATGTGACCGCATATGTAAGTAGGAAACTGCATTACTAATTGCATATTGTTTTCCATTAACCGCAGGCACGCGGAGTTGAATTAATTGTCTACGTCCGTTTGAGGAACTAATATCAGTGCGCTGTTTGAGTTACTACAGTAAGTGAAATGAGTATTTATAGCACTTACTAGGGGGGTTCGCCAAGCTGCAAGCGATTACGACAATGTACAGTTTTTTTCTTTTTTTTTTGACATGACTTATTGTAGATTTGCCGCAGATGGCATTAACTATTTGGGCGGACAAATGGGGAGCGCTGAAGGCTCTCACCCAGTACAACGTTTAAGACAACAGGCCTGAGGGTGCGATTGTCATAATCGTCTGCGAAACAACGACCTCCGTGATCCAGTGCTCCCGGGTTGCAAAGGCAAAGGCAAAGCAAAGGTTTGTATTACAGTATGTTTGATGAAAGCTACTGCCCACCTGTTTAATAAAAAATACTTATATCTGTTTATTCAGCCTTACTTTTTCAATAAACTAAATAGACATCAGTTGACAAGAATTGAAGTAATATGCGAGACTTACGAGGAAGTCGAACCATTTTGTATGGGGATTGTCAACGTGTTAAATGCCAGAAATTCAAATGGTGTGAAGAACGTTAAATAATTGTTTTTTGAACAGACCCACTATTTATTGCTCTTCACACCATCTGAATTTCTGGAATTTAACTTGCCTTAGATATAATATGCCTAATTTACTTTCAACGGCCTCAGTGGTCCAGTGGTTGAGCGCTGGGCTTACAACCCGGAGGCACCGGGTTCGAATCCCGGTGTGGACATAACACAAAAATCACTTTGTGATCTGTAGTTTGGTTGGAACATTACAGGCTGATCACCTGACTGCCCAAAAAGGCACGTTAAGCCGTTGGTCCCGGTCCCGTTAGTCGTTACATGAGCCATGTCAGGGGCCTTTGGCGGCTCAATAATAACCCTGACACCAGGGTTGATGAGGTTGGTAATTCACCTCACAACCCACACGATAGAAGAATATGCCTAATTTTAATTGACCGTTAACATTTTACAAAGATGTTTTAAAAGCAAACTTTAGAACTTAATTCTTTGTTACGGGTTGTTTAAGTAACGATAAAATTTGTTTAAGAAGCCGTTAAAAGTGTTTATTATAGCACTTTTACTTTGATTCAGTGAAGGCACCTTGATGGAGGTACTTTAATAAGGTACTATAAAGGAATAGATTCGATATTCTATTCTATTTTCTTTGTTTGTGGCTGCATCGTTCAGAAACGATGATTAAAAGGAATAGATTAACAATCGCGAAAGTTTTTTTTTTAATAAAAGAGTCCGATCTGTGTTGCTTTTGTTTTTGACGTGTAACATCAAATAACTATGCTCAGTCATATCTTATTTTAGTCTCGTAAACTTTATTTCTGAGATGTTTCGAGAAAGAAGTACCCGAAGAAAGAAACCATATTTAACAATGAATAGAAGAAAATATGTTTATTTATTAATACTGTGAAATACAAATACACTTTGATGTTCAATTTCGCTCGCTGAACTGCTCAAGCGATAAACTAATAATACCTAGGTAATGTAAAGTCAAGGTCAATCGTACAATGGACTAAGTAGTATTCAATTCCAAATCTGATTACCAACGATTAAAACATTTCATTATGCTCAGAATTCAAATTATAATCTGAATACTACATAAATCATTTTAATCTACCAATGTCCGCGCAGACGCAAGATAATAGCTCTACAATACAATGATAAGCCATTGAACAACAAATTTAGTTCTTCCGGTCGTAAAGCGGATAATTATTTGTATGAGCACAGAGCACGGAATCAAATACCGGACGGCACCTGTTAGAAATGCAGTCAGTAAGTATAATCCCTTTGGAATTCGCTGGTAACGAAGCGAGAATAAGGAATAATGCTACATATAGAACGGCAACTTTCCGCTCCCCACCAGCGGCTGTGCTAGGTTTACCTCACCACCCCTTGGTTTTACTTAAGTCTTCAATCGTATGGGCGCCAAGCGTCACACACACAGATGTGCGTGTACGATGACGTCAATGTGTAGTGTTAGTTGCCTCGTTTTACGCAGACGCTACATTATAAAAATGTCCTGGGTGTGATAAGGTGTCAAATACGTAAATTATATAATTTGTTTACACATCAGAGCTATGGTTTTGTGTTGCTATAGTTTTAATAAATTACAATATCTTATTTTTCTTAGAACTTTCTTGGTACATGACCAGTTGTTCACTTAATCCAATTTTCCTCTGTTACATATACTATGCCATTTTGAATTTATGGATAAGAAGAGGTGGAAAATTATTTACGAGCCGCTACGAGGCTTTAGCCAAGTTGCCAAGTCTTGACAGTGACAGTGATAAAAACATAATATTATTATATGAAATTGACATTTTCACTTTATGTCAATTCCATACATTTTTATCACTGTCACTGTTGATTTTCATATTTTTTTGCAACTTGGCTAAGGCCTAAGTGCTATTATAATTATCACGAATTTCTCCTCTATAGCGAATAGACTAAAAATGCTTCCATGCTCTGTGGTATTCACAAACAAACATGTACGCACAATTGTATTTATTAATTATAGCACGTTCTAGTAATAAACTAATGATGGGATCCATTTGAATATGTTATTTGAAGTTGATATTGTATCTTTTGTATTTTTTAATTGCTTGTTTGTGTGCCAATTATAGAAACAATTTGTGTATAGTCCTAAAGGTTGGGATACTTAGTTCTAATAGTAGAAGCCTCGGCCAATGGTTTATCTATCTACTCAGCCTGTGTCCACCCACTGATGGGTATAGGAAAGTAAAGCAAGGGATGAGACTTGCACAGGACCGGAGAGGATAGCGTGAAAGAGAGGAGGCCTATACCCAGCAACGGTCTAAAGAACTGGTAATTTATTAGCAAAGATATAATCGCCCTCGCATTTCAGAGTCAAAGCGCTAAGAGAATAGCGTACCTCTATCACTATACACATATCACCATAGTATATTATGTCTATCATCATTAGGATAAATAAGTACTCCGGTGAGACAGACAGTAGGACTAGGGCCCTGTGCTGAGAGGTTTACTGGCCACGTCTTTCCCTCAACGTTACAGATTCCGATGTGGTAGTAGTATTACAGCTTTTTGACGTTCAAAAAGCGCTAACTTTGTAAGCCAATTTTGAAAAATAAATATTTTTGACTTTTTTTAATTTTGAGACTTCGTAGGATAAAAGGCTACTACTTCTTTGTAACTCCACCAGTCAATATGCTACTGTATCCACGTTGTGTAGATTGTATAATATATATGTTGGCCAGATATCATGATCTTGATATTACTATGCCCTTAAATGCATATAAAAACATTTCACTGGCTGTTTTTTTCCGGCCAAGTAGTTAATGCCATCTGCGGCAAATCTACAATAAGTCACGTCAAAAAAAAAAAAAAAAAAAAAAAAAAGGCTGTTTTTTGTAAAATTATTTCTATTTTTTATTTTTTTATAATATTTTTAGTTTATTATCTTGTTTTTCTTGTTCACTTGATTGTGCATGCTGTGACTACTTGTAATTGAACTAGCTCTTAATCTTTCTTTTATTGTCTGTAACTTTGCATTTGCAGAGTGTAGCTTGTAAGTTGTCCATAATATAAATAAATAATTACATAGAAACACCTATCACCATACACCACCATACGGCTCATCATATATGTGGACCTCGAATTAAAAGTATTTGCAGGGTATCTTCTGATTACTCTTGACTCTGCCTAGTAGTAAGAACATTTGCTCTACGTATATATTTAGCAATTATTTGTATCGTTTCAGTCTCTCGTCTTTTATGAACGGCCTAGTTCTGATTGTCTTCAATTGTCCCCGGAATTGATTGAGGTCATTCAATATTACCGAGCAATACCTCACACTTTAAGCAACATTATCTTATTCAGATGGTACTATTTCTTGTACAATCGGCGGCCTTATTGCAAAATAACAATTTCAGTCAAACAGCCCCAGCTAAACGGGTTATTTTTAGATATCGTGTGGGTTGTAAAGTGGAATACCAACCTCATCAACCCTGGTGTCAGGGTCATTATTGAGCCGTCAAAAGCCCCGAGGCTCATGTAACGATTACTCACTTACCTATATCAGTAAGTAGTAGCCGGGACCAATGGCTTAACATGCCTTCCAAAGCACGGATAATCTTACTTTCGGACAATCAGGTGATCAGCCTGTAATGTCAAGTGATTTTTGTGATATGTCCCCACCGGGATTCGAACCCGGGACCTCCGAATCGCGAACCCAACGCTCAACACTCGACCACGGAGCACGGTTGCGTTATCCCATTCTTTTTCGCAGGGTCCGCTTACGTAAGCTGAAGATTTGACAGGTCCGGTTTTTTACAGAAGCGACTGCCTATTGACCTGCCAACCCGAAGAGAAAACCAGCGCAGTTACAGCTTAGGTCACAAGCCTCCGAAAACACATTTCTCGATATACTTGGGATTCCTTACGATATTTTCTGGTGTTTACTGGTAAAACTATGACGATTTTATTTTCAAGTGACAACTTTATAATAATTATTTTCACTAATGTCACCAATGATCGTGTTTGCCATAGAGAACAACGCCATCTGACGTCGTAATTAGAGTAGTCATCCAGTCATCGGGATTAAAGAGAATATCTTGTGATATTCAACACACTCTTGGCTACATTTCAAACATCGTTTAAATTGTCACAATCAGTGATGTGCCGTGCCCGGGAATTTTCCCACTTTGGGAACGTTCCCAGTAGTAAAAAGACGCAAAACTTTTGTAAAACGAGCTTTATTAAAATCAGAGTACAAGGAAGAACAATTTGATAAAGGAAAGCAGATAGTGTCCTTACTATGGAAAAGTTTTTTCAACAGGAAAATTCCCAATTAAAGCACATAATAATGGGTTCTTACCGCGTTTAAATGGGGATATGAGACTCCCGATACTTCGACACTGTTGCAAGTGCCATGATCACGGGAATATCGGGAGTCTCATATCCCCATTTAAACGCGGTAAGAACCCGTTATTATGTGCTTTAATTAGTAAAATTCCCATTTGAACGACGAATCACTGGTCACAATGTAGAAGAAATATTACAAGGACGGATGCACTAGACACGTTTAGCGACAGAGTTACGACTCAACAATTTTAAACCTTAATCACCTTAAAATAAGCATGTATTTTGGAGTTGGATATAACTTTGCTTGATGCTAATGTATTTCAGGTCATTAACACCTTTAAGTTCAAAAGTTATTACTTGCCAGTCACGAAACAACAATACAATACCTATTATCTTACACAAAAATGTATTAGTTACCATAAATATATCACATCACTAATTTAAGAGCCACGCTCTTGTCGGTGTAGCATTCTCCATGCTACTTTTTTTAGGGAACAATAGGGCAGTGGTTTTTAAATACCGCTTAAATACAAGAAAAATAAATAAACAGATGAGTACTGGAACTTAAAGGCAATAACATAGGTCCTAAGTAGGTAATTTTCTTTAACAAAACCTCGATTTGTTAACAAAAATCGCATTCGAATGTGATTTTTTAAAAAGGTGCTTACGTTATTTTCTCTGTAAAGCAAAGATATAGATAGAGAAGAAAAATAGATAACCTACTACTTACTTAACACAAAATCTGCGCTCACATACCAAACATTTTTTTTTTTGACGTGACTTATTGTAGATTTACCGCAGATGTCATTAACTATTTGGCCGGACAAAAATCCAAACACACCTCCCTAGCATTATCCCGTTTTTCACAGGGATCACTTCCCTAACCTGAAGATTTGACAGGACCGGTTTTTTACTGAAGCTACTGCCTGTCTGACCTTCCATCCCGCGAAGGGAGAACCAGCCCAATACAGGTTAGGTCTCATAACTCCGAAAATGCATTTCTTGGGAATGTGGGATTCCTCACAATCCAAACAGTGCAACCAATGGAATTGATTACGACGACATATAGGTATCATTCTTTGGTAAGTCGTACTAAGTTTTTTTTTTTTATTAGCAACTGTACACATTATCACATTTCTTATATGGAGTGTTACGTTGGCGGCCATAAAACCTATCGTAAAATACAAATGAACGCGCTACGTGATATCTAAGCCAATGGGTCATTCACTTTGCTACACTTGAACTCGTAAATCTTGTCCTTAAGAAGTGGTTTATTTACAACTTTATAGTTTAGTTTGTACTTATTTAATAAATATTGGGTAGTCACCGTGGTCCAGTCTACTTCTATCGTGTGGGTTGTGAGGTGGATTACCAACCTCATCAACCCTGGTGTCGGGATTATTATTGAGCCGCCAAAGGCCTCTGACTCATGTAACGACTACGTACTTTCAGTAAATAGTAACCGGGACCAGCGACTTAATGTATCTTTCGAAGCACGAATCATCCTACATTCCGACAATCAAGTGATCAGCTCCGTGGTTCAGTGATTGAGCATTATGCTCACTACCTGGAAGTCCCGGTGGGGAAATATTTCAAAAATTATAATATATTGTGATCCCTGGTTTGATTAGGACATCACAGGCTGATCTCCTGGTTGTCCGAAAGTAAGACGATCCGTGCTTCGGAAGGCACGCTAAGTCGTTGGTCCTGGTTACTACTTACTGATGTGAGTAGTCGTTACATGAGCCATGCCAGGAGCCGTTGGCGGCTCAATTATAACCATAATGCCAGGGTGGATGAAGTTGGTAATCCACGTCACAACCCACATGATAGAAGAAGATCACTCCAATACCGAGGTCGGTGACTAGGCTTACGATATAAATACAGGAATTATACATTATTTATATATATAACCACTTGACACGCGACACTGAGTCCGTTGTATTCTGGAATAAGTCCAAAGAATATATCCGAAATAGATGCAAACTATATAACGGGAAAAAATGGTTAAGCGTTTAATATTCAACAAGGTTCCTTACAAATTATATAAATAGAAATTATAAACAGCCTATAAACACTAGGCACAGGCCTTCCCTCAATCAACCGGAGGGGGTATGGAGCATAATCCACCACGCTGCTCCACTGCGGGCTGGTGGAGCTCTATGGGCCAGTAGCCCGGGACCAACGGCTTAACGTGCCTTCCGAAGCATGGAAACAAACAACTAAAAAAACTTACAAATTAGTAGATATCTGAATTAGTTACAATAAAAATGTAAGTTTTATTTTGATGTGAATTATTGTTGCCGCAAATGTCAAACAAAAAAAAAACAACTTTATTTTTCCGATAAAAATTTCAATAATATGTGTTCAATTATTATTTCGTATAAAATACCTACCTAGTCATTATAAATCATATTTTGAAAATACATATTTGTTATATTTTGCAGCTGCGGAAATTAGGTAAGATAACATAGCAGACGGATTATCACTCAGAAGTCCTGAACCCTAAAAAAATTATAGCCACTTTGATGGACAGTGTGTTTTGGTTTCGTTTAAAATTATTAGTGTTGAAATAAAAATAATTGGCCAATGGTTAAAGTTTTTGTTAGTATCATTTTGTTTTTGGTAAGATGAAACTATTAAATAATTTCTAATGAGGTTTTGCTTTCGATGTACTTACTTAGATAAGTTTAATCGTCTATACCATAACAAGTGGTCGCGATCCTCAGCAGTGAGGGGATTACGAAGAAGAGAAGATCTTGTATACTGGACGTGTTCAGCTGCATTTTACATACCTGGTTACCTTGTACCTGGTTGGTACCTCGTGCTGCATACCTGGTTGATGGTTGCGATGATTGCGAGTGTGGAGTATCATAACATAACAAATAGGTACTTTATTGCACAAACAGGAAAAAACAAAATACAAAACAAAAGAGAAATAGAATTAGTACAATAGGCGTAATAATATAATATAATAAATAAATATCACTACTTAAACTACTACATATACTATGGAAGAAAAGGAGTAGATAGATATGACCACAAACTATGGCTCACCTATTGTGCTGTCCTAAGTGTCCTAACACCTGCACTATTGAAGACCTTTACGAAGCCACTGACAATACCGTAAGCGTGGCCAATTATTGGTCAGCAAAAATTTTGTATCGATCGCCATCGACTCGCAAAGAAGAAGAGCTGCATTTTTTTTTTTTTTTTATAAGTAATAGAGATATAGTGTCCTTAACAACAAGATAAAACCGTACCATCCCGAACCGTATGGTGACAGGTGATCCAATCGTCTCCCATATAATGGCCCACCATGTTAGAATAGACACAACCCCTTTGTCAGTTTTCACAACATCTCATCATATTCTTAATATTATATAAGCGAAATACGATGTAAGCGGTTCCGCTCATTTAACTTAAAAAAATAGCAGATTTTATAAAGAAATGACTGCCTGTCTCACCTTCCAACGTGCGAAGGAAAAGTCAATCCAATACAGGATAGGTCACATAGATATGTGACATATGTTTAAGTTTCAGAGATCTTAAACTATGTTTTTCTTCACCGATGAGGTCGTGATAACTACCTACATGAAATGAAAATCATGGTCTGTATCCCACCTGCAACCTCACGCCGAATCAAATGTTCTTTCAACTGAACATTGAACTAAAAAAAAATAGACTAAGTCTATACCCTGATAGTTATTAATAACCCCGTTTCAAATAATTTTGTTAAAATGTCATGCGAGTAGCTTCATAATTTATTTCATATTTCTGTCAACAATACGTTTTTAAGTGACATCTGTCATTTAGAATGACAGAAGTAACGTGAGAAGGAAATAATGGCTCTTTGTCTTATCTTATGTCAGTATTTCATGTCATAAGTCTTTCATATCTGCTAGAGACTGTGAAATTCTTCGCTAGAGAGACGATTGATGTCGTAATAGAAAAGACAGGTTGAAGTTGTTGTTACATTACAAAAGTGTTATAAAATTGTGCGGCCACCCAACAAGAATCAGAAATGTTCTAAAGATTTCTGCTTTAAATCAACTGGGGCCTTAGCCAAGTTGCAAACAATAATGGCAATTTACAGAAACAGTGATAAAAATATATGGGATTGACATAGGGTGACAACGCAAAGGTCAGAAAGGTCAGATTTGAAACTAATTTAAAAAAAAAAACATAAGAAGATCATGAATTTTGCGTCGGAAAATTCGACTTGATATTAATCCAGAATCATGAGCTGAATCATTCCTCTCAATATTCGTTACGGTCACTAACATTCTTGCCATAGTGTGTCTATGTACATAAATTCGAATGTGTTTATCGACAAATAAGATTTAAACCCTAGTTTGGTTAGGACATTACGGACTGATCACCAGATTGTACAAAAGTCAGATGATCCGTGCTTCGGAAGGCACGTTAAGCCTGTGGTCCCGATTACTACTCACTGATGTAAGTAAGTAGTCGTTACATGAGCCATGTCAGGGGCCTTTGGCAGCTCAATAGTAACCCTGACACCGGGGTTGATGAGGTTGGTAATTCACCTCACAACCCACACGATAGAAGGAAAGATTGCACGTGATGGGTTGATATCCAATTTTCAGTTACACAGTGAGCGTGTTAAAGTTCGTGTAAAATTTTCTCAGTAGGTAAGCATAGAAAGGGGCGCAGCGAAGCTCTTTAAAGATGACGCGATGAAATCGACACTTCCCGACAAAATTAAAAGGAAGAAGTAGCAATTTAAATGCTAATTAGCAATTGGACCATCTATTATGCACTTCTTTTATTTATTTCTGGTCGGGACTGAAATACTTAATTTTATTTATCCGTAGTAACCGCAGTGGTAGAACTTTAATCAGATACCTGCGTAAATTACACCAGGAAACCCATGTCTGTTTGTTTTTTGACGTAGCTAATTGTAGGTTTGCCTCAATCAAATGGGGAGAGCCGAGGGCTCCCACCCGGTACAAAACATTGTATACAACAGCATTATTGACAAGACTAAGTGATCAACTATTTACCTGTATCTACTGAATAATGATTTTTAATTCACAGTTCAAATATTTCAAATATTACACTCGCTAGCGACATAAAATAAACGACGTATTACAGTAACAACGCTTCGGAAGGCACGTTAAGCCGTTGGCCCCGTATTACTTACTTGATGTAAGTTAGTAGTCACTACATGAGTCATTTCAGGGGCCTATGGCGGCACAGTAATAACCCTGACACCAGGGTTGATGGGGTTGGTAATCCATCTCACAATCTACGCGATTGAAGAAGTAACAAAACTGATATAGCAAATTTTAATGTGCAGGCAGAGGTGTATATTAATGCACACCACTCGGTTCCAGCTATGTTTGCCCAGCGCTCCCCATTTGTCCGGCCAAGTAGTTAATGCCATCTGCGGCAAATCTACAATAAGTTACGTCAAAAAAAAAGAAAAGGTTCCAGCTATGTTTATTTTAGTCTCATGTAATAGAAGCGAGCCTATTGCCGTTAATCGGGCACAAATTCTGGAAACCACGTGATATCAAATATCTATGACCCAAACATGAATTCAAACTCATGAAGTGGAATTGAGTGGCTTAGAGCTCGAGCCACGATTCAAACCCGTGATACTACGGTCACGAGCATTAATATGTATACACTTTGGTACATTAACTTTTTTGACAAATTGAACTGTAAGTCTCACTAAATGTCAAATATGTTAGTGCGACTACAGATCATATAATACTAACGTTGCGACGACAGAGTCCTAAAGTGGGTAAATTATATTGCTCATGACTGTACAATGTAAGTCATGCATTCTCCGAACAGGAATAGCAATATGTAGCATATTAAAAAAATATAAATTTAAGTCAAAAACAAAAACTTAAAACAATTGGAACCGTTTCTCAATAAATTACACAATTGGAACACAGTTGTAGTCCATTTATTATTCCGAGCTATTTATTATACCAGGTGCATTCAAAGAATTCAAACAAAGATAAAACCTATTAACAAGATTCATCTTCTTACAAAAAAATAACTCTCGTATTCATAGGGGCAACAGCCTCGGTGGTCTAGTGGTTAGAGCGTTAGCCTCACGATCTGGAGGTCCGGGTTCGATTCCCAATGGGGACATTGTCGAAATCACTTTGTGAGGATTCCTTTGTTTGGTAAGGACTTTTCAGGCTTGAATTAAGGGCACGTTAAGCCGTTGGTCCCGGCTATTAGCCGTAAAAACACTTCCACCAACCCGCAGTGGAGCAGAGTGGTGGAGTATGCTCCATACCCCCTCCGGTTGATTGAGGAGAGGCCTGTGCCCAGCAGTGGGACGTATATAGGCAGTTTATATTCATAGGAGCAGCTACAGAAGCTGCATAAGATCGCAAGCATTGATCGCAAATGTCGGTAGTCCTACATCCCAATAGGGAATAAAATGATTAGAAGAAAAATTCTCGTGATAGTATCTATAAATTGCCCATTATATAACCTCGTAATCTCGCGACTGTATTTCCTACCTAAAAGACGCTCATTTATAATGTTCGTCAACTGTGTTAGTGATAATAAATTATTAACCTTATTGGTGCAAAGCCGGTACCAGGGACTCCGGGCTTAACATTTGGCTCTTAAATATTGTTTACCTTTTAGTTTTTAACGAATGGCGGGTCTAACCACTTAGATATTATAATAGTTCTACATATTTCTGCTTGAATTACTCTTCTTCTATCGTGTGGGTTGTGAGGTGGAGTTCCAACTACATTAACCCTGCTGTCAGGGTTACTATTGAGCCGCCAAAGGCCCCTGACATAGCTCATGTAATGACTACTCACTTACATCAGTAATTAGTAACCGGGACCAACGGCTTAACGTGACTTCCGAAGCACGGATCATTTTACTTTCGGACAATCTGGTGATCAGCCTGTAATGTCCTTACCAAACTAGGGACCAAAAAGTATTTTTTGTCATATGTCACTGGGAATCGAATCCAGAACCTCCGACTCCTGAGCCCAACGCTCAGTAACAGGACCACGGAGATCGCTCAAATTACTATACTCCATTTGCTCATAATTAATTATCAATCCAGCAAGTCATGAGTTCGTTTAAATATGGAAGTCCGTTAATTGTTTTTCTGTAAGCGCTTTTATACTTACATCGCCATTATTTATTTTTTTAATTTTATTTATCTATAATATTTTATAAGATACAGTTTACAAGTTTTAGTAAAATGTTGTTGTCAGATTAGCAGACAAAAAAAAACACGTTAAATGAACAGACGGTGTCTTGTTCGCGTCCCAGCTAGATAAATATTATTTTAAAACATATTAGTGTAGGTGTTTTGTCGGATGTCTTTATCCGAGTTCATTGTGCAAAGCGTTGCCTAGTAAAAGTTTAGGTAGACAGACAAATTTATTACGGCCTGCAGAACTCTATCGTCTGAAGTCGGATACAAACATTGCGAGGCATGTGCCCCGCACGCCATGCGCCGCACGCCTCGCTATGTTTTATGTATGTATCTACTTTCATACATGTGTCGAATGTGCTACGCACAGCATGCCATGCGGCGTAAGGTGTGCGCGGCACATGCCTCGTAATGTATTATGTATGTACCTATCTTCATACATGTGTTGAATGTGCTACGCATAGCATGCCATGCGGCGAAAGGTGGGCGCGGCACATGCCTCGTAATGTATTATGTATGTACCTACCTTCATACATGTGTCAAATGTGCTACGCACCGCATGTCATGCCATGCGGCGTACGGTGTGCGCGGCACATGCATGCAATGTTTGTGTCCGCCTATATTTTTTGGTGTCATATGACATATAAACATTTTGAGACCCAACAAACTTACTCATGTTTAAATTTATATTAATAAAATAATAAATAATTATGGTAAAAGTTAAATTGGATTAGTATTTTTTAACCGAACTAACTTAGGGTTTTTGTTTTCTTTCTCCATGTAAACTAATTATTTTTATGTACCGTTCTAGCCGCTTTTCCTATATTCTTTTTTCTCCTCTCCTTTGAGTTATGGTTATCATCTATTGCCGGGAAGCATATATAGCATCGTCTTATGTATATTTCGTTCATTTAATGTATGTGTGTACCGTTGGTCCCGATTACTACTTACTGATGTAAGTAAGTAGTCGTTACATGAGTCGTGTCAGGGGGGGCATTTAGCGGCTCAATAGTAACACCAGAGAGGAGAAGAATGTATAATTACTCTGTAAGTTCTCCAAATAAAATAAAATATATGATATGTTATGCTGCCCATTCTGATAGATATGATAGCGATAGAGGGAGAAAGTTATTATTGTGTGATTGATATGCCTGCTTCTTGTTTCATTCCGTTTCTCCAGTCAAGTAGTAAACACCATCTAGAATAAATGTCTTATCTTACTAGGACACCATGGTAGCAAATCGATATAAGATATGCTCTTAGTGAAAATACTTACTCCGGTAGGATTTATGTGTGAGTTTATGTAGTGTATGTGTATTTACAAAAAAAAATATTTTTCATGGTTTTCGATGATGTTCAATGCAGGATCATCTGATCCGATCACCTACGATCATTTAGGTACATTATTTATTTATTTATACACAATAAAACAGACACAAGAAACATACAAAGAAAACAGATAGTACAGGCAAGCCTATCTCTAAACAAAGAGATTTCTTCCAGCACATTGTTGTTTTGTTGGTTGCCTGGAAGAAATTGCTCTAGAGCAATAAGGCCGCCCAAATTGTACTGTATTCATGTGTTATGTCTGATTGGTGAAATTCTAGTTCTGTGCAATAAAGTATATTTGATTTGATTTGATTGTTTTTAGTGTTGTGTTTATATGTGCAATAAAGTGTTTTTGTATTATATTGTATTGTTTTATTACAAGTACAACACTATCACTTATCACCACAAACTTGTTATGACTGCAGACAAGTGGCGTAAGAAACTAACAGTAACATAAAGTTCAAATACAAACATGGTGTTAGTGACACCGTAACGAAAACTTCGAGGGATGATTCTGAGTTGATATCAAGTAGAGATTTCTATCGTAAAAGTATGAAACTAAATAGATTTTAAAAACACTGACATTCTCATGAATTATCCGACAGGAAATTCCACTTCATACCAACTCAGAATTATGGTCTGAATCATCCCCCTCCGTATTTGTTCCGGTATCACTAACACCCATAAGCACTAGTATGGCAACCTGTGCTTACTTGTGCGGGGTATAAGTGAGACCGTAACGAATACTGAGGGGGGTGACTCGATCAGTTCATTATTCTGAGTTTATATTAAGTGGAATTTTCCATAGAAAAAGTACAGAATTGAAAAAAATAAATAAAAAGTAACACAAAGAAATCATGATTTTGCGTCGGAAAATTCCACTTGATATTAACTCAGAATCATAGCTTAGAGTCTGTATGTCACGCAACACCCTGTATTGTACGCAAATAGGTGTAATTACTAAACAGCAGACAACTTTTGTTCAGCACCTACCCATCAAACATCATAACTTTATGTTTCATTATAACTTTACCTACATTAGACGGGTCTTCAAAACTACTGCAAACTGTTGTATTCAGAACATTGTGCTAAACTACGATTACAGATTAGTGCTGTTCAGTTCAACTTTGAGTAGCATTTCAAATTCAAATAAAACTAAAAGCGGAACGATAAAATACGTTTAGAGTTTATTATTATTAATAGATGTCCTACTGCAGGACAAAGGCCTGGAAGGAAGGAAGACATGTCTTCCTTTCTACCTCTCCTCCCTGTCCCCAGCTAGTTCGTGCCACCGTTTCAAGAAGCGGTCTATCTCGTCGCGCTATCTTTTTCGTGGCCTTCCCCGACATCTGACAGCATTCGCGTGTGTGTTAAGAGTTTACTTAGTAAAAATAATAATTGTAAGGAGAAATGTTACTAAGACACGACAAATTACAATAATATTATACAAGGGAAGCTACAAGGAAAATGAGGAAGGACCAATAACTGCTTACGTGGAACAGATTAAAGAGAAGGCAAATGTCGCGTCTTATAAGGAAGTGAAATAATTGGCATTTGATAGACAAGAATGGAGAATGCTAACCGACAAGAGCGTGGCTCTTAAATTAGTAATGATGTGAAGGAGAATCATCCCAAAACAGCTGACATAGGTGACGAGGAATTGTTGTAGATACTGTAGCTACACGCCTACAAACCTTTTACATATGTGTCACATAGGTGGAATGCTGTGCTATATTATATTGAATAAACATTCCAGACACGATTCGATTTTCAATTGTTTGTTTCTTGAATTGAGCTGAGCGAAAATCGTACCCGTATGTAATAATACCACACAATACTCCTCTTGAGTTAAATCGCCCCTTCAAAATTAAGATTTTGTTTACTTAAAAAGACCTTAAAACCGATGACGCACATAAAAGATTGCATAAAAACAATAATTGTTTTAACCGTAAACGACCAAAACTAAAATTTTAATTACAACGGCCTTGCATGTCGACCTTGGTTCTCTTCTCTCTGAAAAGAGCCAAAAATAGTTTGTCCCCACTGAGTGAGACATGGCTGCTTGCCAAAATAATAGTATTATCACTGTGCTCATGAAACGTCTCGAAAAATACATCGATTCAGATTCTTATCGTGCAAAAATACGGAAAGATTTGGGACAACAGTTAAGACGTATCGCTGGAATTTCCAAATGGTTTCGGAATTCTTAAATTAAAAAACACAAATAGAAACCTGGTGGACCAGATGTAAAAAAACACGGTTGCTTATCATTATGTTCAAGTCATCAAACTCATCGAGTTTGTTATCTGTTAATAGAATGGTACGACCTCTGTGGTCCAGTGGTTGAGCGTTGGGCTCACGATCTGGAGGTCCTAGGTTCGATTCCCGGTGGGGACATATTACAAAAATCACCTTGTGATCCCTAGTTTGTTAGGACATTACTGGCTGATCACCTGATTCTCCGAAAGTAAGATGATCCGTGCTTCGGAAAACACGTTAAGCCGTTGGTCCCGGTTACTACTTACTGATCTAAGTACGTAGTCGTTACATGTCAGGGGCCTTTGGCGGCTCAACAGTAATCCTGACATCAGGGTTGATGAGGTTGGTAATCCACCTCACAACCCACACGATAGAAGAAGAAGAAGATTGGAATGGTGACTTATCGATACACAGGGTCCGTCATATCTACTTATCTGACAATTTTAGTATAAAGAGTGTCTGTTAGTTGTTGTTGATGACTTGTGGCTCTGCCCAGTCCGATAAGAATTGCGGTCGCGCGGCAGTGTCTGCCAGATAACCAATCCCTAGAAACATTCGCCTACTTAGGTACCAATACCATTAATATTCGATACAATTTGTATTCAACTGAACATTTTATTATTACAATGTTCAATATCGAAAACGTCGCCTAATTTGTATTTCATTCATTCATTATTGACTGAATGACAATGAGACCTCATTCAATGTTGTTCGTACATCGGCTACATTCAAAACATTTAGATTGGAATCACGCACTTCATTTGAATAGAGCTGCTGATATAAGTACCGAAGTAACGATATTTAGTCCTTATATAGCGACCTGTACATCGACAATATATATACAATACATGTTATATTTCCACATAGAGTAAATAGACTTCGGAATCAGGTGGGCCGAAGTAAGGACAATTTGTTCAGGTGGGGTTTCTTGGATGGCTCGGACTTAAAGTGCAAGTGCGGCACTGTTCCCCAAACGATAGAACATCTTACGCCATGTCGTGCGTGCCCGAATACCTGCACGCAGGAGGATCTGATGAGCGCTGCAGATAGTGCCATACTTGTTGCCAAGTTATCGACACGATAAGAGAGATATTTCCACAGGTACAAAGCGAGTAGGTTTTTTTTCAATTGTATCTTACTTCACATCACTAATTTACGAGCGACGCTCTTGTCGGTGTAGCATTCTCTATTCTAGTATATCAACGGCCCATTCTTTCACTTCCTTATAAGACACGACGTTCACTGTCTCTTTAATCTGTACCATGTATATTATCTTATTTACCTTCTATTATTTCATACACAACGAATATTAAGATGAGGAAATCTCGTTTCATCCACCATATATCCATTCTATTGGACGCGAAACACAAAATCAAAATATTTTCACTTTCAAAATCTTGGTAGCCTATATGTGTAATAGTTGGAAGAACGCTTGATTCTCGTTGATTTATTTGTTTTCGAATTCATCTTTGTGTTTGGATCTCAAATGATTACTTATCATGTACTCAGCGGTGAAGGAAACAGGGGCTGGATTTCCATCGGGTTAGAAGGTCAAACTTATTATTTTAAACCTAGTATATCTTTAGCCTTCGTTTTGTAATAAGGCTGCGACTGTTTGTGAGCATTTCTGTTCTTTTGAGAATCTGCGACAAACGAAAGGAAATTAAACGTAGTAATATATTTACTACCTTTCTATTCCATTATATCCGCGCTCATCCGTACACTTAGGCGGTCTTTCTTCAGTAATCTTCCACTTAATTTTGCCGTCACAAGACACAAAACCGACCGTCTAAATAATCTGTACTTGCATTTGCGGTACAGTTCTAAGAGCCGATATTTCAATTACGGTTAATCTCGGATTAGGCCAGGCCCAACTATCTGGCTTAGAGCTTAATTGGATGTTGTTAGAGTAAACCCTGATATATTACTGCTCTCGATAGAACCACAGGTTTCACGGGTCACCTCACTGGTAATAAAGGATTAAAAAAAGAAGGCTAAGTTTCGGAGGCGGTGCGGGCGAGAATTGCCTTGCCGAATGAAGTTAGTCAGATCTAAAAGGATGTAAAAGAAACATAGAATACATTTCGTTTTTATAGGCTTTCGTACTCAAAGGGTAAAAACGGGACCCTATTGCTAAAACTTCGCTGTCTATCTGTCACCTGTATATAAGAACCGCTACAGCTAGAAAGTTGAAATTTCCACAGATTATGTATTTTTGATGCCGCTATAACAATAAATATTTATCATCAATTTAAGAGCCACGCTTGTTACGTAACCGGTACCTTCGCCCGCCTGCTCACACCCGTACGCCGTGACCAGCATCGTTCCACGAGTTCAAGTCAGCATAATTAATGGAACAGCCAGCCTGCTGAGCCAGCGCCCGAACGCGATGCGCTGACGTCAATCACGCCACCAAATTGTGACCTCGATTTAGCCATAATGTAAAATAGCTTTTAAGTAAAATTCAGTGTAGTCCTAACTTCGGACTCATTCGCACCTAGGTTAGTTAGGTTTAGCTGTAAATTTAAAATATAATTTCATTCTAAGTGATTCTAGTTTCTCTTCTTCACCCTCCGTCTGTCGCTCACTTAATTGGCGCAGTCAGTAGGATACTCACGGGAAGAACGAAGAACAACGTGGAAGATCTCCCCGGGTGGCTTTCAAGTCACAATCGAGAGTATCCTGAATCTACGATCCAGTGCCGGAGAATCCAGACATCGATTGCAACTCGAGAAGACCAAGAAGAAGAAGTGTATGTAAGTGCACCGCTAGATTTTATTATTTGCGTTGCTCTCCTTTCATACTTCCTTATTTTTAATTGAATACTATAAGCCTTCAAAATTTTTCACCCCCGTAATTCTAGTGGCCGTAAGGCTGTTTTACGATCCAGTGGTAATCAGGATATAGATAGTCGTAGGAATATTGATAGTGATAGCAGTAGTACCAGTAGCGACGATTATAGCACAATGGCCACAGATCCAGATACTATCTTCAAAGGCCTCCGCGCGCTGCCGGATTTCGATGGAAATCCTAATGTGCTTACCAGATTCATTGAATTGTGTGACCAACTCGTCAGATCCTATGGAGGAGGAGCCGATGAATTAAATAGATTGTTTCTGCTAAATGGGATTTTAAATAAAATCTCGGGTCCAGCAGCAAGAACCATAAACTCTAACGGAATACCTGCGAGTTGGGAAGGCATTAAAATCATTCTCATAAATAACTTCAGTGATCAAAGGGATGAAACCGCCCTATATAATGACCTCGCTGCCCAAACCCAAGGTAACAGTACTCCGCAAGAGTTCTATGAAAAGTGCCAATCGTTATTTTCTACCATAATGACATATGTAACCTTACACGAGAACGTGCCTACCACCATAGAAGCGAAGCGTACGTTGTACAGAAAGTTAACCATGCAAGCGTTCGTACGTGGACTTAAGGATCCACTCGGATCTCGTATAAGGTGCATGCGTCCGGAAACGATTGAAGATGCCTTGAAATATGTACAGGAAGAGTTGAATGCTATATACCTCCAACATCGTAACGAATTATTGCCAAAGCAGTTACAGAACGCGTCAAGTTACAAACCTCCTGTACATATGCCAATGCACGATAATTATGTTGTGCCCAAACCATTTGTGTTCCCACCTAACATGCAGGTTCCTTCACAGCCCCGCTTCAATAACTATGTTCCGCAAAAACCCCAATTCCAACCATTTGCACCACAACCCTTCATGCGTATGCCCACTCGCACGCAACAAATGTTCGCAGCACGACCCCCTAATTACGTGAGTATCGCCACTGCGAGTCACTTTGATTCTTATATCGATCAGGTCAACTCGCCCGTAAAATTAAGTTAATATAAGTAATTTTTGTAACTTGTTATTTTACGTAATTAAATTAGTGTTAGAAATTTTTGGTTTTTTTTGAGTACTCCGGCTACCGCGATCATAATTGGCGCAGTCGGTAGGATACTCGCGGGTCAGTTCGCGAGCAAATTCAGGCGTATCTCACATCGAACACCGTGCTCCGGGCTGCCCGGGTGACTATCAAGCACCATCTCGAGTATTCAGAATCTACGTGAAGTCACAACGGAGGTTATCCAAGCATCGATAATGAAGAAGGGAACAGAGTGTAATTAAGCCAAGAAAAAATGTAAGAAAAAAGAAAAAGAAGAAAATTATATAAGAGAAGAAAAAAGAGGTCAGAAAAAAAGAAGAATAATTACTTCGCCGGTGCAGTACCGTATGGTTCGTCCCAGCCCTTCAGTGCATCCAGGTCTTCCAGGAATCCCAGAAGCAGGACACCGATGGATATGCAGTATGCCCTGAAGACTAATGTATATGCGTACCTCGCCATCCCCGAAGTCCACCAGGCACCCATGCTCGGGCAATAGACCACCTATCCACCGCTCCGCGTCGTAATAGGCCATGAATTTCCAACATCAGAACGGTGAATTCCTTTCCCGCCTAGGGCAATGGAAATGAAGCGCAGCGAGGACCACACAAGCCACTAAAGGTTCAGTTTCCATATTTTTCCCAACAGGAAGAGAGGAAAAGATGTCGAGATTTAATGTAACACGACAGACGTACTTACAGAAATGCACCAAAACCTAACAGTGTGGGAACTACGAGATGAAGCCACTATAAATTACAAGTAACGACGAAAATTTCAAATGTTATCTAAGTTACTTGCAAGCAATTACTACGATACTGCCGTAATCTGACCGGGAAGAATCCAAGAACCTAACATGATATCAAACCATCGATTCAACCAGGAACATCGATTCTCCGTGCAGGAAGGCCAGGGTATACCACCCTGAAAAAAGATAACCCAAGAAATGGTGACCAGCACTATTCTCCACGATAGTCTTCGAATAGGTGCTGTTCTGAGGGTGGAGATGTTACGTAACCGGTACCTTCGCCCGCCTGCTCACACCCGTACGCCGTGACCAGCATCGTTCCACGAGTTCAAGTCAGCATAATTAATGGAACAGCCAGCCTGCTGAGCCAGCGCCCGAACGCGATGCGCTGACGTCAATCACGCCACCAAATTGTGACCTCGATTTAGCCATAATGTAAAATAGCTTTTAAGTAAAATTCAGTGTAGTCCTAACTTCGGACTCATTCGCACCTAGGTTAGTTAGGTTTAGCTGTAAATTTAAAATATAATTTCATTCTAAGTGATTCTAGTTTCTCTTCTTCACCCTCCGTCTGTCGCTCACTTAATTCGCTCTTGTCGGTGCAGCATTTTCCATGTTATTTTTTAAACAACAACAACAAATAAACTTAAATTAAAATAAAAAAAAAATAATAATAAATAACAAAAACAATATTTTAGGGGAGCTCTCGTACAAAAAACGCAATTTTAGCCTATTTTTGCTCGATATCTATTTACCTAGTCAATAGTACGGAATCCTTCGTGCACGAGTTTGACTAGCACTCGGCTGGATTTTTTCGCTGACTTGTATTTATTTAACTCGTTACTACTTCACAATAGAAATCAAGTTATTTAATTACAGATTTGAAGTTACAGAAGTAGTGTGTCCGGATCGTAGTTATAAGAATTTCGCGATCACTGCTTACTGCCCAATGAGAAATGGGCGTAATTTAATTTTCATCAAGAAGAATTTTTACAAACAACAGTGGTTTTGTGTAATAACAAGTCAGTAGTGCTCCCTAACCACAGACAAAATTATTAGCAATTGGAATTCTCAGTGGGAAATACGCGTGAGTCCATGTATATATATATGTAGTGCAACCACCAGGAATGTATATTTGATGGTTTTATTTAAAAGCTTACACGTTTACATATCCAGACTAATAATACGACCTTTATGATTTATTTTCGTTTCTCATCGTGTCACTTAAAAAAGTGACGCTAATAGAAAAGCGCCCAGAAAATGAAATAAACGTTGTAAACGCGTAAATCACGAACACCTAAAGTGTACTTAAAGGATTACATTGAGGTGATTTAGATTTAGTGGTCACTTAGTGAATTGAAGTTTGTCTTGTTTGTCCACTTAACGAAAGTTCCTCAATTCGTCCCCAGGTTACCAAAGATAAAAAGGATTTATGTATCACCAAACCCCTTCTTAGTGACCAAGAGGAAAAGGAAAGTGTTGGGATAGATTTAAATACCGAAATTTGGATTCGCTGTTAAACAGAGTTTTAGAAAGAACATGATTATATTGATTATAATGATATAAGTAACATAAACTCTCTACTATGTTGCCAATCGGGTTTGTAAGAGATACATCCATTGCAAGTCGAGTTTTGGAAATAATTATTTTTTTTATCATCTAGACCATAATATAACTGTCTCTTCCAGAAATATATAGCAAAATGACTAAGCTGATGCTTCGACTATAGTCAATCAATCAATCAATAATTCTTTATTGCACAAAACATAATATACACGGGACATATACATACGAATAAAAATAAGCACAATAGGCGGCCTTATTGCCCATATATACAATATACATATTATATTATTAGTTATTATTGGTTGGTGTATTATTGGTCAAAGTTGGTTGGTTGGTCATACGCAACGAATACAATTCTATATGATCGATCACCCAAGGAATGACATGTCGAAAATGAAAACCATTCACAGGTCAAACACCGGCAATACACCTCGTCACAAGCAACTCTATTGTATTACGTTGTCTGTGGCAATATCAAACATTTGATACCTAAATCTCGCTGAAATGTTTGACAATGATAGATTCGTAGAAACGATAGCAGAGAGTTACAGAGACGCTGACAATAAATAAGATGGGGACGTTTCGTTGGCAAGCATCTCAATTGCGATACAGTACGATTGAATATACGTAAATACAAAATGTGTGTATGATGATATTATTATGTGAATATAAAAGTTTCATACAAACTTTACCACCCTTTTTAACCCCATTAGCGGTTGAATTTTACCAAATTCCGCCTTAGTGAGCCTTTACGTCCTAAAACACCTATGCGAAATTTGAGTGTCTTGTCACTTGTAGTTTTTAAGATTTCGTCATGAGTAGGTCAGTGAGATATAAAATATATAAATGAAATTGTGTTTTACATTGGTTTGCTCAAGCAAGATATACCTAAGATGTTTTCGCAAAATATTGAATAATGAAAAAATAACGTACGTGTTGATGGAATGTATGAGGTGAATAAGTAGAGGTCGCTTTTTCCGTACTGGATTCGAGACACAGTTAGTAACACACATCCCGGTTTGAGAGGGATCCTGCTCGAATTCAATTTCTTTTCTTTACCTAAGTGACGCTCAAATAAGAGGTTTAAATTAAGTAGTAGATCATTCAAAATATCAGAGATAGTGTTAATTCAAAAGCTATCAAACTTGAAACATTGTGAACACAAATCTACACAAGGTTTTAAAACTTCATGTTTCTACATCGAATGAGAAACCTGAAAATCCAATAAACTTTATATAATGTAACTACTCTCGTTTCTCTAGAGCCATGTGTTTTCCTAATCTCCAGCAGCTAGAACTCACAGCTGGCACTGTAATGGGCCGGCAGCACGGTAGCAGAGTAATTATTTAAATAGCAGACGTGATAACGCTACCAAATGCTCTCTGATACGGAGGTTACGTATCGAATATGGGCGTGTACGGGATAGAAGAGTTTTAAGGTATGTTGCTACCGAAGCGGAGCGTTTTTTGCAATGTTTGCGTGAATAGAAGAACAATTTTTATAACGTTTGAAAACTACTAACATTCCTTTTTTATTGTGATTTCATAAAGACAATTCTTCTGATCCAATAATCCCCTGCTTGTTTTCGTTGGTTTTCCTGCGTGTTAAGGACTCTAAAATCAATAATTTAAACGATAAATGTAAGCACACGGTCCTGTTTTTTATTTATATTTTCATTAGCCTCATAATGTGACCCAGCTTCGAAGTTTTTTTTTTTGTTTTGTATTCTGTAAAACCGCGTTATTCTTTTACTATAAACTCATCCTTAAAAATGGAATTACTAGAGAGCGTGTGGAAATTTCAAAGGGACCAAATGTAAGCTAACGGCTGTTTTGATCAAATCACAGGGCTTTTTTGAAAATTGAAATTGGCTAGCTTATAATTTAATGATTTCATCATTCAGATTTTTACCTTTGTTCCTACAGATAATTCCAAATAAAATTTAAGAATATCTGATCTATTATACAATATTAGCTAATAAAATAAAATCAGTTATCTAGGAAAGTTCGTACAAGAAGATATAATTGTGATGCAAAGCGACTAAAGAGCAAAGACAAAGATGAGAAGAATGGTTATAGCATTTTGCATACCAAGTACTATGCCGTGTATACTTAACGTAATGAGCTAGGTGAGAGTTTTCTTCAATTCCAGGTATTTCCTTTTCCCTTGCCAGTTAGTGGATACAGCTCAAGGTAAAACTGCAATAGGTTACGTCGAAGAAACCTAACAGGAGGCCTTATTATGTATCTTTACTTTTCTATTAGGTTCAAAATTACAACTTCTGTCAACTTATGAATATTTTAGCCAATCACAGGAAAGGATTTATATCTGTCGAGATATAAACTGAATTACACGAACATCATCCGGGTGTATAATTCATAAGTTATAATAATTCATGAGTTGTTACTCTGATATTATTTATACGAATAGTCGTAACAATGTAACTTAAGAAACAAAAGGGTCCAAAAACCAGCCCTTGAGCAGTAGTACCACATGAAATAGTCAACAGCAGCCTCATAACCGTAGTTCAGCTTCAGTTTTAAATCCAAATGCAAAACAAAGAACAAACAAACAAATAAATCCCTGGGAACGGGTTTGGAAATGGCCCACATGTAGCTTAAACGTTTGAATCATGTGACAGTGTTCGTTGTCTAAAGCTTTCCACTATTCGGTTATGTAGTAATGGACAGTAATGTGCTACATTTTTGGTTGTAGATGATGTATTTTAGATACTTACCGACAAATAAGGTCGATGTTATAAAATATGACTTCAGTAAATAAATATTTTCATCTGTAGCTACACACATTGTCATTAAAATAAATCGAAATTAAATAAGTACAACAGAATAAATAATCGACTTGTGTATTACTTAAATGTAATATTACTTTAATTCCTAAGTTAAATGCAACCTTCTTTTTGTACGAGGCCATGGGCAAAAATAATTTACTAAGTTGACTGAAGCCAAGCCCAAAGAGTACAACACCATTGCCCTAATTTGATGGCAACCAGACTTATTTATATTGCTCAGTTCTTTAGGCTTATCTATCATCGCGGAAAGTAAACCTTTAAAGGATTTTGTCTATTATTTTTATTAATTCTAACCTAGAACTGGTTGAATTCTTAACTAAGGAGTAAAAAGATTTAAGCTACTTAAATCGCAATCAGCCGCTTTATATCCAATAGGCTAAGTAATTATTTTTACTTGTTTGTTTGTATGCTCTTTACTGCTTTAAAATACAAAGGAAATTTACGTATAATTTATCGTTAGATAAAGCATAGGCGAGCTTATCCCATCTTCATTATGATTCATCAATGGGCAAGAGGCTAATCACCAAAGGCCTTAGCCAAGTAGCAAACGATAATGACAATCGACACAGGTAGTGATAAACATGTATGGGTTTGACAGAAAACGACATAAGGTGACATGTCAAACCCATACATTTTTATCACTGTCACTGTGGATTGTCTTAATCGTTCGCAACTTGGACGAGGCCAGTGTTACCACACAGTTCGCTTTAGGCCTTCAATTCGAACTCTGATTACTTGTATTCAGAAGGGTAGAGTAAAAATACAAACTAGGTACTAAAGACTTTCGGAATAGCAATTGAAACATAATAATACTCGCAGCGTCATTTGCTTTTATAGCACTAAAATGTCTCTGTTTACAGTCGCAGTGGCTAAAATGTTGCAACAGTCGGTAACTTGTTTCGAAAAGTCTAATTTATCTGCGGTTGCGGCCACTCTGTGTACTCTGACTATTTTACATTGGCTTCATAAAGTTGATAGTTTCTGTTATAAGTTTGCATAGTTTGCTGGGAGCTCCCTTGTGATGAGCTGAGGATTTTCGTGAGTAATGTATATTATGTAGTTTGCTCACTTCTATATTAGACCGTTGGAGAAAGGCTATACGGATGCTTCTGGTCCGTTGCGTCGTCGGACCACAATTTCAGTACCACAAGACATCGTGATGCACATCGTTGTGTTTTATATAATTATAAAGGACGACGAAGCGTCACCGCTGATTTCTTCTCTGGCTGGGTTACGGGATCAAAGACCGAAGTCATCAACCCTGGTGCCAGGAGTATTATTGAGCCACCATAGGCCACTGACGTGGCTCATGTGACGATTAACTTAAGTAAATAGTCGACTGCTTAACGTGCTAATCTTACTTTCGGACAATCGGGCGATCATGTCCTAGCCTAACTAGGTGCTACAAAATGATCCCCACCGGGTTTCAAACCCGGAACCTCCGGATCGTGAAGCCAAAGCTTAATAATTGGACCATCGAGACCGCTCATCAGTCATCACGACGCGTCGCCATCTTTTGTCTGTGATGTACCTATTAAAACATTGTATTTTTTCATTTTATCCTGATCTATTAAATAAGTACTTAAGTAAATAAATAAAAAACAAAACTTCCCGAAAAATTTCTCTATAACTGCAATTCAAAACGGCGAAGATTTTTTATCTATCGAGTTTTTATCCTATGGATTGTAAATATTTTAATAAACAAGAGACTTAAATATCCTCTTGAACTAAGTCAATTAATCTGAAATATAAGAAAGCAATTTCTTAATTTTAATTCAATAAATCTTCACCTTGAGTAGCCAAAAAAACAGGCTTGAAGAAGCTTTTCGACTTGTCTTTTATTAATTTTTTTCAACACGTGTCTACAGTAAATCATATTTAAAATATTATTTCTTTGATAATTCTACTGTCACAAATTGGAATATTTTATTTGACGTCGTAATAAACTTAATTGGTATTTATTTGAAGACGCTATTCGTTAAGTCACATTTTTTGCCTGAGACAAATGTATTTTATTTTAAGAATATCTTAAAAATAAATACAAAATTTTGAGACATTGTGACATCTATTTCACTATTGTGACGTAAATTACTAGAAAATGTTACTTTATGGAAAGAAAAACTTGTCTGCTAAGTATTTACTGAACATAATAAATGCAGTCTTTATTTGTTTATTATTTTTACAGTTTAACATTCCGCCATTACAGTAAAAAAAATTCCACAGGAACAAACACATAAAACACAAAACTAAATTAAGGTAATTTAAATTATTTTAACAGCTAGAGGCCACATCTGTGGATTTGGCCACCGAACAGCTGTGCAGGTCAACGTACGGCTTGTTCTGGACCAGGGCGTTATAAGCATCCGCATCGGACACATCGTAAAACACACGCGCCCTATACCCTATTACAGCTATTCACCAGCAAGTTGCTACTGCACTAATATAAACAAAATGCGTTTATTATTCCTTTGTTACATACTCCAGATTATTTTGAGAACAGTCAATTACATAAAAGCAAATTATGACATTGACAGCCAGTTCCCGAACATCGATTCCCGCTACGGCGAGTCTCTTTAGAGAGAGTGGCTCTACGTATCACGTCTGTCATTACACACACGCTCTCTACCTAAATAGCTGTTTTTCATATCATCAATAGAAATAAAATGCGTTTATTTAGTCTTTCTTACATTATTCTACATCATTCAGAGAACAGTAAATTACATAAAAACCAATAAAGTTATTGTGGTATATCTATGTTTTTACTTATTATTCTATGTCATGTCAAAATATGATTGATAAAAATACAGGTCTGAAACTATACGAACCTGTCCCAGAGATGGAAATTTGGCGAGGTTGTAAGAGTATTGGGGCCGGTGCACTATCTGGTGAGAACGGATGATCGTGAGACTTTCAAGAGGCACGTTGACCAGATCCTGCAGACCTCAGTAACAACCTCACTAACTACAAGATTTAGGGGAGAGACCTGTGGTATATCTATGTTTTTACTTATGGTTCTATGTCATGTCAAAATATGATTGATAAAAATGCAAATGGCAATTTAAAAGGTCACTGAGTCCCCTCATAGCTCACTTCCAAACTTCCCTACTAATATCCGACGAAACTACCCCAGTGCCGAAATAATATCAAAACAATTCTGCACAAGTAGTAATATATCTTTGCGGAGTCAACTCGCGAGTGAGTCTGGCCCATATATCAGAGTTAACGGCCGTCTTGAAATATTGTTCCTACTTACTTACAACAGACCTGTTATATTACGATATTCGAAAATTCTAGACTGAGAGGAAAGAACAGGCATAAAGCCCCGCTCATCTTCCCAGACATGACATAAACACCGATTGAGGGGCCGTACTCGTAACCGCCTCCGTCGGCCAGTGGTTGAGCGTTGTGCTCACGATCCGGAGGTCCCGGGTTCGAATCCCGGTGGGGACAAATCACAAAAATCACTTTGTGATCCCTAGTTTAGTTAGGACATTACGTACAAACGTCCAATATGAATATTGTGTTTTAGATGAATTGTTTCGATGTGGCCTTTTTTCCGCCCAGTTCATAAATAAGTGAAAAGGAAATAAAGAAAGATAATCAAATGCGGCGAGTGCATAAAGGAAGGAAGGTCAAAAAATATAGGCACTACTTTCCAGCGTGCATATAAATGAGGTTAGATAAGGAGGAAAACTATGCAAAGATTGCCAGCAGGGAAAAACAATAGCAGAAACATCATACATAATTTAGTCACGGAATACCTAATACTGTGGTACCACTGAAACTGTAAGTATTACTTCTTTTTTTTTTCCGCTATAACATGTTTGCTCGGGCTCGAAACCGCTGACATCGAATTTATCTGTGAACATGTATTACCCAATACATATTCACAGATAATTGATATGACGCAGTTTCCGTATTGTGTCCGGTTAATGGGCCTCGTGGTCCAGTGGTTGAGCGTTGGGCTCATACTTAATCATACTTGCTGTATCAGTAACGACAGTTGCATTTGCTCTGCCGTCTTTGCAACAAAAGGAAAATACGACTTGTTGGCGAAGTGTTTGCACAAGTGTACCGACACATTTACATCAAGTCTTATCACTATTATTTCAAGACCAAAGACACTACCGATGCCTCGTTTGTCTGCTTAAAACAGCAAACTTAATTTCTAAAGCACATTCTCCATTAAATTGGCAATCTAAATTCAACAGTGAACATTTGTAACCAGGCTTTAAGACGTCAAAATTAATTATACACCCTTTGAGGGTAATCTTACTTCTAAATTCCATCCAATTATGTTCCTGATCAAAAACATCCAGTTGATTATTCATAGTCCTATTATTTCTCGCGCCTACAAATTTCATTTGTTGGCTAGTGACGCAAAATGTCCGATGAGCTAAGTCATACCTGCACGAATGATTGACAACGCGAATAAACTCAGTGTATACATGGAGTTGCAATGATGGAGATGATGTTATTAATAATAAAAAAAAACATAAGCTCACAACTATATTCCAATTGAGGTAGTCAGATTTACACCTATCGCAAGATGAACTAAGCACCTACGCTTTACCGAGCTTTCTGTTAAACCAACGTGATAGAACAATGGTCGAGCCAATTGTACGTATTAATGAAAACTGCACGTAAGATAAAGTTTACAATTTAATCTTCTTCTTATTGTGTGGGTTGTGAGGTGGAATACCAGCCTCATCAACCCTGGTGTCAGGGTTATGATTGAGCCGCCAAAGGACCCTGACATGGCCATGGCACGGAAGACAAATTAATAACACATTGGTGCAAGTCCGGGTCCCCGAATGAAAATTGGAATTATTTCATTTGCACCAAAATGTTAATCTACAATTTTCAAACAATTTATTCGAAGTAAATTGTTACAGCTGATTTGAAAATCACACTCAGAAAAACAAAAGACAATCTCATTTGGATAATCAAAAGATCTTTGAAATAAACGTGGATCAAAGTAAGAGAGTCAATGAGCCACTCGAGTGATTCAATCAGTTAATGAGTTCGTTTTCTCATCTCTATTCGAGAGTATCGCTTGAGGCAATAATGAAGGATTTATTTAAGGGCTAGGCTGTGATAAGATAGACCTGAAAATTGGTGCTTAGGTTCAAAGGACGAATATTTTACTTATCTTGTAGAACGAGATGAGTGTTAATTAAACAAACTTGTGCTCAGCTTATAGGCTGGTAAGGACCAGGACTAGGACTTTAAAGGTAAAGTAATAAAATATAATTTGGTTAATTTGTAGTTAATTTAGTAATAAGGGCTTCAAGCTCACGAAGACACCTGGTTCCAGTCTCTGACGAGTAGGAGAATGAAACGACACCAAGCCGACAACATACCAACTGTCAAAAGCTTCTGCAGAGTGTGTGGTAGAATTTGCCGTTCCAGAATTGACTTACACAGGCATGAAAAAAAGTCCATGAATCTGCAATGATAGTCATGAATCGTCTGAAACAAACGTATGAGGCCTATGGTGATGATGAGTAGTGAGAGATGATGAGTGCGAGAATCATCTTATTCATCTGAAAATCAAGTGATTCAGTCAGGTTCAGATAGTAGCCAAACAACGTACAGTCTAACAAAGTGATTTGTGACAATGCCCCATCGGAAATCGAACCCGGCAAAGGTAAATCTGTCCTTATTACTTGTTAACGTTTTTAAGTAAGTAATTAAGTATTTTTAAGTAATCAATACATCGAACAACGTTCAACGATCTATCTATCTATCTATCTATCTATCATGCATACATATATGATCGACCGATCGATCTTGTACTGTATTCATGTGTTATGTCTGATTGTTTAAATGTAGTTCTGTGCAATAAAGTATATTTGATTTTGATTTGATTTGATAAGATCACGCCTATTTCCCGTTGGGATACGTAGAGACCACAGAATTCCACTTACTACGATCCTGACACACCACTTTCGCTTCTTCCACTCTCATCAAAGACTTAATGCAGACCGATAAGCCATGCGTTAGTTAAAGTAATCTTCTATTAATTATCATACTTTAATAAGGCAATGAATATTGCATGACCGGCCAGGCTAAATTCAATAACTTTCAGCATACTTTGGAGGTTACGCATTTACAATTCAACCCCAAAACTTGGGGGCTACTTTACATGAATTCAAACATAAAGCTCCTTAAGTTATTTAATAAAACTTAAATATTTAAGTTACTAATGTAATAGTATGTCAACTTAATCTATTAAGGCCCAAAGCTTAAACTAAAAGGCGCCACCAGCGGGAAGTCACATCACAAGACACTCATTTCATTACTATTTTCTATTACATAACATAACATAAAACATAAATAGCCTATATACGTCCCACTGCTGGGCACAGGCCTCCTCTCAATCAACCGGAGAGGGTATGGAGCATACTCCACCACGCTGCTCCACTGCGGGTTGGTGGAGGTATTTTTACGGCTAATAGCCGGGACCAACGGCTTAACGTGCCCTCCGAAGCACGGAATCAACTTACTTTTTCGGACAATCAGGTGATTCAAGCCTGAAAAGTCCTTACCAAACAAAGGACAGTCTCACAAAGTGATTTCGACAATGTCCCCATCGGGAATCGAACCCGGACCTCCAGATCGTGAGCCTAACGCTCTTACCACTAGACCACGGAGGCTGTTCTGTGGACTATTTTCTATTATGTTCTATTAATTAGTTTTTTACGTTTTCAGTTCTTTTTTTTATTGCACTTTTATCTTCTTCTTAGTCGTCAAATGTGCCATATAAAATGTAACTTTTTTATTGTTTTCTATTACTTACTTTTGATTATTATAAATAAAATTGTACGTTAATATGTTATATTAGTACTGTTATGAAAGGCTAGCTCGCTGGTATATTTAAAAGTGTTTGGTAATAACAAATGTTCAGGACCTCCGCGATACAGGGTTTCCCTAGTGCGGGGTCAGCCAGTAATGTATACATGTTTAAGTTTTTTGATAAATAAACATATTCTATTCTATTCTATTCGGTTGCCGGCGTTGACTTGTGTAACAAATAGACTACCAATCTTTGTAAAAAAGTGTCCGCGGCGCTTCTTGTCATAAAAAAACGACGTGTTACGACACTGTACAACCAATATTGCAACTTAGTTTAACAGGCATAACATCTTAATTTAAGGGAACAAACTTACATAAACTATCTACATAACTTATAAAAAGGTACACAAGTCAACAGAGTAAGACGACTTTCAACAACACAGAATTAGTAGGTATATATACAGGTTGTTAGTGACATCGTAACGAAAACTTTGAGGGTTGATTCAGGCCATGATTCTGAGTTGATATAAAGTGGAATTTTCCGTCACAAAAGAATGAAACGGAAAATAATTAAAAAAAAAACACTAAAATTTTCATGGCGTTTCCTATCGAATCAGAATCATGGTCTGAAATATCTCCCTCAGTATTTTTTACTGTGTCACTATCACCCATACGCACTTGTATGGCTACCTGTACGAACTTGTACATTCAGCTCATTATTTTCAGTCGATATCAAGTGGATTTTTCTACCGCAAAAGTATAGAATTGAAAATAATTTAAAAGAAACATGAATTTTGCGACGGAAAAATCCACTTGCTATCAACACAGAATCATGATCTGAATCATCCTCCGCAGTATTAGTACTTCTCAGGACTAGCTCGCTTACTTAACCTAACAATTTGACAAGTCTGCTTTTTACAGAAATAAATAACTGTCAAGCTTGGTAACCTTCGAAGGGAAAACCAGCCTAATATACAGTAGGCTAGGTACCTTCGCAACACAATTTCTCACGATGGTTACCTTCACCGCCAAGCACGTGGTAATCATTTTGTGATCCAAATCTGAATTCGAGAACAATTTTGAAATTCATTGATTTAGGACCGTGTTGAATTCGAACTGCGCCGTCGCAGTGAGAGCCAAGCCTCCTTCTTATTCTTCTATCGTGTGGGTTGTCAGGTGGATGACTAACCACATTAACCTTGGTAACATGTAACGACTACGTATTAACTTCAGTAAGTAGTAACCAAGACCAACGGCCTAACGTAACGTGGCTTCCGAAGTACGGTTCATCTTACTTTCGGACAATCAGATGATCAGTATGTAATTTCGTAACCAAACTGCGGATCACAAAGTAATTTTTGTGGCAAATCCCAATTGGGATTCGGACCTGAGACCTCCAGATCGTCAGCCCAATGCTCAACCACTGGGCGACAGAGGTCCTCCAAAATAAGATTATTAAATAAATAATAATATGGCCTCTTAAAATGTCTTTTCAGATAGATAATCTGTAAACGGACACACCCACATACAAATCGCTGTAGCTTCTTTGATGAAATCTATAAATAAAAAATCGTCCACCCACTTTCGCAATCCATTGCGAGGTTACAACTGTGCTGAAAATGAAAAACGTTAAATGTAAATAGCATAGACACTAATACCACACTAATAATAGTGTAATATTCACAATGACTTGGCCAACTATTTTTTATTACTGTTGTGAATAACAAGCGCGATACCTGATCACCCATGGAATAATAATAAATATTTTTGAATTTAACCCGAAAACGATAAGAACCAGATATTTTGTATGGATTGTCCGGTCTGCACTTTTATTGCCACATTCTTGAAGAATACAGATTTATTTTTATCTAAAAATAAAAAATCTTATCTACTCAACCGGGAAGATAGACAAACCAAAGCGTTTCAACATCAATCCAAGTACGTTGCATAAGTCTACTAATGGATTGTATGCACAATACGGTTTATCGTTTTATGGGTGATGTTCCGGTCAACCCATGGACATTTGCAAAATGCAAGAAATGTTGCCGAAATGTTCATGTTTTGCCAAGCTTTTTCCTGTTTACGCGCTTTAAAAAAACAACAAATTGACCCCACGAGATCGCATTGAAGTTTTACGCTTCAACTACGGGACAATTATACTCTAAAAAGTATTCTTATTGAGAAACTTTCCAGGCTACGATCCTTAAAAATAATACAGATGGCGCTCTACAGTTTTTCCTTCGTTTAACCTTCAGAAGTTCTTGGGGTGATGTACCGGTCATCTACTTACCACCAAATCCATCTTAGGACTTATCAAAATTGGTTCCAAGTTCTCTTTACTCACGGCTCTGTTCACCCCGGTAAGGATGGATGGCATGATTGAAAACGCTGTAAACAGCAACTGTTGTTTTCACGACAGGCAATTTTTAGCGTTTTTAATCTGCTTTTGTATTAAGCGCTTTTGTTATTTCCTCTTTTAAAGTCGCTTTTTAATTAAATTGTATAATAGAATAAGATCAGTTTCATAACTAAAAAAACTTACTTTATTTTAAGGTAGTTTTAAGATTTTATTTATTATACATTGTGTGAGGTTTATGCGGTTATCATCATAATTAAAACGTCGCGTGATCATGACACTTGCAACAGTGTTGAAATATCGGGAGTCCCATATCCCTGATTAACGCGGTAAGAACCCGGTTTTATGTGTTTTAATTATTTGTATTCCTTTAACGACTTTTTTAAAAATTTACAATTTTGTTAACATAATAACCTCATAATATAATGAGCTGCCCGCCCGCCAGTTTCTCCGCGTCATTATTCTAACTCTAAAACTTTTTTAAGCCCTAGGGGGTTGAATTTCGCAAAATCTCGTTTTTGTTGAAAAATCTTGTAAATGTGGTTTGAGATTATGCGATTTCGTGATGAGTTAGTCGGTTACCTCTCGCGTATAGACGCTAATGGTGATGATAGCAAGGACATTAGAGCGCCATTTTTATTGAGATTTCTTATTGCGATAAACATTGAAGTATAAATGTTACTATGCGATACGATAAACATAACATAAAATAAAAGTCACTGTGGTCCTGTGGTACGCCGGCTTGCTTCTCTATAGGGGAGCCGGGGAGTGCCGGCCTTGTAATGAGTTATTAATACACTAACACAGTTGTGGATACGGCGGCACGTTGATGTATCAAAAACCTCTGACTACCCCGATATGCATATAGTCGTGAGCTTATGTCATAATAATTATTATGTTAGTCTTCTTCCTTTATCGTGTGGGTTGTGAGGCGGATTACCAACCCCATCAACTCCGGTGTCAGAGGTATTATTGAGCCGCCATAGGCCCATGACATGACTCATGTAACGACTACATACTTACAGCAGTAAGTAAGTAGTAACCGGAACCAACGGCTCCCGGTTCAACGGTTCGGTTATGTTAATAATAGATTTTATAATATGATTCGGTTTGTTAAAAAAAATAAGTTTATATCGTTTTCTTATCGTGTAATTACAAACTTGATTTATAGCTCTACCTACCCTATTTCTAATTATAATTATCTAACGCCGATGTTCTTTCGTCTGATTCGAATATTTGATCTTATAGTAATTGCCCACGCTGGGTACGCCTGCGCGGAGCCTATAAATATTTATTTTTCATGGTGATTGTTCATCAAAACATGCTAATAATTTGCAATAAAACTGAACCTAGGCGAAATGTAAAAATAATGTGAATGCAATTAATTAGTTCAGTGATTTTTAAGTCAAGTGTAAAACCTATTCATTAATATTATGAACTTTTATTGTTCAAAATTTCTTTGTGATTTGTGTGGTAAATACATAAGTAAATAAATTTCTAATAAGGACTAGCAGTTGTTATTTATTTGAGTTGTATTCGTAGACGTTGGAATTATCTTGATAATTTGTTTCGCAGAATCATCCGACCGTCTGTTGATAATGTCGACAATTTGCTCAGTCTCAACATTTAGAGGGGTTACCCAAATAAGAAACAAATATCAGTTACGGATAGCTGCTACTTCAATGTCGTCTCTATTTTAAAGTGAAGTGTAAAATCTAGTGACGATTTATTTATTAAAGTTTAGTAAAAATTGAAGAATATTATCTCTTTGTAAGTAAATATATATTAAGTACCTATTATTATTACATTCATTTAAATGTATATTTTTGTATGTTTGTGTGTGTTTGTTGACGAATGTGGAGGAAGCAAGAGACGTGTGTCAGGATCGAAGCAAATGGAATTCCATAGTTTCTGCTTATTCCGGTGGGAAATAGGCGTCAGTTTATATATGTACGTATATTTGTATATTTCATAATAAGTGTAAGTATGACTATTATTTTAATTATTGTAATTCGTGTATTTTTATTTTTTATTAGTGTATGTATGGATATTTAAACGCTATCTGCCCTCTCCTTGTTAATCTTTCACTCTCACAGACCTACAGACTACTAGAAGAAATTCTTGTTAGAAATAAGTTGCGCCTTTTGTCTCTCTTCATGATGTCATATTGTGTTTCTGAGTTATCCTGTGTACAATAAGTTATTAAAATAAATAAATAAAACTATATTTATAATTATATCTGATTAAGATTAAGTTAAGATTTTTGTTATTGTACTTGTTGTGCTTTATAAGGTGATATGTACTGTGTTCTAAGTTTCTTGCTACGTCGTAGCTAAAGGCAATGCATTTGGTAGCAATGCACTTTCGTAGTTGCTACGTGTCGTAGCAATATCACCTTGTACTACGGAAATAATAATTACTATAAATTAGCCTAAGCCTAAGTCAGCACATAGATAAAAATCCTGGTCACCTGATTGCCCGAAAAGTAAGATTACCCCTGCTTTGCCGTTGGTCCCGATTCCAACTTACAGATGTAAGTACGTAGTCGTTACATGAGCCTTGTCAGAGGCCTTTGGCACAATAATAACCTTGACACCAGGGTTGCGGTTGGTTTTGGTTAAGCAACAGAAGCTAAGAAATAAATAACAGTTACCGATACCTGGTATTTTAATGCCGTCTCTATGAAGTTTAAAATCTCATTGTTTCAATTTAAGCTATGAAATATTATTTGATCTGTCTCCCTAAGTCTAAATACAACAAGAGTATTAGATGTCAGTATTAACTGATCTTTCATGTGTTATTTTATGTTCAAGAATTGGAAAGCTTTTAAACGTAGCATCAAGCCTGTTCTTTTGAAGGGGTAGCCTACTCCTCGTCTGCTACGTTGGAGTTCCAAGTAATAGGGGGATAGCCTTAGTTGGCCTTCGTGACATTCCTGGCCTTCAGCCAAGTTGACATACGGTGACATGTCAACCCCATAGGTATATGTTTATCACTGCCGCTGTCGATTGTTATGCTCCTTTGCAACTTCATCTAGATCCTCTAGTTATTAAATAACTTGTAATATATGCAAATTCAAAAATATCTTTATTCAGTAGGTAACATAGTTACACTTTGAGTCGTCAATTTTTACATAACGAACGTCTCATCCGCCTAAAACTACTGCAGCTTCTCACAACCTGTATAGCCGGGGAAAAGAAGCTGCAAGAAAAACCTCGGCACAGGGCCCTAGACGTTCTTTAAAAAAATAAAAATAAACATAAAATATTGATATACAATTGAGTAATTTAGCTGCCTAATATCAGTTCTCAGACAGTTAATCCCATGCATTCATATCTTCTAAATAATCACTAACTTTATAATAACCTTTTTTGTAAAGTTTTTGTTTAACTACTGTCTTAAAGCAGTTGAAAGGCAAATTCTGAATGTCAATGGGAATCTTATTGTAAAAACGTATACATTGCCCCTTAAAAGATTTTTAGTAATCTTATGTAATCGACTGACTTGTAAAGCAAGTTTATTTTTATTCCGGGTATTAACAATGTGCCGATCGCTATTTTTTGCAAATAATCCTATATGTTTTTTTATGCCTACATTGATTAACAAGATGTGGTACTGTTGCGGTTTCATGTCATTTCTTCTCAGCCATAACACCTTGCGAAATGACGTAGATTCAAAAATGTTACATTGATCTTCAACAAGTTTATCCATTATGATTACGTTGAATAAATGATTCTGATTTCTGACTTAAACCGCCTTGGTTGAGAGAAAAAACTTAATTTATTAATTTACTTTTTAAAATGATACCCTTGTCATGTTTCCACGAATCTTTTAGGTTTTATTTTCCTTATTAATCTAGCCCCTGTTTGCCGTTCAGATTTTTCTTACCTCATAAATTAATATTTATTTACCACACAAATCACAAACAAAAAGATTCTAACAATGAATGTTCACTATTTAAATAAATAGACTTTACACTTGACTTAAAAATTCACTGATCTAATTAATTGTATTCACATTATTTGTACATTAGCGCTTAGCCTTTAAATTTTATTGCAAATTATCACCATGAAAAATATATATTTATAGGCGCCACTGTGAGATCAAATATTTGAATCAGACGAAAGACGCCGGCGACCTATTTCAAAATTCGAACATATAAACTAAACTAATAACAAATAAAAACAACAGTCCGCACGCAGCCTTCACGATGCAAGACTAAACTATGTCCGAGTAGGGTGAGGTAAACCTAGTTCAGACACTGGTGGGGAGTGGAGAATAGCCGTTCTATGCGTATTATTTTTCTGAATTGAACCAAAGATTTATTTTGTATTTATGTTAATAATAGTTTAGATCTATAGTATCCGTAATTAATCATTCTAATTAGGTAATAACAGCAACCGTGGTCAGAGCGTTAGGCTCACGATCTGGAGGTCCGGGTTCGATTCCCGATGGGGACATTGTCGAAATCACTTTGTGAGACTGTCCTTTGTTTGGTAAGGACTTTTCAGGCTTGAATCACTTGATTGTCCGAAGAAGTAAGATGATTCCGTGCTTCGAAGGGCACGTTAAGCTGTTGGTCCCGGCTATTAGCCGTAAAAACAGCTCCACCAACCCGCATTGGAACAGTGTGGTGGAGTATGTTCCATACTCCCTTCGGTTGATTGAGGGGAGGCCTGTGCCTAGCAGTGAAACGTATATAGGCTGTTTATGTAATTAGGTATTAACAATGAGGTCAGTAAATTTATAAAATAGGTAGTTATATAACAAAATAAACTATACACAAACGATAAAAAAATTACTATACACGCCAAGCAAGCAAGCCAAGCAAAATGACAATAATTTTCTAGAAAACAAGGCATATTCTCGAGCAAATATTCACCCAGAGCAATTAGAGACTTCGCAATTAAAAGGGCAAAGGACTGTTAAATTTTTAATTTGAGACGATTCCCTGTTTTGCCCTAAATTTAAGTCCTTGTTATTATTGTCCCGTTTGCGCTAAGTTTAACAGTTTGTACCAGGAAAACGATTTTGAAACGATTTTGGTCCTTTACGGACTTTTGGGACTTTAAGCATTGAATAAAAAATAATACAACATACCTTCGCCCCGCACCGAATCCTATCGAGTTCTAACCTCACCCCCTTTGGCTGTTACCCGTTAAGGAATAAGGGAGAGCGCACGACTGTCTGACTGGACCAACGGCTTAACGTGCCTTTCGAAGCACGGATCATCTTACTTTCGGACAATCCGGTCAATCAGCTTGTAATGTCCAAACCAAACTAGGGATCACAAAGTAATTTTGTTATATTTCCCCACCGGGATTCGAACCCGGGACCGCCGGATCGTGAGCTTAACGCTCAACCACTGGACCACAGAGGCCGTTATATTGTTTACTTTTTGTTAAAGTACTTGTACATAGTTAAGTTACCTTATTTGTACTTATGTTTCTTAAATCTGATTATACAATTATGAAAGTTTCACGGCGAATTGGCGCTTCTGCACAGTAATGTTGTAAAATGTTTATTTAATAAATACAACTGCCACTAATCATGATAGGTATACATTTGAAGTGCTTAAATCAATTAAGTATGTAAATTCACTGAAATATACAAGTACTAATTTGTTCATTAGCAATAATTACTTGAATTAGTATTATTCATTGTAACTGAATTCATTTCAATGAATTTCGATCCAGATTCACTGTGCTGGAATAACGCATGTAGAATAAGCAATCAAAATGTTTTAATGTAAAATAACATAAGCAAACAACTTTATCCTAATAGGGGTAGTCAGAAGTACCTACATAAGATGAATTCAGTACCCCCGCCTCGCTGAGCTTTCTGTTAGACCAGCGTGATAGGTGGTGAGCCGTATCGCCGTCTATAATGGTCGATCCAACTATGTTACTGAAAACTGCACTTAAGATAAATTAGTGAATCATTGTTTTGTTAATACAAAACAGTCTATTATATCATTGCATTTCGTTCAATTTTAATTTAAACCTATCTAACAAAGAAGGTCCACCCACGAATGGATTTGTACGTCTCTCTCATCCGACACTTATCGCAATCGGCCTACAAGGGTGGATTAATTAGGTTGGCGCCCTACTGGGCACCCTCAGGCCTCATCGTCTCCCTAGCATTTACCCGTTTTTCACAGGCTCCGCTTACCTAAATAGGTATAAAAACTTAAACTCGACTACCATAGAGCAACATGGACCTCCGACAAATACAAATATTGACTAATCTACGAGGCAAGTGTGTCCTGCTGAAAACTAGACAACTGGTGCACGATGTGATTAGTGGCAACTGGACTTCGCAAATACCTTGGATTAGAGGCGGCACAAGTTGGAAGAAGGTAGCGTTTTGAATATTTTTTAAAAAATCTCAATAACATAATATCTGTATTATAATGCTTACAAGGGGGGGAGGGGGTTAAAATGACCACATCGAAGCAATTCATCTTAGAAAACAATATTGCAATTTGACATTTGCGCATATAAAAGTAAGTGCGCAATGCAAATAAGACGTGTCAAATAGCAATATTGCTTTCTTACATGAATTGTTTCGATGTGTCCATTTTAACTCCCCTGTACTGTCTTATTTCCTTGTATGTTCCTTTTGTATCTTTTATTAAATTGTGTACAAATAAATTAAAAAAAAAATGTTATTGTATTGTTGTTAGTTGTGTTGATACTGTTGCAAGTTTAAAAAGTAAAACCCGACTACTGAGAAATCGCATTCTATTAAATAAATAAACGTAGTGTTGCCAATCAATAATGTATTGCTGTCGATAATATCGATACTTTTGAACTACAAAGAAATAGATGTTCTCATCCGAAACCAACTTCTGTATTGTCTTATGATATTTACCTTGTTGCTGACAACGTTATGTACTCGAATCTGAAAAAGAACAAAAACGCAGTGATAAATAAAATTTATATCATCCAAATTCTACATAATGGATTCTTCCAATCCAATTTAATTCAGAATCAAGAGCAGATAAAAATGCAGATAATATCAAATCAGAACTATATTCCTGAAAAAGTGAAACCTGCGTAGGTGATTGGCATCTACCAGGTCAATGTGTACCACCTTAGGCCACATCTTTATTAATTTTATTGTATTTTAATTTTGGTTTTAATTTTGATTTTAATTTAATTTTATTTTATTTATTTATTTATAAAAATTTTATGAAATAAATGATTTTTGATTTGATTTTTTTTATATACCACCAAGTGAGACTGTAGTCAAACGCAAGCCTGTGTTATAAAAAATAAATTTATATTTAGAATAACATAAGTATATTATGGATATTCTCGCCTTTGAATTTAAATCCGACACTTTCTTGTGTCACTCCCATTATTAATAATCGTTTGCAAGTTATATAAGGCCTAGTAGGTACAGTTGCTCCCACTTTCGACATTATTTCACTTGCCTTTTTTGTCAAATTACATTCCCATCGTTTCCTATAACTTGACTACTCAAACATACAAATAACAGAAGCCCAGAGTTCTGTCATAGATTAAGCGACGTATACTCTTTACTGTCTACCGCAAAGGTAATTACAAACTTGCAGTTTCAACATTTACATACTAGAATTAACATAGAATAACACAAGCTCAGGACTATACCCAATTGGGAAAGTCAGAAGTATATCCATCGTAAGATAAACTAAGCACCCACGCCTCACCGAGCTTTCTGTTAGACCAACCTGATAGGCGGTGAGCCGTATCGCCGTCTTTAATATTCGAGCCAACTGTGTTAGTGATTATTATTATTATTGCGTATGGCAGACAAATATCCTGCTTGGATCAAATATCCAGCTTAAGCTCCCTTAACCAAGTCTCTGCTGCATCCGTCACACAATGCAGCTCGGCTATACCACCTGGGAACTGGTGCAGAGGGCACTCGTTCACTATGTGAGATATGGTTTGGTCCGGGTGACCACATTCACAGCATGGTGACTCCTTTTAGCCCCATTTACATAGGTGATGGTTTGACTTTCCATAGTCGGTCCTACACCGGTTCAGTCACACCGGTCGGTTCGGTGTTAGTGATAACTGCACTTAACACTTTCACTGTGTAACTGAAAATTACACGTCGCCCCTCACATGCAGTGCTTTCAAACGTATTGGAATTAATGAGCATAGACACACTATGGCGAGAAAAAAACAAACTGAAAAGCCTACCGGTGGATTTTTCCATTTTCCCTGTCTACACACATGTGCCCAAAATATGGGACATACATGTATGAGTTTCAAATTTATTGCCTCATATATGGTTCATGCGCAGTGAACGTGTTAAGAAATGGTTCTACTACAACGGGTGTTAGTAGAAGAGTCAAAGTAAGAACACCTAGGCGAACATACGAGCGATCAAATCCATGAATGTTTTATAGAAAGGCCAGGTCAAGAGTATTTTAAACCAGCGAGCATACATGAAGACTTTGATAACAGTGGAAGAAGCAAAAGTGGTGTATCAGGCTCGTAATAAGTGGAATTCTCGAACCCAAGGGGAAATAAGCGTGAACTTACGTATGTATCTGAGTATTTATCATAAATTGATATCACCCGCTAATAGACTTTGAAATAGGGAAACTTGAAAAACAAATACTATTAGCTCCATGGCAACAAAGAATAAATAAATAAATAAATGAATAAATTAAAATCGTTCTTGCTGGGAAGTGGCGGAAGTGAATGTGGTGTATTAGGATCGTAGTAAGTGGAACTCCGTGGTCTGCGCCATCTTTGTTAAATTGCGTAATGTCACAATTGAGTGCATACGTCGCCAACAAACTGCACTGCAGTTTGGCGACATATTTAGCTTTAAGTAACTTTTTGTACAATTTTTACTTTGAATAATAAAAAAATAAGGTAATATTAGACAGAACGACTGTTTCAGTACAAGTGATTATATTCCGATATAACAGATAACATTTTACAATAACTTCATTGCGCGGTACGAATCTGGGGGCACGGGAGTGCACGCGATATGACGAGCAAAGCAGAGTGCAGGGCAGGGCACTTCCTATCTTTTCTCGAAACTTTTCGTCGATTTGAGATCTGTCAAAGTACAAAAGCCAGCGCTGTGACTTTCATCAGCATAGTAATGCAGCAGTCGAGATTAGGTCGATCGATTCTTTCTATTTAACAGTAAATATTTCATCTAAAAACCTAAGAAACAACTACTTACACTTACAAATTCTCTCGCTGTGTTCCTTGTGAACTCTACCAGGAAGTAATTACAAACTTGCAGATCAGACATTTACATACTCCAACAACTTAAGCAGTCGAACTTTTAAGGGAAGAAACAAATGGATTGGATTTGGTGTTAGCTTAGGTAAATGAAAAGCTATTTCACCCGGTCAAAGGTAAATACATGTTACGGTCAAACGGTGTCCTGTATATGACGAATCGCCACTAAAAAAAGTATAATCGTATGGCTAGAGAGATAGGTGAATTCGCTTATGTTAGTCACGCTTTTCACAGCCGGATGCCCACATTTTCTTATGGAGAAGGAACACATCGTGAGGAAATCCACATTTCGAGAAATACGTTTCGGCGGTATATGAACCTTCCTCTGTGGTTTAACGGCATCATTCAAACCATGTATTTAGATTAAGGATATAATGAAAAATAAAAAAATAAAAAATGACCTAAACCTAATCTGTATTGGGCTGCCGAAGGGGTTGAAAGATCAGACAGGTAGTCGTTTCTGTAAAAAACCGGACCGTCAAATCTTCAAGTTAGGTAAGCGGACTTGCGCAAACGGGATAACGCTATGGAAATTATGATGATGTCCACATTCCTCACCCAATTGGCTATGTCATTGTTAAGACAGAAGAGTTTCAGGGATATACTTCCAATTTGGACAGTATCGCAGCCACACGCTGGCGTATCTCGCCACCCGCATCTGAACTTCATTAAAAATAAACTACGTACATATTATACAATTATTATGTCAAGAATAAAGAAGGAATGAGTTACATTTTAACTATTTTTTTGGATAAATAATTTAGCTTTAACACTTTTATAACAATATTAAATAAAATTATAAGTTTAAAACTAAATCCGACTACGGATAAATTACGCTCTAAAACAAGTGATCTAAAACAAGAAAACATCTCAGGAGAAATTGGAATCGCCCATTTAAATTCTGACAGGTGCTTCAGAAGTTGGGTGGGAACAGACATGCATACATACATACATAGCGGTCAAACATATAACCCTGCTTTTTTCTTCGCCGCAGTCGGGTAAAAATTTGAAAGTTCTCTTGTGCAAAGGCATTATCTCGTTGACCCCAAACTAATTGGTATTCTCTTTAATTTCAAGCGATATTCGCAGTGGTGATCAAAGTTGGAAAAAGTGCACAATATTCAGAAAATAAAGAGTTTTGTAAAGTTTTACCACCATTGTAAAACTTTACCAATGCTTTACTTTAGTAATGCCAGAGTAAGTTATGACAGAGGCTACACAAACATTTATTTATTTTTTTATTTATTTATTAACACAAATTACATAGACATTACAGGCAGTCCCAATTCGACTATGTAATGTTGCGTCGCCGCAACGCTGTGATATCAACGTTCTGGTTGCTAGGGTGCATCGTGTTGCATGTCGTCGTACAGTCATGAGCAATATAATGTACCCACTTTAGGACTATGTCGCACTAACTTATTTGACATTTAGTGAGACTTACAGTTCAATTTGTTAAAAAAGTTAATGTGACATGGTACCAAAGTGTATACATATTAATGCTCGTGATGGAACTTAATTAAATGTTTATCTTTTATAGCATAAAATCAAAACTTCGTATTTAAATTTTTACTTAAAAGTTTTAAATAAAATTCCCTTTTCCGGCTGAGAAATGACATCTGCTAAAGAATGGCTACCGAACTTTTCTCGTCTTTTTGAGGACCCGATCTTAAACATTCATTTTACTTTTAAATATTTTTGCTTAATTCTAATGCCGTTTATATTTCGTTCTATATTCATTATATACTTCAAAAGTATGGAAATCATTTATTTGGTATTCGTTTCGAAAATGGCAGACATTATTGTAGATTTAATGGCCGTTTTATGGGCAAAAGGGCTTTATTTTCGATACTTTATCACTTTCTATCAGATAGGCTAGTGCCGAAAAATGTTTACTGTGTATCTATTTTTTTATACCTACAGTCTCGGTTATAGAGGGTACTATAAAAACAGACTTACATTAAAAAACAGATTTTTATTTTGTGTAAAAACTGTAAGCAGATTCCTTAAAATGCAGTGGATTTGTTGGTTTAATAAAGTTATTTCTTCTATGAAAACTGCATCCAAGTAACACCAGCTAACTTGCAGCTCAAATGCATGTCTATAATGCATTACAAAATATGCGTAAGCGACCTCTAGTATTTCATATACTGAATCTGCAAAAAGAAACCAGATTTTTTACGGAGCGAAAAATACGGAATTAATTTTGTGGACTCATCGTTCCTTAAAAATCTCTCATGAATTAATGTGAATGTGCACCCAAGAGGAAAATGAGGTAATGATTTCATTTTGCGGCATAATTACGAGGCAAAATAATTTAAACCAGAAATGAGAGATCCAAAATAAGCCCGTAGGTCATAATATATGCCTCATAACGTAGTTAAATATAAACAACTCCATAAGTTCACGACTATCCAAATAGGGGTAGTCAGAGGTACGTCTACCCACCCACAATTCACCGAGCTTTCTATTAGACCAACCTGATATAGAGGGTGAGCCGTATCGCCGTAGTTAACAATAAGTTCGGTTAGATTGAATAATAATTTCTTAGGTGAACCCACCACATTTAGGCCATATTGTCACCTGCAATAATTCAGAAGAAAACCTTCCAATCTATGTAGTGTCTGTGTAAAACGAGGTGTTTTGTATGAAGTATCCGGGGTTTGCTGTTACTTAAACAACATAATCATAATTTGTAGAAAAAACACGACAAATTTTATTCGAAAGATATCCAAGACTAAAGAGCCTGTAGCTGCGGTAAATGCTATGCATACGGGGACTGTTGCGGTATCTTGATTCGGTGCGGGGAGGTGAGTGTCCCTTCTGCACGTATATAAATTCTGTTATCATCATCATCAGCCGTACGACGCCCACTGCTGGGCATAGGCCTCCCCCAAGGATCTCCACGACGATCGGTCCTGCGCTGCCCGCATCCAACGACTTCCCGCGTGCTTCGCCAGATCGTCAGTCCACCTTGTAGCGGGCCTACCCAAATTCTGTTATATAGGTACTGAACTGAGTATGCATGAATGAGTGGTAGACCCAAAATAAGCGGCGCTATTCGTGGTGGTTGACATGAAGCCAAATGATAATGATAATGATCTTCAGACGAGTGTTGTAAGGGCTAGATGAAAATATATAGCAAACTCACATGTTGATGACATACACAGATGAACGCCACTAATACGTCTAGAAGAAAATACCTAATACGTAATTTCAAACTGCCGTGAATTGAACACTAAACAATATTGAAGAAAAGAAAACAGAAACTTTTTTTATAAAAGATTTATTTACAATACAATATGAGAATTATAGAAATAGTAAAGGAACAGTATGAGAATTATCGTAAATGATAATAAAAATAAATGGAATACATTAATTTATATCACGAAGCAGAATCTACTTGACAAACAGACAAATAAGTACGAAATAATAAGAACAAGGAGAATAAGAATAATTTTGGCCGGTGATGACAAAAATGACACATTTTATTACGTTCATGATCAGAGTAAAGACGCAGCACAATATTGGTAGCACGGCGTGAATTAGGTACATGCACAGGCCTACAGGCATCGTGAGGAAGCCCACAATCCCGAGAAATGTATTTTCGGACTCATGTGACTTAACCAGTATTGGGCTGGTTTTCCCTTCGCGGGTTGGAAGGTCAGACAGATAGTCGCTTCTGTAAAAACCGTTCCTGTCAGATCTTCAGGTTAGGTAAGCGGACCCTGTGAAAAACGGGACAATGCCAGGGAGATGAGTCAAACAGGCCACGTTTCCATGTGAATCCTCTTATAGGTACCTACATCACCAAATGTTTGAGATATTCACTTGCTTCCTCTTCACCCAATTATTTTATTTTTTCTTGGATAGATTTGATCTACCTAATGGAAATTTGCCCTGTTGTGATTTTCTGCAGTTCAACTTTATGTTTATTATTTTTTTATGATCTTTCTCAGACTACTGTTTTTATGCGTTCATAACACCAGGTGATCTGTTTGACATTTGAACACTTTTCATAACAATAGAAGTCTGAATTGTAGAAGACGTAAAGTCAAACTTTCTAGACGAATGGGAGAATAAATTCTTTGTGTTGGCATTTGAATCCATGTACTATTGAGGTAGATAAAAATACTAGATAGAGACATAAACTATGCTACATTTGTGCAAAATCACAATGGACTGAACTTAGAGCTTAAACTTTATTTTTTAATAGTAGACATGTTTTGCTGATTGCCAGTCTTTAGTTATGAGTAGACTGTAACATTAATTCAAAGTCTTAAAGTCACTAACGATGACTCATCACCCATTCAATGAATGGCAGCGAATGGAAGTTGTCCATTATTACCACAACTATAATAAAATGCACAAGCAAGCAATACACAGGTACGTACAATCAATCAAAGCAAAAAGGTTCAATCAAAAACATAACATAACATACATAAACAACCTATATGGGTCCCACTGCTGGGCACAGGCCTCCCTTCAATCAACCGGAGGGGGTATGGAGCATACTCCACCACGCTGCTCCAATGCGGGTTGGTAGAGATGTTTTTACGGCTAATAGCCGGGACAATCATCTTACTTTTTCGGACAATCAGGTGATTCAAGCCTGAAAAGTCCTTACCAAACAAAGGACAGTCTCACAAAGTGATTTCGACAATGTCCCCATCGGGAATCGAAACCGGACTTCCAGATCGTGACCCTAATGCTCTAACCATAATCAAAAAAAAAAATGAGAATTCGACTCTCGATATCTTTCTGTGCCAAGACATTTGCGTCCCTCTAAAATTTGGGTAACTCTGTTTGACAGGTGAGAATGTATTTAAAGATTCAGAGTTAACTCCACAACACATCGAGGCCTCCTCAAATGGCATTCACAATAGGCCTGCATTATGCAAACCAAGCGTTTCGTGATTGCCGTCTATTACATTCTATTACGTGGAATACGTTCTCAGAATCGTGGAAGGAAAGGATGAACAGCACAGCAATGGGGCACTTACGAAGTTTATGGCTGATTAACTTTTACTTCCTGAACCAAAGAGTAAGGATTAATTTTCTGTTCTGCTAGGGTTGTACCAACATGCCAATGATAAAATTACAAATACGTATTTTATTCAGGACTTGTAAAGTGGAGTGGAGACTACAGAATGTGCTTAGAAATATAACATTACCTGTCACATAAGATGCAATGGACTTCTTTTTGACGAGAGTTATTGTAGATCTGCCGCAAATGGTATTAACTACTTGGCCGGACAAATGGGGGGCGCTGCGAGCAATCACTATCACTATGGAGTATAAAACAAAGTCGCTTTTTCTGTCCCTATATCCCTATGTACGCTTAAATCTTTAAAAGTACACAACGGACTTTGATGCGGTTTTTTTAATAGATAGAGTGATTCAAGAGGAAGGTTTATATGTGGGTTGTTCTTCTTTTTTATCGACAATGATCTGTCCTTCGTTCTGCTTCTGATAAGTTATGTTTTAGAATTTTATTTTATGTTTTGATTGTCCAAAAATATAGTTATCTTATTATACTCAAAATATAAGCAAAATACTAATCGGTTCCTCAATTAGTTATTAACGTAGCTTGATCGTTTTTCACAAAATTATGTGACAGAGTGGTAAATTGAAATGCTGTCTCCGATGAAAAGGGCCACTCTGTCACAATATTTTTTGGAATGCGCCTGCAAAGAAAAGTATGTTACCAAGATAAAGAGAACCACTAAATAGTCCCCTACAGACACATCTTTATATGATGTTTTAAAATATTTATTGCCTTTATAATTTTAAAGATGTTAAATCCGATAAATCGAGAAAATGTCTTTTTATTGTCGATAAAAAAGAAGAACGACCCATGTATAATAACACCCATGAAATATTGGAGAAATACTGTTATTTTTGAGGTTTTTAATGTGATGTCGTAAATAAGAATAAGAATAAGAATAAAATAAATTTATTGCCAGTAACAATAATAATAATAATTTACCACAATAATAATAATAATAATAGTAATAATTTCATTTTTTTCCTCAGCATTGCACCCGAGTGAAGCCGGTGCGAGTCGCTAGTTTTATTATAAAACATATACTGTGTACTTTTTGTTAAGTAAGCACTTCTTATTTCAAATTATAATATAAACGAGAAAATTCTAGATTGTGGTTTTCCATCCCAGTAGAGACTACGAATGTCTAATGTATGTGTTTATAACTGAACTTATCGATTTCAGTCGATTATTAAACAAGTCAATCTCAATTACATTAGTGTTATCGATTGTAAGAGACGCAATATTAATGTCTATGCTTAGAATAATATCGTATTTCAGTGTAGCCAGTGGGAAATGAAATCTAATACGAGTACGGTGGATTTTAAATGGAATTTGCTCGACAGTCGAATGTAATGCTGAGTGTAGACCAATGCTATGAAAGGGAATGAGCAGTAGTGCTGCCAAATGAAGGTTAGTTTATCGATATTTTTTTATTCATACTTAAAGGCTATTTCACAACATTAAAACTGCAAACCAGCTGCAAAATTGTAGTGAAGTTATACACACGCTCACGCTTATGCGTGAGTTTATGAATGTGATTATAACGTGTGGTGCTGTATAACTTGTGTACTTGAGTGGCGTGGTGATTTTTTTTTTGGTAGAAGTTATTGCGAGGTATAATTGCATCCAAATTTTAATATAACGAGGTTGAAAAACGCTTTTAGTGCAGCAAAAGTAAGATAAGGTAAAGATACTTTATTGAGCACACGGACATCACATACAAGGCACAAGTCAAAATATGCGACCTTATTGCTCATGCAACAATTTCTTTTAGGCAACCTTTGGGTAAAGGAAAACAGCTCTGTCAGACTGTTACGTTCTCACGCTTAAACAAATGAATGTAATAGTATGGAGATAGTGAAATACAGGAAAGAACATAGGAATAGGTATAAGATAGTAAAGTTTTTATCCCCGAAATTGTCTCTTAAGGGGATGAAATGTAATTCAAAAGTAAAATTGTTGGCGCGTGCGATAACCTTAATAAACTTAATAGTTCATTTACCACATAAATAAAAAGAAGATATTGAATTGACCTCCTTTGTAATAAGAATGTTCGAACATTATTTCGATGACTTGCTATATTGTTGTCAAACGAGCAATCATCTGTATAAATTATTAATTTTTATTGTAGATGCTTACAAATAATGTTCGGTAAAAAGAGAGAAAAAAAAACAATAATAGTATTCTTTTATCTTTTAAATAGAACTCGTTAAAATACTATTTAGGTATTTGTTTAATATTACTACCTAACATTTTAAACGTAAAATACGTACTTAAGATGGATATGACGAACCTTATGTTGACATGACGTGATCAGTCCAAGGGCTATGAAAACTGTCGCAGTGAAGTGGATAAAGTCTCTGAACATAAAATACAGTCTCTGTAGCTACAGTCTCTAACGGTCTCTGTAGTTCAGTGGTTGAGCGGTGAGCTCACGATCCGGAGGCTCCAGGTTCGAATCCCGGTGGGCACATAATAACAAAAATGACTTTGTGATCCCTAGTTTGGTTAGGACATTATAGCCTGATCACCTAACTGTCCGAAAGTATGGTAATACGTGCCTTGGATGGGAGGCACGTTAAGCTACTTACTGATGTAAGTATGTAGTCGCGAATGAAAAACCAGCCAAAAACAAGTTAGGTCACATACTTCCGAAACGCATTTCTTAGGTATGTGGGGTTCCTCACGATGTCTTCCTCCACCGGTAAGCACGTTAGAATAATAAAATTTATGATTCAAACATGAATTCGAATTAAATTCAAAAATCATCGATTTAAGCCCGCGCATATAAATAATAAATTTTTCTTTCTTTCTTTCATATCAAACAGTGTCGAAATATCGGTTGTCTCATATCCCTATTTAAACGCGGTAAGAACCCGTTATTATGTGTTTTAATTATTTTCATATCAAAGTCATAGTTAAGCGTTCTTCTAACAGATAGCCCTGTTAGTACGGCTCATACTTGCTATTTATATCATTTCAACTTAATATTTATTTATTTTTATCGATAACTATGTATAAACCGGTAAACACTATCACTCGATGACGAGATCAATCGATAGGATACAAACTACATAGTTTTGAATTGTTCAAAATATGCAAACGCTTTGCCAGAGCAGAACACCTGCGTATGATTAATCCTTTCCTCGTGTCACTCACTGAATGTATAACACATTTAGTGGCGAAGGGGTGCTACCGCCAAAGAATGATTTCGGGGTATCTACGCTCAGTTGAGCGTAGTACCCCGCTAGCCACATGTTGGTAGTGTGACTAGGGATCGACGATCCAACGGCGTTATGTTGGAAGTTGTATATATGTGTCTTGCTGTGTAAACTTCGATATCGCGTTTCACGACTGCTTGAAGATTGCATTATTGAATGTGGCGCCATCTGTTACATGTGGAAAGAACTAGGTGGTCAATTAATTGGGTCCGCCACACATACAAAATCAGCCCACTGTTGGAAATGCTAAAGCAACCGTAGGAACATATCCACGGATAATTATTTTAACATGACATAAGCTCACAACTATATCCCAATCAGAGGTACATCTTTCGCAAGATGAACTATGAGTAACCTCACCGAGTTTTCTGTTATACCAACGTGAGAAGCGGTATCGCCGTCAATAATTATTATTTTATTTGTTTAATTTTATGAGTAATCTATCCCCATAGTAGTGACTTTGAAACAGATAAATAAATCCAATGATTAATTCGAGCTACCAACAAATTTCAGTAATACAATACAAACAGTCTGATTGACCAAAGGATATCAAATTTGAATATTAATTGGATATTTTGTTACTGTTCAATTTAATAGATGACGGTCTATATTTATAGTAAATAAATGCTTTAGAGTTTGCTTTATGTACACCTACTAAGTGAAAACTATCAGTCATTTGTCTAGCGAAGTAGTGACAACTACTTATAATCAAATACGCAAAATCAAATTGCGTAATCTCGTAAATTTATTTGCTTAAATTTTTTCAGAAAATCTTCCTTAAAACTTCCATTTTCAAATAAAATCCCTTTCCCTAAAGACTTCGCTAGTCTGCACTAGGCCTTACCTGCCAAATAGACCATGAATAGTCTCTCAGGTGGAGGCAGAACCTGAATGGTCTCTGAAGTAAGACTTAACAAGCAGAAGAAGAGACCCTAATAGCGGTACGATTTCTTAGCACTAAGTCAGTTTCTTCAGGATAATTATAATTTAATTTATCCTTTCAAAGATTTTCCGGTTGTTATTTTAGTCGGGCTTAAAATGTTGAAACTTGGTTTTAGTACAGATACAGGTTTTGTTTTCAGGTAAAAATAGTATGATTTTACGAGTCATTCCTTACGTTAAATTTATCCAATTATGTACTTTTTACGTAATAAATAAGTACTTACTTATAACTGTATATATGTGAGTATAGTGCAGTTGATAAAGCAAAATCGATCGGCCGAATTTCGACTGTTGAGTGACCAATATGGTAACAAATGTCACAGCGCTGACTTTTGCACTTTGACAGATCTAATTCGTACCGAACTATTATTATTTGGAGAAAATGCAGACTAATTATACATTATATATTATGATAATAAATTAATTATTGTAAAACTTTATCTATATTGAAAACACGACGTTCTATTGATAATCACTTAAATATTTTGCTTAACTTGTAGAAACTCCCATTTTTTAAATTCAATTTCAAAAACTTTGTCTCATTGAATTTTTCTTTGACATAAAGAGGGACTTTCCAGACTATGTTCCCAAAAAAATATAGATGGCGCTGTACAGACTTAACGTGATAATTACCTATTTTCGCATTACTCGGGTACCTATATAATAATTCAAAAATAATTATAATGTAATGGCAGAACATATTTCAAAATAATTTGTTTTTGTTTGATAGTTGTCATAGTCATAGTCATTTATTGATAATAATAATTACATGTCACAGATATTACAAAATTCAATGAAATTAAATATTACTACGGAATTCAACTACACTAAAATATATTATCAATTACAGGTCGTCAAAACTATAGAATGCCTGCTCAATAAGCCATTTTTTAAGTTTAAGTTTAAGTTTAAATATAGTACAATTCTTTGCTTGTATGATATGGTCAGGCAGTTTGTTGTACACTCCCGGGGCCATGACATGCACAGTTGTATCAGATGTGGTATAGAATTATGTTACTATCTATATTGCTTCTCTTTATATTGATTAAAATAATAATCGGTTCTTTTTCTATCGTGTGGGTTATGAGGTGGAGTACCAACCTCATTAACCCTGGTGTCAGGGTTACTATTGAGCCGCCAAAGGCCCCTGACATGGCTCATGTAACTACTACTTACTTACATCAGTAAGCAGTAACCGGGACCAACGGCTTAACGTCCCTTCCGAAGCACGGATCATCTTACTTTCGGACAGTCAGGTGATCAGCCTGTTATGTCTTAACCAAACTAGGGACCACAAAGTATTTTTTGTGATATGTCCCACCGGGAATCGAACCCAGGGTCTCCGGATCGTGAGGTCAACGCTCAACCACTGGACCACGGAGGTCGTTATAATAATCGGTGGGACGCGTGTCACAACAACACAATTATTATTAAATTATAGCCGAAAACAAAGATAAAAGATGCATGTGTCTGTTATCCACGAAATTAGAAGTTTAAACGAAGGCCTTATAAGCTTTGGCTTCGCTGAGCACACATGTCTTGGGCAGGGATCTAGTTCAAAACAATTACTCTGTACGCATTTTTAGTCTTGTATTCCCAACTTTATACGACACGATTCATTTATAACAAACATTATAGAAGGAAAAATTGAAGGGAAGAGAGGAAGGGGTAGACCTAGGATAACATTTATGAAACTAATAAAAGAGAAGGTACAGGTCGTGTTGTATCGGGAGGTGAAGGTTTTGGCGGGAAGAAGAGAGGAATAGCGGTTACTCCACCGACAAGAGCGTAGCTCTTAAATAGAGAGAGAGAGATTCCCAACCTGTTTTGTGAGCCTAATAAAAAAAAAATGAAGGCAATTTTATTAATAAGTTACCTGGAAAGTGCCTCATTCAGTTTAATGGCACGCTTACCCATTATTTACAAAATAATAATAATAATAATCTCGTACATAAAATAATTCTAGTTCATATTACATGGTGTCCTAAGATGGGTTGTTAATGAATGATACATCAGATTCCAAAAATGAACACAAAAACTGAGCCAATAAATCGACGATAGTAAGGTTCTATTCGGCAACCAATCATACATAACCACACCTTACATTAATGCGATATCGTAACCATACAATGGGGTCACTGAATTGGAACCTTGATCAATGTACCCTATAGCAGACCATTTATTATTTTGTACCCTATTCATTTGGAATTACAGCTTATTTTGTACCCCTTTATGTTGGGTACGGGTTTATCGTGATTGGAAAGGAGTATTCGATTAATGAAGAAATAATTCGTTCAGATAAGGATGCCTCTAGAAGGGTCTTACCACGGAAACGATAATATTGGTAAAGGCAAACTTGATTTTCCATTACCTAAGTAATAAATCGAATTGCTCTGGTTGCTAGTAATTTTGATTTGAATAGAAACTATTTTTTCTTCAATCACAAACTTAATAAACATCTACACCAAGCCGCAGCGGAGCAGCGTGGTGGAGTAGCGTCTGAATTTTTCAAATTAACAAAACAATAATCGACCTTGTCTATGTTGTGATAGTGATTATACATCGATATAACTTAAAATTCTGACAGCGTGAGGAAGAATTTGGTTTGCCGACGACTAAAAACGTTTTAAGTCCATAATTTTTTCTTTTCTTTTATGGTCATGCTCGAAACGTCATTTACAATTTTCTATTAGTACTCAGTCATTGCAAAAATAAATCTCTATTTTGTAATAGCCAAGTTTATCGTCCTTTTCCAAATTATGAACTCGGTCCACCCTTTTAGAAAGGACACAATCCCTCTGTCGGTTTTTGCGACACGCGCCAGAAGATAAGCGGTCGTCTAAAGACGTGACTTACTGAAGCTGGTACAGAAATAACTACAAATCCTCTGTAGAAGGATCCGCGAGTAAAGTCGGTTTGATTTGACATTTAATTAATTTTGATGCTATCTCTACTGCCAGACGCAGCCCTGAAACTAAGCCGCTTATTTGAGTCAGTAGCAAAATCTAATGATTTATTGTATAACAGTATAATAGTCTCTATTTGCTAAGCTTATCTCTTATTTTTTCTTGGCATTACCTACCTATCATAAGAATCATGTTGGGATTATTACCTTGTAGTGTATTTTTATTTTCTCTCCATACTTACTATATTCATTCTTACGGGTTGTCTGAAAGTAAGATGGTCCGTCCATCAAAGGCCACGTTAAGCTGTTGGTCCCGGCTACATTTTACTTGAGTAAATATATTGACATTATATTCCATGTCAGCCTTTGGCGGTTCAATAGTGGTAGTTGTGTACCACCACACCTATATTCTATACTAAAGCAATTGAGCACAGACAATAAACGCCTGTGTCAAAAATCACAAGTGTTGGCTTGACTCGACAACTCCGGCATCCAGCAGTGCATGGCGACAACCAGTGATTAAAAACCCAGAATCCAGGGTTGGTGAGGTTGTTCATTGGTCTCACGAACCACACGAGAGAAAAATAGAGAGAAGATTACAAGCATATAATAATAGTCGTATGCCTGCTATGTATGGATGTGGTGCAACAGACAGCATAAAGGCACGCAATAGAAGCCTAACGAGCAAATGAAATGAAAAGATTGGCCGATGGACGGAAGACTTGTAATTGGCAATCAGTGTTGCAACCGAAGCACAGGGATCGAGAAGTTGGCGGGATAAGGTATTAAAGTTTGTTTTTTAAACTAAAATAGAACGAATTGAGTGATGACGTTTTGGGCCGCCGATTGCGCTTCTGCTATTTCTTCTTGTAATTATCCTTTATGTTGTATTTACGTGAAATACAGTGTTTTCAATTAATATGAATTGAAGTTTTATGCAAGTAAAAAGATGCCTTACCCAAGTTACAAATGAGTACGGGATGGATCCGACAAACTGTGAAAAACATAATTACTATACAAGGATCACATACAAAATGTCTATCCAAAATTCTAGATTAAGTAAATTAAATTCATATTTTTTATATATATGAAGGTTTCATACATATATTAGTGACGCCAAAGTTAAAATACTTACTAATTTCTTTGAATTGATTTCTAAGTGACGTCTTGGCTCCCTGTTTCTACAAATGCTGTTAAACATCTGCAGCATGACCCCATAACAAGATATAGTACGACATTTGGTTGTGGAAGTCGGCAAAGTAAACTAATCGCGCGGTTTCTAAATCGGTTATTAAACGAATTTTTTGACCACGAATGCTGCTGAGCTGAGCCTTTTGGACAAGTTATGAGTCCAAAGTAATTCTCAAAAAAAACAGCAATATCCGTGAGGTCCAGTTCCTTATTTTTACAATAACAAAATCGAGGGTCCTATTATCATTAGACAGCGTAAAATAAACATATTTTGTTTTATTTTCATTTAGTAGCAGATTGTTTACAGTAAACCAATCTACTACCTCTGTAATGGCGCAGTTAACATCGCCAAAGGAATATTGTAGAATAGAATAGAAATCATTTATTTTAGATATAAGTTGGTATAGTCTCTCTGCTTTAAAAAATACAGTAAAATACCAGACAATATTTTGAATTTATCAGAAAATATAATTTAAAGCTCATGTGATGCTAACTTTATATAAAAAACTTAAGCTTATAAAAAGATTTATGATTACATAAATCTATCTTATGCTTATCGGAGGGATTGGACGGTGATCGCGCAATGTTTATCTAAATTGATTTAAAATATTTTTGCTGTTGTAATTTCTTGTCATTTCTAATTACACCCTGCGTAATGACGCAGGTTCAAAGACGTTAAATTGCCTTTCAACAAGTTTATCTATGATAATTACGTTAAATAAATGTTTCTGATCCTGAATGAGTAGGGGTTCTCTAAGTTCGTAATAACTGCCGTTAACCGCATCCAACATCGTTTCATAGTTCCATTCCGTCATTGTCACTGCGACCCATTTCAAATGATTGTGCATTCATATCAGCACATCTACTGCTTGCTTTGTTAGACTTTGCATTTTAACTCCGATAATATCAATAACACACTCGATAAAAGCTTTTATATCGCGCACGAGAAATGAATTTATATTTATTATCTAGATTGATAGATAAAATTAACGTAAACAGGCTACATCCATGGTTTGTTCCGCAATAACATACGCACATGAATCATCTCCCTAAAATTATCCCATTTTTCACAGGGCTTACCTAAGCTGTAAGCCAGCCCAATACAGGTTTGGTGACATATCCCCGACAACGCATTTCTCGGGAATGTATCTCTGCCTTTGCAACTATTGAGGTCTTCACCCGATCCCTGGGCAAGGGTTTTACGTTATATCTCATGGGTTTGGGTGGGTCTGGTCGGGTGATACGGTTCATTATATCTTGCACAAAATCACGCCAATTTCTCGTTGGTACAGATCACAGAATTCCACTTACTACAACCCTGACACGCCAATTACGCTTCTTCCACTCTCATCAAAGACTTCATGCATGTTCGCCGGTTTAGAGTACCCTTGACCAGACCTTCCTTTAAACCATCCTGGATTTGATCGCGATATGTACGTTTAAGCCTTTCCTTTTCAACCCTACCGTACTTTCCGATTTATCGTAGGTGTGGCTATATCTACTTGACCGGACAAACAGGTAGTACAAAAGTTGAATGCAATTTATCCTACATCATTCTTTCATCATATATCCATCTTAAGTCTCCGTATCAAAAGTGGTTGCCAGTAGTCTTGACCATTGTGGTTCTACGACCTTATTAGAAAACACGGCGAGAGATTTTGTAGGTACTTATGTAAGTATGTAAATCGAGGTTGATACATCCACTTTCGTTCACAAAACCCCGTAAAAGATATTTTCGTTTGTGTCTCACATAGAAGGGTATTTTCAGCGTAAGCGTTTTCCAATAAACCAATTTTAGCGAACCAGCCTCACGCCTTTACACGTTGCATATTATTACCTGCCGTGACCTTGGAGTGAAAATCGATATAAATTATGTGGTCAGTGATGTAGTTATAAGAACATGATACTTAGGTATAGATTTATATTTGTTCAAGGTCTTGCTTCGCTTTAACCATGACCTTTCAGTAGTACCACATATACAAATGACGCGCATAATCTCTATGGCGGTGAAAACCCACAAGTTTTCAGAAGACAAATTGACAGATTATGTTCACTTAGACAGTTTATCATGTTGGCGAGGAGACCATAAGGTAGATGACTGGGTCATAGACAAAAAAATAAGAGTTAAGTTAATCAAACTACATACTTGGGATGGATTCCTTAACATCCCTTCGAAGCACGGATCATCTTACTTTACGACAATCGTGTGATCACTGATCAGCCTGCAATCCAAACTAGGGATCACAAAGTGACTTTTGTGATATGGACATATCCCCAACGGGATTTGATTGAACCTGGGATTTCCAGATCGAGAACCCAATGCTCACTAGACCACAGAGGCCGTTACAACCAGAGAATAGCGCTGAAGTTGCTAGGGGATGACATAACTGTAGAGAAGCCATCCAACGAATAGGACGAAAATTTTGTGACCGTCAGAATGGCCAGTCGTTCGTACTCTGCCAGCGTATTTTAAGTTGAAATGGTGCTCAATAATTTCTACCTAGTTAGTGCCGCTTATTACCTATCGCCAGGCATTAGCAGTGTTATTTTAGAAATAAAATAACATTTAAAGGTGACCGGCGGTCCTGACGTCAGGATGGCCGGTCACTCGGCTTATTTATGGCTACAGAGGCCAAGATACCGTAATATTTATGAGCTTATAATTGCTGCCCACTTACTACCTTCAAACTTATAATACTGACAGCCTATAAATGTTCAGCTAAAAAAGATATCGCCAAATATTACTTTCCTAAAAATATTAGTATTTTATAATATTAGAATACGAGTGACTGGCCATATTCTGACGGTCACTAAATTTTAAATCCAAAAACCTCGGTTCTATTTATAGGCATCTATCAAATCGTCGACAATCATACCGTTCTGTGTTTAATTTCAATCCCAAAGTTTCCGAATTCGCGGCACTTGGGCCAACAATTACTCAGTACTTGTAAAACTTCATCCAATCAATTGCTGAATCTTACTGTGAATTTATGGTATTTTGCATGTATTCAGATGGAAAATTTGACGTTACGAAGCTTATTTCGGGTTTTGAAATCCTTAGGCTTTGGAACGGTTTACCAAGTACGACAAAACCTAGCAATAAATTGCGAAATAAATTATATCCTTTCAAACTTTTTGAATCTTTTCTAACTTATTGGAATTTATGTTCTCTGAGTCAAAAATTAATTATAAATTTATGTTAATTAACTAAATTCAGCGGTGATGGAAAACATAGTGAGAATACCCACATTCCCCAGAAATGCATTTTCGGAGATATGTGACCTAAACTTTATTGGGCTGGTTTTCCTTTCGCGTGTTGTAAGGTCACAGGCAGTCGCTTCTGTAAAAAACGTGACCTATCAAATCTTCAGGTTAGGTAAGCGGATATTGTGGAAAACGGGATAATGCTAGGGAGGTGATAATTTACATCATCTAAATTAAACATTTACAAATCTAAAATTTATACACAAAAGCATTTTTTTATTCTATAATTTTGGTATTTACTCATTTTAATTATGAGAAACGCAACTATAGTGTCTAATCGGGCTGACACAAACTTTAACCTAATTTATTTTCAGTTTGACAGCTCTTATATTTGTGCCGTCCTTCACTTACAATAACGTCCAAGAAAGGGATGGAGCTACTTTTAGACCTATCAAATTATATTGCAGTATAATAGGGTGGAATCGACACCAATAATTTCACGTTATTATATATATAATTAACGGTTAAACGAACTTACCTATAAGTGAAGTTCTATCGTAATTATACAAGTGCTTCGTTCGAAGAGATTAGTAACCTATAAGATGATAAGCTTGAACACAATGTAGTAACACATAGTGACACCAGTGTGGATATTGGTGACGTGAATTACATTAACAAATATGCAACTAGCCTAATATTTTCAAGTTTATAATACCTTAACTTGTACGTTTCCGTCGACTATAGTTTCGTAGTCATTTGTTGCTAAGTCCCCTTTTACAGAAGTTTCCCTGGTCTCATTACCATGCCCGCTTTGTTCTCCACATTGTACCATAGTTGTTGGCGAATTAAAGTCTATTATTTTTAAAGACTCACTCATCATACATCATAAATAGCGTATATACGTCCCACTGCTGGACACAGGCCTCCCTTCAATCAATCGGAGAGAGTATGGAGCATACTCAACCAAGCTGCTCCACAAATACAAAATCCAAAGATAAGATACGAAATTTGTTGCATTCCTGATGTTATTACAGAAGTCTTAAAAGTAGAGGAAAGTACAAACAGGAACCCAAACATACTTAATGCACCAGAATAAAAGGAAATATTTACAAAAGACTCTTAACTATGTACATGGCAAATGGCGGCTTTATTGCTTAAAGCAATTTCTTCCAGGCAACGATAAGGCGACGAAATATGTCAAAATACGAGTCCACTACGAGTTTGTGGAGGTGTTTAGGCTAGTAGTCCGGGACCAACAATTTAACGTGCCTTCGGAAGCACGAAATCATCTTCCGTTTCCGGACAATCAGGTGCATGTCCTAGACAAAGAAAGGACAGTCTCCCAAAATGATTTCGACAATGTTCTCAGGATCGAACCCGGACCTCCAGATCGTGCGCCTAACGCTCTAACTACTAGACCATGGAGGCTGTTAGTCAATTACCCTTTTCGACAACATTATGCTCTATTATATCTATAACGAAAAGTGACTGAAGAAGTAAGTAGGTAGGTATAACGGAATAAAAGTACAAAGTAAGGAAAGAGAGATACATGTGCGAGGAACAAATAAGAAGAGTGCTCGAAAACAAAAGTGTTGTGGCTGCGTGGAATGAATGGTAAAGTTAAATGGGGTAAAAGAACTGGGAAAACATTTAAGTATGTATAGCATTTACAGGCATATTTCTTTTACAAAAGAATACATACATACATACATAAACTCACGCCCGTAATCCCTAATGGGGTGGACAGAGCCACAAGTAATCAAAGACAACTTGCAGCCACTGTTGATACGAAGTCCAAAGATGGATATGATGAACCTTATGGTGATAAGGGATCAGCCTATCGCCCATAACAAAAGAATAGAATAGAAATTGTTTATTATATAAGGATACCACACACAAAATAAGACAATAATATCACTTAAAACTTTCACTAAACTATAACCTAAACGCAAAACGGATGCTCGGCGAATTGCCTAATCTAGTGGACTAATTAAAACACATAATAACGGGTTCTTACCGCGTTTAAATGGAGATATGAGACTCCCGATATTTCGACACTGTTGCAAGTGCCATGATCACTGGACTGGCTAGTGGACTGTTTCTTTTTTTTTTGTGGAATACCGACGTCTCTGCCTACACCAAAGGGAAAAAAGCGTGATACAGAATTTTTGTTCAACCATATTATTTTTGACGTGACCTCTTGTTGATTCGCCTCAGATTCATTATTTGACCAGAAATTCAGGCTCTAATTGTTACTCTATTCTTGAGTACGAAATAAAAATCACCGGATATTAGTAAAACGATTAGTAACAATTATCATTACGTTTAGCAGTGCAATTCATCTATGTAGGCAGAACTAACTGAGGTCATTAATCAGCCCAGCTGAAATTAATAGCGTGATTGGACCAAGTAGGGACGAATGGTTGGTTGCCTGTAATATCGATAAAAAAATATCTATTATTATAATACCGCAGTTGGGATATAGTCGTGAGTTAGCTCCATTAGGCAAGTAATCAGAAGAGTATAAAAATAACAACATATAACATAAGTGTAATTAATTATCAGTCCTAAAATTAGCATATTTCATACTACTAGTTAATTATCAGGATCTAACATAAGTGTAATGATAAGTCTTAAAATTGGCAGAATTCATGCTACTAGTTAATTAGCGGGATCTAACATAAGTGTAATAAAAAGTCTTGAAATTAGCAGATTTCATGCTACTAGTTAATTAACAGGACCAAACATAACATTTCACATAAATGTATGTTATGTGTGTGTATTTTTATACTTCGGACTTCTTGCTTAATTGAAAGACTAATATTATTTTTAATTATTCCAAAATGTCTTTTTTTTGTGTCTATTGTAAAAATATATCGTTGCCGCTAAGCACAACACTAATACTGGTAAGCTCTTATACACGCTGATAGACGGAAAGTGGCAGACGATGGATGCTTAAGATGGTTTAAAAGGAAAAGTGATCATTCTGATTTACACAAACCATTTGAAATATAGAAGAAGAAAACGTCAAGAAAACGATCAAGTTCTTTACTGTCCATAAAAAAAATGTTATTATCTCTAATTGGGACACATACAAAATCAGAATCATTTATACAACGTAATTATCAGAGTTAAACTTGTTGAAGGTCAATTTTAACATTTTTGAATCTACGTCATTTCGCAAGGTGTTATGGCAAGGTGTTACACAAGCATTGCATTAGTTTTGTATTTTATAACTATAATAAACATTAAAAAAAAAATAGCATTACGATATGTGCACTGTTGGTATAATAACCATTTAAATAAAAAATAAAATAAAACGCTAGTGAAAGATTTTTTTAAAGAAATAATATAAGAAAGCAATCGTATAATAAGCAAAGCATGGTATTGAAACCAGCAACAAAAAAAAAACAAATTAATATAGTCGAATTTCGTATTTTTATTTTGAATAATTGGGATGCTGTTATGCACTGATGACGTCCACTATTTAACGTAACGATTTTTGTTTTCTGTGTCTACATAAAACATGAACATAGTCTATATACGTCCCACTGCTGGGTACAGGCCTCCCCTCAATCAACCGGATACGGGATATGGAGCACACTTCATCAGGTTGTTCTACAGCGGGTCAGTGAAGGTGTTTTTTTCATCAAGTATCCATGACTAACAACACGCCTTTCGAAACACCATTTTACTTTCTCCTAAAATCAAGTGATTTAACGTGATAAATACTTACCCAACAAAGGACAGTCTTACAAAGTGATTTCGACAATGTCCCCTTCGGGAATCATACCAAATGCAATGCGATGTAACATCATTCCAACTCACAAAATGGGTACTCGAAAAGGAAAATAAACATTGTATCAAAAATCCCATTCTAATCGCGTTCGAAAATCTGTGATGCAAAAATTTATCCCTTTGAACCGACATTGCTTTATCCTCTCTTTAATTTTATCCTTTTTTTAATTTTACCCTTGTCACCCCTTTGTGACTTATATCATGAAAGTTATGTATGGACTTAACACAACATAGTATCATATCATGTATGTGAAATCATAAATCAGAATCATTTATTCAACGTAATTATCATGGATAAACTTGTTGAAGGTCAATGTAACATTTTTGAATTTACGTCATTTCGCAAGGTGTTATGGCTGAGGAGAAGAAATGAGAAGAAACTGCAACAGCAACACATCTTTTAAAAACCAATGAGGGTATACATTACAAGTTATTTAATAACTAGAGGAACACATTCAATACCAGACATTTTTATCATTTAGCTAGTCATTAATCTTATAATAAGCTTTTTTACATAAAGTAAGCTTCACACGAGCTTAAAATTTGTTGTGTATGAACTTGTATGGTTTTATGTTGGAGTTGGATGCGTCATCCATCACACACAGGTTCGTCAATGGTGTTAAGCGCCTTAAGTCTGTAATGACAGAAAAGATGCCGTATCTAGTAGACTTTTGCAAAAGGAGCCAGGAGCCTTATCTGGTTGCAAACTTATCTGTGCAGTTAAGGGTACTTACACGTACTCTTGCTGTATACGTTTCGATGACAATAAATAAAGAAAGAAAAGAAAGATAAAAATAAATATTTATTCGACATACTTATTGTTTTAACATATATTATTAACACAAAATAATACAATTATGAATGTATGCCGAAACGGTTCCACCTCAGTTGAAACCGGTAAAGTAATCAATAGATGGCGTAAGTGTAGCCATACTATTCGGTGATCGAAATTATTATTTTTGTCTTAGATAAACTAAGCTAAATGAGCTCTACACCTTTTTGACACAACTTGAAGGTCTAGAGAATCTACAAATAGTAAAAAAATATTACAAGCCCTTCCCATTTTCTTCAGGTTTACTCTGGGTCTGAAACTATTGATAAAGTCCTTTTTAAGCAGTCTTTTTAATCCTTATTATGAGAAACTACATTAATTTAAAAGAAAGTTTTGTAAATTTTTATTTGCGTTAATTTGTAACAAAAATAAGTACATAAACTTGGCAAATATGCTTTTGTATGGTATTCATTAATTAATAATTAAGAGAAAATACATTATTATTTTAGCTCTTGCCGCACAAGTCAAATGAAGCCTCAATAAAATTATAGAAAAATACAAAATTATTTATGTTTTACACTGAATCCGCTATATGTATGCCATCTAGGTAAAGGATAGAAACTAGAATAGGGTATCTGCACCTTTAACAGGCGACACACAGTTGCAAATTGGCTAAGGTCCCTGGTCTACGAATAAATATTTGTTATCAACCCCTGCCCTTTTTTCACATAATTTATTCGGAAGCGTTGAGAGCTCTCACCCGGTACAATATTCAAGATAAGCATCAGTCATCATTTACACCCAAAAACAAAAATAAAACATGCATGATTATGTCTGTTATCCATGAAATTAGAAGGAAACATTGTATAGCGCCATCTACATGTCTTTTGGGAAAGTGTCTGGAAATTCCCTCTTTATTTTTGTGTTGACCCAGGATGATAAAGAGTATAGAACAGTCAAATGGTTGGCTACTTTAAACAAATTAAAAAAAATAGAGAAGAATAAGTTTATAAAATGAGGAGCTCGGTGGCGCAGCGGTAAACGCGCTCGGTCTGCGATTGTTGAAGTAAAGCAACTTTCGCAAAGGCCGGTCATAGGATGGGTGACCACAAAAAAAAAGTTTTCATCTCGAGCTCCTCCGTGCTTCGGAAGGCACGTTAAGCCGTTGGTCCCGGCTGCATTAGCAGTCGTTAATAACCATCAATCCGCACTGGGCCCGCGTGATGGTTTAAGGCCCGATCTCCCTATTCATCCATAGGGAAGGCCCGTGCCCCAGCAGTGGGGATGTTAATGGGCTGATGACGAAGTTTATAAAACATATCTTTGTAATATTACTTGTAAATCTTCAGCATCATCATCTCCCTAGCATTATACCGATTGTCACAGGGTCCGCTTACCTAACCTGAATATTTGACAGGTGCGGTTTTTTATTTATTTTTATTTATTTATAGAACCGACTGCCTGTCTGACCTTCCAACCCGCAACTATTCGAACGATATCCTGTTTATATTTAATTTCCTTTCTGTGTCGCATTTATTTTCCTTAACTTTTCATTTAAAGTGGTTTGTGCTGCGATCACTTCCCTTGATATAAGACCAAAGGACTCCTTCGAATCGATATCACTTTCCATTAGCCTTTTGAAGGTACAGGTAAAATTACAAAGCTTGCTGTGTTCTACGATTCCTTGTAATGTCAAAGACACTCTATATCGAAGTGTTTAGAGCTCTACAAAGGAATATTGGATGGAAAAAACATTGATCGCACTTGTGTATCGAGTTCTATGGTATGGTATTTCAAAGTAACTGGGTTTGGTTATGAGGCCACACGAATTACACTTTAACCGCCTTATCACTAAAGATATTACCAGGTTTATCACTAGGATTAACGCTGGACCAAAGTGAATGGATTTTATAAAATGTGGTATTAAGATAAACCATTTACTTGAGTTTGAATTCGTATTTGGATCATACATAATTGATATGACATATTTTCCGGGATTGTGTCCGGTTTAACGACTCGCCCCTATTACATGAGACTTAAACATAGCCAGAGAGGAGAAAAGTACTATAGTAGAGTTGTGCGTCTCTGGTGTTAAATATGAATAAAAACACATGCTTGAATATTAAGAATGGACTGTATTAATTAATTAAATTTTACAAAAAGGTGGAAAAAGCAACACCCATCGCCATGATGGTCATTGGGTAGAAGAAAGATTAGAATGCGGTGTTGCCATATTATAAAATAAATTTTAATGTGTACTACACAGAGTATTATACTCCTATTCTTAGGCCTTAAAATGTTGTAAATGATATTTTCTATGTGGCAAAGCACTAAATTACTTCTTTATTCTTTGTTAGGAGTAAATTGATCCAGTGTCTTGAGACCATTCAGGCTTGTTGACTAAAATAAATATTAAAAATGGAAACTCGTCTGCAGGCGAGATATCATGGTGGCGATTTGCCATCTACCCCCTCAAATAAGTACCTAAATACTAAGAGCACATTGCATTATGTATCGCAATCCCAGTACCAAGAACCGCCTTGAATCGATTTCTACGATAAAAGCTCTCATATCCCAGATGTGGGTAAACAGCGTAATTCAAAGGGAAACTTTAAAAATTACTATTTTTTTCTTTCAGACCATCTAAGCTGTGCAATATCAACACAAAGGCAAGCCTACAACGACACATCAAGTTTTTAAATGAGAAAAACGCTGTTGCCATAGCAACAAACGAGTGCCTACCTTTTGTCTACTTTTTCACGCTGATATTATACGCTTTGTGTATTCTTCAACAATATTATGCGCGTTGCATACGGTAGTCCAACAAATTGAAAAAAATAATGCAACACTTATATACAACTTCCAACGTAGGACTGTCGAACCTATCTCACTACCAACTTGTGCCTAGCGGGGTACTATGCTCAGTTCGGTACCCCGCAACATCCTTTGGCGGCATTCTATACTAATGTTTATAATATACAAGGTCCCTTTGATGGACATAGGTCACACAGGCCTCCCCTCAGTCAACCTCTGGTAAGTGTGAAGCATACTCCACCACTTTGCTCCGGTGCGGATTGTTGCAACTTCATGCAACAAAAAAGTAGTAATATCACGTAATGTGAACACCTCCCTATTGTGTCCAGTTCGTCCCACTTTTTCATCTACCTTATGTTATTTTCGAGTTGAATAGGTATAGAAAATTTCATGCAAAATAACAGAAAATAGGCCAATTCCTTGACTTCCCTATAAGACACGACGTTAACCTTTTCTTTAATCTGTTCCATGTAAGCTCTTCTTGGTCAAGGAATTGTCCTTTGATAGACTGGAATGGAAAATGCTACACCGACAAGAGCGTGGCTCTTAAATTGATGATGATGAACAGAAAATAGAAGCAGAATGTAATTTTAACTGTTTTTTGTTTTCCTTTTTTACTCCCATCGTATATATAGTTGCAGATTGGTGCTAATTCCTGTAGATACCATCTAATTTTATTTTAAGTTATACTTGTCATTTAGTTATCTGCCGAAAAGACGGATGATTCACGGCTGTTAATTTTAAAATGAACGAGTGAATGAACGAATAACCCGGGCGAATCAAATAGCTATCTCGCTGGTACGCAAACCGTTTGATGTGTGCTGTCAACTTAATTCTGTTGGGCTATTGGCCGTTGTAACATTTTTAGAGGGTTGTTTAAGATTTCTGCCTAAAATTTAAGTGTATTTCATAAATTTTATGCCTGTCGATTACCGGTCGCTTCCTTTTTCAGCGAATAAGAAAATGACAAGTATACCTTAAAATAAAATTAGATGGTGTGCACACGAATTAGCAACAATGTTAGTTACGCTTGTAATCTATCTAGCTCGTAACCCATTCTATAATGGACTTACTCAAAGTCATAAGACCGAATGTCCTTTTAAAATCCAAACCCCATTGTTACTTTTGTGTCTAGAAACGTCGGCCTTAGGAGGCTAAGAACTATTATCGGTTGATTTCAACTCAACGTTTCTGTTTCAAACAACTACTCACTTATCTCGCTTTGTGCATCGCATTAAATATTCCTATGGTAATTTCCTTTTACTTTTATTATGCTCTACCGTTCCTGCACCTGAAGGAAGGCACCGCTTTTCGAGCTAAAAATTCGGTGATGCAAACCATAATTTTTTTGTCCGAAAATGCTCAAAAATATTCCGCACATCAACCACAGTGCGGCTCGCGCGGTGATGCGCTAAACATGTGGCGCATACTGAAGCCTCGCCAAATTATGTTCTGAATACCCGCTTTTAGTGACGTAGTTAGAGTGGGGGTGTCACCCGGGTTAACACCCTGAAAAAAATAGAACTTACACAAACCTGTCTGGATAGTTTGCAGCGACAAATAATATATAACAAAACATAAGCTCACGACTATCCCAATGGGTTAATCAGCGGTACATCCATCGCAAAATGAACTAAGTCCTACATCTCACCAGCTTTCTGTTAGACCAACGTGATAGGTGGAGAGCCGTATCGGCCTCTGTAATGGTCGAGCCACTTAAGATAAATAAATAGCTCATTGGTGCAAGTCCGGTAAAGGGTTTCGAACCTGCAGCGGCGCTCACCGATTGAAAAGCAAACCTGATCAGAGTACAGCAGGACCACAGTGACTATGCCTATTCATTCGACAGTAGGTACAATTAATTCTGGGGGTGACACCCGCGTGAAATCCAAACCGAGTGCACCCACTCTAGCCACGCCCCTACCCGCTTTTGAAAACCGACGCTTCGTGTTTTCATTTTGAGGTAAAGTGGAGTAGTTGCCGCTTTGTTGGTACACGGTTTCGTGTAAAAAAAAAAAACTATTTCAGAGAACGTCCCGAATTTAATATTTAAATATTAAAATGGATGGAACGGGATTTAAATAGGGATGCGCTGCGATTGCTTACCGGCTTTGTGAATGTAGGTACTGAGCTTTAAAATCCATCATAATGTATATACCACATTTCCTACTATGAAATATATTTATTAGGTTTTGTTTTAAGTAAGTACCAAATGGTTGTAGTTACTGGTTTTACATGTTATGTTGTAGTTTGTAGAACAAGAAGAAAGAAAAAGTATTGCCATTCTACACGTAAAAAGGGAAAAATATGATTTGTTGGATGCTCCATTGATCCATCTATGGACAACTAGACGTCGGCAGGCATTTCATCTTTATGTTATGGATATACCACCGTCATCATCATCTCCCTAGCATTATCCCGTTTTTCACAGGGTCCGCTTACCTAACCTGAAGATTTGACAGGTCCGATTTTTTACAGAAGCGACTGCCTGTCTGATCTTCCAACCCGCGAAGGGAAAGTCAACCCAATACGGGTTAGGTCACATACCTCCGAAAATGCATTTCTCGGGAATGATATACCACCAACCCGCACTAAACTTTTTGCCTCTTCCTTTTTGTTACGAACAGTAAAGGACTGCATCTGTTCTCTGCCGTTGTCTGTTTTTCCAACTGGTTATAATATGGGAAGTCTTCAGGCTAGAGTGAATAGGCATTTGCTAGGTAAGCGTGATCCACCCTAGACCTCATCGTCACTTACCATCAGGTGAGATTGTGGTCAAATGCAAGCCTATTTTGTCTTTTTTCTGTTAACAGTCAAAATAACACGAACATCTAAATAAATTTGCTTCTATGCTGTTCTGGGAGCAAATAAAAAACATAGAAAACGTTCAGCTGCTTGTCTTCCTGGGCATGTCGTAAAAACCGACAAAGGGATTGTGTCCTCTAACATGATGGACTAATGTTATGGGCGATAGGCTGATCCCTTATCACCATAAGGTTCATCATATCCAGCTTACGACATCGTATCAACAGTGGCTGCAAGTCGTCTTTGATTACTTGTGGCTCTGCCCACCCCATTAGGGATTACGGGCGTGAGTTTATGTATGTATGTATGTATCTAAATAAATTCTCAGCTTCGTTTTAGTAATTATATTCCTTCTTGAAGCTGAAGCGTTAAAAATGACTTTGCGCAAAAAATATCTTCACTTCCTCATTGTTTGCAGAATACCTTTTGAGTCAATCTTTTTTAAAGTTTTACAAAAACTTTGTTGAAAACAAAAAATATACAAATCTTAAATTGTGTAGTTTGATATGAAAAATATTGTATTTGTTTTAAAACAATGAATCCATTTATACCGGATTTGGCAGACACAGCGAAACTCAAACGCAACAACTCAACAGATTTGTGATTGATTTGTTAACATTGTATAACTACTGTTTCCATTAAAATTCTGTACTTCACGTAAGGAAAATATGACGCAGGTTTGCGGCGTGTAACTAAAACTAAAAAAAAGACTGTAGTAAAGGTTTGCTCATAATGGCAATGTACCACTCTATGTGAATAACTTAAGTACCTTAAAGTGGTTCGTAAAACAACTTGTTAAATTTTTTATTTTATAAGCAGTTGGCTATCTAAAATAATAATAAAAAACATGACATAAAATTTCAATATTCAATATTCAATATTCTTTATTTGCATACTATTTCCAAGTGATTAGGCTCGCTATAGATACTAGAATTAAAAAAGACGCCCTTGATTGCTGAATGAAACATTCTCCCTCATTTTTTCCACACTTAAGACGTACCATTTTACCTTCTTTCCTTTGTTAGGTTAGAACAAAGACGAATATTGCTGAATACTCACCCCAGCATTGTGACGCGGCGTCGTATGCGGAGAATGTCCACATTACTCTGAATAACTCATAACGCTTTATTGAACTGTACTATCTAGGTCTTTATATGGGCATTTAGGTCAATGCGAGGGCCTTATGGAAGCTTTATTCAACAATGAGCCGTGATGTAGTCGATTGACTGTGAGCTTTACATAAGCAGCCTATATACAGGGTGTTAGTGACATCGTAACGAAAACTTTGAGGGGTGGTTCAGGCCATGATTCTGAGTTGATATCAAGTAGAAATTTCCGTCGCAAAAGTATGGATTGGAAAATAATTAAAAAGAAAAGAAAAATTTTGATGAATTTTTTGACACGAAATTCCACTTGATATCAACTCAGAATCATGGTCTGAACCATCCCCCTCAGTATTCGTTACGGTGTCACTAACACCCATACCTACTTATATGGCTACCGTATGTACTTGTACGGGGTGTAAGTGTCATCGTAACGAATACTGAGAGGGATGATTCATCTGATTATTCTGAGTTCATATCAAGTGGAATTTTCCATCGCAAAAGTATAGAATTGAAAATATTTAAAAAAAACTAAAAAAAAACATGAATTTTGCGACGGAAAATTCCACTTGATTTTAACTCAGAATCATGGTCTGAATCAACCCCCTCAGTATTCGTTACGATGTCACTAACACCCAGTATATAAGTACGTCACCTGATTGTCCGAAAAAGTAAGATGATTCCGTGCTTCGGAAGGCACGTTAAGCCGTTGGTCCCGGCTATTAGCCGTAAAAACACCTCCACCAACCCGCAGTGGAGCAGCGTGGTGGAGTATGCTCCATACCCCCTCCGGTTGATTGAGGGGAGGCCTGTGCCCAGCAGTGGGACGTATATAGGCAGTTTATGTTATGTTATGTATTGTTGTAGAGAAACTGTGAAACGCATAACAATACAAGCAATAAAAATAAAATTGGTATGCAAAATTCTAGATTAAGGAGAATAAATTCAATTTTTATGTTTATGTGTTAGTTTTATTATAAGTACTATGTGTTACATCTTACTACAATATTTTTTTACATTGCATTGTATTGCATTGCATTGCATCACATTACATTACATTACATTGTATTGTATTCTATAAAATATGGATACCGCAGGGAAAACAAAACGTAGGTATAAGCACTATAGTTGAGGAATAAGTCATCGTGGGAGCAAAGTGTTAACATTCCCACATTCCTATCGCAATCTATCGGGGTGTTCCCTGGAGGCTCGTTCGTTCATTGTTTGTTCCAGGGAAAATATTTGTTTGTGCTTGTACACCGAACGTTATTGAAAACCGTGGAGACCGCACGGGTTAAATGTTTACAAGGATCTCGATTTTTTATGGATATGGCTTTAGCAAAATGTTTCTGGAATTTGTTGTAGTTTGAGAGACCTGGTGATATGGCTTATTTTAAGGTTGAATGTTTTCAAGCGATCGTAGTCAAAATGCACGATTTTAGATCACTTTCGACTAGTCATGTATGTGTGTTACTATACTGTACCAGTACCTACATATGACAAATTATTTTTAATAATATATTAGGTCACTTCTTTGTATTTCGAGTTGTGATAGGTACACAAAACTAGTAAGACAATAAATTCTTTGGTAAGTACAACATGTGAAAACATAAAAATAACTTGTCGTTTTAAGAAATAAAATCGAAATAAAATACACTAAGAGATGACTCTATCGATACCTTAGCAGACAATGAACGTTCAAAATATTTGAAATCAGATTTATCAAAACTATTTATTTGAGTTACTTAATAAAGTTTTAGATTGCATTTATAAATTTTATTAAAACATAAAAACATAACTTATAAAGACAAAAGAGCGCTCCTAAAATTAGCTCTAAATCAAGATACTCGTGAAAACTTTCAAAGAGCCGATATCTCACATTTTATCTGAAGAGATCTCGCGACGGTTTTCTCTAGTAATTGGAAATGAAAAGACCATTTATTTCACTCCCTCACAGCTTGTTGGCAACGGAAATCTTTTAAACCAAAATAGGTCAGATTGCGGCTTGGTGGATTCTCTAGATAAGAGGCAATCCCGACTTTATATGTAAATAGTACAATAGGAATATGCCCAAAAATTGTTTGCGATAAAATAAGCAAACTTTTTGGGTAAGTATACCTACCTGTTCAGCTTCGTTTCCAACTTCGAGTATATTTAATAGTGAATATAACAACAGAAAAACTTAACCAGAATCACATATCCGGTTATCTGAGACACAAACACTTAAGGCCCCATCTCACTTGGACGCGCAACCACAGTTGCACTACCAACAAAAGGTAAGCTTTTGTAACGTTCAGCGCTCCCCATTTGTCCGGCCAAGTAGTTAATGCCATCTGCGGCAAATCTACAATAAGTCACGTCAAAAAAACGCTTCCCTCACTGGTATCTTGTTGGTTGCACAACCAACAAGGTGGCGTCATGTTGTGAATACGCCACCATGGTGATCTACTGAAATATGGGCTTCATACATACTATTTAAGTATTGTTATAGTAATTATGTACGGTCACCAAAATGTACATAAACTATACTATTTCTGACCTGGGTAAGCAAGACTATGTAATTCCTTTTGCTTCGATCCTGTCTTGCTTCCTCCACATTCATCAATCGTTTAGTATACGCACGCCAATTCAGAGTAGATAGTACTAAACCTTATCAATATATAAAAGGTACACCAAAAACAATATAGATGCCGTTGTACAGCTTTAACGTGGTAATTAGATATTTTCTCATTACTCGGGTTCATAATAATTCCAAAATACAATGTAATGGCAGAAGCATAATTTATATAAAAATAATTGTTTAGAATTACGTTGCTACCTATATTGCTTCTCTTTATTTTGATCAGAATAATGGGTGTGTGTGTCTGTGGTGTCCGGGAGTAATAAATGTTTCTTTCTTACTTTCTTTCTTTCCTTCTTTCGTTCTTTCCTTCTTTCCTTCTTTCCTTCTTTCCTTCTTTCCTTCTTTCCTTCTTTTCTTCTTTCCTTCTTTCCTTCTTTCCTTCTTTCCTTCTTTCCTTCTTTCAAAAAGGGTCATCATTTATACCCAAAAAGGCATATTTTATGTACGTTACTCGTGAAATTAGCACCTACAGCGCCATCTATATTGATTTTGAAGAACTTAGCCTCGAAAGTCTCTCATTGGGGTAGTCTAAGGGTACATCCATCGCAAAATGAACTTAGTACCCACACTTCACCAAGCTTTCTGTTAGTCCGACTTTATAAGTAGAGTTTCTTTGTACTTGTCAGTGCTAATACAATTATAATAAAACGTACGTTCTAATCTGATGTAATATTTGCAACTTCCTCCTATTTGCGTAACATAGTAACGCGATATCCAGACGAATACAATCAAGTGGGTTAAATGACCGAATTTGGCTGTTCCAAAATGATTGTAAAATGTACGTATATTATACGAGTATACGTACAGTGTGGATACGATATCAAATTACTCCAATTGGAGCAGAAGCAAATGTTTAAACTACAATGAGGGGCATTCCAGGCTACGTTCACCAAAAACACTTTTATGTTTATATTTTATAATTATTCCAAAGTACCATGTAATGGCAGAAGCATATATAAAAATAATTGTTGCTTGATATTTGGATCACATTATGTAAATAATTATGTTGCTATTTATATTATTTCTCTTTATTTTGATCAGAATAATAATGGGTGAAAGATGTAATTGTGCCTGGGTGTAATAAAAAGGGTCATCATTTATACCCAAAAACGAAAAATCAAACATCGACTATCATGCTATGAGATCCCTCCTTAACACAAGAAAGCTTTTCCTAAGCTTTACCTTAGTATGATTTTTGCTCTTTCTTTTATTCTGTGAATACAATGCACCGCATTTTTATAAACTAGATATTAAGTACATTTAGCTTGTAAACAACGTTTCATTCACATAAAACGTTACTATAAAAATCCAATGTGAGTCAGAATGCGTGCGCGCATGGATTAGAGTAGGTAATAACGTTTGTCTACATGCGACCGGACAGGCCATTCAGGGTCAAAATCATTGAGAGATCACATCCGTACAAGCCACGGATTACGACAAATCTGTATCTACTCTATTGTCTATAGTATTCTAGTATTCTCTGCTGGACCGGACACAGAAGAGACAAGGCCGATTTTTCATTGACAGTGAGTACTATTTTCTTTGTAAGTTCGTTTTGTATGTCACAATAATGCACAAATAATGAAGAAAACGCCTTCAGCTGCTGTCAGGTCATTTTTTCATAAAAACTGTGTAACTAACCATTTGCTTCATTTTGGTTACTACAGTACCCAGGACCAATATACCATGGCTAAACCTTGGGCACTGCAGTATCCACAAAATCTATCTATACTGCTTTTCGCCGCTAATAATATGGACGATGTTTTTTACTGAAGCGCCTACCTGTCCGACCTTCCAATACAGGTTACGCATTTCTCGGAAATGTGGGGTTTCCTCACGATGCTATTGTGATAACGTGTGAATATGTAACATCTGTCCTAACGCTTTTTACACAATTTGCAGAGTATAATAATTAAAGACTCGCTGATGTTTTTAACTTACCTACTTTGCACTCCTACAAAATGTAGCGTAGATCTTTCTGTCCAATCTCTTACTGTGCTGAATAATATATTTCTGTAGGTAAGAAAACCCCGGAAATAAATTTAACTTGTAGAATTCGTGGCTTACTAAATAAATTGCTCGCTACTGTATTTTATAAATAGCATTCAGAAGATTAATGACAGAATTTGGGAATTGTTTGAGTGGAACGTCGAATCCTAAAGTTCTGTGGTTCGGAAACACCTGAGGGAGATTAACTTTGCAACTTTCCAAGAATATTTTTTTTCTAAAATTTAGATAAAGAACTAAAGTTTAGGCCTAAATTTGTTTAGACTGGAAAAGATACATCGTTTTCAGACGCTTCAGTTTTTCAAAGATTCTGTTTTTTATAGCACCCTGTGCTTAGGGAAATTCAAAAGTTAAAAATCAATAAAAAAAACAACGATAAAGAAATACTGCATCAGTAGTTCAGCACAGATTTGCTTTTGACCACGATCTCACCTGAAGGTAAGTAAAGATGTGGCCTAAGATGGCACGCGTTTATCTAATATGTCTTTCCTCTAGTTTTGATAAAGAGTGATAGGCAGGAAGAAAGCAGTGGGAACGTACTACTATGCCAACAGCCCAGAAGTTCGCATACGAGAGCACAGTGATCGGCACACAACACAAACATATGTAGTACAACTGACTGGACCCCTAGCAATTTCTCCAGTAATCATGCCAAAACATGAAATTCTTCGCTTAACGGCAAGGCTTTGTCTGTAGGGTGCTATTTAGCCACGGCCGAAACCTGTCATCGGTAAATGTGTCGCTCGATTAGCACCATCAAGGGGTCACGGATAGAGTCTTAAGGGTAAACCTACGGACATGATCAGTCGATCACCAACCCCCAAAAACTCTTTAAAGTTACCATGATGTTACCAACCTATTTTATGAGTATTATATATTTTTTCTGCTGCCAGGTGTGAAGTATGAACCCTTAAGGATATTGCTCTATTTCAAAACTTATGCGTACGACCCTTTTCATGATCATACTACTAATAAAAACCCATCCAACAAAAACATCCGCTCTTGTAAAATCTAATAAACTCCGAAACTGAGCATCATGCTCGCAAGAAGTTCGCGCGAAGGAATTATACCCATATCACTTATGTCAAGTTTGTCCAATTCTGGCATCGCATCCGTACTCTCATGACGTGTTGGATCCTTGACAGGGGGACCCTCGATTTGACGAGAAGAGGGTTTGAACGTGTCTTCGATATTACCTTTATTGACAATATTTTGAGAAATATTTCTATTAGATTTCTGTATTCTGTTTGCGTCGTCCTGCATGTGACAGTTTGAATCATCGTTCGGTATGGAGACAGCGAAAATGTGGAATTCCTTAAAAACACTTATGTTCTACAGTATATAATATAATATATTTCGTCTATATATTGTATGTATTTTTGTATGTTGCACTCTCGTATAAGTTTTATACTCAAATTTTATATTCTCGTAATTTTCCCATACAGTTCACCTTCAAATAGTCACTTTTTGGTATATTGATTCACTATACGTATATATCCAAGGGATATAATGGTAAGTTATCGACATGCAGATGTATTGAACTAACGCATGCTAATTATGATTTGTGACCTCATTCGCTGTCAAAGCCAGAAAAGCGTCGAGTAGACAATTACGAGCTATGTCACCGCTCGATTCTCTCATACACTAAGAACTAAGCTAATGAAATAGATATATGACAATAGAAAATGACCATCACGCGCCTAACTAAATAGGTAGGTAGGTAACAAGTCAAGAGTGTACTATTCGGCCAAATCTGCCGAAATAAGCTTAGCAAGTACTCCTCGCAACCCTAGATCCCCAATTTAACAAATATTCGACATAAGTAACCCATTGTTACTTTTTCAATTACAAGCACTCCTGAAGACATGCAGCCTTTTCATAATAACTCCATACATAATAATGAAAGTCGGAATGTTCGTGAATGGTAGCCATATTCTGTGGACGTGATGAGAAAGGAGAATGAGAGAGTAATTGTTTAGACATAATGACGTCATAGGTTATTCCGAGGACTGTCGACTGTCCTTTAGACACGCTTCTGAGCGTTTCCATCAGTAGCCGTACCATGCTACCCGCATTTGGCGATAAATTAACCGACTCTTTTGTCTACGTGATTAATTGATTTCGACGACCGAAAATGATAGTATAAGAACATTCCTATACTTTTATTTTCGCCATAAGCACATGCTTATGGAGGTATGTGACCGAACTTGTAATTGAGCTGGCTTTTCCTTCGGGTTGGAAGGTCAGAGGAGAAGTTGCTTCGGTAAAAGACAAGACCTGTGAATCCTTCTGGTTAAATAAGCGGACGACGGCTTCCGTGGTCCAGTAGATGAGCGTTGTGCTCATTATCCGGAGGACAAAATAGAAAACTCGAAGAAAAGAAATGAAAAAAGAAAAGAAACGACAAGAAAAGAAAAGAAAAGAAAAGAAAAGAAAAGAAAAGAAAAGAAAGAACTCGAAGTATTTTACAATAAATAATGCTAAATAAAGTTTTTGTATTAAAGCATGATTCCACACAAATTATTCTTGAATGGAAGGAAAAAAATAATTATCATCATGATAGGCAGTTTATATTATTGCCACGGTTATTATAGTTTTATAACCACATTCAAGGGCGATTAGTCACGACAACGACTAAATAGGCGTTTGTTATAGAATTTGAGACACAAAATGCGAACTGACAAAAACTCGTGTAAAAATCCACAAAGTATCGGGTAATGACGAAAATTGTGAGACAATACATCATAATAAATAAGTGTGCGCTGTAAGAAATGTACTTAAAGCGATTTTCTCTTTTAGGTACTTCGTACTGCTGGAAAGAATTGTTTAGATTTTTATCATCTGAGCCCCAGATTGTGGGGCATGTGTAAAATGTGTAAAACATAATAAGGTTCAAGATAAATTATGAAATTCTGATTACTAAATAACGACAGATCCAAAACCAACGAAAATCTTTTCTTCTCTATTTATAAGTTAAATAAATAGAGTTTAATTTATGAATTTTAAACAAGAAAATCGTAATAATAAGTCCGACATTTTATTACGTTTTTCTATGACGCCGCAATGTGCTTTTTCAAACAATTTCCATAGTAATTATATTATTCGTATTTTGACGTTTAGTAAAAGTAACAGATTTGACTAGTTGGAAACTAGCCTATTGGGACATTTCAAATTCAAAATTCAAATTCAAATGTATTTATTGCATTTATAATTCAAATGTAATGTATTTATTCCCGGACAATTCGGGTCAAAAATTGACAGTGACAGCAACATACATAACATAAGCTCACGAGTATACCCCTATGGGGTAGGCAGAGGCACACCTATCGCAAGATGAACCAAGTACCCACATCTCACCGAGCATTCTGTAAGACCAATAAAATAGAAAAAAAATCTAGCTTTATTTCTGTGCAAGTTGCAGCTGTATCTTTGTCCGTTATTTATTAATGAAAGAAGTGACCAATTATCCAAATATATTATAATATACAGGGTTAAAAAAGAACCTCTAGGGCCCTGTGCCAAGGTTTTCCTTGCAGCTTCTTTTCCCTGGCTATACATACAGGCTATACTATGTGAGAAGCTGCAAGTAGTTTTAAGCGGATGAAACGTTGGTTATGTAAAAAATTACATACGTTTCAAAGTGTAACTATGTTACCTACTGAATAAAGATATTTGTGAATTTGAATTATTCTGAGTTGATATCAAGTGGAATTTTCGTCGCAAAAGTGTGGAACGGAAAATAGTTTTTATTAAATTATTTTCAATTCTATACTTTAACACACTGTAGAGCGAAAAAGATTCACAATTAATATTGTGAATCCTTTTTCTTTCAATCTGCACCGAATCGTTTTTCAATCGTAATCTACTAAGGATATTAAATATACTTTAGTAGATTGTTTATCAAATTTTTATCTGTAGTTTAATAGGAATACAACCAAATATACATAGGTGTAGTACAAATTACATCTAACCGCAACATCGCCTGCCTTACGCCACGTACCCACAACTCATTTCTCATCATGCTTGTCAGCGGTGAGTTACACCGAAATGACACATTGGCTACTTTTGTCCGGATTCGTTGTCAACCGGCTGGACTGTTACCGACACGTGTAGTATAACCATCATTCTTTGCAAAAAATAACTTCCTTTTCTGAAAAAACCTTGTAAGTACGGAAAGTTGATGTCGAGAATGCGTTTGGATTTTGGATGAATCCTGACTTGTATCTTCCTAACTCGGTTTTAATTATATATTTTTATATAGGTACTTTTTAAACCATTTTGTTGTAAGAACCTTTGAAACAAACAGGAAAACACATTATTTACACGTTCTGAAATTGAATACCGACGTAAATAGTATAACGTGAAGGGAAAAGGAATTATTTTTGCGTAAATTTTGATCTCATGATTAAATTTATAACAGGTTATATCTACCTGCCTTTATGAACACACAAGTTCAAAGTTTAATTTCCCTACATTTTCTTTACAAACAATAATTTTCGGTATATTTTATTTTATTTATTTAAGGAAAACAAACAGCTTATAATAAACAAGTATTATTATGTAGTACAGTAGCCAATTAAGTTTTCAACAACAAAATAATGCATGCATTTGCATATACAAAGAGAAACACATACGATAAATAAAAGAGAAAATGAATGACAAGTGAAAGGACATAATAATATACCAATAATTATACACTAATGGACACAAGATATACAAAAATAAATATTATACTCCCTGTTATTCCTCCATCACTGTGAAATCTTGTTTCGGTTCCTTTTTAGGTAGGTATCGAATAAAAAAAATATTAAAAAGAACCGGTTCTTTGAGGAGAGGTCGCCGAGCAGAGGAACGTATAGGTATAGTCTATTTATGGTGCTAATGCCAGTAGACACCATCTATCATTCATATCACACGTAATTTTCTTATTCGCCGAAATGAAAAGGGACGGATAATCGACAGGCATAAAATTTATGAAACACACGTCAATTTTAGGCAGGAATTTTAAAAACCCTCCTAAATTTATATATTGACCAATAACCCGACAGAATTAAGTTGACAGCACACGTCAAACGGTTTGCATACCAGCGCCATGCCTATTTTATTCGCCCGGGTTATTCATTCATTTAAAATTAACAGTTATCAATTATCCCTCCCTTTCCTTTTCGGCGGATAAGAAAATGACGGGTATAACTTAAAATAAATTTAGGTGTCTGCAGGAATCGAGGATTATGTAATGTTATTTTTATAAATGGAATACTTGCGGATTGTTTCAACTTAAATTTCGAATGTAATCTTGGCGGATGAGCTGCAAATGTCAGCGTAACCTTTTGCTATATTTAAATAATTAAGTACAATACCCAAACTCATATTAAAGTTGTCTAATCGAACATGACTGTAGCCTGTTTAATCCAAATAAGTTTATAATAGGCCCCCGGAATAACTTACAACATGCTCCACGGAACGAGAGTTTCAGAACTCGTCGAATACTCCAACGGTCTTGTTTAAGATTTAAGCGGTACATACATGCTGTTTCCCACCTGGGTACGCAGAGACTATGAACCGCTTCGACCCTGACAAGTCACACTTCTCCTGCTTCCTCGACATTCAACAATCGTTTCATATACGCACGTCGGTTCAGAGTAGATCGTTCAAAACCTTTTCTAATGACATTCCCGATTTGGTTTTCTAAGTCTTCCTCTGCCAGAACTACCACCAAACTTCACTTTATATACCGCTTTCGTAATCCTATTATCCTTCATCCGCTCTACGTGTCCCCTTCCCTAATTCCCTTCTCAATCACATTGATTTAAGCTGTATATTTAAAAAATAATAATAATAAATGCTCAGAGCCCATAGACGCGGTGGAAGACGGGTTTGAAAAAATCATCATCGTCATCTTCCCAGCGTTATCCCGTTTTTCACAGGCTCCGCTTACCTAGCCTGAAGATTTGACAGGTCCAGTTTTTAGAGAAGCGACTGCCTGTCTGACCTTCCAACTCGCCAATATAGGTTAGGTCGCATACCCCAAGAAATGCATTCTCGGGAAACATAAACTTTTGGTATGAGTTAACTTCGTTATAAATAAATAGTATAACAAAAGACATTAAATAAAAAAGTCTGAACTTAGTACTAATATAGAACAGTAAGTCACCCAAGTGCCCAATAGTTCATTACAATTAGGACGTGATCGATACGTAAATTTTTAGGCTCAACTTATTAACCCTTTCACGGACAGAGATCATGGGTCATTGATGGTTCATAATAGGTAATACGACACCTTGGGATCGGAACGTCATTAGACGTTCTGTCCTTGAAAGTGTTACGGATGACATACTTGTGGAATATTCGTCCTACATATATAAAAAACTAATTTATATTCATAAAAGCCGGTCGGTGAGAATATTTATGGCTTAATATTTGTAGTTCCGCTGTTATCCAGTCGTAATAAAATTCTTCTTTCTATGCATATTTTATACTAAATTAATTACATTTGAATTTACTAGTCATAAAAGTATGACAAGTGTTGACTTCTGGTGCTGGATTATTAATCATACATAGTATTGCTTTAATTCGCAAAAATTATTGTCTCCCTAGCATTATCCCGTTAGTCACGAGGTCCGCTTACCTAACCTGAAGATTTGACAAGTCCGGTATTTTACAGAAGCGACGGCCTGTCTAACCTTCCAACCCACGAAGGGAAAACCAGCCCAATACCTCCGAAAATCCATTTCTCGGGAATGTGGAAAAAAATTATTAGATGTCATATGGTTATATTCTATTTTGAAATAATATTTATGTATAAGTTTTCTAAATGTGCAGAAACCGTTTGATTCTGATTTCTGATTTCGCCTTTGATAGGCAATAATGCAAAATGCTACACCGACAAGAGAGGGGCTCTTAAATTAATGATGTTGATACTGCGTAGACAGAAGATCTGTTATGGCGCTAGTCACTATGGCTCTAGTCATAGTTTCCTAAAACCGGTATTACTTTTATACGCTGACGTAAATTATACGTCACTTTGACGTATAAACAATCCGTACGTAATTATTGTTGTTTACTATTTTTTGGTTTAACACCAATGAGGGATTTTCTAGGCTACGTTCCTTAAAAGAATTTAGATGGCGCTGTTTACATTTCACGTGATAATTACCTATTTTCTCATCGCTCGGGTTACATAAGTACACAAAAATACAATGTAAAGGTAGAGGCTTAAAAATAATTATCGCTTGATATTTGAATCAAGCGGTAAACGCGCTCGGTCTGGGATTGTTGAAATTAAGCAACTTTCTCAAAGGCCGGTCATAGGATGGGTGACCACAAAAAAAAAGTTTTCATCTCGAGCTCCTCTGTGTCTGGTGATGATGATGATGATTTGAATCAGATACGAATATAACTATTTGGCTGCCTATATTCTTCTCTTTATGTTGATCAGAATAGTAATGAGTGGAAGATGTTGTGCCTGGGTGTAATAACAAGGGTCATCATTTATATTTACAAACAAAGATAAAAGGTACATACATACGTCTGTTATCTATGAAATTAGAAGGTTAAACGAAGACAGAACTGCACAGCGCCATCTCCTGTTTTTGAATGTAGACTGGAAAATCCGTCCTTAAAACGCAATTTTGTAACTTATGTTTTCATTTCGTTTTTTTACGGAGAAATTACTCACTCTTTAGTTACAGACTAACTCAAATGATAATTAAGTATGCTTTTTTTATTTATTTGTTGATTATTTAAAACATAAAAATCTAGTTTCAAAGGAAGCATAGTCATCCTATCGTCTGTATAATGATGCAAATGAGTGTAACGACGTCGAGAACCGTATCGAAAGAGGTAAGCAGATGATTTTGGCCTTCATTTAGTCACAGAAAGAAGTTTGTAGACAGACCGTTTCGCCGGCGACATTATATGCTAAGTAACTTAAATATTTTGCTTTTCTACTCGCTAAACGTATTTATACTTACTCGTTAGCTGTCCCTGTTTAGTTGTCGATCTCGTACCTGGAAAATATTGTAAGAATCATTATAATAGGCTAGTATCCAACTAGTCAAATCAGTTACTTTGACTAAACGTCAAAACACGAAATTACTATGGAATTTGTATGAAAAAGGACACTGCGACGTCATAGAAAAACGTGATAAAATGTCAAACTTATTATTACGTTTTTCCCCCTTCTGCCAGCCCTATCACCAACCCCTGGCTTTATATACTGCTTTCGTAATTCTTCATCCGCTCTACCCAATAATAGATAACAGTGAACATTCTGTAAAAGCCCGAGGTAAAGTACTCGTATAAGATTTAACAAGTGATAATAGTTGAAGCCCAAATCGGCATGTGGTTTCCAAGTTACGATAATTTCTTTCACCGCTGAGTGCCTGGTAATCAAGATAAAGGAAATACCTTTTACTGCATACCATTATTCGTTCAATCGAATAATCCATTAATTTCTTACTCTTCGTCCTAAAACATCAGGGACTCAAAAAAAGAGAGCTATCAACATTTTTCCATGCCTTAAAAGGAAAGCGAAATCTCGCTCGTAATTGAATTTGGCCAAATAAAATTGAGATAAATCCTCGGGATAAGATCGTTCTAAATAAGGGATAAGTTAACTGTTATTAACTTGGCAATTTTGGTCTTTATTAACAAAGTTTGACACAAAAGACGAGCTTAAATAGATGTTATGGCACATTTTTATAGTCTAGGCGCGCGAGCATCCGCTATTTTACAACATAGCGCTCAGACTTTATAATAAAAAGTTCTAGGAGAAAATATAAATTGTTTAAAAAGTTTAACTATGTATTAAAATTAAAAAGGCTTATAAAATGCCGAGTTCAGGGGTCGTGATTAGAATCTCGAGATAAAAACTTTTTTTTATGATATAAACACCTTATATTCCTTACATTTTTATTCACACGTTCTGTGGGTCCTAATATTTATAAGAAATAATTAATTGATAATATATTTAGCGTCATCCTGTTTTTACCTGCCTGCGTAACCTTCCAACCCGGAAGGGATAACCAGCCCAATACGGGTAATTATTTACGTATATAAATTATATGTGGCGTGAGGCGTAAGAAAGGTGGAAAAGAGCTATAAAAATAAAGATGACGTAACAAAAATACACTGGTCTAAATGTTGTATGGTAAAAAAAAAACATTTATTCTAAGTAGTGAAATACGTCTGTATGGTTTGACTAAAGAATTATATCAGAGTATTAGATCAATGGCAGAAGGAAAGAGGGAAATCACTGCCCTATTTTTCCCTAAAAAAGTAGCATGGAGAATGCTATACCGACAAGAGCGTGGCTTTTAAATTACTGATGATGATGAGAACAATGATCTCACACTCTCACATTTTCGGATGTATGTGATCTAACCTGTATTGGGCTGGTTTTCCCTTCGCGGGTTGAAAGTCAAATCAAATCTTCAAATCAAATAAAAAAAGTCAAGCAAAGCCAAGTCTGTCAAATCTTCAGGTTAGGTAAGCGGAGTCTGTGAAAAGATGATGATGAGATCAATGGACGCTATCGACATTATTATCAGCAAATCGAACCCTCATGACTACTCTCTTCAAAATCAGCACTATCGCTACGAAAAAAAATACGGATAAAAGCATTTATTTCCTCGATAATTATTAATTGTTCGTCACGATGTGTGTGTGTGTGTGTGTTTTTTTTTTTTTTGCATTAATTATCAAGTGGCGACGTAATCTTTTATCACTTCCATAATATTTGTTTTTAACTTCGCAGCGGAACGGCCAAATGGAATCCAGTTATTTAATAATCAATTAACAGTTCATTCACAGTTTTTTTTTTGTGAATATTCGAATAGGAATTATAGGTACGAGAAGAATGAATAATAAAATATCAAATGTCAAAGTTCAAAGAAGTCGTTGATAATACCTATAGTATTTTCTTTACTCAAAATTGTTTTTTTTTCTGTGTATAATGACAAAAATAAGTTACTTAATACTTCTACTATCGTATGGGTTGTGAGGTGGATTACCAACCCCATCAACTCTGGTGTCAGGGTTATTATTGAGCCGCCAAAGATTCCTAACATAGCTCTGAATACATAACTAAAAAGCTAATTTTAAAACCATTTATAAATTAAGGTTATGTGTGTTAAAAAGGGGACGAACTTTTAAAATCAGTCTCGTATCTATCCTATTAATGAGGACTCTCACTTAACATTATAGTTCGCACACAAAGAAAGCAATACGGAATCGGGCCAGTCAGTTCAAAAAATAAATAAAGTTGCTTTCTAGGTTTTCGTACTAAAAGTAAAAGAGAAACCCTTATGTTCTCAAGGGACCGCAGACGGACGGACCACAGATGATCAAATAAGGGTTCCATGTTTTCTATTTTGAAGTACGGAATCGTAAAAATAACAACATTCCGACTTTTTGTGTGTCTCTACTCAAAACTCGGCAGGTTGTTTCGTCAAGTAAGTAGTCATCATCATCTCCATAGCATTATCCCGTTTTTCACAGGGTTCGCTTACCTAACCTGAAGGTTTGACAGGTCCGGTTTATTACAGAAGCGACTGCCTGTCTGACCTTCCAACCCGAAGGGAAAACCAGTCCAATACAGGTTAGATCACACACCTCCGAAAATGCATATCTCGAGAATGTGGGAATGATGTTTTCTTTCACCGCTGAGGTTGTTTCGAGTAGTGCGAAGTTTAAAACTTTTCTGAGTACGGAACCTGCGTTGCGAGAATGCGACTCGACCTTGTCCGATTTTTTCAAATTCAAAATACGTCAAACTTTAAGGTCAAATATAATAATTGTTTTTTTATTAAAATATTTCGTAAAAAGAACTAGTCATAACAACTTTAGAGTACCACGTCTAGACAATGCCAAGTGGATATCGTAGACTTTATAAATAACCAAACATTACGCATTAGAATGTTTTAACAGATGGCCAAGTACATAGTGTTTGTACACGTTGGCTTTTGATAAACTCAACAAATTAACGTATTTTACACGGCCTCCGTTGTTCAGTAAAACTTCGTGGTCTGTGGTTAAAGCGATTCTAATCCTTTTAGAAGAAGATAGTGTTCGGCGGACACTAGTGCCACGAAGCTAGATTTCTATAGAATTTGTATGAAAACACAAAATTATGACGTCATCAATAAACATGGCCACACATCAAACTCATTGCTACGTAATTCGATTCCAAAGAAATACCAAATTCAATAAAATATACAACTTGAAATAAACTGAATTCCAAAAATGAAAGTAAGTACAGTAATTATAATTTACTATTGAATTTATATTCCAAATGTGACTACAAGCTTATTATTTGACGACTTGTGGTTTTGTCTACACCACCAAGGCTCATGGACTTACGTTTAAATAATATATGTAAATAATGTGGTGCGCATGAATTTTCTCTGTCGAACGAGAAACAGATTTACCGAGCCATCATCGGCTTATACAGCCACGAATGAAAATGCCTCGCAGGTATTTGAATCGTCTTTAGCAGACATTTGGGGAATTGGTACATTATGGTTACGATGTAGCTATCAACGCATATCTGAGATATACGGACCCACGTCCTCGGAGAAGAATAAGCTACAAGTAATCAGAGGAACTTACATCGACTTTAAATATAGAGTACTAGGGTGTATCTAATGGGGCATTTATGATAGGATGGGACAGGGGTCACCAAATAGTGGACCGCGCTCCGGTCCTGAACCGCCGACCAACTTTGTGCGGTCCTTGAAGAATCTAAAAATATCAGTATACGTAACAACAAAATCAATAATATGTGTCTAGAAGAGCCTCTCTTACTTGTGTAATGATTTCTTAAGAAATCTGTAAAAAGAAAACATTTTTTTATAGCTTTTACTGAAAGAAGACCCCGAAAAATACTTCGAGAATATTATTTCCGATGTCATTAAGCGCTATTTAGACTCTCTTATTTCATAAATAATAAAATTTCATAAATAATAAATGTTCGCGCTGTGGGGACGGAAGAAGTAGACTTTCCATTTTCCTGTTTTATGACAGCCTTATTTTTATTATGTTTCGTTTCTGGATGAAAAGTCGTAATTAAAGCGAATTTTTAGCAAAAAAGTGAAATAAATAATCTTAAAATACATTTCCTTTGATTTAAAAACATCCTTAAAAATAAAATATAATTCAAGTTTTGCTTTGCAACACTGGCTATAAAAGGTTTTTAATACCAATTTCTCTCTTCGGATTGAAAGGTCTGATTTACAGCCGGAGCTGTCAAATCTTCAGATTAAGTAAAACGAACCCTGTGAACAACGGTATAATGGGAAATGATGATGAAGATCCTGTAATGCCAGATCCGGTTTATTTACAACAAACAACAACAACAATTACTATGTTACACTAAAAATGTAATGCTGATTATGTAAAAAAATACCTTTTTTTTCTGAATAAATATTATTATTATTATGTTTGTCATTTCCGTATCTAGGGACTATGGAGTCCCGGACTTTTGGAAGGCATGCGTGGGGCTGAAGCCAACACGTAGAGGCCCCTTAAGACAATTTAATCTAAATGTGATGTGACACATTATTATTATTATTATTTTATGAAGATTTTTACTGAAAGAGACTTGTTGTTAACTCTGTTGGTGACCTTTACTAATAAAATTAATAAATAAATTAACAGTAGATAGTGACTTCTAATCTGACATTCCAACCGGATGCAATAAGGAATAACACATACTACGTATAGAACGGTAACTCTCCTCCCCGTACAAATTAGTATCGAAGGTCGAGCCTCACCCCCTGTGGGTCTTACTTTAGTCTTAAGTAGCTGTTAGTAGAAGCGAAGGAGTAAGGGAGATAGCGCGCGGACTGCGTCTCGCTCACACTCATGCGTTAGGCAGCACACGGTAAGATTGAGATTTTTGTATGGAGTGTCAGTGGTGCCCGAAATTAAAGCCAGTTCAAGTACCTACAGGTTAGTGCATATAACAATTATGTACTGTACACATTTCTGAAGCTAACACGAACCTCATACCAACCCCGGCGTGGTTGATAATTTCCCTCATTTAGCGTTAGAAATCAGAAATCATAATCGTCGGGATTATTAGCGTAGGCGCACACGGATGGCTTTTACGCTATAATTAGAAAACGCTATGCCTTCATGTCAGGCCGGCTCCGCGCCAGCACTAACGGTCTACTGAGTAAAGTTTAGTAGAATCCACAAAAAGACAAATACCGTAACAATTGACTTATTATAGTTAAGAGTACAGCATCTCGTTTGTGGAGGGCCGATGCCTATACCAGGGTGGAAACCTGTATTATAGACCATTCCCCCCCCCCCCCCCACCTTGTTAAAAACAAATGAGAAGCTTAAAATTAATTTTAAGTCCTTGAAGACAGACAGAAATATAAGTGTGGCGAAGAACCGATGGGACTCCCCTTTTTTTGTGTACCGAGAACCTTCAGCGCTCCCCATTTGTACGGCGAAGTAGTTAATGCCATCTGCGGCAAATCTACGATATCTCACATGATAAAAATAAAGCCAGCACACGAGTAATACCTACATCTCATTACGTTTTCAGCCCACATCAGCTAGTGACATGTGCCCACTTACTAACATTACCAAAGTGTCTCAGCGATCGACGCCGCATGTGTTAGCACTCAGTCTGTGCCAAAACTATTCGTCTTGAGTTGAGATATTATTGGACGTCAAACAAAAATAATGTACAGTCATGAGCAATATAATGTACCCACTTTAGGACTCTGTCGCACTAACATATTTGACATTTAGTGAGACTTACAGTTCAATTTGTCAAAAAAGGTAATGTGACATGGTACCAAACTGTATACACACGTTTATATACCAGAGACTTGATTTTTATCTATATAAAAATGTACCTACCTATTAATAAAACTACATTCCTATATGAATCACTTTACTTACTTACTTATTTTTATTTTTAATTTCACCAAAAATAGTATAGGTACACTATCTTCTTGTTTCATTCCTCGTAGAGCGTCATTTTGCGTAGTCGGGTTTTAGTTTTTAAACTTATATTTTTATTAATTATTTTAGGGCCTTATTTATTAAGATGTTTCCGATACGTGTTTTATAGAAGATTTGAAGATAAGACCTATCCCGAACACGTCCGAGCAGTCATGTTATAAAGAAAGAAAGAAAGAAAGAAACGTTTATTATAAAGGAACACCACAGTAACAAATACAAAACAAATATATAATCAATCAAATAATTGTTATCAATTCTACGTATGATAAAATTATCAAGTAAATACAAGAAAACCCGAAAGTAAAGGCTAGTAACATGTACATATTTGAAATGTGCCAAATAAACCCTTTCATTTGATACCCAACACACTACAATTAAAAAAAAAATTTCGTCCTCACTTTAGTTTCTCTAGATGGCGCCACATTCAATTTAGCACGACATCACATAGTCTATAACCACCGGATAATCAAGGCGCTTCTACTGACACCTCATTTGTTCAATTCTGACAGGTGGTTTACAAATTATGTTGGAACAGACGTGCATACACACATACATACGTACATACAAACAAATGCGGTCAAACACATAACCCTCCTTTTTGATTCGCCGTAGTCTGGTAAAAACGATTTAATCCCGTCGAAATTAACAACCAATGAAAACGTCAATTACCGAGAAAAAACAATAAATAATAAAGAAAAACAATTTTAATTTTAATTATTGAGTCCAATCGGATTCCAATTGTATTTTAATTACAAACCAAACGTTTTATACCGAATTGAGTGGTATTGGGTACTGCGGTGAAAATAAAAAGAAACCCATACAGGGGGTTCAAAAGGCCACATTGAAGCAATTCATCTAACAAAGCAATATTGCTATTTGACATTTGTTAACAGCACTTATTTATAAGCGCGAATGTCTAATGGCAATATTGTTTTTAGATGAATTGCTTCAATGTGGCCTTTTTAGACCCTCTGGAAATATTAATTTAAAACGATTCAGTATCTGTACCTATAAAATTGCTGTTTTCTAATAGGTACTAGCTATTTTAAAATTCTATTTCATGCATTCGACTACGAATTCCAAAAGTTGTAGACAGTTATTCACTTGTTTTCCCGTCTTTTGTTTTTCTAGAACCGTCGATGTTTTTGTAACTATGGAAAAATCTAAAATACATTCTATTTTCAAAAATGAGGTTTTAAAACAATATAGGAGCCTTGATTAGAAACTCTCCATCCCCCACTGAAGTCGCCAGACCTTGCGATAACTGATTTTATTATTTTTCTATAAATGCATAGCTTTAGGAGAAAAATTGCAACTCCGATGACGCATTTATCAACGCTATTGAAAATCTAATCGAGCTCGGTACCAAGGGATTCTATAGAAGTATCAATGGACTTTTAAAAAGTAATAAAAAACCGTCATTTTACGAAATAAGTAAATACTTTTTGTATAAAACAGTTTTTGTTTCAATTTTATGAACTAAGTAAGTATATTATTATTTCGATTCAATTCAATGATTTTTGTTTTTATAGAACTTAGCCGTGCTTGTGGAAACTCAGAAAGAGAAAATCTTAAATCGGAAAAATTTCTGACTCGGACGGGACTTGAACCCATCGCTATTATCTAGATGGGCGTCGGCTTAATGACGATACATAGTTTGCAAGAATTTCGTATGGACAGGAGGAAGGCCAGGTGCCGTAATGGTTAACACGCTCGCCGCTCGTCCCGGCTTGACAAATGCCGCGGGTTCAAATCCCGTTCTAAACAGAATTTTTTTCGACTCAAAGAAATTCTCTTTGTGTATATTTTGACAGCCATTTAGCCGCCATTTTGGAAGTTTTAAACATGGATTTTCCCCTTCATCTACTAATCAATACATACAACTCTATAATCAACAGAACTATAGAACAAACATAACAATCAATAAAGTCCGTTGGTTCAGTTGCTTTGCAAACAGCTGGCAATTTCATTTGTGTGTTTTTATCGCAATGAAGAACTTTCCAGGCTACGTTCACCAAAAACAATATAGATAACATTGCGTTGTACAGCTTTAACGTGATAATTACCTATTTTCTCATTACTCGGGTACATTATTATTCCAAAATGCAATGTAATGGCAGAAGTATATCATCATCATCATCAGCCCATTAACGTCCCCACTGCTGGGGCACGGGCCTTCCCTATGGATGGATAGGGAGATCGGGCCTTAAACCACCACGCGGGCCCAGTGCGGATTGGTGGTTATTAACGACTGCTAATGCAGCCGGGACCAACGGCTTAACGTGCCTTCCGAAGCACGGAGGAGCTCGAGATGAAAACTTTTTTTTTGACCCATCCTATGACCGGCCTTTGCGAAAGTTGCTTTACTTCAACAATCGCAGACCGAGCGCGTTTACCGCGAGCTCCTCAAAAGTATATATAAAAATAATCTTCTTCTATCGTGTGGGTTTTGAGGCGAATTACAAACCTCATCAACCCTGGTGTCAGGGTTACTATTGAGCCGCCAAAGGCCCCTGACATGACTCATAAAAATAATTGTTACTTGATATTTGGATCAAATTCTGTATAGAATTATGTTGCTACCTATATTACTCCTCTTTATTTTGATCCTCTTTTTTTGAATAATGGGTGGAATATGTAATTGTGCCTGGGTGTAATTAAAAGGGTCATCATTTATACCCAAAAACAAAGATACAAGTTGCATATCTTATCCATGAAATTAGGACGTTACTTTGATAAACTGGTTTAAACTTTACATTACTAGCGAAATAAAGGTTGTTTGTTGTACGAAATTATTGTCTATGCCTTCTTATCGACCAGTTTCCGCAACTATTCAACACAGCAACTATCCACTATTGAACGCTCGATTCGTCTGCAATCGACTAGAAATCAATACAGTAAAGTCAGTTATATAGTGTTCAAATAATTGCAAAACAAAATATTTTGTACAAAGATGTAAAAGAAAAAAAGACTAGAAAAGTCGAAACGTGTACTTACACAAGGATCTTTTATTTTTAGTAAAGAAGAAGGCAAACGAAGGTTATTTAATTTTAATGATAGGCAATCATGGTAGCCACAGAGGTGACTGAAATTAAATTGAATAAAATTTATTTCTGTGCATGGTATTTAGGTTGCAAACATCTGTTACATTTCATTTCATTTACATTTAATCTGTGTCAACATTTACAGTCAGATTCAATCATCGGAAAGTACTTACCTAAAATGAACCAGACAAGAAATTAAACCCTAAACGCTCTAACCAACCACAAGCTCTAACTACTAAGTCCTAAATGTCGTTACAAGAACGTTCTCTTAATCAAATTACTCCTTAATACATAACCAAGACCTTATAGGTCCTAGACATCGAATTATAATCCCATTCCAGTCTTACTCGGTTCAATTCCAGATACAATATTTACTCGGGTACTTGGTAGATTACAGACCTCAATCAGAGAAATATCTTCTACCAGCTTATCGGCTTAAGGATCCAGCCTCACGAAAATAAAACCCACCAAATCTACTGAACTAGTCGAATATCCTGAGGATATTCGTAGTTGTAATCGAATATTTTTCGCCCAAACGGAAATCTGTTTGATGAAATAGATTGCGGGAATAATAGTTGGTAACTTCATTGCCAGAATTGTGAAAAAGCCGACGGATTTTCCCGTTTCGAGCCTGCAAATGCTGGCAGGAAAAATTTACAAACCAATGCCATCTGATAAATTAAACTTTAAACCGCAATGGTGGTTCCTGATAATTTTAATGGTCAATTGTAAACCTTAGTTCTATATACAAAACAATCTGAAGACAAAAGTACAAAATATACTGTAAAAATTACTTCTCATTAAGTACCTTTATGTTCTCCTCTTTATGTTTCTGGGTTACATTAGCTCACGATTATGTTTCCAATTCGGGTAGTCAGGGGTACATTCATCGCATGATGAACTAAAAGTACCCAGGCCTCACCCAGCTTTTAGTTAGACCAACATAATAGGCGGTGAGCCGTATTGCCGTCAAGCGAAAGATATTTCACTCATTGGTTCAAGTCTGGTATCGGGCATCAAACAGATGATCTGTTTCGGGTGCTCTCTTTGAGAAGCTAACCAGTATTTCTTAAGTAAAGAATTATAATACTTTACTGACACACTTATCAAACCACACAAGTTAATCACCAAAACAGAACGCCTTATGCATAGGTAACCTTCAGAAAACAATTTGTCAACGTACTTATTTGAAAGGGAAAACTATGTTTATGGGGGCATACGTAATCCTCTAAACCGCTTTTAGCATACAAACGAGATCCTCTGAATACGAACTAAATCCACAATGCCAATCGCAAAATGATTTTTTCAATATTCCGATTTTTTGTTGAAATGTTTTCGTGCGTATGCGCTATTTAAAAGCTTTCTTTTATTATGTGACGTCTGTCTATTTATTTGTTTGCCAACCTTTCAGTCAATTTTTTATTCGAAATTTAAGTAGGTAGGTAGGATTACTAATAAGTGCTAGAAACAGTTCTTCTTCTTCTATCGTGTGGGTTGTGAGGTGGATTACCAACCTCATCAACCCTGGTGTCAGCGTTACTATAGAACCGCCAAAGACCCCTGACATGACTCATGTAACGACTACTTACTTACATCAGTAAGCAGTAACGAGACCAACGGCTTAACGTGTCTTCTGAAGCACGGATCGTCTTAATTTCGTACAATCAGGTGATCAACCTGTAATGTCCTAATCAAACTAGGGATCACAAAGTGAATTTTGTGATTTGTCCCCACCGGGATTCAAACCCGGGATCTCCGGATCGCGAGCCGAACGCTCAACCACTGGACCACGAAGGCCGTTAGACTAGACTCGACAAGAGCGTGGTTGTTTGATGATGAAGTAAGTACATGTATTTATAGTTCAAGGTGTAATTTTAGTATGATTGACTTTGCTTGCACTCAAATGGTTTTTATTCTATGTATGTAGTTTTTTATGTACTTTTTTACATTATAGGCAACGACTTGAGATTTAGGCACTCGTAAAAATAAATACGGTATGCGAGCTGTTGAGGAGCTCGGTGGCGCAGCGGTTAACGCGCTCGGTCTGCGATTGTTGAGGTTAAGCAACTTTCGCAAAGGCCGGTCATAGGATGAGTGACCACAAAAAAAAAAGTTTTCATCTCGAACTCTTCCATGCTTCGGAAGGCACGTTAAGCCGTTGGTCCCGGCTGCATTAGCAGTCGTTAATAACCACCAATCCGCACTGGGCCCGCGTGGTGGTTTAAGGCCCGATCTCCCTATCCATCCATAGGGAAGGCCCGTGCCCCAGCAGTGGGGACGTTAATGGGCTGGTGATGATGATGATGCGAGCTGTGTGTCATTTCTCAAATCTGCTCTGTGACATGAAGTCGTACTCAAAATCTTCTCTACCTGTTATATTCCAATCTTAGACACTGTTACTATTCTTGTAGTTATGACAATAAATTTACTCTTATTGATTTTTGTTCAGCTCACCACCAATCCCGTTGGTCTAACAGAAAGCTGGGTGAGGTGTGGGTTCTTGGTTCATCTCGCGATGAATGATCCTCTTACTATCCGAATTGGGAATATAAATATAAGCATATGTTATGTTTATTTTCTTGAAGACCTCATAACATTTTTCGTAAACGTCAGGACCGCCTGTGATACTACACATAATATATCTTAATAAAATAGATGCAGAAAGATTGTACGCATTTTGAGCGAAATTATGAAGATTTGTACTTATAAGCTTTGAGCGCTAAATTGTATGTCTCATACACCGGACATCCTGACATCAGGACCGCCTGTATATTTCCATATTTTATTAAGCTATGAGGCACTACACACACTACACTACACTAAACGCTGATGTGGAACGAAAAGCCGCCAAACTCAAATGAGATTGGGCCGGACATGTTTGTCGCATGCACCCTGAGCGGTGGGCACGGATCGTCACGCATTGGGTGCCTCATGACGGGTACAGGTGTCGTGGCAGACCTCGAAAGAGATGGCGTGATGACTTGGACGCATACCGGAGGGACTGACCGGAATACGCACAGGATTGCGAAAAATGGAAAGAGGAAGGGGAGGCCTTTGCCCAGCAGTGGGATCTTGTAGGCTAGATTAGATTAGATTACATGAGACACTACATAGGCGGTCCTGACGTTCACCGTACCTATAAAGTAAAGACCTCAAGGCGCACTATAAAAACGATCTTGAATTTTCAGCCTTAAAATACTATATACCTGCCTGCGGTTGCCTGGAAGAAATTGCTGCATGAGCAATAAGGCCGCCTGTTGTGCTTTTCTGTATATGTTGTCCTTATCTCTGTATTTTGTGTCCATTGTGCTCAATAAAGTATTTTATCTATCTATCTATCTATATAAGTCTCCATTAATTTATGTATATAACGGGTCTATGCCTCTATGTGTGTTAATCTGAGGCAACATGGGTTATATGCTACACATAGCGTATATGTAGATATACATATACACAATACGTGCCCAGAATCGAATCCCATTCAATGTGCATTTCCATTGTCTTCCTTTAAACGTCAGATCTTATGTGTAACTCTATTTGTTTTTCCTGATTCAAATTTGATTTTCGAATGCATAAAAATCTTCAGAGAGCTCTACCTACATAGTTTTTTTTTTTATATATAAACCTTTCATTTAAAAATACTCTGTTTTACTTTATTGTCTTTGGAGGTGGTGGCCCCGCGACAGAGCATCACACCTAAAAAGTCATGCGTATTTCCCACCGGAATAAGCATAGCTATAAAATTGCATATCTTTATGTACGTATGCGCCGCTTTTGTACTGTACTACGTTTTTTTTGTATTGTACTACGAAAAAATACGTTCACAGAGCATGTTAGAATTTCTTATTGGCCAGTTACTTAGAGTACTAAGTAACTATATGGTGTACAAAATTACTATGCATACACACAAATCGATCCTATGGAAACATACACTAACCTAACTAACGTTACTTCCCGCTAATCCAACAGCTTCCTGACCCAATGAACCGTAAAAAATCGTTGTTTTCCAACAATAACAACAAAGTAAGATTATCTTAGTTCCGTGCCTTTACAACAGTTTTATGTGTGTATTGTATTGTCGATTCGATTTATGTGTTCTATTGTTTGTGTACAAAGTCGTCTTGACTTAATTTGTGTTGTTTTATGCGTTGTTATTGTAATGGGCACAGTTCTTACTGTGAAGCAATCAGTGGTCATAATTGTCATTTGTTTCATTGTAGGGTTTGAGGTCAATGTACTATGTTGATAGGCGTTTCAGTCGCTTGCGTGTGTAAGTATTAAATCTTGTATTCATTAGAGGACACATGTCCTGTAAAACGTGACACCAAAATTGATGTGCCTCTCTAATTGGCTACTTGACAGTTGTAACGATAAAATATGAAATATGTCGTATATAGTAGGTTATCATTTAACAATAATTATTCAAATCAAATCAAATATACTTTATTGCACAGAACTAAAATTTCAACAATCAGACAAAACACATGAACAATTGTTTATTTTTATTAAAATCATTTTTAAATATTTTATTTTTATAAAATAAGTCATCATTATCAAATTGAGAGCTACGCTCTTGTCGGTATAGCATTTTCCATTCTAGTCTATCAAAGGCCAATTCCTTGACTTCCCTACAAGACACGACGTTAACCTTTTCTTTAATCTGTTCCATGTAAGCTCTTCTTGGTCTCCCCTTCCTCTCTTTCCTTCTATGGTGTTTTTAATAAAACAATTATGTATGTATGTATTATGATGTTTGTAATAAAAACTTCCCAGCACAGGGCCCTACTCCTACTGTTTCATGTATTATTTGAGCCCCAGAATATTAAATGTACTTATGTACATCGAGAGCTGTGCTCACGAATATATCCCAATTGAGATGAAGTCAAGATAAACTAAGTATCCACATCGAGCTTTCTGTTAGACCAACGTGATGGGTGGCAAACCGTATTGCCCCGTCTACGAGTATAATAGTCCAGTCAACTATGAAATTTGCATTTAAGATACATTTATACATTTATAACTCAATAAATATACTGACGGTCGCAAGTCAATATATTTATGAAAACATTATGTATGTGCGTAAAAATGTATCTCTCCTTCCGAGAAACTGTGAAAGGCATACTTACAATACAAGGAATAAAAATAAAATTGTTGTTCAAAATTCTAGATTAAGTAAATTAAATTCATCTTTTTTGGGGTTATGTATACGTTTTTACAATAAAATACCAGATAATATTTTAAATTTGTCAGAGAACAAATTTAAAGCTCACGTGAAGCTTACTTTATGTAAAAAAGCCTATTATAAGATTAATGATTACCTAAATGATAAAAATGTCTGGTATTGAATGTGTTCCTCTAGTTATTAAATAACTTGTAATGTACCCTCATTGATTTAAAAGATGTGTTGCTGTTGCAGTTTCTTGTCATTTCTTCTCCTCAGCCATAACACCTTGCGAAATGACGTAAATTCAAAAATGTTACATTGACCTTCAACAAGTTTATCCATGATAATTACGTTGAATAAATGATTCTGATTCTGATTCATTGGCGCCAATCCGGTACCGGGGTTCTTCGATTCTGCTCCGCACCACCCAAATCCCCTGGTAGTTGCGGCTACCGAATACATCCCGCTTAGGGACGGTACTGAAAAGTATCGGCGTCCGAAGGACGTTATATTCATACGATCCCGACGACCCGATTACTCTAGCCATAGAGGCAGCCAATCAGCTCGCGACACCAAACACTTCAGGACCTCGATACCGACCCCGCCGGCGTGGTCGACGATTTCCCTCATTCAGCGCTTATCGCTATCGACCCACTAGGGTGGTTTAATTCTTTCAAATATTTTTCCTCTCAGACGACGCCCTGAGCCGAGGTTCGCGCCCAACTGGGCACCCTCAGGCCTGTTGTCTTAAACTTTGTACCGGGTGAGAGCCTTCAGCGCTCTCCATTTGTCCGGCCAAGTAGTTAATGCCATCTGCGCAAAAAAGGTACCGGGGTTCGAACCGGCGCTCTCCGTTTGGTAAGCAATAAGGTATCCACGACCACGGTAACGTTTAAATATACATAAACAGCCTATATATGTCCCACTGCTGGGCACAGGTCTCCCCTCAATCAACCAGAGGAACGTTTAAATATAACCATGTCATAAATATAAAAACTGAGTCTTTTCAACAAGTACAGTCATGAGCAATATCATGTACCCACTATAGAACCCTGTCGCACTATCATATTTGACATTTAATGAGATGTACGGTTAAATTTGTCAAAAAACTTAATGTGTCATGGTTTTAAAGTGTATACGTATTGGTACTCGTGACCGTACATATAAGTAAGTAATATTTAAAAAATATGTCAATTTTACTATGGCCCCATAGAATACTCAAGAGAAAACCCGTAAAACCCCGGATTTCGTAAAACACCTGCCAAAGCGTGAGATTTATGTTAATATCTGTATGTTTTCAAAAACACCTCATGCTGATAATAAAGGCATTGTTACCATGTACATTTTTGTAAAAACAAATTGGACGCAGAGATTACGTACCTATATGCATACATACATAAATTCACGCCTATAATCCTGAATAGAGTGGGGAAAGCCATAAGTAATCAAAAGACTTGCAGCCACAGTTGATAGGATATCTTATGATAGATATGATGAAACTTATACTACTACATAGATCAGTATAAGTATTATACTTTCAGTATAAAGTACTTAGTATTGTTTATTGCAGCCTCCGTGGTCTAGTGATCAGAGCGTCAGACTCACGATCTGAAGGTCCGGGTTCGATTCCCGATGGGGACATTGTCGAAATCACTTTGTGAGACTGCCCTTTGTTTGGTAAGGACTTTTTAGGCTTGAATCACCTGATTGTCCGAAAAAGTAAGATGATTCCGTGCTTCGGAGAGCACGTTAAGCCGTTGGTCCCTGCTATTAGCCGTAAAAACACCTCCACCAACCCGCATTGGAGCAGCGTGGTGGAGTATGCTCCATACCCCCTCCGGTTGATTGAGGGGAGGCTTTTGCCCAGCAGTGGGACGTATATATAAACAAAGGACAGGCCGAATCTCGACTCATACATCACTATGCTAATGAACGTGACAACTGGCTTCTTACTTTGACAGGTCATACGGCGCATTGAAGATATTGTAAAATTTCGTCTATAATATCTGGGTTGTGAGCTGGTTGAGTAACCCCATCAACCCCGGTGTCAGAGTTATTACATACATACATAAATTGACGCCTATTTCCTACCGGGGTAAGCAGAGACTATAGAATTCCATTTGCTTCAATCCTGACACACTTCTCTTGCTTCATCGCTTCATACACGCACGCCGTTTCAGAGTAGATTGTATTAAACCTTTTCTAAGGACATCTCCAATTTGGTCATCGTAAGTCCTTCTCGGTCTTCCTCTACCAGCTCTACCATCAACTTTCGCCAGGGTTATTATTGAGCCGCTAAACGCCCCTGACATCACTCATGTAATTAATTCATCATCTTACTTTCGGACAATCGGGTGATCAGTCGGCATGTCTTATACAAACCGGGTCTCACACAAAGTGATTTTCGTGTTATGTCCACACCGCGATTCGAATCCGGAACTTCCGGATTATGAGCCCAACGCTCAACTACTGAACCACGGAGACCGTCAATATAAACGCAAATTGTACTGAACTAGACATTCTGTTTTATAATAAATACATTTTAAAAATTCAAAACCAAGTGCGGCTTTATGCCTTATCTCTACTCACCCTGTTAGTATGATATACATATTATTGACTAATGATCGAAGCCCAACAGAAACTTCACAACAGTGTTACAGAACATAATTAAGCCAATGACGGAAATTTAATCCACAGTGTCAGTTTATGTTAGATTTTCAATTTGATGAGTTGAAGCCTAAAATATGGCCGGCGGTTTATTACGAGACGCCAGCCAGTGCATTCGACTTTTTGAGTTTGACTTTATCTTTGGATCACAGATGATAGACATGATGTCACGTGGTTTCCACGATTTGTACCCGGATAATAGCGTTTTCAGCGTTGAATTTCATGTCAGCTGCAGCAGTTTTAGTTGGTTGAGAAAGACGTTCATGAAAAAATATATATTTACTTACGTAAAAGATTACAACTCAAAGTATAAATAAATATGTTACCTAATGAATAAATATATTTTTTGAGTATTGACGTAATTCATGACGAAACAACTTCAAACCTACCCTAAACTTAACGTGAGTTGAATTTAATTTAATGACAATTAATATATAAAGTTTCTTTCGACTCTATAATTTATTAGTTAGTGTACTTTGGAAAGTTTTGAATATTCAGGCCTAACTAAAGTCAACATGCTGATTAATAGAGGTCCTTTAGATAGATCTACGAGAATGCTTTGACACATGAAATGAACTTTGAGAATTTGGATAGTTTCCTAGGTCAAAGATAAATTATGAAATTCTATTACTTACTAAATAAAGACAGATCTGAAGGTGACAAAAAATGATTTCTTTTCTCTATGTTATTCAATTCAATTTTTGAAGTACGGCTTCTGTCATCTTTGACAATTCTGCCAGTGTCAAGGTTGGGTTCTCTATGTAATAATAAGTGCAACATAATGTCAAGTTTTTCTATGACGTCACAGGTTGCTTTTTCATACGAATTCCGTAGTAATTTCATGTTTTTAAGTTAAGTAAAAAGTAACTGATTTGACTAGTTGGAAACTACCATTCTACATGTCGTTCAATGGCGTAATTTTGTAAGACGTGAGAGAGATGCACGTATTAAGCGTGATTAACTAAAGCTGATTTTTACTGGCTTAAAGAACAGAACCACTTAATATTTTTACTTTTAAAATGATTATGATTAGAAATAAAAATGATTACGCAACAGGATAATTGAAAAGTGCGACAGAGAAAGACAAAAAACGTTTAAAACGAAGCGTTAAAAATAACTGATTTTCAAAGTACATTACAAATTTATCCGCCTGTGTAAATAAATCCGTCTTTACAATTCGAACCGAAATCCTACTTCATTTAAGCAAGCAAGTAAGTTGTCCATTTGCCAATTGAATATTTATAAAGAAATCCGGCTCCTTACAAACTTGACTATCTCGTCGTCGAAACACACAATGGCCGACTGAAAAGTTGACAGCTAAAGGATCGAACAATGACACTGTCGATCAGTTGTCGACATCACTAACTGCTGTGAAATTCGCCAAATATTAATGTTACTGAATAACTATGAGTGTCGGACAAGGAAAACATGATGTAGGTATGTATTTGTAACCAAGAAAATAGCAAGCCTTCGTAAAAGAAGACTAAAAAAGCTCGCGCACATAGGATTCCGTGTCATTGATTAGGTAAACAACAGTTGATTGTTTTTTTTTTTTAAGAACGTCTAGGGCCCTGTGCCAAGGTTTTTCTTGCAGCTTCTTTTCCCCGGCTATACAGCTTGTGAGAAGCTGCAGTAGTTTTAGGCGGATTAGACGTTCGTTATGTAAAAATTGACGATTTAAAGTGTAACTATGTTACCTACTGAATAAAGATAGTTTTGAATTTGAATTGATATCGAGCAAAAAAAGACAAAAGAACGCATTTGTTGTATGGGAGCTACCCTTAAATATTTATTTTATTTTGTTTTTTTTTTCTTGTTATAGCGGCAACAGGAATACATCATTACTGAACATTTCAACTATCTATCTAACGCGGTTCTTGAGATACAATCTGGTGACAGACGAACTGACGAACAGTGGTGGAGTGTTAGTAATAGGGTCCCGTTTTTTACCCTTTTGGTACGGAACCCTAAAAATCATGTATAATTTTTACTTGACTTATTATTAAAAGCCTCGAAAATTCACTAGACTGGATGAATTTCAAATTTTAATTAATATTAGAAGGCAGGGAATTGATGTGTAAATTATGAAGTACCTGTTCATAAAAAATGAATGTTATTTAAAACGCCTTCTAACCAAGAATCTCACATTATTTTTTATTATTTTTCCCTTGTGCACAATTTGTTGCAAAATAAGAGGAAGAAGAAATGTATTTTCTTCTAACGACTTACGTTAAATAGCGAGCACTGAAACACATTTACAATAATTTCCGACATTATTTGTACGATATATCTCGTAAGGATTGAGCTGAATTATGAGGATATTTCACTAGGATAATTATGGTGGCGCCGTCATTAAAACCTGATACCTTAACCAGGTGTGGCAGCGTTTACACAACTTCATGGAGTGACTGTTGCTACTTCACCATCGTGTCCTAGTGAGGACCCTTAGTCATGTCATGAGCAATCAAATTTAGATATTAACGGCCTCCGTGATCCAGTGGTTGAGCGCCGGGCTCACGATCCGGAAGTCCCGGGTTTCAATCCCGGTGAAGACATATCACAAAAATCACTTTGTGATCCCTAGTTTGGTTAGGACATTACAGGCTGATCACCTGATCGTCCAAAAGTAAGGTGATCCGTGCTTCGGGAGGCACGTTAATCCATTGGTCCCGGTTACTAATTACTTATGTAAGTAAGTAGTCGTTACATGAGCCATGTCAGGGGCCTTTGGCGGCTCAATAATAACCCTGACACCAGGGTTGATGAGGTCGGTAATTCACCGCATAACCCACACGATAGAAGGAGCTGAATTAAGATATATCTCACTAGGATGATTACGGTGGCGCCATCATTAAAACCTGATACCTTAACCAGGTGAGGCAGCGTTTACACAACTTCATGGAGTGACTGTTGTTACTTCACCATAGTGTACTAGTGAGAGTCGTTGTTCATATCATGAACGATCAAATTTAGATATTACGTAGGTATTAAAACATTTACTGCCGAGAATTATTGTGATCGTGATGATAAATGCTATTATCTTTGCATTGTCACGAGTCGCTAGATTATTAATTAAAATAGCACTGAATTTTCTAGGCTACGTTCCTTATAACTACTCAATTTGGTACTATTTATTACTAAGGTTTTGATTGTGTAAATAATGCTGTAAGCTCCCCGAATAGAATAAAAATAAAAATAAATAAAATAAACTTATGACTATATTATATCGAATTGGACTATTTAAAGGATATATTTATATATCCATCGTGAGGTGAAGTGAATACTCACGGTTCACCTGAGCTTTCTTATAGACCAACGTGACAGTCGGTGAGCCGTATCGCCGTCTACGATGGTCGAGCCAAAACACAAATACTTGTATAACTTTTAAGTAAATGACTAAACATCCATCGCATTAGATAGACAAGTCGTTAATCTTCAGACAAGGCACATTTTTACTTTTTTTTTCGTCTCTAAGCACGTAAGGGACGACACTAATGTTGTTCGGAAAATCTTATCAGGCAAAGCCGTATGAAATCCTTTTGTACGAGTAAAATGAAAGGGAGTCACTTTTTCCACCATTGTATTAGCTCCTCAATGTAAGTATCTTCATATTATAATTAAGAACATAATCAGAAACTTTGTTAAGGAAGATATACTTAAAGAGAAAATCCGGTAAAATACAGTTTTGTAAGTCTTTTTCATGTTGTTAGTTTGAAGAGATGTAGCAAGTTTTTTTTTGACCATTCTTTCAACGAATGTATTAAATTTTAAGAATGAAAAAAAGTAAATCTTAAAAAATCTAGGTCTGCTAGGGTACCTACCAAAAATCCGAATCCCTGAAAAACCGTCGGTGCACTATAAAAAATCTTTTCACAAAACTCACACCACTTTATCAGCACAAAAAATTCAACCTCCACTGTCACACTTAGATTTATTTATCCTTCACAAAAACTCTGTTTAATGTTGTAGCCACTGTGACAAAAATAGCGGGTATCCAGAACGACAATTTTTTACGCTAATAATTTTAGGCGCGCGACCCGACGCGTGCCATCGGCGCGGCGTTTCACGACCAACTGGCCTGGGAGGTATAGCTCCAATCGAGAAAAGCGCGGGAAGAAACCGCGCGAAAAATTATTGCGTCTACGACATTTTCGCCGCGTTCACATTTTTTTTTTAATCGCTTTAATACCGGCAACTTTTGCTTTTGCGAGATTTTATTCTTATTTGACATCAAACACGGGTGGATTTTTGAGAGTTAATAAGTATACTTATTTATGTAATTTTTATTTCAAAAGTCGTTTTCACTTGAATCATAAAATTGATTTGAAAATCATAATTTGAGTAGGTACTTACTTACACTTATATTTATTACTTTGCCTTTTTTTTGACGTGACTTATTGTAGATTTGCCGCAGATGGCATTAACTACTTAGCCAGACAAATGGGGAGCGCTGAAGGCTCTCACCCGGTACAACGTTTAAGACAACAGGCCTGAGGGTGCCCAGTTGGGCGCGAACCTCGGCTCAGGGCGTCGTCTGAGAGGAAAAATGTTTGAAAGAATTAATCGACCCTAGTGGGTCGATAGCGATAAGCGCTGAATGAGGGAAATCGTCGACCACGCCGGCGGGGTCGGTATTATTACTTTGCGATTACATTAAGCATAATAATAAATATTTTGTTCCTTTGCTGTTCAATTAATTACCTGCTTATGAAGTAAAAGCTCATTTCACGCGTTTCTATGTATTTAAAAATCAATTTTCCACTCGATTTCAATTGCAAAACAGACCCACAAAAATATTGTTTAAACAATATAAAATGCACTACGAAATATATTCGTAATCGATAGTTACGTAAAAAAGAAACTTATTCTAAAATACTAACTACTTACTTAAATAATAATTTATAAATGTTTATAGAAAGGAGCCGTGGTAGCCCAGTTGGTTGACCGCTGACCTCTCAGTTTGAGGCCACAGGTTCGAAGCCAGCACAGGCTTAAACCAATGATTGTCGAATTTGTTTTCGAATTGTTTGGATCATAAATGTTTATCACGTGTTCAGCGGTGAAGGAAAACATCGTGAGGAAACCCACATTCCTGAGAGATGCATTTGACCTAACCTGTATTGGGCTGGTTTTCCCTTCGCGGGTTGGAAGGTCAGACAGGCAGTCGCTTCTGTAGAAAACCGGACCTGTCAAATGTGTGTGGAAAACTAGGGAGAAAGACTCGCAGGCGGGGACCAACAGAGGGTTACTTATAGTAATTTTATTTGTTGTTTGTTAGGTTTTCATTATTTAGCAGAATGGTCTTCTTCTTCTTATCGTGTGGGTTGTGAGATGGAATACCAACCTCATCAACCCTGGTGTCAGGGTTATGATTGAGCCGCCAAAGGCCCCTGACATGGCTCATGTAACGATTATTCACTTACATCAGTAAATAGTAACCGGGACCAACGGCTTAACGTGCCTTCCGAAGCACGGAACGTTACATAGGTCGGAACCTATTTTCTTTGTTGGCAATCGTTTTTTTTTTTAATATTACTGAAGAGATACTATCGCGCAATGGCCGGTATGACACTGACCAAAACCAAAAGAGTTTCCGGCTAGTTTTCCTAAGAGGTACTTACTTTCAATTCAAAATTTATAATTTTAAAGGCGCTTTTTAATAAATACAAAATATTACCTTCATGTTATTGCTTCTGCCAATATAGATCGAATCTTACCTATGATACAACATAAAGGTACCTATTTACATACGTTATATACCTTACACTATATTATGTTCTACGTAATGGTAACGTATTGCGTTTACCTAATTAATACATCAAAGTGTAGGTTTATTTGCGTGAAACATAATATTGAATAGTTTGTTGACTTGGTTAATAACATTACGATATTGTAAATATTACTAGCAATAGCTGATTAAATACATTAGTCGGTAAACGTCTGTTAGGTAGTAATGGGTTATTGAAAGTTACCTTTAATCAGTACCAATATTATAAATGCGAAAATGTACGTCTGTGTCTGTCTGTTTTTTTGTCCGTTTTTCACGGCAATATGGTGCTACGAATTGACGTGTTATTTTTTATTGGAAATAGTTGAAGGGATGGAAAGGCACGTAAGATACTTTTTGTCTCATTCTAACCCCCCACTTCCCTAAAATTGAGAGTGGAAATTTGTATTAAACTTTCCGCAATTTTCACGAATGACGAAACCTAAAAATTGGGCTATGTGTCTAACAAAAAATTCGTGCATCATTTTTTTTAAATCTGCCCCATACCCTTTAAAAGTGGGGATGACATTTTATTTGGGGCTTTTCGTGGTTTTCAAAGTAGGAAGTTAAAATTGGTACATTAGGAAAGGGGAACCGTGTTACCCCAAATTTAACGCGAGCAAAGCCGCGGACCAAACCTAGTACATACATATTCTCTCTCGTTTTTATATCAAGTAATATAAAATAATAGTAAAGCCTCCAATTTATGGTAATGTTGCAGGAAACACCGATTATTCCGTAAAATAAAGATAAAATGTGTTAAAAGTAGATCTCGTTAATTATCGCCTGAAACTGAATATCAGAGTACATGGTGAATAAATAACAGATTTAACATAAAGTGGTAGGCGTGTAATTTAATTAAAAATTGCCCATAATGATGTATACTGTACTTGTATTTTGCTTAAAGTACTTAACCCTTTCACGGGCAGAGACCATGGGTCATTGATGGTTCATAACAGATAGTATGACACCTTGGAATCGGAACGTCATTAGACGTTCTGTCCTTGAAAGTGTTAATTACTTAGGTCGCTTTTAACGGTGCAGTCCAACGGTTAGAGCGGCAGGCTTTTGATTTAGAGTTATCGGGTTTAAAGGCAAGGCTATTTTTATGTCATTAACCACACACAAGTCCTACAGGGCTAACTTGCGCAACGTGATAAAATTATCGATCGATTAAAAAAAATAGCTAAATCGATAATTTTGTTTTTTTTTTCCAATATGCGTGCCACGTGATTTTGTTCGTATTTTGATTGAACGACATGTATTATTTGGGTTCACATACCTATATTATTAGCACCAATCGACAGAACGACATAATTATATCGTCAAAATCGATAACATGACCTTGACAAAATTTTATGACATTGCGCATGTTAGCCCTACTGGTAATCACGTCATATCAAATATGAAATCAAAATCATAAAGCCGGGTTCAGTGGTTTGGAGCCCGAGAGACAGTATTCGAACTCTTTACACCACGATGTAAGTCATACGTTCTCTAAACAGGACTATTCACGGATTTTCACGCTCTTCTCTCTTTCAACTGTACAGAAGCTCATCTGAAAGCATAGGGTTAAATTACTTGCTCCTACATAACTCGTAATAATACTAGAATGACCCAACTCGACATGTTGTGCGTATAATGGCGAAAATTTAGGGGGTGTGAAATGCCCGATGCAGAATGACCCATTATTTCTCATTACCTTGGGTTTCATACGCATAACTCAGGCCATGATATAATGATGATAACGGCCTCCGTCGTCCAGTAGTTGAGCGTTGGGCTCACGATCCAGAGGTCCCCGGTTCAAATCCCGGCGGGGATATATCACAAAAATCACTTTGTGATCCCTAGTTTGGTTAGGACGTTACAGGCTGATCACCTGATTATTCAAAAAGTAAGATGATCCGTGTTTCGTGGTAAGTAAGTAGTCGTTACATGAGCCATGTCAGGCGCCTTTGGCGGCTCAATAATAACCCTGACACCAGAGTTGATGAGGTTGATAATTCACCGCACAACCCACACGATAGAAGAAGACTATGGGCACACGGCCCAAATTTGAAAGTGCCGGCCAGAGAAAAAAAATGTGTCGAACCTTTCGAGTACATTGCTCTGAAGATTTTTTACTATGACACCAAACGTGTATGACCATTAGTTTGGCTTTAATTGGATTTGAAAAATCTCGATTTTTCATACATTTTGTAAAAAAATGGAGAGAAAAAGTATGGAGAGCCGATGATCTCCTTTATTGTAATTTATTGTATGTTGTTATTGTTATAATTTGTTAATCTGTTACCTATTATAATCGACGAATCTGCAGTGCACGGTAAAACTTTTTAAGTTTGTGATGTACTGTACTAAACATCATAATGTACCTTGCAATTGTTTATAATAATAAAAAAAATACGTTTTACACTGAATCCGCTACACGTACGCCATCTAGGTAACGAATAGGAACTAGACTAGGGTCCCTACACCCTTAAATGGCCGTAAGACGCTACGTGTAAAGAGAAAGGGAGAGCGCGCAGATTGTCTGTCTCGCTTACGCGTTATGTGGCACAGGGTGAGAATGAGATTCTCCCTTCTATCTATCTACTCAGCCTATATCCACCCACTACATATAGGCCTCCTGTCTTTCGGGTGAGAGCCTTCAGTGGTCCCCATTTGTCCGGCCAAGTATTTAATGCCATCTGCGGCAAATCTACAATAAGACTCTCTCTTTAGTTAAGAGCTGCGCTCTTGTCGGTGGAGTAATCGCCTTCATTACTCCCTAGATAGGGCGTCTAGAACGGTGGTTGCCCCAATCACCTTCCGTTCCGCAGTACACCGACCAATTTCTCAATCGGTGACGTTCTAGCTAGAGCTCTACCAGAATCTATTTCCTCGGTCAACAATAAGACACCAAAGAAAAAAAACCTGTCTTTCAAGCCATCAATTCCGATCCTGTGCAAGTTTCATCCACTGCTGGGTGTCCCCTTAGTGAGGTCAAAAATAACAGTCCTACATTTTGTCCCAAAAAAAAATCAGTGTGAAAGCATAATAAAGCCGACAACAAACTGAATTAGGTAATTATGTCTCGGATCGCGTCTGTCGTTGATGGCGGCGTTTCGCTTCGTCGTAATCACGAGGCCTAGTACGGGAGCCGGGAACTTTTCACAGAGAAAATAAAATACTCTTTTGTATTTCGGTTCTTTTTTTTTAATTCCATAGACACTTACGGTCACGAGTACTAATATATAATACACTTTGAAACCATGTCACATTAACTTTTTTGACAAGTTAAACCGTAACTCTCCAAGGTGGTCAGCAAAGTCAAAGGACTAATTAAAACACATAATAACGGGTTCTTACCGCGTTCAAAGCAGGGATATGAGACTCCCGATATTTCGACACTGTTGCAAGTGCCATGATCACGGGATGACTGACGAGATTGGAGTGGCGTAGGTAGATCCATAATTTATCCTTGCTTTGAACCCGTTATTATGATAATAACCGCGTAAACTTAAAACAATGTCAAAGGACTGTTAGATTGCCTTGGGAAATTAACCTGGCTGGAGTGATCTAGCCTTTTCAGGTATCACGCAAAATAGGCGTTAAGACGTCGAGTTGCAGAAAATGGCCCGCGAATACCAATACCAACAGCTGTTCCCTGTGGTGAAGAAATAATAGGATTTTGCAGTCAAATATTTTACCTTTTCGGCTCCCGGCCAAGAAGCCTCGGGCGATTCTCTTTCGCAATTAAACCACACGAATTGGGAACGATCGGAGGAACTGAGGGTTAGCAGGAAAATGTCGGGAAATAAATAAAGAAGTTACTTTAGCAAGTTGAAGATAGCACTTTACGCCTTATCGCCTACAGGAAAGACGCCTGAAACGCATAATGGAGCAATTTTGTTCAAACATATCGCATAAAATTCTATCACGCTAATATTCCCGAAGTATATACACCCACTCGTCGCCAGCTATATATATTTAAGTCCCATTTAACAGGCATTATCTTGGACACAAATCCTGTAGGTACATCACTTGACATCACTATGTATGTAAGATGATCCGTGCTTCGGAAGGCACGTTAAGCCGTTGGGCCCGGCTACTATTTACCGACGGAAGTAAGTAGTCGTTACATGAGCCATGTCAGGGGTCTTTGGCGGCTCAATAATAACCCTGACCCCAGGGTTGATGGGGTTGGTAACCCATCTCACAACCCACACGATAGAAGAAGACTATGTGATCCCTAGTTTGGTTAGGACCCACTAGGATCGATAAATTCTATTAAATATTATCCTCTTAGATGACGCCCTGGGCCGAGTTTCGCGCCCAACTGGGCACCCTCAGGCCTATTGTCTTAAATTTTGTACCGGGTGTGAGTCAACCTAAGTAGTTAATGCCATTTGCGGCAAATCTACAATAAATCAAGTCAAAAAAAATCAGGATATTGCAAGTTGATCACTTGATTTTCCGAAAGTTACATGAATCGTGCTTCAGAGGACTACAAAATCCATCCTGGTTAGTAATGGTAGTGGTTTACTGAGTAAGTAGTCATTACATGAGCTACGTCAGGGACCTAAGGCAGCTCAGTAGTAACCATGACATTAACCTCACCACTCTTGCATGATCAATCAGGGTCTTTCCAGCTGACGTTCTTTAAAAATCACATAGATAGGGTTTCTCAGTTTAGGAAGTTGTATTGTTATAAAATATAGCCTTTTTTTGTTATTGTATCCGTCCGACAGGCAAAGGGACCATAGCCTAAAAATAATTCGTAGTCAAAAAATCCTGGACTGTTCGCGTCAAATTGACGTTCAACAAGCTTATCTAATTGCGCTGAATAAATGATTAAGATTTTGAACAAGTCATCAGTGTCAATCAAACGAAAACAGTTAAAAAAGCTAGCTATATTCTTGATTGAGCGAGGGTGTCCCCTCACTATCTTTGCAACTTAAACGAGTTTGTAGCAGCCAGATCTTTATTTAGAGCGATAAACAGAGTTCAAAACTTCAAAGTCCGTTAAATGGCCAAAGAGAATATCAACAATTCATAGTTTTTTTTTTATTTGGTCCACTAGCCGCACTGTCAGCATTCTAAACTCAACAACGCCATATATGTGATTCCCAAAGAACTTCACCTGGAAAGTCTTTCATTCAAGCATGTTTGAGCTTCCACTTTCATTTCACCGGTACAATAACTTTTTTTTGTTCGGTGAGCTGTGGGTACTTAATTCATCTTAAGTTGGATGTACATTTAACTATTCCTTTTGGATTTAGATAGAGCTTATGTTATATCTTCCCAATATGTATCGCCCCAAATCGAGTTCCTTCAAGGCACCGCGATCTAAGCCAACAGGGCATTTGCACGTAATAGCGTACTTTGCCCGGGAAAATGATACCTAACTGGCTTGAGCCATCTCTATATGGTACAAGTTATAATCATATAGCTGGCTTATCTTCTTCTCATCAATCCCGGTCAACTGATGACTACGTACTTACATCAGTAATCGTCAATGACTCATATCAGGGGCCTATGGCGGCTAAGTAGTAAACCTGACACCAGGGTTGATGGGGTTGGTAATCCTCCTCACAATCCACACGATAGAAGAAGACCCTGGTCAACAAGGCTGATGTAACGACTGCTTACTCACATTTTCCTGTACCCAAAGGTTACCTGGAAGAAATTGCTGCGCTTTTCAGTATATGTTGTCCTTATCTCTGTATTTTGTGTCCATTGTGTTCAATGAAGTATTTTAACTATCTATCTATTGCTGATGTGCCAATGTGTACAATGTGTACGTTCTCGCACAAAATTATAGCCAATTTTGAAATGATCAATTCTAAGATCTGGCCACGACAAAAGTATGTACAACTTTTGTCACTAAGTCATAATATGATATTTGTGTAATTTACTTATAAAGTGTGCTAATATATGTGTAATTTACTTATAAAGTGAGTACATATTCCCGAAGCCTCCGTAGAAACTTAAACTGTAACTTAAACCACACAAGTTGTTATAATATAGTCGCGTCGCACAATTCTGAAACTCTACACCCATAGTTTCGAAGGCTTTGGAGACTGTACAAAGTTGTAAGCGCGTTACAGTTTATGATCGTCCTACCTGGATACTGTGCACTAAAGTACTCTTTGAAACATCTTCCTGAAAACCATTTAGGAACGCATAAAGTTTTTACTCTTTTGGCCTTGAACAATCTTTTCAGGAACAAGTATAAGTATATATTTCTTATAATTAAAACACATAATAACGGGTTCTTACCGCGTTTAAATGGGGATATGAGACTCCCGATATTTCGAACGCGGTAAGAACCCGTTATTATGTGTTCTAATTATGATAATAACCGCGTAAACTTAAAACAATGTATATATTTCTTTTATTTAATAGAATGCCTATTCTAGGTAGTTATTTATGAGTCCCGGTTATTAGCCATAGAAAGACACCTCTACCAACCCGCAATGGAAACTTTTTGTACTAGACGTAATTAGACATTATCAAAACACTACTAAAATCGAAATATTAAACTTTACTCGCAAAAGATTTAGGTGGTGCGAAACTGTAGTGGCTGGCAGCCCCTTAAAATACAAAATTTTTCGATTAGTTTTCGGCCACCGTTTAACTACATAATTAAATCTTTTAAAAATGGCAACCCGGTATGAGTTTTATGTGGTAGCAATCTAACCCGATGAAGTTAGTTTGCGGCTAGGGTGAACCAGTTGATTTTGCAACTTACAAAGAAATTGCAATTTCTGACCAATGAATTTAGGGCCCTAGCTCTCTAGGATACCATGGTGGTACAACTACAGTTGTGCCACCAATAAAATGTAGCAGTTATTTAAGGCGGGCGGCGCACAGTAGGGTCGTAGAGCAAAAAAAAAAACAATTCAAATCAAATCAATTTATTTCCGAGAACACATAAAATACAAAAAAGTAATAAAATAATTCAAATAACAATGTTGTGACGTGTTCGGCCTGCATGCAAGCGTACAAATAAACATAAAAAATAATAATTATAAAGAAATTGTACATTGAATAGAAAATTATTGAAAATTATTTTATTATTAAAAAAATACACAATTAAATTATTTAATGTTCGAATATTTCTTTAAATTATAAAACATTTTATGCGATGGTACCTAGGAACAATCTAGTACGTTCCTCAAAGTTTTACACCAATATCATCCATCTTGTTAGAATAAATGGGTAATTTATTTATTACGAAATGGCAATACAGGGCGGCATGACGTCAGCTGGGCTTTCAGTATATTACTAAATAATGGTGATTGTGAAATGATTCAAATCTTTCCAATAAAGTTTTTAAAAACTGTCTGCTATTTACTCTTTTAATCTAATTTTCAAACTAGTTGGTTTCATGTAAAATCAATCAGTACTTGTATAAAACGCCAAAGCTTTTTTTCATTAGGTACCTACTTACAAAGTGTTGTTTAACAGTTCGAGTGGACCTTATTGTGTGGACAACTCAATGGTAGCAAATATGGATGTGAGTATTACCACAGGTATTACTATTTTTTATTTGATTTGTATTCCTTGCACCTCCACCAACCCGCATTGATTGTGGGGAGGTCACCCCCTCCGGTTGATTGTGGGGAGGCCCGTGCCCAGCAGTGGGACGTATATAGGTTGTTTATGTTATGTTATGTTGTATTCCTATGTGTACTATAGATTTGTTATCAGTAATTTTATTAGGTACTTAGCTTTCTTTTCCTTTTTTCACAGCTCAGTTGTTGTATGGGGAACACTGTAGATTCCTTAGTTTGGCTAGGACATTACAGGCTGTTCGCCTGATTGTCCGAAAGTAAGATGATCCGTGCTTTGGAAGGCACGTTAAACCGTTAGTCCCGGTTACTACTTACTGATGTATGCATGTAGTCGTTATATGGCCATGTCAGGGGCCTTTGGCGGCTCAATAGTAACCCTGACACCAAGGTTGATGTGGTTGGTATTAGGAGGCAGAAGGTCCATAATTTCGCAAAGGACATAATGCAGCCACATTTGAGGAAAAATATAAAATATTATAAAAGTTTTAGTACGATCAACTCTGAACTGTCATGCGTGGATGAAACGCTGAAGAAAGAAAAGTGTGTCAGAATCAAACCAAATGGAATTCATCTCTGCTTACAAGTTTATGTATGTATGTATTAAAATAAAATTGAGCAGTAAAACGCAGTGGACTATCGCTAAACCTAAAGGTTATTAGTCGCCCACATCCCATTAGCAATACCTAAGCAACTAACTATCATTCAAACTATCAGTTTAAACGATTCAGAGCGATGGGACTTCGACTATGTCATTAAGTAAGTGACCGGACTGCTTTAGGGCTTGTCCACATCTCCATGTCACGGCGTCGTCAACGTGGAACGGTGCGGTAACGTGCCACGTTACGTTGACGTGCCGTGCACATTTATGTTAATGTAACGTAAAAATGCACGTTACGACGCAGCAACGACTCGTCGCCGTGCCTTGAAAAATTCTAGTACATTCTTCACTTAGTCTGGCTCGAGATATGGACCGCACAAGACGTATTCTCCTTCTGCTATTCTCGGATATTTTTATTCACAAATCACAACTAAAGACAATGGACCCTATTCCTGCAGACACCTCCTAATTTTATTTTAAGTTAAACCCGTCATTTTCTTATCCGGCGAAAAGGAAAGGGACGATTGTTTGTCATCAACAAGTTAATTCTAAAATGAATGATTAACCCGGGAGGATAAAATAGGCATCTCGCTGATATGCAATCCGTTTGACGTGCTGTCTACTTAACTCTGTCGGGTTATTGGCCGATGTAAAATTTTTAGACGGTTGTTTTAGATTTCTGCTTAAAATTGACTTGTATTCTATAAATTTTATGCCTGTCGATTACCCGTCCCTTTCCTTTTCGGCGGATAAGAAAATTACAGGTATAACTTAAAATAAAATTAAATGGCGTCTGAAGCACCAATGACGCATTAACTGAGCGAGCGTATCGGACGTCGCGCGTACCACGGCGACGTTGCCGTACCGTGCACTAGCACGACGCGGCAACGTAACGAGGCACGTTACCGCGCTGTTCCACGTTGACGACGCCGACGTGGAGATGTGGACAAGCTCTTACAGCGAATAACAGCTTATTACACCCATTGATGGATGCGAGGTTTGGTCATTACGGGTTTGACACCCTAATTGAGTGGTTAAGCGGATTGTGACCCGATCTGACCTTACGGGTGTGATGTTTTTCGTCCAAGGTTTGAATAGAGTAGGTAAGATAGCGGATAGAAATTGACAACGTTCAGAAATTATCAGATTTTCCATGCTGCTAACGAAACTTTTTGAAACATAAACAAGAAACATTACACCACAATTGTCGACCTTTTCTTCTTCTTCTATCATGTGGGTTGTTCAGGGTTAGTATTTTGCCGTAGACTCCTATCATAACTTATAGAACGACTACGTACTAACTACAATAAGTTTGTAAGGTAAGTCTTCTTCTATCGTGTGGGTTGTGAGGTGGATTACCAACCTTATCAACCTTGATCAGGGTTACTATTGAGCCGCCAAAGGCCCCTGACTTAACTCATGTAACGACTTCGTACTTAAATCAGTAAGTAATAACCGCGATCAACGGCTTAACGCGCCTTCCGAAGCAGGGATCGTCTTACTTTCGGACAATCAGGTGATCAGCCTGTAATGTCCTAACCAAACTAGGGATCACAAAGTGATTTTTGTGATATGTCCCCAGATTCGAACCCGGGACCTCCGGATCGTGAGCCTAACGTTCAACCACTGGACCACGGAGGCCGTAAGGTAAGTGATATGCAGCATTCGATACAAAGCTGTACGATTAAAATAATAAGTATTTTCTACCTTATCAATCACGTAACTAATACCAGTTTTGCAAAGTGATAACAAAAACAAATTTTGGAATCCATCTAGCTACATCACATAATTTTCCCTAGCTTATTACCTATCTACCGAGCGATGCACCGAACAGATTAGGGGTGACAGCTGTTTTGTTATATTGTTTTGTGTTGTTTTTCAGCAATTTTTTAACAACGAACATTTTTTTAAATTAATTCCGGTTTTTTCTATGAACATAATAAAACGCGCGAAGTAAGATGTACTCCTGCAAAATGCCTGGAAAAAGTAAAAAAAATCCTTCGTTACGAATCTACAATTTGCAATCATGCAAGCTCTTACCAACCCGCAATGGAGCAGCGTGGTGGAAGTCCGGTTAATTGAGGGGTATATAAGCAATCATGCAAATAAAATAAGGAAAAACTGTGATTAATGGCAAACCTGACTCAAATAAAAAATAAACTTGATAATTTAATTCAAGACTTACTCCTCATAAGAATGTAGAGGCGTATGCTCATTGCTCAGCTTCTTAAAATTGCTGTAGTATGATTTCCATTTTAAACAATTAAAACTCCTGTCTATGGTCGCCTGGAAGAAATTGCTGTAGAGCAATAAGGCCGCCAATAGTGCTGTTATCTTTCTCGTGTATGAATGATAAATATCGTCATCATCAATTTAAGAGTCATGCTCTTGTCGGTGCAGCATTTTCCATTTTTAGGGAAACATAGGGCAGTGGTTTCCCTCTTGCCCTCCGCCCCGAAGAACTCTATCTGACGCAAGTCAGGTTCCAGGTTATAGTCCCTGTGACTTGCCCCTTCTGTCCTGCATTGTCGTACCGATGGCTCCCATCTTCGCCTCTGCAACCGTTGAGGTCTTCACCCGTATCCCTGAGCAAGGTTTCTACGTTATATCCCGTAGGGCGTAGGTCAAACCCCCGTAGGTCGTAGGAATGATAAATATATTTGATTTGATTTATTTTTTCCTTTTATAAGTATGCTTATATAAATAAATAGATAAATAAACGAAGTGCGCTTTGAAGAGCTAGAAGACACTTGCAGTTTTATGAAGTTGCAGCCAATTTCGTTTGTCGATTGAAGATACAGAATGATCCTAAAAGTTAAACGACTCCAGACTTTATAGTGAAGATACTGATCTTTTGTAAGCACAAAATCTCCCATAGTTACTTTAGAGATTAAATGACTAGCCAATACTCGTATACTGCTGGGCACCAGCCTTCCTCGACCAGCTGAAGATCAGAACTACGCTGCTCTAGTGCGGGTTTGTGGAGGCGTTTGGACTAGTACGGGACTAACAGCTTTACATGTCTTCCGAAGCATGATTACAAATGGTCATCTTACATGTGACAGTTAGGTGATTCAGACTTGCAATGTCGTAGCCAAAAAAGGACAGTTACAAAGTTATTTTCGATTCTCGAACCAGAACTTTCAGATGATGAGCCCAATGCTACCACTAGACCACGAAGGGTGTTGAGACCCACCAAAGAAATAGGCTAGTTTCCAACTAGTCAAATTAGTTACTTTTTACTAAACGTCAAAACACGAAATTACAATGGAATTTGTATTAAAAGCACACTGTGACGTCATAGTAAAACGTGATGAAATGTCGAACTTATTATGAATACGTTTTTCTTGATTAAAATTCATAAAATAAGTCAAATAGAAAAAATAAACTGTTCTTCATTAGTTCTAGATCTGTCTTTATTTATTAATCAGAATTTCATAATTTTCACCATTCCTTTTTATTTTCGTGTTGATGGCTTGTAATATCTTTTGAAGTTTGTTTAGCCACCGCAGTGAAGATATTTGTCAACCGCATTGTATTTGCACATGTCTTCTTCTTCTTCCAGTGCCTGTCCATTACTGGACGTTGGCCGTTCGTACTTCTCTGTCAGAAGCAAGACGAAACAGCTGTTCTACGGTTGTAACGCCGGTCCATTAGCAGATGTTCCGCAACCACGACGTCTTCTCCCTTCAATTTTGCCCATCATAATTAATTTAAGCAGCTGGTATCTTACATTCCCAAGAATATGCCCCAAATACGCTACTTTCCGTTTTTTGACAGAAAGTACAGGCATATGTCTCATCATCATCAGCCGTATGACGCCCACTGCTGGGCATAGGCCTCCCCCAAGGATCTCCACGACGATCGGTCCTGCGCTACCCGCATCCAGCGGCTTCCCGCGACCTTCACCAGATCGTCGGTCCACCTTGTAGCGGGCCTACCCACTGAGCGTCGTCCGACACGTGGTCGCCATTCTAGAACCTTTCCGCCCCATCGGCCATCGGTTCTCCTCGCTATGTGTCCTGCCCACTGCCACTTCAGCTTTGCAATTCTCCGAGCTATGTCGGTGACTTTAGTTCTCCCGCGGATCTCCTCATTTCTGATTTGAGGCATATGTCTAGTTGCATTATAAAACTTTTGCCTTAAAATAATATGCGGGTAGCCTCGCCACCCCTGCAGTGGGGTATTATTACGCGCGGTTGAATCCAAATCGAATGCAAACATCAACTGGATGTTGATCGTATGCCATGTTTGAACAATATTATTGATTTCCTAATGTACCTGTCGAATAGATGTCTCCGGAGTCTGTCTTCGTTAAGGAGATTCCACGCTTATCTTGGGAATTTTACCTCTAGATGAATTCAATATAGAATTTGTTCAGAATATGTTGCAAGAGGTATAGAAACGAAAAATGGGAGATGCGCCAAATCTTATCTACTATGAAAATTAATATAATGTTTTCCAAATCTCGAAATTCTGTAAAATAGATTTCAGTTTCAAAATAACAGAAAAAATCAGTGGACGCAGCTCGGGATCGCTAGGTTTGACACTTCGTTTCCACTGTTTCGCACTTTTGAATATGGCTGAATGTCGTATGAAACGTTTCACTACAGTAACATGAGGAAAGCTCATACGATTCGGGAAGAAAACACCTTCTTCTTTAATAACTTATACTAAGCCTAACAAACAAATCAATTTTTATTCCACTCGGACGGAGACTCGGATTTGAATCCGTGCATGCGAACTTTTGGATTATAAAGAATCAAGCAGTTCTTTCAGAAGCGAATTCGAATCTTCAGTACTCAATACCATCCGTCTCTAAGGGCTATTATAAAGCGCTATGTAATAGAACGTAAATTGACTATTTTATTGATTTCCTAATGTACCTGTCGCGATGACGTCTCTAGAGACAGCCTTTCCTCGTTAAGAGGGATTGCAGCTGTCTTAGTTTGGGATTGAAAACTATGACGATTATTTCGGTTCTGTTATTAAGATGAAGTAGTAAACAAGTAGCACACAGGCGTACGGCCATACGCCCGAAGGGGTAGATAGAGAATATTAGCCGCCAGCTATATTTAAGTCCCATGTAATAAAGGCGAGCCTATTGGAGCCTTCTGGTTGGTATAGTGGTACCACACTACAGACGAAAAAGCTGTAATTCACCATCTTACTCTTATTAATTTATTCTCTTCTTCTATAGTGGAATTCCATTTCATTCTCTCTCTCTCTTCTAACTCTGATGATAGAGCCATCAAGTGGTTGTACCTGCAATAGAAGTAGTATCATCATCATCTCCTTAGCGTTACCCCGTTGTTCACCCTAAGTAACCTGAAGATTTGACAGATCCGGTTTTCCACAAAAGCGACCTATATGACCTTTCGACACGCGAAGGGAAATCCAGCCCAATTTATCTTATTTTATCTATCACGTTGGTCTAACAGAAAACTCGGTGGTGAATGTACCTCTGACTACCCCACTACACGTACATGTATGTGTACAAGACAAGACCCCGTAGTTGACGGCTCGACCACGAAAATATTACGACGAACTAGCCTTTAGAGAATCACATAGCAGTAAGAACCAGAAAGTCTCTGATTTTTTTTACGTGACTTATTGTAGATTTGCCGCAGATGGCATTCATCATCTCAGGCCTTTACATCTTTATCAGAAGATTCAAACAGTGTTTCTGTAGCAGCTTTTAAAATGGCTGTAAAGTCCGATGCGAGAGCGACAGTAGCGACCGCACGACTGGCATTGTAGTTGAGGGTTATTGAACGTCACAGATGGTAAATCGGCCCTTTCATTTCTGTGTCGCCTCTCGCGCTTGTCAGAAACAAGAAACATTTATTGAGAAGCTGTGTATGTACATACATGCAGGTGTCAAACATTATGAAATTGTCTCAACAGCATGTCCATGTCGGACGTACAATATTAAAAATAATGTCAGTATTAATCATCAAGGAACCAGCTAGAATCTGGAACCAGGTTTTATCGTGTGCTTTGCACCCATCGGCCAAAGACGTCCTCCACTTATTCCGGTCGCAGATGGCATTACCTTGTACAAAATTTAAGACAACAGGCCTGAGGGTGCCCAGTTGGGCGCGAATCTCGGCTCAGGGCGTCGTCTGAGAGGAAGAATATTTGAAAGAATTAATCGACCCTAGTGAGTCGATTGCGATAAGCGCTGAATGAGGGATCTCTGAGGATCGCCATTGTTTCTTGTATTAGTTACTCTAGAGAATACTAAATGGATTTGGTTTGTTTTCGTTTCTCATTTGTAATGGATCGGGTTGTAATGAGGCCAATCGATTCTTTTAGATGTAGTAGGATCGTAGTTGCTTTAATCCAATCTCAGAATTCCGAACAAAATAGTTAAAGAATAAAGTTTGGACTTTAATAGGACTTTGTGCCTTAAAAACTTTATTTTTGTCTAATCTCATGAACCACAGTTAGTTACACATTGTAAAAAAGTGACAGCATGTTCTTATGATTAGGTACTTACAGATGTGCCCTCTCTATTAGGGATCATAAGTGTGAGTTAATGTGCCGTTTCTATGGCAACAGGTCATCAGCCAAATAGTCCATCATGACGTTTTTACGACATTTCCTGGAAGATTAGGTTGCGTGGAAGACATTGCTCTTTTGCAATAAGGCCGCCTATGGTACTCCTCTGATTCTCTTTTGTTTTTAAATATGTATTTCCTATGTGTGCAATAAAGTTAACGACCTCCGTGGTCCAGTGGTTGAGCGTTAGGGCTTTTGGGTTCACAATCCCTAGTTTCGTTAAGACATTACAGGCTAATTACCTGATTGTCCGAAAGTACTACTACTACTACTTACTGATGTAAGTAAGTAGTCGATACATGAGCCATGTCAGGGGCCTTTGGCGGCTCAATAGTAACCCTGACACCAGGGTTGATGAGGTCGGTACTCCGCCTCACAACCCACACGATAGAAGAAGAAGAACACGTTCAATGTTTTATTTTGTCCCCGTTCAGAAAAGAGAAAGAAAAGATGAACATTCGCTCTCTCCTTCTAGCATTCCTCTGCTCCCGCATTTACGTTTTATTTATTAGAGTTAGTGCATCGTGAATTCTAGATCCGATAGATTTAATGCAGTATATTTAAGACGAGTCTAGTAGAAGCGAAGTCAAAAGATATCGGCTTAGGTTGTGGCCTTAAAGCCAGCTTTCTCTCTTGTTTTGATCAGAATAATAAATGGTGGAAAATGTAATTGTGCCTGGGTGTAATAAAATGGGTCATAATTCGGGGTTTTTTACCAAGTCATCACACGAGACTCATCACACGCGTGTGAAACTCAAAATTTGCATCACTTATTATTTCGTCAACTGAACACGCTTACATTTTTACGTGATACCCAAAAACAAAGATAAAAGATGCATTATGTCTGTTATCCATGAAATTATATCAAATCAAATCAAATCAATTTATTTGCGAGAACACATAGATACAATAAAGGTGGTAAAATAATTTAAATAACAATGTTGTGTTGTGTGTATAACGTTAATCGTTAGAAGAACGTTGGAAGGAAAATCTTTGCAGCGCCATCTATTTTATTTTTGAGGAACGCAGCCTGGAAAGTCCTTTATTACTGTTTCTCGATCAATTTTATTATATTTATAAGGGATTTGACAGGGAGTCCAATAATTTGTAACCTGAATTCTAATAACTGTTGGTATTCCAAATAAAAAATATGTTTTTTTATTTAATTTATTTATATTTTATTTAAGTTATTTAATTTTTATTGAATTTATTTAATTTTTAATTTATTTATTTTTTTGTTTATATCTACTGCCCCTAACTAACTGAACTCGCTTACTTCATGTTGGATCGTGAATAATAACGCGGGTTTTAAGCATTTTATATTGTTTATTATTAGAAAAAAGATAAGTAGCAACAGTAGACGACACCGGTAATGGTTGACAACTGATTACGTTCCAATACACGCATGGCAAGTACATCTCACGATACTTCGTTATTCCTAACACCTCCCCTCGAAGTCGTGAGCAAATCCAATCAATACTCACATACATCTAACATACCCAGATTACTCATACATTCATTATGCTTTGTCCCACTCAAACCCTTGGTCAAAACATCAGCTGGCATACAATCTGTACTCATATACTTCAGTTTAATAAGGCCTCGTTCACACACGTCCCGAATAAAGTGGTGCCTCACATCGATATGTTTCGTGCGTGAGTGATAGGTTTTACTTTGAGCAAGTTTAATTGCACCCTGATTGTCGTTAAACAAAGTCACACACTCAAACTCCATTCCAAAATTACTCAAAACCTCTCGCAAGTACATAGCTTCTTTAGCAGCTTCTGAAAGTGCCAAGTATTCGGCTTCCGTGCTTGACAATGCGATTGTTCGCTGTTTACGCGCTTCCCAGCTGATTGGAGCACCGGCTAATATAAATGCAATGCCAGAGTAAGACTTACGATCGATTACATTTGAACCCCAGTCTGCATCAACCACACCAAACAACGGCAAACCTGTCCTTTCATACACTAAACCATAGGTACTAGTCCCTTTCAAATATCTTAATATGCGTTTAGCTGCTTTCCAATGCTCAACATTATAATTTGTATTGAATTGACTGAGGTAATTTACAGCGTACGCAATATCAGGTCTAGTAGTAACAGCCAGATACATCAATGCACCTATCAAACTTTGATAAGGATACTGTTTCATCACGTCATTCATCACACATTCGGGTTTCTCCAACTTCACATTCACATCCATAGGGGTCACAATAGGCTTGCACTCACTCATACCGAAGCGCTCTAAAACCTTATCCAGGTATACACTCTGTTTCAAATACACTCTATCTTCATCATCACGCGAAAATTCAATACCCAAACAATGACTTATTTTCCCCATATCTTTCATCTCGAATGTATTACACAATTCCTTCTTTACATCTTGCAACCATGAACTATCATTCGTCGCCAAAATCATGTCATCAACGTAAATAGCAATTAACATCATTCGCTCACCCTTCCTTGCTACAAACACACATGGATCCTGCGGCATTGCTTCAAAACCAACACTTGTCAACTTTCTCACCAACTCCTTATGCCACTGCAATCCTGACTGACGCAAACCATACAAAGACTTCTTTAGTAAACACACACAATTATCACATTCACTCAATTCTTTGTCCCAGCGTGTAGCAGTTTCCAATATTTTCTTGTCTGTAATTATCTTTCTCTGTGAGCCAATCCTTTGCTGTGCGAGTAGTCTGTCTAGAACATCGCAGAGCTGATCTGGTACTTCCATAAATACTTCTTCATCAAGCGTACCATTTAAGTAAGCCGTCACAACATCCATTTGATGGATCTCCAATCCATATTCAGCTGACAATGCAGCTATGAGTCTTATAGATGATGATCTAACGACTGGAGATGATGTTTCATGAAAATCCTCCCCTGGCCTTTGGGAACATCCTTTTGCAACAAGTCGTACTTTCTTTCCAGTATTCTTGATACTAAATACAAACCGGTTGCCAATTACTTTTCGATCTGGTGGTCGTGACACAATTTCCCACGTGCCATTCTTTATCTGTGCTAAATATTCATCTTCTAAAGCACGCTTCCAGGCATCAACATCACTTGTCTTTTCGATTTCACTCCATGTCGTTGGGTTAATAGTCGCAATCCCTGCGGTTAGCTGTTCGTTTGATTCTTTATCTTCTAGTTTGTTTTCACTGTCTGTCTCTTTATTTGCTGGTGTGTATTCTTTACGTGGTCTTCCTACGGTACCTGTTCGAATTATTCTGGGTCTTCCTCTCCCTCTCTTCGAGGGCTCTATCAATGTTTCCCACGATATTGTTGCGTTTGTTTTTCTACTTTGTATGTCTCTGTTTCTTTCTTCATCCTCTTCTATTTTTGTTTCATCTTTTGTTTTCAATGGTTTTCCCTCATTTTCATTTTCTTCTTCGTATATGTTTGGTATATTTATATCTACTAATATATTTTCATCTTCAATATTTTCTTCTTCAAATATCTCTTTATATTCATGTCTGAATGCAGTGTCATTCATAAATTTCACATCTCGACTTACTATAATTTTCCTTGTTTTTGGGTCATGTACTCTATAGGCTTTCGATTGAGTATCATATCCCATAAAGACACCCAATTCAGAGCTTGACTCAAATTTTCCTTTCTGAGAACCTTTGTCCTTGTAGTAAACCTTTGATCCGAAGATATTCATATACATTACAGAAGGCTTCTTCCCTGTCCACAATGTAAATGGTATTTGACCATTCAATGCTGTAGTTGGGCACCGATTCCTTATATAGTTCGCAGTATGAATTGCTTCGGCCCAAAATGCAGGAGGACTCTCTGCTTGACGCATCATACAGCGTGCCATCTCAACTAATGTTCTATTCTTTCTCTCGGAAATGCCATTTTGTTGGGGTGTGTAAGGTACTGTGAGCCTTCTTGTAATTCCTTCATTCTTCAAAAAATCATCAAACTCATTGTTAACATATTCACGGCCATTATCAGATTGTAAACTCTTTATTTTCTTTCCAGTTAAGTTCTCAGCATAGGCCTTGTAGATTTTAAATACTCGCAGGACATCACTTTTATTTGCAATGAAGTATACTTCACACCATCTAGACTTGTCATCAATAAAAGTGACAAAGTATTTTTTCCCGCTAAAGGACTCATGCCTCATTGGGCCACATACATCAGTGTGTACAATCTCTAGGAGCTCACTCGTACGATTTTCTTTGCCCTTAAGAAAAGGCGTACATGTTTGCTTTTGACTTATGCAAATTTCGCATTCAGACAATTTTTCATTGTCTTTGAAAGTAAGACCATGCACTAGGCCATTCTTTGCCATTGCTTTCAAGTCACGTTCATTGAGATGGCCGAGGCGTTCATGCCACATATCTATAGGTTTCTTCTCCATCTCAACGTTATTCACACTATTTTGAGACATCCGAACATGGTATAAGTTTCCAACACGATCAGCACGCATGTGAATCTTATTATTTTCATCCGTCACTATAGCATCATGCTTTCTGAAACGAACCTCGAACCCGCGATCAGTCATTTTAGCAACTGACAGCAAGTTAGTTCTCAAATCCGACACGTAAAACACTTTTTCAATGTCTATGCGGCGCGTCTCGCTGCCCGTGTCCACTGAGATGCTGACCTTACCGGCTCCAGTTATATGTGTGCTCTCATTGTTAGCCAAATTCAGTTCAGAGTCCAGCCGTGTAAATCCATCAATCATATGCTTCTCATTACACATATGTCCTGTGCATCCGCTATCTATACACCACACAGGGTTCTGCTTTTCACCTATCATCACCTCTTCGGTGGTTAACATCGTCGTCTTCTGTTCTTCATCTTCTAATTGCTGTACACTTTGCTTCTGTTTGTTGACATTTTTCGTCCTGCACTCTCTCGCCAAATGTCCTCGACGGCCGCAACGATAACACGTAACTTTACTTTTGTCGTAGCCTTGTTTCTCTTCAGAGTTCTTCTTCTGGTTGACATTTGTAGTACGTTTGACAAACATAGCTCCCTGATCCACTACCTTAGATACTCGGCCTTCAAAGTCCTCAACAATCTTCACTTTCAGTACTTCTGTTGATGGAAGATCGTCTCGTGATTCAATTGCAGTACGAAACATAGCGAAAGAATCCGGTAAACTATAAAGCAATAAGATAGCCAGTAATTCGTCTATCACTGTCAAACCGATTTCTTTGAGTTTGTTCACAGCATCAAAAAAATCCGAGATGTGTTTCCGCAGGTCATCACCTTCCTGTAACCGTGTCAATACAAGTTTTTTCAACAACGAAGCTTTTCTAGCTGGCCCGCTTGACTGATACAGTGACTTCAATTTATCCCAAATAGCTTTGGATGATTCCAAACCATCTAATGCAATTAATTCGCTAGGATTAACGGACAACAATATGTCCGATTCGGCTTTCCCATCCTTTCTAATCCATTCTTCGTACTTAATATCCGTTTTCTCCGGCTTTGGTATCGATCCCGACACATATTCCCACAAGTCATTTTTCTTCAAAATCGCTCGCATTTGTATTTTCCATGTATCATAATTATCGCCATTAAGCGGATCGATTTTAATAGAAAACGCCATATTGGATTTTTTTCAATTCCAATATTATTGTAAATATCGAAGAAAGTATAAATTATTTGATATTTCCACAACCAAGATGAGAATGTCCCCGTCCATATAAATTAAAGTCTAATTAATAAGATGAATGCGCGCGCGTAGGTTAACAATGCGCATCGGCCGATCACTATCACTTTTTTTTAGGTTATTTACGCAATTGTCACATTCACTTATTTCACTGCAAATTCAGTCAATTATTCACTAAATTGTTTATACTTCACGTCCTAGGCCCGTAACCTGTTGGATCGTGAATAATAACGCGGGTTTTAAGCATTTTATATTGTTTATTATTAAAAAAAAGATAAGTAGCAACAGTAGACGACACCGGTAATGGTTGACAACTGATTACGTTCCAATACACGCATGGCAAGTACATCTCACGATACTTCGTTATTCCTAACACTTCACAACGCCAGCATTTCTCGTCTTATCTCACAGGCGTAATATTGAATGGAGAACTCAGAGATATCGGAAATAGATTGAAACGTAGTTTGTACGGGTCTTTCAATTAAATAAATAGGTCACTAGTTGTAACTTATTTTAATTTCCTTTTACGACAGGAGCAGGCTTCAGTCCCGGAGTGAGACTTGGGGGTTAAAATGGCCACATCAAAATTCAAAAAAATTCAAAATATCTTTATTCAGTAGGTAACATAGTTACACTTTGAATCGTCAATTTTACATAACGAACGTCTCATCCGCCTAAAACTACTGCAGCTTCTCACAACCTGTATAGCCGGGGAAAAGAAGCTGCAAGAAAAACCTCGGCACAGGGCCCTAGACGTTCTTTAAAAAAATAAAAATAAACATAAAATATTGGTATACAATTGAGTAATTTAGCTGCCTAATATCAGTTCTCAGACAGTTAATCCCATGCATTCATATCTTCTAAATAATCACTAACTTTATAATAACCTTTTTTGTAAAGTTTTTGTTTAACTACTGTCTTAAAACACTTGAAAGGCAGATTCTGAATGTCAATGGGAATCTTATTGTAAAAACGTATACATTGCCCCTTAAAAGATCTTATGTAATCGACTGACTTGTAAAGCAAGTTTATTTTTATTCCTGGTATTAACAATGTGCCGATCGCTATTTTTTGCAAATAATCCTATATGTTTTTTTACATATATTAAGTTTTCAAAGATATATTGTGATGCCAAAGTTAAAATATTAATTTCTTTAAATTTATTTCTAAGTGACATCTTGGGTCCCAATTTGTAAATCGCCCGAATGGCTCGCTTTTGCAGAACAAAAATGCTGTTCATATCTGCAGCATGACCCCACAGCAAGATGCCGTACGACATTAGACTGTGGAAGTAGGCAATATAAACTAATCGCGCGGTTTCTACATCGGTTATTAAACGAATTTTTTTGACCGCGAATGCTGCTGAGCTGAGCCTTTTGGACAACTTATCAATATGAGGACTCCATTGCAACTTAGCGTCCAAAGTAATTCCCAAAAATACAGCAGTATCCGTGAGGTCCAATTTCTTATTTTTTACAATAATAGAATCGAGCGGACTACTAACATTCGATAACGTAAAAGCTAACATCGAAATAAAAACATCGAAATAAAAGTAAAAACGATAACATCGAAGCAATTCATCTAAGAAAGCAATATTGCAATTTGACATTTGCGCATATAAAAGTAAGTGCGCAATGCAAACAACTGTCAAAAATCAATTATGCTTTCGTAGATGAATTGCTTCGATGTGGCCATTTTAACCCCCCTGAAGCCGACCTGGGCATTTGAGAGACAACCGGCATCCACGTGGGAAAGTGATTGTATGTATCGTCGTTATAATATTGTTATATTATATGGTGTTATTGTGTTAGTTTCATATTATGTCTAATTATATTATTGTTTATATTGGAAGAATCACGGTGCATTGGCGCTTCTGCTCTGTAAAGACGTGAAATGTAAATCACTACATAGTATAAAACAAAGTCGTTTTTTCTGTCCCTATATCCCTATGTACGCTTAAAGGTCTAAAACTACGCAACGGATTTTGATGCAGTCTTTTTTAATAGATAGATTGATTCAAGAGAAAGGTTTATATGTGTAATAACATCCATTAAATAGTGGAGAGATACTGTTATTTTTGAGGTTTTTCATGTGATGTCGTAAATAATTTCATTTTTACCTCAGCATTGCAACCAAACGAAGCCGGGGCGGGTCGCTAGTAATAAAATAAGTAATGAAGGAGTTTTCAAGCCACGTTCCCTAATAAAAATATAGATGCCGCTGTACAACGTTGCCTTCGTTGAACTTTCTAATTTATTTATTTATTTATTTATTGCAAAGCCACAGGTTATTATAAAAGGTGTTACATAATTAATAAAGTACAAGTGACACCCTGCAAGGGTACAGCAATTTAAAGTGTAGAGAGGCTACTAGATACAATAAAAAATAAATTATATTAGTGTTCTATTCTATGTTAGTAAATTATTTATATAGTGTTAATATGTTAGTTAGTACTTATTATCTATAATATATATATTTTTCTCTACAATTAATCAATAATAGGAACTTAACATATTTTCTTAATTTCATGGATTCCAGACATATGCATCTTTGTTTTTGGGTAAGTAATAAATGATGACCCTTTTTGCACCCAGGCACAACACATCTTTCAACCTTGATTATTTCGATAAACCGAGAAGGACTTACGATGATCAAATTGGAGATGCCCTTAGAAAAGGTTCAATACGATCTACTCTGAATCGGCGTGCGTGTATGAAGCGATTGATGAATGTGGAGGAAGCAAGAGAAGTGTGTCAGGATCGAAGCAAATGGAATTCTATAGTCTCTGCTTACCCCGGTGGGAAATAGGCGTGAGTTTATGTATGTATGTATGTAATTATTTCGATGAAAATAAAGTTCTCTTTATTTCAGCAAAATTTATTGCTTCTGCAATATAACAACATAATTCTATACACAAATCTGATCCAAATATCCAGCAACACTCATTTCTGTCATTCATTCATTCATCATCAGCCGTACGATGCCCACTGCTGGGCATAGGCCTCCCCCAAGGATCTCCACGACGATAAATTGAGTTCATATGTCATATAGGTTGGACCATAAGCCCACCGCGCTGGTCCAGTGCGTGTTGGTGGGTCACCAGAGCTTCTTTCGTTGATCAGCAGGGTGTACCGCGCAGGCGAGGTGGGCTGGGGTCCGAAAAGTGTCATTTATTTATTTTATTTATTTATTTATTTATTAAAAAGAAGGTGCAGGTCGTGTCGTATCGGGAGGTGAAGGTTTTGGCGGGAAGAAGAGAGGAATGGCGGTTACTCCACCGACAGGAGCGCAGCTCTTAAATAGAGAGAGAGATTTATTAAAAATAAGTACAGTACTTAATACATTTTTTTACAATTGACGGTGCAACAAAAACCAACTTTGGTTTGTCCGTACACCGACACCGACCGACCGATTTGGAGCCCCTTACACCCCCATTATATTATATTTATATATTATTATGTACTCGAGCAATGAGAACATAGGTAATTATCCCGTTAAAGTTATACAGCGCCATCTATATATTTTTTTGGGGAACGTGGCCTGAAAAGTCCCTCAATGTATTGCATTGTAGCGGCATCCACGTCAGGGGAGTCGCTGTCAACGCCATAATTTTCATGCCGTGCCATTGTACCTTTACTGAATAGCTTTAATTGAAGTGATGACGCAGACGGATTGATTGTTTTTTTTTATAATACCAGAATAGTCCATCGTGCCAGCAGCCCGACCAGTCGGCCAACGACGGCGACCAGCATGGACCAGCCTATCCGGTATTTGCCCAATCTGCCCTATGTCCAATCCGCACCTGGATAGGAGACTCTCGTACAAATAATTAAATTCTGTTAAAGGACCCGAGTACAAATAAGAAGCAAGCTATCGCGTAATGTAGACAGTGATTAAGTGAATGTTCCGCGATTTTATTACTCAGAAATAGTGAAAAAACTAAACGTGCAAGAATCTTCTTAACATTTTTTTTTTAAACTTTTGTATACATCCTTCTTGTTGAGCGACTCATCCCGCGATTATTTCAAACGTGTGACTAAGTATAAACGCGTTCATGCAAAATCGCTATCATGCGCCCACGAAAATAAATGGCTAAACCTATTTTTTGTATGTTCCCAGGCTCTTCTTCTATCGAGTGAGTTGTGAGGTGGATTATCAACCTCATCAACCCTGGTGTCAGGGTTACTATCGAGCGGCCACAAACCCCTGACATGACTCATGTAACGACTACTAACTTGCATCAAGTAGTAACCGGGACCAATGGCTTAACCGGGCACAAATCCTGGATATCTCGTGATATAAATTTTCTTTAATCTTTCCAAAATTATGAATTTTACAGTTCTTGGACAATACATTTATTTTATTGGTGTGGCATTTGGGTTACAGTCCAAACATGAATTTGATAAACAATGTTGACAGTTTATCAACTATATGACCCATATGGTCTTAAAGCCCAATAACCTTCTTCTTTGAAATCGGTTAAAATCATTTTAAAAGGCAAGCCCTAATTTATTTATTTTTCTGTAAATATGAGCCGCAGGAGGTCCATAATTAACGACTAAGTTAAATAGCAAAACCAGGCTAGTGTAATAGCAAATTAAATTAATAAATTACGTATAGCAAAGCTGCTAATAGATTGTAAATTAATAAAGTAATTATTACACCATCATCAACCATTATTAATCCGGTTTGGATATGGGTCTCTCTCAAGGGACGCTTCAAACCCGAACTTCGGTCATCCATAACAAGTTATTGCCAATTTAGTGATTATCACTCTTTGGAACACCGTCCCAATACGCTTTACGGTGTCACAACACCTGACTATGTACTATTAGACAGAACGACTGGTTCTTTGTGCTAATGTTCTGGTGCTAATGTGTGAACCCAAATAAGTCATGTCTTTCTGTCAAAATACGAACAAAATCACGTGACACGCATGTTAGGGAAAAAAATAAACTTATCGATTTCGACAAAATTTATTGAATCGATCGATAATTTTATCACGTTGGGCATGTTAGCCATCATAACGTATGAGGCGATGATTCAGCTCATGAGTTCGTGAGCCGAGTTAACATCAAGTGTTATTACATGCTCTTTCTCAAAGGATAAGACGAAACATCAAATAATCCACAATAATCTACTTAAATCGGCCATCTTGTCTCAAAGTCGGGCTCAAAATCCCCAGTTCGTCTCGATATCCTTTACCGGTAATACTGGAATTAACGGTAACTGTATCTTAGAACGGAGTCTTTAATCTACTGTTAATCTGATTAATTAGTAGCTTAACCTTTACAGGCTTAGAACAGGCATTTATTAAGTTCTATTCCCAATAGACTTCAAGCTATATTTAGACGAAGCGATTTTTTTAAGTTCTCGAATGATTTAAAAATAAGTCAATGGCAACAATCGAAGGCAAACTCACAATCACTTTTAGTATTCATGTTTCACAGTTGCGTTGAGTGCTTAAACTCGACAAAATTAAGATGTAGAATATACCATGACGGTCATCCTCCTGGGTATATCGTAGAAATCTTTGTGTCAAGGTATTGGACTTCAGCAAGTTTTAAATACTTACAAATAACAAAAGTGACTGCAAATTTTGTCTTCGGACTGTTGGGAATTATACAATACAATACAAACATACTTTATTGCACACAACATACCAAACAAATCTTGTGGTACCCAATATCACCTAATAGGTACTATAAGGTACAAATACTAGTTCTACTACTTTAAATACCATACCGGGATTACCGGGATTTCAGCCTTTCGCGGAATCGGCACTGATTCAAATTGGAATTCCAGTACGCAGCAACAACCTACGGCACATAAAAAAACCTTTTCTTTTTTCTATTCGGTCGCTTCATGTTCATTGAATAGTTGAGATTTTTTTTCGTTAAACCTTTGAGTTGAATGAAATACATACTACTAGACTAGGTATTTACTCGTTAAGGTTTAAATTTATATATTTTTCATTCCAAAGAGAAAGAGTCACACGACATCGTGAGATAACTTACATTTCCGAGAAATGTGTTTCGGAGGCATGTGAACCTGTATTGGGCTGGATTTCTCTTCGCGGGTTGGGAGGTCACAGGAGAATCACAGAACTCAGAATCATGGTCTGAATCATCCCCCTCAGTATTCGTTACGGTGTCACTAACCATATGAACTTGTATGGCTACCTGTTCGTACTTGTACGGGGTGTAAGTGACATCGTAACGAACACTGAGGGATATGGTTCAGCAAAGAATATAATTGAAAATCGTTTTAAAAAACAAAAAGAATCATGAATATTGCGATGGCAAATTCCACTTGATATCAACTCGGAATCATGGTCTGAACCATCCCTTTCAGTATTCGTTACGATTTACTAACACCGTGTATTATATATTTTATTTTCTATTTATTGGTGCTGAGCCGTATCGCCGTCCACAATGACTTTAGTATCAAATTTTGTTTTCTGATGATCTCTAGTTCTGCTCACTCCATTAAGGATTACGGGCGTCAGCATCTGTGTCAGTCAAAGTCTTCCAAAAACCGTTTCAAACTGTATAATCTGACATCACAACTTCTCCGTTCAGGAACAACCGCTTACATTCAAAACTCCCTTTGCTCTGCGTGACCTATCTCGTTAGTCCTCATTCGCTCATATAAATTGCTCAAGGGACTGACAACAAACTGTGTGACAGATACAAAATAGCTCCTGGACTGAGGTTTTTGTCCGACAAAACGGTAAGCGCAAAGGGACTCAGAAATCTGTGTACTTGGGTGATTGCGCAATTCAGTACGAACAATGTTTTTACGAACAGTGTAACTCATAAACATTTCTTAAAAATGAAATATATAATCTTTAAATGCTTGCATGTGCGTGCGTGTGCGTGTGCGTGTGCGTGTGCGTGTGCGTGTGCGTGTGCGTGTGCGTGTGCGTGTGCGTGTGCGTGTGCGTGTGCGTGTGCGTGTGCGTGTGCGTGTGCGTGTGCGTGTGCGTGTGCGTGTGCGTGTGCGTGTGCGTGTGCGTGTGTGTGTGTGTGTCCAGTTATGTCCCATGTAATAGGCGGTGATCCTATCACCTTACATTCAATTTTTTTTCCTTTACGGAAGACGTTGAGTTTTATATCGCTTAGTGGATTCAAACATAGAGCGATGTATTTTTTATTCGTATACAGGGTGTTAGTAACATCGTAACGAATACTGAGGGGGATGATTCAGAACATGATTCAAGTTTTTGGTATTTTTTTTATAATTTTAAATTCTATACTTGATAACAACTCAGAATCATGGTCTGAATCAACCCCCTCAGTATTCGTTACGATGTCACTATCGGCCTGTATACACTGAATGACCCGCAACTCTGTAAACGAGACATTGATACCGATTCGGGCATACACGTAAAACTGTATCTATCTCTTTCTTGTACACAATTTTAAGAGCTGTTTTAAGTTTACGCGGTTATTATCATAATTAAAAGACATAATAACTGGTTCTTACCGCGTTTAAAGTAGGGATATGGGAGTCTCAAATTTTAAAAGCTGTTAAAACTAAATTAGATTTAAGTTTCTGTTCGTATAGGCACCATTACTCTTCTTTCCACATTTAAAGTTCTTCTTTTTGTAAGCTATTAACACTAAACGACAACAAAATTATAACCTTATTCCACCAACAATAACATCCAGAATATTTTGAAGTTACAATCGTCAGTGGCATTCTTGTTCATTTGCAGTTAACTTCGTATAATTGGTAGGCATTCAGCACTTTATACAGTGTTATGACGTCACTCTATCGCTGGGGCCCGGTTTGTTTCGCTTATAACGACGGACTGACGAGAAAGCTACCCTGTACTGTGCGAACTTTAGGTCATTGTGAATTTGATAGCACATTACATATGCTAGCCGTCTTACCAATGAAAAAATAAAATTAAAAAAATAAACCGACTTCTAAATCTTTCTAATATTGTACTGTAATTTTGTGCAATTCCAAAAATATTACATACATAATCTATAAATAAGTCTGTTAAAAATAAGGAAGCGATGAACATTTAATGAGGCTAGTCTCCGCAAAATTGAGTCGCGAGTTTTTTGTGACAATCTTCTTCTTCTATCGTGTGGGTTGTGAGGTGGAGTACCAACCTCAACCACCCTGGTGTCAGGGTTACTATTGAGCCGCCAAAGGCCCCTGACATGGCTCTTGTAACGACTACTTACATACATCATCATGTACATGTGTGTCGTAGATTTTACCTAAATAAACTTTTTTATTATTATTTTATATTATTACATCAGTAAGTAGTAACCGCAACCAACGACTTAATGTGCCTTCCGAAGCACGGATCATCTTACTTTTGGACAATTTGGTGATCAGTCAATAATGTCCTAACCAAACTTGGGACCACAAAGTAATTTTTGTGATACGTCCCCACCGGGAATCGAATCAGCTTATATTGTTATCATAGTAAATAATTTAACTGTTCAAAATGTAAGCCACAAGGGCAAGGAATAATTGTACCTACCTACATTCACTTCCAGACTCTATTTCCCGAGTATTATGTTTACTTTTGCTTTTTCGTTACCGAATATTTGGAATAGTAAAGTAGAGCAACTTCGTCGTCTGCGGGGGTGCTCTGCTGGAGGGGTGATTAAATTCAAATTCAGAATTCTGCATTCGGAGACTGGGCCCTTACGTATTTAAAAAAATTGATTCAATTTTGCATATTTTTAAATGGTAAGTAAGTAGTAAAGTAAGCCATTTACGCGACCTTGCCGACCGCTTCACTGTCAACTGCGTCGGTGCGCGGTGTCGTGTGAAAATCGCCTTATTCGAAGTAAGAGTTTATATAATATAATATAAACGAGTTTATATATATAACTAAAATTTATAATTATGTTTCGATCTTCATATTATGATTCTGTCCACTAATTTAGGACAGGACCTTTAAAAATGAACACATATAATATGTATGTTTGTAATGACTGTAGAGTACGCGAAACGATTTGATAAATCAACATTCTAAAGGCTACTAAAACAATAACCCGCATTCAGAATATTCATTTCATTCGGGCTTTTAACAATTTTATTTTACTACAAATACAATAGGTTAGATTTTTAGGCATTTAAACTTTTTGTTTCTGTATTTAGATTTAGGTACCCAGTAACATAATCAAAATTGTGTTACAATTTGTAAAGTCTTTTGTGACCCATTGTCTTGAACGAATTAAAAGTACCTATTCCTAAAGCATTCGTAATGAAACTCCATTGTTACAGAAACAATACTGAAATGTTATTTTAGCGTTTTATTTGGGGAATAATAATAATGACTCGTTGTTTTGCAACTTAATTAACCCTTAAGCAGGCCGCGGACATATGTGTCCCACATTGATTTTTCGATGCTGTAGCCAGGTTTTGGCAATAAAGAGTCCACAATCTGTCAAAATTTAATCGTAAATATATACTCTATGGTTCCGAATTTTCAAACTTTTGTGTATCCGAACGTAAGTGACACTGACAGCCATTCGAGTTTCGTCTGTCCGTTAGAGACGTGTTTTTGAGTGACTGTGGTGGTTTTATACAGATTATGGCGAAACAAAGAAAGGAAAGTCGTGCAATTTTTTGATATGTTAGAGATTTTGAATTTTCCTAACAGGATTTGCATTATTTCTAGTTGATTTCTTGCTAAATTGTCTAAAACAAGGCAAATAATAATGTGGGGAACATGTGACCAAAGCCTGTTGAGTCGAACTTATTTGTGGGAGCTATATATCCTTTGCCTGTTCAAATCACCAATTTTTTTATACATACTAGCCTTTGCACCCGACGTTACTTGTGTTTTTTTTAAACATATTTGTTTTACTAAAAACTACGCATCATTTCGATTACACACAAATTTATTATGATTATGTTATACACAAATTATACTAAATTCGGGATTCATAATAAAATGTGAAATAAATGGGATTTATAATAAAAAGTATTTGATTTACTTACCACATAATAACCTCTATAAATATAACAAATTAATACAATTATTTTTAAATTAAATTATTTATAAATAAATAATTAAATAAGTAATAGCAATTACAATTTAAAATAATAATGATCTAGTAATCAAACACTAGAATTATGAACAGACAAACATTCGACATTTATATATAGCTATCACATAAAGGATAGTCTCTATCCAGGCAATGGGATTATGTTTTCCCACATTTTTTTTTCAGGACTTTCAGTGTTTTTTTTCTGAATGTGTTGATAAGGAATCATACAGGCCGCTATTCAAAGCCTAAATCCATATATAACACTTTATTTCTTACAGCAGTTCTTCGGGGCCTGTTTAAGGGTTAAAGGAAATAATAGGCTACTGATAATCTAGTCAAATCTTCTTCTTATCGTATCATGTGGGTTGTGAGGTGGAATACCAGCCTCATCAACCCTGGTGTCAGGGTTATGATTGAGCTGCCAAAGGCGTGGCCCATGTAACGATTACTCACTTACATCAGGACAACAGCTGATCAGCCTGTAATGTCCTAACCAAACTGGGGAACACAAAGTGATTTTTGTGATATGTCCCCACCGGGATTCGATCCCGGAGCCTCCGGATCGTGAGTCCAACGTTCAACCACTGGACCACAGAGGCTGTTAACCTAGTCAAATGAAGCTCTCAAACACTCACTCAGATACCTTTATCGCGAAACGTCAAGACGAAAGTTTTCTTAGGAGTTTAAATATGGAATTACTGTGACGTCATCAATCCAAGAAGGCACACGTCGTTCTCATTGTTACTTAATTCATAAATAAAATTCGAAAATAAGTCGATACGTAAAATGAGATTTTATTCAGCTGTTTCGAACCCGGTGTAAATCCGTACATGTCACTACAATGTAGCAGTGGGGTTGTACCTCTTCTTTTTTATTTGTTTTTTGTGTGTGTGTGTGTGTGTGTGTGTGTGTTATTTGTACTCTCTTGTGTAAGTTGCGTTTATTACGTGTTTTGATTGTAAGTTTTGTGTTATTCCGTGTTTTGTTTTCTATTTTGTAACTGTGGTGTCCCTATATGTATAATAAACGTCTTTTTCTTTCTTTCTTTTTCTATCTTTCAATAAAGGTACTTCATGTGTTATTGTAAGCCACGCTTACTTCGAAACTATTGCGGACACTCGCAGTAAACAAACTCAGTTTGACATTTCGATCTTTCCTCGAGAGAAATATTGTTGGCCGAAGTTTTCACAGTCATACACAAACAGCTTACTTGAGAAATTGTAGCGGCATGTCAAATACAAACAACTTACTTGCACAGAAGGCGAGATTTCTCAGTTGAAAATAAGCTGGACGTGTAAACGAGGCATAACATATCCGTATAAACGCTTGTAGGCAAAGATAAAAGTCATCAGAAAGAAACTTGTAGCCAGTTATACGAAGTCTTACATATTTTATACATAAACACATGCTTATTTCCTAACGAATTAAACAAAAACTAACGATTTTAATTTGCTACGAACTTGACATACTTTTCTTGCTTCCTTCACGTTCATTAATTATATTTTTTTATTCATTAAAATAGGACGTATACAGCCTGTTTATACTCACGCCTATTTCCCACCGGGGTAAATAGAGACTATGGAACTCCATTTGCTTCTATCCAGACCCACTTCCTTGCTTTCTCCATATTAATCAATCGTTTCGACACGCCGCGCGCCGGTTCTGAGTAGATCGTTTTAAACCTTTTCTAAGAATATCTTCAATTTACATCCTTCTAAGCTATTTATAATTCAAAATTATAATTTCTGCGTACCGTAACGCTGTTAATAATTATATTTTCTGACAAAATACCTGCGCACTTTATACCTTCATAAATTAACAAAAGGAAATTATAGGAATGTCTAAATATAATGCTGCTCTGTAAATTCTGATATGATTTTTTGGCTCAAAACGCCAGCATAATAACAGAGCTTATCTCCAAACGTTTCGTGGTACCCTGCAGACATTTTAATCCGGAGTTGGACAAAGCATTGCAGCTGTGGGTAGCAGTTTAATACGACAACTCTCTACGTCTGCTTTCTGTCCCTCTGAATGTTCACTGCAAATTATTATGAAGCTCTGTTTACTAAGTATCGTTTTATATTTATAACGGGGTACTTATTATTTTCCGTTGCCTTTGGTTTTGGTTTCAGCTTTTAGTTTTATACAAGACTAAATGGGGGAATTCTTGTTCGGTGAGTCCTTGCCTCGGGGCTGGGCGCCTCTTGCTTCGTAGGCCACAGTGAGATGGTGGCTGAGTTCGGATAGAAACCCAGACCTAGGGGGTATAACGTAGAGTCCTTGCGGAGGCGAAGATGGGAGTTTCAGGACCCCGATACCGACCCCGCCGGCGTGGTCGACGAATTCCCTCAATCAGCGTTTATCGCTATCGACCCACTAGGATTAATTCTTTCAAATATTTTTCCTCTCAAACGACGGCCTGAGCCGTGGTTCGGACCCAACTGGGCACCCTCAGGTCTGTTGTCTTAAACCGGGTGAGAGCCTTCAGCGCAAATCTACAATAAGTCACGTCGAAAAAAAAAAGGATTTGGGAGTCATCGGTAAGGCAATGCAGGACGGAAGGGGCAAGTCAGAGGGACTGTAACCTGGAGCCCGACAGAGGGCAGCAGTAACTGGCAGTACTATTCAGAGACGGAGGACAGGAGTCCTTGTACGGTTTTGAAATATACTACTCTGGGCGCCATCCCACTTGCAAGTACCTATAAGGATTAGTAAGTACTCTCCTACGCTGAAATTTCATTGAAGCCACCAGCAAACAGGCTTAAAATAGCCGCCTGACAAATAGAAATAGCAATTCCAATAACTTCAACTTTTAGGTAGAGTCAAAGCTTTATAAAACTGAAAGCACATTCCTCTGTACTGTGTGCGCTGTTAAAAAAATCATTGTTGTATGGAATTATTACACTATGTCAGGACAGGTAAGGTACCTTTTTATTTAATTATTTAAAAAAAAAACTGTTTTTCACCCTATGCGTGGTTTTTGACATTACGTGCCGATTTTTTCATATTAAACAAAACAAAATGCTGACGCGTTCAAATCGCATTCGCAATTTGCTAACGCTAATGCTGGTTCGGAAGAATTTGTATGTTATTTCAACATTATCAATAAAGCAAAGTAATAACTTAACTATTATTAAATCAGTTTCCACCATTGATGTAAAATTATGTTAATATAAAGCACTTTATAAAGCACTGGCCCCGCATTAAAGTGTGTGCCACGTATGGCGTTTTATAACTTTTAAGTATTTTCTTTCTTGTATTTTAGGTTAGTAGATATGGATGTAAATTTGTCCGAAATAAAGTTTTTTTTTGTACCCACACCAAACCTTTATTACTTACTTCAAGTGTCTCTATACATACGGTGACCATTATTTAAAGACTCAAGTAGGTATTTTTTTAATTCAAGTACCTAAAAGTAACTTATATTTTTACTACAAATTTCCTTTATATTAAACCCTCCACTAATCGAGTGTATATAAGAGACTATATTCAAAGGAGGCCTGTGTGCTCAACGTAGCATCACGACTTCATCTCTGAAAGGGTAGACAGAAGTATATATACACCTATATATACAGAGGTGTGAGACCATTGCGATTAACCAGGTACAAACCTTGGACATGAATTATGTATGCCAACTTAACTAACTAAACTAAACACTTACTATCTTAACTTAAATAACTTCAACAGCCATGTTATATTATATTGATCATTATTTTGTACATACAGGGTGTTAGTGACATCGTAACGAATACTGAGGGGGATGATTCAGACCATGATTCTGAGTTGATATCAAGTGGAATTTTCCGTCGCAAAATTCATGATTTTTTTTTAGTTTTTTAAAATTATTTTCAATTCTATACTTTTGCGATGAAAAATTCCACTTGATATTAACTCAGAATAATCAGCTGTTTCATCCCCCTCAGTATTCGTTACGATGTCACTTACACCCCGCACAAGTACATACTGTACCCATACAAGTAGGTATGGGTGTTAGTGACACCGTAACGAATACTGAGGGGGATGATTCAGACCATGATTCTGAGTTGATATCAAGTGGAATTTTCAGTCGGAAAATTCATGAAAATTTTTGTTTTTCTTTTTATTATTTTCTGTTCCATACTTTTGCGATGGAAAATTCCACTTCATATCATCTCAGAATCATGGTCTCAATCATCCCTCAAAGTTTTCGTTACGACGTTACTAACACCCTGTATACCCGCGAAATCAAACACATACCTAAAAAGCTCTCGCTTAATGTAAGTACTAGCTTATTTAAAACTTGTTTCCGATGTCCTGAATTAACCTAAAATCGATCTTTCCTTCCACCCATATCTGCGTTTGAAAGGCACATAATTCAAACACCGAACTCAGTAATTGACTTGATTTTCATTCGCTAATTAGATTTCCTGTTATGCCCATGGACAGATATGAATGAACTGTGTATGCGCAGTGACACAAGAGCCAGATTAGAAATAAATAATGTAAAGGTAAGTAGTAGTTAAAGGTAAGGGAGGAGCTCGGTGGCGCAGCGGTAAACGCGCTCGGTTTGCGATTGTTGAAGTTAAGCAACTTTCGCAAAGGCCGGTCATAGGATGGGTGACCACAAAAAAAAGTTTTCATCTCGAGCTCCTCTGTGCTTCGGAAGGCACGTTAAGCCGTTGGTCCCGGCTGCATTAGTAGTCGTTAATAACCATCAATCCGCACTGGGCCCGCATGATGGTTTAAGGCCCGATCTCCCTATCCATCCATAGGGAAGGCCCGTGCCCCAGCAGTGCAGGACGTTAATGGTCTGATGATGAAGTAGTAGTTTGTTAAGGTAAGGGTAGTAAAGGAGGCCTGTGTCCAGAGGGACGTATATAGGCTGTTAATGCTATGTAAAGGTAAGTATTATTGTTAGAATAGAATAGAATTATGTTTATTTATCAAACAGTTTGTACAGAACTTGCACCAATGAGTTTTTAATTTATCTTAAGTGCAGTTTTCACTAACACAGTTGGCTCGACCATTATAGACGGCGATACGGATCACCTATCATGTTGGTCTAACAGAAAACTCGGTGAGGTGGGGGTACTTAGTTCATCTTGCGATGGATGTACCTCTATTCGGTACAGTCGTATGCTTACGTTGTTATTATTTTTGTTCATGTATTGTTCGTATTCTGTACATAGATCTGTCACCATGCGGTTCCAGAAGTCATAGTTTTTACTTACTTATATTGTTTCTTCACTTCCAGACTCACGGAGAAGGTATACAACCCTGCCGTGCTGAAGTTCAAAATCAGGCTTTTGAAAAAATAACATCAGTCAAACATAGAATTAGCATTGACATAAAACTCAAACTGAAAAATAACTTTATTCGTTAGGTAACATATAGTTACACTTTGAATTGTATTTTTTTATATAAATATACTTATTTTTTCTTGAACGTCCGGGTGAGAGCCTTCAGCGCTCCCCATTTGTCCGGCCAAGTAGTTAATACCATCTGCGGCAAATCTACAATAAGTCACGTCAAAAAATAATAATAAAAAAAAAAATCTTGAAAATCTCGTCCTATAACTACTACTTTTTTTTTGACGTGACTTATTGTATATTTACCGCAGATGGCATTCACTACTTCGCCGGACAAATAGGGAGCGTTGAGGGCTCTCACCCGGTATCTATAACTACTGCAGCTTCTCACAAACTGTATAGCCAAGAAAAAGTATCTACAAGAAAAACCTCAGCACAGAGCCCTAAACTTCTTCATTCTTCTTCGTTCTTAAAAAAAGTAATTGGTATAAAACTTAACTGTCTTCTTTTATGTTTTTAGTATTTTCTTTTATTATAGGAGGTATATATGCTTACTCAAAGCAAAGGCTCAAAATTAACTTATTATTTGCAGTTAATTTCATATTAAATACACAGCGCCTACAAATATCATGCTGATGGAAACATGAAAGTTAATTTTAAATCCACGACTCCTTAACAATAATGAACCAAAATGTATGTATTAAATGTCGCCGAAAATACATTACGCAAAACTTCGTCGACTTCAGAAATAAACACGACTTGGAATTTGAAACACATCGTTTGAGGTGTGTCTACACTTACGGTCCACATACACTAACGGATTGATATTTAAATAAAAATATTTCATAATTAAAACACATAATAACGGGTTAAAACAATGTAAAAATATTTCAGACATTATAATCAATTAGGTATGCTCAGAGAAGACTTACTTACATACTTACAAGACTTACTTAAATATACACCTCTCAATACTTCTCGACAAAAAATCGAAACACTTCGCAAGTTTATCAGAAAAGAGTCCATTTTACAGTGACTATATTATGAGGACTTCCAAATTCAAATTTAAAATACCATTAAAACTATGTTCACAATTTTACATTATGTGCTATTTACTGAAAATAATTTAATTTAAAATGGAATTAAACTCTGATTGGACTTTTTTATGAGAATTTCAATATAATTATTATTGTTATTATATATTGAGGTGGTTTAATAAGTAAGTAAATAAATAGTACAATTTCATACAAATATAAACAGAGACCACATGTGAACGTTCTTCTTCTCTCGTGGGGGAATTGAATTCAAAGACCGAACTCAATATTGAGTTGCTAAAGACCCCTAACATTATTGCATCAGAAAAATAAGTCGATTCTTTGCCTCGTTCTATTTGTTGATACCGCTCCATTGCAACTTACTTAAGTTCTCGAAAAGCTCAATTTCTATGTAAATGCATGAGCCGTTGATTCTTCAAATATAACTCTGACACCAGTCAATGAGATCGGTCGTCGAATTTAAAACCCGCAAGAAAAGGAAAATAAATGGGTACAACCCCTTACATCCCGTTTTCAACACATCGTTACATGCAACTCCAAAATTTGTTAATAAGGGAATCTACGAGATAGGATTCTGTGTAATTCAATTACTTGAAGAGATGGCCTCGACTCAAGTACTCACGGATTAAAATCCAATACAGAATCACAAATTAGAGAACGTTTACGTGGCGGATGATACTTTGAACAGATACTTGTGTGAAGTTGGATGTGGGATCGTGTCATAGGAATTTAATACTTGCTTCTGTAACAAAACATCTCAGTTTTCACGTGGATTATTAGGAACAACCTTTCCTTTAGTTTTTATAACACTCACATGGGTTTAGGGAAACTCAAAAACAGCAAATCAAATCGAAAAGGTCTAACTCGGACAAGATTTGAACCAATTATGTAGCGCCAATTTGAGTCAATTATGTAGCGCCATGACGTGTATTCATATAATTTTGTTCACTATTAATTTAATATTAACCTCTCATATGCCGAGATACCAGACACAATAGATTTTACATTGTGTCTGGTCGAGATCCGCGTTCCGGCGTTCGAAAGATTAATACAGTAACCAATGCAGGATGGAAAAGGCGAGTCACAGGGACTGTAACCTGGAACCTGACAGAGAGCAGCAATAACTGTCAGCACTATTCAGAGACGGAGGACAGGAGTCCTAGTAGGGCTTTGAAATAGACTACTCTGGACGCCATCCCACCCGCGTAAAACAGTATACTGCGGGGCAGAAGACAAGAGGGAAATGCCCTATTTTTCCCTAAAAAAGTATCATGGAGCTACTGACAAGACCGTGGCTCTTAAATTAACTACTACACAAATTGGCACCGAACATCAACACGACACGAATCAACCGAGTATAGCGCAAATGCTTTCCACATATTGGAACCGCCCGCATTCGTCCATCCTGATATTTTGGTCGAATTTCAATCACATACGCAACGAGGAATCTCTCTCATTTCGAAACACAAATCAAATCAAACTGGCATTCTGTCACTGACATAACCAGACATACGTGGCCATAGGTCAATGTTCGTCCGTCCATAATTTAGTCATTGGTGCACAAACGTTTCCAGAATTATTAGTAGGGTATTTCGTGGAAATTCTCATCATGGATGTCTAATTTAGTCGTTCTGTGTGTCATCTGGATGTACTTCACAAAGTACACACCTATATTCCGTATTGGGGCGGGTACGGAAAGAGTGAGGTTGTAAGTCATCAAGGCACAACCTGGTACTACAAATCGAGGTTTTGTTGAAGAAAATCACATCAGAAAATGATATTTCACTATAAGGCAGATCTTCTTATCGTGTGGGTTGTGAGGTGGAATACCAGCCTCATCAACCCTGGTATCAGGGTTATTATTGAGCCGTGACTCATGTAACGACTACGTACTTACATTAGTAAGTAGTACGCAGATAAGAAGAATGCAATGTACCTAACCTTAATCCATGCAATAAACGTTTATTATAATTATTATTTGCTTTCAATTTCTTATTATCTCGAAAACGTCGTGAAAGTCGACTAAGAGGTTATAGTGTCTGTGACCGTGTTTTAGGTCTGTCAAGTCTTGGTAATTCATTTCACAAACAAACTTTCCTTATCATTATCTCCCTACCATTATCCTGTTTTTCACAGGGTCCACTTACCTAACCTGATGATTTGACAGGTCCGGTTTTTTACAGAAGCCACTGCCTGCCTGACCTTCCAACCAGCGAAGGGAAAACCTCCGAAAATGCATTTCTCGCGAATGTGGGTTTCCTTCACCGCTGTGCACGTGGTAATCATTTATGATCGAAAACATGAATTCAAAAACAAATTCGAGAATCATTGGTTTAGGCCTGTGCTGGATTCAAACCAGCAATCTCAAAGTGAGAGACAAGCGTTCTACCAACTGCGCTACCACGGCTCCCCATAAACGAACTTTTCATAACATCAATAAATAATAATAGAATCATAATTCAAAAGTGAATGTCATTACTGTATTTGAGTTTAGAACGACAACGGTTGCCCGCTGTTTCCGGTAGCTCATTTCCGGTGGCTAAGGAAACCCGCCTCACTTCCGGCGCGGGAAAATCTTGAAATATCTCCTTTTACAATTCTATGAGATACCTTAGATTTGAAAAAGAAATGATTTGGTTGGTTGAAGCCATGAATTTTATATTGACATTAATTTGCACCATTAAATATTAAATTAGTTTGGCAATTCGTCTGACAACTTCGCTTTTTTGTTAAAACATAGAATATTATTGTTAGTCATATTATATTTGAGACTTATTTTATTTTTAATTTTTACAAAATATTATATAAAACTATTATTCATTTTAAAATTACAAATGATTAAAACTAGTCTACTAAAACTAAAAACAAAAAGAAACAAAAGTACACGCAAGTAGGCTCAATTAAAAATGCTCTCTTTTACCACCTCTCAACCGAATGTGCCCATCACGCTCGCAGCGTTACCCCGTTGGATGGCAAGGGAAATATGCTGCGCTAAGTAATGCCCGGACCGGGAGTCGCCACCTTCCTCCCTTAGCCGCTTACCCACCTCTCTGATAAAGCGATTATTTTATTTTACTTATGCGAAGAAGACGAACACAGCATGGAAAAGAGCATCACGCCTGTATCCCCGAAGGGATAGGTAGAGATGTGGGGAATGTACACCCACTCCTCGCCATCTATGTTCAAATACCATATATTATTATATACGAGCCTATTGCCATAAACGGGCACAAATCCTGAAAACCACGTGATATGAACATCATTGGAACATTCCAAACATGAATTCAAATTCACTAAGTCGAATTCAGTGGTTGAGAACCCGAGTTGGGATTCAAAGCCACAACACCGATGTACGTCACGCGTTCTTCGAACAGGGTATCACGAAAAAAGACTTTAATTTGTCAGAAAATAAATTTAAAGCTCATGTGAAGCTTACTTTATGAAAAAAAGCTTATTATACGATTAATTACCTAAAAGATAAAAATGCCTGGTATTAAATATGTTCCACTAGTTATTATAAGTTGTATACCCTTATTGATTTAAAAGACGTGTTGCTGTTGCAGTTTATCATTTCTTCTCCTCAGCTATAACACCTTGCGAAATGACGTAAATACTAAATAAAATATTACATTGACCTTGAACAAATTTATCCGTGATAATTACGTTGAATAAATGATTCTGATTTATGATTTCTGAAAATAATTATTAGTTACTTTAATCAGCTTAGATAAATCTACATGGCTATCTACATGATATGGATTAATTAAATGGTGTGCCCACATGCCCGCTATATGCGAGGATCTTTTCCAATAAGATTGGCTATATAAGCCACATGCGAGCACATGAACGTCGGAGTTGAAGCAGTCGCCGTAGCCGAAATCGGGTGAATCACATCACATCATTCACATGTAGTACTTCATGAATGTCCCAGCAGCGCTGCGAGCCAAAATTAGCCGAACAAACATTTCCTCCTCCAAATACAATTCCACCCTGAATTTTTCCAAACCTCGTCGTATACTTCTCACATCTACCATCCATCCTCGGGATTACAAGGGTACCCTCACATCTCTGTCACAGGGTAATCCGAAAACAACAGCCTTGCATCTCTTTCCCTCAAATACAAAAATCTTTGAGCCAGGAAGAGATATCTCTTTTTACTGATGCAGGATTTCAATGGATTGCATTGTGTTGGGTCGAAGTATTCGGGTTTCGGTTATAAGGGTTCATAGTACAAATGATAGATCAGTAGATAGCTGGTGTAACATCGAAAATGTTCTATTTGGAGTGTTCATAAAAATAGAAGTTTGTTTACGTTGAAGCGGAATTAGCCTTATGGGAAAAGAGTAAGGTTTATTGTTATTTGAATACCAAAAGAGATGAATGAATGAATTTCTAAGAGGTAAAATAATTTAAGATAGCTACTAATGTATAAACTAACACTATGCTCAAACCTCGTAGCCTACTTTCTTTCGTCTATTTTTAAGTATCTCAGTAACCTGTAATTGTTTTAAATTATGTTTCTTACCTTTGTTTCCATGTTATAGTTGCTAAGCTGTTGGTCACTTAAATAAATAAAAATTTTAGCAGCATTAATAATCATCTAAAGGTATTATTATATGCCTTTACCTGAACATTCCTAACCATCACAGAAGGAATCCTAAATACCCTTAAGTTCCAACCAGTTTTAACAGCTAATTAACCAAGATAACTCTTGAGGCCCAAACGTCCGATAGCCCATGAAATATGCATAACTACTACACCCCTAACTGTAAGATTATGCAAATACTTACTTACCCTTACATAAGACGGGCGGTCGTCCCATACATTGTTTAATTTGATAGCATCACTTGGGGTATTAATATACAACGAACCGCTAAGTAGAAACTTACACGCACAAGAGATGAATTCTGAGATACGACGTTCTGGGAAGGGTTTAAGTGGTGTAACATAGTTGTTTATACAAACATATAACATTGTAGAGTCTATCCTGTTCAGCTGTTCTGGTTAGGGGAGTGTTCCACTGCTTTTTTCGTCAGTAGGTAGCAAGTAGTAAGCAACATAGTTGTTCATACATCCATATAACATTGTAGTGTCAATCCTGTTCAGCTGTTCTGTTCAGGGGACTGTTCAGCTGTTTATCTCGTCAGAGGTTGGTCTAATAAACCAGTTCAGCGAATATATATACACACATGCACTCACACACATTCACACAAACACGCACACACGTGTTGCTGTTGGTGGAAGCTACTAGGGGCTAGGACAGCTAGGAGTTTCCGATCCCAAGATACAGTCGTGTCGTAGGGCCAGCAGACAGACACATGCACTCTAACGCACACAGAATCTTTACGTTTACTTTACATACTTCTTTTGTGTACCACTCAATTTTTATATTTTATGTTTTGTTTTGGCTTCACTTTTCTATAGTTCTAAGGTTATAAATTAGGAGTTCCGTAAGAGGTTGGGAGCCTGGTCATCTGTCACACAGGGTCACACCTAGTATCGACACCAGTCTCTCACAAAGGCACTATAGTGTGTATCATTACCTTAGTTAAGTTTAAATAATTTGTGTTACCTTTGTGAAGGGAAAATAAAGATTATTTTATTATTTATTTATTATATTATTTTTATATACATAAACTTAGCTTGTAATTCGTAACGATGGTTAATGCCGTAAATAATCAGAATATTCCAGATAAACCTTGTCTTTTACAAAGTCAAGCCAAGAGTAATCAGAAAACATCTTACAGCTATTTTTGATATGAAATTTTAAGATGGTTATGGTGAACCATACGGTGATAATGTGATCAGCCCATCGCCAATGTATTCTTCGTTCATGTGTTGTGAGAAAAGACACAATATCTCTGTCGTTTTAACAACATACCCAGGATGATAAGCAGCTGAACGCGTTCCACGTTTTCTATTCGCTCCTAGTTCAGCATAGAAACATCCTGATTAGAATACACCTCTAAGGCGATCCTCACATGACACGGGTTGTAGAACGTATCAACTTGTATTTAATCGGTAACCCGCACGGACAAATCTCGCCATGTTCTTGTTCACACGCATCTTTTTTTGACGTGACTTAAGAATAAGAATAAAATAAATTTATTGCCAGTAATAACTTATTGTATATTTACCTGAAATGGCATTAGCTTCTTGGCCAGACTAATAGGGAGCGCTGAGAGCTCTCACCCGGTACAAAATTAAAGACAACAGGCCCGAGGCTGCACAGTTGGGCGCGAACCTCGGCTCAGGGCGACGTCTGAAAGGGTTATATTTGAAATACCTAAACGACCCTAGAGGGCCGATAGCGAGAAGCACTTAGTGGGGGAATCGGCAAGGGCTGTCGTGTGAGAATCACCTAAAAAAAATCTTACTGTAAACAAGGACCGTTAAGAACGGTTAGTCCAATGAGGTACATTATTATTCCAAATAAGACAAAACAAGATTACCATTTCAAGATTTAATGTAAATGGCGGCCTTTAGAAGACAATTAAGTCACTTTAGGATGAATTGGTATATTAATGAAATCGCTCGAAGGACGCTCTCTGTATTTTAATCAAAGGACGAATGTTTATCGCCTTCTCTTGCGCTTTTATTCTTTTTACATTGTAAAAGGAGGAAAATTGACCAGGGTCCTGTTTAATAAAACTTAAATTGTAAATTACAATGACAATTTGATGTACATTGCGGAGTGTGTGATCACGAATATTTTGCAGTTTCATATTAGCTACGTAATGAACACGAAATTGTCGTTGTAATTTTACAATTGTAAGTTTTATTAAACAGGCCCCAGGATTGAACTGGGAGCGAATATGAAACATAAGAAAGCTTGAAGGCGATGCGGCTCATTCCATATCAAGTTAGTCTAACAGAAAGCTCGGTGACGTGTGGGTACTTAGTTCATCTTGCGATGGATGTACCTCTGACTACCCCAATTGGGATATAGTCGTGAGCTTATATTAAGTATTGTGTTGATAAAGCGTGAATCTGCTATCTTTCGCAGACTTGACATTCTTATCTTATCGTGTATATACAGGGTGTTAGTGACATCGTAACGAATACTGAGGGGGATGATTCAGACCATGATTCTGAGTTCATATCAAGTGGAATTTTCCGTCGCAAAATTCATGATTTTTTTTTAATTTTTTTAAATTATTTACAATTTTATACTTTTGCGATGAAAAATTCCACTTGATATTAACTCAGAATAATCAGCTGAATCATCCCCCTCAGTATTCGTTACGATGTCACTTACACCCCGCGCAAGTACATACTGTAGCCATACAAGTAGGTATGGGTGTTAGTGACACCGTAACGAATACTGAGGGGGATGATTCAGACAATGATTCTGAGTTGAAATCAAGTGGAATTTTCAGTCGGAAAATTCATGAAAATTTTTGTTTTTTTTTTAAGTTATTTTCTGTTCCATACTTTTGCGACGGAAAATTCCACTTGATATCATCTCTGAATCATGGTCCCAAACATCCCTCAAAGTTTTCGTTACGATGTTACTAACACCCTGTATTATGTATATATTCTTATTCTTATCGTGTGGGTTGTGAGGTGGAATACCGATCTCATCAGGGTTATTATTGAGCCGCCAAAGGCCCCTGACATGACTCACGTAACGACTACATACATACATCAGTAAGTAGTGACCGGGACCAATGGCTTAACGTGCCTTGATCATCTTACAAACAAACAATAAACTTTTAATCCGGCCAAACAACTTCACACCATATTTACTGAGTATTTTTGTCGTATAACATTGTCATGACTATAAAATAAAGAATAGTACGTATAGGACAGTAACTCTCCGCCCCGCTCCTATTCTTATCGGGCGCTGCGTCACCCCCTCTGGGTCCAAGCCGACTAGGAGTGAAAGAGAGCGCGCGTACTGTCTGTCTCGCTCGCATGTACGCGTTAGACGGCACAGATTAAGGACAACATTTTATTATATAATGACCGGAATGTGACATAAAACGACATAGCACCACGCTATTATCCCCTGTACGTGTTTAATAAAATATGAAGTATCCTATTACCTACCAAAATTATAATCCCACAGTAAATTGTAAGCTTATCTCTAGATATTCTTAGTAACCTAGAACGTTACATTAACGCATGCGCCTCAATAAACCCTAGGTTTTAATCCTAGACGTGTCTAATTAGTTTTACCTTTCTGTTCCTTTCGCTTTAGTTAGAATGCCTGTTACGATCCCTACTCTTATCTAGCGATTCAGCGATATATTAAGTACTTAAGTTTTTTCGCTCGCATGTATAAAAACTATACCTACGGTTACGTACAAAAGATGAACCAATCAAAATATATACCAGCAGAGGTTTTCAGGATTACATAATATAAGGGCCTATTTCCTGTCGAGGTAGGCAGATTACGTAATTCCACTTATTACAAGAACCATCACCATGAAAAATAAATATTTATAGGCGCCGCGCAGACGTACCCAGCGCGGGCATTTACTGTGAGATCAAATATTCGAATCAGAGGAAAGAACATGGGCGCGACGTCCAATTTCAAAATTCGAACATCAAAATCTAAATATATAAAAGGACAAACTGGCTGACTGACATATTAACGCACAGCCTAAACTGCTAAACGTAGGCACTTGAAATTTAGAAAGGACGTAGCTTAGGTACCGTAGAGGTGCACTAAGAAAGGAATTCTCGAAATTCCCACGGGAACGGGAATTAGCGGGAAAATCCTTCCACGCGGACGATGTCGCGGGCAAAAGCTGGTTCGAACATATAAACTAAACTGATAAAAAATTAAAACAACGGTCCGTACGCAACCTTCACGATTCAAGTCTAAACTATTTTCAAGGGGGGTCGAGGTAAACCTAGCTCAGATGCCGGTGGGGGGGGGGGGGCGGGCGGAGAGTTGCCGTTCTATACGTAGTATTATTCCTTATTCTATTCCTTATTGCTACAAGCCTGATTTCGCTTCTTCCACTCTCATCAAAAAATAAAAATAAAATATAGTGAAAATGCATCTGTCTCTTTCAATTCAAATTCAAATTCAAAAATATCTTTATTCAGTAGGTAACATAACATAGTTACACTTTGAATCGTCAATTTTTACATAACGAACGTCTCATCCGCCTAAAACTACTGCAGCTTCTCACAACCTGTATAGCCGGGGAAAAGAAGCTGCAAGAAAAACCTCGGCACTCTTTAGTGTCTATCTCTTGTTAATTTACTTCTTCTCTCGTGTGGGTTGTGACATCCGACCGACCTCATAAAACCTGGTATCTGGGTTTTTGCCAATCAACCCGCTATTCGCCAGTAACAGACTGCACACTACAGGGCTCGGGACAGTTCGCTTTCCATGCGAGTGAATTTCCTAAACCCGGGTTGGGCAATAAAAGTTTCTCCAACTAAAATAACATGTGAGGTAACACACTTATTCGGCTTGAGTGGGTTTCACTCACGTGTGAGAAAGTGTCGCTGTATAGCCTGTCTGGATTTATTTAGAGAGACTTTTATTGATATTAGTAACTTCACTTTTATGTATATTCTGGTAAATGTGATGAAGATATCGAAATGAGAGTAAAATTGGGTACTAGTAGCCAATTTATCTCGCAAGATGCGAGGATGGCTGTTTACAATGCAGTACTTGTCCCTACACTGAAGTTCGGTAGTGAATGTTGGGTATGGCAGAAGAAGCATGAAAGTAGGATTAATGCCGTAGAAATTAGGTCTTTGCGTAGTATCTGTGGTGTTAAGTTCAGTGATAGAGTGGGAAACAATGTGATAAGTGAGAAATGTGGTGTAAAAGACGATATATACTTAATAATAACTAAGATTGAAAAGGGAATGTTAAATTGGTTTGGACACGGAGAGCGGATGAAGGATAATAGGGTTAGGAAAGCGGTATATAAAGCAAACATTAATGGTAGGGCTGGCAGAGAAGACCTAGAAGGACGTATATTGACCAAATTAGAAATGTCCTCAAAAAAGGTTTAGTACGATCTACTTTGAACCGGCGTGCGTGTATGAAACGATTAATGAATGTGGAGGAAGCAAGAGAAGTGTGTCAGGATTGAAGTAAAAGGAATTTCATAGTCTTTGCTTACCCCGGTGCGAAATAGGCATGAGTTTATATGTATGTAAATATAACATGAGTGTATATAATAATACAATATGAGTGTATATGTGTGTATATGTGTATATAATATGAGTGTTGGCGCTACCATAACTAATTTTATATTTTTTTTATCAGTGACAACCACAGATCGAGAATACAAGGGAAATATGCACTCCGCACTATTTAGTGCTGAGTATACAAAACAACAATTTATTTAAAAAAATGAAATAGTGTATAGCGTAGTGTGTGTAGTGTATTTGAAATCCTGTTATAGCAACTATCGCATTCACCAAGTTTTGTAAGTAGTCGTTACGTGACCCATTTCAGGGGCCTTTGGCGGCTCAATAATAACCCTGACACCAGGGTAGATGAGGTTAGTAATTCACTTCACAATCCACACGATAGAAGAAGAAGACCAAGATTTTTTTGATGTGACTTATTGTAGGTTTGCACCATAGTGAATTAACTACTTGGCCGGATAGCATTAACTACTTAGCCGGATGGCATTAAATACTTGCCCGAATGGCAATAACTACTTAGCCAGAAAGCATTAACTACTTGACCATATGTCATTACCTACTGAGCCGGACGGCATTAAATACTTAGCCGGATAGCATTAACTACTTGACCTTATGGCATTAAGTACTGGCCGTATGGCATTAACTACTTTTTCGGAAAATGCACTATGCCACCTCTTTAAAACTCCTTCCAAACCACAACATAGCCAACAATACAAAACAAGCATTACACTTAGCACTAACTTACCTTAACTTTGCCACTCAAACTTCATTTTCATAAGTTGTATAACTCGGGCCTGACAATATAAGTTTATGTTGACGGAAGTAAAGTTATACCTTATGGAGGAAGCTGTCCACTTTCGTTATCATATTGTGTAATATGTTATACTTATTTGTAAGTAATTGGCCTATGGGGTTCTGTTGGCAGAGAATAAGGCCAGGCGACACGAAAGTGACAAGGGATGTTTCTTTATTTTTTTTATTTTATTCGGGAGTTTACAGCCTTATCTACACAATCAAAATATTAATAATAAATAAAGGCTAACTACAAGCTACTACAGGTAGTACATAATAATTATCTAAACAAAAGAAAAAAACATAAAACATAACTAAAAACAAAACATAAGCAATCCTAAACAAAATTTAATATAAGTACCTAAACAAAATAATATACCTAACTAGAGAAGCTGCAATGACCACTGGCAAGCAATGATTTAATAGATCTACTGCTACTGCAAAACAGATCACACTTAACATTGATGCTATTAAACAAACTCATACACCGAGGCACATAGCTATTGCTTCTGTAGTTGTAACTACCACCGAATACATCTGCAGAGCTTGTGGTAGTCCTTGCCGCTCTCGCATTGGCTTATTAGCCATGAAAAATATGCCTCCTAGACATTCATCCAGATTTATAAATGTGGAAAAAATGTATGAGACCTAACGATGAGGTTTCGAAGCGAAATTGTTTTTAAAAGACGTCACATCGAGGCAGCTGGGGATCGAGGCCTGGCAATTTTCTTACCCAAAGCGTAAGTCTCAGCTTTTTGGGGACGTCGCCTCTTCGTCATGGTATTGGAAGAAATTTTCAATTTGTAGGCATGTGTAATTGTTTCACTTGTAGGGTTAAAAAGGTTTGTCTAGTGTACTTGTATATTAAATTCTGTTACCAATTGAACAAAGATATTATTACCTATTTATTTATATGTAATATTTAGTTTATAGCGTTTTTCCATCTGATTGTATAAACCTAACCTGAATCTAAAGAGATGCTTAGCTGGCGTGATAATTCTTATTGCAGGTGTTGACCAAAGTTCTATCGTATAAAATTGCACAATTGTATTTGAACCCGTCCAATGGTTCTTGCGTTATGTGCAAACAAACCTGGAATTATAATTATGTACATTATAGGTTAAGAATGAGATAATTCTTTAAAAATACTGAACATTAAATGCGCAAACGATTTATACTTAAAGTCGCTTTAACGACGAAAAGTCTTAATGAAAGTAGATGACATGATTAAAAAACCTGAGATAATCTGATCTTTTCGCTTTGAGATGATTCTTTTATCACAAAGCTAATGAAGTGCGTACTTGATTTAAGTACTTACTTTTGCTCATTAAATTTAAAGTTGAAAATGTTTTATAGGATTTTCCACAGTAGTACAAAAAATAAAAGACGGAAGAAAAGAATAGAAGTACACATAGTACGGACATGTACAGTCATGAGCAATATAATGTACCCAGTTTAGGACTCTGTCGCACTAACATATTTGACATTTAGTGAGACTTACAGTTCAATTTGTCAAAAAAGTTAATGTGACATGGTACCAAAGTGTATACTGTATACATATTAATGCTCGTGCGTGACCGTAGAGACAATGAATGAAAGTAGACTTTACAAAAAATGTTATGTGACTGTAAGTGGTAGAGTCGGAAGAGGATGGCCTAGGCGTACATACTGCGATTAAATCAAGCGTGCTTTAGAGAAACAGGTCTAGAGTACTCTAAACCGGCTAGTTTGCATAAAAACTTGAATGAGATTGGAAAAATCGAAAGAGGTCTCTGCCTAGCGCAGCTTAGACCTCGTCTGTCTGGGGCCAAGAGCCAACCCATCAAAAGTAAAAAAAAAAATGCGTTAGACTCCACGTCACGACACGTCAATCGGAAGCGATACGGAGCATACTTCACTAAGCAACTCCACTATGGATTGGGGTTTTGGGCAAGAAGCCAACGCATTCGCCAGAGTTTTTAAGCCACCCTAAGGCACCCAACTTGCCTTTCAACTATCGACAGATTGTGTCAATAGCTGGAGCTCTGTAGCATGAAGAAACTCGAAAGTACATTAATTTTTTTTTAATAGTAGGTAATGTATTTTATTTATAATTTAATGTACTGTAAGTACTCGTAAATTAATAAAGTGTACATCATCATTATCCCGTTTTCCATAGGTTCCGCTTACCTAACCTGAAGATTTGACAGGTCCGGTTTTTTACAGAAGCGACTGCCTGTCTGACCTTCCAATCCGTGAAGAGAAAACCAGCCCAATACAGGTTACGTCACATACCTCCGAAACATGCATTTCTCGGGAATGTGGATTTCCTCACATAATAATGTGAGCTTTAAAAACACTTCCGACAGGTGCAAGACAAAGGTGAAACTAGTGTTAGACTGGCAAACTAAATTTAATTCTTATTCTGTGTCCTAGAATAAGCACCATTAGTATAAAAAGCGACTAAAGATAGTAAGGGAAAAGCTTGCTCCCTTTCTTCGAACCACTTTGATTAAAACATTCCCACCTGACTGCAAATCTTTTTCCCTCACTTCAACTTGTCTTTCATTCATTTCAAAATACTTTTAATAATAATAATAATAATACAAGACGTATTCCTTATTTTACCTAGGGCTTCCGCTCTTGCGACTTCAACGACTTTTAGGCTAAGTAGGCGTAATAACCATTACATATTTAATGCATCTACCGTCTGCTAAGCGAAGGCTTTTATGGAAAATTTCGTAAAGTGCTTACTAAAGTCACCTGCCTCCGTTTAATGACTGCTCCATAAATGCACTTTGCGAAAATGCTACATTTTTCAAGGAAAGTTTCGCAATGCACCTGTCTTGAGGTCTCACTCATTGTTCGCGAAAAAGCGACGTGTATTCATTTTTAACATGAATAGAAATAAATTTACTAAGTCGAGAACAATAGTTTGATATGATAGACAAAGTCGCAGCTTGGGATTCCTTACAATTATTTCCAAGTCTAATCGACAAATCGTGTGATGCTCTGTACGTATAGTACGTACATTGAACTATATCGTTTTCAACTCAATTGGAAGTGGTGGTCCTGCGACAGAGCATCACACGCAATATCTCATTCTCATTCTCATTTATGTAAGTACAAAGATTTTTAAAATTTTAAATCGATTTGAAATTCCAATTTTAATTTTATTATTTTGAAGTATATTTCATTTAGGGTATGAAACTGTTCCTAAAACGCATTTGACAGCAATTAAGAGGAGCAGCAACGATAATTCGACAATTTAATGTAATTTCTTTCATGGAAAAGAAAAAAAACAAATTCATTCTTTTTAAGACATCATTTTACTTACTTTCTTTTTTCAAATTCGCGATTCGCCGCAACTAGGGTAGATGTTGCAGGTCGTTTTGAGAGATTTATTCTAGTGGAAAGGTGCTTTAAGGTGAGGATTTTAAAGGCGGTTAGATGGAGTAGGTGTGCTTTTACTTTCAGAAAACGCTTTGTCCCTCTTTAGTAAGGAGTCAGAATGGTCGTACGATGTAACGGTAGTGTGACAACTTTTGATATAACGGGTCTTTTTGACTCCTGGAATACTTTGTACCAAAAGACCATAGTACAGTCATGAGCAATATAATGTACCCACTTTAGGACTCTGTCGCACTAACATACACACACACACACACACACACACACACATTACATTTGACATTTAGTGAGTTCAATTTGACAGTTCAATTTGTCAAAAAAGTTAATGTGACATGGTACCATAGTGTATACATATTATTATTAATGCTCGTGACCGTACAAAGACACCCAACACACAAGGAAGTAGCCTCTATCGGTAGATCAAAACTTATATAACATAACTATTTATTCTCCTACCGACGACCTCCGTGGTCCAGTGGTTGAGCGCTGGGTTCACGATCCGGAGGTCTCGAGTTCGATTCCTAGTGGGGACATATCACAAAAATTACTCTGTGGTCCCTGTGGAGTTTGGTTTGAAGATTTAGCAAGTCCGGTTTTTTTGCAGAAGCGACTGCCTGTCTAAACTTCCAACCCGCCAAGAGAAAACCAGTCCAATACAGGTTTAGATCACATACTTCTGAAAATGCATTTCTCGTGAATGTGGGTTTCCTCACGCTATGTTTTCCTTCACCGCTGAGCACTTAATAATCATTTATGATCCAAACATGAATTCGACAATCATTGGTTTAGACCTGTCCTGGGTTCGAACCTGCGACCTCAAAGTGAGAGGCAAGCGTTCTACCAACTGGGCTACCACGGCTCCACGGCAGCCATGTCTTACAAATCTCATATCTAGGCTATAAATAATCTAAACCCTAATTACGCACGAAGTTATATAACACACATTAATACCCGTAATCTCAGTTGATGACCTAACTTAGACGAGGAATTTTAGACATTAAGCAACCTAGGTTAGGTAGGTTCTAAATAGAATCTTAAATAGTTTAGGAAAGGGATCAACTTAGCTCAACTATCTTTCAATCGCTGTCTATGTCTTCACAACTAGTTATTCGGCGAAGGATTGAACAAGTTTTAACTAAAGTCGTTTAAATTGTTGATACTTACTAACATAGATAAGTTAGTAACTGTAAGTATGCTAGGATTTATAGCACTAATCTGTGCTTAGGGAAACTCAGGGTAGTATTAATAAATTAATCTCAGCTGAGACTGCCCTCAAGATCATGCTCAAGTTCCTGTTTTTACATGAGATCTGTCACATTGACATGATCTTGAGGGCAGTCCAAGTCCAAGAAAAACAGGGACGGTACGGGTAGGATAAGGATGCGGTACCTTGGTATCACAGATCATGGAAACAAGGGAGATAAACCTCGGCACTAAATTACACGATATGCATGTCGCCTGTTAATTCACGCCGGTGTGTGCTACGGCTGCCCCAGGACATTATGCCGCTACATCGATTTACCCGCCATTCATTGCGTAGTAACACAAGTAATAGTTGAAGTTACACGATGGTAGAGAAGCAATGAATGATGTGTAAAGTGTTAAAATACGATCGTTACCTCATATAATACGATCGTTCTGTGCATATTTCGGTCCCACCGTATGCTTACGCGGCATCCCTCATAACTCTGTAGTGGGTATATAATATACATTGTCCCGGTTCTGTAGTCGTTTTAAACCGCAAGAGTTTCAGATCGCGGGAAATTAAACCATTGTATACAGGGTGTTAGTGACATCGTAACGAATACTAAAGGGGATGATTCAGACCATGATTCTGAGTAGAAATCAAGTGGAATTTCCTGTCGGAAAAATCATAAAAAAATTTTGGTTTTTTTAAATTATTTTCCGTTCCATATTTTATGCGACAGAAAATTTCACTTGAAAACTCAGAATTATGGTCTAAGTCATTCCTCAAAGTTTTCGTTACGATGTCACTCACACCCTGTATTATTTATATAAATGTAAAAATGTGTCAATGTAAATGTTTTTATTATTATTATTATTAGGTATGTCGTTTCCATGTCTCAGACCTATGAAGTTCCAGACTTTTGTAAGGCGTGCGTGGGACCGAAGTCAACGTAGAAGCCCCTTAAGACAATTTAATCCAAATGTGGTGTGACACCAACCGGCGATTATCCCTGTATGCACTATAGGAGTGCACCCATAGACAATCTCCGGTTCGTGTAGGACTATTGCAGATTATGGGAACAAAGGGAACTGGGCTATTGGGTTGGGGGTTAGTGGACCGAGATACTGGGGCTATAGGGGACTACGGCGTCTGCTCGACCAATGTTAATAACAAGTTACAATCAGGAATCGAACCAGATTATCCGTGAGCTCAACGCTCTAACCACTAGACCGCAGAGACTGTTATTAGACCACGGAGGCTGTTAGGGGGATCCATATATATTGTTCAAACTGGTGAGAAAAAACACCAATGTGTTATAAAATATTTTTTAGAGCTGAGCCTTTCAAGGTCCTGAAGTGCCTCCGAAGAAATGTGACGAATTACATTTTTGAATTTATTTAATTTTGTATTCTTATTTTGTTTTTTTTTTTGCCTTTCACAATTGTCATTACGTAATGATATTTCATCCGTGGTATTTTATTTGGTGTTGGTTGCCTGGAAGAAATCACTTTAAGCGGTAAGGCCACCAAGAGCCATGTTTTAAATAAGCGTCTTTTACCTCTGTAATCGTTTATTTTTGTTTTCTTTGCGCATTAAAGAGTTTATATATCTAAAAGAAAGAAGAAAGAATAAAATAAATTTATTGCTAGTAACAATACCTGTGTTGCACACGTCACAGTGCCACAGATACACAGAAAAATTGTCTCATCGATTCTATTTTTAAATTACCCACAATATTGTCGCCAAAATATCGTTTTCCCAGCAGATTTCTGTACATAATCCCCAATAGTCCGCGGTTACCCGCTTCATTCTCATGTAAATTTTAAAATAAACGTTCTAAGCCGAGCGAAGGTCTTCCGCAATCGGCTTAAGCTGAAAAGCCGAATGACCACATTAAGCTGGTGATGTACGCATTAACTGGTTTATAAAGCCACTCGGTTTCAAAGTGATCGAGTAAATCTGTCATAATTTTATTAGCTTTCAGAAATCACATTACGAAGGCAGCTTTGAGAGAGTTATTTTTAACTTTTATATCATATTTTCTAATCGGCTAACTAGAAAAGAGATGGGACATCCTCTATTCCCGTAGGCCCTCACTGATTGTCTACCACTGGGGAAATAAAAATGTAAGTTTGAAAACTAAAACCAGACTACGGAAAAATCACGCTCCAAAAAGTATGAAACAAGAAAATATTCTCTTCTATTCTCTAAAATTTCTTCGAAATAGTGATATCTAGCAGATAGCCGTGGTCGCATGCCGTGTTAAGCAAACTCTTAAGACAGATTGGCATAACAATCGGAATATTAAACCGTTTCTAGACTAGAAATCTTAATTTGTTTCTCACTTAATCCTCCAAAGATAAATTAGTTACGACAAAAAACTCATTGTACATAAGAATAACAATAATTAATATCAATAAGTACCCTCTTTCTTTTTTCTTCTTTTGATGACATTGTGAGGTATGCTGGAAAGCAATGGATGCGACTTGCACAGGACCGGAAAGGATGGCGTGAAAGAGAGGAGGCCTATAACCAGCAGTGGGTGGATACAGGCTGAGTAGATAGATAGAAGTAAACTCTTAACTTAGTTACAACCTAGATACAATATAAATAATAAAACACAACTGAAGTTTCATCATCATCATCATCAGCCCATTAACGTCCCCCCTGCTGGGGCACGGGCCTGCCCTATAGACGGATAGGGAGATCGGGCCTTAAACCACCACGCGGGCCCGGTGCGGATTAGTAGTTATTAACGACTGCTAATGTACCCGGGACCGACGGCTTAACGTGCCTTCCGAAGCACGGAGGAGCTCGAGATGAAACTTTTTTTTTGTGGTCACCCATCCTATGACCGGCCTTTGCGAAAGTTGCTTAACTACAACAATCGCAGACCGAGCGCGTTTACCGCTGCGCCACCGGGCTCCTCAAGTTTAGGCCACTGAAGTTTATGATGCCTAAACTAGGTAAGTGGACATAACCTGTATCTTAGGCATATAGCCAACAAAATCGTCACAAGTTTCAAGTCACCCAAAAAACCATTTACCCTAACGACTGCCTATGATGTGACAGGACAGGTAATGTGCGTGAACGCGTGAATTGTGGCTTGATGTCACTCACATCCGTAGGTTTACCCTTGAGACCCGTGATGATGCTAAACGAGGGATATATATATTTTGCCGGCGGCAGGCTCCAGTGCCGATAATCGCTCATTAGGTATAGCTGTGCCCGCTAGCGCGTGTGTAGGGTCTGCATGACAGCGGCGCGATTGGTAATTATGGGATTCGCAGCAAATGCTATTTATTTATTTTTTATTCCACCAACTCCACCAACCGGCATTGGAGCAGCGTGGTGGAGTATGCTCCATACCCCCTCCGGTTGATTGAGGGGAGGCCTGTGCCCAGCAGTGGGACGTATATAGGCTGTTTATATTTATGTTATGTTTATTTTTTATTAAAAGACCGAGAACTAAGGATACAAAATAGTAGTTAATAATAAAAAAACAAACAGCTATTTGCAGGTCCTCACCAGTAGACACAACTTAACTAAAAATGCTATAAAATCAAAATCAAATCAAATCAAAAATTATTTATTCGGACAACATAAGATCCATAAGGTTAGTAACAAAAACTTACATACTTACTAAGTTAATTTACAAAATAAGGTGGACGATATTCGGATTTAAATCCACCCGCCATCCCAATCAGGTGGCACATTAAGGGCGAATCGTATTTATCGGCAATCGCATTCAGGATTCTGTTGGAGCTGCCGCGCGCTCGTTCCAACAGTGAAGCAATTCGCTTACGCAAGATTGCATGGAAACCGTCCACTCGCGCCTCCGCGAACATTCCAGAGGCTCTAAAGTATCGCGGGAAACCCATCAGAACCCGAATTTTTTTATAAAGAGCTCTTACAAAAAACAAGAAGAAATAATAATGTAATTAATATAGTAGAACACAATTCAAAAGGTTATTGATTTATGCAACCAAGAAACTATAACTTAAAAGCCGCCTTGCCACAGTGCAACTAGTATTAAAAAGATCAATGACTAGATTGAAATTCCTACTCGCACGCCACATATAGGTATTCTGTGTGTAAAAAATATAAAATAGGATTGTACCTAAGTGACTTCGTCGGTACTGAGAGTACCGAGTAATAGACCTGGAACTATCTACGTAAATAAACGTCGAACAGCTATTGGTCGAAGCCCTCGATATGATTCGGTGGTTGCCTTGCCGCGAAAGCAAGACAACATAACATACTTAATATTATACTGGCCTTCAAAACTAAGTACTGTCACGAGTACTAATATGTATACAATTTGATACCATGTCACTTTAACTTTTTTGACAAATTAAACCGTAAGTATCATTAAATGTCAAATATTAAAATTAGATAGTGCGACAGGATTATTAAGTGGGTACATGATAATACTCAGTTCGAAATTTAGAATAAATTTTGTAGATAACTTTATCAGCTTTCTTTGTAACGAAATTATACACGAGTAGAGTTTAATTTTATTTCGAAAGTTTATCTTAAGTACTTAAAAAGTTTTAATAATCTTAAAAGGGAGTATCATTTTATAAGCCAGTGAATGTGTACCATTACTGAAAAAAGTCTTTCCATTATGGATTTATCGATAGTAACATACTCTATCACACTGGTCCACTGCGGTTTAGTGCATACAATACCGAGACAAAACTGCCTCCCACCAGGTGTCGCTACTGCTGAGTGTTTTTAAATTTTGACAGTTGCCAAACAAAAATATTGTTGTGATTATATTTTCACACTATAACCCTTGATAGTGTTGTATTTATTCCCTGAAGAAGAAAACTTAGAAAAACTTATTTTCCAATTGGTTGCTTTTTTTTCGTAACTCATCCTTCAGACGGGATACGCTTCATACACTCCACGTTTTATAGCAATTTATCACGAATTTTAGCTGGACAGTATGGAGAACTATCAAAATTTAGGAACACTCAAGTTCACTCAACAGTACTGCCGCCTACATTTGAGTTTCTAGTTTTTATCCTCATTAAAAGATATACAGTCATACCCACTTTAGGACTCTGTCGCACTAACATATTTGACATTTAGTCAGACTTACAGTTCAATTTGTCAAAAACACGTATGTCATAGACAAGCGCCATCTTTAAATTAAAATATAATAATAATAAGTAACAAGAGTAACAAGAACGACGGCATTTTATTTTTCCGCTCCTTATATTCATATAATCAATAAAGTTATACCAATCTACATTCTAATCTCTTCATATTTCTTCAACGTACGTCAATAACACAAGTTTTTTGCTACTATAGCTTAGTTCAACAACACGATCTCCACACTGCCTAGACTGTTTAAATTCCTAAAACTCACTGCTGACCGTATGATACGACAAATCTGTAATTTATTTCAAAATAGGTCAAACGATTTCACCTCTGGGAAAAACGGAGCGTCCCAAACGGACGATTATCTGTAATGCCTCATTTTTGGCTGGGGCCTATGAATATTCATGGCAGCAGACCGGGAAGATTGCGGACTCCTGAATATTAACAGGATTCGAATATTGAATAATTCCTTGATTTAAATTAAAATCTTCGATCTGATTTAATGAAGCGAGTTTTTGAGCGTCTTTGTTGGATCAGAGAGATTGAAAAGAAAACGTTTGATTTTTCCCAGTTATTGGCTGCCTAAATTTTCTTTTTTAATTAAGTAATTTTTGTTAATTCCGTATTTTTTAGGTTTGTATAATTCTTCTATCTTGTGAGTTGTGAGGTGAACTACCAACCTCATCAACCCTGGTGTCAGGGTTATTATTGAGCCGCCATAGGCCCCTGACATGGCTCATGTAACGACTATTCACTTACATCAGTAAGTAGTAACCGGGACCAACGGCTTAACGTGCCTTCCGAAGCACGGATCATCTTACTTTTGGACAATCAGGTGATCAGCCTGTAATGTCTTAACCAAAACAGCGATCACAAAGTGATTTTTGTGATATGTCCCCACCGGGATTCGAACCCGGGACCTCCAGATCGTGAGCTCAACGCTCAACCACTGGACCACGGAGGCCGTTAAAAGGAATCTTTCAAAGAATGATTTTAAAATAGTGTTCTTAGTAGGGCGGTTACATAGCTCAACACTGTCGACGTGGGTGTACGTTTCAACTGGAGTACCCGATGGTCCACGACTATGTAAATGCCTCCTGCAATGAAGCCCGTCCGTAGATAATAATAATAATATCATTGATCGAGCAGGCGCCATAGTTCCCCATAGCCCCAGTATCCTGGTCCACTAACCCCCAACCCAATAGCCCAGTTCCCTTTGTTCCCATAATCTGCAATAGTCCTACACGAACCGGGGATTGTCTTTGGGTGCACTCTCATAGTGCATACAGGGATAATCGCCGGTTGGTGTCACGCCACATTTAGATGAAACTGTCTTAAGGGACCTCTACGTGTTGGCTTCGGCCCCACGCATGCCTTCCAAAAGTCCGGGACTCCATAGGCCCGAGATATGGAAATAACAAACATAATAATACATTGTTTTATACATTGTTTTAAACATAATAATAATAAAAACGTTGCAGTGGCACGGGTGTAGCTTCTCCGTGCACCGTGGCATACTATCCTACATACATACTATTCTACATATATCCTGACATAGTCATGCGTGGGTATACTCCAACGGAAACGTACCCACGTTGTCAAGCTAACACGCAGCTAAAATACGCCGCGTGCCCGTGCATAGTATGCGTCACAGTAGATCAGTGCCTTTAGAGGCACGAGCCATGAAAACAATTTGCTCTCGTGTGAAACTTACTACTCTTTACCTCCACCAGCAAAAAAAGTTTTATAGGTACACATAACTAACATACACTCAAGGCTATATTCCGAAAGGGTAGGAAACACCTTACTCTATCGAGCACTATCAAAATTAAGTACAAATTGTAATTGTTTTATCAGTACCTACTGTAGCGATAAATTTAGGAGCCGCTAACTAAAGAAAAGAAATGGGAAATACTAAAAAGAATAAAATTGTTATAAATAAAAATTAAAATTTGTTATGAACTAAAATTATCATCTAATTCTGTTATCAGTTCAGTTAATCAACGAAAGTTTAAAAAAAAAGGTTGCGCCAAAATGAAAACTTAACCGCGCATGCTGTGTAATGTGTGTTAGCGGCTTCTAAATTTATCGCTACAATACCTAACCAGATTGTTATACACTTTCCTTTAATTCCTATTTAGATACTTTTCGTAAATCGCATCATTATCATCATCTCCCTAGCGTTATTCCGTTTTCACACGGTCCGCTTGCCTAACCTAAAGATTTAACAGGTCCAGTTTTTTACAGAAGCGACTGCAGCGACTGAAGGGAAAACCAGCCCAATACAGGTTAGGTCACATACCTCCGAAACGCATTTCTCGGGTATGTGGGTTTCCTCACGATTTTTTCTTCACCGCTGCTGAGCATGTGATAATTATTTATGATCCGAACATGAATTCGAAAAACGTTTTCTAAAATCATAGGTATAGGCCCGTGCTGGATTCGAACCTGCGACCTTAGGGAGTCAAGCGTTATTTCAAGTGGGCTACCACGACTGCTTGCCGTCAAATAGCGCGTAAATCGCGTAACATACTATAATTATAATAAGTTTTTTAGTAACTCCACATTAAGAGGTTTCTGATAAAACCTTATTCAGACAAGTCGTTAATTCACTTTCAAAGTTGTCGAAAAAACACGAATTAGGAGACAACTCCGTGAAAGTTGACATCCAATCTCGTTCTCAAACAAAGAATACCCTGAAGTAAGTATGATCCGACCTTGTTCTGGACACAGATGAAAAGTTTCGTCGAGTTACTACGCGTTCTCATTGATATATCACTGTTTACGTAACTCCAATATTTATTTTTTTATTTATTTATTTATTTATTTTATATTTGGGAGACCAACAGCTCTTAACAACTATAGCAAAAAAAAATCATACTTAAAAACTAAGCCAATAACAGGTTTCCATCTATATAAAAAAGTATAAAAATATTAAAACTTAAAACTTAAGCGCACTTCAAAGGTTTAAGGACATGCACAGATGCCTAAGACAGTAAAAAGACAAACGCTGACTTAAACAATAAAAATAACGCTACTATCTTAATATTGAAAACTATATAACAAAGTGAAACTACAGTTACGATGACAAAATAATTGAATAAATATAATGCAAGTTGCTTATAAAATATTATTAAAAAAAGAACGAGAGAGTTCGCGTCTTACCGACTCAAAACCAGTGTTAAAGAGAATATTTATTCTTAACGTATGTTAAGTGGCGTTATGCTATCATAACGCCTGTATCCCCGAAGAGGCAGATAGAGATCTCTAGCTATGTTTCAGTCACATCTAATATGGCGCGAGGCTATTGCCAATAACCAGGCACAAATCCTGGAGATATAAGTGATAATTATTTCCCGAACTAGGGATACTACAGTGTAAGTCACGCGTTCCGAACAAGGTTATCACTGATTCCATTCTAATGTTATGCATGATCGACTTTCTCCCTCTTTCAGCGCTTATCGCTTTTGGCTTATACTACGCGTACTCGGAAAATGTCTAATTCTTTTTTTAATTAATTCAAAAATACAAAATGCCAAATGTAAAAATGATTTTATATCAAGTTCGCTAAATGTTACTAGTGGTGAAGGCTGCGACGTGCCATAGCTGTACGTATGAGTACTGAAAAAAAAGAACAATATTTAAAAATGACAATCCTGCTTGCCTCCCCATATTGTAGTACTTAAATATTAATTTCAGTATGAAAATGATTCAGGGGTAAAATGTTTCTATTCTATTTGACTTGTAGGCATAAGTAGTATTTAGAGTTACTATGTAATAATATGTATCCTAAAATACCCAATCGGCGATCTATTCCTAGTTTTATATTTGACGACAAAACAAGTCAAATCTAAGACAAGAATTGTCGTTGACAATTCGTCGTCGAACGGATAGCAACGAAGTTATTTCTGGAGAATCGTACCTATAGCAGCACACATCCCCCTAGCATTATCCCGTTTTTTACAGGGTCCACTTACCTAACTTGAAGATTTAACAGGTCTCAGGGTTCAGGTGTCAGGTTTGGAATCGTACCTATTGCAGCATAGAAACAAATTCAAGATTGGAGCCTGATGAAGCAGGAGCCAGTGGTACTGAAGAAATGTTCGGAATAAAATGGTGACGTGAGTGTCAACCGCGCCGTGTTCGCCAAGTTGGGGATTTAACGCTCGCTGCCACCGACGAGAGTGTGGTGTAAGATACAAGCTTCAAGCGCTATTACAACCTATTCCACTTCTTCCACATCATCATCTTGTGGCGGACCCAACTAGTAGGCCAGCTAGTTCCGCCCTCATGTAACAGATGGCGCCACGTCCAATAATGCAGTCGTGAAACGCGATATCAAAGTTTACACAGCGACACGCATATGTATACAACTTCCAACATGACACAAGTTGATCAGCGATCCCTAGTCATACTATCAACTTGTGACTAGCGGTATACTATGCTCTGTTCGGTACCCCGAAAATATCTTTTGGCGGCAGCACATCCTCGCCGACAAACTGGTGACCCCAAAATGATAAAAATCTCCCTAAAAAATGAAATCTGCCTACCATTATCCCGTTTTTTACAGGGTCTGCTTACATAACCTGAAGATTTGGCTGGTCTGGTTTTTTACAGAAGCGACTGCCTGTCTGATCTTCCAACCCACACAGGGAAAACCAACCCAATACAGGTTAGGTCACAGACCTCCGAAAAGGGGAAAGTATGTATATACGCCCATTCCTCGCTAGCCTTTTCTTTTTTGACGTGACTTAATGTAGATTTGCCGCAGATGGCATTAACTACTTGGCCAGGCAAATGGGGAGCGCTGAAGGCTCTCACCCGGTACAACGTTTAAGACAACAGGCCTGAGGGTGCCCACTTGGGCGCGAACCTCGGCCCAGGGCGTCGTCTGAGAGGAAAAATATTTGAAAGAATTAATCGACCCTAGTGGGTCTTTTTCTTTGTGTTAAGTTTCAGTCTGTGCTGAGGCGTCCAAAATATTATTAAATCTTTTCTTTATTTATTTCATTACGGGATTAGCAAACGTACTGAGCGTAACGAAGATAGAGTGGTGTTCATCGTACGTTAGAGCTGAGTACCTACATTACAACTACTAGCGCTGCCACACCGCTAGCTTTGCGCTGCGCCTCGTCACGCCAGTAGTGTGACGAAAGTTTTAATGAAAGAAAAATTTAACTGCGTCCTCTCCCGCCGTGCACCAAACACTCTGTTCTAGTTTCGTGAGGGATCTCAGTGCCACACGTCTCGGCTATGGCACGTACCTATATTAGATGCATCTCGCACGGTTCTTTTCACCACTTTCGGTACAATGCACGTGGTCGCACTGTAGTGAAATCGTGTCAGTTTTCTCAAGTGGTTACTTGAGTAGTCACTTGTTATTCGTAGACGAAGTGTTCTAATATACCTAACAAGTATTAGATGCATCATCTTCTTAGCGTTATCCCGATTTCACAGGGTCTGCTTACCTAACCTGAAGATTTGACAGGTTCGGTCCGGCGACTGACTGTCTGACCTTCCAACTTGCGAAGGGAACACCAGCGCAATACAGGTTAGGTCACATACCCCGAAATGCATTTCTCGGATATGTGGGTTTCCTCGCGATTTATGATCCAAACATAGCTTTAGACCCACACTGGATTCGAACCTGCGATCTTACAGTCAAGCATCCTTCCAACTGGGCTACCACGGCTACAACAATTCATCATCAGCCCTTTAACGTCCCCACTGCTGGGGCACGGGCCTTCCCTATGGATGGATAGGGAGATCGGACCTTAAACCACCACGCGGGCCCAGTGCGGATTGGTGGTTATTAACGACTGCTAATGCAGCCGGGACCAACGGCTTAACGTGCCTTCCGAAGCACGGAGGAGCTCAAGATAACAACTTTTTTTTTATGGTCACCCATCCTATTACCGGCCTTTACGAAAGTTGCTTAACTTCAACAATCGCACATCGAGCGCGTTTACCGCTGCACCACCGACCTCCTCAACACCCACCACCTCCACCGAGCTTCACAAAAATTATTTGTTACATATTTTGTTGAAATATACAAGTCACGTCAAAAAAAAAGTACCAACAAAAGGTACTTACTTACGTCAACATTATTGTCGTGACTTAATATAAACAAATATAAAGCTAAATATAACCCAGTAAATACACACATCCAAATTTCCATCCATATCCATTATCCATTTGGCCTTTGATAGACTGGAATGGAAAATGCTACACCGACAAGAGCGTGGCTCTTAAATTGATGATGAAATACACACATAAGCTCGAACTAAAAATAAACATTCATCCAAGGAACCAAGCATCACAAAGACCTCACAAAGTCCTCAGCGGAGGAAGTCAAAGCCACGTCAATTAGATTACTTACAACACAGGACAACTTGGAAGAGTCGTCTTTGCTGGATAAAGAATAACGGATTTCCGGGTTCTTTTTAGTTACGTAGATTGACAGCTAGTCGCGAGTACGGTAAGGCGGGAGATACATAGTACAAAGTTGATTCAATCAGAAAAGAAGAGGAAATGGCAGTTGCATGTGAATTACTGTCGGCCGCGCACGCCATGTGCCGCACGTTTGCAATGTGTTATAACACGGGTACGGTCACGAGCATTAATATGTATACACTTTGGTACCATGTAACATTAACTTTTTTGACAAATTGAACTGTAAGTCTCACTAAATGTCAAATATGTTAGTGCGACAGAGTTCTAAAGTGGATATATATATCATGACTGTACAAACATTGCGAGACATGTGTCCCGTAGAGGGCTTACCGTCATATTCGTGGTGAGGTAAATGCGAATACGGTGCCATGCTTATCACATGCCTCGCAGACACCACGGAATCCCAAAGCCTCGATATCCGAAGTCCATTGTGACACCACCGCCATCATATAGGTATGACACGGTATAGGCCAAATGTACAGGTATTGTAAATAGGTAATTTGAAAAAATATTCTGCGTGTGTGAGTCTTCGACACAAATTGGGGCAATCAGCAGCTTTTTTAAAGAATTGTTTTTTTTTTTCACGAACAGGGAGTGTTGAGGACGGGCTCGTTGGTCTTCGTTGGCATATTATTCTTTTTTAATATGACATTTTATTATATTCTTTTGTTTTTTTCTTGTATTGTCAAGTCTTGTCTTTGTTATTTGCGACATCGAAGTTCCTAGAATGAAAGCGGTTCACTAACTTGGTTTGAGTATTCGCAAGAGAGGGTGTTATATTAAATTTACTTAATTATCATAATAGAGCATGTTGTAAATTGCAAACGTAACATATAAGCCGATTTCTGCAAATATCCGGGATGATGATCAATGTGTTGTAGATATACATACAGGATGTTAGTGATATCGTAACAAATACTGAGGGGAATGATTCATACCATAATTCTGAGTTAATATCAAGTGAAATTTCCCATAGCAAGACTCATGATTCTTTTGTGCTTTTTAAATCATTTTCAATTCTTGATATTAATTTAGAATAATGAGTTGAATCATCCCTCTCAGTAGTTGTTTACGACGATTATACCCCGTTCATGTCCGTACAGGTAGCCATACAAGTACGTATGGATGTTAGTGACACCGTAACGGATGATTCAGACCATGATTCTGAGTTGATATCAACCGTAATTGCCTTCAAGAAAATTCATGTTTTTAGTGTTCCACTTTATATCAACTCAGAGTCATGGTCTGAATTATCCCTCAAAGTTTTCGTTACGATGTCACTAACACCGTGTATACGTCTTAGCTCACGTAATACAATTATCTTAGTCTCGAGTCCCACAGGATCGGATAGTAACTAAAGGCTTTGACTAGTTAGAATACTGATATTACAGGTTGATAGAATCATTTCACCATATTATACGTCTTAGAACACAAAGCAACTATGGGCATCTAATTGATTACTGTTACTCCAGTTCCACTGATCTAATTAGAAATTATGTATTAGTTTAGAGAGATTAGAGAGATTACCTATTTAAGGAAAATACCCAAACTGCCAAAACAAGCCAATAATCAAAGATAGTAAAAGCACTGCTTGAATTAAAATAATGTCATCGTAAAGTATGATATACATAATGGTGTAACCATAATGGTGTTATGTGTAATTCATAATATTAATATTATATTGTATAGGTCGTATATAAGTGCGCACAAAAAGATCTTTTCCCAAGAGACTTTCACAGTTAGTAGAAATGAGTTTTGAATTTGGAATATTAAAAATGATTCACATTATTAAATATCAATATTAAATATCAAAGAGATCGAATAAAATAAAAAAATATATTATTTTAAAAAAATCACTGGCTGGTTAGTTGAGCGGCAGCCGGCTGTAGTTAAGAAAACGAAATCAAACAAATGAAGCGCGAATTACGTTTTTCTCATAAAAGTGATACAGAGGAGTGTACCATTAGGTCGCAAAATTATTTTTAAATCTGACGACATACTTTAGCGCCCTCGTCATAAAAATATTATTTTGCGCCCTTATGATATAAAATAGTATTATAGCTGTAGGAAAGTGAGAATACTATGGAAGGATAATGAATGGGAATTTGTTTGTTTATGGTGTGAAAGGATGGTTAATGAATGGGACGTAAGGCAGTTTTAAAAAGTAAGAAGGGGGAGTCTTTGGTGCGATGTCGGTCGAGTTAGAGGTTTTTGTTAAAATATAAGGAGTAAAGATATTTAATAAAGAGTAAAGATATTTAAAATATCCCGTGTTATTTCTATATCCCATATTCATGTATGTAATATACGTCTCTCTCTCTCTCTCTCTCTCTCTCTCTCTCTCTCTTTATTAAAGAGCTGCGCTCTTGTCGGTGGATTAATCGCCTTCATTACTCCATAGATAGGGCGTGTAGAACGGTGGTTTCCCCAATCGGCTTCCGTAATATACGTACAATACTTAATATGTAGTGAGCATAATATGTAGTCAGCATAATATGTAGTGAGCATGAAGCTTAAGAATCAGAACATGTTTGGGCTACCTCGACACCACCACCACAAATTCGTTTTACGCTCGCCTTCCTTTGAGTTGCTTTGTGAATGCCAAAATGTTTCCTTTTGAAAGCAACTGAGTAAGTCCGTGCACTGCGATGCAAGATAAAAATATTCGAACTGTTACGTGACGTTAACTTACTCGATAGAGGACCAATGGAAGCAACTTTACGGCTCTTTGGCATATGTCTGAGTTTTAGCTGGCAACTACTGGTAGCATAAACTTACCTAGAGTCAGTGATGTGCAGTTTATTTATTTATTTATTGTTCAGGTAATCAACAGCTTATATAGTATACATAGTAGTAATATAATATTTTAAGTAACAAGAAAGCCAATTATAGTTTACCCCGGGTTACATATGAAACGTGTAGGTATCACTTAGTTTACAATTATACATAAGTTCCCGAAGTTCCCGAAAATATCCCGAAAATTTTCCCAAAGTAATGTGGCCGCCATACTTTTTCAAATTTATCTTTCTTGTACTCCAGTCTTCTCTGCCTATCTGGAGGTACTATCTATCTACTCAGCATGTATCCACCCACTGCTGGGTATATGCCTCCTCTCTTTCACACCATCCTTTCCGGTAAGAAATCAGAAATCAGAAATCAGAATCATTTATTCAACGTAATTATCATGGATAAACTTGTTGAAGGTCAATGTAACATTTTTGAATTTACGTCATTTCGCAAGGTGTTATGGCTGAGGAGAAGAAATGACAAGAAACTGCAACAGCAACACATCTTTTAAAAACCAATGAGAATATACATTACAAGTTATTTAATAACTAGAGGAACACATTCAATACCAGACATTTTTATCATTTAGGTAGTCATTAATCTTATAATAAGCTTTTTTACATAAAGTAAGCTTCACGTGAGCTTTAAATTTATTTTCTGACAAATTTAAAATATTATCTGGTATTTTATTGTAAAAACGTATACATAACCCCAAAAAAGATGAATTTAATTTACTTAATCTAGAATTTTGAATAGCAATTTTATGTTTATTTCTTGTATTGTAAGTATGCCTTTCACAGTTTCTCGGAAGGAGAGATAAGTTTTTACGTACATACATAATGTTTTCATATATATATTGACTTGCGACCGTCAGTATATTTATTTCTTTAAACAGCTCCCTCAAAGAGTCCCGACAACGCAGCTTATAAATAGCGCGAACTGCTCTTTTTTGAATGATGAAAATAGTTTCTACATCAGCGGCTCGACCCCACAGCAAAATACCGTAAGACATTATGCTGTGGAAGTAGCTGAAGTAGACAAGTCTAGCAGTGGGTACATCTGTGAGTTGTCGGATCCTTCTGACGGCATATGCTGCTGAACTTAGCTTGCCCGCTAGTGATACAATATGTGGGCCCCATTGAAGTTTTGAATCTACAGTAATTCCTAAGAAAACTGTGTGTTCAACAAAATCTAGTTTCTCGTCGTTAATTTTAATGTTATTATTTACTTTCTTTACGTTTGGTAGAACAAATTTAATACACTTCGTTTTCTTAGCATTTAGAACTAGGTTATTTACTGTAAACCAACTTAGAACCTGCGACACAGCGCTGTTTGCTTCGTCAAATTCCTCTAACTTTCTGTCGATTTTAAATATAAGAGAAGTGTCATCCGCGAACAGCACAATGTCAGCTTGGTTCTGTACTACATAAGGTAAATCATTTATGTACACTAAAATCCTGGTCCTGTGCAAGTCTTATCCATTGCTTTCCGGCGTACCTCACAACGTCATCCGACCACCTAATCTAAGGGTTAGGTAATAAAGCTCTTTTTACATAACTTTTGCGCCTTTTTAATGGAAACATTCCAGGAGACGGGACATCACTGCTATTCAAAACATTCTAAATATTTTTGAACTCCTCTTTATTCCCAGAAACGACTGCCAATCTGACTTTTAAACTCGAACGGAAAACCAGCCTAATTACAAAGTTTGGCACATACTTTCGAAAACACTTTATGCTATGTGGGCTCTTTACTATACCTTCCACAACTAATGATCCAAATAAATTCGAAAAAAATAGAAATTTAATTTGAATAAGAACTTAATTCTAAATTATTTTCTTTTTAGAATCTAACCAGAGCGCGAAGATTCGAATCAGTGCTTTTATGACGTAAGCGTCTTCTGCTCTTAACTGTATTAAACGCCTATAGGTTTCTACTGGATTCTCCTATTATAAATCACTTCTAACGCTTCTCGCTACTAGCCAATAGTCAGCCAAACAACTTTAACACGTCCATTGAAAAGGACAGAGTAGTGCATTCCGAATTTATTTCCTGTTCAGACATTTCAGTAAAGGAAAACATCGTAAGGAAACCTCTATTACAAAATAGACTTATATGTGGGTTCTTGGAATGGAGCAAACATTTAAAGATATACTTCTCTGGTGGAATCAAATAGAAAAATAATGCAATCAACTGCTTTTTTATGCCGAAAATGTCGTAAAAATCAAGGCTCTATCCACACCTGTAGGAATTAATAGCATGAATTATAGTTGTTATGTATGTTTATATATCGAGGGTTGAAAGGCAAATGGGTTTAAGCGACATTTTGTGAACTTTACAGGAGAGCCATTTAAAGTTTTATTTTTTCGAAAAAAATTCATATAAAAAAAACTACTGAATCAAAAGTGTTCAAAATGCTAAGAATTATTTTAAATTAAACGTTGCACAATTCTGTATTTATTTGATTCGAAAAACACATCAGTTATAGATTTTAGAAGTCGCTTAATACAAAATGGCTCAATTGAACTAAATTACAGTTGAAGGAAAAACGGTTGATATCCACTAGAGCCAAATATTGGCTAAAAGCAAAATGCTTTAAGAGACCTCTCACTTATTAGTTTGACTAAAGCTAAATGGGTTAAACGACTTCTTAAAAAAAGAAGACTAGAGGCAAATCAGCTTAACCTCCATAAAAGGTTATATGACAGGGAAGGAAAATATCTTAAGTGACCATCCGCTACTAATTTCAATTGTATGAAATCCAAATATTAGTAAGATCGGAAATAAAGTCGGTCCTTAAGCCGTTTTTCCTGGGAGAGATTTTAGTCGGGCAAGGCATTTACAGATATTTGTACCTTACAATATTAGGAAAAATCACGGCGGATATAATGAGTAAATCGATTTAATTAAGAAACAGGATCTAGAATATAACCATAAAGATTGTTACACATGCTTAATTCGACTTTTTAAGTATATGGTAAACCGCGTATGATGGCGGATGACAGATGACTGTCACCAACTGAATGCGGGCAATAAAAGAAACAAATAGCTTTGAAAAAGACTTAATATGCTTATACTCTGTGCTGAGTTTAATCTCACTATCACAACCTGTTTCCGATTTACTGTATGAAAAATTTAAGATTCCGATTTACTGTATGAAAAATTTTATATGAAAAATTTAAGACCACGTGCCTGGATGCAAGTTTCAAGCACTGGCTCCTACTAGATGGTACGCGGTACTAGGACAGACTGCAGTGAAGTACTGATTGCTCTCATATTAAGAGGCGGCCAGGGGTGGGTAGATCAGCGACTTGTTTGATCAAAATTTCTGTTACATTTGCGCCTAAAACCTCCACTTCGAGCTGGCCATAAGATACCGTCGAAGTTGACAAACAATAACAGAACTCGATCATGCTTTTAAAGCCGAGATACGTCAGACATCGCAGCAGACACATCTGTCGATGAGATAATATATAGTTGATAATAATAATAAATAGATGGTGTTCCTTTGCCGAGCATTTTTATAGTTGTGCTCTGCTCTACCGAAGTTATTGGTTGGTAAACCAGACCGCAATACTAAGATTGGTGCGATGGTTCTAACGTGAAAATCAGCTCGTGGGGAACTACAGGCGGGCTTTTCTGTCACCATATGTCTCAAAAACAAATGCCAGGTGGAATAAAAATTCAGCTCTATGCTGATTCCTATCAATCCAGTTCCGGTAGATTTTCGACAGCTTCAAGACTGTTTTCGGCCACAAACTTTGAAGAGAGTTTCAATCTACAACAAGGAAAAGACCCAACGCCTCACTGATCAGAAAGACTTATTAGCAGCGCTTTGGACACATTTTAACGATGTCTTAAATCCCAATAGTAATACCAGTGACTTGTTTGTTACAACATATCGGTCGAGTTTGTTACAACAAGGTCGGGGGTTTCGCTTAAGATCTAGCGGCACCCCCGACCTTTGAAGAACTTCTTACCGCGCTAAGAAGGATGACGAATACCAACACATCAAAAATACCATCTGAAATGTATAATATGCCTACACATATACAAACTCATCCTGAAGATATGGGAGTCAGCTGCTGGAATGATTTTAGCCTTCTTCCTCTTTGCGAGTCGATGGCGATCGATATTAAATTTTAGCCTTAACGTTATTCTATCCCGTGATGCAGAAATGGTACTTCCGGAAACCCAATGATGATTTTGTCCGGACAGAGATATGGGGGTACGGTTTTGTTATTAAACAGATTCAGGCCAAAAGGCTTGAACAACATCGGCCTTTGTTATCAAATCAAATCAAATCAAATATACTTTATTGCACACAACACACACACTACATATACTTTGTTATGTGCTGCGTGAGGCTTCACGCGGCTTGTGGATTGCTCTAAAGAAAACAGATTGTCCTGAAAAGTTATGACTTATCCTGATACGACAATATCATGACGACATGATGACGACAGTTTGATTTCAGAACAGAACTTTCAGAACTTTTCAGAGCTATTCGTCGTTACCTACGGCGCGAAACAAGGCTATGTCATAACACATGGAGCCATGGTTCCTAGTCTATTTTCTTTATATATCGCTTCTGTATCACGCATAAGTGGGATAGTCTGTGGAATTGTTATTTATAGCTTAATTGAAATTAAGGCTAAAATGAATAAGATCATTTTTGATCTCTCACGTCTCACATCTATGCGTCAGTTAACCAAACTGGCCGAGGAATGGCCGATTCAATTAAGTCATACACCAGAATATTTATAGTTTTGTGCAAAACCCTTTTAAAATAACCATCCAGAGGATGCTTCGGGGATGTAGCTTCTTCCAATGTTGCTTTAAATGGCGCTGAGCTGGAGGAAGTTTCAAAATTAAAATATTTGGGTTCTCAAATATGAAATGACTCCAAAGTCATCGAAGTTGCCAGCCCGGATAACAGGTGCGGTTGCAGCCTTTGGAAAACTTAAAATATTAGTGTACAAAGTCTCAGCGGCGTACTTGATACGTAACACTTTAAATGTCCATCCTTCGCATAAAGCGGCAAGATGGTTTTCCAATAACAGAAGTATTACGTCGTTCTGGCATATTCGGAATAGAAGCTCTCATCATAAAAGATCACCTACGATGGTGCGATCACGTCATGCGAATGGATGACAGAAAGGTTTTCTATTTCGAGGTGTCTAGAAGGAACTGTAAACAAGGTGGACAATGCCTGCGGTACAAAGACGTACTCAAGCGCAAACATGTGGCTTTCAACATGCCAACTGATAGTTGGGATGAGTGTGTCTGAACCTGGAATAGCGCGTGATATAGTCCTCGAAAATCTTAGTCCAAGACGCCAAATACGGAAAACTCAACGGAAACCTTCCTACAATTACACGGTAAACTCGGCTGGCCAGCTTGATTGTATGCCATGTTACCAGATCTTCAATTCGAAGTTCGGTTCCGCTAGCCACGTCAAAGTCTACCACAACAACGACTTGGGATAGACACAAATAGAAGTCACCATCAACGAATACGGCTTGGGTGACATGATGACACGCACACTCCCGGTCTTCCCAATCGTAATTTTTAGCTGTGTGAACCGCCCAACCAGGACCTGCCCATACTTATTTTGATATGTTGAAGTGATGCGGGCACAAGGTTTCATACAAAATTGCGATGACTGAAATGTTAACATTATTTATTTTTTGTTTTGGAAAAACGTTTTAAGTCCTTTCAAAAGAAAATGATAGTTGTTTTATACGACAAAAAATTTAAAAAAATGTAGCATAAATAGCTGAAGTCAAATTCTATGAATATTTTCGGTAAAGGCAAAACAGTTCAAGTGCCAATTTTACTTTTAAACTGTAGAAGGCAAAACGGTTGAAGCGACAATATTTATAAAATCTGGATTAAAGCAAAAAGATTTAAGCGCCAAATCTATTTTCGTTTCGTCTAAGGACAAATGATTTAACCGACTTATCTATAACAAAACACTGTCAGGGAAAACGCTTTAACAGACTTCAAATCATGAAAATGAAAAGACATAACAGCTTATGTGACCGACTCATATCCCGGAATACGACTGATTTGCCACCCGCCCAGAATTTTGTGCATTTTTTTGTCGGTTGAAACACGGGTTTTTAAAAATGTACCCAAAGTGCTAATTGGTTGAAGCGCCAAAAAGTAGCTTCGATTGATCTGAAACCAAGATCAGTCGACGCGGAAAAAATCGCTGATTCCGAATATATATATAAGTCAATTTCGCCCAAAATGTCGCTTAAACCCATTTGGCTTTCAACCCTCGATATGTTTTGAGGAGCTCGGTGGCGCAGCGGTAAACGCGCTCGGTCTGCGATTGTTGAAGTTAAGCAACTTTCGCAAAGGCCGGTCATAGGATGGGTGACCACAAAAAAAAGTTTCCATCTCGAGCTCCTCCGTGCTTCGGAAGGCACGTTAAGCCGTTGGTCCCGACTGCATTAGCAGTCGTTAATAACCATCAATCCCCACTGGGCCCGCGTGATGGTTTAAGGCCCGATCTCCCTATCCATCCATAGGGAAGGCCCGTGCCCCAGCAGTGGGGACGTCAATGGGCTGATGATGATGATGTTTATATATAATATAACATAACATAAGCTCACGATTATAATATACCAACTGGGGTAGTCAGAGGTATATCCGTATCGCGGTCTATAATGGTCGAGGCAACTGTATTAGTGAAAATTGCACTTAAGATAACTTGGTAGTTTCCTAGGTCAAAGATAAATTATGAAATACTGTTTACTAAATAAAGACAGATCTAAAGGTAACAAAAAACGTTTTCTTTTTTCTATTTAACTTATTTATGAATTTTAATATAATGAGTACTACATTTTTGTCACGTGTTTCTATTACGTCACAGGTTGAGTTTTCATACAAACTCCATAGACATTTCTAAGTTTGACGTTTAGTAAAAAGTTACTGATTTGACTAAAAATTCAAATTCAAAGTTTTTTTGACTAGTTAGAACTATAGCGTTTATCAAAACACTATTTCGGGATGACTCTCCTCAAAATTGTTTTTCAGTTAATATCTGGGCACATTCCTTTAAAGAGCTTTCCTTACCTAAAGTAAAATCATCTTTTCTAAATTGCGAAGTTTGTGGGAAGAGGGAAGATACTTACCATATTTTATAGGAATGTATCCAGATGCCTCAAAAAAGCTGTGTTTATTTAAACAACTGGAAGTTAGGAGTCAGAGTAGTATAATAGGTATCTTGGAAACCATTTTATCAGAGCCTGCGAGCAGAGAATCATATTCGACTTTCATTCACAACATTTTTATTTTTTTAAAGAACATCTAGGGCCCTGTGCCGAGGTTTTTCTTGTAGCTTCTTTTCCCCGGCTATACAGGTTGTGAGAAGCTGCAGTAGTTTTAGGCGGATGAGACGCTCGTTATGTAAAATTGACGATTCAAAGTGTAACTATGTTACCTACTGAATAAAGATATTTTTGAATTTGAATTTGAACAGCTTGAAAAACATCTTAGGCTATTGTGGGTGAGCTAAATATGTTTTTTTTATCAGTTCTAGACAGTCTCGATCCATGGGTCTGGCGTAAGAAATTTTGTTAAAAGTCCCTAAAAACAAAAAAGAAAAAATATTTAAATCTATGTTTTAAATAATAAACACGGAGCTTGTTGGAAATGTTTCCGTTACTCCACAATACCAAAACACGGGTGGAGTTAGTTTACGGGTTTCCAAACCGAGTCACAAAACTGTCGAGTCAAACGTAAGAGCTCGAGGCACGGGCGGAAAGCTGCGATCAGCTTTTTGTGACAAAGACCAAGATTCAGGCTTTCTAGAAGAGAATATTTGACTTGAATTCCATATTTTCAAGTTTCGAATCCGTGATCGACCTGTTTGGAGAACCCGTGATTTACATTGTAGTATTAATCAAATCAAATCAAATTAAATATACTTTGCACAGAACTAAATTTCAGCAATCACACATAACATATAACAATAATAATCAATAGGGTAGTTTCCAACTAGTCAAATCAGTTACTTACTATTCACGAAACGTCAAAACATGAAAATAAATTACTATGCAATTTGTATGAAAAGCAACCTGTGACGTCATAGATATACATGAAAAATGTCGTTCTTATTGTTACATTATTCATTAATAAACTTCATACATAGGTAACATACATACACATACATAAACTCACGCCCGTAATCCCTAATGGGGTGGGCAGAGCCACAAGTAATCAAAGACAACTTGCAGCCACTGTTGATACGAATTCCAAAGATGGATATGATGAACCTTATGGTGATAAGGGATCAGCCTATCGCCCATAACATTAGTCCATCATGTTAGAGGACGCAATCCCTCTGTCGGTTTTTACGACATGCCCGGGAAGAGAAGCAGCTGAACGTGTTCTATGTTTTTTATATGCTCCCAGAACAGCATAGAAGCAGAAGTAAAAAGAAAAAAGAAAACGTTTTTGACACATTTAGATCTATCACGGATCTATCTTTATTTAGTAATCAGCATTTCATAATTTATCTTTGTCCTAGGAAACTACTCAATTGCACAAACAACATAATTATTACAGGATAGGTACAAACGGATAAAATAAGCACAATAAAATATCTCTCTCTCTCTCTCTCTTTATTTAAGAGCTGCGCTCTTGTCGGTGGAGTAATCGCCTTCATTACTCCATAGATAGGGCGTGTAGAACGGTGGTTGCCCCAATCGCCTTCCGTTCCTCAGTACACCGACCAATTACTCAATCGGTGATGTTCTAGTTGGAGCCCAACCAGAATCCATTTCCTCGGCCTCCAACCAGTACTGATACCGCTGATGCCCGGCATTACGAGTGCGGTTTAAAAAAAAGATATTAATATATTTTTTTTAGTATCACTGGTTAGATGATGGCTCGGGCTCCAAACCTCCAAAATTTTACGAGTTTAAATTCATGTTGGGATCATATATATATAATTGATATCACGGGATGTCCAGCATGTATCCGATTAATGGCATTAGGCTTGCCCCCTATTAGGTACATGGGATTTAAAGTGTGTGTATGAGTGTGCGCGGAGTGGGTATACTTTACGACTCGACCTACCCCTTTGGGGCTACAGGAGTGATACTATGTTATGTTATGTCGATATTTTTAAGGTAGAGTTATATAGGTAAATAGCCTATATATGTCCCACTGTTGGGCACAGGCTTCCCCTAAGTCAAGAAGAGGGGAAATCACGTGGTTTCCAGGATTTTGTCCCCAGTTAATAGCGATAGGCTCGCCTTCCATTACATGCGACTTAAACATAGCTAGCGAGGGGTCAGAGGTTCTACCTTCTACGGGATACAGTTATTATGTGTTAAAATATTCGATTTGATCATGCCAGGTATGTCCTAAGTAAATTGTCTTATCACTTTTTATTTCAATCACCACAAATGGAATAACTGCGATAAGGTACATCTGTCTCTCTCTCTATAAATACAAAGCAAAAGAAGCCACTTCTAGACTCTCTAGATCATATCATTGAAAATCTTACTGACTATGCTAAAATAAATTGCCTATTGTTATATGTATTACCTTGGAAACTGTACAGTCACGAGTACTAATATGTATACACTTTGAAACCATGTCACATTCACTTTTTTGACAAATTAAACCGTAAGTCTCATAAAATGTCAAATATGATAGTGCGGCAGGGTTCTAAAGTGGGTACATGATATTGCTCATGACTGTACCACGTTATCATACACACATTCATGTAAATTTTGCACATATTTCCTAATGGATACACTACTGAGCCTAATAGAAGTTAGCCTCTGTTGGGTTTCACCAGGCGGACGCGAACTTCGGCCATAGAATAATATTGATTATAGCTCGGACACTCTTCGCCCCGCACCAATTCGTATCGGGCGCCGAGCTACATTTACCTCACCCCCTCTGGATGTTACTTTAGTTGAAACTAGCAGCATAGCGGCACGCTAATGGCGGTTTTTTTGCATACAAGTATAGCAATTCACTCCGTCAGTACAGTTATAAATTTAGCTAGTTTAAATGGCAAACAATAAGAATATGAGATTTTTGTATAGAGTGTCCGAGCTGTGCTTCGGCTCAGGGCATTATGTGAGATTCTCATGTCTAAGAGAAACAGCCCGAAGTGGCCCTTTACATTTGTAAAAGTATTTGTGGTTGAATAAACTACTTTTATTTATTTACTTATAGCGATACCCATTAAGGATACGTCCAGTGATGCGCCATTCCCGGGAATTTTCCCAAAGCGAGAATGTGTTGCAAAAGCTCTTTAATAGAAAGGACACTGGCTGCTTTTTTTTAATTGTTCTTTATTGTACTCTGCGTTTATTTGCAAAGTTAGGTAATGAAGCTCTTTTTACTGCCGGAACGTTCCCAAAGTGGGAACATTCCGAGCATATCACAGGATACGTCGTGTAGCACCGCCTTTTTACTTTTCTTTATTGACTATTATGTTCTTACTGGTAAATCAACAAAGTTATAATTATCTGTAAGTAATGTAAATGTGAGTTACATGCCTAAAATAAATTAATTTTTATTTATTTATTATTTATTTAAAGCATTCAGCACTTTAATACCACATCAGAAACTAAATTTAAATTTGAATTTAAGTTACTTTTTTTGGTAATTCATTTTAAAAACCAATTACCTACTTAAGTCTGTTATCTCTCTAGTGAATAAATAAAGCGAATAATAATTTCAAAATGTAAACTAATTACTAAATTATTTTGAGAGCATTAAGTACTAAAATATTTCATGAGAAAATATAACGCTTTTAAATATTGCCTAGATTATCAACTTAGTAAGAATATAATAAAATAATAATATTTAAAACATCGTTAAAATATATAGAGGTATAAACAGGCTTTTGTAATTTTACTTTATGATAATTTCGTTTACCTACATAAAAATTCACACATTTTTAACTCTTATATTTGTTAAGAAGTTTTATGGCTGTTTTTATTTAAAAGATAATGTCTGTTTAAGTTTTATACATATTTATTTATACCTATATTTATTTATTTTATATTTAATTTTATTTATATTATTTATTTTAATATTTTTTTGTATATATGTATACGTTATATATACGTTCTGTTGTTGTAATTGTAAAAGCTGTATGTACCTGTAATTGAACACATACAAAAATTAACTTAAGACTTGATTTTTATAACTTTACAATATGTTTACTGTTGGTATATCTATTTAAAAAACCATCAGGCATAAAATTTCGCTAGCTAAATGTCTGAAGAATAATTAATTAGAAAAACTTAATGTGAAATGTAGAGCAGCGTCGAAGTTAAGTGGCCACATCACAGAGCTCGAGAGAGCTTTCAGAGCTCTTTGAGGGAATCGTAGCTCTATATTATTATACCAGACGAGACGAGTAAAATGTAAGGCACATTATGTGCAGTTTCCTGTAACACACATTTGTGTAACACACATTAACTGATGCTTATAAAAGCTCAATGCGCTGATTTGCTGCTGTCAACGGCCTCTGTGGTCCAGTGGTTGAGCGTTGGATTCATGATCCGGAGGCCCCGGGTTCGTATCCCGGCGGGGACATATCACAAAAATCACTTTGTGATCCCTAGTTTGATTAGGACACTACAGGCTGACCACCTTATTATCCGAAAGTAAGATGATTCGTGCTTTTTTGAGGCATATCCTGACTGGCACATTATTCAGAAAGTTAATTTTAAAAAACAAAGCAATTTTCGAAGCAAATGGAATTATAAAGTCTCTGCTTACCTCGGTGGGAAATAGGCGTGAGTTTATGTATGTATGTGTTAATTTTAAAATAGATTTCGGAGGATAAGAGTGTCGACGCCGCCCTGCCCTTTTCGTAATGTGTTGTTTTCGATAAACTTTGTAAAACTTAGTTCCCCTATAGGTTACTTTTGATAGTAGATCTTTTTACAACCTTTTTTGTATAAAATCTTTTTATTTAGAATATTTTTACTTTTTTATGCGATATTGTTTTATCTCTCTGTCATTGTAGGCACTTCTGTTCCTATGGAAGATTGAAATATATTGCGAAAATGTAACGTACTGAATTAATTCCCCAAATTATTCCTTCTACAACTGAGAACACTCTAGTTTCACTACGATCATCAATACGATGTAATAGAAGTCAATCAATAAACGTGTTAAAACATTTCCACGTTACTACACTACGTATGTTTTTTGACGTGACTTATTGTAGGTTTGCCGCAGATAGCATTAATTACTTGGCCGGACAAATGAGGAGCGCTGAGGGGTCTAACCGGTACAAAATTTAAGACAACAGGCCTGAGGGTGCCCAGTTGGGCGCGAACCTTGGCTCAGGGCATCGTCTGAGAGGATAATATTTGAAAGATTTAATCGACAAAAAATTAAAGGGCTGCATTAGGGAAATCGTCGATCACGCCGGCGGAATCGGTATCGAGGTTCTGAAGTGTTTGTTGTCGCGAGCTGATTGGCCATCGAGTAGTACCACAGATGATTTTCAAAGTCGACTACTGATAGTTCAGTGACGCCAAAGCAAACAAAAATCTAAAACTAATGTATTTCCCCGTAACAGCTAACCCTATTAGTAAAAAATGCGGGGAGATGTCGTATATTCCGGCATATTACTGCTGATTACTGTCTAGCGCGGCCTATGGGCTAATAACATTACGAGCTTGCCGAACGGGCGAGCTTACGAGCCGTAATTACCTACACCAATTAACACTTCAGGGCGTCTCAGACACTGGATTGAAGAAACAGGATGAAAAGGCCCTAACGCGCGTTTTGTATGAGAAACGCTGTCGTCAGTTCCACCCCACTCTCTTTTACTACTACAATTCAAATTTAAAATATTTATTTCGGAAACTAGTCCATATTTCGTTAGTAACAAAAAGCTTAACCTAGTATTAGTAACAGATTCGAAAGACGAACAACATAAAAATAAACTACATGAGACCGGCCTGAACCACCGAAGCCGCGGGCAGCTATGTGACAGCGTGCAATCGCACCCAGCGGTTCAGCAGCGGCGAGTCGAACCGGTCCACCAATGCGCTCATGATGGTTTTGGAGCTGGCACGCGCACGGCGCAAAAAAGACGCACAGCGCTTACGCATGATCGCGTGGAAGTCGTCTACACGCGCCTCGCAGAACATACCGGAGTCGCTACAGCGAATTTACCAGCAATGAACATTTTATGTGATACGCTGCAATTTTATCATTACTTGTCGTAAGATACTGCATACAAAAGTATTTTTTTTTGATACATAGCCGATCACACTAAAGTTTTTAGTTTTTCTGTGTTAAGAAGGGATCTCCTTGCATGATAGTCGATATTTGATTTTTTGCACTGCAAGTTATAATGCACAAAATTTAATATACTATTGTGGAGCTCAGTGCGTCGTAATGTTTGCGAACGAGTGGAGTGAAAAGTTGAAGTATGAACTATTTGCTCATACTTATATGGCACGCGTTTTGCGCTCACTTGGTCCTTCCTACCTCTTTCTTCTATTCCGTGGTCTAAGATCACAGAGGTGCTATGTTACCGTCGTTTAACAGTGAAAATCTAGTAAGCGCCTTTTTGAAAAAATACATTCTGATCTGGTTTCCTTCAATAAAACCTCGATTTCATTCAATTAATTTCATTCTGGGCAAAAGTAAAACCTTAAACCCACCCGGATTGAAATTAGCGTGTCTGTCGCGAGGTTTTGTTAAAAGAAATCATACACACTTTCGTGGAACGCACTATATTTTAAACCCGGTATTACTTTTAGTCTTTGCTTTGCAATAAGGCAGATAAAGTTTGAAGAGTCTAAGTGCACAAAGTCTCCTTTGACACCGTATTTAGTAAATAATTATCTGCTAGAAAAGTCGACTAATTGCTTATGTTCACTAGGTGGATTATTCCTTTGTATCTTCACGCCAAATCCATTAGTGAGTAAAACTTTCTAGTTAAAGTTTCTAAAACAAAAAACAAGCTAAAGGCGCGTAATTCTTTTTAGTTATCAATCGCCGCACACGCTTTAATGTCGCCATAATCGTACCATTGCAATGAGATAACTCCCTAAATTCCAATATTGACGGCGGCGGAACCGGCGATAGCACGGAAGCCACGAAATATGGTAATTCTCGCGAATCCGGAATTTACTAGAGATTCGGGCTCGAAACCAACATTTGGTGAGTAATGACTTCTTTATTCAATTACTGTTTCTTTGAATTCGAAGAGAGAAAAATGAAAAGATGATTGTGAAATTCGGAAGTTTAATCAGGTGAGTATTGAAATTTTCTACAGCTTATACATAAAACGTCAAAGCCTAAGTAGATACCGTTAGGGAGAACAGAATCGATCGGCCTAATTTCGACTTATAATCACTATGCTAATGAACGTCACAACACTGGCTTTACACCGTATTGAAACTGTAACGGACTTATTTCTTGACGGCTCGTGATAATAGGTAATAAAACGAAATAATAATATGTAGGTACTTTATAAGAGAAAAGCCAAAATATAATGTAAAATATAACAGCAAGGAAGCACCGCAGAAGGTCAACAACAGAACAAAAAAACGTATCAAAGAATAAAACAAAAACGTCATTCCATGCCAGTCGCAGCCCAATTAAAGAGTTCACGACAGAACTATTGTGAAATATAATCTTTTTAAAAATGTAATCACTATTCATATTGCTAAATCGCTAGGAACACGTCTATAATTTAAACACAACACCAATCTTCAATGCCGTTGAAATATTTACTTCTTATATCCTGTGGGGTGGATTACCAACCTCATTAATCAAATATTTACTAAGAGACTGCAGAGAATTCATAGAAGCAAACCTGTACGGACTATTAGAACGTAAGTACATGAATGCTTTACATAATACTAGCGACCCGCCCCGACTTCGCTCGGGTGCAATGCTGAGTACAAAATGAAATTATTTACGACATCACATTAAAAACCTCAAAAATAACAGTATATCTCCACTATTTAATGGATGTTATTATACATATAAACCTTCCTCTTGAATAACTCTATCTATTAAAAAAAAACCGCATCAAAATCCGTTCCGTAGTTTTAAAGATTTAAGCGTACATAGGGATATAGTGACAGAAAAAGCGACTTTGTTTTATTTATACTACTATGTAGTGATATTCAGGATCTTAGTGGCATCGCGCATCGTAACGAAAACTTTTATGGATGATTCAGATCATGATTGAATGAACTTGTGTGCTGTATTTTTGCACAACGTGTTTAATCCCACATAGAAAACTATATACAAATATTGTGTTATTCCAACAATATTACATAAACACAGGACAAATTGCTAACCTGCTTTTTTGAAAAAGAAGACTACAGAAAAGCGTAAGTAAACTACCCGCTCGTTGAAATACACTAAATAACATAAAATGAAACAGCAAAATCATTAACAGTGTGAAAAATTACTGCTTTTTCATTCTTAAAAGCTTCAACGCTTGAAGAATTGTTTAAAAACGTGTTAAGGAGAAAGATTAATAGCCTTTGTTATTCACTTCTTATTTGCTAAGCAGTTTTAAAACGTGTCTAATGTTACTATAGACCAGCTTGATAATTACTTACCGAGGGAAATTGGTAACTAAATAATTTTATTTTTAAGAACAATTATCCTCCGCTCAGCACGCTGCACTGACCATGCAATAAAAGGTAAAGAAATTCGCCAATCTGTACACGACATAAGAAAGAAAAAGAGAAAATCATTAAAGTATTTCACATATAAGACACACACACAGTATAGAGTGAAAAAAAAAATCTTTTCTCTAAAAAGGGACGTCAGCTCAAAAACCTCAGGCCTGTTGTCTTGTTCTGGGATGAGAGCTCTCTGTGCTCCTCATGAATTTATTACACCAAATAGTAATTTACATCCAAAGCCTCCGACTGCCTACGTGGTCCAGTGGTTGAGGCGTTCGGCTCACGATCCGAAGGTCCCGGGTTCTAATCACGTCGTAATCACTTTGTGATCGCTAGTTTTGTTAGGACATTACAGGCTGATCACCTGATTGTCCATAATAAGATGATCCGTGCTTCGGAAGGCACGTTAAGCCGTTGGTCCTGGTTACTACTTACTGATGTAAGTAAGTAATCGTTATGTGACTCATGTCAGGGGCCTTTGGCGGCTCAATAATGACTGACACCAGGGTTGATGAGGTTGGTAATTCACCTCACAACCCACACGATAGAAGAAGAAGATCCAAAGCAAATATACCTACAATAAGTCATATAAAAAATAAAAACTACACTATAATACTATATGCTGTAGGTCAATACACTACCAACCTATAAATAACAATAAAATACCCTCGTGATTTTATTCACAAACCACCGGTATTTTGACTCGTTTTACCGAAATAATTTTTCCCAATATTTCCCAAAATTCCGCGTTTATATTTCAAAACGCGTACATTCCAATATGCAGGTTCAAATTTTCGATTACATAACGCTGTAATGTCAGGTGAGCGGGCTGCGTAGTTTTGAATTCTCTTGTTGGTAGACTCTGAAATGTGGGACGTTTTGTTCAGAAATAAATTAAATACTCTAATATCAGTTGAGTATTTTAGCTTGGATTGCTGTCGGATTGCAGTTTCGATGCAGTCACGCTAACCGTACCAAATCTACATCCAATATAAATTTTGCAGCAGGCTTGCAGTTCTAACGACTGTTACTACCAGCTGCACAGTTATAATGCAATGCAATGCACTTTACTGCAGTTGGTTTACGGTTTCATTATTGTTACGCCAACGACACAAAAACTGCATCCAAAATGATTTTTTGCAGCTGGCTGACAATTAAAATGTATATAACATCTGTAATATAATATGCACATCACTCTTAGCTTCCAATCGTGTACAACAACGCAGCCATGTTTATCATACAGTTATTAGCAAATAGTGAGGCTTTTAACTTCCGATGAATAATGATAACATAATAATAGGCGATAGTTATCAAATATGTTATGCAGTGGTTTAGCAAATATACTCGTAGTTATATTGTTGATACTCCCCACTTATCACGTTGGTCTAACAAAAAGCTCCGTGAGGCGTGGGTACTTGCGATGAAAGTACCTTTGACTATCCCCAATTAGGATATAGTCGTGAGCTCATGTTATATTATGTTTATTTTATCAAGTATGTTTTTGTTATGTTATGGTGATAAAATATGCCTTTAGCATTCAATAGTGTTCTTAGCGGGCTACAAAGTATACGTAGCAGTGTTTGCAGTCTGGCGTCATGGGCGGGCTAAGCAAACGGGCTTATCTCTCGCCGGGCTAGCGAGTGGTGGATTTATGTGCGAACTTTATCTCTTCCTGCCGGTGCAAGTTTAGACCGACTTGGTTCTGCAGCGCCATCGATTCGTTTTGTTGTTCCTTCAAGGTTGTTTCTATAGTGGACTCTGACAGGGGGAGTTTAGAAGAGTGTTTAGGGGGAGTTTAGGGAAATAAGTACTGTAACGATGTGCTTTGTAAATGTGTTTGATATCGGAAGTTGAATGAAAGGAATTTATTTTAAAACAACATTTGGCGATTTCGATAAAATCATCACAATGGTGCGCTCGGACGCCGTACAACCTCTCCAAAAACAAAAAATTGTCGTTGTTTAAAAAATAACTTTAAAACAGAAGCTAAAAGGAACAAAAACGAAATGAAATGCAAATTTATTGTAATAAAATGTGGTATTTGTTCTTTTAAATTAATAAATTCAAACCCGATTGTTTAACCCTTATGTCTGGAAATCTCGATCTTAAGCGGCCTGATGCAGGCAAAAGGCGATGATGTGGGGCGCATTGTTATCATCTCATCACCTATATTACAAATGCCACAATCACAGTGCTTTTGTCTACTTTCAATGTGTATCAAAAGTGGCTGCAAGCTGACTTCTGATTACTTGTGTGTGACTATACCAAATCCCAAAAAAGGGGTTACAGTGAATATGTATCGTCTCATTTTAAATTGAATACCCAGTAAGCTTTTCTGATGTGATTTTCATCGACAAAAGATTGGTTATTGGTCGTTTTCTTCTTCTTCTTCTATCGTGTGGATTGTAAGGTGGAATTCCAACTTCATCAACCCTGATGTCAGTAAGTAACCGGTACCAACGGCTTAAGATGCCTTCCGAAACACTGATCATCTTACTTTCGGACAATCAGGTGTTCAGTCTGTAATGTCCTAACCAAACTAGGGATCACAAAGTGATCTTGTGAGTGAATGAGTGGTTATTGGTACAAACTTACACTAGTTTCAATGCAGGTAATTTATTGTCTTAGTTTTGATTTGGATTGATGTTTTTAGATATGTGGTATTATAAGACGTTTGCATGTTGATTTACAAATGTTATAAGTATTACAATACATTATTGTACCAAAACGAAACATTTGGTGCCTACAGATATCCTAAGTACAGGGCAATTAAAATGGGAATTCTGGCTCACAACTGTCACCCCACAGTAAGTCAGCAGTTTGGTAGAATATGGCTTATACTCCTTCAATTAATGAACCAGAAGTCACTAACTTGGTCTGAACTTCTGAAGTTTCTCCAGATCCAAACTCAAGCTGAGTCAATGTGTGCCAAATCCATTTTATCCAGAAAGTTAGACTTATTTGTTATATGTAAACTGAATATAGCCAAGACTATTCTTCATCTCCCAAGAGTGGTTGAGATATCAGTGGAAAATTATTCGAGATTGGGTTTCCGGCAACATTTTTGCGGCTTCCGTGGTCCAGTGGCCAGTGATTCAGTGGTTGAGAGTTGGATGTATGCATGACCCGGAGATCCCGGGTTCGAATACCGGTAGGAACATATCACAAAAACCTATTTGTGATCCCTAGTTTGGTTAGGACAGTACAGGTTGATCATCCGAGTGTCTGAATGTAAGTTAATCCGTGCTTCGGAAGGTGCTACTTCTGATGTAAGTACATCGTTACGTCGTCAGTACATGAACCATGTCAGGGGCTTTTGGCAGATTAATAATAACCCTGACATCAGGGTTGCTGAGGTTGGTCATCCACCTCACAACCCACATGAAAGAAGAAGAACATATTTACGCAACCAGGAGAGGTACCCTTTATAGGCCTGCATACATTTTGTTGGTGGCGTGACCATGACGGCACCACCACACCTAGCAAGATAAAGGCCTTAAAGGCCCGGTTTTCACAGAAACAACCTGCTAAGCCCAAGTTTAGGTTAGGTCATAATTGTAACAACTACTTATGTAAACTACCGCGTCTGTACATACCGCGATGTCCGTGGCCTCACTCGGCAGGGCCCGCAGAATACCAGCATCGCTGCTCACGCCGCGACTTATGCTGAGCGAGGTCCTTTTATTCTGGACTCCACCGCAGATGATCGGGCTGTCAGTGCGTTGCATTAAGAATACTTAGTTTTATTATTATTGTTTTTATGATTTTGGTTTGTTTTTCTTTTTGTTTTAGTATATTTTTTTTTGTCTATGTACTTATTGATTTCCGTGAGGTTTCTGTCCTGAGTTAAATGTAATGTACCTGTCTGTCTGTGTATGTGGTGTCCGGAAGTAATAAATGTTTCTTTCTTTCTTTCTAAACAATAACCGGGACCAAATTGTACTGTATTCATGTGTTATGTCTGATTGTTGAAATTTTAGTTCTGTGCAATAAATTATATTTGATTTGATTTGACCAAAGGCATAACATGCCTGAATTTAATTTTTTAGATTCTTTCATGATTCTTGACCAAGGGAGAGACAGATTCACAATTAAACATGGACAGTGCACAGGGAATCTAACTCAAAACCTTCAGATCGACAGTCAAAAGCTTTAACCACCAGACCACGCTTCTACTCTCTAGCCAAATATGTCGTTTACAGAAGAGATATATCTTGAGCATAAATCTCCCTTGTCACTTGGACAATAGATACGAGTATGGCCTTGTGACTCGACCCACATATGAAGGAGTTCGTATCAAAGTGGGACAACATTCCACCCAAACATTAATTACCCTTTAATTAAACATTTTCCATTTACAAGGTGAAATGATAAATATTCTGAGATTCAAGGCAATTGGGTTCAAAGTGGTATAGGATACTTCGAAAGTCAGACATTTACTTAGAATAAAATATGATTGACTGAACAGATTTAAAAGGCAAACAAGAAATATGAAATCAGACAATGTAGGCTTAGGCTATTATAAGTTTGCGTCTGACCACAATATCACGTGATGGTAAGTGAATATGCGGCCTAAAGTGGTTCACGTTTACCCAATAAATGCCTATTCACTCTAGTTTTCATCAAGAGATTTTCTTTTGTGATATGTCCCCACCGCGAATCGAACCCAATCGGGTGTTACATAGGCATAGGAACTAAAATGTGGACCCTGGCGGGCACAGCAACGTTGAAGGGAAGAGAGGAAGTGTGTACTAAAATTAAAACTTATCATTTAAATATTCGAACGCCGGAACGCGGATCTCGACCAGACACAATGTAAAATCTATTGTGTCTGGTATCTCGGCATATGAGAGGTTAAATATTCGTCTACAGTGTAATTAATAGCTCTTTTTAATTACCATTGTTTTTTATAAATAAATTAGTTATAGTTTCTTCTTTTAGGTACTTTGAGAGCTTATTTATATATTACGGACATTTCAAGATATTGTTATTTTTATGGGGTATAAAGTGTATAAATATTTCAAGTGTTATTAGACAGTACTAAGGTCTATGCGCAAGACGTATCAGTGGTTCGTGCATATAGTAAACGTCTTAACGATTCACATAGCAGGCCCCTGTGATCGGCAAACATGCATAGTACAACTGGCAGGTCCTCTCCCAAAATATATACGGTTGAATTGAGGACCTGCTCCTTGTTTGCGATGAGTGCGAGTGTGGAGTATCACCACAAACTATGGCTCACCTTTTGTGCTGTCCTAAGTGCCCTAACACCTGCACTATTAAAGACCTTTACGCAGCCACTGACAATGCCGTAAGCGTGGCCAATTATTGGTCAGCAAAAATTTAGTACCGATCGCCATCGACTCGCAAAGAAAAAGAACATGAACAGGCTTATACATTCTGCTACTAATCACAAATCCAATAAGCCAAAGAGGGTATGGATCCCGCGCTGCACCATTGTGTATTGTTAGATAAAATGAGAAGCGAATATTTTAAAAATAATGTCTACTGGCATATTTTGTTCAATCTTGCCTTCTTGCCTGTCTTGCCTTTTTACCGACTTCAAACAAGGAGGAGGTTCTCAATTCGACCGTATATATTTTCTTTTTTATATTTGTTCTTTCCTTTTATATTATTTCTGATAACAAATTCATTTTTGATTTGATTACATCTGCTACTATTTTAAGTAATACCCTCCCCACGTTAATCAAAAGAGGGCAGGAACCAAGTATCACCATGGTTATAAAAACCAGTGTACAATTCTGAATAAATACGAAAATTTCGAGAAATCTCTTTGTAACATCTGGACTTGTTATTTTCTGGTCGGATAAATACTTTCAACAAAACTTTATCAGATACTAAACAATGCTGGTCATAAAAATAGAATTTTATTTTTGATTCAAACAAAGAAGATTTTGTTGGTAAAGAAAATACAGGTAAGAATATTTTTATAAACTTCAATATTATTAGAAACACCACCCACGGAAAGAGAGAGGATAAAGAAAAAAATATATTATTAAAACCCAGATTTGTAATCTTTTAGAATTTGTCAACTTTGGAGGATACCTAATGACTTTAAAAGCGCTCAAACATCTCACCCCTAAACAAATACAATACATAGAGTAGGGTTTAGTTCATAAGGCGGCAATCACAATTGATTTTACAGGTTGCAATGACACAGTGCAAGAAATAAGGCTTGCGTAGGCCCCAGCTTCAAACAAACAAGGCAAGCAACCTTTGGCAAGGCTAGGCCAGCTCTCAGTTGGCCGCTCTCGACTCGGTGGAGCGACGAGCAATAAAGCTCATAGACAATGACTGGTCAGTGAAGACTCGACTTCAAAGTCTAGAACACAGACGAAGGGCAGCTTGTCTGTTGGTTTTTTATAGGATACACTTTGGTGAGTGTGCGCAAGAACTTCGTGAGTTAATACCACCCACTCCATTCCATCTACGGACAACTAGACATCGGCATTTCATCCTTATGTGGTGGATATACCAGCAATCCGCACTAAACGTTTTGCCTCTTTCTTTTTGATGCGAACAGCAAAGGATTGGAACTGTCTGCCGTCGTCTGTTTTTCCAACCCGTTATAATCTGGTAGTCTTCAAGGACAGAGTGAATGGGCATTTGCTAGGTAAGCTTGATCCACTCTAGACCACATCTTCACTTACCATCAGGTGAGATTGTGGTCAAACGCGAGCCTATTTTATTAAAAAAACAATTGGAACATATGTCATAAAAGTGCTTTGATTGAGAGAGTTTTACAAGACCCAAAAATTTTGCCCAACATTATAAACTATTTATAGACAATTATAGGCCGTGGTCTCGTAAACTGACACAATATGGTTCATGAACTATGTTTGTACCATTCAATAGAAGATACAAATTAGTACCTGGGACTGCCTTTTCAGCATGCTAATAATGGCTAGTTCAATCAACCGCAACATTGCCTCAAAACACCCAACCCCATGTAACTCCATGCCGTTTGAACCTTCTGTCCGGGGATGAAACGAGAGCAATTATTCAGTGTAACTGTGGACACGTCTTTTGATCCCAAAAGGTAACATTTTTGGGTCGAATTCAATGTGGTGATTCGAGTCAACGAATTTATTTGATTAACTTGTTAACTCGAGCGGCAAATTCGATCGTATTATCTCAAATAATAAAGTTTCAGTTGTTCAGAGAAATGCAGTACTCATTGTTACATTTTTATTCTTTTTGATTTTTTTATCGTGACTTGTTGTAGATTTGCTGCAAACTTTATTAACTACTAGGCCGGACAAAAATTTATACGTTTAAGTTAAATATTTTATTATTATTTCATCGATTTTGTAAACTTGTCAATCAAATACCACGAAAACAACACAAAAAATATCGAATACATTATGCGTATATTGTATTCTAAAAGCCTGTATGATGAAATAAATAAATTAGGTTTTAGTGGTTTACTCGATACTGCATTGGATGTTTTTGAAAGATACACAAGATACAAAACATTGGGTGTACAATCGAGTGTTCTCAATCGGGGAGCGCTGTTACCAACTTGCACCAATGTTATCTAAGTACAGTTTCCACTAACACAGTTAACTCGACCATTATCGACGGCGATACTGCTCACCACCTATCACATTGGTCTAACAGAAATCTCGGTAGTAGTTCATCTTGCGATGGATGTATTCGTATCAAATTCGGATATAGTTGGTCCACGATACCGACCCCGCCGGCGTGGTCGACGATTTCCCTAAATCAGCGCTTATCGCTATCGACGCGTCATACAAGTACGTATGGTTTTTAGTGACACTGTAACGAATACTGAAGTGGATGATTCAGACTATGATTCTGAGTCGATATCAAGTGGAATTTCCCGTCAGAGAAGTCATGTAAATTTTTGTATTTTTTTTTTCATTATTTTCAATTCTATACTTTTGCGACGGAAAATTCCACTTGATATCAACTAAGAATTATGGTTTGAATCATCCTTCAAAGTTTTCATTACGATGTCACTAACACCCTGTATAACTACACTACACTAAACGAGAAAGGGTATGGTTTGACCAAACTAGGCCAGAAAGATGAATGTGTACCCATTTACCCAATTAAACCTACAACATTTCACCACAAACAAGTAATACCTACTGTCATTATGATAATGCCGTCATCGATATAATACTTATCCAATAAAATGTCTTATTATATATTGATGACATCAATCATATCAGAATTAATGATCCGTGAATTGAATGATCTATGAAGAATTAATGAGATTATCAAAATCAGATAACTATACAGTTCACTTCACTCCATTATTGGAATTCGATAAATTTATAGTCATAAATGAGGACGGGAATAATGAATATTTAAGTGAGGAATGGACATTTCCGAAAAGCTACAATTGAGCAGGTTTCTTTGGTCTGGGCACGTAAAAAGAAGACCTCCATATTATGTGGGTAATGTTACAGCCAATCTAAACATACCAGGGCTTAGACCAAGAGGACGACCAAAAACAAGATGGGCGGATGTGTTCCAAAAGGACCTGTGCTTGTGGACACGTGTGATAGAGCGAAGTGGAAGAGAAGTACGAAGAAGGCAGACCCCACCATCAGATGGGAATAATAAATGCCAAGGAAAGAGAGAGAGAGAGAGAGAGAGAGAGAGAGAAAGTGAGGAATGGACTTCGTAATTATTTCAGTTCTGACACGTCTCAAATGAATGGGTAATGTTCACTCTACTTATCCATACTAATATTATAAATGTTAAAGTGTATGTGTGTGTCTAGCTCTAAAGCCCCACTCTGGACAGCCAATGAAAGCAAGCCAGAGGTAGCAGTCCTGCGGCCCCCGCTGGGGTTCCCTCCAGCCGGCTAGTGAAGGCAATCCTGAGACGGAGGGCCTGACCGACTCAGTCACCAACAGCTCGCCACAAGCTAGCTTGTGGAGACTGACTGCCCTGTAAAATTTAAGGTTCGCTGATGAATTCACAAAAAAATATATACGGTCGAATTGAGAACCTCCTCCTTTTTTGAAGTCGGTAATAAGCGATGGGGTCGTCACACCCTTACGCCTTTATTATTATTGTTATTGGCACGTTAAGCCGTTGGTCCCGGTTACTACTTACTGATGTAAGTACGTAGTCGTTACATGAGTCATGTCAGGGGCCTTTGGCGGCTCAATAGTAACCCTGACAACAGAGTTAATGAGGTTGGTAATCTACCTCACAACCTACACGATAGAAGAAGAAGATTATTGTTATTATCTACCACATTAGTAAGGCTCAGAAAGCTCAGGTGAAGTGCGAGTCTTTATTCATCTTGCATAGCAGTGAGTTAATGTTACTGCTTCATCACGTCCTTCTACTCTGAAATGGAATTCTTGTTAGAAACGATTGATGAATGTTGAGGAAACAAGAGAAGTCTGTCAGGATCGAAGCGAATGGAATTCCATAGCCTCTGCTTACCCCGGTGGGAAATACATACATACATAAACTCAAACCTTTTTCCCACCAGCAAATTGAATTCCATAGTACCGGGGTAGGCAGGGACTATGGAATTCCATTTGCCGTTTCAACGACCAAACCGAGCTCGTAACTGCCAGTGTATCCCGGCTGAAATTTAAAGAGATACTAAAGAAAGCAATGACATAAATATTCACCTAAAGTCTAGATGTTTGTCCACAAATGCGGTCACTAAACTAGGTGAGCTAAACTTGTCTGGATTTATGTATAGGGTTTATCGCTACGCTAAGTTACGATCTAGCCTGACTTCCTAAACGTTGGCAATAAATTCTAGTGACAAGTCTATGCAGCGGGTAGTTTCCGTCGCTGTTTGGTCGTTACGAGTGATAGTTGGATGCTTTCGTATTCTACAAACTTGGTGCACGAAGAGAGCAAACAGTAATACTAGGTATAGAAGGGACGTTCTCCGCCCCGCACCGATACAACCTCATCCCCTTTTGCCCCCAGTAGTGGTTCCACTTTAGCATAGAATAAAGACTAACTACATCATCATCATCATCATCACCAGCCCATTAACGTCCCCACTGCTGGAGCACGGGCCTTCCCTATGGATGGATAGGGAGATCGGGCCTTAAACCACCACGCGGGCCCAATGCGGATTGGTGGTTATTAACGACTGCTAATGCAGCCGGAACCAACGGCTTAACGTGCCTTCCGAAGCACGGAGGAACTCGAGATGATTTTTTTTTGTGGTGACCCATCCAATTACCGTCCTTTGCGAAAGTTGCTTAACTTCAACAATCGCAGACCAGCACGTTTACCGCTGCGCCACCGAGCTCCTCACTAATACTACATATAAAACGGCAACTCTTCACCACAGATTTACCTCACCACCTCTGTGTCTTACTTAAGTCAGAATGGCCGGAGCAAGGACTAAAGCCGGACGCACATTGACGGCCATCTCACTCGCACTTACGCGGTAAGGCAGATTTACCTCACCACCTCTGGGTCTTACTTTAGTCAAAATGACCGTACCAAGGACTAAGGACGCGCTAAAGTAGCAACGTGACTAATTCTAGATTTACCGCATGTGGCACTAACTACTTGCTCGAAATGAACGATAAGAAACTAAACCCATGAATAATTCTCTCGTTCCCACAATGCAGTAGAGAATACTTTTTCAATATTTTGAACAAAGACAGGTATAGGTACTCCAGCAACTCAATATTAAATCATCCCAAAGAGCAGGGACATTTCGTTCCACTAGTACCCTCTTAAAAATCCGTTAGCCCGTACGTAAAAGAGTAGATTTACATTAAACGCAGGGAAATATAAGGAAAATGTTGTTTACCTGTTCGAGAAGATAATGTATAGCGTTTCAAAAGATAGCACTACAAAGTCTTCTGTGACGGAAACAAAGTGGCCTCATGAAACCCTAGACGTGTTTTCATAGAAAATGTAATAGGGGTTTTATGTTGAGATCGTCTTGTTTATTAATATTGGAATGTGTATTTATTTTCATTTAGCTTCACAATACGATGTACAATATATAGAAAACAACACAGGAATACAAATTAAAGTCCGTCCAAGTACATACAGATAGCTATACAACTAGGTATGAGTGTTAGTGACACCGTAACGAATTCTGAGACTTTGATTCTGAGTTATATCAAGTGGAATTTTCTGTCGGAAAATTTTTATTAATTTCATTTCCATACTTTTGCGACAGAAAATTCTTGATATCAACTGAGAATGATGGTCTGAATCAACCCTAGAAGTTTCCGTTACGATGTTACGAACACCCTGTATGTCTGTAACCTGTCGTGTATACTTAATAAATAAACAAAAATACAAAACGCGGCCCTGTTAATGTAGCATTTACTACGTATAATATTATTATAACCAGTCTACATTTTAGTTTTGTTTAATTCGTATTCCTGTTCTGTATTCGTCAATTACTTTAGTGCAATACAGTATTGTGTATTATACAGGTACTTAGCTTCAATTAAAAACAACGTCAATAATTCAAACCCATTCTCATTTCTTTCAATATTTCATACCTCTCTAGCACTTATACTACTTATTTAAAGGTAAGCTTACTTAATATAAGGTTATTAACAGAGACAGTGTTTTACAGAAGCGACTACCTTTCAATACTTCTTCGAAAAGGAAACCGCCCCAATTACTTTCAGGTAAGGTTACATGCCTACGATAATACTTAAATATATTTCAATCTCTCTTAAGTCAAATATGATTTGTGCTAAATTTCTTACGTCGACCACTTCTAATCATTTGTGTTAAACGACTCTTTGTCCCTCGGTCATTATGATGAGAGTCTAATAGAGATGGGATGACGACAAAAATCTTCAAGTACTTTTAGTACCCAGTGCTATTTCCATACTAGAAACCAGTTACTGTTACTTACTCGCTGATACGTTAGCGGAAAGAACGGTTTCTCGTGATACCAATTATTATTACCAATATAAAAAAAAACATAATAGATGATCACACGAACTTCTAAGTGAAGTTCGATCATTATTATATGAGTCGCTTCATTCGGAGATATAATCAGTAACCCTCGCACCCCATAATTAATTAGAACCCACGATTCTAAAAATTACCCATAAGTTTTGTTTAACTAACTCTAAAAGAATGAGAAAAAATGTGGCGGCAAATTAAAAAACAGTTTATTTTTTTCTCTAAAAACGTGCGAATGTTGCCATGCAAGTTAAAGAAACTACCTGGCAAATTATTATATCTTCGAATGAAGCGACGAAATATAATGGTATTCAACTGAAAAAGAACATGTTCTTTTTATTATTTACTAATCCTAGTAAGTGGATATCCATCCACACATTGACTACATTATCAAATACCTCTTCTGCGAAAATTATGACAGCCCCTCAAAGTTTTCATACAGACGGCTACACGTGCCCTCCTCCTATATATCTCATGAACCTTTAAATATTCAAATACTGCCCAAGATCAAACTTGTAGAAGATTTTGTCCTCTACAACTTTCCTATTCACTTCTAGATCGGTAATATTAAAGGAAAATAAGATGATGTCAAAAAAGTTTTTACCTCTATTATTCTAACATCTACCTCTACAAAAGTTTAAATTTGGAAATCTCCAATTTTCAAAAAACCTGGATTAATAACTACCAAATAACTCAACTACTACGTACTCTCCTCACATTCTGTTACAAAAATGTGACTTAGGAATTATTATCTAACGAACTGTTACGTAACTCAATGTTACAATTTCACCACAGCACATCTCTATCTGAAGGGCACTTTTGGCATTGTAGAACTCGAGTGATTTTTTCTCTAGAGCAGTCATTTGTTTTGGTGAAATACTTTAAATTTCACAAAGTCATTTTTGTGAAAACGGACCCGTCTTGTAGTTATTACAACGAATAAGAAAAGACGGTATGTTTTGCGAGTTCTGTGACACGGTGATGATTACTTTTTCTTATGAATTTGTTCGCTTCTTGTGCATAATTGTGTGAGATTTTTCATGAAAACTATGGATTGAAGTATCACTACACATTTGATAATAACATTAATCATCTTCAACAATCATGGATATACCTATTCATATTAAATATCTGTAACGTCAGCTGAATGTCACTTGATGCGAAGTCCTAAGATGAATATTGGATATGCTGAAACACGACAGTTACAGCGTTAACGGACTTTGTGGTCCAGCGGTTGAGCATTGGGCTCACGATTCGAAGGTCTCGGGTTCTCACGAAAATCACTTTTTGAATTATTTCAGAAAATTTTGTATACAGACAAAATAAAACAAACTGAATTTATAATATATAAAGAGGCGCTTACGTGATTTTCACTATAAGGCGACGGAGTGTAAGTGATGTGTGTGTAAATGTAAAGTGTTTATATACATAATATCACTTACACTTGCGTTCATGTGAGTTATTATACATAATTATATAACCCACGTAAACGCCTCTTTGAAATATCATATTCGGAAGTGATTTTTAATAACAAAACCTCGCAATAGACAATCTAATTTCAATCCCGGTAAAAAATTGTGGCTTCAACTTTTACCCCGATTGAAATTAATTGAAAGAAATCGAGTTTTTATTGAAGTTATATATCATCATCATCATTATCAGCCGTACGACGCCCACTGCTGGGCCTCCCCCAAGGATCTCAACGACGATCGGTCATATTATATACTTACATACATATATCACATCACAAATATTTTTTTCAAAAAGGCGCTTACGTGGTTTTCGTTATAAAGCGACGAAGTGTAAGTGCTTAATTGACGTTAATCCTCGTGATTATACGCCTTGTATTTATTTATTGACACTTACAAGGGTCACCGAATAAACTAAATAAACGTAAGTAAACACAAGTAAACGCAAGTAAACAAACCAACACGCATCCTCAGCCAGTTCGAGCCTCATAATTTGTGCAAACAAAGCATAAATAAAAGCAATAAACGCTACACACGGTAAATCAGTGTGTTTGTTCTGCGACCCACGATATTAGTTGCGTTTTGTTTCGCTTCTGGGTCGAGTTGAGTAAATAACTTATTTGGACACGACTAAAGGTCCAAAAAAGGTCGAACTTAGATGAATTTGTTGGCGAAAACATAGCGGTGTAGTATAAAATGTACATCGAAACACATCGGGTTGAGTAATCCGCTATCGCCGCTGCCAACACGTATTTTATTTCTACCTGTCTACAGCACAGCAAAAAATGAGGGTTATTATTGGTTTCAGTACCTACGTATTATTTTAATTAATTTCATCGTTGCAACGGCGGGAAAGTTGTGGATGAGGTTAGCGCAGGACCGTATAGAAGGTGCAAAATGGAGGACACCTATAAAATAACTGGTTTTACACAGACGGCCCCGATTCCTGCAGACACCGCCTAATTTTATTTTAGGTTATATCCGTCATTTTCGTATCCGTCGAAAAGGAAAGGGACGGATGATTCACAGCTCTTAATTTTAGGAAGAATGAGTAAATTAATGTGTCGGGTTATTGACTGACGTAAAATTTTTAGACGGTTGGTTTAGATTTGTGCTTAAAATTGACGTGTGTTCCATAAATTTTATGCTTGTCGATTACCCGTCCCTTTCCTTTTCGCCGGATAAGAAAAGGACAGATATAACTTAAAATAAAATTAGATGGTATTTACAGGAATTAGCACCAATGGCCCCGATTCCTGCAGACACCGCCTAATTTTATTTTAAGTTATATCCGTTATTTTCATATCCGTCGAAAAGGAAAGGGACGGATGATTCACAGCTCTTAATTTTAGGAAGAATGAGTAAATGAATGAATAACCCGGGCGAATCAAAAAGGTACGTCGCTGGTATGCAATCCGTTTGACGTGCTGTCTACTTAACTGTGTCGGGTTATTGACGGACGTAAAATTTTTAGACGGTTGGTTTAGATTTGTGCTTAAAATTGACGTGTGTTCCATAAATTTTATGCTTGTCGATTACCCGTCCCTTTCCTTTTCGGCGGATAAGAAAATGGCAGATATAACTTAAAATAAAATTAGATGGTATTTACAGGAATTAGCACCAATAACGGGTTCTTACCGCGTTTAAATGGGGATATGAGACTCCCGATATTCCCATATCCCCATTTAAACGCGGTAAGAACCCGTTATTATGTGCTTTAATTGCAGGCTGATTGTTTTTTTATACATATTTATTGTTACAAAACATTGTTACAATGATGATAGTGATAAGTACTTCTGAAGAAATTCTTTAGGAATATACAAACATTTATATATAAATTCTACTTGCTTTCTGAATAACATGCAATGTATTAGTCAGCAGTAAGCAGTAACCAAGTAAAACTGGAGAGATAAGAACGTAGGCTCCAAGTAAATGGAGTGAAAAAGGTGGTCTACCCTCAGTCAGCTCTTCTTAATAGAGGTCATCGTATTACTATCTGAGTTAAGTACCCAAGATGCGATAGCCTAAGTGTATTCGATAGGAGACGTCTCATCAGAGACAATCTTTTCCTACTTAGGTAATATTCTTGAAGGCAAAAGTACGGGGATTAATGGTCACTACATTGTTTTACATGAATTGAAATTAGCCCTTCGTAAACTTAATTCACCTGAGATAATTCACATAGGTGCATTAAACAAACTTTTAGTAATCTTTAAACACCAGGTGCATTCAATTTACTATTGAATAACTTTATTCACCTTATTCACCTAGGTACATTAAAACTTAAGTTTACTTTATTCACCGAAGTTTGATCCTTTTTATCAGTGAAATTAGCGAATCTGTTGCGCAGTTTTGTAACAAAATTCACATCTGAATGTTATTTTTCAAAAAGCTGCTCACTTGATTGTTGCCTAATTATATTATACAGGGTGCTATTGACACCGTAACGTAACGGGCATGATTCAGCTCGTGATTCTGATTTAATATAAAGTGTAATATTCCATCTGAAAAATCATGAATAGTTACAATACAATACAATACAAATACACTTTATTGCACCAAAATAAAAAGAAATAATTACAAAAAGACTCTTAACTAAGTAAATGGCAAATGGCGGCCTTATCGCTTAAAGCGATTTCTTCCAGACCACCATAAGGTGAGGAAAAAAGTAAAAAAAAAATAAAGATTGCGGGTACAAACTACCAATAAAAACAACTTATCAATAAGTACATGCAAATAAATATATAACATACTTACAAATATAAAAAAAAAAACAAAAGAAAAAAAAAGTTTAGTGTTTTCTTTTATTATTTACAGTTCCATACTTTTGCTACGGAAAATTCCACTTGGTATCAACTCAGAATCGTGGTTTGAATCGTCCCTCAATGTTTTCATTACGATGTCACAACATCGCGCGAGACAGGCAATCTATGCGCGGGAGCACGCGTAGACTAACTCCTTAACGGCTTACGGCCATTTAGACTAAAGTGACCCCAACGGGGGGGTGAGGTAAATCTAGCTCGATACGAATTGGTGCGGGGCGGAAATTCCTTTCTATACGTTATTATTATTATTATAAATTATTATTATTATTAATAATATATTATTGTATGTCTTTTTCATATCTCGGGCCTATGGAGGCCCGGACTTTTGGAAGGCGTGCGTGGGGCCGAAGCCAACACGTAGAGGCCCCTTAAGACAGTTTAATCTAAATTTGGTGTGACACCAACCGGCGATTATCCCTGTATGCATTATGGGAGTGCACCCAAAGACAATCCCCGGTTCGTGTAGGACTATTGCAGATTATGGGAACAAAGGGAACTGGGCTATTGGGTTGGGGGTTAGTGGACCGGGATACTGGAGCTATGGGGGACTCGTCTTTCTATACGTAGTATTTATTATTCTTTATTCTATGGGAGATGCATAAGTTTTGAAACGACAGACAGACAGACACTATTTAGTAACCAAGTACAGTGAGAAACTATCAAAATGATACGGACTTTTTTATTTCTGTCATATCAATATGTAAAATATGAAAATAGTCGTTTCGGAGAGAAACTATAAAAATTAATTAAATATATAATTAATAAATGTACAATAATATTCCACTACTAACATATTGAGATACTCATTCTAAATGAATCCCGAAGAATATACTTTTAATTAATATTATCCTAAGCTGCGGCAGAAACGAAGACGTAAATCCACAATCGCAATCGAACTCAATGGAACATGAACACTAAAACAAGGGAAGAAGACATAAAACGCATTAATTTCACTCGGTCTATCCTGAAGTGGAGATCCTTTTTCACTGGCCGAGGAAAGTAGTTTTTTTATTAAACTTATTCTTATTCGGTATATACCTAAGTACATTCCAACGTTCATATTATGTCATGCGTTCTCTCAACCTGTCACGTTGTTGTTGATGTTTAAATTCGCCTTATATAAGACAAGGCAAAGATCTGAGGACCATACAGCCTTGACTTTAGTAATTTCTCTCTCTCTCTATTTAAGAGCTGGGCTCTTGTCGGTGGAGTAATCGCCATTCCTCTCTTCTTCCCGCCAAAACCTTCACTTCCCGATACGACTGCACCTTCTCTTTTATTTGTTTCATAAATGTTATCCTAGGTCTACCCCTTCCTCTCTTCCTTCTATAATGTTTGTTATAAATGAATCGTGTCGTATCAGGTGGCCAATCATATTTCCTCTCCGGTTCTCTACAGTCTTCAATATGGTTCTCTTTTCTTCAACTCTTTCCAGCACTTTTTCATTTGACACCATTTCAGTCCAGTTTATACCCTCCATCCTTCGCCAACACCACATCTCAAACGCTTCCAAGCTTTAGTAATTTAATATTCGAAAATCACGATCAAAATAGGCCTAAGCCTTGTCTTCAACTGTGACAGACAGAACACATGACTTACGGTTAAAGTTACGGGTTCGTATCCTCTAGCGGCATATAAACCACTTCACGTTTAGATTATAATTATAATTGTAAATATAACTTAAATCGCGTGTTCCTAATTACAACTATAACTTGACCATAATTAGGAAACATTAAAGATACTATACACACGGAAACAAAAAATATATAACCTATATACGTCCCACTGCTGGGCACAGGCATTCCTCAATCAATCTTTTTCTATCGTGTGGATTTATGAGGTGGATTACCAACCTCACCAACCCTGGTTTCAGAGTTATTATTCAGCCGCTAAAGGCCCCAGACATGACTTATGTAACGACTACGTACTTACATCAGTAAGTAGTAACCAGGAGCAACGGCTTAACGTGCTTTCCGATGTACGGATCTTACTTTCGAACAATCGGGTGATCAGCCTGCAGTTTCTTAACCAAACCAGGACTTACAAAGTGATTTTTGTGATTTAGTCTCCAGAGGGATTTGAACCCGAGACCTCTGAATCGTGAGCCCAACGCTCAACCACTGGACCACAGAGGCGCTTTCCTCAATCAATCATAAAAAAACCATGACGAAAGTCAAGTCAAAACCTCTATCAGACAGAGCCGTCATGCACCGTCAGTGGATAAGCGTCCTAACTCAAGAGCTGGTCCGCGATGAAATATTCCGGAAAAATATAATGAAATACTCCTCTCTAATCTCACGCTTGTGCTGGACAGATAATGATGTCGTTGAGGGCGGGGTATGGTCTGAACAGAAGCGAAATACGATTTAGAAAACACTTTTCTAAATGCTGTAGTGGTTCACCGGCTTATTTCTCAGACTTGTACTAATGAGTTATTAATCTATCTTGTGCGCAGTTTTCACTAACACAGTGGGCTCCATTAAGGCGCAGGCCCACCATTTAATTGTAGAACTATTATTATTGCGTCATCATCATCAATTTAAGAGCCACGCTCTTGTCGGTGCAGCATTTTCCGTGCTACTTTTTAGGGAAAAATAGGGCAGTGGTTTCCCTCTTGCCTTCCGGCCAAAAAATGTGAAACGCTTCACGATTTTGCGTGTCATCCTTGCGCAGGTATTATTGCAGGCCAAAAATTAAATATCCTGCGTGGATCATATATCCAGCTTAAGATCCCCTAGCCAAGTCTCTGCCGCATCCGTCACACAATGCAGCTCGGCTATGCCTCCTGGGAACCGGTGTAGAGGGCACTCGTTCACTATGTGAGATAGGGTTTGATCCGGGTGACCACACTCACAGGATGGCGACTCCTTTAAGCCCCATTTATTGTAGAACTTAAACCTTTATACCTGGAACTTAAAAAAATAATCCTTTTTAGTTTCTCGCAATCGCTCAGTACTTGGTCCTGTCACCAGCGCTTTACGCAAGCCGTTTGCCAAAGGATCTTGGTAATATCATTTTGTTGATTATGACCATTTTGGATTTGTTCGAGAACAATAGAATACTCCGGAGTGTCATCAACCGTGTGACGGCCTCCGTGGTCCAGTGGTTGAGTGTTGGGCTCACAATCCGAAGGTTCCGGGTTCGTATCAGTAAGATGATCCGTGCTTCGGAAGGCACGTCAAGCCGTTGGCCCCGCTTACTACTTACTGATGCAAGTTAGTAGTCGTTACATAAGCCATGTCAGGGGTCTTTGGCGGTTCAATAGTAACCCTGATAGTCGATGGGGTTGGTAATCGCCCTCACAACCCATACGATAGAAGAAGAATAAACTTATAATGAAAATAGCATCATCTCTGTATCTGAATATACAGTACACCCACTCCTCGGTAGCTATACAGGGTGTTAGTGACATCGTAACGAAAACTTTGAGGGGTGGTTCAGGCCATGATTCTGAGTTGATATCAAGTAGAAATTTCCGTCGCAAAAGTATAGAATTGAAAATAATTTAAAAAATCTAAAAAAAAAAAACATTAATTTTCCGACGGAAATATCCACTTGATTTTAACTCAGAATCATGGTCTGAATCAACCCCCTCAGTATTCGTTACGATGTCACTAACACCCAGTATTTAAGTCCCATATAATAGGAACCCAGGTAACGAAACATCGTTAAAATATGCACGTTAAGACTTATCGCAGTCCCAGGAGTAATCTTAGATGCTGAATGGGGTCGGATAAACTAACACGTTAACTTGTAATAACCATTAAAGAAACTTTAGATATAAATGATGACCCTTTTTATTACACCCAGGCACAATTACATCCACCACCGATGGTTATTCTGATCAAAATAAAGAGAAGCAATATAGGTAGCAACATACAGGGTGTTAGTGACATCGTAACGAATACTGACGGGAATGATTCAGATTATGATTCTGACTTAATATCAAGTGGAAATTTTCTGTCGGAAAATTCATCAAAATTTCAGTGTCTTTTTAAATTATTTTCCGTTCCATACTTTTGCGACGGAAAATTCCACTTGATACGAGTATCAACTCAGAGTCATGGCCTGAATCATCCCTCATAGTTTTTGTCACCATGTCACTAACACCCTGTATATTATTATGCTTCTGACATTACATTGTATTTTGGAATAATAATGTACCCGAGTAATGAGAAAATAGGTAATTATCGCGTTAAAGCTGTACAGTACAATGCCATCTATATTGTTTTGGTGAACGTAGCCTGGAAAGGCCCTCATTTCCCAAGTTAGATCACAATAAACATTGTTCCAAATTCTCCATTGTATATGTGAACATACATAACATAACATAAACATAAATAGCCTATATACGTCCCACTGCTGGGCACAGGCCTCCTCTCAATCAACCGGAGAGGGTATGGAGCATACTCCACCACGCTGCTCCACTGCGGGTTGGTGGAGGTGTTTTTACGGCTAATAGCCGGGACCAACGGCTTAACGTGCCCTCCGAAGCACGGAATCAACTTACTTTTTCGGACAATCAGGTGATTCAAGCCTGAAAAGTCCTTGCCAAACAAAGGACAGTCTCACAAAGTGATTTCGACAATGTCCCCATCGGGAATCGAACCCGGACCTCCAGATCGTGAGCCTAACGCTCTTACCACTAGACCACGGAGGCTGTTATATATGTGAACAAGTAATGGAAAATCACCAGTTCACAATAACCGCATGCTGTCAGGCGAAACTGATACAAATGCGCCAGAGTTACGGGTTGCGAGAAGGGTGACCATAATTTAAATGGAAACATGTCTTCAATAGTCACTGTTGATGACTTGAAGATTCTTAATGCGATTTTCCATAGAAATTAATAGATCCAGGAAGGCGTCCAATGAATGTTTTACTTTTATTCATTTTAAGCATTTATTAGGTCTTTTACAAAGTATAATAATAAAATATTGTGAGGCGTATCGTACGACATAAAGATGAGATGTGTGTCTTGAAAAATGGCTGTTGTGTTCCTTCCGGGGATAAAAGCGCCATCTCGCCGATCACAGTGGAAGTTTTTCGCCGTAGGTTCCGCTGTATCTTGTTGTGTCGATAATAATTGTGATTGATCTTGATTATAATAGTCCACGACTTCAACGCTAGATGGCGTAACGCAGGAACAGTCACAAAGTCAAAAATAAAGAAATATCACAGAAGTAGTCAACACTTATTATTATTCTCTTCCTTACTATACACTGATTATATAAGCTTTTTTTTATTTATGTCTGTGAGAAAATATTTTGATTTTAAGTACTTACATCATAACAGCCAGGTCTGCATGACAACCGCGCCGCGCGCGCCGCGAATTATATTAAACGCTTCGACCAATAGCCGTTTGACGTCCATGTACGTAGATAGCATTCGTATCGTTTATTGGTCCAAGCGCTCGATATAATTCGCGCCGCGCGCGGCGCGTTTGTCATGCAGACCCGGCATGTTAGTGAAGTTGCAATAACATTTCGATCGTACAACGATAATGTAGGCGTATGTATAAAATATCAAATTAATTAAGCTTCATGTCAAGGTTGATGTGTACATGTCCGCGACCCGTCGCGATTGATAAGAAATCGCGATCGAAACGCCTTGCAAATTGGCTAACTCCCCAGGTGGACTTTAGACCAGGCAGCAACTGATATTTCTAAAAATAATCGGGAAAAGAGTTCTTTTATTTGGGAAACCAACTATTTAAAAAAAAAAACAAGGAATATATTCTCCATCCTAAGACTTCCATACCAAGTACGGTAGCAAGTTGTTTTCTGCAAGTTAATAGTAACCGCAAGAAGACCGTAAACCGACCGTAAGTGAGTTCCATGAAACATAGGGTAACATACAAATGAGGAACGGGTCGGTTCATTGTCAGGACATCTCGCTAGTTGGCTAGCGATTTGAGCTAGATCATACATTTTCAAATTGTGTGTCACTGCAGTTTGTACTTAAATCCCAAAACCCCCAAACTCTTAGCCACCCTACTGGTAACGTCAGCTGGCGCACTCCCCCAATTACTTGAGACTAACTAGCTTAATTCCCCAGAAGCACGTATTATGCCTTCTTGGATATTATTTAAGCACTCCACTGCAAGCACAGCTGCTCCATTCGTCATTCTCTTAAGGCTATCTGTTTAAAATGGAAGTTCTAGACTTAATAGGTGTTTTTGTAAGTAAAGTTAGAAACAAGTACAAGTCGTTAAATGAAACTTTTAATTGCATTTTGTTGCGATAATAAGATATCGGATCTATACTTTATGGTTGCTACTTGAGTGTAATTAATGTAGCCTTTCACTTCCCTCACTTCCCTCCCCCACTCACTCACTCGCTTCACACACACATTTACTTTCACTCACTAACTCGCAGTCCCTTTTTACTAGTTAACTATAATAATGTAATTAAACACCGTACCGTGGTAGCCTAGTTGGTAGAACGCTTGCCTCTCACTTTGAGGTCGCGAGTTCGAATCCAACACAGGCCTAAACCAATGATTGTCTTTGTTCCTTCATCGTGAGGAAACTCACATTCCCGAGAAATGCATTTTCAGAGGTATGTGACCTCACCTGTATTGGGCTGGTTTTCCCTTCGCAGGTTGGAAGGTCAGACAGGCAGTCGCTTCTGTAAAAAACCGTACCTGTCCAATCTTCATGTTAGGTAAGCGGACCCTGTGAAAAACGCGATAATGCTAGAGGGATTATCGCGATAATTAATGTAACTTTAAAAACATTAATATGAGCTTTAGATGTGGCTACAGCCAAGCTTATAGAATTTGAGTTAATTAATACTGTGACTTTGAATTATCATCTTAAGCTTGAGTTTTAATGAGTTGTATTTCTCTCATTAGGATAAATGAAAAGAAAGCCTCTTATACAAACAGCCGTCAGACATGGACTCTCAATCAAACAGCTAGAAACAAGCTTCATCTACGTCATCTAACATTTAGCTAAAGCTGGTAAGATGTGGCATCGTTCTGTTCAAAATATTACCGTTTTCTTTTTATAAAGTATTCGAATATAAATTTGTAAAAACGAACAATAAAAACTACAGCTTATTATAAATAAAATACTTCTTCCAGCGCGCCACACTGAGGCAGAGCGCCCAAAAGGCTAGCAGCATTTCCCCTCTGAACTGCCAGGCCTATTCTCTGCGCAAAAAAGCTACCAGCTCTTGGATCGCCAGTTGCCTCAGTGACACGCACCGAAATGTTCCTAAGCCCATTCAAACCGTAGATACCAATTTTATGAATAGCATGTAAATAAACACTTAGATGAGAATATTACATCCATGACACAGGCCTTTGGCCTACTATTTTTAGTTTAGTTAACTCACAGATGTACAACAACCCCTTGCCTGTAAAGTTCCTTGTATTCTACTGTGGTGTAAGTACTATTAGTTTTTCAATCTATACTTATAATAAATCTGTAGAGAGGTCAATTCTGTACATGAAATATATTTTCAAAATAACTATCTGGGGGTGATTAGTGATCGATACTGATGTCAAAAATGCAATCAGTAAAATTTTTGTCTGTCTGTCTGTCTGTCTGTCTTTCTGTCTGTCTGTCTGTCTGTCTGTATGTTCCTTATAGAAACAAAAACTACTCAACGGATTTTAACGAAACTTGGTACAATTATTCTTCATACTCCTGGGCAGGTTATAGTATACTTTTCATCACGCTAGAATCAATAGGAGCAGAGTAGTGAATGGAAATTTTGGGAAAACGGGAGAAGTTACTCCATTTTTTAAGCTTCCGTCGCGTGTGCAGCCTTAATGGTTAAAGGTACATAGAAATCATGTATGACAGAAATATTCTACATAAAATTGTCTATAAAATATCCTTCAACAACATATGTCTATCTTTTATAGTTGACTCACAATAACACGTGTAACTCCTGATAGCTTAGCAGTTCGGAGCATTCTGATTATATTTGTTTACTCTTACGTTTATAGTACTCTCACTCATCCCTAATTTAAAAGTTAACATTATTAGTAAGTACTTATGTTGTAAGTATAGTGCAATACTAACAACATCTTATATCCTCAGTTTACGGTGACGTAACAAATATATTAAATAAGGACAATTCTTGGCTATGCGAAAGGTCCATTTTAACTCCTCGCAATGGCCAGGTATCTGAGACTAATAATAAAATACTGTCGAATATCCAGGGGAAAGCAAAGTTTATAGTTCAATAAATAGAATGGTCGATGAACAAGAAGCCACTAATTACCCGATAGAATTTTTAAATTCTTTAAATATGGCCGGACTTCCTTCTCATGAAATTTGTTTAAAAATTGGCATTCTGATTATTCTGGTACGAAATTCAAGACCACCTCAACTTTGCAATGAAACTCGGCTTAAGGTAACCCAGTTGCAACAAAATGTAATCATGGCTCAAATTTTGACAGGTTGCGGTGCAGGAGAAACTATCTTTATTCCCAGAATTCCCATCATCATCATCATCAGCCCATTAACGTCCCCATTGCTGGGGCACGGGCCTCCCCTATGGATGGATAGGGAGATCGGGCCTTAAACCATCACGCGGGCCCAGTGCGGATTAATGGTTATTAACGACTGCTAATGCAGCCGGGACCAACGGCTTAACGTGCCTTCCGAAGCATGGAGGAGCTGGAGATGATTTTTTTTTGTGTGGTCACCCATCCTATGACCGGCGTTTGCGAAAGTTGCTTAACTTCAACAATCGCAGACCGAGCGCGTTTATCGCTGCGCCACCGAGCTCCTCAATTCCCATAATACCAAATAATTTTCCATTCCAATTTAAAAGAATGCAATTCCCAGTATCGGTGTGTTATACAATGACAATAAATAAGGCTCAAGGGCAGACTTTTCATGTTTCTGGAATAGATCTCGGTGTCAGTTGTTTTTCACATGGTCAATTATAAGTCGCTCTTTCCCGAGTTCGCAGGACGGGTCAACTTTCAACATAGTTTACCCGGAAGCTTTGCGCTGAAGTATTTTCATTCTATATGTAAGTACTTATGCCTCATGTGAAAGTGATCTAAACAATATAACCAATACATTAACATAATAACATACAAGGAGTTACACGCTGATGGTCTCGGGGCACAGCTATTAACAATAATATTCTGCGGTTCCTTATTTTTTAACAGTATTGTGGATTGACATAATATTATATTTCCCTACAAAAACACGAAAGTTGATCTGTCTGTCACATCAAAACCACTGAACCCTGAGGAAGGACATAATATGCTACTTTTTTACGGAAAACGACGAAAACGCGGACGAAGTCGCGGGCAAAAGCTAGTAAAGAATATAGATATACCTCCACAACGTAACATATGCTCACGACTATAATAATATCCCAATTGGGGTAGTCACAGGTGCATCCATCGCAAGATGAATTAAGTACCCACGCCTCACCGAGCTTTCTGTTAGACCAACGTGGCTGGTGGGGAGTGGAATTTGTGAATTTTGATTTCCTGAAAATATAAACATAACATAAATTGCGTATATACGTCCCACTGCTGAGCACAGGCCTCCTCTCAATCAACCGGAAGGGGTATGGAGTATACTCCACCACGCTGCTCCAATGCGGGTTAGTGGATGTGTTTTTACGGCTAATAGCCGGGACCAACGGCTTAACGTGCCCTCCGAAGCACGGAATAATCTTACTTTTTCGGACAATCAGGTGATTCAAGCCTGAAAAGTCTTACCAAACAAAGGACAGTCTCACAAAGTGATTTCGACAAGTCCCCATCGGGAATCGAACCCGGACCTCCAGATCGTGAGTCTAACGCTCTAACCACTAGACCACGGAGGCTGTGTGTAGGGTGTGTGTAGCTGTGTTTCTGTTCCTGAAAATATTATGGCAAAAACTTGCCGCCTCTACGGTTCCTTCTTAGTTCCTCAAGAACTCTTGGCCTCATAGTTAACTTTGATTAACCCCTTTACACTTCTCGGCACAAAGAGGCCTTATAAATCTCCCAGTTTATTTTTCCTCCATAATTACTCTTCCCGTTGAAGTTTTACTGGAAACTTTATTATTCTATTTTGAAGAGATAGTTTTTTCCTCGGTGTCTTTTGAACTGTTTTAATAAGACGAGATTGGATCTGACTTCAGAGTTGCTAGTTGGTGAAGGGGTTTTAAGTTTGTGGAGTGGCTGCGGAGGGGTGTTATGATCTTGTTATTATGATGTTTGTACTCTTCGACCGGGGTGGAAAATTTTATTAATTATAGGAAAACTATTATTGCCGTATCTAACATAACATAACGCATCCCTGTGTGTCCCTCGCGCCTGTATCCCCGGAGGGGTCGGCAGAGGTATATACACTAATCGCCGGCTATATTTTAGTCCTATATATTAGCGGGTGAATCTATTGCCATTAACGGGTAATCAATCTATGATTCAAACATGAGTTCAAACTCATAAAGTCGAATTACCCGTGCTTGTATCTACTACGGAGGATCATCATTATCATCATCACCAGCCCATTAACGTCCCCACTGCTGGGGCACGGGCCTTCCCTATGGATGGATAGGGAGATCGGGCCTTAAACCACCACGCGGGCCCAGTGCGGATTGGTGGTTATTAACGACTGCTAATGCAGCCGGGATCAACGGCTTAATGTGCTTTCTGAAGCACGGAGGAGCTCGAGATGAAAACTTTTTTTTGTGGTCACCCATCCTATGACCGGCCTCTGCGAAAGTTGCTTTACTTCAACAATCGCAGACCGAGCACGGTAACCGCTGCGCCACCGAGCTCCATTTTCATCTTCCTACATACTCGAGAAATATTTTTCGGAAATATGTGACGTAACCTGTATTGGCTGGATATATGGATCTTACTTTCAGATAATCGCGATCAGCCTGCCATCTGGAGATCATAGCGATTCGAATCGAACATATCACTCATCCTATGACCGGCTTTTGCGAAAGTTGCTTAACTTCAACAATCGCAGACCGAGCGCGTTTACCGCTGCGCCACCGAGCACTACGGAGCATACACCTTATGAAATTAACTCCGTATATTAAGACGATAATTATGCGGCACGTACCTACTTGACTTAGCGTACCAAAACTCTTGACTGTCCGAGAAATCATCTTAGATTTAGTGTTTTGGAAGCCTGCTTTGTCCACATTCATTAGTCCGGGCTGAAACTAATTTATACTTTGATTAAAACAATACAATGCAAAGAATTTTGGAATACTGTCGAAGTAGAATTAAAGTAACAAAATAGGCTAGAGAGAAAGAACTCTATAAATCTCACTTAACTTCCGAAAGGGTTCAGCTCGAAGAAAAGGCTCACAAATGGGGACCGTCGAATAGCAGAGATCGTGAGCCTTCGAGGAAATATTATTTTTACCAGAGCCTTACTCAGTGCATAGCTTAGTTCTGGACCCACTTTGTAGCAACACAATAGGTGCATCTGTACATATGCCTTATCATCTATGTAGTATTGTATTCAGTAAAATTAGTGATTATATTTCCATATATCTAGATAATGGTGTTAATTCCTGTAAATACCATCTAATTTTATTTTAAGTTATATCTTTCATTTTCTTATCCGCCGAAAAGGAAAGGGACGGGTAATCGACAAGCATAAAATTTATGGAACACATCAATTTTAAGCACAAATCTAGAACAACCGTCTAAAAATTATACATAGGCCAACCCGACAGAATTAAATTGACAGCACACGTCAAACGGTTTGCACACCAGCGAGATACCTTTTTGATTAGCCCGGATTATTCATTCATTTACTCATTCTTCCTAAAATTAAGAGCTGTCAATCACCCGTCCCTTTCCTTTTCGGCGGATAAGAAAATGACAGGTATAACTTAAAGTAAAATATGGAGGTGTCTGTAGGAATCGGGGCCATTATTTTACAAAAGCTTCAAGCTATCTTTGGCCCTGTAAGTTTAGGACGCAAGTTCGACACTACAAACTCTTCAGGACGGCGACTCTGTTAACAAAAAAGCCTAACAAAAGTCGGACAAACCTAACACGCAAATATTTGGCCGGATACGACCGCAAAAAGGTAAACATGTCCGATTAAACCCGGACGCTTGGCGACCCTAACTTAGTGACTCTAAGAACTCCACTTTTAGGCGAGCATATGCAACAAATCTACGTACGTCAAAAAGAATAAAAAGAATGCAGCCCCTGACTACGACACTGTACCCTCCCCTTAAGAGCTGTCCTTGAGGAATCTTTTGTGTGCGTATCGGGTTTAGTGTTTGGACGATAGTGGTTTGCAAGAGACAGAATATTGGAACAACCTTCATTCAAACTCGCTCGTCAGTTCGAATGGAATATTTATTGGCGACAGCTTCGGTACTGTACTATTCGTTATGACAAGATATTTAGACTTGACTATGTTCGGATTTTGATGCCTATTGTTGTGTGTTGCATCAGAATTTGAGAATATAATACGCTGGTTTCCAACTATTAAAATCAGTTACTTTTTACTAAACGTCAAAATACGAAATTACATGGAAATTGTATGAAAAGCACACTGTGACGTCATAGAAAAACGTAATAAAATGTCGTTCTTATTTACGTTTTCTTGTTTAAAATTCATAAATAAGTTAAATAGAAAAAATAAAATGTTTTTCGTTAGTTTTAGATCTGTCTTTATTTATTAATCAAAATTTCATTATTTATCCTGAACTTAGTACACGACCCAATACTACTTTTGGTTAGTTTAAGATCTAGAATTCTGTAAAATAACTTATTTAGTGAGTGAAAATGACAATAGTGGTTGAGCGTTGGGCTCACGATCCGGAGGTCTCTGATTCGAACAATAAGTGTATGATATGTTCGATTCGAATCGCTATAATCCCCAGATGGCAGGCTGATCGCGATTATCCGAAAGTAAGATTCATATATCCAGCCAATACAGGTTACGTCACATATTTCCGAAAAATATTTCTCGAGTATGTAGAAAGATGAAAATGGAGCTCGGTGGCGCAGCGGTAAACGCGCTCGGTCTGCGATTGTTGAAGTAAAGTAACTTCCGCAGAGGCCGGTCATAGGATGAGTGACCACAAAAAAAAATCATCTCGAGCTCCTCCGTGCTTCGGAAGGCACGTTAAACCTTTGGTCCCGACTGCATTAGAAGTAGTTAATAACCATAAATCCGCACTGGGCCCGCGTGATGGTTTAAGGCCCGATCTCCGTATCCATCCATAGGAAAGGCCCGTGCCCCAGCAGTGGGGACGTTAATGGGCTGATGATGATGATGATGTAGAAAGAGAAAGAATGTATTTATTATTAGAGGACGCCACAGTAACAATACAAACACAGTGGGTTACCTCACGATGTTTCCTTCACCGCTGAGCACGTGCTATAATCATTTATGATCCAATCATGAATTCTAAAAACAATTTCGAAAATCTGGATTCGAATATGCGACCTTACAATGAGAGTTAAGCGTTCCTCCAACTCGGCTACCACGGCTGACCATCACCACCTCAACCCACATGATAGAAGAAAAATTATGAAAACTTACGTAAAAACCTATAAAAACTCTAATACAGCTGTATGCAAACTTTGCAAACCCATGGTTTTCTTAATGCTTAGTCTCGCAATGTAATTAACATTGATAAAGGTTTTATTTACTTTTTTAATATCTCTAATATTGTTTAATTAAAGTAACACAATCGTACTTTAAAGTTAAATTTCGAACAAATGGTACATTAATTTGAATTCCAAATTCGTTTTACATTTCAAACGGTCACAATAACACAAATACGATTTAGAAAATTGAATTTGACGTTCATTTTGTATGATTGAATGAAGCACTACAAAGCTAGCTAGTTAACCGAACAGATTACAATAGTTCATAGTTATTCTAGTTAAATGAATGTTAGTCTAACTTTGTTACTAGGTCGTGTAGTTAGAGAAAGAACGCCGCGCCGACCAAAACTTTTGCAAGCGAACGTGTTTTAACTGGAACGGTACATGGGCGTATGAAACTAGATTTAATCTTTTATTCACTCCTTGCATAGTGCTTTTGCTCATAGAATAGAATTTCACACGGATCCGAATGTTCTGAATCCTTAATGAGTCCTCACACCCTATGCTCCCTTAGGCATTTTATAGTTATTTTTTCTGTATACAATAAAATGTTAAATATATAATATACCTCTATAAAAAGTGTACTTATCAGGTACAATGCGATGTTGAGAAAATATTGTGGGTGTGAGTGTAGAAAATGTAGCGAGTTCCCGACGTTCTTTTTTAAAAATTCGAACTCGAATGTACAAATGTACCAGTAGACGGCGTATCAACTCCCAACTCTCGACTTATCCATCGAACGATAAAAATTTCATGTAGAACTCCTAAATAAACTAGAAGTACAGTGTATTTATACGAAATGGCAAAATTTGTGAAATGTTTTCAGGGTCAGTCTTATGATCAGGTTAAAGATGTCGTTAAAACCAGTAATTTGCAAGATATGGACAGACTGGTTATCAGAAACGTCCCAAAAAGTAAACGCTACCAGAGGAATTATTGTCTTCGAATGATAATTTATAACAATATACCAAACGCAATAAAAGAATTACCTACTGCAAAATTAAAAAAACATATTGTGGCTGGCTTTTTTACCAAAAATTTTAGAAAAATATTGAAATTATGATAATTATTGGAAATGTTTCTAAACTGTTACAATATTTGCAAGCTATTTTTGATGGCTGATAAGGAGGGACTTTTATGAACATCCATCTATTAATGTACCCTTTTCAAAAGCAAATAAAGAGTATTTCTATTTCTATTTTGTATAAAATATACATACTCGTACATTAACAGCCAATAAACATCTCAATGCTGGGCTCAAAGTTTTCGTTACGATGTCACTTACACCCGGTATATCTTTTGTATGATGGCAGCCAATGTTCTCATCGTATGTGTGTAGGCTTATAGAGAGATCGCAGGGTTTCATGGCCGTGGGTCTCAAAAGGCCTATACTTTCCACAATCCTCAGGGCAGACATCTTTATTGACCCTCTACAGAGTGAGTCCCGTGGCAAATGTTTCTGAACCAACTTGTAAGGACTACGTCTAAGAGAGGTATATTTATTAACCGACCGAAAATATGAGGTCATCAATTGGACCAGTATCTTCATATATGCTTATCTATATACGTAAATTCACACAATATGCTTCTAAACATGTGTGTTAAATTTTACAGATGTATATTTTTCCACGCCTTTCTCAGAAGCTAAACATCATACGAGTATTGCAATAATTCTTATTGAGTTATTATTCAACTTCGAGTTGGTACAACCTGGTATGTGATAACTAGATGCACTGTACATTGTAAATCATATCACATTTCCCCAGCGTTATCCAGTTTTCCATGAAGTTCGCGCATTTAACCTGAAGATTTGACAGGTCCGGTTTTTTGTAGAAGCGACTGCCTGCCAACCCGAAGGGAAAACCAGCCCAATACAAGTTAAGTCACATACCTCTCAAACGCACCTATCGGGAATGGGGGTTTCCTCACAATGTTTTCTTTCACAGCTGAACACATGATAATCATTTTATGATCCAAACTGTGAATTCGAAAACAATGCCGAATTATTTGACGAGCGGCGATCCAGGGGATCATGGGGGTCGCCCCCGGGCGACAGTTTGGGTCATAATTCTCTACGGAGATAGCTTGTCTGCGACCTGGTGAACCCCCCCCCCCCCCCGCGCCCCCCTACCGTTCGTGACAAACCTAGATACGCTCCTGCCGCTGAACACATAATTTAATTTATGAACGCAACACGAATTCGGAAACAAATTCGAAAATTGATTAAGGCAATTCTAAAATCCTACAGCTCGATCGGTTACCACAGCTCACAACTACCTCGCATGAAACAGGAAGCTACGTAAGAAAATATTGTGCGTAACAGAATCCGTTACGTCACGTAGAAGGTTCATACACTCGCGTAACGGTATATTGCCGGGACGTTTTTATGAGTCCCGTGCGAACGAGGCAAGAGTTACGATAATTGTACGAAATCCCTGTGTCTAGATAGGCACAACACAAGATTATTTGGACGAAGAGTTGCGCAAGGAAAGTACGGAGTTCTTGCGCTCGTCAAATTGAACACTTTATGAACTTGCTTTTAGACCAAACGTCATCATTATCATCTCCCTAGCGTTACCCCGTTTCTCACAGAGTCCACTTACCTAACTTAAGGATTTGATAGGTCCGGTTTTTTACAGAAGCCTCTGCCTGTCTGACCTTCCAACCCAAGGGAAAACTACACTTGCTTTTATTTAGACCATTGATGGTGATTTCCGAAATTGTTTCGATAGGCACAATACAAGATTATTTGGACGAAGAGTTGCGCAAGGAAAATACGGAGTTCTTGCGCTCGTCAAATTGAACACTTTATGAACTTGCTTTTAGACCAAACGTCATCATTATCATCTCCCTAGCGTTACCCCGTTTCTCACAGAGTCCACTTACCTAACTTAAGGATTTGATAGGTCCGGTTTTTTACAGAAGCCTATGCCTGTCTGACCTTCCAACCCAAGGGAAAACTACACTTGCTTTTAGACCAATGTTTTTCAAAATTGTTTTCGAATTTATGTTTCGATCATAAAATGATTATCACGTGTTCAGCGGTGAAGGAAAACATTGGGAGGTAATCCACATTCCCGATAAGTGCGTTTCGGAGGTATGTGACCTAACCTGTAATGGGCTGATTTTCCCTTCGGTTTGGAAGGTCAGACAGGCAGTCGCTTTTATAAAAAGGCGGACCTGACAAATCTTCAGATTAGGTAAGCGGACCCTGTGAGATACGGGATAACGCTTGGAAGATGATGATGGTTTTAGAGGAGGTGTGATGGCGCATTTGAGAGAACGCTTAAGCTTACGTAGTAAGGTCACAGTTTTAAATCTCGTATCGGGCCCTATACTAAATTTGAATTAATTTTGGAATTCTTGTTTGGATTTTTCTTTCTTTTCTTCTTGGCTAGTACTGGCTGAGAGCCCTCAGTGCTCCCCATTTCTCCAGCCGAGTAGTGAAAATGTCATTTTCGGCAAGTTTACAATAAGTAAATAAAAAAAATCATGGAACCTTTGCAACCAACCAGTCACATTTCGCATTTGAAGACTTCCAATCAAAAGTGACTGTAAATCGACTTGTAATCTTATGACTCTGCTCTATCCATTAGGAAACACGAGCGTGTATTTATGTAAGTAATGTATGGTTAGTAAATTATTTGCCCACGAAAGAAAAATCAGCTAAAGTCAAGGATAATGTATAAATAACAACATCTCACGTTCTTGTAGCAAGCGCAATTAACACATTATTTCAAAGGCTTTTTGAAGCAAAATTATTATTTAATAAGAGACTACTGCTAATAAGGCCGCCTTGTGCTTTTCTGTATATGAAATGAAATGAAATGGAACGGAATGGAATGGAATGGAATGGAATGGAATGGAATGGAATGGAATGGAATGGAATGGAATGGAATGGAATGGAATGGAATGGAATGGAATGGAATGGAATGGAATGGAATGGAATGGAATGGAATGGAATGGAATGGAATGGAATGGAATGGAATGGAATGAAATGAAATGAAATGAAAAAATGATATGTTGTAATAATATGTTGTCCTTATCTCTGTATTTTGTGTCCATTGTGCTCAATAAAGTATTTTATCTATCTATGTACTGGTCTAATAAATAAACCACCGGGATTCGAATTCGGATCGTAAGCCCAACGCTCAACCACTGGCCACGGAGGCCGGAGATTAGCGTAGTTCCCAACTACTACCCAGCCACTTTTGAATATACGTCAAAACACGGAATTACTAGGTAATTAAATAAATTATTAAGAAAAGCAACCCTTATTATTAAATTCTTCATTAAAATTCATAAATAAGTTAAATAGAAGAAATAAAACTTTTTTGTTTAAATCTGTATTTATTCATTAAGTAATCAGAATTTCATAAATTAACTTTGACCTAGGAAACCACCCAATTGGGATATATATTCAAACATTAACAACATTATTATAATATGTACTACAGATATACCTATTTAAATAAATTAATAAAATCTAACGCCTATAAATATTATACTATCTTATTTGCGAATCCATATTACGCAGTTGCAACCGAAGCAATAATTCTCCAACAATATTGAAAATATAAAACCAATCTTCCGAATAAATGAATAAAAAACATGCTTATCCCGAACAAATTCAATATTCTAAAGTGTACGGGTATCAAAGGATCAAATAATTCTTTCTCATTTGAATAATTTCTCCAGTAAAACATCTTAGACACGTTCGTAAATGATAATCAGGTTTGCTTATGACATTGATAAAAGAAAATCACTCGAAAGGAATTTTCTGATGCGTCAGTAGAAAGCGAATCGAATTCGACTCGGTATTATTATAATCACTACATAGTATAAAACAAAGTCGCTTTTTCTGTCCCTATACTCCTATGTACGCTTAAATCTTTTGAAACTACGCAACTGATTTTGATGCGGTTTTATTTAATAGATAGTGATTCAAGAGGAAGGTTTATATGTATAATAACATCCATTAAATAATGGAGAACTACTGTTATTTTTAAGGTTTTTAATGTGATGTCGTAATTAATTTAATTTTTTCCTCAGCATTGCACCCGAGCGAAGCCGGGGCGGGTCGCTAATTATAATGTAAATTGTGTTTACAATTCGACCTCACTTTAATAAGTGAGTTTGAATTTAATGTTCGGATCATAGATATTTGATACCTACCACGTGATTTCCAGGATTTGTGCCCACACGCCTCCCCCTAACCCCCTAAATACCCCTAAACCCCTTGGTATTGACCAAATTGGGGATGTTCTTAGAAAAGGTTTAGTACGATCAACTCTGAAACGGCGTGCGTGTATGAAGCGATTGACGAATGTGAAGGAAGCAAGAGAAGTGTGTCAGGATTGAAGCAAATGTAATTCCATAGTCTCTGCTTACCCCGGTGGGAAATAAGCGTGAGATTATGTATGTATCATGAATAAACTAGGCAGTCGCTTCTGTAAAAAACCGGACCTGCCAAATCTTCAAGTTAGGTAAGCGGACTAAGTGAAAAACGGAATAATGCTAGGGAGATGATGATGATTATCATGAATAAACTCTTTGAAGGTCAGTTTAACATATTTGAACCTACGTCATTTCGCAAGGTGTTATGGCTTACGAGAAGAGAAGAAGAGAAGAAGAGAAGAAGAAATGACAAGAAACTGCAACAGCGACACTTTTTTTAATCAATGTATACACTTTAGTTACTTTATAACTAGAGAAACACATTTATTACCACGCATTTTTATCATTTATATGTATAGAATATGTATAATTAAAAATAATATTTAAATTAAAATTGTGGTTTTAAGTTTATATTTATATTCAAATTCATTTATTCATAATACTAAGTATTACATGTCATATCGTATATAATTATATTATATTATTTTGTTTTACATAAGTATTAATTTAATTTCTGAATAATTTATACGCTATGTATGTCTATCTATAAAATATTATACGTTGAATATCTCTCTCTTCATGTAGCTCAACTGGCTGGAAGATATCTCTTTGTTTAGAGATAAGCTTACCTGTACTGTAATGTTCCTTGCGTCTGTTTTATTGTATACCAATAAATACATAAATATTCTTATAATAAGCTTTTTTCTGTAGATTTACCGCATACATGAGGTCCGTTTTGCTATATGGCCGCATAATAATATTGGAACGTTGGCAACTTCTGTCATATTATGTTGCTTCCTTAAAATATGGGTTATCGTAATCACAAGGTTTATATTTGTATGTGTCAATAAATTTTCCAATCAAATAAACCATTCCAGTTACGATTGTGGGCCGTTAAAAATGTTTACGACCCCCTAAACGTTTTACATGGGCTAAGGGTTACCCGGCTAAATTGAGTTTATCCCGATGTTTCATTTCATATTTGTATGTCGATATACCTATAATACCTACTGACATTTTATTATTTAGGTTCAATTAGGTACCTGCTGAATAAGAACTAAACAATTTTCCTCAATTTCTTATTCAGCTTAGAAATAATTCCTAAATAATTAAATTAATAATAATGAAATGTTCACACTTATCGCCAGTTCCGTGTTATATAACAAATTATTATTTATTTATTTATTTAATATACATACATAACGCACATCTAATTCTTAAAAGTCATAAATGTCAAAAAAACTGAAATTGACTTTACTTAGTAATTAACGTAGATATGGCAAAACAAAAATCGTTAAAGCGCTCTACTGTAAAATTTAAAAAATTACATTTATGTCTTTAAAGAACTAGATGTGCGATAACTTAAACAGCCTATATACGTCCCACTGCTGGGCACAGGCCTCCACTCAATCAACCGGTAGGGGTATGGAGCATACTCTGCGACGCTGCTCCACTGCGAGTTGGTGGAGGCGTTTTACGGCTAACAGTCGGGACCAACGGCTTAATGAATCATCTTACTTTTCAGACAATCAGATATAATAATAAATACTTTCTTTCTTTGTTCTTTCTTTCTAGATGATTCAAACCTAAAAAGTCCTAATGATTATGTATTTATTATTATTATATTTATATGTAATACTAGCTTTTGCCCGCGACTTCGTCCGCGTGGCGTGTTATATAAGAGAGAGATCTTTGTGTGTGTGGGAGTGCATATCAAATTTCAAGCATCTAACTTATGCAGTTTAGATTTTTTCATACAATTTTTTTCCCAATAACTCCCATTTTTCAAAATACAGCCAAAAATAAACTTTATATTTACTAAGGTATGCATGCATGCTAGATTGAATCAATTGATTGAATTGATTTTTTTTTAATTGATTGTTCATTGAGTTTTAATTTTAATACACACTTCCTCTCTTCCCTTCAACGTTGCTGTGCCCTACAGGGTCCATGTTTTAGTTCCTATGCCTATGTAACACCCCATTGTACTACGTGGAATGCAATAAATAATTTAATTGAATTGAATTGAAAACATCTATCTTACGCGATTTCGATTTTTTCATACAAATGTTTTTTTCCCGCTAACTCCCGTTTCCGTGGGAATTTTGCAATATCCTGTTGCAACTAAGGTTTAAGTTAACTAAGGTACCTGCATGCCAAATTTCAAGCGTCTAACTTAAGCGGTTTAGATTTTTCATACAAAAGGATTTTCCCGCTAATTTCCGTTCCCGTGGGAATTCCGGGAATTCCTTTCTTAGTGCACCTCTACGGTACCTAAGCTATGTCCCTTCCAAATTTCAAATGCCTACATTTAGCCATTCAGGCTATGCGTTGATATGTCAGTCACTGAGTCAGTCAGTTTCTCCTTTTATTTAGATTTGATTTTTTCATACAAATGTTTTTTCCCGCTAACTACCGTTCCCGTGGGAATTTTGTAATATCCTGTTGCAACTAAGCTTTAAGTTTACTAAAGTACCTGCATGCCAAATTTCAAACGTCTAACTTGAGTGGTTTAGATTTTTCATACAAAAGGATTTTCCCGCTAATTCCCGTTCCCGTGGGAATTTCGGGAATTCCTTTCTTAGTGCACCTCCACGGTACCTAAGGTACCTGCATGACAAATTTCAAACGTCTAACTTGAGTGGTTTAGATTTTTCATACAAAAGGATTTTCCCGCTAATTCCCGTTCTCGTGAGAATTTCGGGAATTCCTTTCTTAGTGCACCTCCACGGTACCTAAGGTATCTGCATGCTAAATTTCAAATGTCTAACTTGAGTGGTTTAGATTTTTCATACAAAAGGTATTTCCCGCTAATTCCCGTTCCCGTGAGAATTTTGGGAATTCCTTTCTTAGTGCACCTCTACGGTACCTATGGTACCTGCATGCCAAATTTCAAACGTCTAACTTGAGTGGTTTAGATTTTTCATACAAAAGGATTTTCCCGCTAATTCCCGTTCCCGTGGGAATTTCGGGAATTCCTTTCTTAGTACACCTCTACGGTATCTAAGGTACCTTCATGACAAATTTCAAACATCTAACTTGAATGGTTTAGATTTTTCATACAAAAATATTTTTCCGCTAATTCCCGTTCCCGTGGGAATTTCGGGAATTCCTTTCTTAGTGCACCTCTACGTTATCTAAGGTACCTGCATGCCAAATTTCAAAAGTCTAACTTGAGTGGTTTAGATTTTTCATACAAAAGGATTTTCCCGCTAATTCCCGTTCCCGTAGGAATTTCGGGAATTCCTTTCTTAGTGCACCTCTACGGTATCTAAGGTACCTGCATGCCAAATTTCAAACGTCTAACTTGAGTGGTTTAGATTTTTCATACAAAAGGATTTCCCTTCACTACTCTGCTCCTATTGATTGTAGCGTGATGAAAAGTATACTATGACCTGTCCAGGAGTGTGAAGAATAATTGTACCAAGTTTCATTAAAATCCGTCCAGTAGTTTTTGTTTCTATAAGGAACATACAGACAGACAGACAGACAGACAGACAGACAGACAGACAGACAGACAGACAGACAGACAGACAGACAGACAGACAAAAATTTTACTGATTGCATTTTTGGCATCAGTATCGATCACTTATCACCCCCTGATAGTTATTTTGAAAAAATATTTAATGTACAGAATTGACCTCTCTACAGATTTATTATAAGTATAGATGTTTATCCGAATATCCGCCTGTAATACATTTTTATAAAGGCTCAGTAAGATAGCTATTGAATAAGAACTAAACAATTTTCCCAAAATTTTCTTTTATTTCCTATTAAGTTTAGGTTTCCGATTGTCATTTCATTTGCCAATCTTCATCTTCCAATCTTGCCAATCCAATCTTTATACGATGTTGCCTATATCTAGAAAAAATCTAAGCTTTTCTTTGTGTAACAGTGGAACACAGCGGCAGCCAGAAATAATAATATAAATTAGCTAAGTATCGTGACACCAGACCTGGTGCGGTCGGTCCTTGACCTCACAGCTTACACGAGAGCAGATTGCAGCTGTCCAAACCCTTGTTCCAACATTTACAAACATACATTCATCTTATGATCTATATAGAAAAATATTTGAGACATTCAAAATAGTTCACAATAAAACTTTTTATGAAAGCCTTTGTCAACCCAGAAAAACTTAAATGTCACACCAAAGAGAAATATAATTCACTATTTTATGTAACACTTTTGTCACAAGACAAATTATTTTTATCTTTTCGTTAAAAGATTATTTGTACGAAAGCTATGGAGCCGTAAAAAAGTCATGAGTACATTTATAAACACGTTTATAAACAATATGAAAATAAATGAATATAAATATGAATACGAAACTTTAAGTGAAAAAATGATAATTATGGAAAATTTGAGCTATTGAAATAAATCAAATTGTCAAGATACATAACTTGGGAATCGAAACCCAAGTTTACCACGCCACCGCTTTTCAAAGACCCATTTTCTCCAATAATTTGAGAGAAGGAGTTCTTATAGCCAGCAAATGACTATCGACCGAATATCACGACTGGTAGCGCAGTCGAAAGGCTTCACTAGAAGAGAACGGTTCCAGAGGAAAATGGCGACAACTACTAAAACCGGAGGCATACTACCAGAACCACAGCAGAACCCCCTCGGTGCATTGGGTGTATTTCTAACCATAGTACCAGCTGTAATGATTGGCGGAGCGATAAGCAAAAACATCGCTAAATATCTGGAAGAAACTGATGTTTATGTGAACGATGATAAAAATACTGAAGATTGGTAATAATAATTATTATTTTTTTATTTTTTTTTTGCACTGTCTATCCCGCTACATTTTTCATTAAATTCATATCCTATACCTAAAGGTTGCCTGGAAGAGATTGCTACCTTAGCAATAAGGCCGCCTGTTGTACTACCAATTTAATTATAATACTAATGTATTTTTAATGTGATTCAAGTGCAATAAAGAGTTTTTGTATTTGTATTGTATTTGTTGTAATTAATAATTATTATTACTACTCAAAGATCCTTCGGCGGTTCAATAGTAACCCGGGTAAATTGATAAATCCACCTCACAACCCGCACGATACAAGAAGAAGACTTAAAAGTACAGGCCAAATAGAGCCGAGGTGGAATCAATCCAGACTTAATTACAAGTACATAACATAAATAGCCTATATACGTCCCACCGCTGGGCACAGGCCTCCTCTCAATCAACCGGAGAGGGTATGGAGCATACTCCACCACGCTGCTCCACTGCGGGTTGGTGGAGGTGTTTTTACGGCTAATAGCCGGGACCAACGGCTTAACGTGACCAATTATAAGTAATAATAATAAATTTTATTTACTCAGATATTATTACATCCACATTTGATAATGGTACTTATAAATATTAATAAGTGAAAATTCTGTTTAATATTAGTTTGGTTACAAACGCTGACAAGTATTCCTCGTATGAATATATTGTAATAATGATTGTTGTGAAAGTCACTCGATTTTTATCATTGTTAAATTATTATCTATTTATTTTGATATTGTTTCAGGAAGACATGATTTGAGAGTAAAAATAACATTGTTAATGGCCTCTGTGGTCCAGTGGTTGAGCGTTGGACTCACGATCCGGAGGCCCCGGGTTCGAATCCCGGTGGGGACATATCACAAAAATCACTTTGTGATCCCTAGTTTGGTTAGGACATTACAGGCTGATCACCTGATTGTCCGAAAGTAAGATGATCCGTGCTTCGGAAGGCACGTTAAGCCGTTGGTCCCGGTTACTACTTACTGATGTAAGTAAGTAGTCGTTACATGAGTCATGTCAGGGGCCTTTGGCGGCTCAATAGTAACCCTGACACCAGGGTTGATGAGGTTGGTACGTCACCTCACAACCCACACGATAAGAAGAAGAAGAATGGATGTTTTCTTTCCTTGTTCTTTACGGGTAAATGTCAAAATAGACTTGCAACACTCAGTACCCTATTTTCGTCTCTGAGTTGTGCTCTTTGTGACAATTTTCATCCAAATCAGTTTAGATGTAAAAAAGTAACAGAGTTGCTTTCAGTTAAGCGCCTTTTTAAAAAAAATAACATTCTGATGTTTCTTCAACGAACCTCATTAATCGAAGGTTTGTTCCATCCAAAGATCCATTAATTTCAATGTTATATCAAGGTTATTAATTGGGATGTGTACTAGGTTCAAGATAAATTATGAAATTCTAATTACTAAATAAACGCAGATCTAAAACTAACGATTTTTTTTCTCTTTAACTTATTTATAAATTTCAATCAAGAAAAACGTAATAAGTCAGACATTTTATCACGTATTCCATGACGTCACAATGTGCTCTTTCATACAAATTCCATAGTATTTTCGTATTTTTCCGTTTATTAAAAAGTAATTGATTTGAATAGTTGGAAACTAGCTTATAGAGATTACAAACTTTACCTGGATTAAAACTATAGTGTGTCTACTCCGCGAAGGTTTATTAACAAAAATCACATCCACTTGTGATATCCGTAAGTTATCACTATAATACGACGATATTATATTAGAACTTATCGATTCCAGTAGTAGGCGCTTCGTTATTATAACAGGCCTGTTCATTTTGTCAGTATTACTATTTCGACCACGTTTAACCTTTATTAACTGACCCAAATTTTACGTGACGAAGTGAGACGAGCTCTCTTTGATGTTAGTATGGAGTCCCACACTATTCTAATTTATTACATGAGAATCATGGGACCTCGCGAGATTTTATACGCGTTAAGCTAGGGAAGGCTCGCGCATAGTATAGCTACTGTAAGGGAGTTACGGGACTTAGTGAATGTATGATTTCGCCGTTTGTCAAAGCACCTTTGAGGGGGTTCAAATGGTGCCTAGTTAGGCAAGGGTTGACGATTTATTAGGATAAAGGAGGGGTCATAAAGTTGAAGGGTACTGCGGGTTGCACATAAAGTTTAGTGAAAAACCGTCGGCCTTACACGCGTTTTCGCTTAGTATTACTGCTTACACGTACAAAGAAAAGGTCTAGAACAAATTGGTTTGTGAAAGTTTTTTTCTTGTTTAGGAATTGAAAAAAGTGGTAGGGCTGGCAGAAGAAGACCTAGAAGGACTTACATTGACCAAATTGGAGATGTCCTTACAAAAGGTCTTGTACGATCTACTCTGAATCGGCATGCGTGTATGAAGCGATTGATGAATGTAGAGGAAGCAAAAGAAGTGTGTCAGGATCGAAGCAAATATAATTCTATAGTCTCTGCTTACCCCTGTGGGATATAGGCGTGAGTTTATGTATGTATGAAATATTTATTCTCATCCAAGCCCCGTTGCTAATACCTTACGAGCTTCCTCCCAATGGCGATGCGTCGGGGCGATGTAACAGACATACATACATAAACTCACGCCTGTTTCCCACCGGGGTAAGCAGAGACTATAGAATTCCATTTGCTTCGATCCTGACACACTTCTCTTGCTTCCTCCATATTCATCAATAGCTTCATACACGCACACCGGTTCAGAGTAGATCGTATTGAACCTTTTCTAAGGACATCTCCAATTTGGTCATCGTAAGTCCTTCTCGGTCTTCCTCTGCCAGCCCTACCATCAACTTTCGCTATATATACCGCTTTTGCAATTCTATTATCCTTCATCCGCTCTACGTGTCCAAACCAACCTAATATTCCCTTCTCCATCAAACATGTAACAGATACATACATAAAGTCTTTATACCTCCCAGTGCTGGGCACTGACCTCCCATCAATCAACTGGAGGAGGCATGCAACATACTCCGGTTCTCTATTTTTACTCATAAAATTTTATGTAATCATTTACCACAGCATAATGTTACTTGTCCTATTATTAGTTACGCATAGTATTAATTTGTCATAACTTTTTAAGCATAATTTTGAAACTCATAACTACGATAAGCATAATAATTAATGACAATAATGATATAAAAGCATAATTATTATAAGCATAAAAACTATACTATATTGAACATTTCCGAAACTTACTTTTTCCTTGGCTACATTTGGTTTATGATTGTCACTTTTTATATTTTTTGACTCTATTTCATGCTGTTAATCATCATTCAGTATACTTTTCGTGTGTAAGATAAACATGCTGGCGGCGTAGGGGTGGCCCAAGGGCCACCCCCGACGCACCCTAACCTACTGTTATGCCTTGTAAAAATTATGACAAACACTATTATTCTAAAAACGAATTATGGATACCTATTTATATGCGAATCAATTTTATGCCAACAAATATTAGTCCAAAAATAAGTTATACCTAACAAACCAGTATTCTTAGATGTGATTATGGGAAAGTGCTATTATGCTGAAAAACGTTATGCAAAAAGGATTATGATAATTAAAATTATGACAAAACCATTCATGCATTTTAAGAGAATCCCACATACTCCACCACGTTGTTCCATTGCGGTTTGGTGGAAGTGTTTTAAGGCTAGTAACCGGGGCCAAAGGAGTAACGTACCTTCGCGGAATCCCTTTTAAAATACTGTATATTAATCCATCTTTGGACTTCTTATCAAAAGTATCTGGAAGTTATCTTCTAAGGTTTCTTCTTCTATTAATTATGATGAATCATGTCAGGGGCCTTTGATGACTCAATAATAACCCTGCCACCAGGGTTGATGAGGTTGGTAATTCGCCTCACAACCTACACGATAGAAGAAGGTCAATCCACAGTTTAAAAAGATACAGCTTTTATCAATCAACTTCATCTTTCCTTTCCAACGTTAAATCCATACTAGATTTATATTCTGTTCAGAACAAGAAATTCTAAGATTATGAAATCAACTAACGAGCGAGTAAGAAATATGAGCTTCGCCTGATGGATCACAATTACGTCCATCTGTTCCAGGAAATAGAGCTGTACCATGTGAAAAAGTCGACTCATTTGAATCATATCTCGCCCTGTCTAAAAAAAGCAATTTGAGCGGTGTTGTTTTAAGATTTATGAGACTTAACACTTTATGACGGTTTTTTCGGATACTGATATTGAATTTGTAAGCGATTGGAATCGTCGATTAAAACAATTGAGCGCGAACGGCTTAGACCGACATCTGAAAGGATTATATTTTGTGGCAGCATACATTATCAGCAACCTAACATTATCCCGTTTTTCACAAGGTCCGCTTAACTAACCTAAAGATTTGACAGGTCCGGTTTTTTACAAAAGCGACTGCCTGTCTGACCTTCCAACCCGCGAAAGGAAAACCAGCCCAATACAGGTTAGGTCACATACCACTGAAAATGCATTTCTCGGGAATGTGGGTTTCCTCACGATGATTTCCTTCACCGCATAGCACGTGATAATCATTTATGATTCAAACATAAATTCGAAAACAAATTCGGCAATCAATGGTTTAGGCCTGTGCTGGATTCGAACTTGTGACCTCAAAGTGAGAGGCAAGCGTTCTACTAACTGGGCTACCACGGCGTGTCCTTAGGCTTCTTCTTTTGTGGCAGCAGACATCATCATTAATTATAATCATTAATTATAAAGAGAGAAATCGTCGACCACGCCGGCGGGGTCGGTATCTGGGTATTTGGGGTTTGAATTAAATCTGAACTGTCTCACCTAAATGAACGAGGTCAACTGACTCACTCGCTAATCAAATCGCAGCACTATTGAAAGAAACGGATAGCAATCCAGAAGGTAGAGTACAACCAGTTGATTGCACTTGGGCGCAGATTGAGCGAAATCCCTCACTCTAATTAGAGCAAAGTCGTCGAAGCCTACGATACTTGAAGCCTCCAATACCGTTTTACTGCGCATATCGGGAGGTAAAAATTGGAATCATCTTTTCAAATCAAATCAAATATACTTTATTGCACAGAACTAAATTTCAAAAATCAGACATAACACATGAATACAGTAAAATTTGAGCGGCCTTATTGCTCTAGAGCAATTTCTTCCAGCAACCACCAAAAGAAAACAAACATTTACCTGCAACTTGGATGCGGGATGGTGCAACAAAAATAAATACCTAAAAGTTAAACTAAAGTTAATATAATAAATACTCTATACGTACATATGTATATTAATAAATACTCAATAAGTATAATATAACACATATTTAGAAGAGAGAGAAGAAGTATGCAGCTCTATTGCCTGCATATAACTTCGTGCCCGTTGCCGTGGAGACCTTTGGTAGCTGGGGGGCGGACACCAAAATCTTTGTGTCAGAATTGGGTCTCAAGCTCAGGGAGAAAACAGGTGACTCCCGCTCCGGCTCGTTCCTGGTCCAAAGGCTGGCCATTGCCATTCAACGCGGTAATGCGGCTAGTGTTGTGGGCACCTTTGCTCCGGGAACAGTGAGGGGCGGGTTATTTAATGACTAGTTTTTAAGTTTGTTTTTGTGACGTATTGTTATATTAATATTTAAAATTACACATATTTACTAAAAATATACCTAACCATAATCTAAAGAAACTATAATAATAAATAATAGACTATACAGACACACATACAAAACAAGTATTGAAACCGCATCCGCATAAGGATTCAAAATGAGCTCGTAACTGGTTTTCAATGAAAATCTACCATTTATTTTGCTACTGCTTTCTACGTTTTGTGCCATCCACAAGGTCCACTTACCTGACCTGAAGATTTGACAGGTACGGGTTTTTACAGAAACGACTGCCTGCCTGACCTTCCAATCCGAAGAAAAAAATGCTTAGATTAAGACACGTACTTATCTCCAAAATCATATTCCTCACGATGTTTTCCTATATCGCTGAACACGAATTCAAAAAGACATTCAAAAGTCATTGGTTTAAGCCCGTGCTGGTTTTGAACCCGCGACCTCACAAAGAGAATCATGCGTTCTTCTAACTAGACTAACGTGTCTATTGATGTACGAAATTGAGTAGAATGTAAGAGGTATTACGGAAGGATAATCAATGGGGATTTGGTTGTTTATGGTATGAATTTAGGATGATTATTGAATGGAATGGTAGGAAGTTTTAAAAATATAAGATGGTTGTCTATTATTGGATTGTCGTCGGAAAGTAAGTGGCATTTTGTTTTAGAAAATAAAAGGAGACAAGATTATTAGAATGTCTCTTTTTTTTATTACTAATTGACCATAACTCTATTACTTAGGAAGTTGAAAAAATAAATCTATTCTGTTTGTTATCAACCGTGCAATACCAGAAATACTAACGAAGGACCAATCGACAGGGAATCGTATATTAACATATTCACAAACACTATGCAGTACGCCAGTCCACCAGTCTATTCCACAGAGTTCATTCATCTATCACGATCCTAATTCTAGTCAGAGGGAATAAAAAATGTACGTGTATGGGCTGGAAAAACTAGCACTCGAATGTGTGCATATTTTACTCGACAGGCTTCTTTCACACAACCGGTTTTTTTCGGTGGAGCAATATTGCGACGCGCCACGATCATTTTCATTCAGCATTTGGTACGCTAAAAACGCTAGTGTGAACGCAGCCTAAAGGTCGTTTATAAACTTATTAAAACTTGTGATTCCTGCATAAAACCTGAAAAAAAAACAAGATTTAAATAATTTGAATCTTTTGTAAGAAACAAAATGAAATGTGCTGAGTTGTAATACGAGTAACATGCGACTTCATTATTCTTCTTTTTTGTACTCCTATTTATCATCAAATAGTCCATCTGAAAGTTTGTCTGTAGGAATTAATAGGAAATAATAGTATTATGTAAAAATTTTAGAACATTCAACAAAAACACAAAAAAAATATAAACCTAAATCAACAGAAATCACTGTAGTAAGCATTAAGTGTGTGCATTTTATAATGATATGCTAGGGGGCGTAGCATACAGCTACGCGTGTAGCAGAATTTATGCTCGCGTAGACACAGCTACGATGTGCGCCAGAGTGATAGATTGTTATGAATTATGCGCAATACACGAGAAAATCAAACTCAGTTTGTAGAATTTCAACTACAATACCTACCCACTTCTGTGGATAAAACAAAACTATTCCGGTTTAATCAAATAAAAAAAGTCAAAAGGAATTCGACCTTCGAGATATAATTCAATCTGAGAAGGCGCGAAGGGAATGGACGGGCGATAAAAAGAAACGCGCTCGCGACTTGGAGACGTAGATAACACGAGATACGCCTAGCTGTGTAGTGTGTATCCTTAAGGTTATATTTTATATAGACCTTTACTATAGGAACTGTCGTACTGCAAGTTAATGGAAAAGATTTAATATATATTAATTCAATTAATTCAATTTTCAAATAACAGTCATTTGATAATTTAATTAATTGATTCGATTATTTTTTTATTGATATTATTCAATAATGTCATGATAGAAACGAATGAAATCCATAGTGTCTGCTCAGCCAGGTGGGGTACACATAGGCATACATTTAAGTATCTATGTACGTGCAAGTATAAACTGTAACTCCATCTTCGTCACCCTAAAAAACAAACAAAATTTATCTCTGCAGATAAAATTAAACCAGCTTATCGACATTACTGAAGCACAAGTTATAAATTAAGGGAGAAATGTACCACGACACGTTCAAGCCGCGGTGATTGATCGTCTAAAGCTCCGGTATATCCATGCGAATTATCAGCTAATATATTTTAGCATGAACGTGTTAGTCCTCAACGGTTGCAGAGGCGGAGATGGGAGCCATCGGTACGGCAATGCATCGCATAAGAAGCGAGTCACAGGAACTGTAACCTGGAACCTGACAGAGGGCAGCAGTAACTGTCAGTACGGCTTTGAAGTAGACTAATCTGGGCGCCATCCCACTCGCGTCAGACAGACTACTGCGAGGCAAAAAGCAAGAGGGGACCCACTTTCAACACATTACTATTACTTTTTTTTTATTATTATTATTATATAAACTATATAAGTACCTTTTTGTTTGCATGCCTGCACATAGAATAAGGTTCAATGTTGCTGTTTTATTCCGGGGGAAGGCCTGATGACCTATATTACAAGTTTTTAACTTAGTTTAGGCATCAGCCCTTTCAACAAAATCTGCCAGTTTAAACTAGTAAATTGTCATGTACAATGTTTTTGTGTGGGGAAATAAATATTTTCTTTCTTTCTTTCTTTCCTCTTTTTTTCCTTAAACAGTAGCGTGGAGAGTGCTACACCGACAAGAGCGTGGCTCTTAAATTTGTGATGATGAACGTGTTAAAAATACTTGATGACATTCCTAAGAACGACGTCCGATTAATTGAAGGAAGACTTATGCCCAGAGATTTATAGACTAGATGACGGGGTCAAAGATAACTTACGGCCACCTTTGATACGAAGTCTTAAGGTGGATATTAATAATCCGTATGGTGATAAGGTGGAATTTTCAAGGCAATAGTGAATGGGCACTATTTGAGTTGGCGTGCTCCATCTTCAACCACATCGCTGCTTACGACCAGGCTGGAACGTGGACAAACGCAGTCAAATCATTTAACACAAAAAAAAGTGATCAGTCAATCGTTTCCCAAAGTCTATAGAATGGTGTATCTTGTTAGAAATTTATAAAGAATTTAGAAGTAATTACTTGGTCGGTTTGTATATCGCGCCTATTAATTGCTCTGGTTAGAATAGAAGCAACAACAAAAATGCAATAAGATACTAAAATTACTTAAGCATAACATCACGCCTGTATACCCGAAAGTGTAGGCCGAGGTGTATACGAGTAGTATATACACCCACTCCGCGCCAGATATGTTTAAGTTCCGTGTAATACCAATTTTCTAAGATCAAAACATGAAAAACAATAGTTTGGATCCCGAGCTGGGATTCAAACCATTGACCATTCGATGTAAGTCAGGCGTTCTCCGAAGCTATCTTAGATTTATATGGATAAATTAAAACTCACCACTTAATTAAAATCAAGTTCACCGAACAATGTCGGCCAGAACTCCGAAAACACTTAAAAACTTATCTCAAAAAACAATGGCAGCGTTTTCTGTTATCAGTTTCATTACGAACCTTCCAATCCCCATGGAATTAATACACCTAGGTCGTTAACAGGAATATCTATTTTTATTGAACGGGGAAATCTTTTTGTATGAAAGGCAGGTATCATAACAGTCCAAGTAAATGGTTATAGTCCTCTGTGTAGACATAATACTACGATAATGTCTGGGCCTAGCCGTTTTGCACAATGATACGGAAAAGGTTGCGAGCATTAAGGTACAAAGATGTTAGTATTGCCGAATGAGATCTTTGGCTTTCCGGATGTTCCTTCAGTAGGGTTAAAAGGCCACAACACAACTTTCATCTAAAAAAGCAATATTGCAATTTGGCATGTGTGCATATAAAAGTAATTAACAGCCTCCGTGGTCTAGTGGTAAGATGGTTAGGCTCACGATCTGGAAGTCCGGGTTTGATTCCCGATGGGGACATTGTCGAAATCAGTTTGTGAGACTGTCCTTTGTTTGGTAAGGACTTTTCAGGCTTGAATCACCTGATTGTCCGAAAAGTAAGATGATTCCGTGCTTCGGAGGGCACGTTAAACCGTTGGTCCCGGCTATTAGCCGTAAAAACACGTCCACCAACCCGCTTTGGAGCAGCGTGGTAGAAATGCTCTATATCCCCTCCGGTTGATTGAGGGGAGGCCTGTGCCCAGCAGTAGGGCGTATATAGGCTGTTTATGTATATTCATATAAAAGTAAGTGCGCAATGCAAAAAACACCTACAACACGAGCAACCTATGGGTTAGTCATACCAAAGAGTCACTTGATGTGTTAAGCGTGCAATATATTTGGTTTGCCGCGATACTGTACCGCCTCTGGAATGTTCTCGGAGGCGCGAGTGGACGGTTTCCATGCAATCTTGCGTAAACGAATTGCTTCACTGTTGGAACGAGTGCGCGGCAGCTCCAACAGAATCCTGAATGCTATTACCGATAAATACGATTCGCCCTTAATGTGCCACCTGATTGGGATGGCGGGTGGATTTAAATCCGAATATCGTCCACCTTATTTTGTAAACTAACTTAGTATGTAAATTTTTGTTACTCACCATATGGATCTTACGTTGTCCGAATAAATAATTTTTGATTGATTTTGATTGAATACATAGAGACTGCTAGCATGTGAAAATCCGTATAAAATATAGACAGGAATTCTAATTAAAACGTTTTGTTAGAGCTTAAGCTGCGATGGTCGCGTACAATAAATACCATAGCTGTATAACTTTGTTGATAGTTTCCAATTAATTTGCGTCACTAAGCTACCTATAAGGCTAACTGCTCTTTGACACGTTGTCCATAATAACGAATTCTGTGTAAGTACGCTTGCATGGTTTAACCAGCGCCGTATAAACAAAATCACGCTAGCGATCTCACCACAGCATGCGTCAAATAGTGTTGCCATGAATCTCGATTTTCACGGATATGCAACACATCTAATATCTCGATTTATTTCATACTCAAACTCAAAAATATCTTTATTCATTAGGTAACATAGTTACACTTCGAATCGACAACTTTTACGTACTCGTAAGAAAATATATTTTTGTTCATCCGCCAAAAACTATTGCAGCTTCTGACTACATGTATTGTATAGCCAACAAGGAAAATCTCGGATTGTTAGTCTAACAGAAAGTTCGGTGAGGTACTGGTACTTAGTTCATCTTGCAATGGATGTACATCCAACCACCCCGATTGGTATATAATCGTGAGCTTCTGTTATGTGTTTAAAAAATTATGCAACAGCCACTAATTATACCTAAATTATACCTAGAAATAGCAAAAATTTTAAAAAGTTGTAGTAGAAGCCAGAGAGGTATGTCGAAAATAGGCTTGGTTTATGTAACATAAATAAATATTCAGTAGAAATTATCAAAAATAGAGTTTTAATAGTTTCTTCTTTTGTCGTAGTCATTAGGCGTAGCACAGGTTTAAGGCCGATAAGGTACCAACCTATACTTAAAAAAATGTTTTTAAATGTCTTTCACGCGTTTTTTTATAATTAAGCGTGGTTGAATAATGTCTCCTGAATATCTGTAGCTTTGTCCACTACGTTAGGACTTACAGGAGTGAGTGTATGTATGTAGTTATGAGAGTTTGTACCTACATCCGCGTCTGCAAGACGTTCCCACGTCGCATCTACAGTGTACACGTCTGAGGCGCGCGGCATCAGTCCAGTTATGTGCAAATCCGCTATTTATGCCGATCCCATAAAACATTTAAGTCTACGGCACGCGTACACCCAAAATTTGAATTTGATCCTTTATGAACGTGAAACTAATTAATAATTTCATAATCCGCTTTAAGCGTCTAAAGTATCCCGGCTATAATAATTCCCGGCCAATAGGCCATTATGGCCGGTATCGCCAGAGTTAATACCGTTTTAGAATTAGGTAGGTAGTAGTAGCATTAGTTATAATTACATCGGTTGTTGGAGGCGATGGTTGCTCCGGTAGATAAAAACTCTTCGAGATGTTAAGTGGACTGTATTAGATTAAAAACTAGGTAATTATTTACATATAAGAAGTCCGTGGCGTAAGTCCTGTAATATTGCCATAGCAAAATATACTACAGTAAAATATATTATAATGTATACACTTTGGTACCATGTCACATTAACTTTTTTGACAAATTGAACTGTAAGTCTCACTAAATGTCAAATATGTTAGTGCGACAGAGTCCTAAAGTGGGTACATTATATTGCTCATGACTGTACTGTAACTATAACTCCTGTACATACGAGTACCATCTAATTTTATTTTTAAGTAATACCTGTCATTTTCTTATCCGTTGTTAAGAAAGGGACGTAATCGACAGGCATAACATTTATGGAACACTCGTCAATTTTAGGCAGATATTAAAAAACCCTTCCAAAATTTAATATTGGCCAATAACCCGACAGAATTAAGTTGATAGCATACGTCAAACGGGTAGCGTATGAGCGAGATGCCTGTTTTATTTGCCCGGGTTATTCATTCATTTTTAAATTAACAGTTGTCAATCATCCGTCCCTTTCCTTTTCGGCGGATATGAAAATGACAGGTATAACTTAAAATAAAATTATGATGCAGGAATCGAGGCCAGTGGGGTGGTATAATGACGCGCATTGAATAATGGGGTAGGAAGACAGATGTTCCAAGCCATAAGGGCTTATTTATTGTATTGAGGAGCTCGGTGGCGCAGCGGTTAACGCACTCGGTCTGCGATTGTTGAAGTTAAGCAACTTTCGCAAAAGCCGGTCACAGGATGGGTGACCAAAAAAAAGTTTTCATCTCGAGCTCCTCCGTGCTTCGGAAGGCACGTTAAGCCGTTGGTCCCGGCTGCATTAGCAGTCGTTAATAACCACCAATCCGCACTGGGCCCGCGCAGTGGTTTAAGGCCCGATCTCCCTATCCATCCGTAGGGAAGGCCCGTGCCCCAGCAGTGGGGACGTTAATGGGCTGATGATGATGATTGTAATGAGGGACTTTTCAGGCTACGTTCCTCAAAAAACAAAGATGGCGCTGTGTACCTCCTACGTGATAATTACCTACTTTCTTATTGCTCGAGTAAGTACATAATTATATAAAAATATGTAATGGCAGAGGCATAAGTAAATGTTGCTTCATATTTGGATCAGCCCACATCGAAGCAATTCATCTAAGAAGGCAAAAAATTAATCAAAATTAAAAATTAAATAAAATCCCACGACGGTAAAAATATCATCGAAAAAGAATAAAATAACTAACTTAAAGACGTAATTTTTATTATTTGGGAACATGCATTAAGCCACCACGTACACATTACTGAAAACATAATTGTAATCGGACATTTCGTTTTGATTATATTACAACATTGTTTTGCACTAATATTGTGGCGCCCCCTAGTGAGTTACAGCCATGACACCTGTCTCATAACATGAACTCATCAAACACAAACCCGTTATTGAAAACCGCATCAAAATCGGATCATTAGTTTAGAAGATAGGTGGGAACATTACTTTTGCACAAACGCACACACAAACAAACATCTACCAGATCTACCAGAGTATACCTGCTCCGTTCCGTCGTGGGTAAAAACTGCAATTTGACATTTGCGCATATGAAAGTAAGTGCGCAATGCAAACAAATGTCAAATAGCAATATTACTTTCTTAGATGAATTGATTTGGTGTGGCTTTTTTCACCCCCCGATTTGAAGGCTACTTGACAATCTAGTCAAATGAGATACTTATTACGAAATGTCAAACAAAAGTTTTCTTTGGAGTTTGTATGGAAATACTGTCCTGTGACGTCATCAATAAAAGCGGTCAAACGTCGTCCTCATTGTTACATAATTAATAAATAAATAAAATTCGCAAATAAGTCGAAAAGTTAAATGTATGAAGTTAAATGATTATTGATCATCTTAGACTGGCTTCTATTTCTAGATTAGCATTATAATAATTTTTCTTTGACCCAGTCAAGTACTCTATTGTGTTGTTAGGTACCTACAATATTGCTTTGATTTGTGAATTGTCCGAAATAAATTATTGAATTTGAAAATTATGTTCAATATCTAAGCAACCTTGGTGTACCTTTGCCTATGTGAGCGATTGTTTTGTATATTTGAGTCATTGAATCGCCGACAGAACGTCGGAGGTCGGCCCACTCCGCTCAACGCCTAATTGGCCACTCCTCGCTCTGAATTGCTTTACCAGACGTGTCCCTTACTACATGAACTCGAATGTGTGTTCTAAGCCTATATTATGGGTAACTAGCTGTTACCCGCGACTTAAAACCCTAGTATTAAAACCAAGTATAGAAGTTTCATACAAACTTTACCACCCCATATTACCCCCTTAAGGGTTGATTTTCGAAAAATCTCGTCTTTCTGATCATTTATGTCCTAAAAGGAACACCTGTACAAAATTTTAGACTCTTAGCACTTGCAGTTTCTGAGATTTCGTAATGAGTGAGTCAGTCAGTCAATGAGCTTCATATCTTGTGGTACATAATATACAACGATGGCGAGCATTTGTACTAATCGCCAAAATATTCGTAATAATACGACGCACCGTCACTAGACGACACTTATTAGAAGCTTATACTGCTCTAATTCCTCCATAAAATAAAGTAATAATATACTACGGTCCCTACCCATACCATCAAAAAGATCAGTGGTTAAGAATTGATACTAAGCCAAAAAATGTATGGAGACCAGACCTACAGGCTCTGCACGCCAACGGCACCGCGCGCGGAATTATACCGAGAATTTCGACTAATAGCGTAGCGAATTATATCTACGTGGATAAACTTCAAACGGCTATTGGTTAGAATCGCGCGCGGTTGCCAAGCTGCGAGGACTAGTTATGACTATATCTACGTAGGGTAGATGTTCAGCCTTTTTTTGTTTTGATAAGCCATTAATTAAAAATTCTGTATTTCTTTGTTTCGATAACATAAGTATGTAAACTAGCTAGCTTAACATAACATAAATATCCAGGAGAGAGGCATCATAGGCTGTAATACAAGTATTTTTATACTTAGTCAGCTATGGTACCTACCTATTTATATCTGTGTCTAGTACTAAGCTATGTTTAAGGAAAACAAAATAGCCACATTTTTTGGCAATAAGAATTATTATTATTATTATATGTCTTTTTCATATCTCGGGCCTATGAAGGCCCGGACTTTTGGAAGGCGTGCGTGGGGCCGAAGCCAACACGTATAGGCCCCTTAAGACAGTTTAATCTAAATGTTTTATAGCTAAAGACATTTTTTAATATATCTCTACACCTCACGTTATTAAAGGTATAATTACACATCATCAACTCACGCCGATTTATAATTTATAGTAAGTAAATAGAAGCCACCAAAGACCAGAAAGCAACTCAGTTGGTTTTGGAGTCTTAAATAGATAATATGAAGGACATGTGACAGGTTACCTGAGCAAAATTAGTTCACCGGACAGCGATCCCTTAATTAATATTTTGCCTCAACGTTTCGTCAGTGTATTTATTACGAGCTTTACCTAGAAGCGATATTATATGTTGCTATAACTACATTTAGAGCTTACCTGCTAACGACAACCGCAGTAGGTCCGTATATATTCGGAGTAGAGGTCACTGTTCCTAGATACGAGAGTCTCATTACCAATTCAAAGTATAAACGAAAATTCGAGGCTTCGCTACTTCAAACTGGAGCATATTTACATGCATAAAATCACACTATTTTTAAGAATGCTGCGATCCTAACACACCGTTTCCCCTGGTTTAAAACTCTCATGTGGGTTGTGAGATCAATGACTGATCTCGTCAACCCAAGGACATTTTCAAGCTGCTGGATAGATGGCGCTGAACTTGGTAGGTTACTGCATGGAACGGAACTTGTCATGTGTTTGTGTGTCGTGTGTCGTTATTTGTATTTTTCTTTAAGAAATCATAAAATGAAATGAAATTAAATGGAGTGAAGATAAATAAAATATCCCTTTTAATTATATCCCACATACAATTGCATTTTGGTGTTCATTGCTCCGCCACTGCGAAGCTACAAAAAATCCGATCAAGCTACACTCGCACTTCGCAATGTAAATTAAAATGTAATCATATTTTCCCTCTTAAAATGTTTATTAAACAGGGAGCTAGTATTAGGGTTACCTAGTAGTGGGCTGCCAAAGGCCCCTGACGTGGTTCATGTAATGGCTACGTACTTACTTACTCAACTAAATAGTAGCCAGGACCGACTGATTACCGTGACCTCTGGGGGGTTAAAAAGGCCACATCGAAGCAATTCATTTAAAAAAGTAAGTAAATAAAAAAGTAAATAAATAAGTAATAAGTAGTAGTAAGTAATTAAGTTTTAGTAGTAAGTGATATTGCAATTAGACATTTGCGCATATTATAAAAGTAAGTTATAATAATAATAAAGTTTATTTAGGTAAAACCTACGGCTGATGATAATGATGATGAGGTAAAACCTACTGATTTAATGCATTCTTGACCTAGCTTTTTTACAACCATAGAAGGTTTAATCCGAATTTCAAATACACAAAAAATCCCAACGCATTCTCATAGTACCTCCCCTCTTTATTACTAAATGCCGATCCATAAAATATCAATTTTGTTAATCTAACAAATGCGTGCGACCCCATGACCAAATCGGTGATGTGACATGTCATAACAATTGACATTGATAGCTTCGATAAGGCGATTGTTATTGATTTGTCTATTAAAACCGTGGATATGATGCTATTATATCAAATTACAATGACCCGTGCTTCTATGCTGCTTCTATGCTTCTATGCTGTTCTGGGAGCATATAAAAAACATAGAACACGTTCAGCTGCTTCTCTTCCCGGGCATGTCGTAAAAACCGACAGAGGGATTGTGTCCTCTAACATGATGGACTAATGTTATGGGCGATAGGCTGATCCCTTATCACCATAAGGTTCATCATATCCATCTTTGGACTTCGTATCAACAGTGGCTGCAAGTTGTCTTTGATTACTTGTGGCTCTGCCCACCCCATTAGGGATTACGGGCGTGAGTTTATGTATGTATGTATGTACAATGACCCGTGTTTCGGAAGGCACGTTAAGCCGTTGGTCCCGGTTATTACTTACTGATGTAAGTACGTAGTCGTTCCATGAGTCATGTCAGGAGCTTTAGGCGGCTCAATAGTAACCCTGACACTAGGGTTGATGAGGTTGGTAGTCCACGAGAGAAGATCAAATTACAATAGTCCATAATATGCCACGGCCTCCGTGGTCGAGTGGTTGAGCGTTGTGCACCCGGAGGTCCCGAGTTCGAATCCCGGTGAATTTGTGTGAATTAGTGAATTAAGCGAAACCTAGCCTAGACAGGGGACTAAATAAAAAGAAACTGTTTATTCAGATGCTTACCTATTTAAGCGCTTATTTTATAGAAATGCGGCAAAGCTAAAAAGAACGCAATACAAACTGTTAAGAAAAAAAGCAAGATAAAATTGAAGCACATCTTTAGGTTACTAATTACATAAAGTCTTGGTTCCTTCGTTATTAAAATACGAATTATTTTTTATAGACACGCAAATTACTTTTTATATTCTGTACCTTATATTTAAAAAAATAAAGGAAGTATAAGGTATATTTTTAGGCGTTATTATATCGCGGAAGGAAAATAATAACAGGTTTTTTTTTCCGCTTACGCTACCATCAAAATTCGTTTAAAATAATTTTATTTCGTGTTAGGAAAGATGGCTGTTAGCTAAAGTAAAACCAATTTAAACCAAATGTAGCGCTTGTTCACAACGTTTTATGGGCGATATTTTTCAGAAGCAGTAAAAATATCAGTGTTACAATGTTAAGGGGTCTGTCAACTCTGTCAGCGGTGTAGCGATAAAATAATCAACTTGTTATTAGTCATAGAACACGTCATTGTCCTATTAATAATATGATTTACTTTATAAACTCCAAAAAAAAATACAGACCAGGTTTTGGGTAGTTTTCTAGGTCAAAGAGAAATTATAAAATTCAAATTACGAAATAAAGACAGTTCTAAAGGTGTCAAACGTTTTCTTTTTTCTAATTAACTTAAAAAAAAAATTTGAAAAATAAAATCCAAAAATAAGTGCGACAATTTTAGACGATTTTCTATGACGTTACAAGTTGCTTTTTCATACAAATTCCATAGTAATTTCGTGTTTTGACGTTTAGTAAAAAGTAACTGATTTGACTAGTTGGAAACTACCCTATTCCCGGCCAAGTAGTTAATACCATAACCAGTAAATCTACAATAAGATACACCGATACAAAAATAGAAGTTCTCTTGTTCACTTAAATCTATTCTATCTCTCTCTTCTCTATATTTCTCTCTCTGTTCTCTACCAGGAGAAAGCTCTTCACGCTCCCCATTTGTCCGGTCAAGCTACCTGAAACAAACTTGCAATATGTTAAAACAATAACTAGGTAGAAGTGAAGACAATGCATGTATTACATTTTGCTGCTACACATTTTGGCATATCCATACTAATATTATAAACAGGAAATTGTATGTTATTCACGGCAAAAGGGAGCGATGAATTGACGTGATTTTTTAAGTGGAGATAGTTGAAGGGATGGAGAGTGACATAGGCTACTTTTTGTCTCTTTTTAACCCCCCACTTCCCTAAAATGGTGGGTGGAAGTTTGTATGGAGCATTCCATAATTTTCAAGGTATAAAGCTAAAAATTGGTATTCGGACTATTTGTAATTAACAAAAAAATCTACATTTTTTTTAATCTACTCTGAATCCCTTCAAAGAGAGGTTGAAATTTTACGTGGAATTTTTCGCAGTTTTCAAGGCAGGAAGCTTTTTTACATTCTATCCCCAAATGAAAAAACATTTCGTCGTCTACGATAGCGTATTAAAATAATATTCTAATCTGAATTCTCTTTTGTGTTGTAAACCAGGAAAGGGGAACCTTTACCTAGTTACTTTACTTTTTTTGAGGTTACCCAGAATTTAAAACGAACGAAGCCGCGAGCCATAACTAGTCACATCATAAAATTATGACATCTTCGATACGATCCAGCTGGAAGGGACTGCTTTCCAGAGCGATACTCGATGGGCTGATTCACCGGACGTCGGTTAGTGTTAATTGGTTTTATTATACGATCAATCGTTACTAATTTTATGAACGAACCGCTACATTGAAGTCGCGTTCTATCTTTTCTTGGTAAGGCGATCTTCATACGACGCTGATTGTGTAGCGGTGTAACGCGGGGCTAGGCGGTATTCCTGTGAAAATCACCTACAAATCGCATGTGTAGGTTAGTCAGTAAATATGATATGATGTAGAGGAAATATGATTGGCCACCTGATACGACACGATTCATTTATAACAAACATTATAGAAGGAAAAATTGAAGGGAAGAGAGGAAGGGGTAGACCTAGGATAACATTTATGAAACAAATAAAAGAGAAGGTGCAGGTCGTGTCGTATCGGGAGGTGAAGGTTTTGGCGGGAAGAAGAGAGGAATGGCGATTACTCCACCGACAAGAGCGCAGCTCTTAAATAGAGAGAGAGAGGTTAGTCAGTGTTTATATATTAATGTTTATCTGCCCTTAACTAGATATGTAAGTAACCAAATTCTATTGCCCAAATTGTACAGTATTTATGTGTTACGTCTGATTGTTGAAATTTTAGTTCTGCGCAATAAAGTATATCTGATTTGATTTGATTTGATATGTAACTAAGACCATTAATGTAACATGATATTCTCTCGCTTCTTCATCTATCTCTGTCCAAAGCCAATTTTCACTTCTCTGTATAAGAAGTACAATTACTATTTAAATAAGAAGAAATTAATTCGCTTGTCGCCAATTTCCGAGCAAGCTCCTAAGGCATCGGTTGTCGATGCAGGCATTAACTAGATTTATAGTTACCTCGTAAACGCCTCGCCTCTTAAGGGCGAGTTATTGCGAAGGTTACTTCTCCCGGCGATTTGTTACGAGCCGCACTAATGCTCTAATAGGAATAAAGGGCCTTACTTTATTAAGTTCTAATCAGTTAAGGAGCTGGTTCGCACGTTGAGATAATTACACCCATTAATGTTGGTACTGTTACGGAATTGCGAACGAATATAACCTAATATTAAACTAGTAGATGATATTTCTTTTTTATAACACTTACCCGCGCTTAGGGAAATTCACAAAGAGAAAATTAAATCGAAAAAAATTCTAACTTGGACCGAACTTAGGGTGGTATTAATAAACTAATCTCAGCTTCGATAATGCCCTCAAGATCATGTCAATGTGACAGTTCTTATATAAAAACAGGGACTTGAGCGTTGTCTTGAGGGCAGTCTCAGCTCAGTTTATTAATAACACCCTTAAACCCGCAACTTTTGTCAAGCCAGGATGAGCGGTTTAACCATAACACCTTCTGTCCATGCGAAATTCTTTAGATAAATAGAGTAGGTAAGGTAAATGATGTACCTGGTGGTTGCCTGGAAGAAATTGCTCTAGAGCAATAATGCCGCCCAAATTGTACTCTATTCATGTGTTATGTCTGATTGCTGAAATTTTAGTTTGTGCAATAGAGTATATTTGATTGATTGATTGATGTACCTACTGTTGGTAAACCAAAGTGCCTGTTAAAAATGTCTTGACAGCTATAAGAACAAAATCTGTTTTCCTATATCTCTATTATTAATGTGACTTATTGGCATTAACTACTTGGCCGGATAAAAGGAGAGCGCTGAGGGATCTCACCCGGTACAAAATTTAAGACAACAGGCCTGAGGGTGCTCAGTTGGGCGCGAACATCGGCTCAGGGCGTCTGAGAGGAAAATATTTGAAAAAAATAATCTACCCTAGTGCGTCGATAGTGATAAGCGCTGAATGAGGGAAATCGTCGACCACGGGCGCCGGCGGGGTCGGGATCGGGGTTCTGAAGTGTTTGTTGCCGCGAGCTGATTGGCCGTCTCTATGGCTAGTGTAGGCTGCAGTAATATAAACAAACAAACAAATACTTGTCTATTTGTTCTTGAAACATGTGTCTACTAGTTGTGCGCCCGCTAGCTATAAGTTTAAATATTCAGGCTCATCCATCGGCTCATTCTAGAAACTCATTATAACTTTCCGATACGTTGCGCGAACGAAACCGCGGCCTGTTAACTATTTGCCGTCTTCTACTAAATGCATATTCTATCCACATTGCTTTGAGCACTCTGAAAAACTAATATTTGTATACAGGTGCTAGTGATATCGTAACGAATACTGAGAGGAATGATTCCGCTCATGATTCTGAGTTAATATCAAGTGGAATTTTCCGTCGCAAAATTCGTGTATTTTCTGGTGTTTTTTTAAATTATTTTCAATTCTATACTTTTGCGATGGCAAATTCCACTTGTAACGATGTCAGTTACACCCTGTACAAGTACATACATGTAGCAATACAAGTAAATAGGGTGTTAGTAACATCGTAACAAATACTAAGAGGGAAGATTCAGACCACGATTCTGAGTTGATATCAAGAGGATTTTCCTGTCGGGAAATTCATGAAAATTTTAGTGTAGAATCATGCTATCATGCATACCATTGATTTTTCATTGGGGTCATGTGATAAATATATTACGGGTGATTATGTAGCACGTATCTAATAAGCCTAAGGTAGATGACGTCAGCAAATTTGGTAGACATCGATGTTACGGGTTGAAAGGTCGAAAAGGGTATAAAATGTCAGCCTTACTTGGCACGTGTTACATGAGTCAGCAGTACAACCTGTTAGAAAACATGTCTTTATACTCGCTCCTTGACATGTTTGTTCGGCCTCCGTGGTCCAGTGGTTGAGCGTTGGGCTCACGATCCGGAGGTCCCGGGTTCCAATCCCGGTGGGGACATATCACAAAAATCACATTGTGATCCCTAGTTTAGTTAGGACATGACAGGCTGATCACCTGATTGTCCAAAAAGTAAGATGATCCGTGCTTCGGCAGGCACGTTAAGCCGTTGGTCCCGGTTACTACTTAGTGATGTAAGTAAGTAGTCGTTACATGAGCCATGTCAGGGGCCTTTGGCGGCTCAATAGTAACCCTGACACCAGGGTTGATGAGGTTGGTACTCCACCTCACAACCCACACGATAGAAGAAGAATGTTTGTTCCATCAAACTCATTTAAAACACCCTTGGTACAAACGTAAGTGACTTGCTGAGGAAGACCTAGAAGGACGTACATTGACCAAATTGGAGAAATCCGTAGAAAAGGTTTAGTACGATCTCCTCTGAACTGGCGTGTGTATGAATCGATGAATGAATGTAAAGAAGCAAGAGAAGTGTGTGAGGATCTAAGCAAATGGAATGCCATAGTCTCTGCTTACCCCGGAGGGAAATAAGCGTGAGTTTATGTATGTGTAAACCTATCTACGGTAGCGCCAAAGTGTTCGTTGAGAATCCGAACGCGCAACTCAGATCCCTTTTGATTAACCGATTCAAGAGATGTTTCGACAATCAATGTGATTAAGTGAGTGAGTGGATGAGTGAGTGAGTATGGAACAAGCCTACTAAGGCATAGCAGTACCGTTATGCGTGTTACTGATTTCTACTGATTACTTTATCTGCGTTTGACTTTCAATACAATAGAATTCCTATGAAAACCTCTAACTTCAAAATTTGAAGGCAAACGTGAATAGTTTCTTCAGAACAGCCGCAAGCAACCTCTAACTTTAACAATAAGGGCGAACTAAACAATTTTCTGTTATTGAACATATTTTCCAAGAGTTTGACCGATGTTGCTTGTTGAATCGGGTCAAAGCTTTCAACCGGATAATTTACAACTTTAAAATAGAACTGGACCTTTGTAAGGCAAAAGGGTATTATTTGTGTTATTTTATTCCCTCCATTTTAGGGGGAGTAAAATAAGAAGAAATAAGGGGGAGTTAAATCACTTTGTGATCCCTGGTTTGGTTAGGACATTACAGGCTGATCACCTGATTGTCCGAAAGTAAGACGATCCGTGCTTCGGAAGGCACGTTAAGCCGTTGGTCCCGGTTACTACTTACTGATGTAAGTACGTAGTCGTTACATGTGTATGGTCAGGGGCCTTTGGCGGCTCAATAGTAACCCTCTGACACCAGGGTTGATGAGGTTGGTAATCCACCTCACAACCCATACGATAGAAGACTAATAAAAACTACAGTAGATGTCCCTGAGTAATATAGGCCGCATTTTATTTAATCATGCATCCTGATATAAATATCCAAGTGCATTCACAATCACGCTCATATTAAATTAATCAAAAGAACTCCATTTTCCCAAATAAATGAAATAAGTAAAACCCATTTTATCATTTAATCGCCAATCACTAGTGGTTCTGATACTTTTAATCAAAAATGCATGTCCTTGTTTAAAATAACCGATATTAATTTCAGACTGTAGTACTGGGAGAAGAAATGAGGAAGTAACAAACAAATAAACCGACTTCAAAATCCATCAAAAAAGTAAGAAATAAGATTTCTTCGAATACAATGTCTTATAACTTTCGACTTGCCCCGAAAGTTCGAATACATAAAATAACAAAAAGTTTTTTTTACCATCAGTACAGAGAGCCAATATTTCAAGTCACTCGTTTTACATGGATACAACACCGTACATTATATATCTTAGATATGTAAGTCTGGTATGCACTGAACTATTCCTATAAAAACCTATTAAAATATAGATAAGATTCTTATATAAGTAAGTATATTTTAATGTAAATACCAAATTAATAATTTGATCGTTAATTTTAGAATTTCACTAAAATACCTTTTGCGTGCAACATTTGAAATAATCAAAATAATTTAGATAAGGCTTTCACTATTTAAACATTACGCGATGTACATGCTTTACTTTACGTTTCCGGAGCTCACTGCAGGAAAATAAGCAATAATGTTGCGTTTATTAGTACTGGTGGCTTCGGTCACTTTTGTCGCCTGTGACTTTGATCAAGATTTACACAATAAGTACCTATCGATGGGTGAGGATGAGTTCGTCGAATATTTCAACAGCCGCAACTTCTCCTATAAAATCAAGAATTACGACTTTACACCATCATTTGGCGCGGTAAGCATTGTTAAAATTATCACCATGCCCGTATCCCACTTTAAGTGGGGTCGGCACAACATGTATTCTTCATTGTTTTAAATTTACGCGGTTATTATCATAATTAAAACATATAATAACGGGTTCTTACCGCGTTTAAAATAGGGATATTCAACAACAGCAACAGTGTCAAAATATCGGGAGTCTCATATCCCTATTTTAAACGCGGTAAGAACCCGTTATTATGTTTTTTAATTATGTATTCTTCATCCAGCATAAGCATTGTTTATGCTCACTCAATTAGTTGGTCCGTATTCATGTTGATTACTCCTACTTTTCTTTTTGGTCCATCTTCGAAGCGTTTCTCTCTCTCCGTTAAACTATTCCCACATCATCTCCCTAGCATTATCCCGTTTTCACAGGGTCCGCTTACCTAACCTGACGGTTTGACAGGTCCTTCTAACCTGCGAAGGGAAAACCAGCCCTATACGGGTTAAGTCACTTACCTCCGAAAATGCATTTAATTTTTAAATTATCCCCACATGATGTTGAGGTTTAATTTTTGCGTCTTTTCTTCCTACATTGCTTCATCTGATGTGTCGTCTGCAGAAACATTGCAGGGACTGAGATCTTTTTTGGTGACTCGTTTTTGATCTTCCTCGTCTTTTGGACCCTGGTAATATTCGGATCAATCACCCTGTTCTCAATGTACTCAGATGGTCTTCGTCTCATGTGTTCAAACCACCTCAGCCTACTTCCATTCCATTCGTTATAGATTCTTCACCTGTCCTTCACACTGCATCTAGCCTTTTAGGCTCTCCCCTTGGGGCATCTTTTCTTCATTTGTCCCATGATTATTAGTTTCTCCTGACTATATTAGTGTATGGTACCGATCTGCACATCTTCTTCTTCTTACCGTTATTCCTATATGGGATAGGAGAAGTATATTTACTTCACACATTCATTCTCCCACCTCCACTTTCATATCTTTGTACTCGTGTCTAGAGTTGCCACCCGTACCATATTATACATAGTATCGTATATTTGAGTAAATTGTCCTATAAGTATATCTTAAAAAAAGCAATATAGATAAAACCTGTAAAATTCAACACGTCTATGATTTTAATATTATGTGGATACAATATTTGGGTGTATACCCAAATGTCAAGTTGGTCACATAACACATAAACAGCCTATATACGTCCTACTGCTGGGCACAGGCCTCCCCTCAATCAACAAGCAGCGTGGTAGAGTATGCTCCATACCATAGGGTATGGGTATGGGTGGGGGGGGTTCCACTGCGGGTTGGTGGAAATGTTTTACGGCTTATAGTCGGGATCAATGGCTTAACTTGCTCTCCGAAGCACGGAATCATCCTACAGTTTCGGACAATCAAGTGATTCAAGCCTGCCATGTCAAATTGTTCAGAAATTAAAAAGAAAAATATTTGCTAATTTAATTATATTTCCAGATGAATTACTCCATCCCAAAAGGAATTCCCGTGATCACTTACAATGAGAGTTCTGTAGTTGGCTTGCCTGAAAACTTTGATTCAAGAGAGAAGTGGCCAAATTGCGTTACCATCGGTGAAATCTACGACCAGGGCAACGATTGTGGTTCCTGTTGGACATTCGGTACCTCGAACACTGCTTCTGACCGCACTTGCATCCACAAAGGAGTGACTGTTCGTCTGTCCCAACAGGATTTCAACTGTAACTCTGATAATGTTTGTGGGGGCGGCAGTCCACAATCAGGCTTCCAATATTATATCAACGAAGGTCTCGTTACTCAAGAGTGCAAACCTTATAACGTCGAATTTCTCAAAAAACGCCAATGTGATAGACAATGTGCTAATGGCGCAAGTTATGCTGCAGATAAACATAAAGGATCTTCATTCTCAGCAGTAGACAGCCAAGAGGAGACTATTAAAGCGGAATTGTTCAACAATGGACCGATAGAAACGATGTTTAACGCATATGAAGATCTTAGAAATTATACGTCTGGAGTTTACGTGCACAAATACGGGAAGTTCTTAGCCTTACACAGTGTTAGAGTGATAGGCTACGGAGTAGAGGACGGAACGCCATATTGGTTGGTGGCGAACAGCTGGGGCCAAAGTTGGGGTTTATTACAAGGATTTTTTAAGGTCAAAAGGTACGCCAGTGACCTTGATTTTGAAAAATCAATGTTATCAGTAATGCCCTAAAAAGTTGTTATTTTCAGTTATGTTTTGATTATATCTTCAAACCATAAAATAAATAAAAACAGGCATTTTATTGTATGTTCTTGAAAGACTAGCAGTGTTTGATTTGAACTCACGCCCGCAGTCCCTAATGGGGTAGACACAAGCACAAGTCAAAGCAAAAATATAATACGTTTTTATTTTTTCCATAAACACATAATTATTACATTTCGCACATCATTATTTTGGATTATAACATATATAAATCCCTTCATACGATGCGGCGATTTTATCTTTCCTTTTCTATTTTCTACCCTTAACTCTATCTATCTACTCAGCCTGTATCCGGACACAGCTGGATATAAGCCGCCTCTCTTTCACATAACATAACAAAAACTTACGACTATATCCCAATTGGGGTAGTCAGATATACACCCATCGCAAGATAAACTAAGTACCCACACTTGACCGAGCTTTCTGTTACACCAACTTGGTAGGTAGTGAGCCGTAGCTCTTCTTTCAGGCCATCCTTTCCGGTCCTGTGCAAGTTTTTTTTGTATTTATTTATTATTTTTAAGCCCTTAAACAACACTGGTATAAATGCAATGTCCTGCAAAATTGCATAAGCAATTTGACTGCAAGATTAGAGTCTCACTAAGACATCTCTCAAGTCAAAAGTCTCATCCATAGCTTTCCGGCGTAGCTCACAATGCCATTCGACCATTGGGCTGGTCGTCTGCCTCAATATACACAACACATACTCACTACCAAAAATATAATTGCCTATCCAAGAATTCAACTTTAGTCCACCTCACGCAATACCCAAAAAGGATGGTGTTTATTTCATGTCATGGCTGGTTCTCCCGGCAGTTTAGAGGGTAGTCCCGTTGTTTGCAAAGAGGCCATTCTGGGTAGATTTATGAGGCGTGATGGAGTAAAATAATAAATGTGAATCCAACCTGATTTAATTGCCCGCAATTGCGTAGCTTCCTAGGTCAAAGATAAATTATGAAATTCTGATTACTAAACAATGACAGATCTATATGTGACAAAAATGATAGTAATTTATTTACAAATTTTAATAAAGAAAAATGTAAATAGTAAGTAGGACACTTTGCCACGTATTTCTATGACGTCACAGTGTGTTTTTTCATACGATCTCCATAGTAATTTCGTGTTGTAATTCTCGCGACACCAAACACTTTAGGATCCTGATACCGACCCCGCCGGCGTGATCGACGATTTCCCTCAATCAGCGGTTATCGCTATTAAATTAATTCTATCAAATATTTTTCCACTCAGACGACGCCCTGAGCTGAGGTTTGCGCCCAACTGGGCACCCTCAGGCCTGTTGTATTAAACGTTGTACCGGGTTAGAGCCTTCAGCGCTCCCTATTTATCTCTGCGGCAAATCTACAATAAGTCACGTCAAAGAAAAAGAAAAATTCGTGTTGTAACATAAATTTACTAAAAAGTAACTGATTTGACTAATCTGTGAATTACCTACAACATGTGCAGATATAATCTTTTTTGTTGTAAGCATTTGTTCTTATTTGTACTTGTATTATACGTACTTAGTATGCACTCGCCGTCTTTGAACATTTCCATATTTTCCTCACCTTGTGGTTGTCTAGAAGAAATCGTTTTAAGCGATAAGGCCGCCATTTGCAATGTACCTAGTTAAGTTTCCTGCATATTCAACGTTCATTAAAAGCTTCTTGCTATTAACAAATTAATACGTTCATATCTGTAAATGCAAATACACAGACAGATCACGCCTATTTTCTATTAGGGTAGGCAGAGACCATGGAATTCCACTTACTAATCCTGACACATACATAACTTAACATAAACAGCCTATATACGTCCCACTGCTGGGCACAGGCCTCCCCTCAATCAACCGAAGAGGGTATGAAGCATACTCCACCACGCTGCTCCAATGCGGGGTGGTGGAGGCGTTTTTACGGCTAATAGCCGGGACGAACGGTTTAACGTGCCCTCCGAAGCACGGACTCATCTTACTTTTTCGGACAATCAGGTGATTCAAGCCTGAAAAGTCCTTACCAAACAAAGGACAGTCTCACAAAGTGATTTTGACAATGTCCCCATAGGGAATCGCACCCGGACCTCCAGATCGTGAGCCTAATGCTCTAACCACTAGACCACAGAGGCTGTTGTGAATCCTGACACACCATTTTTTTAGTCCACTAGACACACAGATTAGTCCACTGTAATCTGCACTCGCCGGCTTAGAGTACTCTTGATCTGATCTTTTTTAAAACATCCTGGTTTTAATTGCGATATCATTATATGTGCCGTATCACTAACACTTACGAAAGAAAGCACGTTCAGTCGTTGGTCCCGGTTAATACTTACTGATTTAAGTAAGTGGTTGGGCTCAACAAAAACCCTGACACAAGGGTTACTGAGGTCGGTAATCCACACGATAAAGGAATGTAAAGATCGCCATATGTTCGACTAGACCTTCCACCACTTACAACCCTACTTATTTCTCCCTTATTTGGAAATGCTTCACTAAAATATCAAAATCTTATTTTTCGGTTTTTTTTAACCAGGTGCCTAGTAAACTAAACAACATTTGATCCCGACGTACAACACATAACTAAAACAATACAATACAATACATCGTCATCATTAGCCCATTAACGTCCCCATTGCTGGGGCACGGGCCATCCCTAAGGATGGATACTGATATCGGGCCTTAAACTATCACGCGGGCACAATACAATACATTCACAACAATAGTTTAAGAAAACACTCACAAATTCTCGAAACAAACTACGTGAGCGGCAAACTGAACTGCAAAAACCAGAACTTCTTTTAAAAGCTTTTGTAAACCGAAAACGACTTTTAAAACCATTACCACACTTCAATATAGGCGTACCTTTTGTTTTATTTTTAAAAGGGCCATTGTTTTTAGCCGTCCGTTTTCAACCAGCGCGACCAGAGGCGTAATTAGGACGATAAAAACGCCTGAGCCGCGAAAATGAAATGCTGAGGGCGTGATATACAATACGAGGAATAAAAATAAAATTGCTATTCAAAATTCTAGATTAAGTATAATAAATTCGTCTTTTTGACGGGGCCGGCTTTGTGGACGTGGCCACGATTTGGCCATACATTTTATTTTATATCTACACCCAATGCACCGGGCCCAATAGATTGAGTAGTATAAGCCCTTGTCACCATAAGATTCACCATATCCATCTTAGAACTTGGCTGCAAGTTGTCTTTGATTACTTGTGGCTCTGCCCACCCCGTTAACGTTTACGGGCGTGAATTGATATATATATATGTATGCAAATCCCGATAACAAATTCACATGTAGGTATATGAACCCAGTTGTATTTCACAGCGTAGGCCACTATGGCTATGTAACTAATATTTACTCTAGAACTCCACACGTTACCTAGTAGCAGTAACAGTTAATATTAGTCTTACTAATGGTCATGAAACTTCCACGTAGGTTAACTATTGCAGGACTAAAACCATGAAATGGAAAAAAGAGGTTAGAAAGGCCCTAACTCGAATTTTGTATGAGAACCGCTGTCGCCGATTCAACCCCGCTCTCTTTACTACTACTCCTGCAAACAGATAACTACGATAGCTCTACTGCTTCTCAAATTCCATAGCGACTTCACTTGCAATATACTATTATATTTTTTGTGATAGGGTGCAATTTTATTTTACTATTATATTCTCTCTCTCTCTCTATTTAAGAGCTGCGCTCTTGTCGGTGGAGTAACCGCCATTTTTCCCATTTTCATTACATTATTCTATGGAGTAATGAAAATGGGACTATTATATTACTTTTCGTAAAATACTGCATACAAAAGTAGATATATTTTACAGAAATTTTGATCTACCATTCGTTGTAAAAGTTACCATAACAATTTTAATCTCAAGGTTAACCCACGCGTTGCACTACAAGTACTTTCGACATTATAACTGTCGGGATTTTGACCATTCGGCATTGTGACCATTCGGTATTGTGACCATTCGGCATTGTAACCATTCGGTCAAATGAAAATCGGTATTGTAAACTTCGGTATTTCGGATATCGGTATTTCAAACATTCGGTATTTCGCTTTTCGATGTTTTGACTGTAGGTGTTGTGACCGTAGGTGTTGTGAACTTTCGATATTATGATTATGTACCCATCTCCTTACAGCATAGTCGATATTTTAATTTTTAATCGCCGATAGAGTAGAGGAGACATTGGAAAATTCTAAATAATGCTTTTAACACCAAATTTAAGGGCCGCAATAAGCCTAATGACGGCACTATTTGAAATTCCCGAAAGAATGAGTTCCATCCAGAAATAAATCTCGTTAATCACAGGGCTGTCTAACCCTAGATGGGCAATTATATTATCATTATCATAAAATGTGACCAACAGCATTATCCCGTTTTTCACAGGGTCCGCTTACCTAACCTGAAGATTTGACAGGTCCGGTTTTTTACAAAAGCGACTGCCTGTCTGACCTTCCAAACCGCGAAAACCAGCCCAATACAGGTTAGGTCACATACCCCCAAAAATGCCTTTCTCGGGAATATGGGTTTCCTCACGATATTTTCCTTCACCGCTGAGTACGTGATAATCATTTAAGATCCAAACATGAACTCCAAAACAAATTCGACAATCATTGGTTTAGGCTTGTGCTAGATTCGAACCTGCGACCTCAAAGTGAGAGGCAAGCGTTCTACCAACTGGGTTACCACGGCTCTATCATAAAATGTGATCAACCCCACAAAATTTACGTTTACGCAATACTACACTCATAACTTGAGGAATATGATCATGATTTTAGGGGAAGTAAACATAACGTAAGATTATAATAAACACATTCTATTCATGACTATATCCCAATTGGGGTAGTCAGAGGTACATCCATCGCAAGATGATCTAAGTACCCACACCTCACCGATCTTTCTTTTAGACCAGCGCGATAGGCGAGCCGTATCGCCGTCTATAAGAGTCGAGCCAACTGTGTTACCCACACTGCTCCACTGCGGGTTGGTAGAGATGATTAAAGACCTTCCTATAGCACTTTTTTCTCAAAGTTTGCCTTAGCACAGTTGAGGGCTATAAAAACAAAATCCTTCCTTTTGCTATTGAAACGATTATTAAAAAAAACCCTGTTTCATTTCAAACGACGATTGCAACAGACTACACTTTGAGTCGCAGTGAAACTAAAAATAAGAGTAAAAACCACCCGTCTCATTATGTCTTTCCTTATTCAAACGTTGTACTGCGACAACTCTCGGTACGGGGCAAGGTTTTTTTTTTATTTTTAACCGAGTCATTAGGCTCACGGTAGATAACGAGGGTACTTTCTACTGATCGTAGAAGCCTGAAATGGATAATGGATATGGTTTTTCCAAGAATTTGCTTAGAGAAATCCCTTATCAATAAAGCCACAGTACCTAGCAAAATGATGAACGATACATTTTTTTCTCCTGACTTTTTTTCTCTGACTACTCTATGGTTATTAAAACACATAATAACGGGTTCTTACCGCGTTTAAAGCAGGAATATAAGACGCAAACGCGGTAAGAACCCGTTATTATGTGTTTTAATTACGATAATAACCGCGTAAACTTAAAACCATGTCGTCACTGAAAAGGCAAAAATACGTAAGCGCCAAAATGTCATTTCAAGAAAAATCAGTTTAAAGTAGCTATTTTTTTTATCATAACTTTTTACCATTTTTTTCAATTAAGATGACGTCAACGTAAGATTACACGGTATTTCATTTTCTATATCTAGCAAAACATATTATAAAATGGACTGTTACTTTAGGATATTATTTTTGGCACTTATGTAATTTTGCCTTTCCAGTGACGATGTATACTCTATGGTTATCCTCTGAATATAGTCTTGAGCTAATGTTATGTTCAAATTAAAGCTTGATCGTTGATTTTCATTTACTCTTACCCTCTATTCTGACTACCCCAATTGAGATATAGCCATGAGCTTATGTTATGTTATCAAATTCTAATCGTATTAATTTTAATTTAAGAACTTTGCATCTAAAACTTATCGCCGTTTGCGTCTGCAGCACGGATTTGTGTGGCGTTATTTTATAATGAACAATTAATAAATATATATTTTCTTAAATTATATTAATATCCTATTAACAGCCTCCGTGGTCTAGTGGTTAGAGCGTTAGGCTCACGATCTGGAGGTCCGGGTTCGATTCCCGATGGGGACATTGTCGAAATCACTTTGTGAGACTGTCCTTTGTTTGGTAAGGACTTTTCAGGCTTGAATCACCTGATTGTCCGAAAAAGTAAGATGATTCCGTGCTTCGGAGGGCACGTTAAGCCGTTGGTCCCGGCTATTAGCCGTAAAAAAAACCTCCACCAACTCGCAGTGGAGCAGCGTGGTGGAGTATGCTCCATACCCCCTCCGGTTGATTGAGGGGAGGCCTGTGCCCAGCAGTGGGACGTATATAGGCAGTTTATGATATTTATGATATTAATTTATATTCACTTATTTTTACAGCGGCGTTTACTTGTGCAGCTATGTTGACCAAAATGTTCAAAATGCAGCTCTCTTTGAACAGAGATTTAGCTTAGTTGATCTCGCTCGCTTACTGCGCAAACTATTCCCCGTTCGATTGCCGGTAAAGCAAACATTTGTTCAAAGATAGAAGCTTGCTTGCTTGGGACTTGGCTAGTTTTGTATTCTTTTTTGTTTTTATTTGACTTTCATTTCGAAATAAGCCGTATAAGTGGAGTCAATGAAGGATTTGCCGTGGTAGCCCAGTTGGTAGAACGCTTGCTTACTTTGAGGTCGCAGGTTCGAATTTCGAATCCAGCACAGGCCTAAACCAATGATTTTCGAAATTGTTTTTGAATTCATATTTGGATTATAAATATAATTTTGAATAGCAATTTTATTTTTATTCCTCGTATTGTATATCACGCCCTCAGCATTTCATTTTCGCGGCTCAGGCGTTTTTATCGTCCTAATTACGCTATAATATGCTCAGCGGTGAAGGAAAACATCGTGAGGAAACTCACATCCCCGAGAAATGCATTTTCCAAAAGGGTACACGACGATTGTTTTGGATTACTCAAATCTGCCCCCCGCAGCAGACAATTATTAATATTCCTGACGTGATATCGTTACCGGGGACCGGGGACGAGCCACCAGAGCCACTGATATTAAAACTCATTACATAATGATACGGAACCCCCCCCCCCCCGGACACAACCCCCCACCCCTCCCACCCCCGTAATCTCCTCCGGTTGATTGAGGGGAGGCCTGTGCCCAGCAGTGGGACGTATATAGGCTGTTTATGTATGTACATAATGAAACGGAAGCATTGCCACTCCACATTTAGCTTGACATACTTTTTTTACTTATATTCGTGCCCATTGACGTGTCAGAACTTTGAGATTCCGAGTGCATCAGGATCTAGTAAAAGATCAAATCAAAATCAAATCAAATATACTTCATTGCACACAACATACAAAACAAATTTACACAAATGGACGATAGATACAGCACAATCTGGCGGCCTTATGCTAAGCAGCAATTTCTTCCAGGCAACCAGTGGAACGGAAACATGTATTACAATTTGAAAGAAAAAGAAAAAAAAGATCTTAAACGAATGTAAGTCCATTCTATAATTAATAAAAATAGACACTGAAAAGTTAGTTTGTTGACCCTCAAACGAGTATGTTAGGCGACCATATCTCATTATTCAACGAATTTTGACACAAGGACTCTCATATGAAGACCGAGAAGGACTTATGATGACCAAATTGGAGATGTCCTTAGAAAAGGTTCAATACGATCTACTCTGAACCGGCGTGCGTGTATGAAGCGATTGATGAATGTGGAGGAAGCAAGAGAAGTGTGTCAGGATCGAAGCAAATGGAATTCTATAGTCTCTGCTTACCCCGGTGGGAAATAGGCGTGAGTTTATGTATGTATGTATGTATGTATGACTCTCATATGATTGGTTTACTCCTAGTAAAAAATTATAAAAACATATATTACTAAATGAGTAAAAATAATAAGCATTATATTACGTTTGCGGCACTGAGGAGCACACAGGAATTTCGAAATGTTAAAACATATCAAGCGTTAGTACAAGATTTTGGATTACAAATTAAAGGATGAATTTACAATCGTTTCAGAACTTTTAATAGCTCCTGACCATTGAGGGCCCATCTCTTGAAAGTTCTGAGATGGTCCTTCAATGGGCACGCACATCTTTTGCTTCATTTGTTTTTTATTTATTTAATTATTGACAGCTGATAAGGAGGAACTTGAAGAGTATAATTGGGTGAATATCAAAATTGGGTTCCGACATGAAACAGGATGTTCTTGTTCCTCGAGGAACAAGTTACCTCGTAGCTAGAACTATCCTTTTTCATGTCGGAACCCAATTTTACACGAAAAAATAACATGAAAATTCGCCACCAAACTTGGCACATTTTGATATTCTATTATCAGCGAATTTCCCCGTCAGTGTACCGGTGGACGGTGACGTCAGTGACCAGTCTGCATAAATACGATTCCCCTCTACGCTGCCGCCTCTTTCGCTTACTCGACTTCGTACCGAACGGACGTGTTGCGCCGCGCGTTAGTTGTCTTACTTATTTCTCTTTATATATCGAATTGTTTTGCTAAGTAGTTTCGTACTGTTCGTTAGTTATTTTTGTTTTCGTATTTTTAAATTAATTAATTGTTATTAAAATTCTTTTGTTAGTAACTGAAACCTATTTTTTTAAATATTTTCCACTCTGAATTCCTAAAACAATTATATTCTTTGTATAGGTATAGCCGCTATAGCCCCCTGACATGCCTCAAGTAACGACTACGTACTTACATGTTACATTATTTCAGTGGGTACTAGATGTTCCTCCTATACATAGTAAAATAACATACATAAACTGCCTATATACGTCCCACTGCTGGGCACAGGCCTCCCCTCAATCAACCGGAGGGGGTATGGAGCATACTCCACCACGCTGCTTTACTGCGGGTCGGTGGAGGTGTTTTTACGGCTAATAGCCGGGACCAACGGCTTAACGTGCCCTCCGAAGCACGGAATCATCTTACTTTTTCAAAATAACATTTCTATTTAATACTCGATAGTTGTCGTTCCCTTTGAGCGGAGGGATTTTAATCTCGCCTCGGTAAATAATGGACGGAATTAATCAGAACTCCATTATCAGACGGGATATCGGGATAGATAATATTACTAGCGGAAACTCGAATTATACTCGAAAATTCTTTTGGGGATTGGAAGTAACTAAATGGGTCTGAAAAGGTTCATAGCAAATAATATTAAGTAACTCTCATAGGTACTTATCTACTTGCAGGATATTAATTTTTAATCCTTATTTAAGTATGATCCGAATATAAACCAATTTCTAGAGTTTCAAAAAAATATGTTTTTATTACACATAGGACTATCGTGATTTACACTCATACTTAGAAATATATACAGGGTGTTAGTGAAAATAAAACACTAAAATTATAATTCCATTAATATCAACTCAGAATCATGGTCTGAATCATTCCCCTCAGTATTCGTTACTGTGTCACTAACACCCTTTATACGGGACCACATGAGTAACGCGCAATCACGATCTAGGGGATTAAAATGGCCACACCAAAGCAATTCATCTCAGAAAGCAATATTGCAATTTGTCATTTACGCATATAAAAGTAAGTGCGCAATGCAAACAAATGTCAAATTGCAATATTGCTTTCTTAGATGAATTGCTCCTATGTGGCCATTTTAACCCCCTGATGTAACATCGAAACGTCGAGGCACAAATTAGTAATAATGAGTTTAACGGCCTCCGTGGTCCAGTGGTTGAGTGTTGGGCTCATGATCCGGAGGTCCCGGGTTCGAATCCCGGTGGGGACATATCACAAAAAGCACTTTGTGATCTTTAGTTTGGTTAGGACATCATAGGCTGATCACCTGATTATCCAAAAAGTAAGATGATCCGTGCTTCGGAAGGCACGTTAAGCCGTTGGTCCCGGTTACTACTTACTGATGTAAGTAAGTAGTCGTTACATGAGCCATGTCAGGAGCCTTTGGTGGCTCAATTATGACCCTGACGCCAGGGTTGATGAGGTTGGTAATTCACCTCACAACCCACACGATAGAATACTTTAGGCTTTACAAATCTAGTGAGTATTAGGGTATTGGTATGAGAATAAAATGAATTAAATTTAATACTGTCAATATTTCGAAGCAATGACAACGTAGTTAGGAAAAAGCGGTCCCGTGGTACATAAAAAAGTAAGGCTTAAGTTTAAAAAATCTCACTTAAAACTCGAATAGATCCAAAATACCCCTGTAGTAGGGCCCCTGAAAGCTTTCCCCTGTTAAGATAATGATGTGAAAAGCATCATTCTTTCAATCACTCGAAACTGGCTTTGTGACGTCAGTTCGATTCAAAATGGTGGACAATTTGGCAAATGGCTATCGAAAAAAAACAACGAAACTTCTCTTTTGTTAGAATTAGCCTGACGGGAAAGCATCTGCTGAATCAATTTATTAGACAGATTTTAGGAGTATTGTTGTATTGGAGCATTACTTCTGATGTTTAAGTATATTTATTATATATATATATAAAAAATAAAAAAAATTGTTTTGTTTTGTGTTTTAAGTGGAGAAATAAACATTTTAATTATTATTTTTTTTTATATTCATTTGTCATTTATTGTTGGTTTCTTTTTATTTAGTAACATAACAAAGCTTCACGCCTATTTCCCTGAAGGGGTAGGCAGATGTTTATAGTATTACACCCACTCCTTGGCTATGTGTTTCCTTCTCCCACTTCTAAGTTACGTTTAAGTCCCTTGTAATAGGAGCCTATTTCCATCAACCAGGCAGAAATCCTGGTAACCGGGTGATTTCAATTATGTATGATCCAATATATTATTATTTATATACTGATTCAAAAATATCTTTATTCAGTAGGTAACATAGTTACACTTTGAATCGTCATTTTTTACAAAACGAACTTCTCATCCGCCTAAAACTACTGCAGCTTCTCACAACCTGTATAGCCGGGGAAAAGAAGCTGCAAGAAAAACCTTGGCACAGGGCCCTAGACAATCTTTAAAAAAAAATCATAAAATATTGGTATACAATTGAGTAATTTAGCTGCCTAATATCAGTTCTCAGACAGTTAATCCCATGCATTCATATCTTCTAAATAATCACTAACTTTATAATAAGCTTTTTTGTAAAGGTTTTGTTTAACTACTGTCTTAAAACAGTTGAAAGGCAAATTCTGAATGTCAATGGGAATCTTATTGTAAAAACGTATACATTGCCCCTTAAAAGATTTAGTAATCTTATGTAATCGACTGACTTGTAAAGCAAGTTTATTTTTATTCCGGGTATTAACAATGTGCCGATCGCTATTTTTTGCAAATAATCCTCCGATTCAAACTCATAAGATGGAGATACCCTTAAAAAAGTTTTAGTACGATTTATGATGAATGAATGTGGAGGAAGAAAGAGAAGTGTGCCAGGATCGAAGCAAATGGAATTCCATAGTCTTTGATTACCCCGGTGAGTTTAGTATGTGTATGTGTCAAACTCATAAAGTCAAATTCAATGGTTTAGAACCCGAGCTAGGATTCGATTTCGACGTTTCGTTATTTTAATTAGTAATTTATTACAATAAAGCTATGTCGTATAACAAAAATGAAAACAATACGTGCCAACGCTGGTCACGCACCTGCCCTCAATCAACCGGAAGGAGTATGGAGCATACTCCACTGCGGGTTGGAAAAAATGAATTACAATTGAAAATTGAATAATTAATTGAAAGTAGTACTGATTATACACTGGTAGATATCGTAATTAAATATAAATATATATTATATCCCTATTTTTCACAGGGTCCGCTTACCTAACTTGAAGATTTGACAGGTCCGGTTTTTTAATTAATTATTATTATAAAAATGAATAATAACTTGGACGCTTGCCGGAGGGACTGGCCGGAGTACGCACAGGACCGCGAAAAATGGAAAGAGGAAGGGGAGGCCTTTGTCCAGCAATGATAGATTATAATTATATAAAAATAAAAATATATATATTAATTTTATGTATCATCATCATCAGCCCATTAACGTCCCCACTGCTGGGGCACGGGCCTTCCCTATGGATGGATAGGGAGATCGGGCCTTAAACCATCACGCGGGCCCAGTGCGGATTGATGGTTATAAACGACTGCTAATGCAGCCGGGACAAACAGCTTAACGTGCCTTCCGAAGCACGGAGGAGCTCGAGATGAAAACTTTATTTTTTGTGGTCACCCATCCTATGACCGGCCTTTGCGAAAGTGCTTAACTTCAACAATCGCAGACCGAGCGCGTTTACCGCTGCGCCACCGAGCTCCACAATTTTATATTATATACGTATATATTATAATATATTCTTTTATACTTATTTTTATATAGTTAAATTCCTATTGTTATCAAATATGTCATTAATTATCATCACTATATTTACAAGTGATAACGTTATTTCACTGACTAATAAAAAAAAAGACTACGTTGAATTTCCTTTCGCAAGAAATTTTATCAGAAAACGTCACAATATCCTCCTTTAAGAAGCGAAAAAGCCATTATAATTCATTTTTTTTCTTTTTTCACGCCCTTCGTCCATTAATTTAATTGGAACAGCGGGGGACGGACAGAAATGCATTTATCTCCGATACAGATACTAGGTACAAATAGCCAGGGCCAAGATTTTTTTTAAAACTGGACTGTGAGTTTTATGGACATGTCGCGGCCAGATCATAGAATTGATCATTTCATGATGTGCTCGATTATTTCATGAAATGGTCATATTTCATGAAATAGAATATCATTCGTTGGCCACATCATGATGTAGTTTGGCCAGATCAATGAACACAAAACGTTTAACGATATGAGCAACTAAATGCATGTTTACTTCATGATATGGCCAAACGTTGGCAATCATATCGTAAAATTAGTAACATTATCCACCAATAGTGGCGTTGGTGTCGATTATATTTAAAACTTGATTGATATTATAATCGATGAATCAATGTAATTGTTCAATGTTCCTTATCAAATAGGTACATAATTTTAAACCTAAGAAATTAATCGACTATTCGCCTTTTTATTACACTACGTAGCATGGACACCGCCTACATTAACGATATGGCCAAACGTTGATTGATATATCATCAAACGTTGACGTTTCAACGATATGGTCAACTTAAGTTGGCCATTTCATGAAATATGACCATTTCATGAAATGGTCGAACACATCATGAAATGATCAATTTTACGATCTGGCTACGACAGACATACATAGTAATATAGTCACGCCTGCAATCCCTGATGGGTTGGACAGAGCCACAACAAATCAAACTAAATAATGTAAGTGTCAAGCAATGTAACGATTTAAACCTAAATAAAGATTTTGTCTATCTATCAAAGACAACTTGTAACCGTTGATGCGAAGGTCTAGATGGATATGATGGACTTTATGGTAATTAGAGATCAGCCTATCACCCATAGTCCATCGTGTTCAGTTTTGTGGCATTTTTATATATTTAATATATAATACACAGCCCGGACCCATGGTAGCCCAGTTGGTAGAACGCTTGCTTCACTTTAAGGTCGCAGGTTCGAATCCGGCGAAGACCTAAACTTTGGATTATTATTGTTGCGTATGACAGACAAAAATAAAATATCCTGCGCGGATCATATATCCAGCTTAAACTCCCCTAACCAAGTCTCTGCCGCATCCGTCACACAATGCAGCTCGGCTATGCCACCTGGGAACCGGTGCAGGGGCTCTCGTTCACTATGTCAGATATGGTTTGATCCGGGTGACATTCACAGTTATCTTTGGATCATAAATTAATATATGAGTAATACACAGCCTCTGTAGTATTCTGGCTGGTAGGTAAGAGTTCGATTCCCTTGGGAACATTTCCAGAATCAAATTGTGAGACTGCCCCGCCCCATTTTACATGGGAGTTAAACATAGTTGGCGATGAGTGGGTGTATATACTATTACACTTCTGCCTACCCTGACGGGGATACAGGCGGGATGCTATGCTGTTATGTTATATAGAAACAGCCCCGTATTTAGCAGACAGACTCACATTTTCGAAAGTAAGCCGTACCTGCGAAAATTATTCAACCAAAAACCGGACTTCGATACGAATCCAACTTCGAAAGCAATATTGATTCGATGAAATTAATAATCTGACATCACGACATCACTATTTGTATTTTCTAGTTAATAAAGTTTTAGTTAAAACAGATAAAGTCGATATTTGATTTGTTCATGAACGGTTTTACACATTGCGATATGTTTGAATTCACCGCGCTGTTCGCCACTATCTAGCAAATCTCTGAAGGGAAACAAACCTTGGAAGCCAAATTAACAATTCTAAACGTTATCTGTTCTCTGTGTTACGATATCTGTATCGCACAGAGAAAGCGCCTACTATTTGTATGTTAAGGATTCCTGAGAGGTTTCGTAAGATCCTCACACTTAGATCCTACTAAACGAGGGACAGATACTTATTAAGAAGCTCAACATTTCTAAATATTTTAATTTTATTCATAAGATATCCAACAACAGTTGTACAATAAGTTACATAGTATATCTTAGCCAATAACAGGATATCATAAATTGCGTTAACTATAGACACGAAATTTAAAAATTTAAAAGCAGAACTTAAATGAACAATACACTAGTGTGCAAACGAGTAGCAATAGTTTAAGAAAGATGAGAAAAATATATCTAAGTAAATTATAATTATTTTAACTACAGCATTAGAGCAATAAGCGAGAAAGTCATAAAATAAATCAATCGGACACAACAAAGTAGTAATACAGGAATATGGTGCTGAATACGTGAAGATAAGTAATGATAGTTTATGGTGGCCTGCATTATTTGTTACCTTTCGATAGTTCGTCTAGTACTTGCATCTTTAGATTCTGTTTGGTGTAATATTTTTTTTTATAATACACAATCCAATGGTTGAACGTTGATCTCTCGATCCAGATATCCTGCGTTAGATTCCGGATGGGAACACGACTAACTAAGACCACTTCGTCGCTTCTGTCTAAAACCGGACCTGTCAAATCTTTAGGTTAGGTAAGCGGACTCTGTGGAAAACGGGATAACACGTGAACGTCAGGACCGCCTATGTATCACATATCTTAATAAAATAATGCAGAAAAAATGTACGCATTTTGTGCTGAAATGTGCTAAGATTATGAAGATTTGTACTTTTAGGAAGATTTACAACTAAATAGTTTAGTAAATAAATTCTCTAGTATCTATATGCTAATTAGAAATCTTCACCTATAGGTAAAATAGAATACAGAATAGGTGAGTGAGATAGTAATTTACTTAGATACCTAGATAACTTTTAGTGAGACACTTGAATTTTCTTTCGTTATTCAAATTATTTAACTGAATGTATTTATTTATTCTACGCCAATTTTCCAAACGCCAAATTTTTAGCACAATATTCTACGTATAATATTTTATTTGTCTCATCCCCTTAGTTCTTCTCTGTGTATTTAAGCGGCTCATTGAAAGGCAAATTGGATTTGGTGCTATAAGTATCTTCCTTCCGATTAGCATCAGAAATTCCCACGACGTCACGCGACTTGCCTCTCATTAAATATACTCCTATAAGTACTCCAGGTCGATAAGTTAAATTATACACAATACACATGCTTAACATAACAACACAATAGAACAGGTAATACAATACAGCGGGTTAACAGATAATGAGGGATGAAAAGTATATTACAAGGAAAATAATTCACGAAATGAAAACAAATGTTTTTTTTATATCTTCTACACAATTTAAATTATTACGATTTGCTTTAGAAAAGAGGATTTGCTTTAGATTTTGCGAGGAAAGTGATAAGTATCATTGAATATTGAAATAAATATATATCTCTCTAACGTTATCCCGTTTATCACAGACTCCGCTTACCTAACCTGAAGATTTGACAAGTCCGGTTTTTTACAGAAGCGACTGCCTGTCTGACTTTCCAACCCGCGAGGGGAATACCGACCCAATACAGGTTAGGTCACATTCCTCTTCCTCCACTTCCTGTTTTCCTTCACAGCTGAGCACGTGATAAACATCATTGGTTTAGGCCCGTGTTGGGATTCGAACCTGCGACCTCACAATGAGAGTCAAGCGTTCTTCCAACTGGATTACCACGGCTTGTCAATGCTGAATATTGAAATAAAAACACGTAATATATTTTACATTTCAATTTATTTTATATTTTCCTCGTTTATCACATTATAAGTTTTATACAAAATATCATACGGTTTTCTCGTACGCTATACACCCCATTATTAAATTATAATACTGGAGACATCACAAACTTATTTTTTACACTCACAATATAAGCTATACAATTCGTTTTATAAGCGAGAAAAATATATTTCTACTCTTTTATTATTTTTACATAAAAATATAAAGAGAGAACAATATTATTAAATAAAATAATTATTAAATGAAATATATTATTATCATATATTCATATACTATATGGTTGAGTGATTGACTTTTTTGTGTAACACAATATTAATATTAAGTATTTAATATCTTTTATACCACTCAAGAGCGAAAAAATTTATTTCATTTCATTTTATAGTTCCGTTATTTTTCATAATTATTTTCTATGCCTATCTATTTTCTATACTCTACATTTAAAAACTACACTCTTCATAATACAAACTCATGAAATATTATGAGTTTTGGTCAAATTCACACTGAGATAATATAATGCTGTAATAATTTGTAATCCGAATTTATATTACGTTCAATTCAATATCTGTGACATATAACCACGACTCCTGAACTGTATATTTTGAAATGTCAATTTGAACGAATAAAAATCCCGCACAGAAGATATCGGACGTCAAATGCATATTCAGCTTGTTCAATTCGGAAACCAAATCAGGAAAAAATCTGAAAACAATTGTTGCACCACTTTAGACTTTTAAGCTTCTGGAAAACTCCGATTTCTGTTCCATTCTTTCAAATGATACAATGCGTTTTGGAATTAAAATTTACCTTGGGGGTTAGTCACACTAGGGTTGATGAGGCTGATATTCCGCCTCACAACCCAAACGATAAGAAAAATAAGGTAAGACGTCAATCCTGAATATTTTTATCGGTGCCTACTCTTATAATAGACGCACTGCAGACATTTGCCCAAAAGGGACTTTGGACAAAGAAAATATTATAAAATAAGTACTTGAACGCTTACAGCTATATTTGTAATCAAATTCCTAACTAAATTGTAGGAACGAATGATTAATTTAACCACTCTATCCTATCTTACTAGATATAATAACGAACACGAAAACAATCGTGGCGAAAACAAAAAGGCCAAACATAATATCATAAACTAATAAAAATAACTATTTTTTTTTAATAATAAGGCATTCATTTGTTTCACGTCTAGTTTTACCTAATTGCGATTTTTCTCCATAAATACATTCTAGTTATATTATAAAACTATATTATAGGTACGTGACTGGCTATGTACACACGTATACACTACTATCACAACGCTTATAATATTAAAGTTTCAAGTCAAGAGACTAGAATAACAAAAAATAAATACATTTTATTTCTTATTTTTCTGATCGACTTTTGCATCGTCCTACTTTTTTTCGGCTTTCGGCTTTGCCAAATATTGCCAAGACCGTTGACAATAACGAGTTATAAACTTTATTTTTTATACTTAACTGTTTGATAATTGACAACAACATGCAACTTTTCACAATGACTCTCGCTTTCACATCGCTCAGACCAGATTTTTCTTCAAAACACTAAAATATACAAATACTTCTAATAATATATTATAAGAAAACGTTACCAGATCGGTCAAAAGCGTATCTTGAGAGCTCAGCATAATCTCATATTTGCAAACGTAAAGTCAAATTCTCTAACAAATCAATCTATAATAATCTTTAATATCCTATTCCTGTAACTCTGTACCACCAGATCGGTAGTAAAATATACTCATAAAATACTCTGTTCGCCAAAAGTCGTAGGCCTCATCCATTTTTTCCATATTATTTCTACATGGCCTATGTGGCACTTTTTCCCATAGCTAATAAGGAAATTCGAGAACGACAGAGTCTACCGCTAAAAATAATATTATACAAAATCTGACACAAAACGGTCGATACAAAACGGTCTGATACGAAAAATAACCATTCGAAAATTAACCTAACTTATCACAATTTCGTTCGCTCTGGCAATGTCGCTTGACTAATAGCAACTTCTTTCATCTGATTTATCTCATTTAAATCTTCAACTACGAAGTGTTTATCTTCTTTTATATTCTCAACTGGTAGTTTTTCTTCTTTATTATGTTCTACTATTGACTGTCTTATTTCTTTTACGTCTTCTATGACTGTGTCTTCTGTTTTCTCACTGCCTTCTTTCTGAGCCTCTTTCCTTTCAGTTGTATATGTACGCTTGCGTCCTGGTAATTTGCGTGCAATTTTGGCAGCGACAGGATGGAGGAGACGTTCGTCAAACGCGTCAGCTTCACTGCTAGTGATCCAGCCAATAATTATGCCGACGATTATGCAAGAGATAGTGCCGATGACAGCGTACCACATGTAGGAGATGGAGTACATGCCATGGAGAGCCGAAGTACTGAAAAGCGAAAAATCAACAATAAAATAAAATACAATTTGCAGTTTGTACGTATTTCGAGCTCGGTGCTCGAAATAGATGCTGAGGAGCTCGGTGGCGCAGCGGTAAACGCGCTCGGTCTGCGATTGTTGAAGTTAAGCAACTTTCGCAAAGGCCGGTCATAGGATGGGTGACCACAAAAAAAAGTTCTCGAGCTCCTTCGTGCTTCGCAAGGCACGTTAAGCCGTTGGTCCCGGCTGCATTAGCAGTCGTTAATAACCATCAATCCGCATTGGGCCCGCGTGATGGTTTAAGGCCCGAACTCCCTATCCATCCATAGGAAGGCCCGCGCCCCAGCAGTGGGGACGTTAATGGGCTGATGATGATGATGACGTATTTGTAGTATGTATGCTAAGTAAGTAGTTGATAGAAGAGTTTTGCCAAAAAGCTAAATATTTTAAGGGTATTTTGTGGTAAGTGCACAAATCCAATCCAGCTAGCTGCGGCAGACAGTCTTCATGCACCACAGGCAGCAAAAAAAATCCTGAGTGGGATGTAGTGGACATGAAGTGCTTCAGAAATCAAACTTATGTAATCTATTTGACATACATAATGACTCTAGAGTTGATTAAACATGTCACCCCAAATCAAATACTTAACTGTGTACATAAGTACAGTAGGGTTTAGAGGAGAACTGTAGCATTAGGTGGCGATCACAATGGATCTTACAGATCGCAGTGATGATGCATGAAATAAGGCCTGCATAGCATATGTAACTTCAATAAATATAACTCAATACTCACACAATAGATTCAGTCTGTGGTGCAGCAGTCAAGTTTTGCAGTAAGCCCGGAGTCCGTTGAAGGACCGTCTGGTTCATGCCCACCGGTAGAGGTTTCGGACTGAACACACTCAGAGACTCGTTGGGACAGCCCTGGAAACAATACAAAAAAAATGTATAATCGTGATCACATTTGAAATAATAGGTGCACCAACTACGCTACATTTTAAAATGAACTGATAGATATTACTTTAAATTCCCAGAGTGCAGGAAGGCTTAATATAGTGCAATTTTTAATAATACCTAAAATAAACCATCTTCAAGGAATTAAAAATAAAATCAAATAAAAATTACTAAAAGAATTGACTCAAATATTAATAAATAGGAATACTCGTACACTTACATCAATAGACAACGGAAGCATTGCCTTATTCTTGTTCACATACAAGATCCTTCCAATAGCCATCCAAGTGGTAAGGAAATGTGACACCAGCATTCCAGCCAACGCTCCTTTGCCGTTCGCAACAGGGAACAGCGCAGCAAGTAAGAACACTCCTAGAAGAGCCCCAGAAGTCGCTGACGTCACTAGAAGAGCACTTTCTACCACGCCTCCAACAAGACCGACGCATAGAGAGAGTCCCATGATTACGATAGCTGGAAAAACGTTGTTGTAAATTAGGAAAATGGTATATATACGTAAATATGAGAAATAAGTGTGAATTAATAAGCTCTTAAAAATATTCGCATGCTTAGAAAATTAATATCCGACTCAGACCCTGCGCAATGTTGCGTGCTATCAACGAAGAAACGATAAAACATCGCAGGCTTTAGGTATCCAATATCCGCATATTGCATACACATCTATTTGTCTAGGTAGATAAACGAAATATATATCACGTCTACTGAGATAGCGTGGACCGTGCAACGGGCAACTGATAAATAATGCGACGAATAAGGAATAAACGTTTCCTTTCTCAGTTATTTTCCGTCTGTTTAAAAAAGTCTCACCATAAATAACCCCGATGATCTTGATGATGGTGAGTTGCTGCTTGTCCCCGATGTCCTTGAAAACGGGCAGAGCAGAGACGAAGTCCTCCCATGTCACAGTCGCCAGAGAGTTCACGTTTGAAACCATGAAACTGGAAGCGAACAATAAGTAAGTTGAGGAATTATTAGTGGTGTAGCCATTGATGTATATTATGTTACTATAGGTTGTAGCATTTTCGATGAGGCTCAGACGGTATTCGTTACTTGACAAGAAAAAAAAGAAGCCTAAGGTGTTCCGGTAATATACTTAAGATACCCGGTAGCTATTACCCATCACAGGACTATCACTAATTTAACAAGCAAACAGATGACGCTGCATAATTCACAACCAATTCCATACATTCCTAAATATAACAATAACATAAAACAAAATAACATAACAAATACTTTATTGCACAAACAGGAAAAAACAAAATACTAAAAAACAAACTAATAAGAACTTAAATACAAACAAAAGACAACTCACCTTAAAGCACCATTGAAGACACTTCCCAAGAACAACCCAAGCATTCCAGGGAGGAACCCAAACTGGTCTTGCACGTAAAACGCCAGAACTTCATCAGGGGCCGCAATCTTCCCAGAGAGAAGAGGGTCGCAATGCTGATATAGAGCATATAGGGCCATTCCAACTACCCATGATAGACTAAACAGGATAGCCACAGCTGGTACGTTAGCTAGAAGTGTTCTTCGGACCCTCGCTTCACTGGACATAGAGCAGTAACGTTGAACGAAGGTCTGCTGGCATCCATAGATAGAAACTGACATGAAAAGTTGGCCGAACAAGGCAGACATGGTGTCCACACGAACTGTTGGGTCCCAGTGGAATCTGGAACATTTATAGAATATAGAGTTAAATTGAGACATTTGTGTACAGCAAAGATATTACGTTGACCTCGATAAACTTAACGACTAAAGTAATTACCTCATCTATTCGCTATGTTTGAGGTGTCATATTTGATTTCCGGCTGTTTTATCAAGTGTTTCTTATATTGAATAGATTCATTGTTCTAATTTTATAAATCTACTGCATATTACAAGTGGCATAATATATATAAAAAAATAACAAAATACAGATCTCGGTTACTAGTCAAAGACTACTACGTACTGATGTAAGTAAGTAGTCTTTGACGGCTCAATAATAACCCTGACATCATGAGGTTGGTCATTCACCTCACAACCCACACGATAGAAGAAGAATTCTACTAAAGAATACTACTCACTGGAAAAACTTGAGTCTTCCGCCTGCCAAGTTATCTTCCAAAAGCTGTTGTGGTCCTCCTGACTTGATTGTCGCTTGAACTATGAATGCTCCACAAACCAACACCATTGTCAGAGTTTGGATGACGTCAGCTCTGTCAAGAAATTCATATATTTATTTACTTTTTGTAGAAAAATTTAACACAGAAGAGCCAAATAAAAGTTCCCACTAATAGACTAACTTATTAGTATTGCTTATTCTTGGATATAAATGCACCAGGAATACCACAAAAACTATTTCGGGTAAAACAGAGAATTCACAACTCCCAGAATAAAGGTAGCAACCAAGAAACCAACCTAAATGATTACAACTTTTATATAAAGTACCTTCGACGCCAATTGCGTCGAATGTTATGAATCTTGTCACCCTTTGACAAATACTGTAGCTATGTATGTAACTTTGTTTCTATACTTATCACTATGGTTATTCTAGTATATATACCTGATAGCTGCAGCCAATCCTCCGAGAAGGTTGAACACAATGACAACGATGGTCAGCGCAGCAGCAGACGCCCAGTGAGGTAGGCCCATGACGGCGTGCAGTGCTACTGTGGGCGTGTACACGGTGACTGCTAAGTTGAGGATCTGTCTGATGAGGAAGGTAGCCGCTGCCATCATCCTGACCGCGTGCGAGCCAAAACGCATCTGAAAGACAGAGAAATAATGGCTTTTATTCATGTTCGTATCGATATACATCGGCTTGCAATATTGTTAGAGTAAATTCTCTGTTCAACAACGACAACGTATCAACAGTGGCTGCAAGTTGTCTTTGATTGCTTGTGGCTCTGCCCACCCCATTAGGGATTACGGGCGTGAGTTTATGAATGTATGTATGTAAATTCTCTGTTGTGTAAATTTCTGCGTGCATTTTGTAAGGGGTTAAAGATAAGGTTCATCATATCCATTTTTCATATCAACAGCGGCTGCAAGTTATCTTTGATTACTTGTAGCTGTGTCTCTGCCCACCGCATTAGGGGTTACGGGCGTAAGTTTAAGTATGAATTAATGTTAAATTGATAAAATTACCCCAACCTACCCCAACTGATGAGGTTGGTAATCCACCTCACAGCCCATAATCAAATTAACGGACCTGTAAATACTCATACACGGAGTTGGTATGGAGCCGGTAGTAGACGGGGATGAAGATCCAGCAGACCAGCGGGAAGGCCAGCGCCATGCCGTACAGCGTCTCCCACATCGCCGACCCGAAGTACACCAGCTCCGATGGGAATCCTGGAAAAGACGATTGACAAATATTAACATAACTCAAACTTAGAAATTATTCAGTTGGTAACATAGTTACACTTGGAAACGACAATTTTTACATAAATAGAGGTGTATTATTTGTCGAAAGTCTCATCACCTAAACCTGCTGCAGCTTCTCACAACCTGCAAGGGAAACTTCACATCAGACATAGCATCGCACCTATACAGGCAGAGGTGTACACTAATATATATGAATATACACCCTAATATACTCCTCACTAGCTGGCTCTGCCCACAGCTGTGTTTAAGTGCCATGTCTTCTTTTTCGTCGGAAGCGACCGAATTACCATCTAATCTAATTATCGTTATATAAGCCATATCGGCAGTCTCTGGCTGCCTCTACTGTCGTTATTGACTTCAGGGTGGGTAGTAAGGACAATCCCATATGGGAAAAAAATATTTATTCTCGTCTCAAGGGTGAACCTACGGACGTGAACAACTAAAACCCTCCCGACTACTACAAACTTACACTAAATATTTAAATCTTCCGAAATATAAGTCATTCAACTAAGTAAAAGTCTGCATTATCATCGTTTTCTGCTTGTTTTATTGTAGATTTTCTTCGGATGGCATTTACTAGATACTTGACCTGACAAACGAGAACACATTGAAGCAATTTATCCTAAAAAGCAATATCTATGCCTACGCCTTTGGAACCCCAGATGCATTTCAATGTTTATAGTAGGTACTCTGTGTCTTGTCTTACGGATTACCGTCATCAAATCAGCATAAAAAGCAAGTTTTGACCCATACACGGAGGGGACAGTGCTTTTACGGCTAATAGCCGGGACCAATTGCTTAACGTGCCGTTCGAAGCACGGAATCATCTTACTTTTTCGTATAATCAATTAAAAGGATCAGGTGATTCAAGCCCGGAACGTCCTTACCAAACAAAGAACAATGTCACAAAATCATTTCGACTATGTCCCCATCGGGAATCGAACCCGAACGTCCAGATCAATCAATCAATCAATAATACTTTATTGCACAACGACATATACAAAGAACATAAACGTACGAATAAAAACAAGCACAATAGGCGGCCTTATTGCCCAGATCGTGAGCTTAAGGCCACTAAACCACGCAGGCTGGAGTTTAGACCCGATTTGTTTTTATCCATAAAATGGTCATATGATCGAACAACAAAAAATAAACCACACTAAGACCTAGTCGACTTTTACATGCCCTTGAATATTTGTAATTTATTTTTATTTAAGCACAAAAAATGTTTATTCGTCTCTGATTTCTCACAATTCTAGTAACAAAAATAAGAACTAATTTATTTATCACTTTTTACGCAGCTCCTTCCAAGTATAACTTAATTATGAATAAAACAAAAGCGACGTATGTGTACATCTCATTACGAGCGAGAAGCGATTCAGTAAGTAAATACATACCTACCTATTAAGTCTAGCAAAATACAAATACAAAATACTTTATTGCACCAAAATAAAAATAAATAAATACAAAAAAAAAACTCTTAACTAGGTACATGGCAAATGGCGGCCTTATCGCTAAAGTACAAAGTAAGTAGTAGTAGTAGTAGTTGTAAAGTACTTGGAGATTTTAAGTTAATCTTAAAAAGATTATTGTTTAAATCAATAAAGATTTTCTAGTGACGTTCGGATTTCAAATACCCACCCTAACCCTTTCAAATAACCTAACCTAACCTAACAAAAATCCAGATCCCATTTCTGTTTGAAGTTTATCTTCGACTACCTAATTTTGTTTCGCGTAATTCCTTTGGTTGAATTTCCAAAAGAATTTCTTAGAATACCTATCATCTTATGTGGAAGATGATATAAAGGATTTTTTATGCGTTTTAACAATTAGTGCTCAGAGATTCTGATAATTGCGTAGTTTCCTGGGTCAAAGATAAATTATTAAATTCTGATTGCTAAAATAATGATAGATCTAAAGGTGTCAAAATACGATTTATTTTTTCTATTTAACTTATTTATGAATTTTAATCGAGAAAAATGTAATAAGTGCGTCATTTTGTCACGTTTTTCTATGACGTCACGGATCGCTTTTTCATACAAATTCCATAGTAATTTGATGTTTGTGTTTTGACGTTTAGTAAAAAGTAACTGATTTGACTAGTTGGAAATTGGATAATTTTCATCATGTCAGTAAGTAATTTATTTCATAAAATAATATGGCGGCATATGAAAACTAGTGTGAGTTTGAAAATTGTTGTTATTGTTTAAATTCGCCTTATATGAGGCAGGCAAAGATCTGAGGACCATACAGCCTTGAAAGACGCTGACACTGGGGCTGTAACCTGGTCACGTGCGAAGAAACGTTAAAAATATGTTGTTGGTTAGTTAAAATGGCTTCTAATCCGCTTCTTCGATCGCAACGATTAAGGTACGTAGTGTTATGGTTATATTGACGTACCGTCAAAATAAGTCACGTTTTCTTGCATGCAAAAGTTTTACTCTTCACAGAGCGTTGTCCTGTGTCGAACTAAACATCTGACTAGTTTTTAACCCTAGACGCAAATCGACGGGGTGTTATAAGTTTGACATGTCTTTGTGTGTGTGTAAATGTGTATGTGTCTGTCTGTAGCATCGTAGCTCCCAAACGGATGATCCGATTTTAATACGGTTTTGTTTGTTTGAAAGGTATATCAGTCGAGAGTGTTCTTAGCTATGTTTGGTGGAAATCGGTTCAGGTCTTCAAGGTCATCAGGTCGTTTGTTATAATAGGAATGTTACACGCTCAGTTTGCTTACAAACATATGTGGGATAAGTTATTTTTTGCTTTTTATAGGGTTTAGCATTTCTTACCTTTTGTCATAATATTTTTTTTTGGTCGGGGGTTTTTAATTATTTTTTTTTTACAGAAGCGACTGTGTAAACCACTCCAATCTAGGATAGGTCCGAGTTTTCGATCATACATACATACATAAACTCAAGCCTATTTCCCACCGGGGTAAGCAGAGGCCATGGAATTCCATTTGCTTCGACCTTGACACACTTCTCCTGCTTTCTCTACATTCGTCAATCGTTTTATATACGCACGCGCTAACACCATTTTCGGTGAGTAGACGGTTACAATTACAAGTTGTAGTAACTTATTCAAGAGATAAAAAGAACATAAGCTTACTGTATATACAGCATAATTAAACAAGACAGTTACATTGTAGAAATAAGATTAGTCTAATCTTAAGAAAGAAAAACATAAAATTAAAAACGTAAAAAAATAATATAATGCGTAATAGAAACATGGACTAAAATAAATTCAGTGAATAAAACTCAGATATTGCAAAAAAATGTTAGCGTTAAATAAGCCCCTATGTTATTGTGTCAGTAATTACTTAACAAATAGTCCGATAAGAATGTAAATTACGTTTTCATTCAACTTCCTACTTCATGACATGGAAAACAAGTCAATATTTTCTTTACGCGTTAACAATTTCTAAGATAGCGCTAAAACGAGATAAGTGACTAAGAAAAGATAGTGGAAAATGAGATGCGCAAAACAAAAATATTTATATTTACATAAAAACACCACTACAATAACATTCGAAAACATTTTTTCGTCCTCAGTTAATGTCCTCTAGAGGGCGCCACACTGAATTTAGAGTGACGTCACATAGCCTATAACCACCGGACAATCAAGACGCGTCTAGTTTTTTTTTTTTTGACGTGACTTATTGTAGATTTGCCGCAGATGGCATTAACTACTTGGCCGGACAAATGGGGAGCGCTGAAGGCTCTCACCCGGTACAACGTTTAAGACAACAGGCCTGAGGGTGCCCAGTTGGGCGCGAACCTCGGCTCAGGGCGTCGTCTGAGAGGAAAAATATTTGAAAGAATTAATCGACCCTAGTGGGTCGATAGCGATAAGCGCTGAATGAGGGAAATCGTCGACCACGCCGGCGGGGTCGGTATCGGAGTCCTGAAGTAGACGCTTCTAGTGATACCTAACGACCTCCGTGGTCCAGTGATTGAGCGTTAGGCTCACGGTCCGGAGGTCCCGTCTCTATGTAGTCGTTTCATGAGCTATGTCAGGGGCCTTCGGCGGCTCAGTAATAACCCTGACACCAGGGGATGTAGTTATTCCACCTCACAACCCACACGATTAGAAGAAGATTTGAATACCTTCCAAAAACTATTACACCACACGTGTACAATACACTGTCAACATAGTAATTTCTACGAAGCTCAGTCATTACATTTGAATTACCGTTTACTAGATAACATCGTAAAAACACTGTAAATATTTATTATTACAGCAAATTGAGATATTACAGCCTTTGCTATTATATTTTTGTTTTGTTTTTTGAATTGTAATCTTTTTTTTTTCTTTACCTCTTTTTAGTTACTATATATGATTTTGCATGCTGTCAACGCACCCTGTTTGGGATGTTGACTGACCATTTTTGTTTGTAACTGTATATTTTATCATGTATTGTCAATGTCCTGTTGTTTGTTGCAATAAATAAATAAATATTACGTGAACTACCTGAGGAGCTCGGTGGCGCAGCGGTAAACGCGCTCGGTCTGCGGTTGTTGAAGTTAAGCAACTTTCGCAAAGGACGGTCATAGGATGAGTGACCACAAAAAAAAGTTTTCATCTCGATCTCCTTAGTGCTCCGGAAGGCACGTTAAGCCGTTGGTCCCGGCTGCATTAGCAGTCGTTAATAACCATCAATCCGCACTGGGCCCGCGTGATAGTTTAAGGCCCGATCTCCCTATCCATCCATAGGGAAGGCCCGTATCCCAGCAGTGGGGACGTTAAAGGGCTGATGATGATGATGATGACTCATTGTACATATAACAAGTATATTCTCCTAAGGCAGAAATTTCGATATACATTACTCCTAAATTACACGGCTCTCTAGCCGTGGTAGCCCAGTTTGAAGAACGCTTAACTCTCACTGTAAGATCGCAGGTTCGAATCCAGCACGGGCCCAAACCTATGATTTTCGAAATCGTTTTTCGAATTCATGTTTGGATGAAAGTCACATAAACTCTTTATTTTTCACTTTCCTTCCACCGACTGTAATTGGAATACCATTGTATTTAAGTCTATAAATTATGTAATACAAAATGAATTAAAAAAAAAAAGAAAACAAAGGAAGACATGAAACAGTAGGACTAGGACCCTGTGCTGGGAGGTTTTCTGGCCACGTCTTTCCCTCAGCGTTACAGATTCCGATGTGGTAGTAGTTTTACAGCTAGTTACATAATGTTTTCAAAAAGCGCTAACTTTGTAAGCCAATTTTGAAAAATAAATATTTTTGAATTTTGAATCATACATACATACATACATACATAAACTTACGCCCGTAATCCCTAATGGGGTGGGCAGAGCCACAAGTAATCAAAGACAACTTGCAGCCACTGTTGATACGATGTCGTAAGCTGGACATGATAAACCTTATGGTGATAAGGGATCAGCCTATCGCCCATAACAAATTTTGAATTTTGAATCATAAATGCTTATCACGTGCTTAACGAAGGAAAACATCGTGAGGAAACCCACATACCCGAGAAAGGCGATTCGGAGTTATGTGACCTAACCTGTATTGGGCTGGTTGTCTCTTCGCAGGTTGGTAAAAAACGGGACCTGTAAAATTTTCAGGTTAGGTAAGCGGACCCTGTGAGAAACGGGATAATGGTAGGGAGATGATGAATGTACGAAAAACATGTATATTAACCGTGTATTTGGTATTAAATAAAATAATATCGATCACAAATGCAGGAAAACAGGTGTACCATTAGTAATACACACTTTAACAGGAATGTTATAACTGCACTAGACACTGAATCACTCAGCAATTGCGGTCACAGTTTTACCCATCAGGTAAAAATTAAAATTCTAAGCGGAAATAATATTTGGAATAATAAAAGTCGTTCGACGATCACCCCATTATTTAATTAAGTATATGAAAGATTTATATAAAATATTGTTATATTTTAATTATTAAAAAAATAATTAATAACTAGGTAACAATATTTAAAAAAATACAAAAAGACAAGGCATCCACCACAAGCTTCGTCAAAAATTTTTTTTTTTGATTATTACATTTGTTTATTTTATTATATTATACATATAAAACACATTAAATAAATTGCTAACGTGTTTGTGATTTTATGACGTAGGATGCGTGCGCTTATCAATGTCAAAAACCCTTAGAGTTTACCAAGCTGCTTATTATTTAAAAACTTAGAAATTGTCTGAAACACAGTATCATTATCTATAAATACCTACACACTTACTTTGGTTGCTTACTAAGGACCCGAACAAAAATGATTGCTATTTGCAAATTACGGTAAAACTACAGTAATTACGCTTTAGATAGTATAGTACAGTGGTTGAGCGTTGGGCTCAGTAGGTCCCGGGTTCGAATCTGCGGTGAGGACATACCACAAAAATCACTTTGTGATCCCTAGTTTGGTTAGGACATTACAGGCTGATCACCTGATTGACCGAAAGTAAGATGATCCGTACGCCGGAAGACACGTTAAGCCATTGGTCCCGGTTACTACTTACTGATGTAAGTATGCAGTCGTTACATGAGCCATGTCAGGGGCCTTTAGCGGCCAATAATAACCCTGACACCAGTGTTGATGAGGTTGGTAATCCACCTCACAACCCACTCGATAGAAGAAGAATAAATGAATAAATGCAAACAAACTATCTATCGTCTTGCCAACGTTTGTACACTTCATAGAATAAATTAATACAATTAATCTTCAACAGTCATACGTGATCTGGCAAAAAGCCCAAGGAAGGAAAGCAAGCGAGAGGAAACATAATTTACTGTACCAGGAATTCAATATACCTAGTCGAGACATGTCATTCATCGGCTACGAGTTACGACAATTATCTGCCTACTGTTAGATACTTTTATAGATAAACAAACGTACAGGGAAACCTATGTTACGAATATAATTATCGTGAGTATTTCCTATCTGCTAGGTATTACTATTTCATTGAATATCGATGGCATATCCTCCTTTGCAATTTGATTTGGTGTCGTGGTGAATGAATTCGCCACTGCGTGGTATGTTTATACAGTTAGGTATTTCCAATGAAATATTATATCAATATGACTACGACTGCTCAGTGGGTAGATCATCGTTATTCCGTTTCTCACCTCCTGTTTCCGTTTGCTTAACCTGAAGATGTGACAGGACCAGCTTTTTACAGAAGCGACTGCCAGAATCATGGTCTGAACCATCCCTCAAAGTTTTCGTTACGATGTCAATAATTTAGAAGATCATTTAGAAGATAATTTATGTTTAAGTTTTATACATAATTATTTATACTTATACAGGTTGTTAATGACATCGTAACGAATACTAAGGGAGATGATTCAGACCTCGATTCTGAGTTAATATTTAGTGGAATTTTCTGTCGAAAAATTCATGATTTTTTGTGTGTACCTGTATACGTATACAAAAATTTACTTATGACTTAAATTTTATAACTTTACAATATGTGTACTGTTAGTACACCTATCTAAATAAAATAAAAAGAAACACCGTTCATTAATTTGGCTTCTCCAGCTATTTTACACATCAGTTCGGCCAGTGATGAGCAGAACATTTGGCAGAAAAGTGCCTTGACTTGACTACTGTCCGTGAACTTGGCACTGACTGACCTTGACTGAGTGTGCAATATAACAGCACGTGGTAACAGGCGGGGGCCATAGTAGGTGTATAATGACCCCACAATTGTAGGAAATACCACAATTGTAGGTACTTGTACATCCGAATGAATGACGTTGGTATATTGTATTTATTTACAGTTCCTAAACAAAGCTGTGGTAACCCAGTTGGTGGGACGCTTGCCTCTCACTTTGAGGTCGCAGGTCGAATCCAGCACAGGCCTACACCAATGATTGTCTAATTTGTTTTCGAATTCGATTCGATTATCACGTGTTCAGCGGTGAAGGAAAACTTCGTCGAACAATGTGACATCAGTTAGGCTATAAACCGGATTATCAATTAAACAGCCTTCCTTAGTGACCCACACTATGTGGGTCTTGCGTCTAACCTACATGGGGGTGCTACGTCAATGGCATTCTATACCTACTATAGGTATTAATATGTACTTATACGTATGTAGATTTGTGCAATAACGGCTAAGTTGAATATAGATGAATCCGCGATAGCCCTATACGGAAAAAGCGTCAAAACCTTACATATTTTTCAAAATCAGTGTGGTTACTCCTAAATTATTGTTTAAGTACTGTATTTTGTTTTCTTTTTTTGTCTTTAATGTACTCAAAGGTATTCTTTTCCTTTTTACAATTGTAAATGTTTCTGTTTTTGTGATGAAGTGTGTTGTGGTGTTGTTTATATTCTGTGGCTCTTGAGTTGCTTATTATTAGGTATTTTGCGTATACTATTTATATATTATTATATAGTATATTATTTATTTTTGTATGTACGTTAAGTATTAATTGGTAAGTTGTACTTATAGTTTGTACCCGCGATCTTTCAATTTCAATTTTTTCATTTTTCCTCGCCTTATGGTTGTCTGGAAGAAATCACTTATACTTATAAAAATCACGATAAAGCCGCCATTTGCCATGTACCTAGTTAAGAGTTTTTTGTAAATATATTTTTTATTGCAATAAACTATATTTTTATTTGACATAACATAAACAGCCTATATATGTCCCACTGCTGGGCACAGGCCTCCCTCAAACGGAGGTGGTATGGAGCATACTCCACCACGCTGCTGCGGGTTGGAGGTATTTGGGCTAGCAGCCCGGGACCAACGGTATAGCGTGCCTTCCGAAGCACGGAATCATCTCAAGTCATGTTCATGGTGTGTCATGGTTGAATCATAGATAATTGGTATCACGTGGTTTTCATTATCTGTGCCCGGTTAATGGCTTATGTTATGCTCATTATCATATAGGTATAGTGATGTGTGTTCCTGGCCATCGGTTACTTTATGGTAGTTAAGTTTTGTATTTGGTTGGTTGTTTCTTCGGGCAGATTGAGGTCGACCTTCGAGGTTGGTCACATATATTTTCTCTACTCCGACATTTTTTTGCGGTTGAGCTTTCAGCTGTAACTTCTTCCTATGGACCTCTGAACTACTTGGACTACTACTGGAACTACTTGGCCGGACAAATAGGACGCTTCCTATTTGTCCGGCCAAGTAGTTATTACGGCAAATCTACAATAAGCTACGTTAAAAACAAGGCTATTTTTTCGTCGTCAGAGGTCCATAGGAAGAAGTTACAGCTTTCGTTACTTGTTTTGTTCATTTTAACTCTTTCTCTTCTTTAAAAATTGAATAGTGGAATACTCGGAAAAATTGAATATTCGGTACGACAGTGCGCTGTGCGTGTTTTTGAGTTTATTTGTGGATAAGTATCGATATCATTCTTTTCAATGTTTTCAATGTTCTGTATTTTTATGTTATTTTTTTTCTGTATTAATGCGACGAATGGGTGCCGAGACAAACCTCTGTGGTTTAACGGCATCATTTAAACCATGTATTTAGATTAAGGATATAATGAAAAAAAATGTAACGTGAATTGTACCTTTATCTCAACGCTCTAAACTTCTACCACACCCCGGACACTTCATAACACCTCGTGTTACACAGATACTACACATTGACGTTATCGTACACGCGCATCTGTGTGTGTGACGTCTGACATCTGACGTACATGTGATTGAAGACTAAGGGTGGTATTAATAAACGAATCTCAGCTGAGACTGCCCTCAAAATCATGCTTAAGACTCTGTTTTTATATGAGAACTGTAACATTGACATGATCTAGAGGGCAGTCTCGAAGCTGAGTTAAGGTTATTAATACCACCCTAAAGTAAGACCGAAGGGGATGAGGTAATCCTAGCCTGGTGGGGGGCGGAAAGTTGCCGTTCTATACATAGTATTGTTCCATATTCTATGCCTATTTCTCAATGCTCCAAACTCCTACACTCCTATTGAACTCATTTACACACATCCACATACGTCACAGTACATATATTATAGTGCATAGCTGCGTCAGATTAGTCCTTCAATGCCTATCAATGCACTTAAATACCGAAATTGAAAGCAGCTCTCAATAACATCGTAAAAATGGAGAAACGAATAGGTAAATTGAATGAGAATTGGTTCATTTTAGATAAGGCAGTAATTATCTCGAAATTCGAATGAAAAAAATAATGTTTCGTGGCATTATTTTCATTATTTCATCATTATTTTCAGTCGTGGCAGCCCAGTTGGTAGAACGTTTACGTTGTTATAGTGGTTGAGCGTTGAGCTCACGATCCGGAGGTCCCGAGTTCGATTCCCGGTGGAGACATATCACAAAAATTACTTTGTGGTTACTTCGTTGGTTAGGACATTACAGGCTGATCACCTGATTGTCCGAAAGCAAAACGATCCGTGCTTCGGAAGGCACGTTAAGCCGTTGGTCCCGGTTACTAGGTACTTACTGATGTAAGTAAGTAGTCGTGACATGAGCCATGTCAGGGGCCTTTGGCGGCTCAATAGTAACTCTGACACCAGGGTTGATGAAGTTAGTACTCCACCTCACAACCCACACGATATAAGAAGAAGGGTTGCTATTGATCCGCCAAAGGCCTCTGGCTGAACATTCTCTGTCATATAAGTACGGTCACGAGTACTAATATGTATACACTTTGAAACCATGTCACATTAACTTTTTTGACAAATTAAACCGTAAGTCTCAATAAATGTCATAATATGATAGTGCGACAGGGTTCTAAAGTGGGTACATGATATTGCTCATGACTGTACCTACTTATATTATGTACTTAATACATAAACTAAAACTCACCTAAAAATGATCTAACTCCAAGCGTTCCTCGTGACACTGATAATATCATCGATAAAGTTGACACCCCTCCGCCGGCGAATATATACGCTCGTTTTGCGCCCCCGGGGGCGCTAGCGTCCTTGCGCCTCCTCCATAGGGGCGCAAAAGACGAGGCGCAAACGAACACTGCGAACACTATGCATTCCCATGCTAACCAGCCTGAGTTCATTTTTAATCTGTGGAAAAAAGAAATAAAAAGAATTGAAGTATGATTTCGAAGAATTAAGTCGGGTTCTTTTGATCATAAAAAAAAAAATTACGTGCACTAGAATTTAAATCTTCATTCTTAAATTATATTTAAAAACGTCGACTTTTGTACCATTTATTTTTCTATTTTATGTGTTGTACTCTTTGCACCTGTGCAATAAAGTATTATAATATATTATTATTTTTATATATTTCAAATCAAATAAAAAAAAAACAAAATAATCATATATTTCGAAACAAGTATTAAATTATTGTTCCATTAGGGTCCTGTGTTCCACGAGAATTAGAAACTATAATAATTAGTAGTAATTAGTAACCTGGTTTTCCCTTCTCGGGTTGGAAGGTCAGATAGACAGTCGCTTCTGTACAAAAACCGGAACTATCAAATCTTCAGGTTAGTTAAGCAGACCCTATAAAAAACGGCATAATGACGAAGCAGAAGAAAAGAAATACCATTGTCATTTTTAAATTGGAAGACCTTTGGCCGCAGGTTTCGCCCACATGATGATCTCTACGGTACTGCCCCGCATTAGTGTACCTATCGTCATTTTATGACGTAAATACAGGTTGAATCGTCATTGCGTGGGAATCAAAAACATTGTAAAATGTAATTTGAAGGCAGTAACAAAATGATTGAGGTGTGAGGGGGGACAGTAAAAAAAGATTGAAGTATGAGGGGACAATGTATGGGCACTGTTAGGTATATTTTTTACTATCATCATCATTAAAAATTTCAGTGCAATGAACTAAGTAAAACAACCTCTACACTGGCGTACACTGAGTTTCTTTCAGGCTGTCCAAGGTTAGCTGGAAGAAATCCCAATTAGGGATAAGCTCGCCTATGCTTTATCTAATGATAAATTATATATAAATTTTCTTTGTATTCCAAAGCAATAAAGAGTATACAAACAAACAAACAAACAAACCTCTTGTGTAAATGACTGTAATGGGTGAATCTCAAAATTTCAAGTTTGGTGGCGAAATTTCATATGGTTTTTTTCGTGAAAAATTGGGTTCCGACATGAAAAAGATCCAAAAGGATCCTCGGTTCCGACATGAAAAAGGAATTTTTCAATTCCCAATTTTCCCAATTTCCCCAATTTTTCACGAAAAAATTGTATGACAGTTCGCCACCAAACTTGACATATTTTGAGATTATGAGGGACTTTCCAGGCTAAGTTCACCAAAAACAATACAGATGGCGTTGTACAGCTCTAACGTGATAATTACTTATTTTCTCATTACTCTGGTAAATAATTATTCCAAAATACAATGTAATGGCAGAGACATATTTAAATAAAAAAAATATTGTTGCTTGATATTTCGATCACATTATATGTATAATTATAATAGAATTACGTTGGTACTAGGGAATACAATCCCGATCTCGCGGGATCTCGATCTCGCGATATCTTTTCAAATTTTTCGGGATCAATCCCGAAGCATAAAATGACGAGATCCCGTTCGAGATTGACGGGATTATTCGAATCTCCTTGAGTTATACTTTTTGTTTTGATTATGCTGATTTCCAAAGAAAACTTAATTAATTCGTTAATAACATTGAAAAACAAAGGTTTACTTTTAAAAAATATTTTGCGTAAATAAATGTCACTATCACACACAAGAAGTATTCATCGTTTTCAGACATCCGAACTTTAAATTTTTATACGAGTAAGAACTAGATGGGATCCCGAAAATTTCGGGATTTCGCGGGATTGATATTTCCAATCCCGCGGGATCTCGAAACGATCCCGAGTCGGGATTGCATTCCCTAGTTGCTATCTATATTGTTTTCTTTATTTTGATCAAAATAGTAATGATGAGTAGAAGATGTAATTTTGTCTGGTTATAATAAAAAGGGACATCATTTATACCCAAAAACAGAGACCGACGATTTTCTTATATTATTATTGTTGTTGTATTTACATTTCACATTTCCCACTTCGCTGTACTTTGACCGATACTTTCATGCCGTACACGATCCAAATGTCTCATGGCGGCTATAATTAACTAAGTTAGATATAAAAGAGCGCACGTGTCTATAGTCTATTCTATAATAGCGCCAACAAATCACGATGTGCACACAAAACATTACACATTATCAGATAACACTTTAAAATACCTTTTTTGACGTGACTTATTGTAGATTTGCCGCAGGTGGCATTAACTACTTGACCAAACAAATGGGGAGCGCTGAAGGCTCTCACCCGGTACAACGTTTAAGACAACAGGCCTGAGGGTGCCCAGTTGGGCGCGAACCTCGGCCCAGGGCGTCGTCTGTGAGGAAAAAATATTTGAAAGAATTAATCGACCCTAGTGGGTCGATAGCGGTAAGCGCTGAATGAGGCAAATCGTCGACCACGCCGGCGGGATCGGTATCGGGGTCCTGAAGTGTTTGGTGTCGCGAGCTGATTGGCTGCCTCTATGGCTAGAGTAATCAGGTCATCGGGATCGTATATTACGTCCTTCGGACGCACGTATTTATAGTCTATTCTATAATAGCGCCATCAAATCCCGATGTGTACACAAAACATTACACATTATCAGATAACACTTTAAAATACCATAATCTTGATGCTTTAGGCGCTCCGAGCAATTATGTGCCTACACGATAGATAAAGTTGAGTAATTTTTTGACGTAAATTATAATTAGATATACCTCGAATGTGATTCACCGTTTGGCTAGACAGTAGTGATTCATGCAGACTCCTTTTATCTCTTCTCAGAAACATAATTATAAAGAATAAGAGTAAATATCATCTCTAGACAGGAGTGAGTACTTATATAGTTATTACTTTGATTATAACATAACACAACTGTTGGCAAGCTGAACATTAAATTGATATTTTTATTACAATCGAGAATCGCTGATGTGGGACGAAAAGCCGCCAGACTAAAGTGGGATTGGGCCGGACATGTTTGTCCACCTTTTTTGTATTCTATGTGTTCTCGCAAATAAATTGATTTGATTTTGATTTGATTTGATTTCGCATGCACCCTGAGCGGTGGGCACGGATCGTCACGCATTGGGTGCCTCATGACGGGTACAGGCGTCGTGGTAGACCTCTAAAGAGATGGCGTGACGACTTGGACGCCTGCCGGGGGACTGGCCGGAGTGCGCACAGGAGCGCGAAAAATGTAAAGAGGAAGGGGAGTCCTTTGCATAGCAGTGGGATCTTGTAGGATAGATTAGATTAAATTGCAATGACAACATTTGTCGCGTCGCTTCCGTTTTTCTTATGCTCCATCATTCTTCTTCTATCGTGTGGGTTGTGAGGTGAATTACCAACCTCGTTAACCCTGGTGTCAGGGTTATTATTAAGCCGCTAAAGGCCCCTGACATAGCTCATGTAACGACTACTTACTTACATCAGTAAGTAGTAACCGGGACCAACAACGGCCTATTATGCCCAGGCCGGCCGGGGTATGCTCCATTGAACGAATAAAACGAATTTAAATTAAATTCAGTGAATTTTACGCCATCCTGAACGTTTACTTCTGACATCCTCATATCACCTCATAGACCTCTACAGGTCTGGTTGTCTGAAGATTCGTTGACTTGGTGTGATGTTCCTAATAACCCAGGATCGATCACTTATCACTATACTATCCATCCCATGGACTTCTCAATAGAAGTATGGTAACATAGGACTAGTGGCCTATCATCCACCTGAGGACTTCGCTTAGGTCTATCTATTGTCTTCTAATTACTGGTAGCCTCAGAAATCAGAATCATTTATTCAACGTAATTATCATGGATAAACTTGTTGAAGGTCAATGTAACGTCAACCGTTGAATTTACGTCATTTCGCAAGGTGTTACATTATGGCTGAGGAGAAGAAATGACAAGAAACTGCAACAGCAGCACATCCTCGCCTTTGCTATAATGGCGCCCAACTGGGCACCCTCAGACCTGTTGTCTTAAACGTTGTACCGAGTGAGAGCCTTCAGCGCTCCCCATTTGTCCGGCCAAGTAATTAATGCCATCTGCGGCAAATCTACAATAAGTCACATCAAAAAATATGCCTTTCCTATTTGGGATTACGGCCAGAGTTTATGTGTGTAGCATTTTCTTATAGAGGAAATTTTCATGAACACACTGCAAAACGCACGATACATAAAACGTAAAGCGTTATTGTGTTTGAAGAACAATTACTCGTATTTCAGTACAAAATTAAATCTATACATAAATACAAATGCATATGCATACTAGTTCATATTCTCATTATAATTTGTAGTAGAAATGTTTCCGTTATGCCTTGTCACGACTAGATGATAAACGAGACATAAACATAAACAGCCTATATGCGTCCCACTGCTGGGCATAGGCATAGAATAAACAATAATTCTCCGCATAGAAGGGACACTCTCAGGGGCATTTCACTTCACACTCCGGATCGATATAACGTGGTTTCCGGTTAATAGTTATAGGCTCGTCCCTTCACATAGGACATGGAACTTTACGTACATGTGCTTAAACAAAGCTTTTATAAATTACATAGGTTTATATACCATATTGGATGGACGACCACAAAAAAAAAATTTTTTTCATCTCGAGCCCCTCCGTGCTTCGGAAGGCACGTTAAGCCTTTGGTCCCGGCTGCATTAGAAGTCGTTAATAACCATCAATCCGCACTGGGCCCGCGTGATGGTTTAAGGCCCGATCTCCCTACCCATCCATAGGGAAGGCCCGTGCCCCAGCAGTGGGGACGTTAATGGGCTGATGATGATGATGATGATATACCATACACCTCTGCCTACCTCTTCAGAGATACAAGCGTGATGCTATATTATGTTTCGTTGTAACACGTAACATAACACAAGCTCACGACAATATCCCAATTGGAGTAGTCAGGGTACCCATACACGTTTCGCAAGTTCTGTTGTAATAAATACAATTATATATTTAATAATGCCTCCCTAAAACACAACATAACAAAATAAGGGAATCAAAATAACAACGGGACGCCAATAAATGGCGTATTAAAAAAATGCAATAAGTAAAGCCCTCCCACGCCTAAGTTTAAAACAATTATAAAATTTTCTGTTCGTTGATGCTTAAAAGTTTATAAAGATTTATGAACATATTTATTACCTGTTGCCATAAGTTTCTTTGAAATACAATAATGTTCGGGTGATCTGTTTCTATTCCCTGACATCTATTTTTTTTTCTATATAAAACTATATACTTGTACATGTTTGTCTGTGTTGATAAACCAACTCCATGTTTTAATTTTCTGATGGACTTTGGGAAGCAGTAATATTAACAAATGTGTTTCAAGACTATAATATGTAAGCTCCTTTACGCTTAATTTCTCAAGTTACATTTCTTATGCAGTTTTAGTGTAAAAATACTTATAGTATTCCGTAGGAAAATTACAAAACCAGAACGTTGTATTTTTATTTTATTATTTTTTAAATTAAAATGATTATTTATTTAATTGTTAAGTTATAGATTTATATCGTAAGAAATGACTTTAAGTAGCGACCTATTAATAATATACATAGAATTCATACCTACGTGAAACACAAAAGTCAAAATTATGCAGAATAAGCTGACTCAATTTTGAGGAGTTAAATCGTAAAAATCGTTAGCCAAACGTAAATTAAAAACGGCCAATATTATTACGCAAATTTTAATTACTTAAGTATACAGGGTGTTAGTAACATCGTTACGAATACTGAGGGGGATGGTTCAGACCATGATTCTGAGTTGATATCAAGTGGAATTTTCAGTCTGAATATTCCTGAAATTTTTTGTGTTTTTTTTAATTATTTTCAATTCCATACTTTTGCGACGGAAAATTCCACTTGATATCATCTCAGAATCATGGCCTCAATCACCCCTCAAAGTTTTTGTTACGATATCACTAACACCCTGTATAATTTTAACACGTAATTTTAATTGCTTTCAAGTATGTAGGTAACTAAGCATTTATTTTAAAATCTATCTTGGTACGGAACACTAATAGCGCAAGGCCGACTTATACTTAGCAGGTTTATTTTTATGTCTACTGCATTCAAGATATAAACGGCTCACTAAACAAGTTTCTGGTGTCACTGACCTTACTTACTAACTCATGTATGTATGTATGTTTATATATACGTAATAATAATATTTAACTGTGTCATTTTTTTTCTTTGCCTGAATCTCTGGTGAAACCAGGAACGTTCCGGGAAGGGAATTATAGTTATGTTCGTGTTTATGCAACTGTTCATACACATATCATCATCTCCTTAGCGTTAAGTATTTAATCTATCTATCGCGCTTTCATAGGGTCTAACCTTTTTTTTTTCGAGGGGAAATGCCTGGAAGGAAAACATCTTGAGGAAACCCACATTCCCGAGAAATGTATTTTCGGAGGTATATGACCTAACCGTAAGGTTAACGTCGTGTCTTATAGGGAAGTCAAGGAATTGGCCTTTGATAGACTGGAATGGAAAATGCTACACCGACAAGAGCGTGGCTCTTAAATTGATGATGATGATGACCTAACCTGTATTGGACTGGCTTTCCCTTCGAGGGTTGGAAGAGACAGGCAGTTGCTTTCTGTAAAAAACCGGATCTGTCAAATCTTCAAGTTAGGTAAGCGGACCCTGTGAAAAACGGGACAGTGCTAGGGAGATTCTATGTGACGATTCTAGGCGCCACCAACAAAACGCTTTCAGTTGTAAAGACTACGTCACCTGGCTGCGCTACCAAATTGTCACAGGCAACGGCTCCCGAATAATTTCCCTAGTCTAAGAGCCCTTTTTCACTACGACACCATGGTTACGCCCTTTGTGCGGGATTGGATAGATTCGGGATTGGATAGATTCTGGATTCAGCAGATTCTGAATCCGAGAGATTAGTGGATTGGGCAACGCATGGTGTCGTAATGAAAAAGGGCCTTTAGGCATTCAAACGAAATTACACGTAATGTCCTCAGAACACCTCAAGCGAACTATCATCATGTTCATCTGTATGATAAAATCGCTCACGTGCTGTATATAAACATACATATAACGATTATGTCACACATAACCTATAGTAAAACTAAATTCTATGTTTACTTTATAATAATTATCTCTTCAAGGCAGCCCGACATACCGGGTGTTAGAGACATCGTAACGCATACTGAGGGTGATGATTTAGCTCATGATTAATTTACCGTCTTACTACGAAAAAATGTCATGATTTTTTTGTTGTTTTGTTTTTATTAGTTTCTATTCTATAATTTTGCGATGGAAAGTAAGAGCAAGAGAGAGAAAGAGCGTTGGGAGGAAGGTAAGAGGGAAACCACTGCCCTATTTTTCCCTAAAAAGTAGCGTGGAAAATGCTGCACCGACAAGAGCGTGGCTCTTAAAATTGATGATGATGAACGGTCACGAGCAACTTTGGTACCATGTCGCATTAACTTTTTTGACAAATTGAACTGTAAGTCACACTAAATGTCAAATATGTTAGTGCGACAGAGTCCTAAAGTGGGTACATTATATTGCTCATGACTGAACACCCCGTACAAGTACGTACAGGCAGCCATACGAATACGAATGGGTGTTGTGACACCGTAATGAATACTGAGGGGGATGATTCAGACCATGATTCTGCGTTGACATCAAGTGGAAATTCCTGTCAAAAAATTCATGAATTTTTTTGTGATTTTTAATATTAATTTTAGTTTCATACTTTTGCGACTGAAAATTCCACTTGAGTTCAACTCGGTCATGGTCTAAATCATCCCCCAAAGTTTTCATTACGATGTCATTAACACCCTGTATATAAAATTGTCGGTGAACAAAGGCTATTTTAATTTTCTTTTTAAGTATCTCTTCACGTGGTGTGGAATATGGTCTTCTTCAATCGTGTGAGTTGTTAGGTGAATTACCAACCTCATTAACCCTGGTGTCAGGGTTATTGTAGACCCACCAAAGGCCCCTGCCATGGCTCATGTAACTCTGTAACTCACTTACATCAGTAAGTAGTAACTGGGTCCAACGGCTTAACGTGCCTCCCGAAGCACGGATCATCTTACTTTCGGACAGGTGATCAGTCTGTAATGTCCTAACGAAACTAGTAACGTCCTCATCAGGATTGGAACCTTGAACCTCCGGATCGTGAGCTCGAAGCTCAACGACTGGATAATGGATGATAAAGGAAGTTTACGTACCTACCTAAAGGTTAACAGGTAATATCTTAAAATTCTTCTATTTTATAAGTTGCCCAAAATCTTATAAACAAAATAAGTAGTTATGCTTGAGTTGGACAGTGACCGTGAACTTGTACTGAAAATCAATACTGTTATACTTGGAATGCATACATACATACATAAACTCACGCCCGTAATCCCTAATGGGGTGGGCAGAGCCACAAGTAATCAAAGACAACTTGCAGCCACTGTTGATACGAAGTCCTAAGATGGATATGATGAACCTTACGGTGATAAGGGATCAGCCTATCGCCCATAACATTAGTCCATCATGTTAGAGGACGCAATCCCTCTGTCGGTTTTTACGACATGCCCGGGAAGACAAGCAGCTGAACGTGTTCTATGTTTTTTATTTGCTCCCAGAACAGCATAGAAGCAGCATACTTGGAATGAGTTCAATTTTATCACACTTATGGCTTACGTGTCACATATTTACGTTCACGTGTATTGGGGTAGGCAAAGTTACAAGTCTTCTCAATCGCACGATAAGCCGTTGGTCCCGGTCACTACGTACTGATGTAAGTACGTAGTCGTTACTTGAGTCACGTCAGGGGCCTTTGGCGGCTCAATAATTACCCTGACACCAGGGTTGATGAGGTTGGTCATCCGCCTCACATAACGAAGAATCGCAATGAAATATTTATTTTCTCCGCGTTTCTTCTGTATACTTTCCTCTTACTGGTTGCCTGGAGGAAATTGCCGTAGAGCAATAAGGCCGTCCTTTTTTTATTCATAATTAATTAATAATTTTTATGCTGTGTGTAGTGTAAGTTTTTATGCTATTTATACTTGCAATTTATATTTTAATTGACTTGAACTTTATTCTGTTTTAGACAGAACAACACGGACCTTCGCGGACCGGGTTTTTAATGAATCATTTTGTGTAATTTATGCAAAATTGTTTTATTGTAGAGTTCATCTACTAGTACACTTAACAGGTTTTTTTAATATTTTATGTGCATCGTGGTTGTTTGACTACTTATTGTTATTATGAGAAAATATTATTGTCCGCATGCAGTAATAAATTAAGTTAATAAACTTAAAAATAGAAGAGCAAAAAGGTGACGAATAAACTGGAATGCAGATTTTAGTTTCCAAAATAAAAAGAATTCATTATTGGATTGGAAATTTGAGAATACTTGTAAAGAAACGGACTTGCACCAATGAGTTATCAATTATTATCTATCTTACGTGCTATTTTCACTAAACACAGTTGACTCGACCATTATATACGGCGATACGGCTTAACACCTATCACGTTGGTCTAACAGAAAGCTCGCTGAGGTGTGGATACTTAATTCATCATGCAATTAATGTACTGACTACCCCAATCAGGAATATAATATATAGTTGTGAGCTTATGATATGTGAATTTAAACCAAGAACTACCATACTTCATCATCATCATCAGCCCATTAACGTCCCCACTGCTGGGGCACGGGCCTTCCCTATGGATGGATAGGGAGATCGGGCCTTAAACCATCACGCGGGCCCAGTGCGCAATGATGGTTATTAACGACTGCTAATGCAGCCGGGACCAACGGCTTAACGTGCCTTCCGAAGCACGGAGGAGCTCGAGATGAAAACTTTTTTTTTGTGGTCACCCATCCTATGACCGGCCTTTGCGAAAGTTGCTTAACTTCAACAATCGCAGACCGAGCGCGTTTACCGCTGCGCCACCGAGATCCTCATACCATACTTACTTATCAATTATTATATTTACTTGGTGTATACACAATAACGTTTAACAGTGTCCGCGTCATGTCTTCTAATGGCTCTACCCACCTCATTAGGTTCGTGGGCATGAACTTCACCCCACCCCAGACATGTGTAGAAGTCAACGAACGAGGTAGTTATAACTTTGTGTCTACTTAGGTTAATCTGAAGTAGGTAACTAATCCCTTAATTCACATAAATACACAAATACACACCCTTAATCCTTAATGGGGTTGGCAGAGCTACAAGTAACCACAAGACACTGGCACCCACTTTTCAAGTCCGTGATGCCCATTTTTTTCTAATAACAGGTTATTTTATTATTTGAATCTAGCTCTATAGATTTTTAAATAGCTATTAGTGGAATTTTAATCAGGATTCTTTATCATGTTTTGTTTTTTTGAATTAATATAACACAAATAACATCAATTTAAAAACTTGCGACATTTAAATCATAATCGAAATTGGTGCCAGTTTTTTTTTACGTCAGAAACAAAAATAAAAAAAAAACTCGTAAATAAAATTTAATATGTTTTTTTTTTATGTAGATAAATGTACTTAAATCTTAAGATGTTCGAATATTTGCTTTTTTCGTTTTTCAAACAATTTTAACCAGGCAATAAACATGTTTTTCCGCAACAAAATAACTGTCAATTTTCTCTACCCAAATGCGTTATTTTTCGCAATAATTATGTACTATTTCGTTCATGAATAATCATTCTATAGACGTTAAAAATAAAAAGATACGTACATGCTTCCTCAGTCCAAAAATAAAAAAGTTTTTGGCTTCAATTCACCACTTTGGCACTCGCGGCGAAAATTACGTATACGTAATTTATAAAGTGTTTATAGTCCTATAACACGTTCGTTCTACACCAGTGCTCGACCAAGACTGAGTGAGGAAGACTACTAGTCTTGATATAAGTATGAATCTAAGTTTGTTTACATTAACAAACATCAAACCAAGAATGGGCTTACTGGTTGTTTCAGGAAATTGGATCACCTTTTTTATTTGCTAAAAGTTTATAGGATTAGGTTCACGTGTTTTAAGCGTGAGTTTCATGTTTAGTTATAATTAGCTGCGTGTTTTCTTTCTTGGTTTACTGATAGGTTACATCTAGGTCTTTCCGATTTTTACGGAATAAATATAACACTACGATTTTGCAGTTAAACGCTCCGTAAAGGGTTACAGTGTAAAAATATAACAAAAACAATGTGTTTGTTTATTCAAATAGTATGGGAAACTGTCAAAATTTAAGAACACTCAACAGTAGCGACACCTGATGGGAGAAATAGGCAGATTTTATCCTCATTATTGACATACGATTTACAAGGCCACAAAGATTCTAATGCCGGATGACAATTAAAAAGCGCATTACCACGTGCCGAGGTGACGTAAAATGACGTAGTTTATGGAGGAAAGAACCAAGTAAAATGTATAGATCTACACATCAACAGCCTATATACGTCCCACTGCTGGGCACAGGCCTCCCCTCAATCAACCAGAAGGGGTATGCAGTATTCTTTACCACGCTGCTCTACTGCGGGGTGGTGGAGCAGCGTGGTGGAGGAAAAAGAACACTCAATAATAGCGACACCTAGTGGGTAAAATAGGCAGTTTTTATCCTAAAGAACCAAGTAAAATGTATTATGTCGTAGCCAGATCATAGAACTGATCATTTCATGATGTGCTCGATCATTTCATGAAATGGTCATATTTCATGAAATAGAATATCATTCGTTGGCCACATCATGATGTAGTTTGGCCAGATCAATGAACACAAAACGTTTAACGATATGAGCAACTAAATGCATGATTACTTCATGATATGGCCAAACGTTGGCAATCATATCGTAAAATTAGTAACATTGTTCACCGATAGCGCTGGCGTCGATTATATTTAAAACTTAATTGATATTATAATCGATGAATCAATGTTATTGTTCAATTTTCCATATCGAACAGGTACATAATTTTGAGTAAAATTAAAGAACACTCAACAGTAGCGACACCTAGTGAAAGAAAAAGGCATTATTTATCCTCATTATTGACATACGATTTACAAGGCCACAAAGTTTCTAATGCCGGATGACAATTAAAAAGCGCATTACCACGTGCCGAGGTGACGTAAAATGACGTAGTTTACGTCATAGCGTCATAACCCGTCACGTTCTATGACGTCTAGTGCGTATGGTCACGGCAACGTGTGATATCGTTTGAATTAATTCATAATTCATTTATTTACAATAAAAAATGGCACAATTTGCAGTTAGTCAGCTTTTAACATTTGGTCTACATTTTTAGTTCTTTAAATTATAACATGCAAATAATAATAATACATTTAGATTAAATTGTCTTACGTGTTGGCTTCGGCCCCACGCACGCCTGCCTAAAGTCCGGGACTCCATGAGCCCGAGATATGGAAATGACATACTTACGAGTATTAATAAAATAAAATTAAAAATTTAAATATGAAAAAAATAAGTACATTAATTACGAAATAATTTATATTGTTATGTTACAAATACTGTTATATACAATTTAGTAATTTGGCTACCTTAATATCAGTTCCCAGACAGCTAATCCCATGCAGTCATATCTTCTAGATAATCACTATTCTTATAAAAACATTTTTACAAAGCTTCTGTTTAATTACCGTCTTAAACTGTTCAAAGGTAGATTCTGAATGTCAATGGGAATCTTATAGTAATTAATTACGCCTACATTAATCCGATAACTATCAAAACATACGAAATATAACCCTTCAGGATTCGAACATGAAACGTTCGATAAGCAACCTACGCGCTTGGGTTACCCCATAGCTTAAGCACTCAAATGTACATAGGAAAAATTCTAGGAAAATTCTGCACTAGATTAAACTCTAAAACCTTATATAAATAGTCACCATCACATGACTACGTAAAACAATTACTTGATTCATCTCTCCGTCATTTAATGGACAAATATTGGATCAGAAACTACCTCTGTATTAGACATCAGACAGACATTCCTTATTAGCACTTATGTAATTATTTCGTAATTAAGAGGAAAACCCGTCTGTTAGTCGTCAAGAGGAAAACAGACACTTTATATATTTGTTTCTCTTTGGCTAACGGTGTAAAAACAGGGGGAGAGAGAAAAAGTTATAATTCTTTCTAAAAATGGGATTACTCGATGATTTTTCCCGGTAGTTATTTTCTATTTAGTTAAAGACTTCTTTTTCTATGGTTGTGAAGGGAATGACCACCGTCAGAACACTGGTGTTAGGGTTATTATTGAAGCTATAGTAAGTAGTAGTAGAGACCAACAGATAAGCGTACCGTCCGAACCACGTAATTTTTTTTTTGGAAGATCGGGTGGTTTAAAGTCTTCTTTTTGTATGGTTATGAGGTGGATGACCAACTTCATAACCCTGGTGTCAGGCTTATTATTGAGGCTATAGTAAGTAGTAGTAGAGACCAACAGCTAAGCGTACCGTCTGAAGCACGTAATTTATATTTTTTGGAAGATCGGATGGTATCAGGATACTGCAGGCTAAACCATCCGATCTTCGGCCATCGGCCAGGGCCAAATTAGAGAGAATCTCGCAAACTCTACTTTTTGTGCCTCAGCGAGAGAAAGAGAATGAAACGAATGAATGAAAGAATGAAGAGAATGATCGTGCACCACGGAGTCTGTTCTAGACTTAAAGAGGAACGGAACAATCGACAATCAACGTGATTGTCGATTGTTTCGTTGAAATAAGGTAAACAAGAATGCAAACTTTTTGAAGTTCTATACAGGGTGAATAGATGAATCAAGTAATAAGGAAATAGAAAAGAAGTGCGGGAATTCCATCTCTTTACCACTTTAACTCCTACGCTCCAATCTTCTGTGAAAAACGGGATAACGTTAGGGAGATGATTATTTATAACCTCTCTCATTACTACAAACAACAAATCTAGTATGTATTGTACAAATAATTATTTTAAAATCGATTATATCAGTACTTTCTATTTTCGTGTTTTTCTGGTCAAGTAAACAGCAATATTTATTTAAATAATAAACAAATCAAAGGAGTCCAGCCTGGGAGTATCCGATTGAAAATAATCCGTTTACAAAGAAAGGAAAAATGGAAAACAAAAATGAATACGTTTTGAAATTTATCTTATTTTAATTATAGTTGATAGATATATATCTATAATTAAAATAAGATAAATAATAGTCACACTTATGAAGCTTGATGTTATGTATACAGGATGTTAGTGACATCGTAACGAAAACTTTGAGGGACGATTCAGGCCATGATTTTGGGTTAACATCAATTGGAATTTTCCGTCGCCAAAGTATGTCATGAAAAATAATTTAAAAAAGACACTAAAACTATCATGAATTCAAATTTCGAAAAACACCCTGTATATATACATAATATCACGCTTCAAAAGTGTGACTATTATTATCATTCCAAACTATGGCTAAGTAAAGTCTCTCAATCTGAATTAAAATGATTTTTTTTTAACAGCAATATGTAACGTGTTTGTGACGTTTGTTTGATCATTCTATTATAGAAGAAGACGGAGGTCTACTTACTGCATAACTAGCTACTCATCCCCGCCTTGCTTACGAAAAGCTTCAAGACTTTCGCCATTTATCGAGTTCCATGAACAACAGACTTACCAGATGGAATAAAAAATAAAATTAACCGACTTCAAAGTATGAGTTTTCTTCCCTCGTGTGACTCATCAACTCTGATGTCAGAGTTGCCATTGAGCCGCTAAAGGTCCCTGATATGACTCATGTAACGAATAGTCGTGCCGATTGGAGCAACATCAACGGTAAGAATGAGGTCCATACAGGCTAGGCATTCAGTCAAGTAATGTCTTAAATAGGCTAGTTTCCAACTAGTCAAATCAGTTACTTTTTACTAAACGTCAAAACACGAAATTACTATGGAATTTGTATGAAAAAGCACACTGTGACGCCATAGAAAACCGTGAAAAAATGTCGGACTTATTATTACGTTTTTCTTTATTAAAATTCATAATAAAGTAAATAGAAAAAAAAAGTTTTTGGTTAGTTTTAGATGTAAGTATGTTTATTTAGTAGTAATCAGAATTTCATAATTTATCTTGAACCTGAGACACGACCCAATTACCTCACACAAATATACAAACATATTACTTAACAATTTTATTGTGTATTATTTTTATTTGCACCGTTCCTAAACGATATATTCAAGTTATCAATTAGCGTAGACATGTAATAATTGCTTATATTTGTATTTAAATATATTTTATCAATTATCACTAGCCTTAAAGGTAATGTCAAGTTTAAGAAAATCACATAAAAAACCTAGGACGTCATTATGACAAGCTAAAAGCGGTATTATTGAGTTTTATCCGTCCATATTTTCGTAACATAAGATAGCATCACCGTATCTATAGAGAACCGGAGAGGAAATATGATTGGCCACCTGATACGACACGATTCATTTATAACAAACATTATAGAAGGAAAAATTGAAGGGAAGAGAGGAAGGGGTAGACCTAGGATAACATTTATGAAACATATAAAAGAGAAGGTGCAGGTCGTGTCGTATCGGGAGTTGAAGGTTTTGGCGGGAAGAAGAGAGGAATGGCGGTTACTCCACCGACAAGAGCGCAGCTCTTAAATAGAGAGAGAGAACATAGCATCGCGCCTGTATCCCCGAAGGGGTAGGCAGTATAATACACCCACTCCTCGCCAGCTTTTTATATATCCCATGTAGGAAGAGCATATAGCCATTAACAGGGTCACAGATCCTAGAAACCACATGATGAGACATGAATTCAAACTCTCTTCTTCTTATCGTGTGGGTTGTGAAGTGGAAACCAACCTCATCAACTCTGGTGTTAGGGTTATTACTGAGCCGCCAAAGGCCCCTAACATGCCTCATATAACGACTACATACTTACATCAGTATAGTAACCGGGACCAACGGATCATCTTACTTTCGGACAATCAAGTGATCAGCCTGTAATGTCCTAACCAAACTAGGGATCACAAAGTGACTTTTGTGATATGTCCCCACCGGGATTCGAACCCGGGATTGTGAGCCCAAAGCTCAACCACTGGACCACGGAGGCCGTTAAACTCATAAAGTCGGATTCAGTTGTTTATGAAATGAATTTTATTTCAGACCTAAATCTATATTAAATCCATAAGTGTTAGTAACTATGAAAACTTAAACTATGTTAATACCTATCCTACACACACATTACATATACATTGGACCTGCCCAGTTGCTATATAGTATAGTTGGTTTAGTCCATACTTTACAATAAGTAAATACTTTATAATACGAGTAAATGTGAAAGTACCACTATCTATCTGTTTAAGTCTCTGACAGTACTTATCTTGAAATCCAGAGATTTATAAAGGATGCTTTCTATGAACGCACACAATACAACAAAAGTCTTACACAAACAGAATTTCGCTCTAAAGACCATTACGTTATCTAAAACAGAAGGTTAATTTGTATATCAATATAATTAGGTTAAGGTTAGCTATATATCCACGGTACCGCTCCGGTCTAAGTACGGAAATGATTAAGGTGCTAAATGTTAATAGACGCATCAATTAGTTGTTTCGTAAACAGATTTTACGTATGTCTAATTTACAAGGATTTTAATACATACATACACATACATAAACTCACGCCCGTAATCCCTAATGGGGTGGGCAGAGCCACAAGTAATCAAAGACAACTAAAAAAGTAAGGTAAGTAGTAAGAAAGGATTTTAATACAAACAATAAAAAGTACAATGAGCAGCCCTATAATAATAATAATAAAAACGTTTATTGCATGAATTCAGGTTAAGTACATAAAAAATAATAAGAAAATAAAAAACAAAATATTCCTTATTTTTTCTTTTTTTTTAATATTTCTTAATTATATTTTTTATTTCCCGTTCCCGTGGGAATTCCGGTAATTCCTTTCTTAGTGCACCTCTACGGTACCTAAGCTACGTCCCTTCCAAATTTCAGGTGCCTAAGTTTAGCCGTTTTTTTCTGTGCGTTGATATGTCAGTCAGTCAGTTTCTCCTTTTATATATTTTAGAGAAAAGAAAAAGTGCTGAACATTAATAAAGAACTTTGAAAATAGCTTTTTTTAGACTGACTTACTTACAATTTTCCTGCACACCTGATTGAAGTCATGTAGGCAAGTAAGGGCACTATATACCAACCTTAATTGTACCGACGACAAAAACTAAAACGGACATAATCATTAAATAAATATATGCGTAGGTACAAATATAAGGGAAGCAGACGCAAAATTATTCAAAATGTCATCTAATTATAATCATAAACAGCCTATACACGTCCCACTGTTGGATGGAGCATACTCCACCACGCTGCTCTACTGCGGGTTGGTGAGGTGTTTGGGCTAGTAGCAGGGCCAGTAGTTTCTTTTATGTTATACATGTCCTTTTCTTATCTGCCGAAGAGGAAAGGGACGGGTAATCGACAGACATAAAATGTATGAAACACACGTCAATTTTAGGCAGAAATTTAAAAAACCCTTTCTCTTTATATTATCCAATAACCCGACAGAATTCAGAACTCGTCAAACGGATTGCATATGAGCGAGATGTCTGTTTGATCCCCCATCTTATTCTAAAATTAAAATTAACAGTTGTCAATCATCCGTCCCTTTCCTTTTCGGCGGATAAGAAAATGACGGGTATAAGTGAAAATAAATTCAGGAGGTGTCTGTAGGATCCGGGGCCAATAAGTACATAAAATATAACGTTTATTTTATTATAACTAATTTGTTCTAAAATTACCTACTTAACATTGCAGATAACTTTTAAGACTTTATTAAGAATTATATTTCGTCGCTTCATTCTTCAGATATAAATAAGATTTACTAGGTAGTCCTTTTAACCTACAGGCAAATGATCGCACTACATTTATATCTTCGAATGAAGCGACTCATATAATATCGATCGAACTTCACTTGAGAAGTTCGTTTGATCATATATTATTTAATACTTTTCTCTTCTGACCATACGAGTTGTTTGTCACTTATTAGTCGATTTGGAATATTTTCAATTTTAATTATATTTAATGAGCTATGTTCTTTATTTCTGTACACAAATAAGTATGTAATAAGTAATGTATAACCTCGTTCTAGTTTTAGAGAGATTTTAAAAATAAATTCTGTTTTTTTTATCTGATGAGGGTTTCGTTTCAAAATACGGAACATACATAATCATGCTATGTGTACGTATTGTATAGCGGTACAGTCACGAGCAATATAATGTACCCACTTTAGGACTCTGTCGCACTCATCACCAGCCCATTAACGTCCCCACTGCTGAGGCACGGGCCTTCCCTATGGATGGATAGAGAGAACGGGCCTTAAACCATCACGCGGGCCCAGTGCGGATTGATGGTTATTAACGACTGCTAATGCAGCCGGGACCAACGGCTTAACGTGCCTTCCGAAGCACGGAGGAGCTCGAGATGAAAACTTTTTTTTTGTGGTCACCCATCCTATGACCGGCCTTTGCGAAAGTTGCTTAACTTCAACAATCGAAGACCGAGCGCGTTCACCGCTGCGCCACCGAGCTCTTCACGCTCGCTCGCTGTCGCACTAACATATTTGAAATTTAGTGAAACTTACAGTTCAATTTGTCAAAAAAGTTAATGTGACATGGTACCAAAGTGTATACATATATTACATATTAATGCTCGTGACCGTACTTACGTTAGTAGTTACCCATTTAATAACTTGATATCCTTATTCACTCCCTCCGTTTGATTGATACGAGGCCTATGCGCAGCAATAGGACGTATATCTATAGGCTGTTTTATTCTTCTTCTATTAAATTAATAAGTGCGACATTTTGTTACGTTTCTCTATGACGTCACAGGTTGCTTTTTCATACCAATTCCATAGTAATTTCGTGTTTTGACGTTTAGTAAAAAGTAACTGATTTGACTAGTTGGAAACTACCCTATATACTTATTGTAAGGTCAACTCTAAACTAGTAAAATATTTTAGTAAAGTTGCCAACACTGTCCGGATTTTAAAAATAAGTTTTCGAAAGAAAAAGAATGTTCAGCTGAGATTCATTCAAAAATAGGAAGAAAAACATTTAACTAGTCAAACCAGTTACATACAGCACCCTCTTTCTATCGTGTGGGTTGTGAGGTGTGTACCAACCGTATCAACCCTGGTGTCAGGGTTACTATTGAACCGCTAAAGGACTGACTGGTTCATGACTTCTTCTATCGTGTGGGTCGTGAGGTGGAGTACCAACCTCATCAACCCTGGTATCAGGGTTACTATTGAGCCGCCAAAGGCCCCTGACATGGCTCATATAACGACTACTTACTTACATCAGTAATTAATTAGTAACCGGGACCAACGGCTTAACATGCCTTCCGAAGCACGATTCATCTTATTTTCGGACAATCTGGTGATCAGCCAGTAATGTCCTAACCAAACTAGGGACCACAAAGTATTTTTTGTGATATGTCCCCACCGGGAATCGAACCCGGGACCTCCGGATCGTGAGCCCAACGCTCAACCACTGGACCACGGAGGTTGGTTCATGTAACCCCTACTAACTGGCATCAGTAAACATAAGCACCCTTAGCAATTCTAAAACCGCCCCTTACACGTGTAGAACCAAAAAAAAGCAAACGACTCAGTCATTTAATATTTTTATGATGGGTATATCAACGTAGGGACTATCTTCCCGGTGTGATTGTCAATATAATCCCTGGACAAATATATTAGACTCCGCAAACAGTTTGAATAGTTGTTCAAATAATACGAGTAGCTAGCCACGCTCCCATCATGAGACGCATCTGTGGTCGCAGAATGAATCACAAATATTTGATGATTATACCTGAAAAGTTTCCTTTCAAACCTTCTTATCTAAATTGGCTTAATTTATCGTCATGTCGCTGCTAGTTTTGTGTTTATGATGGCCTTTGGCGTAATTTATCACCTTTGTCACTGAAAAGGAAAAATTACTTAAGCTTAAAAATTACTTAAGTTTGTGAAGGTCATTGTATTCTAAAGTAAATCTTCTTCTATCGTGTGGGTTGTGAGGTGTATTACCAACCTCATCAACCCTGGTGTCAGGGTTATTATTGAGCCGCCAAAGGCCCCTGACATGGTTCATGTAACGACTAACATAACAACATAACATAACAAATACTTTATTGCACAAACAGGAAAAAACAAAATACAAAACAAAAGAGAAATAGAATTAGTACAATAGGCGGTACTACTTACTTACATCAGTAAGTATTAACCGGGACCAACTGCTTAACGTGCCTTGCGAAGCACGGACGATCATCTTACTTTTTGGACAATCAGGTGATCAGCCTGTAATGTCCTAACCAAACTAGGGATCACAAAGAGATTTTTGTGATATGTCCCCACCGGGATTTGAACCCGGGACCTCCGGACCGTGAGATCAACGCTCAACCACTAAACCACGGAGGTCATTAAAGTAATAGTAAATAAGTATTTATTTAGGTATGCTGAGGTCAGTTCTTTTTACTTCACTCCAGAATTCAAGCTACAGGGATTCTGTGTCCAACCTAATGAACAGTCTACATGGGAGCTAGTCTGATAACAAAGTCACCATATTGTTTACTGATACGAGTAAGTGGAAGCCGACAATAACTAGAATTTTCACCCAATACGAAATTGCGACTGCAAATTATCTTTTTTATAGTTCTGCTCACCCTTTTAGGGATTACAGGCACCATTTGCGTACAAGCCATTATAACATACGTAAAACTAGAAACCATACCGTCACTGGAAAGACAAAATTACTTAACATCAAGAGGCCATTTCGAGAAAAAGCCGTTTTAAAGTATTTTTCATAACTATTTTTTTTCCGGATCATGGTAGGGACAAAATTAAATCACTTTGTGATCCTTAGTTTGGTTAGAACATTACGTGAAGATTGTCCGAAAGTAAGATGATCCGTGCTTCGGAAGGCACGTTAAACCGTTAGTCTCTAACTGAACGGAACTGAATAATCATTACAAACCCATAAAAAGTCAGCTGTTTAGGAAATAAAGACAAACCGTTTATACAACAATTAACAGTTTTAACAATACGCATGCAATTCGGTAGCTACTGTCACAATATTATGGAAAACCAGTCGGAAAATACATAACAATTTCCTTCATTTCCATACTCATACGGCCTTCGTGGTCTAGTGGTTAGAGCATTAGCCTGCCATCGAGTTCCTAAAGTCGATTTTCGGTGGGGACAAACGTTAGTTATGAGACTCTCCCAACTTTGGCTTAAACATGTTGCAAGCTGAAATTGCGGTATTCCGTTCTTTGGAAGGCATGTTAAGTCCTCAGTCCCGGCTACTATTGACTTAAGTAGGTATGTAGTCTTCAGCGATTCAATAAAAACACTGACACCAGGCCTGATCTTCTTCTTCTATCGTGTGGATTGTGAAGTGGATTACCAACCTCAGCAACCACCAGGGATATTATTGAGCCGCCAAAGGCCCCTGACATGACTCATGTAACGATTACTCACTTACATCAGTAAGTAGCAACCGGGACCAACGGCTTAACGTGCCTTCCGAACCACGAATTATCTTACTTTCGGACAATCAGGTGATCAGCCTGTAATGTCCTAACCAAACTAGGGATCACAAAGTGAATCTTGTGATATGTCCCCACCGGGATTCGAATCCGGAACCTCCGGATCGTGAGCGCAACGCTCAACTACTGGACCGCAGGGGCCGTCACCAGGTACGATTCGAGGGGGGCTTTTTAATTAAGGTTTAGTTTAAGTGTTAATTGTACATAATTTATTTTATTTTGAGTTTTGTTTATTTGTTTTAGTTTTATTTAATTTTATTTTAGATTTATTTGATATTTTTGTTCCGTAACTGTTTTGTTTATGGTGTAATGTCATGTATGTGATAATAAAAATAATGTGTTTCGTGAGTCGTTTTAATAAAGTAGCAAATTGAGTAATCATGAAAACTAAGTTATTACAGTTAGATAATGGATTGCTTTAATTCAATACGTATTGTATCTTTTAATGGCCTACATGAAGACCATATTAGGATATCAAGCGTTACGGAATGAGGTACTAGGTCTTTTTAGCGACGAGACGCTTTATTGCAGGTCTACCCACCCCAAAAAGGATTACCGGCGTAATTAAAAATAAATACATGTTACGTCTTTATAGAGTCTGTAGAGTCTTTGCTACAGAGGCTGCAAAAGATCGCGAGGAGTGGAAATCTGTTATTCGAGTCCTACATCCCAAAAAAAAAAGGATTAGAAGAAAGGGAGAAGACGTCTTTATTGCTAAGCACAAAATATTAAATTAAACATCACACCCAAATTATATATCACAAAATAAATGCGTTTTGGAGGTATGTTGGTATGTGACCTAACCTGTGTTGGGCTGGTTTTCCTTTCCCGGGTCTTTTTTATAGCAGGAGAAATGCATTGTGCATCCCCAGCCGCTCGGGTTAGCAGCTATGTGGGACTCTCACCCACTAAAACCCCCTCTGAGAGTGTAGTAGTGTAATTACCGAATAGAACTAGCTAATGGGATACGCCATCCTACTTATCTGAGTGGTATGAATTGAGTTCCCTTCGCGGGTTAGAAGCTCAGACAGGCAGTGGCATCTGTAAAAAACTGGACCTGTCTTTTCAGGTTAGGTAAGCGAACCCTGTGAAAACGGGATAACGCTAGGAAGATGATATAGAGGTGGAGCAGCGTGGTGGATTATGCTTCATACTCTTTGTTGCTTGATTGAGGGGAGCCCTGGCTATTTATTTATTTATGTATGTATAAGAGGTAGGCAACCCTACTTTATTTATGTTATCGTAGTAGGTGAAGGCCCTTCACTAAGCAAATGCTATTTTAATTATAATTGTTATTGTTAACCGATATGGAAATAAAGGACAAATTATTTTTAGATATCTTCTTATTTAAATATTGTTTTCTTACTAATGTTTAGTTCCGTTCCTTGCCCGATTGTAGGTCCGTACTAAAGCATGGAATAAGGAATAATACTAAGTAAATATACTTACTTACAATGGTAAATCTCCTCTCCCCACCAGCGTCTGAGCTAGGTTTACCTCACCCCCTCGCAGTGGCCCTAGGGCGTTGCGCGTGGTGCGATCGCACCGGGCTCCGTTCTAGGGGGCGCCAAAATCAACCAAGACGGAACCACTCTGGCCGGCAGCCCCGGATCTTACAGGGGAGTAACTGGATTGGGCACACCTGCCTGTGTGAATTAGACCTCTTAATGTATGAGTTTTACATTTAATAGGTGGCCGTAAACGACATATTTAAAAGATTTATTTGGTCGTAAACTAATCAAAAAAAAAACTGTATTTTGAGAGGCGCCACTGTGAGGTGACGTACCACCTAAATACCACCACCATGGCCGTCACTGCCCCCTCGGTCTTACTTTAGTCTTCAATCGTATGGGCGTCAGACGTCACATACAGATACGCGTGTACGATGACGTCAATGTGTGGTGTCTGTGTAAAACGAGGTAATTTGTATGAAGGGTATAGGTAGGTTATAGGTATTATAAACAGAACTATTGTACTTGCATCAAGGAGTGGAAGTCCTTCAATAGGCGACAGTCGAAGAGCTATTCCGTATGGCCAGGGACAGGCACACAATCCGTAAGCTGATCAGCAACCTCCAGTTATTGAGAGGCATGACAAGAAGTACATAAACTGATAGGTATTAACTATAGGTATATAATGGTTCTAATTCCTGGAGATGCCATCTAATTTTATTTTAAGTTATACCTGTCATTTTCTTATCCGTTGAAAAAGAAAGGGACGGGTTATCGACAGGCATAAAATTTATGGAATACACGTCAATTTTAAGCAGAAAATTAAAACAACCGTCTAAAAATTTTACATCGGCCAATAACCCGACAGAATCAAGTAGACAGCACGTCAAACAGATTGCACACCAGCGAGATGCCTATTTTATTCGCACGGGTTTTTCATTCGTTTTAAAATTAACTTGTTGACAATGAATCATCCGTCACTTTCCACTTCGGCGGATAGGAAAATGACGGGTATAACTTAAAATAAAATAAGGAGGCTGCAGTCTGCAGGAATCGGGCTAATCTCGGTGAGTTGGAGATGTCGGTCATCGACCCGCACGAAAGAAAAATCTAATCTACTGAAGGTTGGTACAGGCGCCTGCGTCTAAGTGATAACCTGATTAATTAACTAATGATAATACTAGGAAAAATCAACCTTATCTGTTCTGTGCTAATGACTACAGCCATTAAGACTTGAAACAGACCGTCGTCGCATCGGCGAATTTTAAACTGATAACGGTCTTGAGTAATTTATTAGTCGAATATAAAAACGGGAAATATAATTAAGACTTCAAAATGCTTATTGCTCTGTAGCACTTTTACGCACTTTATACATAGGTATTTTGTATAAATGGATTTTTTTCTGAAATAAAGCTTTATTATTATTATAGGAAATTAGTTTTAAACGGTCGATACGCAGCCCAAACGTCAGGAAAGCAAAATTAACAGTGGTCATCTGCCTATCCCATTTTCACAGGGTCCGCTTACCTAACCTGATGATTTGACAGGTCCGGTTCTTTACAGAAACAACTGCCTGTCTCTTCCAACCCGCGAAGGGAAAACCAACCCAATACAGGTTAGGTCACATACCTCCGAAACGCAAACAGTGGTACTTATACCTAACCAGAGGCCCGTGTTGTTGTATGATACGTAACTATTACATAGAATAAGGAATAATACTACGTATAGAACGGCAACTATCCACTCCCCACGAGCGGCTGAGCTAGGTTTACCTCACCCCCTCTCGGTCTTACTCTAGTCTTCAATCGTATAGCGTCATACTTCACACACACACACACACAGATGCCCGTGTAGGGTAACTTCAATGTATAGTGTTTGAGTAAAACGAGATTTTTTATGAAGTGTCCGGGGTGTGGATATAGACTGATAAAAGTTATGTTTATATAGCACAGCAGGGCTGGCAGAGGAAGACCTAGAAGGACTTACATTGACCAAATTGGAGATGTCCGTAAAAAAGGTTTAGTACGATCTACTCTGAACCGGCGTGCGTGTATGAAGCAAGAGAAGTGTGTCAGGATTGAAGTAAATGGAATTCTATAGACTCAGCTTACCCCGGTGGGAAATAGGCGTGAGTTTATGTATGTATGTTTATATAGCAAACAATTCGCGTTTCCTCAAATAACAATGCTTCTATTGTTCACATAGTAACTATCTTCTCTTCATAGTAACTACTATAATATTTATCTGTAACCATGTCACAAGGATTTCAATGAACTAGGGTAGGAGTAGCTAATAGTGTACCTACCTAATCTTGTGAGCTAGTGACCTATAGAAGCCAACAAATAAAGTTACTTAATCCAGTAAGGTGAATAACGATTATAATGTTATCATCACGGAAGGTGCTAGAATGGTCTTTGCTCTACATTGGAGGCAATTAACTTCAATATTTTTAATCTGTTTGGCTGTGAATTATTTTTTATTGAGATAGGTAATCAAACCTCTTCGAAGCATACCATCCTGCCTGCCACGTTATTCTAAGTTTAAAACGCAAAACTAAAAAGCAATAAATAAATTTACTTCGCACAAAGTAATTAGTACGTATTTTCAATTAGTTAATTATTTTATAAATCTGAAGCCGGTGCCAAGGAAATGCTACAACGAAGTACCGATTCATATATTTTTCAATACTGATTGTTTTGTAATTTTTTGTTTGACATTGTTTTGTAATTGCTTTGATATAGGTATTAGTGATGTAACGAATATTCGCATTCGCATTCGCATTCGCGAATATCCGCAAATTTTTGAATATTCGCATTCGCATTCGCATTCGCAAAATTTATGCGAATACTTAGCGAATGTTTTAGCGAAAGTTCATCTTGAGCTACATTAGAGTGGTGAAAATGTGTCGCTTTCTTTTTACATTTGTTAATGGCTGCAATGCAACAAGTTGGATTTGGTGCGATGAACAATCAATGTTTTTGATGCTCAATAAAGAAATACCTTTTTTCATGTTAGTGCCACCATCTCTTACAATACATAATACGTTTTCTTTGGGAATTCCCCACGATGACAACATAGTTTCTAACTTTGCCACTATATTTTCTCCTGTATGTCGCCCATCGTTGAATACTTCTGCTTTCAATACAATCATTTTTCGTTCAAAATTATTGGTAATTCCGTGACAAGTGTAACTTATACGAAACGTCAAACCTATCAAACATTTTAAGCGCGCTTTTTTGACATTTTAAAATATTCGCATTCGTATTCGCATTCGCGAATGTTGAAGATAATTATTCGCAATCGCATTCGCATTCGCGAATGTGAAAAATCCAACATTCGTTACATCACTAATAGGTATTAAACAATATTGTGTGTACATAGTAATTTGATATTGTAGTAGGGTTGTTGTAGCATTTACTTGGCACCGACTTCAGAATTATAAATTAATTAACTAATTGAAAATACGTACTAATTACTTTGTGCGAAGTAAATTTATTTATTGCTTTTTAGTTTTGCGTTTGAAGTCGGTTTTTTTTTTGTTAAAAATTTTATTTTATTTTACGATTTTAAGTGATGGTTAGACCGAGCAAGGATGCAGACAGACAGATTTTCTGATTTATATTCATATATAATAATATAATATATTATTAGTAGTGATCACAATTATTATTGATGAACATGTTTACACACTCACACACGCGCTAACGCACACGAGCACACGCGCACGTACACACGCACACACACAGATACACGCACACACACAGACACACGCACACACACACACACACACACACACACGCGCGCGCGCACACACACACGCACACACACACAAACACATGTGTATGTGTACATACACACATGTGGTTGTCAGTGGAAGCTGCTATCATACACACTCACGCATACATATAGATACAGTAGATTTCGCGTGGTTCGCTCGTTGCTAAAGCAGCTCGCGTGTCCTGTTTATTCGAAACTGTCCCTCTTCGTATGGCGGCCATCTTGTTTTTCCGCCATTTTGTTTTATTTCACCGGCGACAGAATTTGACCAAGATTTAAATGGGTGTTGTGGAAACAAACAAAATCCAGGTGCAATAGGTTTGCCAGACCGTAGGATGTCTCCCTGATTGGGAGCAGTTTTCAAAGATGACGTTCCGATCACACCCCTATACATCATTTTTACCCCCAAAACATTTTCTGGAAAAACAAAATTTTGTATGGCGGCCATCTTGTTTTTTCGCCATTTTGTATTTTTTTCACCGGCCATTAAATTCGACTAAGATTTAAATAGGTTTCGTGAAAGAAAAATTGGTTCAGGTGTGATAGTTTCGCCAGGCCGTAGGGTGTCACCCTGATGCGGAGCAGTTTTCGAAAATCGGGAAGTATTTCCATACTTAACATGACGATCCGATCACAACCCCGATATATATTTTATATCCCGAGACATTTTCTGAAAAAACAAAATTGTGTATGGCGGCCATCTTGTTTTTCCGCCATTTTGTTTTTTTTTTACGCGCTATGGAATTTGACCAAGATTTAAATAAGTGCTCTGAAAGAAATATTGGTTCACGTGCGATAGTTTTGCCAGGCCGTAGAGTATCTCTCTGATGCGGAGCAGTTTTTGGTGACCAGAAAGTATTTCCGTACTCTACATGACGTTTTGAGTAAGCGCCCCATACATTATTTTTACCCAAACGGGCTTCTTCCAAAATCGACAAAAATTTGTATGGCGGCCATCTTTTTTTTCCGCCATTTTGTTTTTTTGCACCGGCGATTGAATTTGATCAAGATTTAAATACGTTTCGTGAAAGAAAAATTGCTCCAGGTTGTATAGTTTTGCCAGGCCATAGGGTATCTCCCTGATGCTGACCAGTTTTCGAAGGCCGGGAAGTTTTCCCGAAGCCTAAAGATCGATCCGATCAATATGACTTTACAAACGCACTAGTCGCTCCTACGATTTTTGAAAATTCCCCTCGATTTCTCTGGTCTTCCATCATCAGATCCTGACTTCCTTGACATGGGACCCCCTTGGGTATATCTCCTTTCAAACAAAAAAAGAATTATCAAAATCGGTTCATATACGACGAAGATATGCCCGAACAAACATAAAAAAAAAAAAAAAAAAAAAAAAAAAAAAAAAATATACGGTCGAATTGAGAACCTCCTCCTTTTTTGAAGTCGGTAAAAATGCATGTCTTAAGACACCGAATGTCGTTGGCGCCCTGGCCTAGCACAATGTTGTTTTCTATTTAATTTCCCCCTTTTATCAGTGTGATGTAACAGTAAGAATTTTTTTTTTGTTTTTGTTTTCCCCGAAGGGTAAGGCAAAGGGAACTATGCCCATACAGCCATGTCTTACGTATTTTTTTTCTTAATGATTGATGAAATGATGAAAGATGATGATGATGAAACCTAAGCCCCCACCCTCGGAGTAGACTCCTACTCCGAACCCCAAACGAATTAACTCAAAAGTCCGCATAAACTTTCGAGTTATGAAGCGGCTTCCTGGCACGAAGCGAAAATAGGCAGATACACTTTGTTTATTGAATACTTCTATATAATAACACTCGCGAATGTTTTCCGACTAACTTAATGCGATCATTAACCACAAAACACCACTTCGTATTAATTATTTAGATTATTCAATGAAGAAAGCAACTGTCCCGTTCCCGTTTCCCGCCAAAAAGCCTAATAGTAAGAAATCGAAGAATAAACGTGATGTACTGCCGGGATTAAAAAGACATGCCGAACGGCCAGGATCAACGGGATTAAAAAGACCACATCAAAGCAATTAATCTAGAAAAGTAATTTTGATGTTTGACATTTGTTTGCATTGCGCACTTACTTTTAATATGCACAAATGTCAAATTGCTATAATGCTTTTTTAGATGAGTTACTTTGATGTGGCCATTTTAACCCCCCTGCTAACTCTAACATTATCTTTTCTTCTATCGTGTGGGTTGCGAAGTGGATCACCAACCTCATGAACCCTGGTGTCAGGGTTATTATTGAGCCGCCAAAGGCCCCTGATGTGACTCAAGTAACGACTTCGTACTTACATCAGTAAGGAGTACCTAACCGGGACCAACGGCTTCACGTGCCTTCCGAAGTACGGATCATCTTACTTCTGGACAATTAGGTGATCAGCCTGCAATGTCCTATCCAAACTAGGGATCACAAAGTGATTTGTCCCCACCGGGATTCGAACCCGGGATTCGGGATCGTGAACAGAACGCTCAACCACTGGAACATGGAGGACGTTAACCTTATGATGCAGTTCGTAGTCCAACATTATGATGTACTTAGTTGTAGACCCCTCAAGGGGCCTTAGCCAATTTTTATCGCTGTCGCAATTGTAATCGTTTGCATGGTGGCTAATTCTCCTCTTGTTGGTTGGGTTATCTCGAAATTTCAGGTTTGGTGGCGAAGTTTCATATTAGTTTTTCGTGAAAAATTGGGTTCCGACATGAAAAAGATCCAAAAGGATCCTCGGTTCCGACATGAAAAAGGAATTTTTCAATTCCCAATTTTTCGCGAAAAGATTGAGTGACGGTTCGCCACCAAACTTGACACATTTTGATATTCACCCATTTAAGTCTATAAATTATGTAATACAAACTGGATTAAAAAAAAAAGAAAAGAAAGGAAAACATGAAACTGTAGGACTAGGGCCCTGTGCTGGGAGGTTTTCTGGCCACGTCTTTCCCTCAGCGTTACAGATTCCGATGTGGTAGTAGTTTTACAGCTAGTTAATATGTAATTTAATTTTGTTTGACGTTCAAAAAGCGCTAACTTTGTAAGCCAATTTTGAAAAATAAATATATTTGAATTTGGGCAAGCAGCAGTGTCTACTACATACGAGGGGCGGCTGAAAAGTTATGAGCCTAAGGTATTAAAAATACTGATAGATGTGTATAAAAAAAATATTTTTCTATGTAATCTCCCTCTACTTCAACACACTTCTTACATTTATTATAAAGCGCTTTTAACCCGGTCAAAAAATATTCGCCGTCTTTGTCTTCGAAATGTTCGTTTACGGCCGCCTTCATTCCCTCGTCACTGGCAAATCTCCGTCCTCGGAGGTCCTTTTTTAAATCGGAAAAAAGGAAATAGTCGCTAGGGGCCAGGTCTAGACTGTACGGTGGGTGGTTGATTTCTTCAAATCCAGTCTCGGCAAGGGCACGCCTTGCAACTCGCGCAGTGTGGACGGGCGCATTGTCTTGCAAAAACAGGACACCTTTCGCAAGTTTGCCTCTCCTTTTCTCGACAACCACTTGACGCACTCTTGTCAACAATCCAGCATAATAATTACCATTCATTGTAGTATTTTTGGGAAGGTAATCTATAAACAAAATTCCTTCACAATCCCAAAAAACAGTGCTGCCTTTCTCCTTTTTCTATCCACTGCATTGACTCCTGTTTGGATTCAGGATCATACTGTCAAATTCATGTTTCATCAACAGTGACAAGACGCGAAAAAACATCATCAGGATTATCACCACAGATGTCCAAAAACTCCTGCGAAGTTGTGACGAGTCGCTGTTTATCCAACGGCGTGAACATTTTTGGCACCCATCGCGCACACACCTTTTTCATGTGCAAATGATTATGCAGAATGGCGCCGATTCGGTCCTTGCTAATGCCTATAGCTTCAGCTAGATACCACAACTTGAATCGCCGATCTTCAAGAAAAAGTTTTTTTCTTTTTCGATGTTTTCTTCGGTAACGGCGGTGTTCGGCCGCCCCGGCCTGGGGTCATCTTTGAGCGACTCCCTGCCATGTTTGAATTTTCGGCTCCAACGTTTTACGGTGGCAAACGAAGGTGCAGACGCTCCGTAAACAGTAGACATGTCTTAAAATATTTCCGTCGGCGTTTTATTCTTCTTTGTAAGGTATTTGATGACAGCTCTGTACTCGAATTTCGTGCAATTCGCGGAATACTCAGACATGGTGACGTTTAAGGTTCAATTACTAAAAAAGTACTGATGCTAAAGACATGAAAATTGAGATTTATATTGCTTGAGATACCCTCAATTAGTGCTGTACCGCGCGGCTCACTAGTAATAGTTAAAGGTACTTAGGCTCATAATTTTCCAGCCGCCCCTCGTACATTATGTTGGTGACGCGACTGTGGCGGTTGACGTCATCACTATAATCAATTCAAGAAGAGAAAAAAAACAACATAATAATAAAAAAACCTTATTTATTGCTGGTAAATAAATGTCTTACGACTTGTCTAAACTAGTGGATATCACTATAAGTAGTATTTACGTATTAATACATCTATACAGAACAACATTTTGTATACATTTTTGGTGCGTTATGGCCGCGAAAATAAACGTTTTCAGGAGAAGTGATAAATCTAATGGTAGAACCACAGCACCTCTTCGCACTTTCTTATACTTCTATCCTTTTCTGTTACTCAGAACTGTCATTTGCCAGAGCGAGAGACCGCACGCGACAGAATCGACGAGGCGGTAGCGTGTATAAGCGTGCGGTAACGACCTACGTGGTCCAGTGGTTGAGCGATGGGCTCACGATCCGGAGGCCCCGGGCTCGATTCCCGATGGGGGACATATCAAAAAAAATACTTAGTGGTCCCTAGTTTGGTCAGGACATTACAGGCTGATCACCTGATTGTCCGAAAGTAAGATGATCACTGCTTCGTAAGGCACGTTGAGTCGTTGGGCCGGTTACTACTTACTGATGTAAGTAAGTAGTCGTTACATGAGCCATGTCAGGGGCCTCTGGCGGCTCAATAGTAACCCTGACACTAGGGTTGATGAAGTTGGAACTCTTCCTCACAACCCACACAATAGAAGAAGAAAGCGTGCGGTCGTTCTTTCTCGCTCTAGCAAATGACAATTCTGAGTAAATGTGGTTAATCTTAAAACTATAGGTAGGTACATATAAATATTATTTTTAATATTATACTAATATGTATGTTTATGTAACAGAGCGTCCTTGCGCATCATAACTTCACAATGATTTCGTTCCGTGATAAATATAGGCCTTTTGTAAATATTTATCAGCAGTATAATTATGTAACAATACATAAACCTACTGCTGAATCATTTTACTATCGAGACGAATGAAAACGTAATTAATGTAAACATACATAGTTTTTATTTTATTTATAGACATGATTTACTACAGATTTCCCTCTGCATGTGAATGTAACACTAAGCTGGACAAATGGAGAGCGCTGAGGGCTCTCACTTGATATTTTTTTAATACCATTATATTTATCACATGTCTAAGTTTCAAATATAAATTACTTCTTATTTAGAACTTTGGAATTTTAGCAGTTAACCTATCACTTCCCAAGAAAATGTAATTTTTTTTAAATCGTTTAGAAATACCGTTAATATTTTCTACAAAAAATCGCCAAGAAAGAAAGACAAAAAATCAACAACTTACACACTACATGAATATCTACAATATATTTACTACAATTTTGATCTTAAGCAAATATGATATTTGGTCTGCTGTAAGTGCCACATTGATTGATTGTTCTATTCAACAAAGAAAATAATCTATGTGTATAAAAATCAATTGGTGTTTGTTTGTCTCGTTAAACCTAGAGAACGGCTGGGCCGATTTGGCTGATTTTGGTAGTGAAATGTTTGTCGTAGTCCAGGGAAGGTTTATAAACGGTGAGAAAATTGACAAGGGTGATACGAAGAGCGAAATGTGCTATGTACATTGTGTACATTATAAAAATAACAGACGAAATTATGGGAATAATAAAGAACGACTATGAAAAAGTACAAATTCTCTCTTCTCTTGTAGGTATAGATCGAGATATATATATATAAGTGAATATGCTTTTGTTTAATTAACAACCGGTCAGTTGTGACATTGTGAAAATTGAATTAAGACTCATCATCAGCCCCCTAGCAATATCCCGTTCTTCACAAGGTCCGCTTACCTAACCTGAAGATTTGACAGGACCGGTTTTTTTACAGAAGCGACTGCCATCTGTATTTCCAACCCGCGTAGGGAAAACCAGACCAATACAGGTTAGGTCACATACCTTCGAAAATGTATTTCTCGGGAATGTTTTCCTTCACCTCTTTTTTGACGTTATTTATTGCAGATTTGCCGCAGATGGCAAAAAAGTGCTTGGCCGGACAAATGGGGAGCGCTGAAGGTTCTCACCAGGGGACAAATGGGGAACGCTGAAGGCTCTCACCGGGACCTTTCCTTCACCGCAGAGCACGAAATTGAATTGAAAATTGAATTAAGACTACAATCGTGAATTGTTTAATTACAATTAACATTATTGTTTTGTTGGACTACATTATTATTACGAGTTATTATTGTTCATTTATATTATAATTACTGAACATTGATAAAATAGTAATGATTTAATATTTTGTAAAGTGAACAATGTCTAAAAAGAACAATGAAAATACGTAAGTGATGTCACATGTAGCCTACAGATTGGTATCACTTTACTCAGCGCAGCAGCTTCTTTGGAGCCGATTCCAGAACACACCATCTAATAATATTTTAAGTTATACCTGTCATTTTATTATCCGCTGTAAAGGAAAAGGACGAGAAATCGACAGGCATAAAATTAATGGAACACACGAAATGTTACTTTAGCCAATAATCCGAAAGAATTAAGTTGACATCACACGTCCACAGCAGCGATATACCTACTTGATTCATTTCATTTTAAAATTAGCTGCCAATCGTCCGTCCCTTTTAATTTCGGCGGATAAGAAATTGACAGGTATAACTTAAAATTAGGAGGTGTCTGTAGGAATCGACGCCATTGTCTATTTTATGTGTTATAATATCTGTTACACATCAATTTACATTGCGTTTGTAACTTATTTCACATTTAAAAATAATTATTTTATCAATACGAGAGCAATACACATCTAAAATAAAAATTATGATAAATAATATCATAATTGTTTAGCGTCAACTAAAAATACTGGAAAAATTACATCTAACGTTTTGTTTTATTTACAAACATTTATTTATTTATAATACATATTAAATTACATTACGAGAGTTCTACGAATATACTGTTTACTGTAATAATGCCTTTACGATATGTTTTTTATTATATTAAAAAATATAATGTCTCGGTAACACAAGTCAAGAAAGGAAAAACCATCCGCTTTAAATACTTTCCTAAACACTTCCACCAACCCGCAGTGGAACAGCGTGGTGGAGTATACTCCATACCCCCTTCGGTTGATTGAGGGGAGGCCTGTGCCCAGCAGTGGGACGTATATAGGCTATTGATGTGTAGATACATTTTACTTGGTTCTTTCCTCCGATCAATGACGACAAAAACTGTCCATTTCTCTCATAGGGTGTAGCTACTGTTGAGTGTTCGTAAATTTTGACAGTTCCCCATACTATTTACGTAAGCAAACATTATATTTTATATTTTTACACTATAACCCTTTGCGCAGCGTTTGACTACAAAAGCATTGTGTTATATTTATTCCCTAAAGATCGGAAAGAAGGAAGCTTAGAAAAACTCATTTTCAACCAAAACTGCTTTTATTTTTCGTATCTCATCCGTCAGACGGGATACACTCCACGTTTATTTATTTATTTATTGCTCCACATTTTGTAGTAATTTATCACGAATTTTAGTTGGACAGTATGGAGAAATGTCAAATTTAGGTACATTTGAGCTTCTAGTTTTTATCAACATTATAACCACGATAACTCTTCAATTTATAATTACAATACATCTTAAATACTTTCCTATGGTAACATCTATTCCTAAATCTACACGTAATAACACTTATAATAATAATATTGATCAAAAACAAATTTCAAAACTATTAAATACAAAAAACACGCTTTGGAAAAATGGCATACAGTGAAAATCATCACAAATACTTTGATTTGAAAAATATTTTTAGGAATTTCCTTTATTATAAATATACGATTATTGTGTTATTTATTACAATAATTGTTCAGTAAATAGTAGTATTAAAACTAAAACAAGTTAATTGAATGTTTATTTTGAATTATGTGTAAAGGCTTTTAGAGCGCTATTACAATATCTTTCAAACACGCACCGACAAAATTAGTGCCGGCGAAGTTCAGAAAAAGCGACCCTATTATTACTGCACTGTGATCGTTATTTGTATCTTTATATCTGTTTTCCAAAAAAACCATTGTTTGTGGTAAATTTTTTGACAAACAGTACAGTAATATTAAGGTTTATTTTATGTAATATTATGATTTACGAATGATTGAAAGATGTAATATCGCTCTTATAATATTTGTGGTGTAATAGCTAGACACCTGAACCAAGTTCAACGTACTTATTTAGGCTGTTATACTACACTCGAGTAAATCCTAAAACTTTTTATTTTGTTCGACAACACGGTACATTTTCCTCTATTCTTTAATTAAACCGAAAGAAAAATAGAATTGTTTAATTATTTCATACTAATATTATTGGTAACACGTGATAAGTACTAAATTAAAATGGTGGGGACGTAATATGGCTACGATTATCATGGTTAAATCTAATAATATTTTACTATGCACCTATTAGGTATTATTCCTAAGAAAGAACTATAATGAAAAAAATTGTTTAAAAAAAACTTTATTTTTTAATATGCCCCCCTTGATTCTTGATATTAAGGTACCAAAGCCTATAAAATAAAAACCTTAATTACTGTTAAGTGTTCGAAATCAGTAGAAAAATCAAATTAAAAATTATATTATCAAACATTTCCTATAGGTAATCTTTAGGCCGTGTTATGACAAAATAGCACTTTACCTAAATACACAATGTTTAAAATAACTTGTGCAAATGAGCATATTATATTATAAAATGTGATACACATGAGTATTTCACAAATATTTAGAGTATTATGTTCGTCAAATTGTATTAGAAATTATATGTAACAATTTAGATGAAAGTTTACGCGGTTATTTTCATAATTAAAACACATAATAACGGGTGTCGTAGTGAGTTTTGTGCGAGTTCAGATGGTTCCGAACATTCCGATATCAAATACATAAACAAGCGGCAAAGAAAGAGGGTAGACAGATATGTCTGCCCGCAGAAAATTATAGATCTACCTACTCCACTAAAAATGCATCAGTCATCCCGTGATCACGGCACTTGCAACAATGTCGAAATATCGGGAGTCTCATATCCCTATTTCAAACGCAGTAAAAACCCGTTATTATGTGTTTTAATGTAGTTGAAAACGGGAGGGTATTGTTACTCGAAGTTAACTAAGGGGAGGTTTTTGCCCAGCAATAATTTATATGCTGTTAATGTCATATTATGTACTTAACATAACACTTTCCTTCTTTTCAGTGACAATGAGAATCCCCAATAAAAAAATAACAGGTTTAGCAACGGCAGTTGTATGTCTAAGCAATAGAGTTGTATAGACGGTAGTCTCGTTTTGAGAATACCGTGTCATAGTTGTAACGAGCTGGTAATAGCAGCTCTGTGTTTTTCTCTGAAGATTAATTCGTTTCTGATATACGTCTTTTCTTTTTAGTGGCAACGAATCCACAATAACAAAAATGTTGTCTTTCTCCTTTACATATAAATTATTAAACATTATTTTGTTTTTACGTTATTCACTTGTCTTTTACCTTTCAAGAGTTATTCACATGCTTCTTCTTAGGCGGCGGCGTGGGGGGTTTATCAACACCAGCTGTGTGTCGCCTTTGAGCTATAGAGTTGTAAAGGAAGGAGCCTCGGGGCGAGAATACTGTGTCGTAGTTGTAACGAGGTGGTAATGGCAGCTCTGTATTGTTGTTCTCACTGTCTAGCGTGTTGTCGAGGCGGTGGGATGATTTCTGAGGGAGTGGTGGGGGCTCCTCTTCGTCTTGGTTCGAATCTGTTGTGCCTGCGGAGATGTAGGTCTATTAGGTTTGTACAAAGAGATCGTAAAGTCCAATCTACAAGTTACGAAAGCTGCAAATGACAATGGGGCAGACATGTACGGAGCGTGGGCTCGCTTCAGTAAGGGCCATAAATCATTCATTCAGACATTAATTTCCAGTGCATTATTTTACTTTATGTATTTTAATTTTAAATTTTATTAAAAATATGGATTTTAATATCTGTATTAAATTTTAATTTAATTTTGTTAATCAACTTTAAAAATAGCTTAGATGACAACCCTAATGAGATATTATACTCGAAACGTCAAAACTGTTTATTTATATGGCGTTTGTATAAAGAAAACGGTGACGTCATCAATGAACGTGATCAAACGTCGTACTTTTTGTTACGTAATTCATAATTAAAATTCGTCAAAACGAACTTAGACTACTTTTTATTTCTAGCATTTTATATTCTTTTCTAAGACCCAGTCATCTACCCTATTGTCATATTCAAACTGAAAGCTTTCTATGGACATAATAGCCCTATTAACAATTAAAAGCGGCCGACAGTGACAACTAAAAAGCTGAATCTTATTTGTATTGCCTGGGGAGTTAAAGCCACATCGATGGAATAATTGCAATTTGACATTGGCGCATACAAAAGTAGGTGCGCAATGTCAACAAATGTCAAATAGCAATATTGCTGCATTTAGAACGCAATTATGGTTCAAGAAGACATTGCGCAATGCATCGACGACAAAACGCAGCTGAAAAAGCCGCCCTAACGCTTCGAAGTACCACCAACGCTACTAGGAACGAAACAAAAGCAAACATTGCAACGAATCTAAAGGACCCAACAAAAAAGCGCCAGGATATATCGCCTTAAAACAGCCAAAAGACACCCACAACAATGCGACACATAGCGTTGCATCTTACATAGAAAGTTCACAATAAGTCGGTAGCACTTTGGATGCGTTTTCGTACGATTTCGACTTGTGCGTGTATACGACTCTACAAAAATCTCATTCGTAACTTACTCTTTAGAGCTTACAGTCATTTAAAAACTAAAGTAAGACCCAGAGGGGGTGAGGTGAATACAGCTCGGCGCGTGATACGAATTGGTGCGGGTCGGAGAATTACTGCTCTATACGTGGAATCGTAGGCATAATGAGGAATTACATGGAGAGGATGAGGATCCGGTGGTGTAATTGTTTACACGCTCGTACGGTCACGAGCTAATGCTCGTGTGTGTGCTAATGTGTCGTGTTGTTGTTCTCTGAACACCAATCACGGTACAGCGCGGAGGTCCGTGTTGCTCTATGCGGTACGGTCACGTGTACTAATGTATACAGTTTGATACCACGTATACACTTTGATACCATGTCACATTAACTTTTTTGACAAATTAAACCGTAAGTCTCACTAAATGTCAAATATGATAGTGCGACAGGGTTCTAAAGTGGGTACATGATATTGCTCATGACTGCACCGGTTTGATAAGAACTGCGGGTACAAGTCCCATCCGAGTCAGACTGTTTCAATTGAATTTTCTCATTATACTTAGTATTGTTCTTTTCTACGGGATTTTTCGTGCGTGTTCGTACGTGCACGCAGTGCGTACTGCGTACAAGTCGAAATCGTACGCAACAAAAACGCGTCTAAGGTGCGACCGGTTAGGCGATGTGCATAATACCAGGAAGTGTCTTCAAACATAATCTTCTATGTGTACGTGCTCCAGCCCCTACTATATCGCCTTCTGCCATCGCGTGAAATAACGACCAAACGTGCACCTAAATACAAACATTACGACTCAAATAACAAAGTAAGATTACCACTCAATAGGTAACTAGTGATCGTCAAGATATACACGTACGATGGATCGTCTAGATCAGTCGTTAAAACGAAGCAAGCCAAATGACACTAGGAAACCCTAGTAACGCGAGTAACTTAATATCAAACCGTATCGATCGAAATCATCCATCGTATCATCATCTCCATAGCATTATCCCGTTTTACGCAGGATCCGCTTACCTAACCTGAAAATTTGACAGGTCCGGTTTTTTACAGAAGCGACTGCCTGTCTGACCTTCCAACCCGCGAAGGGAATACCAGCTCAATACAGATTAGGTGACATACCTCCGAAAATGCATTTCTCGGGAATGTGGGTTTCCTCATGAGGTTTTTCTTCACCGCTGAGCACGTGATATTCATTTATGATCCAAACATGAATTCGAAAACAAATTCGACAATCATTGGTCGCCTGTGTTGGATTCGAACCTGCGACTCTCGAAGTGAGAGGCAAGCGTTCTACAAAGCTCTGTAATAATCATCCATCATATCGATAAGGTTTTATTTTCACGTCTATAAACGAAGCAATAAAGACTTTAACTTTACTAATTTTTGCTTAGCAGAATATAACTCTTATTATACTAAAATAATGCCAGCCAGCTGAGTACCTATGCTATGTAATTTCATATTTTTTTATAATACATATTTTTTACTGGAAACTTGCACGGGCGATTTCGGGAATTATATTGCGGGCTTTGACGCAGCGAATCTTATCGACGTGGATAAATGTCGTACGGCTATTTGGTCGAAGCCTTCGATATAATTCGGAAATTGGATATACTAAAATACTGTTTATTATTTTACGTATATACGTACCCATAGAATCTCTGTTAGAGGGTGGGGTTGATGACGTCAGCAAACTAGTTCGCTGCGACAATCTTCGCTCGCGTTCTACTTCGGCGCGGAGAGGACGCTCTGTCACCAACTGTTAAAGAAATACACCATACCAGTTAGATACATACATGGTCTATATCTATATATTGGCGATAAAGCTACTATGATTCACGTAACTGTAACCAAAGTGTAACCGAAACTATTTATTTAGGTGTTTAGGGAAGAAGATCTTCTATCATGTGGGTTGTGAGGTGAATTACCAACCTCATCAACCCTGGTGTCAGGGTTATTGTGGAGCCGCCAAAGGCCTCTGACATGGCTCATGTAACGACTACTTACTTACATCAGTAAGTAACCGGGACCAACGTCTTAACGTGCCTTCCGAAGCACGGATCATCTTACTTTTGGACAATCATAATTGATGATCATGGAAATTAACATTCGTTACCGAGGGACATCAAGAAAATAAAAGCACTGTACGGTCACGAGTACTAATATGTATACACTTTGAATCCATGACACATTAACTTTTTTGACAAATTAAACCGTAAGTCTCATTAAATGTCAAATATGGTAGTGCGACAGGATTCTAAAGTGGGTACACGATATTGCTCATGACTGTACATCTACATACAACATTTCACGCCAAGCAAACAAACAGACAGCATCGTAAAAAGCCTATTTACCCAAACAAAATGCGAGTCAACTCTAATCTAGGATGCATAACTACACAATCAATTACCCCGATCCCTGCAGGCATCTCCTAATTTTAAGTTATACCCGTCAATTTCTTATCCGCCGAAAAGGAAAGGGATGAATGATTAACAACTGTTAATTTTAAAATGAACGAGGAATGAATAACCCGGGCTAATTAAATAGGCATCTCGCTGATATGCAACCCGTTTGACGTGTGCTGTCAACCCTGTCGGGTTATTGGCCAATATAAAATTTTGGGAGGGTTTTTTAAATTCCTGCCTAAATTTGACGTGTGTTCCATAAATTTATGCCTGTCGCCCGTCCCTTTCCTATTCAGCGAATAAGAAAATGACAGGTATAACTTAAAATAAAATTAAATATCTCTATAGTTAGGCAAACAAACGTAAAAACTAAATTATCTCTTACTAGCATTAACTCATTATAATTTCCTCCACCACGTTTTACTATTTTTTCAAATGACATAAACATAAAAGGGTTAGTAACATAGACTACATTGACTGTCGTCAGCATGCATCATCCAAAAATACTCGTCCTAAGCTGGGTCCACATTAAGGTCATAGAAAAATATAAACTGCTAATCTTGAGACATAAACCGGTGCGGAGCGGAGAGTTACCGTTCTATATATAGTATTATTCTGTGGCTAGTTGCGGCTTCCGAATACCGGCTTAGGGACGGTACTGAAAAGTATCGGCGCCCGAAGGACGTATATTACGTTATTTTTAAGGACAAAATGTAACTTTCTTTGAAAAAATAAATAAAAAAAAATTGAAGACCCGATTACTTTAGCCATAGAGGCCAATCAGCTCGCGACAACAAACACTTCAGAACCCCGATACCGGCCGATTTCCCTCAATCAGAGCTTATCGCTATCGCCTACTAGGGCCGATTAATTCTTTCAAATATTATCTTTTCAGACGATGCCCTGAGCCTCCTTTGGGCCTGTTGTCTTAAATTTTGTACCGGGTGAGAACCGTCAGCGCTCCCTATTTATCCAGCCTGTATTTAATTCCATTTGCGAAGTCACGTCAAAAAGTATACTGGGTGTTAGTGACATCGTAACGAATACTGAGGGGGTTGATTCAGACCATGATTCTGAGTTAAAATCAAGTGGATTTTTCCGTCGCAAAATTCATGTTTTTTTTTTAGTTTTTTTTAATATTTTCAATTCTATACTTTTGCGATGGAAAATTCCACTTGATATTAACTCAGAATAATCAGATGAATCATCCCTCTTTACGATGACACTTACACCCCGTACAAGTACATACGGTAGCCATATAAGTAGGTATGGGTGTTAGTGACACCGTAACGAATACTGAGGGGGATGGTTCAGACCATCATTCTGAGTTGATATCAAGTGGAATTTCGTGTCAAAAAATTCATGAAAATTTTTCTTTTCTTTTTAATTATTTTCCAATCCATACTTTTGCGACGGAAATTTCTACTTGATATCAACTCAGAATCATGGCCTGAACCACCCCTCAAAGTTTTCGTTACCATGTCACTAACACCTTGTATATCACTGTGAACTATCATATTTCCGTACCGTGTCATCGTATGGAAACCATTTCCACAATAGTGATCATGATACGCGGGAAAGTGACGCATATGTGGACCCTGCGTTAACGACTGCACATTCTACATACATACCTATCTCCACTGACCTACAACATAAACAGGTTAACACATCCCTTAAATACTACTCTCACCTCTTTGATATTGAAGTTATTCCAATTGTGCTTTACTTGATATACTACCTCCTGTCTGAGTTCCCGTAGCGGCGACGACGTTTCCGTGTTGTTGACAATAACACTGTTGTTCACGCTGTTGTTCACACTGTTGTTCACGCTGTTGTTCACGCTATTGTTCACGCTGTTGTTGGTGTTGTTGTGATTGGCGATGCCGTTGGTAGACGTGTACCACTGGCTGCTCGCCGGTGTGCCTACTTCGCTCTGTGCGGAATATCAAGCGATGTAATATGAAGCTTATTGTGACGATGACATGGTACAAGCATTGTGTGTAAGGTATGATATTGTTGTTAGTGAAGAGCTGTTCAGGTTACTTTAAGCTGTTGTGGTATGTTTTACAAATGCTAAAGTGAATATATAAGTCATTTGTAATATGTAACCATCGAGTTCGATGTACCAACGGTAAGGAAGAAAGGTCTGTCATACAATGGGGTATTTTATAACTTAGTGAAATTAGTTCTGATTCTCCAGGATCGAGTAACTCTCTAAAACACTGAATTCGAGTTTATGAGTTTGAGTTCATGTTAAATTCACAGATAAATTGATATCTCGTGGTATCCAGGATTTGTGTCCGGTTAATGGCATTAGACTTGCCCCCTGTTACATGGTGCTTAAACAAAGCTGGTGAAGAGTGGGTGTATTTATATACTACTCACTTCTGTCTATCTTGTCGGGGATATAACCTTGAGGCTAGTTATTAATATGTAAGTCAATCAAGGCATTATACTTTGTCAAAGTGATTTAAATGAATCAACCTGTCTGATTAAATATTACGATCAATTTGAAGCTGTATGACATACGTTGTAGTACTAAGATGTTAACAATATTTGCTGATATTGCAATAAATCGTTTCAATACAATAATGTTTTGTGCTTAAATAGGATTATATAGGTGATTTGTGCACAATTAATATTGTTAAATCCACGATGTTAATGTTAGGTATACATATACATGTTGGTAACAATATATTTACCTTTCTTGCGCGACGTTTGTCCCGTCTCTTAGGTGACGTCATTGTGTTAAAACCGAAGTTCGCCATTGCACTGCTGCTGTTTCTGTAATTTTAAACATTTTGCGTTCCTTTTTATATTATCTCATTGCATCTACCTATTGTTGTATAACTGAGTCTCCACCGGACGTTGTCATCATCATCAGTAGCCGCTAATAGTCCACTGCTGGACATAGGCCTCCGCCAGGGCTCGCCACAATGACCGATCCTTGGCTGCCCGCATCCAACGTTCTCGTAGCCTTCAGAAGGTCATAGGTCCACCTTGTGGGGGGCCTGCCCAATCTGCCCATGCTGCGCTTTCCGGTCCGCGGTCGTCACTCCTTAACTTACTCTGTACCGAACCTTATGGCTCCATCGGGCGTCCGTTCTACGAGCAACGTGCCCCGCCCACTGCCACTTCAGTTTATCAATGTTAGGGCTATGTCGGTGACTTTGGTACGTCTGCGGATCTCCTCGTTCCTGATTCCACTTTGTATACTTAATCATTATGCAAAAATCGTATTATCTTAGGGCTACCGCTATTAACGTGCTTTAATTTTATTTGGTAAATAAATATATTTTTATTTCACTTTACTTTTACGTAAATGTTTATTTGTTATGGCGATGTATCTGTCAGAAATATCTGTCGATTGTGACTGCACCGAAGCGACACAAGAATTGGGTAGTTTCCTAGATCAAAGATAAACTATGAAATTCTTATTAAGTACTAAATAAAGACAGATCTAAAGGTGACAAGGTTGAGTAAATATTTCTTTATTCTATTTAACTTATTTATGAATGTTAATCAAGAAAAATGTAATAATAATAAGTGCGACATTTTGTCACGTTTTTCTATAACGTCTCTGGTTGCTTTTTTATACAAATTCCATAGTAAAAAGTAACTGATGTGACTAGTAGGAAATTACCCTATTGTGACGTAAGTAGAAAAGTAAGATGACCCGTGCTTCAGAAGGCACATTAAGCCGTTGGTTCCAGTTGCTAGTTACTGATGTAAGTACGTAATTGGTACATGAGCCATGTCAAGGCCTTTGTCGGCTCAATAGTAACCTTGGTGGTTGATAAGGTCGATAATCCACCTTGCAATCTACGCGATAGAAGAGTTTACATTAAGTAAAATAATTGTATAGATGTCGGTACGTGCTAAGTAAATAAAGATTAATACAGTACGGGCCCGTCCCCCGATTAAAAAATATAATACTGTAGTATAAAAACTCACCTTGCCAATGGATTGATAGCGCTATTGAAGCTGAAGAACTTTGATTTTGCGTTCCTGAAAATAATATATTGCCAAAATGTTAAAATGTCAAAAGAAACATCAACACATATTAACATCATTCTTCTTCTTCTTCATTTACAACATAACGAATACTTTGTCGTACACACAAGAGATACAAACACGCAAAACAAAAGAGAACCACAACCTATCTGTCGTGTGCGTGTGTGAGTGTGTGTCTGTATTAATCGGGTAACGTGGTTTCAAATACCAATCTTAGTTACATAAGAATAGGATTGCCACCTCCAAAATCTATTAACCAAGACGAGAAGTACGTGTAAAAACCTCGGTTTTTGCAGTTTACAACCCTGACACGTCCCGCTACACGATTACGGCGGATTGCCATGAGCGCACAAGAGCGAGCTGGCATAGGGATGAGACAGGCCCGCCCTGTAGTTCCGGGCGTAAGAATAGAGCTACGGTACCCCCTGCTTTTCGTAAAAGGCGACTGAAAGGGGACACTGGGGATCGTGGATGGTAAGGGCTGGGGCCCGAACCGCTCAACACACGATCTCCGGGAGGGACGGCAATGCGACATGGCCTCGCATTGCTGTAAAACTGGGATGGCGTAGGGGTGGGGATCTACCCCGGGATGCGCTTTAATAAAAGCAAGTGCGAGGGGAGCACCGGTGCGTTCGACAGAGATCCCGGAGAGAAAAAAAAGGTATGAGACAGGATTGTAATATACTCACTCGTTGCCAGTAGATATGTCCGACATTCGGTTGGAGGTATTCGAAGAGTCTGGTTGTGTGCTATCTCGCAGAGGCATGCGCAGTTGTACCTCAGGGGTCTCTGGCTCGAAGTCGCACATCTGAAATTGAAGCCTAGATTAAGAGATCATAACATATTACGCTAAATATTTTTTTCCACTTCACTTCCACGTAGCACTCATGCTATCTTTAACAAAGTGGCATTCGCCTTTTTTTTATTCAACACATTACAGAATAGGGTATTTCACTGAGTAATAGATAAACTATAAAATGCTAATCTAGAAATAGAAACCAGTGATCTATCAATGTAATTTTTATTGATAACCTCAGTCAAGAACAGGAAGAGTGAATCCACCTAACACAGGTATCTTGCAGAGCTACTAGGTAGGTCTTTACCGTAGTATACAGGATGTTAGTGACATCATAATGAAAACTGAGGGATGATTCAGTGGAATTTTCCGTCGCAAAAGTATGGAACGGGAAAATAATTTAAAAAGACACGAAGATGTTCATGAACTTTCCGACAGGAAATTCCACTTGACATCAACTCAGAATCATGGTCTGAATCATCCCACACAGTATTTGTTACGGTGTCAATAACACCCGTACGTACTTGTATAGCCACCTATACGTACTTGTACGAGTATTCGGTACGATGTAACTTACACACGGTATAGATCTACTTTTAGTTAACTACTAAAATAAACATTTTTTTGATTAAAAAAAAATACAATAGAAAATTTACGTATTGATGTAAAAAGTATCTCAATTGACTAAGTTGTAATGTAACTCATTGTGTGAGGTACCTTTCTTCCGTATCGCTGGTACACATGATGTTGCATCCTCCGGAAACAAGACAGCAAGTGGGAGTGTAAACCTTCGAGCGCTTGTGGAATGCGCTGACCGTGGACATCAAGACCTGGAAAAAAATATATTATTGAGCCACAAAAACGGATACTTCCTCTATAACATGGGTTGTGAGGTGGAAGACCAACCTCAGCAACAATGCTGTCAGGGTTATTATTGAGCTGCCAAAGACCGCTTACCTGGTTAACGACTATATATTTATTCAAATCAGTAAGTAGTAACCTGGACTAACAGCTTAACGTCCCTTCCGAAGTATGAATCATCTTACGGTCGGACAATTGGGTGATCAGTCTGTAATGTCCTAAACAAACTAGGGATCATAGATTAATTTTCGTGATACGTCCCCTCCGGGATTCGAACCCAACGGTCAACCACTGGACCATGAAGACCTTTTCGGCAAACTAGTTTCGATGGAAAATTTGAAAAAAAATAAGATTAGTTTATAAGATAAGTTTTTTTGCATGTGAATCGATGCGATTAAAGTCGCTGTATTGAATCAAAGTCACTCACCAAATTTAAGTATAGGTATCTGCTCGGCGATGGCGTCCTTGAGCTGTACAAGTAATGCGGCGTGCTCGGGATGACGCGCTTCGTACGCAGGCGTTAGGAACGCCTTCTCGTAGTTCACTATACCCCCCATCACGGCTGCATCTAGCACTCCTGTGTACGAGAAGTACCATCGTAAATTACTCAGCACTGGATTGATGAATTAGGAAAGTGGGCAACGCGAGTATGTAAACACGGCACTCGTCTTTGCACCGTTATCGTTCGCTCCCTTATTTTGCGATACGTTTATATAAGTCAAACGATCTGAACCGAGAGTGCGAATTTGTGTATCGTGCCCTCTCGATCATTCGCCGCAGAATATAAACACTCACTGTCTTCAAAAAGTAAAATGCTCAATACACATATTAACTTCATTCTTAAAAGTCGCTTTAAAATTGAATCAGATCTGACTGCTTCTACCCCCTAAGATCAGGGCCCCCCAGAGGCTCAGATTTAGGAGAGGAGTCCTGTGTGCCTCAGAGGGACACATAAAAGCTCTACATATACAATATTTTTAAGCTTTATATAAAACAAACATGCTGTTTCATCATTCTATATTTCTCTTAAAGAGCTTCTACCGCCGCTTCTATTGACGACACCCAGTACGTCAAGACCCCTATTTAGAGTTTCATCTGAGTACCGGATTCCATTGTTTCTCAGAGTAACAGGCCCCATATTTTTTGTCAACGAGCCAGCCTCTGCAAGCCTGTTTGTAATGCTCCACCAATCAGCAGTAGAACAATATGGCGCACAATGCTGCGTACTCCCTTAGATCGCTGAGGGGAGCCTATACCTCACGCTAAGAGCACGTTACAATTCGCGTCTCAAATAACCTACAAAACCTCATACAATCTTACCTTTAAGCTTCATAGAGAGTGGATGTAAGGGTGCGTCAGGAGCGCGAGCGGCCAGGACCAGCTTCTTGATCATTCTATTATTCTCTTGGAGCGCCTCCACCGCCGCTTCTATTGGCGACACCCAGTACGTCTTCTGGCTTATCACTTTGAACCAGCGTAGAATACCTAGGGAACAGTGAACGGTTAGTGATGAGTCTCTGTTTAATACCATAGAATTTAACTATGACTACAGCCCGGTCACTCCATACAAAAATCTAGTTCTTACCGCGTCAGTGCAAGCGTGACAAACTGTCCTCGCTAACCTTTACTCCTTAATGGCTATTTAGACCAAACTGAAACCCAGCAGGGGTGATATTAATCCAGCAGAGTATTTGAGTGAAAAAAAATGCAAATATTATGAAAAGATATTATATAAGTTACCTGGCAAGGTATCACTGATCTCCAGCTCGGTACGTTCCAACCACCGCGACGCAAACTCGTTTACAGACAGATCATCTGTCGATCCATTCTTTTCAATTTCCTCTGTAAATAATAATTATTACAATATGTAAAAGAGACTTGTGAACTTGTTGACAGTCAATCATCTGTGGTGTGGGTTATGAGGTGAATTACCAACCTCATCAACCCTGGTGTCAGGGTTATTATTGAGCCGCCAAAGGTGCCTGACATGGCTCATGTAACGACTACTTACTTACATCAGTAAGTAGTAACTGAGACCAACGGCTTAACGTGCCTTCCAAAACACGGATCATCTTACTTTTGTGGACAATCAGGCGATCAGTCTGAGGCCGTGACAGTCAATACAAACTACAAAGTTGTTCTAAGTTGTAGAAACGACAAAAAATGCTGAAAACTACGATTCGGGCACACCGCTTTCACTTACTATGTTATTAGCGTTGCCTACATGGCGCGGTACAGATTTTACTATTACCTAACATAAGCTCACGATTTGGCCAATTGAGGTAGTCAGAAGTACATCCATCGCAAGATAAACTATGTACCCACACCTCACCGAGCTTTTTGTTTGGATGATAGGTAGTGAGCTGTATTGCCGTCAATAATGGTCGAACCAATTGTGTTAGTGAAAACTGCACTGTTACATTCGGATTGCAATTTTATTTATGTTTATTCACAATGACATATTAATTAACTTACCAGGTCGATGAAAGGGCCTGTTGAACACAAACTTATCCACGTTATTATACTTATAATATTCGAGTATTTGTTCGGCGACTGGCTTGCCCGATAGTCGCTTTAACTTGTCGCCCATTATAGGCTTCACTGGATTTATTTGGAGATCTGAGTACATGTCCAGTCAAGGAAATACATTTTCTTTATTTACACAACATAAATAGCGTATATTCGTCCCATTTCTGAGCACAGGCCTCCTTTCAATCAACCGGAATGGAGCAAACTTCCGAATGCTGCTTCAGTGCAGGTTGGTAAAGGTGTTTATGCTATCGGCTTAACGTGCCTTCCGAAGCCCGGAATCATTCCGATAGGCAAATTGTCAAAAGGATACACTGTCCATCAGACTCTGTGATCTCAGATCCGGGCGGATCCAGCTTGGTGAGCACCTCGGCGTCGGGCCACTCGTCCAGCAGACGCTCCTTGAACTCCGCCAGTTGCTCGTACTCGTTGCCGCGGTACACGAAGCCCTGGAGATATACATGATGGAAGTTACATATGTGTGTGTCCTGGCACTCCTGGCTGGATAAACGTACTACGACATATGTGACGTGCATTCGAATTAAGATTGTTTTATATATCTCTTGTACTGCTGTCTTGTGGCTCGCGAAATATAGATTATACCACGATAAACTGATGTTTTTACTATTAGACTCCACTACTCTGCACTTATTTTTAATAATACATAACAGATTAGAATATAATGTTTATTTCCTAAAACATCATTACTCCATTTTCCCGTGGTCCGCTAACCTGGCTAAATCAGCGGGACACCCTGAGGGTGACGATATTGACAGATCTGACTTTTTTCAGAAGCAACTGAAAACTTGTTGATCATAAAAAAGTTATTGTTGTGTATATCCCTGCAAATGAGATGTAATATGCAACTATAACTGCAACATACATTTATGGTTTATGTTGGATTAATTGTGTCAGGTTTTCAACCCATCACCCATAACCCATCACCCGTATAGACAGTTCCATTATCTTAAAAAAAACACAACTTTAGATTCGACTTTTCTGCCACGCCCGCAGTGAACAGCTGAACGGATTCTGTCTTTATTTTACTACCTATCTTTATATACCACTGTCTCATTCATCACGAAATCTCAGAAACTAAAAGAGTCTCAAATTTTTCAAGGGTTGGTTTTAGCACGTAGGTGCTAAGACGGTACAACCCCTAAGGGGTTGAAACTTTGTTATTTTTAAAGTTAGAATCTGTGAGACTATAACTCCACTCTTATAATACTCACATGTTCGACTCTAAGATGCAGCGGGAACCCTCTTCCATGGTACAGGACGCGGTAGTACTCGGGTGGCGACCGCGGGGTCCGCAGCATACACGAATACAGCTGCGCCAACTGCGCGTGGAGTTCTGCCAGCGGGCCGTAGCCCAGCAGCTCCTCTTCGTACACCGACACTAGTTCCTTCACTATTTCTACTGCTAGCTCCCATTGGTGGCCCCGGTTTAACAGGTCGGCGATTTCCAGGTAAAGGAATTCCTGTTGAGTGGGAAAATAGGTTAATAAATAATAATATTCCATATCGGACTGATAAGAGGGTCTAAAAAGGCCTCATTGGATTAATTCACCTGAAAAGTGACATTGCAATTTGACATTTCCGCATATAAAAGCGCTCAATTGAAATTAGACTATGGAAAAATACGACTAAAAAATATAAAACAAAAAATATTTATCTCAAATTCTTCCGGAAAAAAAAATACTTTGTAGAGCGCGATTTTTTCGTAGCGGTGTTTTAGTTTTTAAACCTATTATTTATACACTATACCTTACCTTAAGCTCTCTATGGGTTTCGTGCAACGAATCCTGATGCGTAGGGTGTCGTAACCTCTGTGGCAGTGGCTCACTGCTCCAGTTGAGCAGCTTGGCGTGAAGACGCAGGGACAGCCCAGCCTCAGCCCACTGTTGGGCTTCGTGGTGCATCTTTGCTAGTTTGTGCACGTACCTGCGGGATAAGATTTTTTTATACCATAAACATTAACATGCTATAAACATATAGTCGCTAAGGATTTTTCTAAAAAATCATCCGAACCGTGTTGTAGAGGATAAGTTCGTTCCCTCAAATTAAGATGTTATGGTTGAGCAATCTCAGTTAAACAGTGTCGCCATTACATCCATTGCGACTAAACTCAATCTTGACACGCCGCGCCTTCGCCTAGTGACAAGAAGCGCCGCGGCTTGTTTTGTATATTGGTAGTCTATTTGTATATACAAGATGTGTGACATCGTAACGAAAACTTTGACGGATGATTCACCCATAATTCTGAGTTGATTCTGGGTTGATACTATTGCGACGGAAAACCACCATTGCCACTTGATGTTAAGTCTGAATCATGGTCTGAATCATCCCCTTATATTCGTTACGAGGTCAATGAATATGAAGTACAAGTATTGTTATAGTATAAACGGATTAACGATAGTGGGAATACGAAAGCGGTATATATACCGCTCCGCAGTGTCGCTTTCGTTCGCCTTATAAGGCGAAGATTGTTGGTAAGGCTGGCAGAGGAAGACCTAGAAGGATGTACATTGAACAAATTGGAGATGTCCTTAGTAAAGGTTTAGTATGATCTACTCTGAACCGGCGTGTATGACGCGATTGAGGAATGGTGTCTCACCATCGTAGTAAATGGAATCTGTCTTACACCAGTAGAAAATAACCGTTAAACACTTTTATAAATATAACACGTTTCAAATTATAATAGAAGGAAATAGAAGTTTAATAGACGCCTACCAGTTGCATTTTGTAGTAATAAACACGTGTCATAACAATTTATTATTACACATATGTAATTAGATAGCATTTTGTATAAACCGCAAAAATGTAATAATAGGTGTCTTTTTAACAATACACTATTGTGTTTACTGTTTTCTCAACGTATTAATTCCTTTAGGAAAACATAGAAGGATACATATACATATAAACCGTTGTATGCTAACGTATAATGAGGCATGTAAAAATAACATCGACATCTTCCACGAAACCCTCACCAACTTTAAATATAAAATTACAAATATTATATAAATTCACTCAATTTCCTATAATTTTACTTTATATACTTTTTATCCAATTTTTTTTTCTATCTTCTAGCTTTAAGTTAACTCAAACACGTGTACGTGTTGTTTTATTATTTGTTTAAAACTAACTTGAATGTTGTATACGCCTGTAATGGTATAACATACGGTCATTGTCCGTTGAATTTTATTCATGTAATTTTTATGTATATACCGATGGTGTATCTTAAATAAATAAATAAATAAATACATAGCTGCAGGCCTAGCACCTCAACAGTGCTACCGCATACATTTGAGCTTCTAGTTTCTATCCTAATTCGCGCATTGCGCAGCGCTAAACCCGTGGCGTGGGCACTGGCGATATAAAGTCTTAACTTACCGAATGTACATATGCGGTCTTTCGATCTGTTCGTAGAAATGCAGCACCCTATTGGTAAGGTGCATTCTGTGAGGCGTCCCTGACCGCAATGCCGCAGTCCGGTACTGTACACAATACAAAACTCTTTATTTCAGAAAAAGAAGAAACAAACAAACAATCATTTCAAATAGGATCAAACAGGACAAAAGAAGCACAACAAGCGGTGTTATTGCTAAAAGCAATTTCTTTGTTATACAAGTATAATATCAGTAAGAAGTACCATTCTTGCGTGTTACTTCGCTCCAAGACATCAATGATAAATTACATAACTTAAAACATATGTTTGGATGCAGGAATTTGTGTGCAGAGTATATGGGCACCAGGTTCCAAAAACTGACCATGGTCTCCACAGTCATGACTAGCTAAAATCGGAGTTACCATAATCTAACACGATAACACAATTCTAGCGACTGCTTTCATAAGGCCGAATATCCTTATTATTCGACCATTCTGCCCTAAGCTGTATTCTACATTTCTGTCCTGCTATCGTGAATCAAGCTATATTTGATGGAGTATCTGACCTGCAGTAGAGTATCAAGTTGCCTGGCAGCGGCGGCCACGAGGGTCAAGGCAGCTATCCTCAGCGGCGCGGGCGCAGCGTTGCACAATGCGCCGCATAGCGACACAAACCGAGCTCGCCACGCACTATCGCCGCAACCACGCTCCGCTAGCACGTCGATCTTGTCGATTAACTCGCTTTCCAGTTCTTTCATTTGACCATCAGCTGGAAAAAACGGTTATAATAAGAAGGGAATGTTAGGGGCCATTGACGGCTCAATGATACCCCTGACACCAATATTGAGGAGTTTGGACATTAACGTCACAAACCATATCGACGAGACCTGCATGGGTTACATATGTACCGCGCGTTTTAACCAATAAACAACAGAAGCATCACGCCTGTATCCCCGAAGGGGTAGGCAGAGGTGTATAGTATACCATACACATCCACTCCACGCCGGCTATGTCTAAATCCCATATAAAAGGGGGTAAACAATTTAAACGAAAACTAGCTATGAAAATTAGCGATGTATAATTCTTTGTCGAATCCCGCGATACGTGTACTCGTGCACTATCCCAACAAAAAATATTCAACAAGAAATGTCTACTTTTCAGCTCTATAAAGTGTCCTAGTATAAAACTTACCGCCATCAGTGCTCGTACTGGTGAACTCAGTCTGCATCATGTCAAAGAACAGCGGTATGGTGGTGTTGCGAACTTCCTCGTCTCTTAGGAACGACACTTCCAGAAACGGCCCTACTAACCACGGGATGAAGGAGCGCTTGTGTTCATCTGGGAAAGAATTAACGAATGCAATATTCATCGATATCCATAATATTCTAGCCACATTTACTTTTTCGTAAATCTAAGGCCAAGTTAAGGACATAAGACGAAAGAGATGTTCTAGAAGGATGTTAGGAGAACTCAGCAAGCGGAAATCCGCTACTCTCACGCAATACTAAGATAGAATTTCCAAAAACCTTTTCTTAAGTGCATGTGGAAAATGTCAAACTAGTTCAATGTCTGTACATATCAGTCACTCAGTCTCTCCTACTATATTATTTAGGTCACATTTCTTGGAGAATAGACTTATGATACACAATAAGTGCCCCTTTTGCATTCGTTGAATTTATTGGATCAAAAGGAGAGAAATGAAATCCCTTACCTAAACTGAACCACATATCCTGCAACGCACAAGCGAGTGTCTGTCGTATATCTCCATACAAAGCCATGACTCTCTGCTTTCTCGCTACTGGTAACGTCTCCAGTTGAAGTATGGGCGAAGTGGCTAAAGCTGTTATGGCTCGAAACCACTCCTGAAGCAACATGTGGATTCCGGTGATGGCTTCTGAGTCTGTTTCGTCAACGCTGTGAAGGCGGTCGCGAAGAGTTGTTGACAGTAATCTGAAAGGGAAGGCAAATATAGCAAATAGGGAAATATTAAGATGTAGTAGTATTCCTTGGCTGAAACACCATTTTAAAAGAAAATAGTTTTAATAGCTCCATGGTATAATTAGCATAACAATCAGGCGCGAAATAATACACCTTTTTAACAACATATCTTTTTATCCTTATTCTTTTAATTAAGGATAGGCACATCATGTGTTCCATAGAAATTATGTTACTAATGAACACTCCTTAGGCTAATTTGGTTGTTCAAAAATCAGTCAATCATTATTAGTAGTAACTCACCTCAAAGCATGCATCATAACATAATGTTGGAGATGCAGCATATCAGCCCAGTGCGCTCTGAAGACGGGTCGTTCCAGCAAAGCCAGGAGCAATGCCAAGGCATCAGAGACGAGCGACCCGGAAGCACCAGCGTTTTCCATCTCCAACGCTTTGACTACCACAGCGTACTGTTCTTCTGACATTTGACGCACCATGTCTAGGAGGACGCATACTATACGACGCTGGAAGAAGCATTTGCTATTATTATATGATCCCCTGTTGTTAATCGAAGAGAACCTGTGCCCAGTATTGGGATGTGTGGGAGTTAGTATATATTATTTTACAGGATCATGTCTTCATGACATAAAACTACGAATGTGCCAAGCGGCTGATTGTCCCAAGCATCTCATACAGGAGTCAACTAAGCGCTAACGGTGGGCTTGTAACCTGTGACTTTACGGTTCACCATGTCCATTTTCGGACACCAATATCAAAAATATCTGGAAATTGTTTTCTGAATTCTTGGCTTTCGTATTAAAAATAAAATTATTTGGAGCAGCAGAATTTCAACAGGAAATACAATCGACTATTATTCCAGTGTCAATTACATTTTCCTCAATTACATAACGAGATCTAGGAATATGCATAAATGAAATAGTAATTAAAATAATTTAAATTATTACCATTAATTAGCTTTGTAGCAATTATTATAACACATAGTAGCCGTATTAAATAAAGATGCAGGATGTAATTGATAGTGGGAAGTACATAGAAATATTGTTGGCTCTCGTATTTTCCTTGTTGTGCCTACTTTAGTAAAATTATAGAAGCTAATGTCTAACTAGAGTCTGTTTATTACTGCTACAAACTAAGAATACTGTTTTTAAAACCGATCCTTAAAGCTCCAGATAACAAAATTTGCCGCCATATTCTATAGAATTTATTCATATTGGTGAATAGACCAATCTTAATGGGAACTTTCCAATCATCTATTATTAAGGCTTCAACAAGCAGCTAAGATATAATACAAAAGAACCTTCACTTAAGCATATAAAACACACAAAAAATTACCAGCATAGGATCATCAGAGTACCCAGTCTTCTCATTGGTCGTTCTCTCCTTCAGCATGGATGCGGCAGTTCTGAGCACAGTCGGCAGCAATCTCCTAGCTAATTCTCCTCTATCACCCTCAACCGGGCCCACGTCTTCTCTTGCCAGTAGAGCTACCACTTCGCCTAAAGTCTCTACGCATAACTCCACCTGAAGGGGTTTTGAAAACAAATTGGGATTTTAGTAACTCAATGGCAAATAGGTTGACTTTATCAATTTTGTGCATTTTATCTTCTCACGTTTTGATGCAACATCTTTTTCAATTTCACTTTACAATTCAGGATCTTAAAGATTTCTTATTAGCCTGAAGTTTGGGAATGATTATATGTTTTCTTCTATTAATAGCTGATAAAGTGTTGGCGTGTACGAAGGCATACAACACTTTTGCTATAAACAATAGATTTTGACACATTTTAAATATATGATTGTGAATTCTTAAACACTAATTATGAGGAAATAATAAGCCTATTTACTGACCTGATGAACCCTTGTATGACTGCGTAAAATCACACGAATGGTATTAATAATTTAAAAATATGAAATCAAATGTGTATGAGGAATTAATTACCATGATGGAGAATCCATTAAATCAACTTACCCAAAAGCGCGACATGAGGTCTATGAACTAATGTAAATGAATCGAAAAATAAAATGTTTGAAAAACAATATTTGCTTACATCGTCTTCCTTGATAAAAACCATTTTTTTTATTTTCCGTAAAGTCATTTCACTGAACTTATTTACAATGAGGGGATGTATTGAAAGACAAAATCACATTAAGTAACAAAAACAAACGGAACACAATGGAAACAAATAAAGTCCTATTTCCAAATGCGTAGGGACATCAGAGAAGCAGGCTAGAGGAACTTTTTACAGTATATATAAATTGCAGAGAGAACAAATGCATAACCACAAGAACATTCGGTAATTCTCGGCTACCTTCGGGAATGTTCGGCTTTGCTTTTCCTAATGAAACAAATCGTTTTTTTTTTTTATTATTTTGTTATAGCATTAATATATGCGTTTTGGCTTAGCCAAGTTTACGTTTGGGTTTAGCCAAGTAGAAAAGGCACCTGAGATAAATCTAATCTACCATTTTAATGTAAGTACGCTGATTCCAGTAGAATTGTAAAGGTATAGGTATCCGAATAGATCTGGAACCAACTAAGACGTCCTAGACAATTGAAAAACATGATATTCCCAGACATTTTGTATTTCATTCCCCCTCTCCCAATTGTCCTAAGACTTGCGATGTCCCTACCGCCCTGACGTTGGTTACAATATGACGAAGTGTAGTTGTCAGCGAAACTGCTCACAGGACTCGCATGTGAATGAGATGTCAGCATGAGAATGCACAGCTTTTGGCCTAAGAGAGAGGGGCAAATAAGGAATTTCCATAGGCACTTTGACTGCACATAGTTAACTAGCTAAATATACAAACCTCTGTGGTCCAGTGGTTGAGCGTTGGGCTCACAATCCGGAGGTCCCGGTGGGGACATATCACAAAAATTACATTGTGGTCCCTAGTTTGGTTAAGACTTTACAGGCTGATCACCTGATTGCCCGTAAGTAAGATGATCCGTGCTTCGGAAGGCATGAAAAGCCGTTGGTCCCGGTTACTACTTACTGATGTAAGTAAGTAAGTAGTCGTTACATGAGCCACGTCAGGGGCCTTTGGCGGCTCAATAGTAACCCTGACACCAAGATTTATGAGATTGGTCCTCCACCTCACAACCCACACGATAGAAGAAGAATAAGCCTTCAAGGATCCTCTGCCCCTCTCTCGGTACGCCATGTGATACATACGATCTGATGATGGTTGGCAGTGTGGTCGTGTAGCTTCGCTGTAGCTGCTCCCAGTAGCCGCGCCGCCTTGTCCACCGAGCGTGATTTGTGAGCCGCGTCACGATCCCACTGTCACACCCATCCAGATAGTACTACCTTGTCACAAGCTCGATATGGTGGCATTTGAAATGACTGACTGGAGATTGCTTGGTTTTTTTTTTTATAGGATAGACCGGACTTTGAAGTTGCTTTTACTGTTGTGTAAATGATGATGATGATACAGAGTGTTAGTGACATTCACTAAGACCCTGTATATTTCCTCTGTCTGATTAAAGACACAACAAATACGACACGACGTCGAAAAGGTCGGCTGACGGCAAAAGATCCAGTACGTATTTTTCAACATACACAAATATAATAGACTATGTTATATTTCATTTTTGTATTAAGCTTACTCAAAAAATATTAGAAATATGTAGTTACTGGACTATTTTTATTTTATTTTCTTTATTAAGGAAACCAACAGCTCGAACAATTGCAGTGGAACAGTGATTATGCTCCATACCCCCTTCGGTTGATTGAGGGGTGGCCTGTGCCCAGCAGTAGGACGTATATATGCTGTTTAATTTTATTTCCAGTCAGTCATTCAATTTAGTCAAAGTCCAAAGCAATATCGACCGTATGACAAGCTCATACTAACACATTAAGACTGATCACTATAATAACTTTAGACACAAAATTAAATGAAACGCATCAACTTCGTATCGATTACAAAAACATCTTCATTGTAATAGTGATCAGTCTTCACACTTACAGGCTGCCATTTCGACAGTGACGTCATAATAGCAGTCTGTAAGCGCAACATGCACACATCAAGAGGTTTGCACACAATTTTAGTTTTATTATATAAAGCGACACCGAAAGCGCGCTTTGTTTTTTTTTTAATATTAAAACATCGAAACTCTCAAATTGGTTACTTTGAAAAATTCACCGTTATCGTTTTGTTTTCGTCTCGCATTTAAAAAAGAAAATATTGTAGAATATTTTTACCAATACATACACATACTTTAATATGGTGACGTATGTAATGTAATTAAATATAAAATAAAATGACCTTAATAAGACTGTGGAAAGGTCAAATATAATATAAATATATAAATTATGCAAGTATAAATAAGTAACTATATTTAGGTGGACGATAACGAGTGAGAACAGACAGACAGAGAAGGTATTAGTAGTTAAAACACACAACCACACACAAAAGTTAAAATAAACGAATATATCAATTTGCAAATATATTTTTCTTCTATTTGACTACGCCTAAGCATTTCATTCGTTCATTTAATTTATTTAATCCCATTAACAATTTTATATTGTGTCCGAAAAATCATAAACATTAGTCTAAATAATTTTAACAAATTAAACTAAAAAAGAAAACAAGTTAGCAAAGCTTATCTTACATGAATAAATTCATTGATTTTACGAATGTTATAAACAACTTGCCATGTCAAGTTTATAGTCCAAGTTAGTTATTCTTTTCACACAAACAAATGACACAAAAACAAATTTATCACTTGAAAAGTTTTTTTTTATTTACAACACTAGAACAGGTTCTAACATGACGTGCTTTTTATAGACCCCAAGTCTACACTTACAGCAAAATATTTATTTAAATTTTCTTCTATTGTGTGGGATGTGAGGCGGACGACCTACCTCACCAACTCTGGTGTCAAGGTTATTACTGACCCAAAGGCTCCTGACATGGCTCATGTAACGACTACGTTTTTACATCAGTAAGTGGTTACTGAGGTCAAAGGCTTAATGTGCGTACCGAAGCACGAAACTTTCTCATTTTTCAGACAATAAGGTGATTTCACCCTGCAATGTCCTGACCAAACTATGGACAGTTTGCTAAAATAGAACTTGAAACACATCCTTTAAGTATTTTTTTATTTCGTCACCAGTTGTTACTTTAATTAGGCAAATAACTTGTCCCGCGTGTTCACTGTACATACTATTAATTATACCGACTCTATTCTAAACCCCAAAAATTCGAAAGTCATAAAAATCACACACACAAAAACACAACATGCCTACACATACACACACATAAATATGTTAGTAATATACACTAACAATATAATATATTAGCTACATAAACTATGCAACATTAGATAGAAAGATAGATACAAATATCAAGTGTATATATAAAAAAAAAACTGGTGATTGAAGTTAGATATTGTGTGCTCGTCTCAAAATGCAGGTGCAACAGCGGGTTTTATTATTGTAGCTAAAATAAATTAATGAGATGTATGTATTTTAATTCATTATAGTGACTGCAAGATTCCTCTGCCTTGACTTTTGACTCGACGTAATCCGGTGAGGTTGACCGCGGATTAGTCAGTTTTTAACGGTATTTTTTTGTCATTATCGTTAAAAAGTTATAAATAGGATATCCCAATCCTAACGTAATATAAAATGCCTAACGTATAGTATACTTATATAATAATATAATATGTATAAATTTATGATACAGTAATGTATTATAACATTACTGTATCATAAATTAAAATATGTAGGGTAGTATAACTATTTATGTGCTTCTTTTATAATAATATATATTTAGGTACGTATGTATGTGTATATAAGACAAATAACATAGTCACTACTGCCTACCCCGCTAGATAAAGTGGGCGTGATGCGACGTTACAATAGGCAATCAATTAATAGAACATGATGTATATGAAGCATCGAGGAAGCGACAAACTGGTTTTAGAGGGAATCTCGTATACGAGGTACGCCGCATTGATTGGCATTTATGCCTACTCGGTACGACAGTGCACTGTGTGTGTTTTTGAGTTCATTTCTTTCAATGTTTTCTGTATTTTTATATTATTATTTTTATTTTATTTTTTATTTTCCTGTTTTAATGCGACGAATGGGTGCCGAGACAAACCTCTGTGGTTTAACGGCATCATTCAAACCATGTATTTAGATTAAGGATATAATGATAATAATAAATAAAAAAAAAAATCGAGATAGTCAGAGCTATATCCATCGCAAGATTTAATAAGTACCCACACCTCACCGAGCTTTCTGCTAGACCAAAGTGAAAGGTGGTGAATCAATTTTGTATTTTCTTATTTTTTTTACCTTTGATGGGTTTGCTCTTGGCCCCAGACTTGCCCGAAGTCATTGACGAGGCTTAAAATGGAGCAAGCTCACCGAGAAGGTGCCTGTTCACTTTGACCTTGAAAGCACCCGGCAGAAATACAGAAGACGGCAAAGAATCCCACTCCCTTATAATTCCTTTCTTTTGTAACATCTCATTAAATTACTTATAGCTATGAACACAAGTAAGTTAGTAAAGTTATGAAAACTACTTGTCCTTTTGATAAGATTATATTTTAATGCATAATGAAACGCTAGTTTCACATAGAAGCTTAAGAACAAGAAATTTTCATATGAGTTATTTTTTAAGTATATTATTCCCATGCTATACAAATCTGGTATCAGAGTATCATTTCTGTATTCGTAGGAAATTGGTTTATCGTCCACGTTATGACAAATGCTTAGGTATATTTATGATCAATGCAAGTCCGAATGAAACCCGTTAAATAACATTTTGTTAGATTTACACTCAGTAACTCGTTGAAGCAATATAGCGACAACTGATTAAGACTTTGCTCCATTTCATACCCGCTTCTTTTGGACAAGCGTATTAGGTTATATTCAGTGAGTCATCATCTCATATATGCCCTCATTGACTTAAAAGATGTGTTGCTGTTGCAGTTTCTTGTCATTTCTTCTCCTACGCCATAACAACATAATAACACCTTGCGAAATGACGTAAATATAAAAATGTTACATTGACCTTCAAAAACTTTATCCATGATAATTACGTTGAATAAATGATTCTGATTTCTCCCTAGCGTTATCCTGTTTTCACAGGATCTTCCTACTTTCTTACCTACCTGAAGTTTCAACATTTACGTTTTTTTACAGAAGTGACTGTCTGACGTTTCAACCAGCAGAGGGAAAACCAGCCCAATGCCGGTCAAGTCACATACATCCGAAATGCATTCATCGAATGTAGGTTTCCAGTTTCCTCTCGTTATTATATTCAGTGAGTGTAAACATGAATTTACGACTGTTGTCCAGATTTGTTTCACATGGTTGATGTTTATTAAGGCGTTAAGTACACATTGGTTAAACGCATTCCCTTATTCATATGTCTTAACTACAGGAGAGAGGAAGGATTATCATTTAAATATATTATAATATTGACATCAAAACCGTTAGAGACTGTGACAAAATACTTTGAAATTAATAATCATGTGATGTCAACTTTACAAAAGATTGACAACCTGAATAAAAATTTAAAATGTGAGATCATCATAGAACCTTGATGGGGAAAATACTTTGAATCAGCGGTCAGCACCAAAATTTGCTATGATATTATAATATGGCACCAAAATTACAGTAAATCTTTCCTACGGTTATCCTGGACTGACTTTGGGTACACTTAACCGACATCCTCTATGGACAAGTGTCTTTTCTGTACTTGACTTTGTAATGGTCTACTCTATGACAACCAGTTACCATAAATGCTTTACGAGAGCTGATATCCTTCCGTCACCTGTGATGTTAGTAGAGTGTGGTGCTAGACACGACAGCATGCATCGACGTGCGTGCTTACCTCGTAGATCCGGACGGACAAAACACGAACATACCTGCTGCCGGGGACAGCGAGTTTCTAATGAGACTTTATAATCAATTGCTTATGTTTAAAAAAAAATACATGTGAAGGCTGTGCTTCACGGTCGACACATACATGTTTCTGACACGAATGATCCATACAGACGTAGGTATTATGTATATATTTTTTAACCTAATTAATGGATTGAGGGCTTCCTTTAAAAAATGGCTGCTAATGGTTGTCTTCTGATCAGGTACTTGTGGCTCTGTTCAGGAGACGGAATTGACCAATTACAGCGTGCGAGGGTGAAAAAGCAAATGCTGTCATTCTCTCTTTCTTACACACCTCCACTCGTCTCTTTTCCTCTCCGCTTTGGTGGAATCCCATTCTTGGAAAAAAATCGAACCGTAAACATAAAAATTTGATTAAAATCTGATTAGAAACTCGCTCTCTCATCTGCTGCGTTCAAGTGAGGTGATGCGCACATACCATACACGAACCAGTGACAATAATTATTACTCACTGAGATATGTTACTACATTATTACAGAACGATATAACATTATATTTGAAAGAATGATTTAGTATTTCAATCGTTCGCGTGGATTGGTTGAAGATTCTAAGACAGTTGGCCGCCGCCGATGAGCGAGAAGCGATTAGGGCGAATTGGCGAACAGGGAGAATCGAATGTGAAGTTCTTGCAGTTTTGTCGCCAATTTATGAGCGAGTGTTCCAATGCAACAGGCGATTCCTCGCACCACTCGCTCGGGGGAAAGATCAGAGTAATAAAATGACCACTGGTTGATCTTTCTGAGTAAATTTTGAGCACCAAGCGAGCATCGCTAAGCGAGTTTTGTCGTTGATAGCTCTCGCCGGCCGCTGCGATAAACTAGTGAAGAGAGTTCTCGCCGAGTGTGAACGGGCGCAATCGACTTTGAATATAACCTTTACTGGCACGAAATCTATATCTTATGATCTTTTCTGGAGCGAGAAAATAGACGATAACTAATCGCTTCCTCACCGACGGTGAGTCTGTGAGAGCCCTAGACTCTGTTTCACAAATGTCTGACTGCCTATCAGGAGGTGAAATAGAGCATAAAATAAAAATATTCGTCTTTTAAATTTAAAAACATTAATAATGTTATATCGCACCGAAAGGTGTTCCAACAGAGATATTACATTATAGTACTTATACCACCTTACAACAAGTAGAAGAAGAAGTACTTTTAAGTGTCAAACAAAGTGAGAAAAACAAATATTAATATGTTTATCAACAGACATGTCAAGCAGTTTCGTTTCTTTTTTTAAATAAGTAGGTACATAAAAATGATATCTCTATTGTAACATAAAAAACACAATTGTTACTTACGAATACATACCGGTTATGACGTCACTACCACAGCCGAACTCGAATTCAAAATATTTTGGGCGTGTTTGGGGGTTGTGTTTCGGAATATTATTTATTTTTAAAAGTGAAATGACAATGATGCTTAGTAATTTTACTGAATGAATATGAAAACAAATTGTGTGCAAATGCACTTGATTACGATGATATGGAAGAAAATATTGAATTGTTAATAGATAATTCAATTAGTATTTAAATTTAGTTTCGACAATATTCTATCAAGAATTTAATCTTTTATATTTGGTCAAGAATATTTGCGTTCCTTGTACAACCTATAACGAGGAGTTTAGACTATCTTTCTTCTACATAATCATTCTAATAACACTTCAAGATCATTGGTTTGTGTCGTTTCCATAAATAACAAAACCTCTTTTTTATATTTTAATGTAATAAATGCCCCAATGTTTACCCCTTGTATCTTTGCGCTAAATTATTCTTCTTCGCATATTTTATGCATTAATAGAGAGTAGTTCGAAACTGATCGATAAATTTCCTATACTTTTTTGCACAAGAAGCAATAAGAGAGAGAAGTTCGCTTATGGAAGTAGCCCCGATACAAACAATCCGTCCCAGCACTCCATACAAAAAAAAACTCGTTTTAACCATGGTATAATAAAACCAGGTATGCTCAATCTTATGAAAAGCCGCCAGTGCTAGCCGTTTGATGACGTGAGTGTTACATGAGTGTTACCATTAAATTGGTATCTCCAACATTCCAAGCACTTAAATTTTATTATTGAAAATTAACCGAATTACTGACTAACGTACATAATTACAAATAAAAAACATTAAAACTGCAAGTGAATCTTTTACTGAAAGTTCAAAATTGCCTTGCAAAGTAAATTAAAAACATTAGTCGTGACTAACCTCCAAATAGACTAGTAAGACCCAGCTGGGAGGTTAGGTTAATCTATATCAATATAATCTATATAATATCTTCTCTTTCGTATTGCTCCATGCTTGTGTAACATACATACATAAGCTTACGATTATATCCTTATGAGGTAGTCAGACGTACATCCATCTCAAGATGAACTAGGTACCTACACCTCACCGAGCATTCTGTTACACCAAAGTGATAGATAGGTGGAGAGCCGTATCCCCGTCTACAACGGTCGAGACAATTGTGTCAGTGAAAACTGAACTTAAGGTAAATTGGTAACTCATTTGTCTGTATGAGTGTGTGTGTGTGTGTGTGGCACTGACCTCGGCCTTGTCCTTGAGCAGCGCCCTGACGGTGCCGGCCAGGTGTGGCAGCAGCAGCGCCCGCGCGGGGGCCGCGGCGCACAGCGGGCCGCGCACCACCTCCAGTAATGCCAACATCCGCTGCTTGCTGAGCCGACCCAACGGCAGCGCGTCCAGAGCGCGGACTATGTACGCGCTAACCGAGATACATTCAAATATGTTAATATTCAACGAACAAAACGATCATTGACAAGTATCAAAAACTATACGTCATCATTATAGTTGCAACGTACATAAACTCACGCCTATTTCCCACCGGGAAAAAAGTAAGCAAAAAAGAAGAAAGAAAAGTAGTAGTAAGTAAGTATAGTAAGTTGCAATCCGTTGCAAAACTGAGGTAAATTGATAGCCAAATGTGCAAACAGAATTGAAATTCGTTGGAAAATTAACAAGTTACAGCCATCCGAAATCAACGAGTTAGAAAGAAATGGCAATATCGTCTGACGTCGTGCCTTACTGGAGTAAGCTCGAGTTAAGGAGTCAACTACTTGGCGCATGTTTAACCGTGTGACAATGACATATATACCATTTAAATGATTTTTGTTTTTATAGCAAACTCACATCATCATCATCAGCCCATTAACGTCCCCACTGCTGGGGCACGGGCCTTCCTTATGGATGGATAGGGAGATCGGGCCTTAAACCATCACGCAGGCCCAGTGCGGATTGATGGTTATTAACGACTGCTAATGCAGACGGGAACAACGGCTTAACATGCCTTCTGAAGCACGGAGGAGCTCGAGATGAAAACTTTATTTTTGTGGTCACCCATCCTATGACCGGCCTTGCGAAAGTTGCTTAACTTCAACAATCGTAGACCGAGCGCGTTTACCGCTGCGCCACCAAGCTCCTATTTTATCTAGCAAACTCACATAGAGAAAATTAAATCGAAACACGATCTGATTCGGACGGGACTTGAACCCGCAGCTCTTCTCAACCCGGGACGAGCGTGTTAACCATTACACCACCGGATCGTCCTCCTATCCATGCGAAATTCTTTCGATCTATCGTCAATAAGCTAATATCTATGCAATTTAGTTAGCAAGTCACCTGAGCTCTGTCTCCGGGTACACCTTGATGGCATGCGGCACGGCGTGCGGCAGGTACTTTAGTGCGCAGCCCTGGCATGTCAGAGCGTGGTCGCCGCACCGCATCAGCCACACCAGCGCGTCGAGTAGACTCTGCGCATATTAATAACAATAAAACATTTCTTCTAGCGTGTGGGTTGTGGGGTGAATTACCAACCTCATCAACCCTGGTGTCAGGTCATTGAGCCGCCAAAGGCCCCTGACATGACTCATGTAACGACTACGTACTTACACTTAATAAAACACTTTATTATACAGAAGACTATAGAAAACCGGAGAGGAAATATGATTGGCCACCTGATACGACACGATTCCTTTATAAAAAACATCATAGAAAGAAAAAAATAAGGAAAGAGAGAAAGGGGTAGGCCTAGGAGAACATTTATGAAACAATTAAAAGAGAAGGTGCAGGACGTGTCGTATCAGGAGGTGAAGGATTTGGCGGGAAGAAGAGAAGAATGGCGATTACTCCGCCGATAAAAGCGCAGCTCTTAAATAAAGATAAATATTGCACAGAAGAAACACAAAGCACATAATACAAAACAACACAAGAAAATAAATGACACAAAAGGCAGCCTTACTGATAAAGATATTAATCTCTTCCACACAACCTTCAGGTATACGATAAACAAAAATAATGTGTTTATACTCTTTATTTAAACCACTAAATTCGATTTTGTGAGTTTGAAATCATGTTTAGATCGTAGATAATTAATATCACGTGGCGCGTGGTTTTCATCTGTGCCTGGTTGGCCATAGGTTGGCCCCCTATTACAATTAAACATACAGGGTGTTAGTGACATCGTAACGACGATTCCACCTAATATTAACCCAGAATCATGGTCTGAAACATCCCCATCAATATTCGTTACGATGTTACTAACACCCTGTATATATTGGCGAGGAGTGCGTGTACTTAAAGACACATCTTTGGGTATAGGCGTAATTCTATGCTTATTTTTGATATATTTTTTTGATGTAGTAGCAAGCGGTATTTCGTGGTCTCTGCCCCAACGGGTTTTTTTTGTAATTGTACCAACCTCAAACTGGTATCTGAAGTCGGTGTTGGCGGCCCTGTCGCCCAGAGCGCTCCGCAACTGTCGGCTGCGCGCGACGATGCGCACCAAACACTCCAGACACTTCATACATTGCAGCAGACGCTTCGTCTCCCCTCCGTCCGCTGTTGTTATCACCCATACCATCACTGCTATTAGTTTTCTGAAAATATGAGTTATTTTAAAATACTTGATCTTTTCAACTTCTTTATAGGATAAATGACCAAAAATCTCCGTTTAGTGCACTGTGGGATCTGGCAGGAGTTGTGGACTTGATCAAAAGACGTGTGACTTCTAAAATGGTCGTTTATTGTTTGTCCTATTCATGTGGTATATGACATAAATAGATATAGAGCACTTGCATAGAACATAGTGTGGAGGTACTCACTACATAGTCCTTACTACCTAAAATGACCCACCTACATCTCTCTCTCTCTCTATTTAAGAGCTGCGCTCTTGTCGGTGGAGTAACCGCCATTCCTCTCTTCTTCCTGCCAAAACCTTCACCTCCCGATACGACACGACCACTTCATTCATAGAACACTTTGAATGGCGACTAACTTGTTTTTCCGCCATTTTGAATCTTTATCATAGCCGATTGAATTTGACCAAGATTGAAATACGTTCTGTCATAGTTTTTCTAGACGGTAGGTAAGAAGCAGTTTTCTAAAATCTGGAAGTTTTTCCATGCTCACCATGACGGCCCGATGACATCCCTCATATCAATATATTAATTTTACCCCCTAATATTTTCCCCCATTCTTGGAAAACAATTATGTCAGTTAGTCAGTGGGTCCCCAGCTATATATAATAGGTAAGTGCTACCCACTCGTAAGCCAATGCATCGCAGAAGCTCTCGTCGATATAGACGTGAAGCACCGGCTGGAAATGCTGGTATTTGTGGTCGGCTACCAGAGATATGACGTGTAGCAAACACTCCAGTACCAGCACACCGTATGACTTGTCTGTGTAGCTCTCTTGTTCTTCTTCCACCTACAAAGAAAATGTATTTAGACCAATTTTGTTCCTCCTCTTCTATCGTGTGGGTTGTGAAGTGTATTACCAGCCTCACCAAACCCGGTGTCAGGGTAATTATTGAGCCGCCAAAGGCCCCTGACATGGCTCATGTACCGATTACTCACTTACATCTGTAACTAGTAACCGGGACCAACGGCTTAACGTGCCTTTCGAGGCACGGATCATCTTACTTTCGAACAAACAGGTGATCAGCCTGTAATGTCCCAACCAAACTAGGTCACTAAGTGATTTTTGTGGTATGTCCCCACCGGGATTTGAACCCGGGCCTCCGGATCGTGAGCCTAACGTTCACCCACTGGACCACATCGGCCGTTCCTGTGAAATTTTGAATGACTTGATTGCAAACCTTTGAATGACTTAAAGGTAAGCCATCGCTTCTGGAGCTAATCCTAGGACTTACCTTACTTTATTCCATGATCTCTACTTACCCTGGTAAGAAATAGAAGTGAGTTGATGTATGTATGTACCTGAGTAAGTATACTGAACAGCGCGTCCAAGATATCCTGTAGAAACTTGACTATCTCCTCGCTCGGTACGTGTAACAATCTCTGTAGCGCCGCCCGGAGATTCCCTTCGGCGTGATGTGTACTCCACTTTAGCACGCCTAGGATTTCCTCTGCAAAAGGAAACAACATCCATGAACATATTCATGGCAATAGAAACTCTTTAAGGGGTACACTAAAACTTTGACCAAGTTATCCTAGTTAAATATACAAAACTGCTCCTTATTTATACTATAACTGCAATTCTGACCCCCGTTGGACTCGCACGAGTTTAGCAATACCAGCTACCAACCCGCAATAGAGTAGCGTGGTGGTTATGGTTACCCCTTCGCGGCTACAGGCGTGATGCTATATTATGTGGATATGCATTATACCCTCTCTGCAGCCCTAGCACGCTAACGGCGCAAGTAATGCGAGTAAATGTCAAAGCGCGAGTTGTCAAATTTGACAGACGAGTCAAGGTTCTTCGTTCACGCATCCAGTTGCTTGCGACTTGAATATGGAAAGTGTATCACACAATTTCAAACAAATTATGTTAAAAACTATCTATTTTCTCTTTTCTTATGAAAATAGGTATCTGTTTTTCTTGGCTTCTCTATACGAAATACACAATAATAAGATATTTCCTTTGGAGTGCGACATCTTGAAAAAATCACGGATGTCCCGGTAGTGGCGTTTACCAAGGATATTATTTAATCTCGCGTCGTGTCGCGACGCGCTTATAAAGCGTGCTAGATCTGCTGATTCATTAAAGAAACATCCGCGACCAGACGTAAAATGTCTTTCCGATGCATGCTACAAATAACTTTATGATCTCTTAGTTATTACATACCCCTCTGGGTCAGCTTTGTTGAACACAACTTGGTGGAGACTGTGAGTGTATCTCTATGCACTAGAGAGAGTACCCCTCTAGTCAACCCCTTCTCGGAGCCCGCAGGCAGCTCATCGCGACGTGACGGCAGTCCTAGGCACGCCGCCGCCGCTTCCGATTCTACGTCCCCCGCGTTTTGTGAACGTTTTGCGTCAATCTGCAAGAGCGTTTGTTGAAAAGAATTTTAAATAGTGTAATTATATTGTAATGGTATATATATTTATGGTACGTTTCCAGGATTTGTGCCCGGGCATTGATTGGGCTCGCCTCCTATTAGATGGGAATTAAACATAGCTGGCGGGGAGTGGGTGTATACGTATATGATGCAAACGCTATGCTGTTATGTTGTATGTGAAGAAAATCAACAAAATTACGGGCAAAGAATATAATATATAACTTTTGTTTGTCAGTTTGATAATGACATTTAGAAGTTTGTTTAATAAAATTCTTTGATGTACACGTTGTAACCCATATTCACTTTTTTTTTTTGGGGGGATCAGGGTTCAAACACCTCCGGTTGATTGGAACTTACAAAGGATGTTTATGTATGATTTATTTTTGTTGTGATGCTTGGTGCCTATAAAGCTAACTAGCCCTGCAAGAAAGCTCACTCTCGACGGCTTCAAAATCAACTAACCTTATAAACACACAAGTCATGCATAGAGTCAGGCGTTGTGGTCCCCTCCTTCTGCATGAGTCGCAGGTAAGATAAAGCGAAGTGCTTCTCCGCGCGGTCCTTCGCCTCGTTCGAGCTGCGATGGCGGCACAGGAATACTAGATGCGCTTCCTTGAACGTTTCTATGTTTAGACACACCTGCAAGGATATGCATGAGGTGAGCAAAAAAAGGACTATATATGTCTATCCTACCTTAAGGTTTTTAGTCTTTAGAAGGCATATAACAAGGAAAGTTATGAGTATGAATGTGGATGGATACAGGGGTAGGGGACGACCCAAGAAAGTGTGGATAGATTGTGTAAAAAAGGATGTGTGTGACAGGTGTAAGTACCGAAATGATGACTGGCAGAAATTAGTGAAAGAGGAATACATATTGTGCCGACTCCACGTAGAGTGGGATAAGGACAGTAGGATGATGAGAAGTTACCATCAGGATGAACTGTTAAGAAAACAAAGTAAGGAAATGAAAGTTATCTTTAACGCACTGAATATATCAGGCGGCCCAAAGAGACCTGGGGCCTTATATTTAAATCGCTCTCCTTCAACACACGTGCGAAAATATATACCCATTTCACGTAGCACATCAGAACTTGTCATGTGCAAGATGAGACAGGTATATATTTTGACCTACATGCGAGCAAGGGATAATAGGATTAGAAAAAGAAGATATGAAGAAAAAGAATTGAAGTACCTTGAACACCTCCTGCCATCGCGGCTTGTCGTCATGATAGTACACCAACGACGTGTACTCGTCCACTAAACCTGCTCCCGCGCCGACGGAAATCACGCCCTATTAACATAATATGTTATCATTATTTACTCACACCCAGTAATGGCAACCCTAAACAAGGTATAGAACTTCAAATTACAAGGCAACTTGTAGCCATTTAGTATTGAATTCCTAAAATGGTGACATGTCATTTGATGTTATGTCTTTCATGTCATATCATATAATGTGGGTTGTGGTTGTGAAGTGGACAACCTCATTAACCTTTATATCAGGGTTATTATTGAGCCGCCAAAGTCCCCTGACATGGTTCATGTAACGACTACTTACATGAGTAAGTAGTAACCGGGACCAACGGGCTAACATGCCTTACTTTATTACTTTCGGACAATCAGGTGATCAGCCATCAGGATCACAAAGTGATTTTGGTGATATGTCCCCACCGGGATTCGAATCCGGGACCTCATTACCGTGAGCCCAACACTCAACCACTGGACCACAGAGTCATGTAATGTCATATCATATCATAATATAATATCATGTCATGTCATATCATGTAATGTCATGTCATATCATGTCACGTCCTATCACGTCATGCTCTATCATGTCATATCATGCCATGTTATGTCATTTTGTTATAATATTATCACTTACAGGTAAGATCCGTCCGTGTTTATCGACAACTCTGGCGACGAGCTCGATATTCCTCTCGGAAGACTTGCCGCCACCTTTAGAGAAGGATCCGTTGCTCAGAGTGACATACAGGTCGTTCCTGGCGTCACCTGGCATAATGACCTCTGGGAAACCCATCTTACGGGCCACTGCTGTGTTGCCCACTACTATGTGCGGGTTCTCTTCACGTATCTGTGGAAAATAACCATTATTATTCTGATCAAAATAAAGAGAAGCAATATAGATAATAACACAATTCTATACAAATCAGGGGGTTGAAAAGGCCACATCGAAGCAATTCATCTAAAAAGCAATATGGCTATTTGACATTTGTTTGCATTGCGCACTTACTTTTATATGCGCAAATGTCAAATTGCAATATTGCTTTTTTAAATTCAATGTGGCCTTTTTAAAATTTTTATATATGCGTCTGCCATTACATTATATTTTTGAATATTATTATGTACCCAAGCAATGACAAAAATTAAGTATTTATCACGTTGGAGTTATACATCGCAATCGATATTTTATTCTGGTGGAACGCGGAAATCCCTGCAATAAGGGACTGTTTTTGACTGGCAAGCTTTGTTTTTGACTGGCAAGCTTTATTTTTAACTGGCAAGCTTTGTTTTTGACTGGCATGCTGTTTTTGCCTGGCATGCTTTGTTTTTGACTGGCAAGCTTTGTCTTTGACTGGCTTGCTTTGTTTTTGACTGGCAAGCTTTGTTTTTGACTGGCAAGCTTTGTTTTTGACTAGCAAGCTTTTTTTTTGACTGGCAAGCTTTGTTTTTGACTAGCATGCTTTGTTTTTGACTGGCATGCTTTGTTTTTGACTGGCATGCTTTGTTTTTGACTGGCAAGCTTTGTTTTTGACTAGCAAGCTTTTTTTTGACTGGCATGCTTGGTTTTTGACTGGCATGCTTTGTTTTTGACTGGCATGCTTTGTTTGAAAGCGTACCTGTTTCAAGTCACCCTCGACCAGTTGCAGCGACACCCACACGCCTTGCGAGTGTTTAGCGTCTTTCAACTCCCGCTGGTTCGATATCACTTGCTTTAGGAGGGTATCCATCTTCTCTTTTTCGCAACTGGAACAAAACATAACATAATCTCACGAATATATCCCAACTTGGCGACAACATCCATCGCAAGATAAACTAAGTACCTACACGTCATTTTTAGTTCAACCAACGTGATAGGTGGTGAGCCGTATCGCCGTCTATAATGGTCGAGCCAACTGTGTTAGTGAAAAATATTGATTTACAACTTCAAACTCATCGTCTCCCTAGCAATATCCCGTTTTTCACAAGGTCCGCTTACCTCACCTAACGATTTGACAGGACCGGTTTTTTACAGAATCGACTGCCTGTCTGACCTTACAACCCGCGAAGGGAAAACCAGCCCAATACAGGTTAGGTCACATACCTCTAAAAATGCATTTCTCGATAATGTGAGTTTCCTCACGATGTTTTCCTTCACCGTTGAGTACGTGATAATCATTTATGATCCAAACACGAAATCGAAAATAAATACGACAATCATTGGTTTGGGCCTGTGCTGGATTCGAACCCGCGACCTCAAAGTGATAGGCAAGCTTTCTAGCAACTGGGCTACAACGGCTCCCACTGCTCGGCTCTGATGCCACCAGCAATACAATACAAATATACTTTATTGCACCAAAACAAGGAAACAGTATCTGTTAATAACTAAAGCAAAACATTTAAACTGATATCACCAAACATTTTTATCGCTACATTACGTTTAATACTTCCTTATCGATACCATATCATTTTAAAGATTACGTACAAACAAAACAAACTGCATTTTTGCATTCGGGTCAGATTTTGGTATCTTTAGGTTGAATAAATAAAGTCAACATTAAGCCAGGACCACACCCCGAACACTACATACAAAAATCTCATTTATACAGCGTGCCGCGTTATTATACGCGAATTTGACTAGTTTGAAACTAGTCTATTTTTTCTTTTTTGTACTCTGATCCTAACTGCCTAAAGACTAGGTAATAAAGCTCTTTTACATAACTTTTTAACGGAACGACACATGACTGCATTGTATGTGCCTCTCAAGAGTGAGACGTATATGAACTGTTTGTTATGATTGTTCTTTATTAACTCCTTTCATGAGCTACTATTACCCCTGACCTGTTGATGCGGTTGGTAATCCACCTCACAACCCACACGAGAGAAGAAGATGGGCTACTATTGCATACTGCATAAGGATATGATGTACTTACGGGTAGAAAGGGACAAGTATATGTTTGTCGGAGTTGTCGTGGGCGAGATAGCGCGTGATGTCGACGCAGGCGACCCCGAATGGGCGCCGCATCCCGCCCGTGGCCGCGGGCGGAGCTGCTATCGTGGGCGCTATTGAACTCCTCCTGTACGGAATATTATAATAAATAGACCACATAGGACACATAGTAGAGAAGCAAAAATTAACACAACACAACAGGCGGGGATATTGCCAAAAGAACAATTTCTACCAGGCAACCTTTGTTTTATTCAAAGGCGGAGGACAGGACAGGAGTCCTAGTATGGCTTTGTAATAGACTACTCTGGGCGCCATCCCACTTGCGTCAGACAGAGTACTGCGCGGCAAAAGGGAAACCACTGTCCTATTTTTCCCTAAAAAAGTAGCATGGGAAATGCTGCACCGACAAGAGCGTGGCTCTTAAATTGATGATGATGATGAAACTTTGGATACAAGATACGTTCTTCCTCTACCTCTGTGCGAGCCCGCTACTATTAGCCGACTCATATGATGGAAAAGTACTCATTACGTCGGCCATTGATATATTAAATCATCGGTGGAAATTCACAATGAATGAAAACATACCTAAAGTCATTATTGCAAGCATCCATGGATCCTATTCTCACGACATGGCACACTAGAAAAAGCTTCTCCCTCTTAATATCACCGCCTAAGTCCTGTAAAAAAGAATAAAAAAAGTATACGTAAAAAATTCGGTTAAGAAAATTAGAGACAGACTAAAGTTTACTTTAAAAACACGTTTCTTGTAATAGGAACCGTCTTTGTACTTTATTTTTTACTGTTTTTATTATTTATTGGTAAATCCGCCATAATAACACATAATTTGTGAACATTTCAGCTGGCTACCTTTAACGGTGCAATAAATACAGCCCTTTAAAATTAGGACTGACAGACCTATGCTGTCTATAGGCCCCGTAATAGCTTATTTTATACTATTTATTATATTTTTTATCGAAAAAGCTTTATATAATAAAAAAAAAACATATTTTTCTTAATTTTAAATTTCGCGCGAAAACGGTCACGTGACATTTTGCCCAGTGACGTCACATTTCAATAAATAAAGAAACAACTGTCAATCAGTATAATTTGGCAGATAGTTTGTGTTTCTCTGATATGATAGTCACACGTTTCGGGGCTTTTAATACACAGATTAAAAATCGAATTTTTATTTTGTAAAAATATTTATATAAAATATTCAATTTCGCCTTTTAGACCGTCATAAGAACTCACCGTAAATACAACTTGTGCTGGCGTGACGGCTTGCGGCGGCCACCGCAGCAACAGATGTTCAGTCAGTTTGTTCTGCGACGAGTCGTACAAGGACAACAATAGTTCCGCGTTGTCGCTCATACGACACACGAAGTTATGTATACGCACGCATACTGAGTACGAGCGGGCGGTGGGGGGCGTGGCTGGCGTTGGACTAGTGGGTGTGGTTTCCTGTGATGAGAAAACATATAATAAATAATAATAAATGTTGTTTATTGAGACACGGAAATGAAAGGGACGGATGATTCACAGCTCTTAATTTTAGGAAGAATGAGTAAATGAATGAATAACCCGGGCGAATCAAAAAGATATGTCGCTGGTATGCAATCCGTTTGACGTGCTGTCTACTTAACTGTGTCGGGTTATTGGCCAATGTAAAATTTTTAGACGGTTGTTTTAGATTTGTGCTTAAAATTTACGTGTGTTCCATAAATTTAATGCTTGTCGATTACCCGTCCCTTTCCTTTTCGGCGTATAAGAAAATGACAGATATAACTTAAAATATAATTAGATGGTATTTACAGGAATTAGCACCATTATTACTTCCACATTTGTTAATAACAACACAACTTAAGCTCAGGACTATATTCGAGTGGGGTAAGCAATACCGGCTAGGATAAGATTTTATGTATATCTCAATCTTCTGCAACGCGAGAAGGAAAGATGGCGACTGAATTTTCTTCGCTTAAGAGAAAAAAAAAGAAAATTAAAAGAATATCCATACCATGTTCTTCTCAATACGGGCATTAGCTTCGTCGTGTAGTGCATTGAGTTTGTACGTAGACGTTTGAAGAGGATCCACCAAATGTCCGCCCGCTGTTCTTACTGCTAACTCCATTCCCACTGCCCTGTACACAAATACAATTGGAAATTAGATATCAAGTTCTACAAGATAGATTATACGTGCGGCCGTGTGACCGTGCGTGAATGAGTCCGTGCCTGTGTGCGTCTGTGCGTGTGTGTACGTGTGAGCGTGTGTGCATGTGAGCGTGTATGGATGTGTGCGTGTGAGTAAGTGTGCGTGGGTGGATGCGTGCGTGTGTGTGCGTGTGTGCGAGTGTCTTACCTATTCCCCTTGTCGATGGTAAAAACGGCGGTCCTAGCGACCCTCCGCAGCTGGTCTTGCGGCAGCGCCCCCGACGCCGCCTGCGCGCGTAGCTCTAGTAAGGCACGCATGCTCACTTCCATAAACTTGAAACGCTCGTCATTTGTCTGGAACAAATATTCCAGTAAGGCTTCGTCGACGCGTCGGAAAGTATCACGCGTTGGAAAGTATCCTACTAGAATCACGAGCAAGCCGGTAGCCCTTCGTCTATGAAGGGCCTAGGAAGTAACAGTAAACGCTGTTGATAATTGATATTGTGCATGTTTTCAACAAAACCAGGTAAAACTATCAACTACAAAATACTAAATAGTTTGAAGGACTTTCGGAGACTTCTAGGCATCGTCGTTACAGTAACAATAACTTACGAGATATAACTTCTTCCACGTCTGCAGCCACTCTCTGAGAGTGACTGCTATGTCGTGAACCACGCCGCTGCCGCCGGCCGATGCCAGCAAGGTATCGCCGCATCTGAAACAAATGTCATATATCGTCAGTTTATAATTAAAACCACGTAAGCGCCATTTTGAAAAATCACATTCTGATGTGATTTGCTTCAACAAAACCTAATTTCATTCCGGGTAACAATTTTTATATTTCAAAACCCCATTGTTCGGATATTTGTGTCTGGAATTCTCGGTCTTTGGAGGATATATAAGCAGTTGAATGCATTCTAAATTTCTCCCACACTCTTCATCTAAAAGAGAAAGTTACATCAGACATGTATTCAAATAAAATATAATAGAATACGTCGTTCCAAAAGCGATAATGTTTCAATTAAACAGTGGCGTTTGTGATTCATGCGATTATCAGAGGTCACCGCCCCGCGCCCCGGTCAATTGGTGAACGCTGACATATTGTCGAACTGACCTACGGCTGATAAGGGGAAATGGGTTGGCAGCTGGACTAGATTTGTTGTATACGTCACTATTAGTTACGCACATCACTACAGCTGTCGCGATTGTCTATGTCATTCTCTTTGGTCGTCTCATTGTACTTACCTTGTGTTGTTTATATTAATAAAAGATATTAATTACATTGAAGTCGTCGTATGATTTTATAACCAAAAGGACCGGCTAACACGCTACAATACATGGTGTCAGAAGTGTAAGTGAACTGGATTCACATCGTCGTGAAATAAGTAATGTCAACACGTCGCCGCCTCGCCGCTAACAAACATGTCGGAAGATCAAAAACCCAAGAAATTATCGGGAATGTCATGTCCGCAGCCCATGTTGATGACTGGTAATTTAGCACAACAATGGAAGAAATGGGTGCAATCCTTCAAATTTTACATGCGCGCGTCCGGCATGGATGAAGAAAGCGATGGCAGAAAGGTAGCTTTATTTTTACATGTCATTGGGGAAAAAGGTGTGGATGTATTTAACACGTTCGGAAAAGACGAAGACAAAGTTAAATACGACGAGCTCATCGAGTTGTTTCAAAATCATTTTGCCCCAAAAGCTAACCTAACTTATGAATGTCACAATTTTTTCACATATAAACAAAGTGAAAACGAGTCGCTGGATGATTTTGCATGTGCACTAAAACTAAGGTCTCAAAACTGCGAGCTAGGAAAGCTGCAGGAACGTCTTGTCAAAATAATGTTCATATGCAACATGCATCAAAAGTACAACTATATCCGAGAAAGACTTTTGCTTGAAGACAAGTTAGATCTTGACAAGGCCTTAGAAGTGGCAAAAGCCATGCTAGCTTCAAGACATCAGACAGATGCATTGACAGCAGAACAAAGTTCAGTCATGTATAATAAAACTCAGTCAAGGTCTAAGTCAAATACAAGAAATAAAAGTCAACAACAACAGTCAAAAAAGGAAGTCTGTACAAAATGTAATCAAGTCCATCGTCACAAGTGTCCAGCATTGTCTCAAGTCTGCAGAAATTGCAATAAAGTCGGTCATTTTGCAGTATGTTGTCGGTCCAAGTCGAAGTCAGTCAAGTATGTCGAGTCAGATAACAACACCCATCAGGTACAGTCAGAAAAACAAGATTTATTCATTGGTCATATACAGTCGTCATCGTCAAGTGAGTGGACAATAAATATAAACATAAATAAGTCACAAGTGAATTGTATTATTGATACAGGCAGTGATGTCAACATAATGTCAAAAAACGTCTATGATTCACTTAATATCAAAAAGGTATTGTCTAAAACTGATATTAAAATTAAGTCATACACTGGTAATAGTCTAGAAGTACTAGGTCAACAAAATTTACAATGTAAATTACAATTGAATGGCACCTACATGACAAAACAAATTAATTTTGTTATTGCAAATGTGAATTCTCCAACTGTGTTAGGTAAAATTACTTGCTCAGAAATTGGATTAATAAAAAGAGTTTTTTGTGTCGAGTCTACAAATAGTCACATGTCAGAAAATAATGATAGTCAATTGTCATTTGAAACAAATCAAAACGAGTCAAAGTCATGTCATGTAATTTGTCCTGAAGCCATGAAAAGTCAGTCAGTACAGTCAAGTCAGTCACAGTCAAGTCAGTCACAAGATATAAATTTGTCTAAACTAATTGAATATAATAATTCTGTTTTTACCGGTCTTGGATGTCTTCCTGGTGAGTGTGTCATAAGTACAAATCCTGATGTCAAGCCAAAAGTCGATGCACCAAGGAAGGTACCATTCGCTCTACATCAAAGGCTTCAAGAAGAATTGGAGAAAATGGAAAACATGGATGTCATTGTCAAGGTCACAGAGCCAACTGAGTGGGTGAGTTCTTTGATTTTAGTCGAAAAGAAGAATGGTCAATTACGGGTATGTCTAGACCCCCGTAATCTAAATCAGGCGATTAACAGAACTCATTATCCTATTCCGTCCGTAGACATGGTTCGCGCCAAGGTCGCTGGTGCAAAATTCTACTCAACTTTAGATGCCAGTAGTGGATTTTGGATGTGTAAATTGAGTGAGAAGAGTTCTTACCTCACAACATTTAATACGCCATTTGGTCGTTATCGCTTCAAACGTCTTCCATATGGAGTCAACTGTGCCCCTGAGTACTTTCATAGAATAATGACAGAAATATTTGGTGACATACCAGGAGTGGCAGTATACAGCGATGATATTTTAGTCAGTGGACAAACACTACAAGAGCATAATGAACGCCTTAATATGGTATTCAACAGAGCCAAGGAATACAATGTCAAATTTAATAAAGAAAAATGTTCATTTGCCAAGGAGAGTATTAAATACCTGGGTCATATATTTTCAGCAGTCGGAATCACAGTCGATCCGGATAAAGTCAGAGCAATCCAAGAGATGCCCTCTCCTACTTGTCTAAAAGATTTACAAAGATTTCTAGGCATGCTTAATTACTTAAGTCCTTTTATTAAAAATATGGCATGTGAGACAGAAATTCTACGTCAGTTACTAAAGAAGTCTACTGATTGGCAGTGGAATGCTAATCATGAAGCAACATTTTGTCATCTAAAACAATTAATATGTCAGGTCCCAGTCTTGTCACATTTTAATGTCAATGATCCTATTGTCATACAAAGTGATGCTAGTAGCTGTGCTGTCGGAGCAGTGTTGTTACAAAATCAACATCCTGTCTATTATGCGTCAAAAACCTTAACGGAGTCACAGCAAAGAATGGCTCAAATAGAGAAGGAACTATATGCAATAGTCTTTGCCTGCGTCAAGTTCCACCAATTTATATATGGACAAACTGTAATGGTCGAAACAGATCATGCTCCGTTAATAACATTATTTAAAAAGCCTTTAGTCGAAGTCCCAACACGTCTACAGAGGATGATGTTGAAAATACAGTCATATAGTCTAAATGTAGTCTACAAGAAAGGCAGTCACATGTATATTGCTGATACATTGTCTAGAGCACCACTGTCAGAAACAAGCACAGATGAATTAGATGATGATGTGGTTGTGCACGTCAATTTACTTATTAAGTCATTACCTGTCTCTCCAGAACGTCTACAATGGCTAATCAAAGGCACTAATGAAGATGAAAGTCTACAGATTTTGAAAAAATACTGTAAAGAAGGATGGCCGTCGAGTAAAGCTCAAGTTCACAAAGATGTACAGGAATATTGGCAATATAGATTTGATCTACATACAGAAAATGATCTAATCTTCAGAAGTAACAGTATAGTCATACCTAAAAAATTAAGGCCAGATATCTTGAAAATAATACACAGTGGTCATCTAGGAATTGAAAGGTCTAAAGCGTTTGTCAGAGGTCATGTATTTTGGCCATTCATGTCAACAGATATAAAAAATCTTGTCGAGTCATGTCATACTTGCTTGTCACATAGAAGCTCAAATGCTCCTGAACCGCTTCTTCCACATGATGTCTCATTGCTTCCATGGGAAAAAGTTGGTGTTGATTTCATGGATTATAAGTCTAAAAAATTCATAGTCGTCCAAGATTATTACTCGAATTATATTGAATTGATGTCAGTGGCAAGTACTAACGCCAAAACAGTAATTGTTTGTCTTAAGAGTATCTTCAGTCGACATGGGATACCAGTAGAGTTATTCTCAGACAATGGTCCACCATTTAACTCTGCAGAATTTAAGAATTTTATTTTTGAATGGGGAATACACCATAACACGTCAAGTCCATACATACCAAGGTCAAATGGATTGGTAGAGTCAGCAGTCAAGATATGTAAACGTTTTCTTACTAAGTCAGACGAATCAGGAACAGACCCATATCTTGCTTTGCTTCAATTCAGGAATACACCTAGAGGAAATCTACCATCTCCAGCACAACTGTTAATGTCACGTTCGCTGAGAACACAATTGCCTACAGTCACAAATAACTTAAAACCTAAAACAATCAAATTTCAAGATTATGTCAAGACAAAGGAAGAAAATAAGAAGAAAATGAAAGATTATTACGACAGAAAGACTAAAGTATTGCCAGAACTAAAAGAAGGAGATAAAGTCTATTTTAAGAAAATGCCAGATTCGCTATGGACTACAGGCACCGTCAAGTTTAAATGCGATCAGCCTAGGTCCTATACAATTGAAGGGTCTGATGGATTTATAGGAAGAAGAAATAGACAGCATATTTTGAAGCCACCACAGATACCACAAATGGAATTTTCTGAAGGGTCACAAAAGAGTCCAAATGTCAGAACGTCTCCTGTGTCACATACAGTAGCTCCGTCTATTGAAGAGCATACTACCCCGGTTCAAATGCGCACTCGGAGTGGAAGAGTCATAAGACCACCAAGACAGTTAGATTTATAAAAAATATACATATATATATTTGTTATGACTGTGAAGGACTGTCTGTAAATTTAGCTGTCTAGTATTAGTAATAGTATAGACTAAGTTAAACATATTGTGTCTTAATTGTAATTACAAATTGTCTGTCTTAGCTGGTCAATAAGCTACTGTTAAACTATAGTGTTAAGTCAAGTCAAGCTGTAAAATTGTAATCATTTTACTTCTTTCTGATAAGGGGGATGTTGTATACGTCACTATTAGTTACGCACATCACTACAGCTGTCGCGATTGTCTATGTCATTCTCTTTGGTCGTCTCATTGTACTTACCTTGTGTTGTTTATATTAATAAAAGATATTAATTACATTGAAGTCGTCGTATGATTTTATAACCAAAAGGACCGGCTAACACGCTACAATACAGATTGACAATCTTCATGTTTGCATATGCTTTTCTAACTACACGCAATAAAGCAGCAGCAGTTATAAGATAGTTATTTTAAGTTTCCTTTGCTGTGCCCTAGCAGGGTCCACTTTGTGATCCCAGTTCGGCTAGGATCATCATCATCATCGCCAGCCCATTAACGTCCCCACTGCTGGGGCACGGGCCTTCCCTATGGATGGATAGGGAGATCGGGCCTTAAACCATCACGCGGGCCCAGTGCGGATTGGTGGTTATTAACGACTGCTAATGCAGCCGGGACCAACGGCTTAACGTGCCTTCCGAAGCACGGAGGAGCTCGAGATGAAAACTTTTTTTTTGTGGTCACCCATCCTATGACCGGCCTTTGCGAAAGTTGCTTAACCTCAACAATCGCTGACCGAGCGCGTTTACCGCTGCGCCACCGAGCTAGGATATTGCAGGCTAATCATCCTATTGTCCATTTAGCCGTTGGTCCCGGTTACTACTTAAGTAAGTAAGTACGTTAGTCGTTACTTGAGCCCTGCCAGCGTTTGGTGATCCAATAATAAACCTGACTCCAGGATTAATGAGGTAGGTAATCGGGCTCACAACCCATACGATAGAAGAAGAATAAGTAGAGGCTAGCAGTATACCTGTCAACAACGCAGTCCCGTATGACAGCGTAGGTCTGCGGGAAGGCGCCGCAGGCGTCGCGGCGGAGGCTGCGCCCCCAGTACCAGCCGGGGCACTCGCGCTCGATGTGCACCAGCTCACCCACCGCCAGGGACAAGTGACGTTTGTTGCTGGGATTGTAGTTGTAGATTGCTAGAAGGTAAAATGACACATAAGTAGGAGGCTGCTAGGGAATGGAATTATTTGCCGTCTTCTCTATTTCCGAATACATATAACCCGCGTGCTTTCAAGGCCAGTTTGAACAGGCACCTTCTGGGCGAACTCGCTCCATCTTAGGGCTCGTCAATGCCTTCGGGCAAACCCATGAAAGATAAAAAATAAGTGGGAAATGAAAATCTAGCACACATAAATTCCACTGAGCACATGATAATCATTTTATGATAATCATCTCCTTAGCGTTATCCGGGTTTTATTCACAGGGCCCGCTTGCCTAACGTTAAGATTTGACAGGTTAGGTTTTTTATAGAGGCAACTGCCTGTCTGACCTTCGAACCGCGGAAATTCCAAACGTATATACAAGTATCGGAGCATTCATGGATACGCTTAAGTTTTATCTTAACTATATCTTATGCAATGCAACCGTAAATCGTAAGCAGTCCCCTGGGCACGGGCTTCGCTTCGAATTATATTGAGGGATTCGACCAATACACGTAGCTATCTACGTAGATAAGTCTTACAGCTATCGGCATCGCCGCCCGGCGCGAATCCCGTGCCAATAGAGCTCATGTTGATTGCAGTTAATTTCCTAAACCATAAAGCATTTTTCAGCTACCAATAGATTCCCATATGCTACCAACATTATCAACCCAATATGTTCGCAATTACTACTCATTGTGCTGTTAATAACAATATAGTTGCATAAAACAACGTCCGTGCAGACAACTAACACCGTTATAACACCATAAAGTTGGAGTATTGACATCATATCCTGCCTCCTGAAGCCTAGTAGGGACCTTTCTATTTTGGCGTAACAATAGACATTGAGAAGGACGTCATAATTATGCAAAATTATATACGTATACAATACAAAAGTAAGTATGCACCTACCTATACGTAGATATATATCTATGCTGTTCTGGGAGCGAATAAAAACCATAGAACACAGACAGCTGCTTGTCACATTTTATTATGTTGTCATTTCTAACGTAATACACAATGTTGCAATATTGGCGATAGACTGATCCTTTGTCACCATAAGGTTCATCAGGTATATCCATCTTAGGACATCGTATCAACAGTGGTTGTAAATTGTCTTTGATAACTTGCGGCTCTGCCCGCCCCATTAGGGAATACAGGCGTGAGTTCATGTATCTATTGTATATGTTAAGTTACGTTAGTGGGCTCTGTTTTCCGCATTTAGATTCTAAGGTGGCCCATTATGCGTGTAATTGTTGACTACGTAAGCCAACCTAACTCCTTCCAGAAGCTCAGAAGCCTCCTGGGGTTTTCACAGGCTTCGCGGAGCGACCCCATTCCTTTTGAGGATTTTTACCCGTTGTGCTGACACTCTCGTGCATTCCAGGATTACATGGGGGGCAGTTTATTATTTATCTATTGTATATCTATTGTATATTAACAATACATATAGTATCCACAAACAACATAACGACCGTAATCTTTACAGTAAACGCTAGACGTCGATATACAATGAATCGCAACATTTTTTATCTTTTTATGACAGTGACGATGCAACTTCGTCCGCAGTTTTTTTTCATCAGAATCTTGATGGAACATATCGCGTAAAGAACGTAGTATATAAAGGGCTATCCATACACATGATCACATGAGATTTCGTTTTCTTAAGACACTAAAGAAAACTTTTACTCTGCTTACCCTATTAAGGATTATGGGCGTGAGTTTGTATATCTACTAAATTATGTAAATACTGTAATGTATCTTCATCAGGGATGTAAGGGGCTCCAAACGACACCTTTCGGAGCCCAAGCCAACCTCGCCTGCACGCGGTACATCCTGCTATTCAACGAAAGAGGCTCTGGCGACCCACCAACACGCACTGGACCAGCGCGGTGGGCTTATGGTCCAAACCCCCCCCAATATGACCTCAACACATAAAAAACGGCCCCCAGTCCCCGGCAGCCCCGTTGTCCGTGGCTACGGTAGCGGCTACGGTAACGGCGGGGCAGGGGGTGCGAAGAATCTCCGGGCTGGATTCGGCTACCACCAACGACGACTGTACCTGGCAACATACAACACGTGCACACTGAGGACCGACGAGAAGCTTACCGAGTTGGAAGAATCTATCAGCAGGTTACACTGGGATGTCATCGGGTTGTCTGAAGTCCGAAGAAAGGGCGAGGACACGATAACTCTGGGCTCCGGTAACTTGCTGTACTTCCGGGAGGGCGAACAACTGTCCATGGGTGGTGTCGGGTTTATCGTCCACAAGTCCCTAGTCAACAACGTGTTGACCATCGGTAGTGTTTCGAGCAGGGTAGCGTACCTGGTACTCAGAATATCATCGCGATATTCGCTGACTGTCATCCAGGTATACGCTCCGACCTCGGGACACCATGATGACGAAGTGGAGACTATGTATGAGGAGATTTCTAAAGCCATGCATAGCCATAAAAGCCACTACACGATTGTGATGGGGGACTTTAATGCACAGTTGGGGAAACGTTGCGGTAACGAGCTGAGAGTGGGGCAATTTGGATTTGGGGTCCGGAACACCAGAGGCGGGATGCTTGCGGACTTTATGGAGAAGGAGAACCTCTATATGATGAACTCCTTCTTCAGGAAGCCCGCGACCCGCAAATGGACCTGGATAAGTCCCAATGGCAGGTATAAAAATGAGATCGATTTTATCATGTCGACGAAAAAGCACATATTCAATGATGTCTCTGTGATCAATGCCGTTAAGACGGGAAGCGATCACCGCATGGTAAGAGGCACATTGAATATCAATATCAAGCTAGAAAGATCGCGACTGATAAAATCCACGCTCCGACCGGCGCCAGCCCAGATCCAAAACCCCGAGCGCTTTCAGCTCGAGCTTCAAAACCGCTTCGAGTACCTTGAGAACTGCGCAGACGTGGACGATATAAACGACCTGATGGTGGATGCTGTCCGTACGGTAGGTTCTAAACACTTTAGAACCCGCCGTACCAAAACGCAGAAACTCTCCGCACACACACTCGAACTCATGGATAAGAGACACGAAATGAGGCTGCAGGACTCAGCGGATGTCGTACGTTATAGACAACTTAATAGACAGATCTCGAAGTCTTTGACGAGCGACCTTCGCCAATTTAATACTAAACGTATTAAAGAGGCTATAGAGCGGAACAAGGGCTCCAAGGTGTTCGCAAAAGATCTGTCTATTGGGCAAAGTCAACTAGCGAGACTGAAAACTGAGGACGGCAGAATCATTTCGTCGACTCCCGAAATCCTGAGAGAGATTGAGAGTTTCTATAGACAGCTATATTCCACGAAAACATCAGGCGAAAGCATGGCTCGAGACCCTCGAGCCAAGCTTACCCGACACTACACTGAGGATATCCCGGACGTCAGCCTGTACGAGATTAGGATGGCCCTCAAACAACTCAAAAACAACAAAGCGGCAGGAGATGACGGAATCACAGCAGAACTTCTGAGAGCGGGCGGAACGCCAATACTTAAAGTCCTCCAGAGGCTCTTCAATTCCGTCATATTTCAGGGCAAAACGCCGAGGGCATGGAGCGGAAGCGAGGTGATCTTGTTCTTCAAGAAAGGGGATAAAGCCCTACTGAAGAACTACAGACCTATCTCGCTTCTGAGCCATGTCTACAAGTTGTTTTCGAGGGTCATTACGAATCGTCTCGCTTGCAGGTTTGACGACTTCCAGCCTCCCGAACAAGCCGGTTTCCGAAAAGGCTTTAGCACCATAGACCACATCCATACGCTGCGGCAGGTTATACAGAAGACCGAAGAGTATAATTTGCCACTTTGCTTGGCGTTTGTGGACTATGAGAAAGCCTTTGATTCGATCGAGACCTGGGCTGTGTTGCAGTCTCTTCAGAGGTGCCAAGTGGACCATAGGTACATCGAAGTGCTAAGGGACCTCTACCAAAATGCCACTATGTCAGTTCGAGTACAGAACCAGAGCTCTAATCCGATCCAACTGCAGCGAGGAGTGAGACAGGGAGATGTCATCTCTCCGAAACTGTTCACTGCTGCATTGGAGGATATTTTTAAGCTTCTGGACTGGAAAGGATTTGGCATCAACATCAACGGCGAGTACCTGACGCACCTTCGATTTGCCGATGATATAGTCCTAATGGCTGAGACCCTGGAAGACCTGAACACCATGCTCGAGCATCTCAGTAACGCATCCCAACGAGTGGGTCTTAGCATGAACATGGCAAAGACAAAAATTATGTCCAACGACCATGTCGCACCCACTCCAGTTCAGGTTGGGAACGTTACACTCGAAGTTGTAGACCAGTACATTTACCTAGGACAAATAATCCAGTTAGGTAAGTCCAACTTCGAGAAAGAGATCTCTCGTCGGATCCAACTCGGATGGGCAGCGTTCGGGAAGCTGCGGAATATCTTCTCGTCCAGAATACCTCAGTGTCTCAAGACGAAAGTCTTTGACCAGTGCGTGTTGCCAGTGATGACCTACGGCAGTGAGACGTGGCCGCTTACTATGGGTCTCGTGAGGAGGCTCGGTGTCGCTCAGCGGGCAATGGAGAGAGCTATGCTCGGTATTTCCCTGCTGGATCGAATCAGAAATGAGGAGATCCGCAGGAGAACTAAAGTCACCGACATAGCTCGGAGAATTGCAAAGCTGAAGTGGCAGTGGGCAGGACACATAGCGAGGAGAACCGATGGCCGATGGGGCGGAAAGGTTCTGGAGTGGCGACCACGTGTCGGACGACGCTCAGTGGGTAGGCCCGCTACAAGGTGGACCGACGATCTGGTGAAGGTCGCGGGAAGCCGCTGGATGCGGGCAGCGCAGGACCGATCGTCGTGGAGATCCTTGGGGGAGGCCTATGCCCAGCAGTGGGCGTCATACGGCTGATGATGAATGATCTTCATCAAAATATATTATAATCGCGTAAAGAACGTATTAAAGGACTATCAATACACAATACGCACAATCGCATCGTGTTAGTTTTCATAACAACTCTTGATACACTAAAGAAAATTTTAACTCTGCGTGCCCTATTAAGGATTATAAGCGTGAGTTTTTACATATATCTATCTATTATGTGAGTTATTGTAGTTGCCAACGAAAATGACTGTTTAAACGAAGTATAGACAGTCACAAGACAATTTAAACACTTAATTGATGAATCGTTTAGCTTAGTCATAATGTTATTAGAATTCTTAGTTGATTTCAAATAAATTGAGTCGTCTTTGTATTTTTTTAAATACAATCCCATCTTTTCGCGGGATCCGCTTACCTAACCTGAAGATTTAAAAAAAATGTCTGACCTTCCAACCCGCGAAGGGTAATCCAGCCCAATACCGGCTAGGTCACATACCTCGGAAAACGCATTTCTCAGGAATGTGGGTTACCCCACGATGTTTTCCTTCACCGCTGAGCACGCGATAACCATTTATGATCCAAACATGAATTAGAAAACAAATTTTACAATCATTGGTCTTCAAATCAATCAAAGTGAGTGTTTTTTTTTTAAATAAAAATTATAATTTATCTAGACCAGTGGTTTCCAAATAAGTAGATTTACCTGCTAAGTCAAAGAAAGAATAATCAAGCGTACCCTTAATACCAAAATAAACAAAAGCCTATAGTACTCGTATACCCCTTAATGCGTAATAGCTCACTTCGGAGAACGCGTAACTTGCATCTTAGCGTCACGGGTCCTGAATTCCAACTCGGGCTATAAACTAAATTCGAGATTGTAAGTTTCATTTCATGTTTGGATTATAGATAACTACGATAGATAATTACGTGTAAAGCATTAGGCTAGCCTACTATTACATGGGTCTTAAACATAACTGGCGAGGAATGGATACTATCTACATCTGTCTATTTCTTTAGGGATACAAGCATGATGCTATGCTATACTATCTCTCTACCGTTATCCTGTTCTTCACAGGGTTCACTTAACTAGCCTGAAGATTTGACAGGTCCGGTATGATATGTTATACCCCTTCGGTATCATGTTTAGAATTTCTAAAAAAGAAAGTCTCCCATTGGGGCAATTTATATTACCATGTTTAAAATCATCTACTTATAGAATGCACTTCATTATCTATCACTCAATGACCTTCACTTTTAACAACAAAATCTTTAAAACGACGCGATGTTGCACGAAGTTGGTACCAAAAAGTAGATATCTACTACATAGTTAATGACTTTATAATTGGTGCATGTTTGACGAGATTTTAAACAAAACAAACACTAAAAGCGTGGGATATAACAAAACAAAAGCTTGGTACTAATTGAACTGGTCATATTGTAGAAATATACTTTGGTTACTGACAGGGTTTTTTTTTATTATTTACTTCTATGATACCCTGAGCTAGCTGCACACGAACGTTCATAACTATTTTTTTACCATACTCCGGCGAAGGAAAAAGTAGGGTTGTGTGTTTGAACGCTATGTATGAATATGTATTTGCGTCTGCTGCCACCTAACTTCTATGCCATTTATCCAACAAATAAGGTGCCACTAGAAACGTCTTGATTATACGTTAATCTTCCGGCTATCAGCCACTATGACAACAGCCCTGAGGGTGCCCAGTTGGGCGTGAATATCCGCTCAGGGCGTCCTCTGAGAACCCGCATTGTACTCCCCCGTTCAATAAAAAAGGCAACTGACGTGAAGCATAATAAATAATAATAATTAAAAGAACATCAATTCCTGTACTTACAAGGAACAATTATCAAAGTCCCAGAGGAATGCGTGAGTCACAACGCGCACCAAAATCGCGCCACTGTCAATTGCGTGCGCGCAGCGAATGCTGATTAGCGCAGCGTAGAGTTTGTGAGCGAGTAGAAGTGGCTGGGACTTCCTTGTTTGTTTAGATTTTCAGAATAGGACACTGTATTTTCATTTTTTTAAAGACCGACTAATAAAATATGGTATAAAATATTCAGTAGGTAAGTACTTAGGTATACCCAACTACGACAAAGCCAATTTCATCACATTAAAAATCAAGATTTAATTGTTTTTATACAAGGTAGCATAGACGGAAGAAACCACCCAAAAATAAATCTCTAAAAAGAAACGTCAAAAACCACATCTGCTGTTGAGCTTCTTTGCTTGCTTCTCTATCTCTTCGCCAAATGACGTAGAATTGAGGAGATTCCTAGGTCAAAGATAAATTATGAAATTAAGGTGATTCGTTTTCCATACAAAAGTTGATGCAGTGCTACAGGAAAACGGATAGAGGAATATTGTTATAAAACCGATAAATAGTAATATTTTGGTGTATTATTTTCGCAAACTAACAAAAATTTTGGATCCGAATACGAGAAGTACCATATTTCAGACCCTCAATTTTGATCAATTCTACATTTGTAGTGGTGCAGATTACAGTGTATTTGCTGAGCGTGTAGTGGTGTCAATGTTAGTTTGTGTGCGTGATAGTTTTTTTTCTCTAAAGGCTTTGACTACTTGACAAGTGAAATTAGAATGTCAGTGACAATTTATAAAGAGATTTTGTATGAATAAATAAAAACTAAAAATACTACAATCTGAGAAAAGGAATATTGGAAAAATATTTTTGTTTTAACGCATATTATTTAAACATTTTTAAATAATGGGTAAGTACCGTGTTTTAAAAGAGGACATATATTATAATAAAAAATCAATACATAAAATGAAATGGCTGTATGGGCATAGTTCATTTTGCCTTACCCTTCGGGGAAAACCAAATCAAAAAAAAAGTTGTTGCATTTGCCGGCCTAAATAGTAGTCATTTATAATTAATTGTTTTTCCATCCAACATACAGATTTATTTATATTCTCTTTGCCGCGGACTTTTTGGTGGGACCGGGAATGGGAAGGTTGCTTTCTTCATTGAATAATCTAAATAATCAATACGAAGTGGTGTTTTGTGGTTAATGATCACATTAAGTTAGTCGGAAAACATTCCCGATAGTATTATTAAATCGGAATATTCAATAAACAAAGTGTACCTATCTATTTTCGCTTTGCGCCAACAAGCCGCTTACTTCGTTTGGGGTTCGGAGTAGGAGTCTGTGTGGGGGCTTAGGTTTCATCATTTCATTAATCATCATCAAGAAAAAAAAACACAAGACATGGCTGTATGGGCATAGTTCCCTTTGCCTTGCCCTGTGGGAAAAAAAAATAAGATAAATTTTGAAATTCTTATGTATAATAAACAAACATCACAGACATCATGACAGATCTAAAACTAACGAAAATCTTTTTTCTATTTGACTTATTTATGAATTTTAATCAAGAAAACGTGATAATAAGTTCGACAGCAACCAGTTCAGGTCCCCGAAACAGCCCATTTCAGGCCGCGTATATATGGAAATACTACTTCAATACGTCCCAGCCTCGTCTTTTTTTAACGTCCTCGTTAAAAAAAGACGTCCTAACCTGAACTAACTAACCTAACAATAAACACCACGCGTAAATATAAGTCCAGAAATGCGCTGCAAGTCGTCTGGACTGGGCGCGAAAACAACATAGAATTCGATTAGCTGCTAAGTGTCCCGCATGCTATAACCAGCTGTCACTGACATACGTATGAAGTCCCGCGGATTTTATTGGAACTAAATGACAAGTCATAATAATTATATGCGGATACTGCGACATCAGCGCCGTGCTTGCGGGACGTCCTGAAGCGCTATTACATCTTTCAAACGCGATGCGACAAAGTTTGAACCGACGCAATTTAGGAAAAATCTACCTTATTATTACTGTACTGTGATCGTTATTTGTAAAATCATACAATACATATACACAATTCTTTATACACAATATAATTATTATGACATATTGTGGACTTTTCGGTAGACCTACAAAAAAGGAACAATTCAATCATACATTGTTTTGTTATATCTCAATGGGCTCAGGCAGCGTTTTCGCCGAAAGCTCCAAGTCGGCTATATTTGTAACGATAATTATGTTTGACATTCATCATCATTTTTGAACCATTTTATACAAAAAAAAAATACTTGTATAAATTATATACCCTAAGGGCGCCTTCAAATTTGCCGCTAAGTGCCGCGCGGAGGCAGCGCGTCTGCAGCGCTGCGGTCGCGCTGCTTTGTAAATCCATACAGATAAAAAACGCGCGATTGCAGCGCTGCGCTCGCGCTGCAATCGCGCATCAGTTCATCGATCGACTAGTGACGTTGCGCACGTGTCTATATGTTGTTCAAGTCTAAACATGAACGAAAATCAGATTGAAGAATTTATCGATGAAGTTGAAAGTCGTCCAGCGATATGGGATTCGATACAAAATAATGGCAACGTTGTCTTAGGCTTCTTTTTTTTTGTTTTTTGTTCAAAATTCTTTTTTTTTTATCAATAGTAACACTAAGAGCAGTGTTTCTTCGTCTGAGTCCATCGTAAAACTAAAATACAACTCTACCGTTCTCAAACATAGCGACGGCAGCGCGACTGCAGCGCTGCAGACGCGCTGCCTCCGCGCGGCACCTTGCGGCAAATTTGAAGGCGCCCTAAAGCACGCCCATGAATCACTCTACTCATTGGTGAAAACCGTATGAAAATCGGTTCAGTAGTTTTTTAGTTAGCCGCATGTTCACTGATGCGATTAATGCCTGTTAGAATTTTACAAAATAAAAAATACGGAAATTACGGAAGGTACTTTAGTGCAAAGTACATTATTGTATAATTATAATATTATTGGTAAAAGTGATACTTTTTGAAAATTCCGTAACAAATAGACGGGTTCGCCAAATTCAATTGTAAAAAAAAATACAAAAAGTAAAAACAATTAAAACATGCACTTGGGTTTGAACCGTGAAACTTAAGAATGGCGGCGACTGCTTTACCAAATGCGCCATTTAGAAGTTAGAAGTAGACTTCAAATTATGCATCTCTTTTAATAGCTAACCTAGTTCGCATGTGTGTGTGACAGCTTCGTGTTTGTACACAAATTGAAATGACACCAACTTTTGATGCAATGTTTTAATATGATATCTGCAGTAAATACTTTAAAATTGTAGCTTAACTTAAAGATAATGTATGTAAGATTTCGCCACCTAACATTTCACTGGGTCAGAACTCAACACTAAACGAATAAATGGAAAAAAATACGAAAACTGCAGAAGTAACGCCATCTGCTGACGCAGCGTTACCTAGCTGACTGAAATGCATCACCTTAAATTCTGATTACTAAATAAAGACAGATCTAAAAGAGACAAAAAACTATATTTTTCTGTTTAACGTATTTATTAATTTTAAGAAAGAAAATGTAGTAATAAGTGCGATATTTTGTCACGTTTTTCTATGACGTCACAGGTCTGACGTCGCCAAGAGGAACATTGCTTTTTCATACCAATTCCATAGTAATTTCGTAATTTGATGTTAAGTAAAAAGCAACTGATTTGACTAGTTGTAAACTATCCTATTATAAAAAACTCTCCTAAAATTGACCTGTGACAAGTTTGATCTTTGATTAGTTGAATTAAGTAGGGTGATCCGTGGTTCGGAAGGCACGTTAATCGTTGGTCCCGGTTACTAGTTACTGATGTAAGAACGTAGACGTTACATGAGCCAAGTCAGGGGCCTTTGCTGAATAATAAACTAATAACCTTAACCAGGATTGCTGAGGTCATCCACCTCACAACCCACACGACAAAAGATTGACTACTATGCGCATTCTCAGTCTAAAAATGTAAATTGCTCGCCGCGTCTATGAGAGTTGAAACTCTTCGTGAACTCGAGCCGATACGGCACCTGTCACTCGATAGGTGTAACATAATAACTTGCCTATCTACTTATCATAATTATAGAGATGGTACATATACTACCAGTGTTTGTTCTTCTAACTAGACACTTCTCGGAATTTTGGGTACTTGTATGAAAAGACACATCTACTACTCGCTGGGGTCTGAACACTTCTTCACTTTGTCTTTGCTCATGTGGATTGTGAAATCAAAGACCGACTTATTCAACCCTGGTGTCAGGGTTACTGTTGAGCCGCTAAAAGTCGCCATATAACGACTACATAATTACTTACAAAGTAAAAAGAAGCCAGGACCGACTTCTTAACTTACCCTCCAAAGCACGGATCATCTTACTTTCGGTAAGAACCGGGTGATCCTCCTGCAATATCGTAACCAAACTAGGGATCACAGTGATTTTTTTTTAATACCTCCTCACCGGAATTCGAACTTGGAAACTCCGGATCGTGAGCCCAATGATTTTCCTCAAAATTTTCAGACGCGATAGTTAAACAATAGGATTTGGATTTAAAAGGATCTTGGGTCTTAAGACCAGAGGGGATAATCGCTTAGTCACTCTAGTCAGTTTAAGATATGCTTAGAATAATGACTTTATGTTATTAATATCTGCTTTTGCTTACTTAATCCTAAGTTAATCGTTTGGGAAGTAGCGAGTCATTCCCACAGGCCATTCTCAACACAAGTGTCCTAACTGGGAATACTCCGCCACATATTCGTAAAAAGATTTAGAAATAAAAACCTTTTTCGTTTTTATTTATTATGTTCACTCCCAGATCAGCAGAGCAGTGACTGATGTCTCCCATCAACACTGCCAAAACTCAAATAAACATATTAATAAAATGAATTGCCCCTGTCGTTGCGGATTGGGGCACATTAATATTGGCAGGTCCCGTGCGGAACATAATTGGACTTCCTCAGGTAGCGGAAGGGGGGCCGTAGCAGAATAAATTCATATACTCACAACTTAGGAGAGACCCACAACTGTGTACAAATGTCTATACTTCTATAGGAATTCATACATACATACATAGGGCAGAGACCACGGTATTCTACTTACTTCTTCTCCCCTTCTATCGTGTGGGTTGTGAGGTGGATTACCAACCCCATCAACCCTGATGTCAGGGTTACTATTGAGCCGCCAAAGGCCCCTGACATGGCCCATGTAACGACTACTACCTTGCATCAGTAAGTAGTAACCGGGACCAACGGGTTTACGTGCCTTCCGAAGCACGGATCGTCTTACTTGCTGCCTTCGTGGTGCAGTGGTTTGAGCGTTCGACTCACGATCTGGAGGTCCCGGGCTCAAATCCCGGTGGGGACATATCACGAAAATCATTTTGTGATCCCTAGTTTGGTTAGGACATTACAGGCTGATCACCTGATTGTCCGAAAGTAAGATTCCATTTACTACGATCCTGACACACCAGTTTCGCTTCTTCCACTCTCATCAAAGACTTCATGCATGCTCGCCGGTTTAAAGTACGGTCACGAGCATTAATATGTATACACTTTGGTACCATGTCACATTAACTTTTTTGACAAATTGAACTGTAAGTCTCACTAAATGTCAAATATGTTAATGCGACAAAGTCCTAAAGTGGGTACATTATATTGCTCATGACTGTACTCTTGGCCTTTCTTTAAAACAATGTGAATCTCATAGTGTAAGCATTCCTCTTCCAACTGTACCACTAACTCCCGCATCATAAATCTTTTTCGTAAGTCTACTCTCTTTCAATTCTAGTGACGACAGTTCCTTTCACACCACAATACTCCCTCACACTATTTCTTATTCTGATATATTTACCCCACACAACAATAATCCTAATAACCTTGCGTGTAACCTTCCTTGTTTGTTTATAATCCTTAATGCTATCATTTCCACGGCACAAAATAAGAGTATTACACTCCATACGATATGAAGACCAAGACATGAATCAAATTAAAGAGACGGTGAACGTCGTGTCTGATAAAGAAGCCAATGAATGGTAGTCTCTACCACTTACTTAGTCAAATCACTATAAAACTACTATAGTGGTACTTCTAACCACTACCACCACTACCACTATTGTAGTTAGAAGAACGTTCTTCTAACCACTATATGCGGTTATTATTTAAAAAATGTGTATTTTTACTATGATTAATAATAACCACGCCAATTGCGGTCTTAAGTTGATCGAGGCCTGTGCCCAGCAGTGGGATGTGTCCAGACTGTTAATGTTTTGTAATTGACATCTTCAAATATTACTTAGAAAAAACGATCTAATCATGAGAGAGATTATATATTTACGACCGCATCTCTTCCAATCGATACGAGAAACTATAGATAAAAATAGATAGATAAAATACTTTATTGTGCACAATGGACACAAAATACAGAGATAAGGACAACATATTGAGGAGCTCGGTGGCGCAGCGGTAAACGCGCTCGGTCTGCGATTGTTGAAGTTAAAAGAAGTTTTCATCTCGAGCTCCTCCGTGCTTCGGAAGGCACGTTAAGCCGTTGGTCCCGGCTGCATTAGCAGTCGTTAATAACCACCAATCCGCACTTGGCCCGCGTGGTGGTTTAAGGCCCGATCTCCCTATCCATCCATAGGGAAGGCCCGTGCCCCAGCAGTGGGGACGTTAATGGGCTAATGATGATGAAAGACAACATATACAGAAAAGCACAACAGGCGGCCTTATTGCTCACACAAACACATAAATTCACGCCTATTTCCCGTTGGGATAGGCAGAGACCACAGAATTACTTTTACACACCACTTTCGCTTCCTCTGCTCTCATCAAAGAAACTATTATTCTTTTTTATTTACAATGTTTATAATCTAATAGTACACATGTACACGTAACATTGCATAGATAGCTACCATAAAACAGAAGGAAATATAAGAGGAAATGAAGCAAAATTAACATCAGGAAACATACTTAGTATTAATATTATTTGTAATTGTTGTATCCTTAAATACATTAAACATATACATCGGGCCTAAGTGGTCTGGTGGTTAGAGCATTGAGCTCATGATCTGCAGGTCATAAATTTGACTCCCAGTAGAACAAGTCAAATAAAAAATCACTTTCTCAAACTGTCCCTAGTTTAAAACATACCAGGTTCTTACTGCCTCAAAATCAGACTCCCAATGTCCAAATGAGACTCAGAATGTCCCAATATTTCAACACTGTCGCAAGTGCCATGTGGACGGGATGAACGCGGTAAAAACCCGTTTTTTTTTTATTATGATAATAACATCAAACAATGTATCGTTAGTTTGGTCAGGGCATATAATATACATAGTTGTTACCTAAGGGCCTAACACCAGGGTTGCTAACATTGGTTGTCGGCCTTAAAAGTGGCACAAAATGAAAAGGCTAGTGCAGGTTGTCTGATTGCATACATAGGATACATAGAGCTAATAAAATGTAATATAGAATCTAGGCTGTACATAAAAGGGGTTGCCAACGCTTTGTTCTGACGTACAAGCAACTGTTCTCATAAAAACTTGATAAAAAAAGAAACATGATAACAACCTATATCTTAATTTTATTAATCTTAATAGACTTTAACTTGATTACTATTACTATTCACAAACAAATTAGATAAATAATGTAATTTATTTATTTGATTTTAATATTGACAGTGTTTTCCTTTCATACAATTGTTTAGGTACATTATTTGCTTTTTTTTGTTATCAATTATGTCACTAGTGTTGAGGGAAAGATTAAAAGATCTATGTTATAAAGATAACTTTACTACTGATAAGATGGCATAGTAGCAATGACTTAGTATCACAGACACAATGTCAAATATTACATAAAAAAACTAGACATTTTTGGACCAAGACTTCTGTACTACACATTCAAATGGGAAGTTTAATTATATATAAGCTTACGACTATATCCCAATGGGGTAGCCCATACACCCATAAGATGATCGAAGTATTCACACCTCACCAATTGTTGATTTAAAAAAAACACTAAAATCTATAAAACAGAACAATTTCATCTTGTTTTACGATAAAACTGCAAGAAATAGTTTTGACTTTGACCGTTTTGATTATGAACTTTGATACACAGAAGTTATGACTTAATTTTATTTAACAAAAAACTCCCTTTGCAAAAGTTAAGATCTATTTATATGAATTTCTGTCTAAAGTAGTTTACATTAGAGTTTAAAAATAGAAAAATAAATATACATTTAGAAAAATACATGAGTCTAACTAATCATGGATAGCTTGATATTTAGTTTATCATTTTGCATACTTAACAAATAGAAAGTTATGTTCCAAAATATACACAACACATATAATCAATTTAACTTATTTAAAACTTCACAAAAGGCGTTTCAGCATGAGAGTTATCATAAAAAAATATAATTATAATTATTGTTCGGAAAACAAAACAAAAAACATCGTCGGATGTAAGGTATCGTTTCATTGGGTGTTTTGTTTGCAATCAGCAGTTTTTAATCACAGCTTTATGGGAGTGGTCATTCAAAAAGACCGCAGGTTTACAGGTTCTAGACCATACTATTTGACTAGATACCCGCAGAACAGCGCTGATAGATAGTCGTAGAGCATTATGAGACAATGTTTATATTTATCTTTCTTCGCGGGAGGCAAAAAACCACTTGTTGCCCTCTGAGTTAGTAGTGATTACTAATACACTTATCACTGTACAATACACGCGCTGTACAAATAAAAATCTACATACCAACAGCGTAGCACTCCTCATTTTCGAGTTTTCTCCACACAGTCATGCTGATAAATCACAAGTTACATTTATTAAAAACAAATTAATAAATCGTGAAGCTCGTCATTTTAATCGCGACATTCCTCTCCGATTCGTCTTGTCAAAACAGTATTGTCTATGGCGAGTCGCACGGCGGCGTAGAGCGGTGCACGTGTTGCGATTAGTGGAACCAAATTTTTACATATTACCGGTTTTTTCTAAATCAAAATATCATTTCTAGGAGTACACAATTTATAATAGATATATGGAGCTCTTATAGGAAATATAGAAATGGAGCCTTATAGTATAGAAGCAACAGTAGCAGTTTTCAGTCGATACATAATATGTATGTTTCAAACTACTTATAGTAAAAGCCAGTTCATACTATCATTAGCCATAAAGGGGATCGATCAGCTCGCACGCAAACACTTAGACTCAAGTGCAGACCCTGCCGACGTGGTCGATGATTTCATCACTAAGCACTTGTCACTATTGGCCTACTACTACTAGTTGATTCATTCTTTTACGACCCTTGAGTCGAAATTCCCTCCTAACTGGGCACCCTCAAGCCTTAGCGCTCTCCATTTGTCTGACCAAGTTTTTAAAGCCCATGTTATATTAATAAAGTAAAGACTTGTAGATTGAGTAGATAGGCAGGTACTCAAATACAAAGTATTATGTGAAGAATAGAAAAATAAATTAAAATTGTTTTTAAAATACTTTTATTACCTTATACAATAAAGAAACACTTGACTACAATTCGTAGGTGATAATACTTATGTATTAAACGTGATTAAACATGGAGTACAGGCTTACTTTGTTACATTCAGATAAATAAGTTATTTTATTCCAAGACAGCATGTACTGAATGTTGAGTATACATACATCTAGCATGGATACATAAAACCATTAATGACAATATACATGATTATGTCTTTACTTAGAGCCTTCTAGATACAAAAAACCTTCATTACCGACGCAAGTACTCAAAGTTGAATCTACATTTTGCATTGAAACATCCAAATCAATTTGTTCATCAGCAATTTCTTGCTCAACTGAATCTGGGTGAGGAATAATAATCCCTTGTGTGTCTGTTACACGGAACATCTCCCTCAGTCTTTTACATTTGGCTTGTGCTTCCGTTGATATAGGTAATGGCTGTGGTGTATACTGCTCATTCAGACTTCTTGGATCCTCATTCGAAAGAAGAATGGGCCACATAAATAAAGTGTTGAATCTTTCCATGTAAGCATCCAATTGTTCTTTACTCAATTTATTCCTCTTTGGGGTGTAATGCATACTTATAGTACGATTGTCGGGTGTGGGCTTCGAACCAATATATGACATTAGTTTCTTACAGCCTGTTATAGTTGCATAGTTTGGAGGTAGTACATATTCTGAATTTTTTAATATGTTGTCACCCCAAATGTCAGGAATGACATCACACAATGGAAAAAATTGTGTTTCATGTTTCTTTGAGTATGATTTTAAGTTTAGCACACATGGTGGTGGTTCGGGTTGCAATAGGTTTGGGTAGTCTTTAGCATAGCTGCTGGCTAAAAATTTTTCTTTATCAAGTTTTGCTTTTAGAAAAATTAGTAGTTTACGGAGATTCGTATCGTTTATCACAGTTGTGGCAGACATTTTCTGTGCATTGTGATCAACTTCCATTGACTGCCATCTTCTTGTTTCTTCTTCTTTTGCTTTTTCTGTAATAAGAGTTGCAATAATTGCATGGTCTAGAACTTCATGTGGAGAGTTCTTGGTAATTTTATGTGACGATTTGTACTTAACTTCTGATTCTATTCTATTCTTTAGATTTTCAACAGCTTTTTGCAAGTCTCCTAAGCATTGGCCATGAGAAAGACGACGCGCGCCTCGACGTGGGGCCTTTGAGATATCTTTATTAGGGTTCTTCTTCATCCATTTAATTAATGTTGAATATCTAGCTCTTAGTTGTGCTCTAGTCTTGTCTGGGAAGAATTCAGTCAAAGATGCATAATTTATAAAGGAAGAATCCTGATTGGACATCATTTGAATCAGTTTTCTATCTTCCTCTACATTCCAAACTGTTGAAGTTCTTGTAGTGTTGCTCAGTACATGGTAACGTGTTCGTAACTGTGCTTGAGACCGTCCAGGGAGTAATTTTGCTATTTTCTTAAAATTATTCCCCAAATGTTCAACACCAGTGAGGAGTACAGCGTCCTCTTCAGGAAGAAATCTCCCTTTCCTTCCTTCAGTTAACCTATTATATTTATTATACACCTGAACTTTAGTTCTACTTTCCATAAAAGCTGCCACCTTACCCCAAGGTATGTAATCTTCTTCCTTGAAATAATCAATTAGCCGTCTAAGGAATTCCTCTTCTTCTTTAGACCATTTTCGTCCAGTGAGGGAATTACCCATGTTAGTTCGGTAATATACAAAACATTGGTATGCAGTCCTTCCAGTACCCAATTCTTTAGCAATTTTGTCCCAATCCTGTAAGTTATTTAACTGAGCAAGTTGCTGTAACTTGTAATGTTCATGTCGGTCCCAACTTTTCTTATTTATAGATGGATGTAGAAATACTTTCCACAGTGCCCGGTACTCTTGTGCAGAATGTCTTTGATTTAAGGCTACAGCTATAGCATCCCAATCATATTCTTGATCAATTGGTAATGCCAAACTTAAGCTTAAAGGCATTTTGTCAAGCTTACTCAATTGATTTTTAAGAGCAAGTACTTGTTTGTTTATTTGTTTAGAATCTTTGACTTTAGATTCTCTTCTTAACTGTGCAATTTCAGAATTCAGTTCTTTCTTTTTTATATTTCTGGACATTATTGTGATTTGTTCAAGAAATTGGTGTTTGTCCTTGACTGTCCACCCTGGTACTGATGTCACTTCAGAGAAATCATACATGCCCACCCTCTGCATTGTGATGGTGTCATCATTGTCTGGGGCAGGAAAATGATCTCTATCCTTGAAATAGGGCTTCCCACATGTTAAATATCTAAATACTTGTTTGTCCTGCTTCTTACCTTGGTTACCAGTTAGAGAGTCGCGGGTTTCCTGCAGTTTTTGTCGACACTCTTTCAAACGACCGATTAGTACTGTTTCAAGTTGGGTGAACTTTGCTGTGGCTAACTTGTTGATTGATAAAGCTCTATCAATTTTCTCTATTGTGGTGTTTGAAACAGTACGAGGCTCCGAAGACCCAGCCGTAGACTTGTCCGCTGCTATAACAGCAGTTAACTGCCTCACATCTTCAATGTCCGCTTCTTCATCGCTCTCGGGAGAGTCTATATCGAACATTTCATCAACACAAAACTCCATTTGCTCCATGGTTCACAAATTTTACAATAGACACCTTTTGAAACACCACATATGAACCCGTTATTATGTGTTTTAATTACCACATATGAAATGAATAAAACGGTGGGTAATAGAATTTTCTCTTTGAAACGGAAGTCTTATGTGCTACACTTATTACTTTCATGGACCCTCAGCATGCCATGCAGGTTTCACACTTTGAAAATCAACACAAAACAAAATAATATTTTCAATAAATACAAATTGAGCATGTTCACAATTTCCGTCAATTTTTTTTTTTGTTTTTGTTTTCCCCGAAGGGTAAGGCAAAGGGAACTATGCCCATACAGCCATGTCTGACGTGTTTTTTTTCTTGATGATTAATGAAATGATGAAAGGTGATGATGATGAAACCTAAGCCCCCACCCTCGGAGTAGACTCCTACTCCGAACCCCAAACGAATTAACTCAAAAGTCCGCATAAACTTTTGAGTTATGAAGCGGCTTCCTGACACGAAGCGAAAATAGGCAGATACACTTTGTTTATTGAATACTCCAATATAATAACACTCGCGAATGTCTTCCGACTAACTTAATGCGATCATTAACCACAAAACACCACTTCGTATTAATTATTTAGATTATTCAATGAAGAAAGCAACTGTCCCGTTCCCGTTTCCCGCCAAAAAACCAATTTCCGTCAATTTTCGGTCCGACTTTTTTTTTGTTCATTTAGTGTGACCACCGGTTACTGCTCAATCCTACTTAAGAACGATTCCTGCATACACTTAAGCAAAGACCTTGTATAGAATAGACGGATAATATTTTAGAGTGACGATCAAACTATCACAGCTCTCTTTCTTCCCTATGGCAACAATCTCTGTGGAAAAAAGAAACAAACATAGACAAACACCGCTGTCTAGAACGTCAGTGTTTACCGTTTTGAGATGTTATGGTAGTCAGCTGGATACCAAACCTGCCGTTAGTTTTTTGGTGTTTTGGGACATTATTTTAACTTTTTATATAAACAATCTGTGAAATAGTTATTCATTATGAACCATGGCTTGCGTAGCTATTGGTTGTGAGAGTAGAATGGGTGTTATAATGGAGAACGATCAAACAATGTCTCACCATGGGTAAGTTATCGACCACATAATACATGTTTGTGTGCAAGAAATACATTACCTGGTCTGGTTTTTGTAAAGTTTATTGAGCCCTAAACACGATGCAGACGCATATTTTCAGCAAAGCCGTCACATTTGTACAAATAATTGATTTCACATTTTACGTTAATCAGCTTTGACAGATCATGTACCCAAAGTATTATAAGTAGTGTTGTCCTTTGATATCGATAACATAATATTATGTTTGAATGTAACATCTACATGTTGCGTTATTCTATTCACGTTTAATTTATTTTTCGACCTGTTTCCGATTTGGATGAAGATTACATAAAGATATTGTATTTTCCAGATTTCCTAAATATCCTAATTTACGAAACAAGAAATTAAGAAACAATTAGATTCAGACCATGAAACGAGATAATTCTCTCTTCTGAAGGACGCCTTCTCCTTATTTAAGCCTGTGCTAATTACATTTCGATGTATCTTGCTTTCTATCGAGCAGGATACCAAACAAAAATATTACATAGAGATGCAGTACCAACAATATTCACTCACATATCTCACATAAGGTGAGTTTAAGTTTAGTTATAAGTTTATAGATAAATTTGCAGCTATTTCGTTTTTGTATTCTACATTAGCATGGAAAAAATATTTCAATACAATACAAATATTCTCTATTGCACAAAATAATTAGTATGAATAACTATTTTGGTAATTACCTGTGATTATTCCTTCTATGTGCAATGTGTAAACATGCAATGCTTGTGTATTTGTGTGCTCCACGTTAATATGTGCCATTCTTGCAGGTAAAGTTATAACGACCAGAGCCGACACTATACACTTCTAAAGAAAGTGAACAAGAGGAAATATTTTTTTTTATCACCAAAAGTCGGAATTGTTCAGTGCTTCGTAGTCATTGTATTCTAACTATATTGAATAAAAATCTTATAAAGAAGTATTTGCTTTTATTCTTTAATCGCATTGAGATAATCCCCGAAATATACTAGAAGGTCGTCTACTTCTTGTATCGAGAGCCGATTCGATTTCCGGTCAAGTCAATGAAAAACGTGTATTTAATTTTTATAAAAGGGTAGGTATGTGATTTATAGCAACCAAAGGGTGGCCGCAATGTCGTATTAAAATGATACTATAGTATATGTGGACTAGATGGACCGTCCTCGACCTCCTCGGCCAGAACACCTTGCGAAATGACATAGATTCAAAAATGATAAATTGACCTTTAACAAGTTTGTCCATGATAATTACGTTGAATAAGTGGTTCTGAATCTGTCACCGCAACGTACGGTTCTTCTTAGGTATCTTTCTATCAGGGTACAAATAGGTATCGTTTTAACTAATTTACTTGTGGTTCTACCCACCCAGGTATGGATACTAGGTCGTTATTTCTGTATTTAATTAATCATTCAATTTGTAATGTATATTTTTTTAGATCTTGGACTAACATGAAATATTTAGCCAATAATAATGTCGATAAAGACATGGAACGGCACTAGTGGTTCTGATACAAAAACATATATTATAGGTACGTTTCTATAACAAACCCGCTACACGAGTACAAAAGACGTTACGACGATAGTATATTTATCTCTTTTTAACTTATGACGGCTCAGATGAGTGCGAAAGACAAAACCTATGTTTTTCTTTCGTCTTAAATATGCTCCGTCTATTCTATACAAGGTCTTTGACACTTAAGTATATTTTATTATACCTGTCATTTTCTTATCCGCCGTGTTGGGGATGCCGGGATATTTCTTCTTCTTGTTTCTCATTAAAACTCGATATTATTTATTGTTCTTTTATTATAATGCTTCTTCATCAAAAATCTTACACCACGTTCTACAATATTTTTCCAGAGAGAGAGCTTAACCAAAGACAATCACTTTCTTATATTATAGAAGTAAAGCGCCATAAAGTATAGCCTATATAATTTAAAGGTTTTGGATGAGTGGACATTGGTCTCAACAATCTCTCCCTCAATGTTCACTCATTACAAAAACATAAACATTATTAAAGAAAACATAAGAAACATATCCCCTATCATAATAACCAAAAAATAAAACTTCTAAATGATACTAACATAAACAACATATTCTTTAAATAAACACCCTACTCTTTCAAAAACAACCAACACCAAAAAAAAAAACTAACTCAATTTACTTTTAAACATTAAAAAAAAACTAACCAAAATAATTCTTATACTAATCCACAGTCACTAACTTATTTATTTCTCTAATTTATAAAAAAACATACTTTTTCTAAACAAAATTGTTCTTATACTAACTCATTTCTCTATTTAACTTATTTATTTAATCCTATTTTTTATATATTTATTTACTTTTATCTATTCTAACTTAATAACTTTCTTTTACTAACGCTAAATTCTTCAACGTTTTAAACTTACAACATAATTACATACAACATATTTTACTTTAAGTTTAGCATGTTAATTAACTTACAAAATCTTTCACCAACAAGAGGCTTGGTGAAAACATCAGCAAGTTGATCTACAGTTGAAATATATTTAACAGTGATCAATCCTTCCTCTACCTTTTGTTTAACGAAATTGAACTTTACATCAACATGTTTCAATCTCTTTTGGTCTGGATTTTTAACAGTTTTCATGGTGCTTTGATTATCTTCATAAATTACAACATTTTTAATATTAATATTTAAATCTGACAACAACTTATGTAACCAACATGCTTCTACGGATGCCTCACACAATGATACTAACTCTGCTTCTGTAGTACTAAGTGCTACTGTACTTTGTTTTCTAGATCTCCACGAAATTGTATTTCCAAACAATTTAAATATATATCCACTAGTAGATTTTCTATCACTATCTCGAGCAAAATCGGCATCAGCAAAACCTATCAGAATGTCACAGTCATTTAAGTTATTTTTATAATATATCAAGCTGTAATTTACTGTTTGTTTAACATATCTAAGTACTCTTTTTAAAGCTTTCCACAACTTTAGAGTTGGTTTTGACTGAAATCTACTTAAATATGATACTGATGTGGCAAAGTCTGGTCTGGTGCTTACCATGGCGTACATTAAAGAACCTATCAAAGATCTACATTGGTATTCAAGAGACATATCAATTTCTGAATCATCAAACTCAAGTTTAAAGTTTAAGTCCATCGGTGAGTTACAACCTTTGCAGTCAATCATGTTATATTTTAATAAAACATTTTGTAAATATTTGGTTTGATTTATTGAAATGCACTCTGAATTATTTTGAATGCTAATTCCAAGGTAAGTTAAATTATCAGAACCTAAATCCTTCATTCTAAATTGTGTTTTCAAAAATAACTTTATCTTTTCTATCTCTTTTTCATTTGGCCCAATTATGAGTAAATCATCTACATATAAAAGTATATAGATTTCACCTTTGTTATAGAGGCAGTAATCATTTTGTGAACGGATAAATCCATAATTTGTAATTACTTCAGTGAATTTTTCATACCAGTATTTTGGTGATTTCTTGAGTCCGTATAATGACTTTTGAAGTTTCAACACATGACTTTCTGGAATATCTAGTCCTTGTGGAGGTTTCAAATATACATCTTCATCTATCCTCCCATATAGAAATGCTCCTTTTACATCCATCTGATGGATTTTGTATTCTTTTTGTGCGGCAATAGATAATAAAACTCTCAAGGTTTGAAGCTTCAGTACTGGTGAGTATATATCTTCTAAATTCTCCTTCTGTTGAAAACCTCTTACTACTAATCTTGCTTTGCATATTTCCTCATTTCCTACTTCTTTTCTTGTAAATATCCATTTACTATCCAGTAACCTTTCTTTCTCTGGTTTATGTACAATTCTCCATGTGTCACTATCCTTTAATACTTTTAATTCTTCAGCTACTGCCTTTTCCCATTCTACTTTATCTTCTCTTTGATTTATATCATCAAAATTTAATGGTACGTCTTGTTGACTTGTCAATAGAGCATACAACGCTTCATCTTCTGAACTTAAATCCAATTCATACTCCTCTTGCCACTTTGGCTTCACTATCTTCCTTTTATCTCTCCCTCTTTCTTGTAATTTAATCTCTTTCTTCTCCTTGTTGTCACGTCCTGGTTTTCCATAAATTTTCTTCTCTTTATTTTCCTGTCTTGGCTTTATACTAATTATATTTTCTTCTACTTCACATATTTTTTCTTCACATACTTCTTCTTGACATTCCTGATATTCTTCTTTTTCATCTTCTTTGTCTCCTTCTGTATCATCTAGTTTTTCTTTATCCATATTAAACGGTATATAACAATATTCATCTTCTTTCTTTTGTTTTTCATTGAATACTACATTTCTCCCAACTATAACCTTATTTGTCTCCTCATCATATAATTTATATCCAGAAGTACTATATCCTATAAATATCATCCTTTTTCCATTATTATCCAGTTTCTGTCTCAACTCTTTAGGAACATAATTATATGCTACACATCCAAATACTCTCATATTCGATACATTTGGTACTCTTCCTTCCCATAATTCTGAAGGGGTCTTGTCCTTTCCCAATGTTGGGCTTCTATTCGTAACATATGCTGAGAATAACACAGCATGCCCCCAAAAGTCCTTTCCAAGTTTAGAATCAATGAGAATTGTCCTCACCTTTTCTACTAAAGTCCTGTTCATTCGTTCCGCTACTCCGTTCATCTGTGGGTTATACGGCACTGTGTGTTGCATCTGTATACCTTTGTCATAGCAAAAATCTTGAAATTCCCTTGATACATATTCCCTACCATTATCTGATCTCAACTTCAAAAGGTTAGTTTGAAAATGATTAGTTGCATAACCACTTGACAGTCCAGGCGCACTAGCAAATCTAGCCTCAACAGTCCAGGCATTTCGAACTTGCGCGGCGTTCGGTGGGCGATATCGTGGCGTGTTATAAATAGGCTTGTAACTCAAAAACTACTGTGGCTATAATAAAGAAAATTCAGAAACAGCAAGCCAGATGTGCAATGATTCTAATTAGATAAAAATAAAAAAGATCACATTATAAAATCTATCTCAAATCCAATTAGAATTGACAGAATCCGCTCATTTTTTCAGTTATCCCAGCCATGCCTGTTAATAGCATGTAAAGTATCATGTTCTAGGGACTGTAATAATTTTTATTTGAAAGCGCATTTCTTACACTTTTTACTAGTATTCAAATTATATTTTAATGTTATTTAGTTTAAACACAAGAAATATAAATATAACACCTGGTCACGACTTATTTGTAACACCGTATTCTTACCAAGATGGCCGCCCTCGCTAAGTTTCTGTTCGCACTGAGCGTTTCTGCCTTTTTAAGTCGATGGTAACTATGGTTACCAATAACGGGTAAGATTAACATAGACATTTTGTGTGTGTGATTTCAGGAATTAAAGAAAACCAGTAGAAAAATTAAGGTTTATTAATATGAACTAAAACCAATTTATAATTGAATGCTTGTTTTATTTACATTTTTTACCAAGCACTTAACATTTGGACCTTAAAAATATATATTTTTTATTAGAATTTAAAATTACAGTCTTGCAATACAATATACTTGATTGCACAAAATGACGTACCAAACAAATAAATCGAGACACTAGAGACAAAAGGCGGCCTTATTGCTAAATCTAATTGCGCCTGCCGCTTTCTGTCCGTAAGCTCCTGTCGGACATCTACTGGCAGTTTAGTAATTCGTTTTTTTTTGTAATTACTCTCTGTGTCCTCTCTATAGCTGAACTATAGCATCTCTGAAAAAAAAGTCATTGTTTAGAACTGAAGTTAAAATAACGCTAGCGCTCCGTTTGTACGAACCCTTAAACCCAGATAAGTCGATGGTAGGTTTAGTTACCATGATGAAAGTTGACCAAATTTGGTGTACCCTGTAATCAATATCCTGGGCATCTGCTGAAATAATTGTTTATTTCGGTAAATAATGTGTTTCCACGAGTAACTAATAAGTAACGTGGTATATTTAAAACATTATAAAATATAATGCGTCGTGTAATATTCCGTAATTTGCCTCCATTTTAGTGTCAAGAGACGATTTTTTTGATACGATATTTTTCTCTTAATGTTTTTGGAACAAAATCATGGCTTAAATGTTCAGGTTTTTGTAGAAAACGGTAGAGGATATATTCAAGATGTATGCTAATCAATAAAAATAATATATTTTATATACTTACGGCATATTTCTTGTCTAAAACACTCAATCGCAAACACAGTAGTTGACAGTAGACTCGACCAACACTCGTCTGACTTCGACAGTTGTTTTTTTAATGTTACCAACTCATAGGGAAGAGATGCAAATACCACCTAGTAAGGATTTTTATAGTACACAATACTAGTATAATTTTATAATCTATACTAGCTTGTAAAACTAGTTAATCCATAAAATTGGTCACCCTAACGGAACCCCGACTATTGGTAAGTATAGCTACCATCGACTCCTGAGGTGAATTTGGAATCGGTAGCTATAATTACCAACGACTGTAGAGTGGATAATTATAATAAATTTTGAATTTTTCAAAAACTTCACTTTTGTTTGAAATTAAATATACAATTACAAAATGTGTGTAATCATCAATGAATGTTACAAAATATTTATATCCTTCTTTAGTAGCTGGATTTATGGGACCACACACATCGGTATGTACTAACTCAAGAGGCCTAGTTGCCCTACGTCCTGATTTATTGAAAGGTAATTTTGTCATTTTTCCTACCAAACATGGTTCACATAAAGTATGATCTATTGTGTTATTTTTTAAGTTATCTAATCCATGGACCATTTGTCTCTGTGCAAGTAAATTTAAGTTTTTTAATCCTAAATGACCAAACCTTCTATGCCACAACTGTAACATATCACTTTCATGTTTTGATATAAAGTTACTCTCAATTTCAAATTGTGGAAACACTTTAATAGTGTACAATGAACCCTCAATATTGCCTATCAAAGATAGATAATTGTGTTTATATATTCTCACTTTGCCGTTAGAAAATTCAACTTTGAAACCACTGTTTTCTATTTTAGATACAGACAATAAATTTTTTCTCAATTCCGGTACATAATAAACATTTTTTATAGTAAAGTCAGAACATCTTTGTCCTACATAAGCTTTCACATATATATTTCCAATTCCTACTGCTGTTAAAGTTACACCATTTTTAGCTGCAGCTATAATTTTTGGTTTACTTAATTCCACATATTCGTAAAAATAATCTTTAGTATTAATTAAATGATCAGAGCAGCCAGAGTCAATACACCAAGTTAACGTTTCACTATCATTATTCAATTTTACTCGCTCACCTGAAAATTCCTTGTCCGTTCCTGAACAATATGCACCTTCCTCTGCTGACATGTCTGCAGCAAACGTCTGATTTTGCCATCCCCGTTGTCCGTTACCTGTTCTTCCATTCCCACGAAATCCTCTGTTTGGTCCTTGATATCCTCTCTGTCCTCGTCTAGGTGTATATGATTGTCCTTGTCCGGGTGTATATGTCTGTCCTCTTCCGGGTGTATATATCTGTCCACTTCCAGGAGTATATGTCTGTCCTCTTCCAGGAGTATACTGCCCTCTTGACCAAGTTCTTGAACGGCATTCATATTTTCTATGTCCTTCCTTTCCGCATTGAAAACATGTAAAAGCAGTTTTATAATGTCCTTTTTCTATTTTTTCTATTTTGTTTCTTTTTTCTTCTTCACCAAGTAGACGATCTTTCACTATGTCGACTGTAAGGTTGGGCATTGATTCCAGTGTTGTTACAATAATGTCATATGACGATGGCATTGACAACAATATAATATTTATTTTTTCTTCTTCGCTCAATGGACTTCCGGCATCCCTTAGTTGATTAAATAATTTAGATAATGTCAAAAAATGATCACATAGTGGTGTACCTTCTATGTATTTTATGTCCGTTAATTGTCGTCTCAAAAATAGTTTGCTTCTTGTTCCTTTCTTCATGAAATTACTTTCCAATTTTTGAATCATATTATAGGCTGTGTCTTCATCTTGAATGTAATCTAAATATGTGTCGGCCACTGCGCCAATTATTATGCTTTGAGCACGTGCTTCAGCTTTTGTGTTTTCTTTATTACTCGCAAACTCGATATTTTTTATAGCATCCAAACATTCATTTTCTCTCAATATTGCGCTAATTCTGAATTTCCATACTGCATAGTCTTCGCCGGCAAATTGTCTAATATTACAATGAAATTTCTGGAATTCCGATGACGCCATTTTTCCTTATTAGAATCTTGTTGATTTTCTTACCAATTTCTCGGAACTACGCTCTGCTACCACTGTTGGGGATGCCGGGATATTTCTTCTTCTTGTTTCTCATTAAAACTCGATATTATTTATTGTTCTTTTATTATAATGCTTCTTCATCAAAAATCTTACACCACGTTCTACAATATTTTTCCAGAGAGAGAGCTTAACTAGGGATGTTCGATCCGATCCGATACTTATGTGGATCGATACAATGTAATACGATCCACTCGATTTTTGTATCGATACAATGTCATTCGATCCGTAGGCGGATCGATACAGAAGCACGGTGGATCGGATCGAAAAATCGTATTAGGTTGTACTTGTACCAGTACAGCTTGTCTGGAAAGTAATTGCCGATGACTATTGAGTGAATTTCCCACAAATCCATGACAAATTGCCCAATTTTGGAAGAAAAAATCTTTTATCTTCTTTTTACTCACTTGTTTACTACAAAAAGTTGTTGGTCGCGTCAAAAAATAGAAGTCAGTTTCTTTCCAGCATTTTATATATAACATAATAGTAACACTAAAAAGAGATTCTTATTTCACTTATGTAAACATTTATTTGTCTGGCGGTAGATTTGGATAGATGAGATGTATTATTATATTTAAAAGTACCGTCAATTTCGGCATTTGTTACCGACATTTTATTTTTATGTAAGTAGTACTTTTTAGTCGCTTGGCCAACCAACAACTTATTTTGTTAATATAAACCAATTGTACTTTTGCTATGGCTCCGCCTAAAAATCCAATGTTTGGTCGTTGTATGTGAAAACGGATACTGGAGAAAAGTGCAAATTATGTCATATCGAGGTGAAAACTAAAGGAAACACCACCAATTTGGCAAAGCACATAAAAAGGCATCATAAAAACACGGAATTTGTGTCAGAAAGTCAGCAAAAACACAACATCTTTTATTTTTCTAAATATTTGATTCGATACTGGATCGATCCAAAAAATCGTATCGAGTCAATAGGATCGATACTAGGATCGATACAGTACATTACGATCCATTGCGATCCGGAATATCGATACAACGCTACCGGATCGAACATCCCTAAGCTTAACCAAAGACAATCACTTTCTTATATTATAGAAGTAAAGCGCCATAAAGTATAGCCTATATAATTTAAAGGTTTTGGATGAGTGGACATTGGTCTCAACACGCCGAAAAGGAAAGGGACGGATGATTGGCAAATGTTAATTTTAAAATGAATGAATAACCCGGGCAAATAACATAATTAATTATGCAACCCAATTGACGTGTGCTGTTAACTTAATTCGGTAGGGTTATAAAATTTTAGATTTTTTTTTATTTTCTGCCTGAAATTGACGTGTGTTCCATAAATTTTATGCCTGTCGATTACCCATCCCTTTCTTTTTCAGCGGATAAGAAAATGACAGGTATAACTTAAAATAAAATTTGCTGTTGTGTATTGGAATCAGCACCAGTGAGAACCTTTCAAGACCTCGTTCTCCAAAAAATAATAGATGGCGCTGCTTAACTCCTACTGGATAATCCATGGATAATCATAATAAAACCTATTTTATCATTGCTCGGGTAGGTAAGCTAGGTATTATTCAAAACTATAATGTATTGATAGAGGCATATAAAAAAAAAGTTACTTGTTATTTGGATCAGATTTGTTTAGAATGATGTTGTTACCTTGTCTTGTACTTTATTGCTTGTATTTATTTTGATCAGATTAATAATGGTTGGAAGATATGTTGTGCCTGGATCCAATAACAAGATTAATCTGAAATCAATGAAATTATAAGGTAAACGAAGGCAACGTTATACAGCGCCATCTATATTTTTATTAGAGAATGTGGCCTGGAAAGTCCCACCATCATCTTAAATTTGCAGAATCGGCAGAAATGTAATAAATAGGGTCACATTAATTTTGACAACTGATCATTGACTACACTATTAGTTTTAATCGTGGATTGGGAATAAAAGGTAAAAGAAACATAAAATATACATCCATTTTTTTTAGTGCATGTATATTTTGCTTTCGTATAGTTTTCTTATACTTGTCTCTTGTAACAATATGCACTACGAAGGTGAAGAAGTACGAAATCCCAGTGGTTGAATTATATTTTTATTTCTCTTAAAATCTATATCCAAAACTGTAGCAAAAGGAAAACTTGGGAAAAACAATTACGACTGACTTACAATCTAGTAACCGGAGCCGTAATAAAAAAAAACCGACTTACAAAAAAAAAGAAAAGTGGCGGTTCGAGTTGGTTTGCTTGGCTAGTTGTTTGTCTGCTAAAAGTGCTAAATTACTTTTAACAATATGTCCTGAATAATAGATATGGCTGAGCCTGGAGTAATACGAAAATTAAGCGAAGAAGTGGTAAATCGCATAGCCGCTGGCGAAATAGTTCAAAGACCTGCAAACGCTCTAAAGGAATTGATTGAAAATAGGTTGGAACATTTTTTATTTTATGAATTTTATTCTAATTTTATTACATAAATCAACAAACTTGCTAAAAGGGGTCTTGGCTTCTATTTATGTGGATATTTTTTTAATTACAGCTTGGATGCTAAATCCTCAAATATCATAATAACAGTAAAAGCAGGAGGCCTAAAATATCTTCAGGTAAGAATGAAAAGTTGTCTAACGATTATGGTACAAACATTATGTTCAGCTCTATACGTTTTTTCATATAAGTACTACATTTCTTCAGCATAATCTTTTTTACTACTTTAGATTCAAGACAATGGCACTGGAATAAGAAGCGACAATCTTGATATAGTCTGTGAACGGTTTACAACATCTAAACTCCGAGAGTATGAAGACTTGAAGGCTATCTGTACATATGGGTTCCGAGGAGAAGCCCTTGCGAGCATTAGCCATATTGCTCACCTTACTATTCTTACCAAGACAGCTGCCGATAAATGTGCTTATAAGTATGTCTGTTTCAATTTTATGCAGTCTAGTCAACTTTTTAAGCTAACATGCTCTAAAGTCAGTTTCTCTACTGCACATTCTACTTTTTTAAACTAATTACAGTCTTATCATGTGGGTTCTAAAGTGAATTACCAATCTCATCAACCCTGGTGTTAGGGTTATTATTGAGCTGCTAAAGACCTACTAATAACAGTATCAATTTCAAAGTCTTTTATTTAACTAAACACATAGAACAAGTTTACAATGATACATAAATATCATCAAATAAAATTGTATTTTATAGAGCATCCTATGAAAATGGCAAGCTAAAAGGGCCGGTGAAACCATGTGCTGGCAACAATGGCACTCAGATTACGGTTGAAGATCTATTCTACAATGTCATAGCTCGGAAAAAAGCCCTTCGAAGTCCTACAGAGGAATATGCCCATATAATGGAGGTTGTGGGTGGATATGCAATACATAATAGCCACGTAGGGTTCACTTTGAAGAAATTTGGGGAAAATAATGATATTAGAACTCCAATGAAGTCTTCTGTGGTGGAAAATGTTAGGATTGTAAGTATTTTGCGTAAATATATAATTGGTTTCCCTTTTTATATTAACTGGTATTAAATGTTAAAAACTGGTATTCAGTTCAGCAGCGTCTGCACGACAACCGCGGCGCGCGATTATATTGATACGTAGATAGACTTCGGCGCGCGGTACGGTTGCTGTGCCGCGAGGAAAAGGCCACAGGCTGACCCTTAGTCTCATTATATTTGGAATAGATAAAGCTTATATTATACAGAAACATACAAAACATAAACTCCCGCGTATTTTCCATCAGGGTAAGCAGAGACTATGAAGAGCCATCTGCTTTGAGTCTGACATACTTCTCTTGCATCAATTGTTTCAAAAGCTAATAGAAAAAAATAAATTTAAAATATATTTCAAAATCACTAAATCAAGTTATTGCTTTTGACCAGACCTGTCAAACCTTCAAGTTACGTAAGCAAACCCTATGAAAACTGTATATCACTATTGACATCATGACTTAATAATTGATTGATTAATATAATAGTATTTGCAAATATATTCATGTATATTTTTGTTTTAAGTATGAAGTGGTAATGATAGCAAATTTTCAGATTCATGGAAATGCCATTGCAAGAGAACTAATGGAGATACAAGTGGAAGAGCCCACACTGAAGTTGAAGTTACATGGCTTCGTAACTAACGTGAATTATTCACATAAAAAGGGTGCCATGCTACTGTTTATCAATCATAGATTGGTTGATTCACAATGTAAGTTTGACTAGTTAGTGGAGAATGTTGCAAGTCTTTTACTAATAGACGCTGCGTGTTTATCGACGTATATAGTTTAAGCTCGGAATATTTGTCTCGTCTATATAGATAGAGAGCGTGCTCCGTGCCGCGGTGGCGTCTGTTGCAATTTTTTCGTCGTTTTAATCAATACAAATGTACTTACTTGCATCAAAGTAACTATTACAGAATTTAAAAAGGATGTTTTTTTTCAGCTATCCGAAAAGCAGTGGATTCAGTATACTCAACATACTTGCCCAAAAACGCGCATTCGTTTGTTTACCTTAGTATTGAACTTGGTAAGTTTGTTTTGTCTTGGATTCTGCCCACTCCATAACTGTGGCTAAAACTCAAACCGCCTTATTATAAAACGAGGACTAAATATAGGTTTGAACATAATCCGCGCTAGGAAAGAAGTCACGCGGCCGTGTCGCTTTGCAGATTCTGCAATAATTATTATGACTTGTCAATTAGTTCCATTAAAACTCGTGGACTCGTTTCTTCGGCGCGGACTATACCTATTTTAAACCTGGTATTATCCTAGCCTGTTTCAGTAAAGTATCTCATAGTAGCTAGGTTAGGTACATCTTACGGATAAATGTTTGATACCAGTATTGTTTGTCAGATAACTTCTGGCTATCGGCCAGTTGTCAGCAGGTGGTAAACATACGTAAGATCACGCCTTTTTCCTGTTGGGGTAGGCAGAGACTTCAATTCCACTTACTACTATCCACCTTTTAGCTTCTTAGCCACTCTCATCAAAATCTTCACGCATGCTCGCCAGTTTTGAGTGCTTTTGACATGGCAGGTGGTAAAACAGGAGAGGAAAGGACCTATGGACCACCTGCCAAATCAAGAGACTGACCTGAGAGGTCAATTTTATTTCAGACCCTAAAAATGTGGATGTGAATGTGCACCCAACAAAACATGAAGTGCAGTTTCTGTATGAAGAGCAGATTATAGAGAAGATCAAATCTTGTATTGAGGGCAAACTGCTCAGTTGTAACTCTACTAGAGTCATGTACACCCAGGTATTTATAGTTATTCGTATATCTGTAACTGCTCTATCTATCTATGCGGTAAATCCATAAAGCGATCCTGTGTATAATAGTGATGTTGTTGTAATTCGGATGGTTTTCCTTCGACATGGACGGTTAGATAAGGAGTCGCTTCTGTGAAAACCGGATCTGTCTTTTGTCTTAGGTGGACCCTGTAAAAACAGAATAACGCTAGGGAGATAAATATGTTTTCTATTTTAGTATGAATTGTAAATTCGACTACCAACCTCAGTACAATGGTGCAAGTGTTATTATTGCACCGCCTTGAGCCCTGACATGCCACGTTTTATGTAGTGAGAGAACCAGACATATACAGAAAATATTTCTATGAATAATATTACAGGCTAGACTACCAGGAGCAACTATAGTCGAAGAAGTCATAAAGAAAACAGCAGATGGCACTAAAATATACGCCAACAATATGGTTCGCGTACAAGCTGACACGCAGAAAATCGACAAATTCTTTCCAACCGTACCAAAACAAAATACAATCAATAAATTACTTGATAAAAGTATAGCTGAGGAAGAAGATATATTTCAAGAATATGATGCGAATGATGACAATATCACTAAGAAAGTTGATAATGAAATTGAAAAGGATGAACACATGATGGATACAGAGAAAATAACAAAAGAAGTACCAAATATTATCGTAGAAGAAGCCCCAGATATTCTAGAAAATTCTCTCATAAGTGAACCTAATGAAGTTATTAATAAAATGCCTGAAAAATGGGAATCCCATACAGCTTCAGATAAAGCCAATGTAACTTACATAGACCCTAAAGAATCGTTTAAAACGAGAACATTTAAGTACGAAAGAGTAGAAACTAAGTTAACAAGTGTGAAACAATTGAGATTAGATATTGAAAATAAGTGCAATTTGAACTTAAGGGAAATTCTAGCAAATCTGATATTCATAGCGTGTATAGATTCCCATAAATCACTCATTCAGCATTCGACAAAGTTATATCTGTGTGATACTACGAGACTGGCGTAAGTATAGCTTTCCTCTCGTTTGTTTCAAATATTCCTACGATTAGATAGATAAATCATTTATTTGGTCTACAGTCACACATGCATACAATACAAATCAACAACAATACACAACACATACAAAATGTTTAACACGCGCCAGGTATGTATGTGTGCTACAGCAGCGCAAAACGGTTATAGCATTTGTCCTTTCGAGCAAATCGCTGATTTTCAGCTACTACCCGGATAGAGGAAACCGCGGATATGTTAGCCGAACTAATTGACGATTAAAACCTTTTTTAAAAGACAAAAGGACGTACATTGTTCAAGTTGGAGATGTCATTAGAAAAGGTTTAGTACGATTTACCCTGAACCGGCGTGCGTGTATGAAACGATTGATGAATGTGGAGAAAGCAAGAGAAGTATATATGTCAGGACCAAAGCAAATGGAATTCCATAGTCTCTTTAGGAAATTTATGTATGTGGACAGCCTCCGTGGTCTAGTGGTTACAGCGTTAGGGTGACGATCTGGAGGTCCGGGATCAATTCCCGATGGGGACATTGTCGATATCACTTTGTGAGTCTGTTTTTTGTCTGCTTCACTTGATTGTCCGAGGAGCTCGGTGGCGCAGCGGTTAACGCGCTCGGTCTGCGATTGTTGAAGTTAAGCGACTTTCGCAAAGGCCGGTCACAGGATGGGTGACCACAGAAAAAAAAAAGTTTTCATCTCGAGCTCCTCCGTGCTTCGGAAGGCACGTTAAGTCGTTGGTCCCGGCTGCATTAACAGTCGTTAATAACCACCAATCCGCACTGGGCCCGCGTGGTGGTGCCCGATCTCCCTATCCAGCCATAGGGAAGGCCCGTGCCCCAGCAGTGGGGACGTTAATGGGCTGGTGATGATGATGATGTATGCTAATAGACGAAACGTCTTCTTCTTCGTTTGGCTTCTATGCTGTTTTGGGAGCGAATAAAAAACATAGGACGCTTTCAGCTGCTTATCTTCCCGGGCATGTCCTAACAAGTAACAAATGACAGAGGGATTGTTCTTTCTAAAATGTAGAACCACTTCGTTTTCAACTCGGGTTTTATACAAATAGTCGGATTGCTATTATTACGTTTTTGCATTTCAAAAACATGCATTATTCTATTCAAAATAATATATACTTTCTCGCACCAAACTTAACAAAATTATTGTTTTTCAGGGAAGAACTATTTTATGAAACCTTGCTGTATGATTTCCAAAACTTTGGCCTGATAAAGCTATCTAACCCTCTCCCTTTAGAGGAGTTATTCATGCTGGGTCTCAGTTCATCTGATGAATGGAACCCTGAATTAGGTATTTATTATTATTATTACATTTATTTAAGATTATACTCCATGTTAGTAAGAAAAAAGGCGCTTATAAACTATGTTGGTAAAGTAACAGTAGCCAATATCTATTTTTCAAGTACCTTCGTCCAGTGCACTGTGATAGGGCAGTCAACCCTCTCGGTTATCGCGCTCAGGTATATGTTGTCGCTGCCCCGCACCCTGCGCCTCAGGGAGAAGATTTATGTAAATTATTATTTTAGAGCTCGTAAGTATTTCCCGGCTCGATCGAATCAGAAATGAGGAGATCAGTCGCCGACATAGCTCGGAGAATTGCCAAGCTGAAGTGGCAGTGGGCAGGACACATAGCGAGGAGAACCGATGGCCGCTGGGGCGGAAAGGTTCTCGAATGGCGACCACGTGTCCCGCTACAAGGTGAACCGACGATCTTGTGAAGGTCGCGGGAAGCCGCTGGATGCGGGCAGCACAGGACCGATCGTCGTGGAGATCCTTGGGGGAGGCCTATGCCCAGCAGTGGGCGTACGGCTGATAATGGTGAAGTGATACAAGCGTGATGCTATATTATGTTTTCAACAGGTGATATGCGCGAGATGGCGCAGCAGATGACAGAGATGCTAGTCAACAAGCGAGCCATGCTGTTCGAATACTTCTCCTTGGAAATGAATGCTGATGGCGAACTTCTAGCGTTACCGCTTCTATTAGGTAAATACTACTAGACCTTAAGCTCATGATTCTGAGTTCATATCAAGTGGAATTTTCCATCGCAAAATATGGAATTAAAAAAACAAGAACATGAATTTTGCGGCGGAAAATTCTATTATTTATTTGATATTTATTAACTCAGAATCATAAACTGAAACATCACCCTTTAATATTCGGTACGATGTTACTAACATCCTGCATACCGCAAAAAACTCTTTTAACATTTAAAAACTAACTTTTTTCTTCAGATGGCCACACACCTTTCATGGGCGTTCTACCGACGTACCTCGTTCGTCTAGTGACAGAAGTCAACTGGGACAGTGAGAAAGAATGCTTCGACTCTTTCAGTAGACAAACTGCTATATTTTACTCCCAACCCAACCCCGACACTAATCCTGAAGTCATGAAAACCGAGCATTGGAAGCAGGAACATGTTATATTCCCAGCTATAAGAAGGTACTTCTTACCGCCTACTAGTTTTGTTAGCAACGGTGCTATATTGCAAATAGCTAGTTTGTCCGATTTGTATAAAGTGTTCGAAAGATGTTGATAGATTTATAAGTTTTAAAGACCCATGTTTTCGTTAAGTTTTAAGTGAATGGATACTTTGTTACTGAATGAAATAAAAAGAGCTATTATCTGATATATTATCATACTGTTCGATTTTAACACTTATGTATGACCAAGATTTGTTATTTTGTTTGAAACATACCCAAATCACACACCCCGGATAATCCATACAAAAATCTACTTTTTACCGTGTGCCTAACCAAACTCGTAAGTGCGAGAGAGACAGACTGCGCGGCACTAGCGCGCAGCGGGTGAGCTACGTTTCCGTTACCCCCCCCCCCCCCCAAGTCTTACTTTAGTTTGCAATCGTATAGGCCTTAGACGTCACACACACACATACACACAGATGCGCGTGGACGATAACGTCAATGTGTAGTGTTTGTGAATAAAATATCTCTTTCGCACTAAGCCATGTAATGCGTTGCTGTCTCTCTTATATTACGTGTTACAAGGTAGTGAATACACCATTCGCGCGCGATATGCAGCCGCTACCGTTGCGTTTCCACTTGGCAACATGACATTGTGCGACATATTGATCAACGTGTTGAAACTTAGCGCGGAACTTGCATTTAATACACGTCAATTTAATGTCGTCGACAACATGTTGCCAGAGGAACTAGTGTTGTTGCGCGTCACGTCTCCAGTCGACAACAATTGATGATCAACTAACGATGTTCTCTAAACAAACATGCCGCGCGGCATGTTGCTTCAGCTGGCAACGTCGTCGCGCTGTTGTGCAACGTTGCCGTACATGTTGAGCGTTACACGTTGCGCGTTAATTGTAGCCTAGTGGATACGAGGCTTAAACAAAACGATCATAAAAAAAAAATCAAGTGATTTATTAGTACACACTTAATACTTCATAGAAAGGCATCAAGGCTTACAAACTAATCAGGAATGTTAGCTTACGAGTCTACTACATAGTTGGGATGTACCACTAACAGTGGGTCGTCTTCCACCTCTTGGTCTGAAGACTTCTGTGACGCTTTCAACCCGGTTGTGGACAGAGGGATTATTACTTGATCCTGGAATTATATAAAAAACAATTATTTAGAAGTTTATAGAGTGTAATTGTTGGTTACTGGTTAAGTATTGCATAATGGTTTATTCGGCAATTTTCTTCACTGTCAAATGGCGATAGCTCACTTCGCTAAGGAGAATTATGTGCCGATACTTGATAAGTTGGTATAATGCAAACCACGGGTATAATAAACACGCGGTAGTTTTCGCGTCACGCTTTCCATGATATGTGATACCATAGTAGTATCATAAGAAACATTATTTCTTGCTCAGTAACTTGGGTAGGTAGAAGTTTATAATTATACAGGATGTTAGTGATATCGTACCGAATACTGAGGGGGATGATTCAGACCATGATTCTGAGTTAATATCAAGTGGAATTTTCCGTCGCGAAAGTCATGATTTTTCAATTCAACACTTTTGCGATGCGAAAATTTCACTTAGTAACTGAGAATCATCCCCTTCAGTATTTGTTATGATGTCACTTACACCATGTACAAGTACTTATAGGTAGCCATTCGGATATGTATGGGTGTTAGTGACATCGTAACGAAAACTTTGGGGGATGATTCAGACCATGATTCTCAGTTGGTATCATGTGGAGTTTCATGTCGGAAAATTAATAAAATGTGTTTTTTTTTTAATTATTTTCAGTTACATACTTTTGCGACGGGAAAAATCCACTTGATTATTCAGAACAATGGTCTGAACAATGGTAGTTTAGAGCCTGAGCTGGGATTTCACCCGTGACATTAGGATGCAAGTCACGTGTTCTCTGAACATCCATCACGGTACGGCGCGGAGGTCCGTGTTGCTCTATGCGGTACGGTCACGAGTACTAATATGTATACTTTGATACCATGTCACATTAACTTTTTTTACGAATTAAACCGTAAGTCTCGTAACATAACATAAACAGCCTATATACGTCCCACTGCTGGGCACAGGCCTCCAACCAACCGAAGGGGGTATGGAGCATACTCCATCACGCTGCTCCAATGCGGGTTGGTGGAGGTGTTTTTACGGCTAATAGCACCGGGACCAACGTCTTAACGTGCCCTCCGAAGCACGGAATCATCTTACTTTTTTAAAGTTCTTACCAAACAAAATACAGTCTCACAAAGTGATTTCGACAATGTCCCCATCGGGAATCGAACCCGGACCTCCAGATCGTGAACCTAACGCTCTAACCATTAGACCACGGAGGCTGTTAAGTAAAATATGATAGTGCGACAGAATTCTAGTGGGTACATGATAATACTCATGACTGTACCTAAAAACGGTAGTAACTTACATGGTACATAAGCCGGTCGATGACCTTCTCGACGAGAGTCTTCCGCTCCACCAGTTCATCTTCGTTCTCTATCGCTCCCTGCGTCACCAGCTGTTCTAGATACCAGCTCACTACTGCACTTTTGCGCATGCCCGAGCTTTCTTCCCCTGGTGGCAGAAAATAAGATTAAATGGAGTATTGATCGGAAGAACTTCGAGACAGATACATCATCCTTCTGTCCTTATCTCACTCCAAGTGGGGTGTGACAGTTCTTATATAAAAACAAACTTGAGCATGATCTTGAGGGAGTCTCAACTGAGATTAGTTTATTAATACCACCCTATGGTTGGTATTCTACATATTTTTTCCATCCATTTGTGTCAGTTGTCATTTCAGTACTCACTCCTTTCTCACACATAACGCGCGGCGCTCAGGCGTTCAGACGCCGCGTTGCGGAAAACGGCTCGCGAATATCAATACTGCTTTATACAGGGTGTTAGTGACATCGTAACGAAAACTCTGAGTTAATATCAAGTAGAATTTTCCGTCGCAAAAGTATGAAAAATACATTCATATTTTCATGAAATTTCCGACAGGAAATTCCACTTGGTATCAACTCAGAATCATGGTCTGAATCACCCCCCTCAGTATTCGTTACGATGTCACTAACACCTTATATAACTTCAAATATAACGTACCTCTTGTCTCAGAATCCGCCTCTTCCTTCCTCATGAATACCACGAGCATGTCACTCAGGGACTTGTACTCTTCGAACGACAGGGTTAATTTCTTCTTAGGAGCCGAGTCGCCGTTCTCGTGGCCGTTTTCTGGATTAAAAAAAAATGGTTTTAATTGCCCGTATTGCATCTCCAGGCACAAGAAAATAAAATATTTCATGCTGCTTATACTGAATATTGACAAACAAAAATACTAGCTGTTACCCGCGGCTTCGTTCGCGTGAAACCCTATTTATTATAGTTTCATACAAACTTTGCCATCTCTTTTTATCCCCTTAGGGGTTGAATTTCGCAACATCCTGTCTTAGTGAGCACCGACGTCGTTAAAGGAACCCCCATGCAAAGGAGACTCTTAGCACGTGTAGTTTATGAGATTTCGTAATGAGTGAATCACTCAGTGAAGTGACCTTTACTAGCTATTGCCCGCGGCTTTGCTCGCGTAAAATTTGGGGTAACATTGTTCCCTTTCCTAATGTATAAATTTTTTGTTAGTCACAAATAGTCTGCATACCAATTTTTGGCTTTCTATATTGAAAATTGTGGAATGCTCTATACGAAATTCCACCCCTCCATTTTAAGGAAGAGTGTATGTGTGAGAGAGAGAGGGGGGGGGGGGGGGTGTAAAGAGACAAAAAGTATCCTATGTCACTCTCTATCCATTCAACTATCTGCACTTAAAAAAATCACGTCAATTCCCGTTTTGCCGTGAAAGACAGGCAAACAGAGACACACATATACACTTTCCTGTTTATAATATTAGCATGGATTTTACGTTATATCTGACCTGTGCCGTTCGTGCCATTAGGCAGGTCCTGGTCGACGTCCATGCTCGGCTCCAGCTGGGGCTCGTCTTCGTCCAAGTGGATGTCGGGCTGCTCCACTCGGATTATTGATTTATTTAGCAATCTGAAACGATATATTTAAGTTGAAGGCGTTTCTCCACTAGCCGATAAATTGTTTCATAGTCTTTTTGCCGGCATTGAACAGAAGACTTACGGCCATATGCGTTGTTTAAAATAACTAGCAGACATCAACTAAAGGCTAATTATAAGTCTCCACCTAATAGCGGTTAAGTTATTTACCCTTTTACAGTCTAATTAAGTAAATTACAAACATTCGAAATTCCCAAACTAGGGCTATTAAGTCAATTGTGTCACAAAGAAAGTTTTCGCAATTTTTTGTCGCATCATGGAAACTTTAGAACAAAACAGCTCCAGGGGGGTTAAAAAAGGCTACATCAAAGCAATTCATCTAAAAAAAAAACAATATTGCTATTTGACATTTCTTTGCATTGGGCACTTTTTTATATGCACAAATGTCAAATTGCAATATTGCTTTTTTTGATGTGGCCTTTTTAACCCCCCACATCGTACTCAGGTGGTAAACCGTTAAAACTGTCAATATATCGTATCAAGTAGGTATTATGCCTATAGTTAGTTCTCGCAAAAGGTGTCCATAATATAGGACGACTTACTTTTTGACGTGACTTATTGTAAAGCTTGGGATCGCATTCACTACTTGAGCGGAGCATTATTGCATTTTAGATAAACTGCTTACATGTGGTCCTTTTACAATCCCTCTGAAGTAGTTGGAACTACTTTGAGTAGCTAAAATACACTTTCCAAAATTTCTTATGTTTTGAGTTTTTAGGTCGATTTTAGAAACAGCTACAAACCTGTAAGCTTCGTGTACATGTTGTGGTGTGACGTGTCCGCTGCAGTGCATTTTCGCCATCGCTTCCGCAAGTCGCACCTGTGTAAAAAACCATTCAAACACTCCTTATTTAAAAAAAAACTGAATAGTTTATCGTCACTTCTATGCTGGACTGGTAGCTATTAAACTAAGGTAAAGTATCCCGCTAGCCACAAGTTGGAGTGTGATCTAATCATGTTTCGTTTAGCGTGATTGGAATGACATATCTCTCGTCTCTTTCGCACTAGGCGGTGTACTATATCTCTGTCCGACTGTCATTATTATTAGCCCACTTGATACCCCTGTTGGGCAAAGGCCTCTGTCAGACCTTTCCACAAGTCCCGTCCCGTGCGAGCTCCGTCCAGAATTTCCGATAACAGTCAAGATCATCACGCCATCTTCAACCACGATTCTAATCATGCTACTTTATATTATTAAATAGGGTATATGCACTGTTCGTTACCCATTGGCTTGCACAGCCATGAAAGTGCATTTCTTCGAGGCATTGACGTCATAAATCTTCTGAAATAGACGTATATGGCCAATGGTGATGGTACCCTTAAACGTTTGGCGGCACCACAACCCTCGCCGCCTAAATTTTATGTGGTGGAGTGCATTCAATATCATATATACTTTATTGCACCAAATTAAAAGAGAATGTTACAAAAGAGAATGTTGCAAAGCTGAAGTGGCAGTGGGCAGGACACAGCGATGAGAACCGATAGCTGATGGGGCGGAAAGGTTCTATAGAATGGCGACCACGTGTCGGATGACGCTCGGGTAGGCCCGCTACAAGGTGGACCGACGATCTGGTGAAGGTCGCGGGAAGCCGCTGTATGCGGGCAGCGCAGGACCGATCGTCGTGGAGATCCTTGGGGGAGGCCTATGCCCAGCAGTGGGCGTCGTACGGCTGATGATGATGTTACAAAAGAGACGCAACTAGGTACATGGCAAATGTAACTCACCATAGACTCGAGTTGTCGCACAGTGATGCGCCACGACCCGCCCCCAGTAGCGCCGCTGCCATCGCGTGTCCTCAGTACTGTGTAGTATTCCACTAGTAGTTTACCGGCATCCTGTTGATACATATACAAAATTTAAATAAGGGTTGAACAATTACAATTGAATATTTTTTATTGCTTTCTACGCGAGCGTAAGCATCCTATTGCGTGTTTAAGCGCGCGCACGCATGCTTACGCACGCTATCGCCTCTGACGGTTCTGAATAACAGAAAAGGATAGAACCATAGGAAAGTGCGGAGGCGCCGCCAGATGTGTGTTTGACTTTATATAACAAGAACTTATTTTATTTTAATACCGTTGCCGTTGGTCTCGGTTACTACTTACAGATGTAAGTAGTCGTTACATGGAGTCATATCAGGGGCCTTTGGCGGCTCGATAGTAACCCTGACACCAGGGTTGATGAGGTTGGTAATCCACCTCACAACCCACACGAGAGAAGATTTTAAATACTTAAAGGTTTCCTCCGCACTCAGAGGCGATGAAGCGGGATTTACGGGTGAAACTGCGCTCGTACAATAGAATACAGAGTGAAGTTACACCAATTCGTATCGGGCGCCGATCTCACCCCCTCTGGGTCTTACTTTAGTCTTAAATGGTCTTAAGCCGCTAAGGAGTAATGGGCATCGCGCGCGGACTGTCTCGCTCGCACTTAGGCGTTAGGCAGCACACGGTAAGATTGAGATATTTGTATGAAGTGTTCGTTGTGAAGTATTTACTACAAAAATATAAAGGATATAACATAAAATCCCGCTTCATATCGTATTTGTGTGTGAAGTGGAAATATATACAGAGTGCTAGTGATATCGTAACTCACTATTACTCAGTACTCAGGGGGATGATTCAGACCATGATTCTGAGTTAATATCAAGTGCAATTTTCCGTCGCAAAATTCATGTTTTTTTAGATTGTTTAAATTATCTTCGATTCTATACTTTTTGGATGGAATATTCCACTTGATATTAACTCAGAATAATGAGCTGAATCATGCCTCTCAGTATTCGTTACGATGTCACTTAACACTTTAGCTGCTACGCACACAACTCTCGTGCGAACGTTACCTAGACTACCGTGCGCATGAACGCGACTAGAGCGTGCTACGACTGCTACGAACTTAATAATAAAAACACACTTACCTCAGTAATAATAGGCTTGAACGACCTCGCGAACGCGATATACCTAAGCAGATCTTCCCTCGAATATACGCAATCATAAGTTTCTTCCTTATTACAGTGCAAGTCCACTATCTTCCTCGCTATAGCGTAGTCGACCATCTCACTGCTCTCGTCGATAAGTATGAAGAACAGATCAAATCGAGACATGATAGGAGCGCTAAGGGCTACGTTCTGTTGCAAGGACTTTGCCCTGTCGTATCGTCCGCCGATTGGGTTGGCCGCAGCCAAGATTGATGTTCTGGCGTTTAGAGTCGCTCGCACGCCCGCCTGAAAGAGGTTTGGTTATTTTATAGTTGGATTACACACACCTTTAGACCAGTACATATTATGTACAGTATATAACGGCCTCCTTGGTCCAGTAGTTGAGCGTTGTGCTACGGTCGGACGATCCTCGGAGGTCCTGGGTTCGAATCTCGGTGGGGACAAATCACAAAAATCACTTTGTGATCCATAGTTTGGTTAGGACATTACAGGCTGATTACCTGATTGTCCAAAAGTGAGATGATCCGTGCTTCGGAAGGCACGTTAAGCCGTTGGCCCCGGTTACTACTTGCTGATGTAAGTACGTAGTCGTTACATGAGTCATGTCAGGGGCCTATGGCGGTTGATGCGGACGATACCCACACGATAGAAGAAGTACATATTATAGCAAATACCAGCGATAAGACTACTGGGTGTGCGGAGTATAAACGCTAGGTGACATCATAGAATAAGAAATAATACTACGTATAGAACAGCAACTCTCCGCTCCCCACCAGCGGCTGAGCTAGGTTTACCTCACTCCCCTCGGTCTTACTTTAGTCTTCAATCGTATGAGCGTCAGACGTCACCCACACAGATGCGCGTGTACGATGACGTCAATGTGTAGTGTCTGAGTAAAACGAGGTGTTTTGTATGAAGTGTCCTGGGTGTGGTACGGTCACGAGCATTAATATGTATACACTTTGGTACCATGTCACATTAACTTTTTTGGCAAATTGAACTGTAAGTCTCACTAAATGTCAAATATCTTAGTGCGACAGAGTCCTAAAGTGGGTACATTATATTGCTCATGAATGTACATATAAGAACAGTACCAATTAATGATTGAATAAGATGAAGAGCTAGATTCCTGAATATTATCGCGGGGTTACCTTAGCGATGGATATGGTCTGCTGCTCCATGGCCTCATGAATGGCGACCTGGTCGGCGAGGTCCATCTTGTCGAACTCATCTATGCAGCACACGCCGTTATCGGCCAACATTAACGCGCCCGCTTCGATTACGAAGTCGAATGACTCCTCGTCCTGTTGAAAATTTGTGGTCTTCAGAATTTGAATTTGGAATTAAATGAAGGTACACACTCTATACTAGAGTTTGTGACGTTCTTCATTGATTTTATAAGCCACGAAAGAAGACTCCTAGTCTCTAGCCTGTGATCGGCAGATGCGTACTACATACAGTACAATGAAGTGCAAATGAAAGCTACTAAAGTACGGGAGGCCAGCATGGAAAATTAAACCGTATAACTATTAGCTTAAGGAAACATCAAATGTGATCTATTGAAAAATTATGTCTTATAAATGGGCGTAGGTTGTGTTGTACATGTGTACAGAGTTTTAGGGTTTAGGGTTAGGGATTAGTTTTTGTGTTTTTAAGATTAAGCTTATTCTAAATTATATTTTTTACTTTTAAATACTTAAGTACCCTTTATTTGTGTTATATACGCCGTATCTGTCATTTATTTTAGTTATTAATTACCTATTATGTATTTTTAGGGTTCCGAACGTCAAAAGGAAAATCGGAACCCTTAAAGGAATCACTTTGTTGTAAGTCCGTGTGTTTATATTTATATTCAAATTCAAAAATATCTTTATTCAGTAGGTAACATAGTTACACTTTGAATCGTCAATTTTTACATAACGAACGTCTCATCCGCCTAAAACTATTATATTCGATCGCTGATTGATATCACAAGACACACGAGTGATCTTACCTTGACAACGGCGGCTGTGAGACCGGCGGCGGAGGATCCCTTCCCGCTGGTGTATATAGCTCGCGGGGTCATCTCGCTCACTTGCTTCAGTAGTTGAGACTTGGCTGTACTAGGGTCCCCTACTATGCATACGTTTATATCGCCGCGGAGAGTCGTTCCTGGGAAAAAAAGAGAATCAAAGTAACTCGGGTTGGTGGACAACTGGTCCTGAGAAATTCTAGGCCGTGGGCCAGTTGTCCACTCATGAAATTTGTTTTGTATTTGCACTGCAATTTTGTGACAAATCGTGAAACTACGTTCGCCACGTTCATTTCTCTTCTTCACCAATATGATACTTAATATTATACTCTCACTTAGACATATACACTAACAAAATTAACAACATTATATAAATATTCTAACGTATATGCACACCTTGAAGGGGTGAACTGGGCCGAGTAACATGGAACTGTCAGTTGTATCAAGATATATATGTTTTGTAATAATAATAATAAGAATCTTTATTTCGCACCACAACTCAACATAAGGAAATATGAAATGTGACAATATAAGTAGATGACAATGGCAAATATAAAACTATTAACTAAATGTTCAGTTGTGGCAGACTGGTGCCCGAGCTAGGCAGTGAGCCTGTGTTACAGGTCACCAGGCCTCCACTCCTAACCGCGTCATGCAACACGGTTTAGTACATACAATTGATGACATTCGTATATACAATGTGATAGATGTCCAACCATTTTAAAGTGCGAAAACAATATTATGGTAAGAAAATAAGAAATATACGTAGTTTAAAAATAATAACAAAAAAATATAAAAAGAAAAGTATGAGTGTGTGTGAGTGTGTGTGTATGTGTGTGTGTATGTATGTATGTGTGTGTGTGTGTGTGTGCGTGCGTGCGTGTGCGTGTGCATGTGTGCGATACTGATAAGAAGCTGGGCTTTCTTGTGTTGCTTTCCTGTTACAAATATTGATATAGAGTAGAAAATATACAAAGAAATCAGCTTATAAGGCTTAAAAGGAAATCACACACAGGGATTATGGGGGGCCTACACATAGAGGGGTAACATAAATGAAATGAAATGCTCAGCACATTTAGTCATGTTGTGACATACAATAATAACTAAGTACTTACATAAAGTACTGAAAAATATTACAAAAACACTTATCTATATAAAAAAGAAAAAAAAAATAAGGTGCCTAATCAGGCGGACACAAACTTAAGCTAATATTAATTTGAATGCTCTTAAAGTAGTGCCGTCCTTTACTTACAATAAGTGCAAGAAAGATATTTTTTTTCCCAATTTCGTTCTACTTGCGATCGGTCGTTCGACCATAAGCAGGTGTTTTAAGGTGTGGATATGTGGGCGTTTATAATCCTGTGATTACATGGCCCCCGTTTCTGTCCTCTTATGTTAAAAGAACGTTCTTTCGCTTGAGTCTGCTGCTGTTGTTACCAACAAGTAGGAGTTGAGTAGCAAGTGAATTGACATGGTTCTCTAGTCTCGCTCGGTATTTGACTTTATGGTTGTTTGTTTCCTCCATTATGGTTGGAATTCCCAAGTACTCGTGAAGCAAGAAAGAGATAGAGATATTTTTCTGAATAATGAAGGATTTTGTACGTTTGTTCACGTGTGATGAATTACCTTCCACAGTAGTCTTGGCGACTCCCCCGAACAGCATGAGCAGCACCCCCCGCTTGACCTCATTGTTGCCATGGATACTCGGGAACAGGCTGCCGATCAGGTTGTTGTACAGGTTGCGGTCGCGGGACATCTCATATATCTGGTTGAAAAAAAAAGTATTTATTTGAGAAACAAACAGATATAGGTACTATTACGTCTTTTTTTCTTGGTTTAAACTACGATCGGGGGTGTTAAATGGCCATTTTAACACCCCCACAATTCATCTAAGAAACCAATATTGCAATTTGACATTTGCGCATATAAAAGTAAGTGCGCAATGCAAACAAATGGCTAACTAATCTAATCTAGCCTACAAGATCCCACTGCTGGACAAAGGACTCGCCTTCCTCTTTTCATTTTTCGCGGTCAAAAAAAATATTAGAAGAAAAATATGTTTTTATCTATGTTATAAAAGCTTTTTCGAGAAAATAAAATATTTAAGAGGTATTAAATAAGCGCTTGTAGTTTTTAAAATACTTATCCAAAAATTGACACGTAGCCAATTGTACGAATTGTTGGCAAACAAGCTATAAAGCCTATAATAAATATATTGGTTGCGCATTGTACAACTATGCATGAATTTGCACTGATGAATCGCCATTTAGCCACTCTAGCGAGGCAAATATGTAATAGTGATTATCAATGCATAGAGTCAATACTGGAAGTTATTGATATCATGCCGCGACGGATTTGTAGACAAAATAGAAACACCCTGCCAGCGATATGCACTCGGTTATCGCCTCTGCATTTTTAAAGTTAATAATAATAAAATTATATTTTTTTTTATAATTTGAAGATCAATGCATAGAGTCAATACTGGAAGTTATTGATATCATGCCGCGACGCATTTGTAGACAAAATAGAAACACCCTGCCAGCGATATGCACTCGGTTATGGCCTCTGCATTTTAAAGTTAATAATAATATTTTTTTTTCTTTTATGTATATCAATGCAGAGTCAATACTGGAAGTTATTGATATCATGCCGCGACGGATTTGTAGACAAAATAGAAACACCCTGCCAGCGATATGCACTCGGTTATCGCCTCTGCATTTTTAAAGTTAATAATAATATATATATTTTTTTATATAATTTGTATATCAATGCATAAAGTCAATACTGGAAGTTATTGATATCATGCCGCGACGGATTTGTAGACAAAATAGAAACACCCTGCCAGCGATATGCTCTGGTTATCGCCTGTGCATTTTTAAACTTACCTTATCCCATTCCTTATCAGTCATCTGCTTCCTCATATCTTCAGTAGTTAGGTCATCAGTTGCGAGCTCGGCCGTACCAAATCTGCGCGATATGGCCTGCACACTGCATGCTAGGAATGCTGTCCTGCAAATTTAAATTAATATTTTTCTAATACCATAATTGAGTAGTAAAGCGAAAGTTGATGGTAGGGCTGGCAGAGGAACACCTAGAAGGATTTACTCTGACCAAATTGGAGATGTCCTTAGAAAAGGTTTAGTACTCTGAACCGGCGTGCGTGTATGAGGCGATTGGTGAATGTGGAAGAACAGAAGTGTGTCAGGATCGAAGCAAATGGAATTCTATAGTCTCTGCTTACCCTGGTGGGAAATAGGCGTGAGTTTATGTATACTGGGTGTTAGTGACATCGTAACAAATACTGAGGGGGTTGATTCAGACCATGATTCTGAGTTAAAATCAAGTGGAATTTTCCGTCGCAAAATTCATGTTATTTTTTTAGTTTTTTTTTAATATTTTCAATTCTATACTTTTGCGATGGAAAATTCCACTTGATATTAACTTAGAATAATCAGATGAATCATCCCTCTCAGTATTCGTTACGATGACACTAGGCCCGTATTAATAGATCGATCTCAAACGTCATCTTAAGTGCGTCTCAGCTGAGATTGACTTGAGACGTGAGCAACGTCTTAAGTCTGTCACTAATTAATAAACATGACTTAAGCTCAACTCAGCTGAGATTGATCTCAAGTAGCAGTTGGAGACAAACTCATGTTTCTTTTTATTTCTTGGCTTAGTTACCAAACTTTCAAGTCCATTTCAATGAGTTGCGCGTGAATAGATGGCTTTTTTGTTATTATTTTTAACCAACAAAACGCAGATATAAGTTACCTACTGACGCTAAACGCAACTGTCAGTATTTGACAGGCCAGACCGATTTGTTTGAATATTTGAATTTTGCAAAAATGGATAAAGAAATTTACTTTTTCCTGTGCTGAAAAACAATTATTAAAAAACAGCCATATTATAGAAAATAAGCCGACGGACGGGGCCACACTTCGCATAACAAAATGAGTCGTGGAACTCAGTAACCCGGGAATTCAATGCGAGCCCGCTTACTACGCAAAACGTAAGTTCCCAATTTATTTTGGTCATGAACACAGCTATATATAATCTAGTAAATGATTGCAATCGAAAGCTTTATGAATTTTAAATATACTTGGGATTTTCAACATATAAGTTAATTTATTATTAATACTTTTAGGTCAAGAATCAGCACCTCCGCAAGCTGTGGCAAAACCTCAAGAAGCGTCAAAGGGATGCCTTGACCAAGGAAAGGTATAATAATAAATAAACTTGTCCCTTTTTGCAATATTTATATTATATACTGTAATATTCATTCCATTCTTTTGAAAATATTTAAATAAATATAAACTTTATTATTTACAGAGTATACAACACCGCTTGATTCTACGGATTCCGACCCAGACAAGACCCAGACCCAGACGACTATAATCCGACCACCGATCCAGCCTTGATTTAAAAAATGTGTTGCTGTTGCAGTTTCTTGTCATTTCTTCTCCTCAACCGTAACAACACCTTGCGAAATGACGTAGATTTAAAAAATTCGTAATTGTAAATAAGAATTAAAGTATACATTCCCAATAACTATCTTTTATTTATAAGTCTACCATTATAACATTTACTAATAGTGGACACTATCTTGATATGGGTGCAATCGAGAGCGCCATCTATTCCCGGTAGACCAGGCCAGCGCCCATGTCTCCCCATTTCTTGAGATAGTTCCCTGTTTGCCATAGCTTCAGCTCCTTGCGGAAACTTGACATATTGCCGGATGAGTTTGGCCAGGAGTTCAAATACAATAATTACAATAAATAACGATTCTTGTTGAAACCTGTATTTTTTTATTAAAATCACGGTCTTCGTATGGATCACTAGCATCTCTGATATACCGCTTAGGCAAACGATTCCGCGTAGGCCAAAATATATCGTCATAATATTGGATATCAACAATAACTTCGTATATCGACATGCTTATTTTCGCTCGACGCACTGTTTGTTGCGTTGAAACTGCTACTCAAGTCGTGCTCGAGCCGCACTTGACTTTGACAGCTCAAAATACGTACTTGAGCTTCGTCTTGAGTGCCGAGTTTGGTTTATTAATATGAACGTTTTTGACAACTCTCAGCTGAGAGCGAGTGTGACATTAGTGAGTCAAGTCCAATTTATTAATAAGAACAGATACTTGAGATCAATCTTGAGTTGACACTCGGAACTTGAGATTGGTTTATTAATACGGGCCTAGCACCCCGTACAAGTACATACGGTAGCCATATAAGTAGGTATGGGTGTTAGTGACACCGTAACGAATACTGAGGGAGATGGTTCAGACCATGATTCTGAGTTGATATCAAGTGGAATTTCGTGTCAAAAAATTCATGAAAATTTTTCTTTTCTTTTTAATTATTTTCCAATCCATACTTTTGCGACGGAAATTTCTACTTGATATCAACTCAGAATCATGGCCTGAACCACCCCTCAAAGTTTTCGTTACGATGTCACTAACACCCTGTATATGTATAATTGTGTTGTTTCGGGTAGGGTAACACATCAAACTTACTTGTAATGTAGCTCTCGAACTCCCAAAGCCTTCAGCCCCTTAATGCCCTCCATCTGGCCGTCATTCCCCTGCCGCGTCCTCGTCGTTAGCTCAGCTTTAGCTCCAGGCATAGACAAGGCCCCCACGTCAGGTACCACGATTAAAGTGCCAGTGAAGTCGTAGCGATCTCCCGCCTGCAAAATACGTTGATTTTAGGATTCTAAACATATTTCTTAGTCTTTCGTCTGTCCATCTGACATTTAACCATCTAACGCGATTCTTACTACGAGAATAGAGAGATCCCGCGGTGTCAAATCACTTGAGATAAAGGCGACAAAAGTCTGCTGCTATTCTTTGGCTGTTATATCTACATGTAACTGTAGACTTGTTGGTCTAAAGTAATATTAGTACTCAATATTCTAGATAGATGACGCCGGCGTCGGTTTCATGACGATATATAGATCGAAAGAATTTCGCATGGACAGGAGGACCCGGCGGTGTAATGGTTAATACTGAGCCGCCCAAGGCCCCCTCACATGGCTCATGTTAACCAACACGGCACTGGCACCGACTGCTTAACATATCGCCTCCTAAGCATCATCTCACTTTCGGACAATTGGGTGAGCAGCATGTCCTAACCAAACTAGGGATCAAAAAGTGATTTTGTGATATGTATCCCCAAAGGGATTCGAACCTAGAACCTGTGGATCGCGAGCCCAACGCTCAACCACTGATCCACCATCACACTACACTATAACTACAATACTCCATGTGTGAATGCAACTGACTGTAATTACATTGCTATTTCTGAGATTCTTAATCTACTTGTAACTGGTGTCCTATACCTGAACAGACTCCACCGCTTCAGCCCTCAATATGACTTCCAGCGACCTCGGGATGCAGCCCCGAGGGAGCTCCGCCTGCGTCTCCTGGATGCGGATCTTCTGGAAGTCCACAAACACTGACTTGTCAGTATCCAGCATGAACCTGCGGCGGTTGGCGCACACTGGGTTGCGGCAGATTGTTGGTAGTGTGTACTGTAAACGAAAGAGACAATATTATTTAATATTTTATTATTTATTTATATAATACATTTCACGACTTTACAGTGCAGAAGCGCCAATGTGCCGTGAAACTTTCAATATAAACAATAATATAATTAGACATGAAACTTAAGTGTAAACAATATATAAACATATTTAATTTTCACACATCATTCATCATCTCGCAGAACCTCAGACACTCCCGACACACATACGTCCACTCCCTCACAAACAGATCACACTCTGGTGCTGATGCAAGGAGTGCATTAAGCATGTGCAGGGCACGGAGGAGTGACGAGTGTGTGCGCGCCACAGTGCGCGACGCCGACACTGCCTGCAGCGGGTGGCTGCGCGGCCGCAGGTTGTATGTGGGCATGTTGAGGACGAACAGTCTCACCAGCTGCGTCAATATTAATCCGGCAATGCATAAATCGAAAATCACGCGCGATATTTAAACCAATACGGGATTTTAGCTAATAGTGTTGGATCATATATCGCGTCGCGACATGCGGCCTCCATGTTTGGTCTAGTATATTTTTAGGCATCAGTGTAAAATGTTTTTTTGTGGAAATAAACAGTATTGAATGTCAAGTTGACTCAAATGAGTAATGGTTAATTTGTATAAGAGGTTTGTATGGAATAATGCAACAATGAATGGAGATAAAAACTGTCAAATATTGCGCTGCACCTGCATGAATTATATTTTCATTAAATACAACATTTCTATTTTCGTTTTTATTTTTTTTATTTTGATTATAATCTCATCTATTCTATTTAATCTAATCTATTGATAATCATAAATAAAGGTAAAAGTTGTCCCATCAACTTAATTGTTTTCAAACTATTATGTAACTTTTCAAAGTTATTTTTTTTTTTGTAAACTTACCTTGAATTGTTGTTCAACATTTTTGATCACAGTCTGGCAATCCAAACAGACAAATGTCCCAAGAACCAGCTCGGGATGTACCGGATGCGTTCTAACGATTTGCCCTGATATTCTGATCAATGTACCAATTTTAGCTGTTGTTAACTCTCTCACTTTATGTCTCGTTGGCACATCAACAAACGACACATAACACTCTTTATCTTGTAAGTCTTTTTTCATACCACTGTCAGCGAGGCTTCGTACATAATTAAGTATGGCTAAGTTGAGAAATGGGTAAATTCGGTAATATTCCTCAATTATTGTTGTTGCGAGATTCTGATTGTACTTTTCAACATCATCAAAACTAACTTCTAATGTGCTCAACTCTGGTTTTTGAAGTTCCTTAGCGTTTTTTTCGTATTTGATTTCATTGTCTTCTTTGAATCTGAAATTTTTTATTTAATTTGTTAAGTATTTGCTTACACAAAAGACCATGAAAATTAAAAGGATTCATGAAGTTATGTCTAAATTATTTCATGCAAATAAACTTGGTTAGGTATTTGTTTACAAACTTTTCTGCAGGGCTGTTTCTTAAATAGCAATTTTTATATATTCCACCATAAAAATCAAGGTGGTACGTAGCTAGGTACGTAGATTTTAGTGGAAGCTAATTCAAGACATCAATCAAAATAAAAAAAATAAATATAAAGGAAAATACATTTCATTTCCTATCAAGCCATTAAATATGATGCCACAAGAAACAGTGAAGTAACCCTAAACGTTTGACTAAACATATAATACAATGCATGTTAGTTCAAAATAAGGATTACTTTTTATTGTAGGTATGTACCACTTTACATAACCTATCAACAATTAATAAACATGATTTTTTTAAACATGAAAAGCAACTAAGTAATCATTGTTAAAGGTTATTTGATTAATAAATATACACTAGAAAGTGCAGCTTCTACTCACTCTTCAAGGAAATCTTGAAAAAGCTTCTGGCATCGAACTCCAACCTCATCTTTTACTTGGTTTTGAGTGGCGTATGTGTCTGCTACATCCATGACTGATACTGTCTGAGGATTTTTCACTTACTCCAGGTATATTTATACAAAATTCACTGTTAAATTACAAAATTCTTAACAATTTTACATAAAAACAAAGAAATGCGCACACACGGCTTGCGCGAGATTTGACAGTTTAGCGTTTTGGCGGGAAAAAAACTTTTTTATGTGGGAAATTCACATGCAACTTAATTTATACAGCCAATTTTATAATTCTTATATGTTAGGCTTTAATAACTTATATTTTACGGGAAAAACTTATTTATAGCTACAAAATTTGCTTCTTTTTTATCTTACCCATCTTATTTTAAAAGTTTTGTTCTTTCTTCGGCTTATGGCTTTATGCGTCCCAAAAATGCAAACGTTTCATTTTAAGCAGAATAATACTTTAATGTGACGCACGACACGAATGTCGATTCGACCATTGGACAGAAAATAACCTCATTTATTGTTGACATTGTTGCACTGTAGTCAGTGCGATTTAAATTTTATTTAAAGAATTTATTAATACAACCATGTCCGAAACACAAGTTGGATTCCTGTGCAAAGCAGCGGCGTCTTTACAACGAGCTGAAAATAATGACACCCTAACATTTTTAAGAAGTTATTACTTGTAAGTAAATAATAAACAATCATACTATGTAGTTGTTTCACAGATTTGCTTAAAGAAATTATATTTATTTAAAATAAATTTCTCTTTACTTGGCTTCTATTCATTTAGTAAGTATATATTATATTCGAGTGTACCTTTGTGGTTACGTGGATACAATGAGGTATAAATTAATTAATGAATTAGGATTCTGATATAGCATCAGATTTATTAAATTTAATCATATTCACAGAATGCGGTGTAAAGAAGTAACAAAAGGATATGGCCTTCCAGAAAAGCAGTTTTCTTCTAAAGTGAGATGTTCACGTTGTTGCCTTGAATGGCAAAAAGGAACTGAAATAAAAGTATGTAACATGTCTAAAGAAGATAAAATAACAATTTTATTTGTATACATAGATTTTCTTAACATTCATAGTAACTTGTTTGACATTTAAAACACCATTATAATATTCATCTATAAAACAAGTAAGTATACACTTAGACATCACATATCTTATAGTTATAATTTTGATTTCAGATTAAATCTGTAAAGCTCAGTAAGAAACAAAGACAAAGAATAAAATCTCAGAAAGTAAGAAAAGATAATAGAGTAAATAGTAGAAAAGAGTTGCTACATAGTAATGAAATAGTAAGTACAAACTAGAGTACAACTAAGGTATAGTATGCTTGTTTAAATGACTTATGACTTAGGTATACATTTTATGTTCCAGATACAACTCTGTACCTTTTGTAAACAAAGTACAGTTACATTTGTTCCAAAACCAGAAAAGGTTACAAAAATAATTACAAAACCAGCCAACAATGAAAGCTTAAATATAAATAAATTACTATCTAATGCAGATACTAAAATAACAGTTAATTTAAAGAAAACAAAAACAACCAAAACAAATGAAACTAAAACCTCTAAAGTACCAGATCCTAAAAAGAATGAAGTTAATGTCTATAGTATTACAAAAGATGTATTTTCATTATGTAACAATAAAAATAATCTACCTAGTGCACAAAAGGAAGAAAAGAAGATTATCAAAAATAATAAAAAGAAGAAAGATAAGTTTGCTGGCTTATGTCAAAAGGCGGTCATAGCATCAGCCAAACTGAAGGAAGCAAAAGATAAACAGAATAAGTTGAATTTATTTCTAAAACCATCTTCTTAGATTTATAAATACAGCTATATATAAATACAGCTATATATGAAAATATATCTCTTTTATTTAGCTTTCTTTATTATAATTATATGTAGATCCATAATATTTGTATTTGTATGTCCAGTAATGACATGTAGATTTCCATTCATGAATTCTTTGTAAAAATTGTATGAATCAAACTCTTTCACATATTTACGCACATCTAGCTTTTCCTTTTCAGCATCTGGAACCAAATCCAGGTAGCCAATAGCACCTGCAGCATCTGTAGGGCCGTCAGCCCCGTCGGTTCCAGCACTTAGTAGATAGACATCATATCCTTCATAGTTCTCCTTTAGTTCATAACAATTTTTGGCAAATTCTAATGCAAGTTGCTGGTTTCTCCCTCCTTTCCCAGATCCTTTTACATATACTGTGGTTTCTCCACCAAGAATTAAACACAGATCTTTATTATGCAGATCATCACCATCTGCTATTTCTAAATGTAGATCTGGTAAGTCTAAAGATTTCGATAGAAGTCTTAGAGCTTCTGAGTTTATACCTTCCCTCAGTAATTCACAAAATGCTTCAATCAATTTTGTATATGCCACTGCTACATCTTCAACAACACCCACTACTGTGTTAGACAGAGCTATAGGGATGTAATTGAATGATCTAGCTTCATCAACTGCTGCTTCAATACCTATTTTATTTGATCCAATGAGGTAATTCTTTACATTATCCTCTGGAAATTGTTCATAATCATGCATTTCTCTTAAAGCATTTTTAATAGAATCTGGCAAGTCTGTAAAGAGATTGTATTTTTCGACAATATCTAAAGCTTTAGCAGGGTCATCTCTGTTTTCAAGGGTAGGCCCACTGGCTATTAAATCTATAGGATCCCCAACTATATCAGAAAGTATTAATGATACCACTTCAGCTGGTTGTGCTTTTATAGCAAGTTTTCCCCCTTTTATATCTGACAACTTCTTTCTTACTATATTTAGTTCTTTGATATCAGCTCCTGAGTTAGCAAGATCTTTGATCAATGTGGATTTTTCCTCCAAAGTAATGGGAGGCTTTGGTAGAGTGAGCAAGGCTGACCCGCCACCTGATATCAACACTATTAATAGATCATCCTTTTCAAGGCCAGTAACAAGATCACATATTTTCCTAGTTGTAGTTATAGAATTCAGATCTGGCAAATTGTGTTTTGCTCCTTGGCAATACGATACAGTTTCGCTTATGACCTCCAAGCTACCTTCAGGGATACTTACAATGCCTTTCTTGATTTTAGAACCTAGTATATTTTCCACCTCCATAGCCATATTTCGTACTGCTTTTCCAGTGCCCACTAGGTACACATTCCTGTTTTGCAAGTTGTACGTGTCTCCACATATTGTTAGTTGCTGACTCACTGGATTGTATTTTAAAACTCTCCGTATTAGATTGTCGGGAAGAACTGCTGATACACCACTTTTGAATATCTGGAGTAATTCACTAATAACAGATTTAGCCATACCGAATTCCGATCCCCTTACAACCTACCATAAAAGGATTACTTTTTTAATTTAGATAGTGGTAATAAATAGCCACGACGTTTTAGTTCGTACTAAGTTAATTAATTAGCAAAATGATAACGCTGACATTTCTATATTCACACTTCGACAAAGAGTGTTTTTCTGATAAGAACTGTCATCGAATGAGTTGCATTTGCGTAACATGAAAAGGAACGTGTTGTGCGTTCCATTTTTCGTTGTACAAAGTTTTTTATAACGCACTTATATTTGGATCAGACACAAATCAGCAGTATTTAAGTGTAACTCTACCTGCATTTGCAGTTTATTGTAACATTTAATATACCTAGAAAATAACTTTAAATCAAATGTCGTATTATTTTCGGTCCAAATAAATATACTTCTTAATAAAATCATACCAAAACGCAAAAAAATACCGTTGAATCCCGCGCTTTGCTAGCCACAGCATGTTCCAACAAGTTCAGGTAACTTCAAAAACAAACAAGCAAGAGAATGGGTGCAAAGTAAGTCAGTTATTTTGTTAAAATATGGATTCTCCCATATGTTTGTCACAATATTTTGTTAATAAACAAAACACGCGGTCTTATAAAAATATATTTCCAACTAACATTTTAAAAAGTGAAGAAATTACGCCTTTCCTTGAACATTTACTTGAAGAAACGTCGTTGGTAAGTGAGATACCACAAGATTTTTGTAAAATTTTGTCAAAGCTAAGGATTAATTTACGCACTGGAGCGAAGGAAGATTTCAGAAATGGTTTTTCTGAAATAAAAAGGGATGATACTTTATGCCCATTGAATAAAACTGATATTTATAATTGTTGCTTGAATGAGCTCTATAAAATTGTGCCACGGGAGATTTTTGGCGGGAATTATAATTCAAAGATATTCAAAAAAGTTGTGCGAAATATTATCTGTAGCATGAAGCGACAGCACATCGTATTTTCGAAAATGACCGAAAAATGGGATTTCTCGGCACACCCATGGAATTCTATCCCGAAAGATATATCAAGAAATATTTTAAATAAAATTCTGCATTGGCTGGTTAAGCACGTTCTTTCAGCTATGATTTGTCTAAATTTCTATGTAACAACATGCAAATTAGATGCAGATGAAAATAAACTACATTTCTTCTGGAAAAATCAATGGCAGAGTTTTTATGACAAGCAAATATCTAACATGGTATTTAAGAAAGTTTTGAAAAGGTTTGAACCTTATTGTTTGGGTAAAAAAACTAAGCGAAGTCTTAGCGTGAGCGAGAGGTTGAGAATAAAGTCCTTTAGAAAAGATATTCCAAAATTACATTTGGTGTTAAAACCAAACAGTGACTGTCGGCCCATAGTACGGTACAAAAGTGACCAAGGTTCTGCCGAGAAATATAAATTAAAGGTAAGATTAAACTTTCTAAAAATAATAACTGGGAGACCCCACGAGAAAATTGAATCCAAATTCAATTTGATTTACCAACAATGGATACAACTGAAAAAACCAAAACTTTATTTCATTAAGACAGATTTGAGCAATGCTTTTGGGTCTATAAATAGAGATAAACTTATGAAGATTTTTGCTCAAAAACATTTACAGTATCAGAAAACTGAGAAAAGTATGTATTTGAAACAAAAGATGGCTCAGCAGTATAAAGAAATTGTTACAGAACTAAGGAAACCATTGTTAGTTCGTGCTGGCAACACACTGTATGAATGGACTGAGGGTTTAGTTCAGGGATATAAGTATTCTCCTGCTTTATCTGAACTTTATTATTCCTACTTGGATGATCTATATTTTTCCCAACATCTGACTAAAAGTGAAAAGTCAGAAGTTCGACTTTTCATAAGAGTAGTTGATGACTACTTGTACATAACAAATTCCATAGAAGATGCTCAATTGTTTCTCGAGGCGCTCTCAAATTACAGGAATGTAAACTATGAGAAAACTGTAGTAAACTTCGAACACGAAAAGATAAAAGTTTGTGACGAAATTACATTTCTTGGATATAAATATGAAACAAAGACTTTACAAGTTAGTAGAGCTTCCAATGTTTATACTGGTCAGATGTGTTATAAGATAGCATTTTCCAGTGCTTTGGAAAATCTTACAAAATTCATGGAAAACAGAATTGGACAGTCGGGAATTCAAATCAACAGTCATATTTTCAATTTCTTTTACAACTCTGAAGAAATTATATGGAAACATATCTTTACGACTTTCTGTCTGTCGGCTAATAAATTTTGCACCATTATGGCTGTATTATGTGAACAGGAAGAAATGAGGAGATATTTTAATTTATACAAAAAGAGAGTTACTGTAAAACTCAGTAACTCTATTATAGAAACTTTGATCAAGAACAAGCCTGCAGAGTTCATGTTTATGTATTGCATAAATCACTTTAGATATTTGTCGTTCAAAGCGCTTTACCTGTGCGCGAGAAAAACTCCGAAATGCAGTGGGCTGGTTCCCCTAATAAACGATGAAATGGCGAAATCTAATTGTCTATTTGGAAAATGGCAGGAGCATGCTTGTAGGATGGAGACAAATGGCGAAATTCGAAGAATCGCAATCAAACAAATATGTAGACGAACAGATTTAAGAGTAATTATGAAAACGTTTGATAATCTGCCAGAAGGTTTTCAGTGCTACAATCACAAACGATTGATGTAACTTTTTGTAAATAAAATAAAACATTCGATAAAATGGTATTTTTTATTTATATAAAATATAATTAAGTAAGCGTCAGTCTATATGAGATTCACATGGACGGAATACAGTTGTAAAGGAAAAATACAAATATAAAAAAAATGCATTATATACTTAATTAAGTAAAATTATAAATACACTTCTCATCAAAAAAATCGAAACACTTCCGTTTTCATTGTTTCTGTCCGAATTTAACACAAAAAAGAATTCATACGATGAAAAAAAATACATAAATGTATAGCTGGCAGTTTGGCCATTACAGTAATAAGCGAAAATTCTAAATTCAAAATTAGAATTTCATTTGTTTATCTTATAAACGAAATGAATCACTGTTTTGAGACAAATGTGTGTTTAGGGTTGGAGTACATTTAGCGTTTAAAAACTAAAAATTGGCGCCTATCCTTAAACTTTTTGTTTTTTATTTCAATACTGTGACTTTGGGACGTCTGAAAAAAGGTTTTTTTTCTAAAACGTATGGATACTTCGCCCACAGAAGCCGCCCAAGTTGTGGCATTGCTGGATTCTGGCCTTAGTCAGCGTGTTGTGGCTGCAAGACTGCATCTAAGCCTGTCATCTGTTCATAGAGTCTATAAACGTTATCGGGAGACTGGTTTGTTCACGCGCCGTTCAGGATCTGGCAGGAATCGGGTCACTTCTGAGCGAGATGATCGATTTATTGTAACAACTTCTTTAAGAAATCGACGCCTTTACGCTTTTCAACTGCAGCAGCGGCTTCGTGTTGTACGAAGGGTGGCTGTAAGTGACTCTACAATTAGAAGAAGGTTGAAGGATCGTGGACTGGTACCGCATAAGCCAGCAAATGGGCCGAAATTAACTGCAGACCATCGAAGAGCGCGCCTTAACTTTGCACGTGAGCACCTAAATTGGTCATACCTACAGTGGAGCAAAGTTCTCTTTTCTGATGAGTGTAAAATTATGCTGTATGGTAACGACGGAAGGAACAAGGTCTACAGAAGAGACGGAGAACGCTATGCACAATGCTGCATTGAAGAAAAGGTCAGCTATGGTGGCGGTTCTGTAGGTATGACCAATTTAGGTGCTCACGTGCAAAGTTAAGGCGCGCTCTTCGATGGTCTGCAGTTAATTTCGGCCCATTTACTGGCTTATGCGGTACCAGTCCACGATCCTTCAACCTTCTTCTAATTGTAGAGTCACTTACAGCCACCCTTCGTACAACACGAAGCCGCTGCTGCAGTTGAAAAGCGTTAAGGCGTCGATTTCTTAAAGAAGTTGTTACAATAAATCGATCATCTCGCTCAGAAGTGACCCGATTCCTGCCAGATCCTGAACGGCGCGTGAACAAACCAGTCTCCCGATAACGTTTATAGACTCTATGAACAGATGACAGGCTTAGATGCAGTCTTGCAGCCACAACACGCTGACTAAGGCCAGAATCCAGCAATGCCACAACTTGGGCGGCTTCTGTGGGCGAAGTATCCATACGTTTTAGAAAAAAAACCTTTTTTCAGACGTCCCAAAGTCACAGTATTGAAATAAAAAACAAAAAGTTTAAGGATAGGCGCCAATTTTTAGTTTTTAAACGCTAAATGTACTCCAACCCTAAACACACATTTGTCTCAAAACAGTGATTCATTTCGTTTATAAGATAAACAAATGAAATTCTAATTTTGAATTTAGAATTTTCGCTTATTACTGTAATGGCCAAACTGCCAGCTATACATTTATGTATTTTTTTTTCATCGTATGAATTCTTTTTTGTGTTAAATTCGGACAGAAACAATGAAAACGGAAGTGTTTCGATTTTTTTGATGAGAAGTGTATTATCTACACAAATAAGGCACATTCTTAACTATTGGACGGTATAAAAAAAGGCGCAGATTTCTCCCTCAAATATCAATAGTGCAGATCAATACTTAAAACTAAAATTATGATTTATTAATTATACTTACACACACAGCTACCTAGGTTATTATCTATTCTACTATTACACTGCCTTTGATTTAAAAAGAGAAGGACAACACAAGTATATTCATAAAGGAGTGGTATATTTGATAAAATATTACATTCTTCCCTCTATTTGACTGCTTATCTTAAAATGTAACCTCTTTGTATATGTAGAACCACTGTCAAACTGCCAGTCCATAGTTATACATGATAGTAATAATAATAAAGATAGTCGTCTTGATAGTCTTTGTGGTAAAGCCAACTATGTATGAAAGTTATTGCTCGATTCAGCACTAGTGGACAAAAAATTCGACTGTGTTCGTTGGGTGTTTGAGAAAATGACTGTCTACAAATTTAACTCAGAGTCTGAAAAAAAAAATAGCAATCATTTGTGTACACTTGAGTTACTTGCCCGACAAATTTTAAGGCCGGTGCACCAGTGTTTACCACTAGTTCTGATGTCACTTATGAATACGGAATCCAAAACTAATTGAATGAGCCTTTGCAGCAGAAGTCATCTTGACGCTTAAGGAAATGTCGCCTAAGGGTTTGTCAGTATATCATCGCACTTTCCTACACTTCTATCGCTTACGCACACTATCGCCTCGTCGATTCTACCGCGTGTGGTCGCTCTCTCTCGCTCTAGCAAATGACAGTGCTGAGCAAGAGAAAAAGATAGAAGCATAAGAAAGTGCTACGAGGCGCTACCAGATGTGGTTCAACCCTAATCTTATCCTCTACACTTCCTTTTACGCATTACAAACAAGAAAGGCATTTCTTACCGCACTAACCCTACAACAAACAAGGCAGTTGCTACAATGTGACCAACAAATCCGATCCTGTAGGCTTGTGACAAGAAGTCGGGATCAGAAGCGATATAGTAAGATGCTTGTGGAGCGTCGCAGGAGACTATGCGAGCGGCGCGAGGGAGTGCTTTCCCCGCGATGATCTCAGCTGACCGCTTGTTGTGAGGCAGCGGTTTGAGACGGACTGCCGCGTCGCTGAATATCAAGTCCGCGTACGGAGATGGAGAGAAGAACATGCTGAAGCTGAAAGAAGTTTTAAAAAATATGGTAAATTGAAGAAGAAGAAGGTACAATTTGTAAGTGGGAATATGTAGATAGGTATGTCGTAAAAGTCGTTCAAATAATTCTTAATACTTATGTTGAATGAGTCATGTCATTGGCCTATGGCGGCTCAATAATAACCCTGACACCAGGGTTGATGGGGTTGGTAATCCACCTCACAACCCACACAATAGAAGAAGTACATATTATTAGCAAATACCAGCGATAAGACTACTGGGTGTGCGGAGTATAAACGCTAGGTAACATCATAGAATAAGAAATAATACTACGTATAGAACGGCAAAGCTCCGCTATCCACCTGCGGCTGAGCTAGGTTTACCTCACCCCCCTTCGGTCTTTCTTTAGTCTCCAATCGTATTGACGTCATACGTCACACACACACAGATGCGCATGTACGATAACATGTGTGGTGTCTGTGTAAAACGAGGTGTTTTGTATGAAGTGTCCGGGGTGTAACATTACGTAGCTGTCTATAAATGTCACGTTGACAACTTGTTCTTCTACGCTCTGTCGCTTACTGGTTAATGGGTAGTTATTATAGTTACCTGAACTCATCGGTTTGGGTGGAGCCGTAGAACTGTTGCGCGTAGACCAACAGGTTAGAGAAGGTGTCGAGCTCGGTGTGGTTCGCGCGCCCCATCAGAACTGAACCCGGTACCTTGCCCAGGTTGCAGTGTTTGTACTCGTGCATCTTGGCGCGGGTGCCTGCAATTAATACCATGAGCTCACGACTGTGTCCTATACAGCGCAGTCAGAGGTACATCCATCACAAGATGAACTAAGTGCCACGCCTTACCGAGCTTCCCGCTAGACCAACGTGATAGGTGGTTAGCCGTATCGCCGTCTATAATGGTCGAGCCAACTGTGTTAGTGAAAACTGCACTTAAGATAAATTGTTACGTTGTAACCACGTTACGATACGTTGGAAGTAGGTCAGGATCGAAGCAAATGGAATTTCATAGTCTCTGCTTACTCCGGTGGGAAATAGGCGTGAGTTTATGTATGTAAGCACTTATAAATCATTAGAATTATTCTAAGAAGAAGACTAAGTACCGCTCTTTCAGGAGCAATTAATAAATGCCAAAATTCTTTATTAAAAACGATTGATTGCCGGTCGAAGTCATCAAAATAATTGAGAAAAATGATTGAGGTCCTTGGAAGGTTGGCATAAGTTTTTGAACCGTCAACTTACCGTCATGTTAGCACATAACAGCTGTAAGTCAGTCGGTTTCAAGTCTAGCGGCCACCACTCGTGTAGTCTACCCCTGAACACTTCTGTAGGCGTCGTGTGTCTCACGAAGACTACATACCTTCGACCAAACTACGAAGGACTTCACGTCACTCACCGTCAGTACATAATAGTTGCAAATCATCCGGCAGCAAGTCCCGCGCCCACCACTCGCGTCGTCTGCCCCCGGACACTTCTGCTGGCGCCGTGTGTCTCACGAAGGCGACGTCGCCGCCGCCTTCTACCATACAGCGTAGTGCACCTACGTGGCCGTAGTAGTCTTCACTTGCGTCGCGGCGGCAACGTCTAGGGTTCAAATTAGAAGACTAAGTACTCATTTTTTTAAAACCGGCAAATATATTAGACATGCCCGGTACCCCAATCGAGTAGGCAAAGTCACCAGCCTATCGCCTTTAACCTACTAAGGTCGAGATTTCCATACACAATAGTTAAACAATGGGGTTCGGATTTTAAAAAGACATCCGGTCTTACGAATATACAGGGTGTTAGTAACATCGTAACGAATACTCAGGGGGATGATTCAGACCATGATTCTGAGTTAATATCAAGTGGAATTTTTCGTCGCAAAATTCATGTTTTTTTTTATTTATTTTTTTAAATTATTTTTAATTCTATACTTTTGCGAAGGAAAATTCTACTTGATATTAACTCAGAATAATCAGCTGAATCATCCCCCTCAGTATTCGTTACGATGTCACTTACACCCCACACAAGTACATACGGTAGCCATACAAGTAGGTATGGGTGTTAGTGACACCGTAACGAATACTGAGGGGGATGGTTCAGACCATGATTCTGAGTTGATATCAAGTGGAATTTTCAGTCTGAATATTCCTGAATTTTTTTGTGTTTTTTTTTAATTATTTTCAATTCCATACTTTTGCGACGGAAAATTCCACTTGATATCATCTCAGAATCATGGCCTCAATCACCCCCCAAAGTTTTTGTTACGATGTCACTAACACCCTGTATAGCAAGCACAATGTCTTTATCGTTATGCCTCTTTTAAGCATAGCTTTTAACGTAGATATCTCTCGTCTGTTTCACGCTAGACGATGTACTGTATCTCTGTCCTGCTGTCATTAAATAAAGGTTTATAGTGTCCTCTTCTTCTGTTACAAACATAATTTTATAAAGAAGAAAAATGTCCAATATCTGTTGTTTAAACCCCTTATCCGATTTTAAATATTCAGTAAATAATGCCGGTTGCAAACCAAGAGACAAAGAATAATACTACGTATAGAACGGTAACACTCCGCCCCGCGCCGATTCGTATCGGGCGCTGACCTCACTTCCTCTGGGTCTTACTTTAGTTTTGAATGGCCGTAAGCCGGTATGGATGGAGGGGGCGGTAACCCACCACCTTCCCATGGTCTTACCAACCTTTTGGTCATACGGACCTAAGGACCGAATCACGGGCGATACGAGTGGTACTTGCTCGGGGCTCTTTCCCACCCGCATTTCTTGACACCCTACAAATTCTTGTCCTGTCCTGTGTCTTGGAGGGGCGGTAAGTGCGAGATTTTTGTATATACTGTCCGAGCTGTTCTCCTGATCTGTAAGGCCTCAAACTGGATGACAGCGGTAGCGGCGCGGCGGGCGGGGTACGAGTGGTGCGCTCAAGTCGAGTGGTGTCTCTGCGTTTGAAACTCGCCTTTTTGTTTCCTTTGTTCATTATAGGAATTCAGATCTTCTTTTGCCCATAATAAATCGAAACAAAAGAACTACAATCGAAAATGCGTTGTCGCTGTTTCGACATCGCGTTTATTTGAGACACAACTCTTTACCGCCGCAACACCGCGCGATTTGGCCGCTGGCATCGAGAACGGAACAGCGGTCGCGGCCGCTGTCATCCAGTTTGAGCCCTTACCGTCATTAGGATGGAAATAGGTTCTACCGACGCTTAACTACTTCTAAATAAACAAGCGTAATTTACCTGTAAGAAGCGCCATGACACAAATGGCACAGGTTGTCGTGTGGCACGGTGTTAGAGTCGACGTATTCAGTGCTAAGTGACCCGGGCGCGCAGGATTTAGTGAAGTATTCTGCCGCTGCGTGAGCGCCGTCGCAGCTATACGATCTGAAAATAAAATTTATTTAGTTACAATAGTGTAATGTATACCCCTCGATCCCCTGGTAGTTGCGACTTCCGAATACATCCCGCTTAGGGAGGGCACTGAAATGTATCGACGCCCGAAAGACGTAATATACGATCCCGAGGACCCGATTTCTCTAGTCATAGAGGCGGCCAATGGTTCAACAAACACTTCAAAACTCCGATACCGACCGATATCCCTCATTCTGCCGCTTACCGCTCGATACCCTCTAGGGTCGATTAAATATTTTCAAATATTATCTTCTCAGACGACGCCCCGAGTCAAGGTCGCGCCCAACTGGGCTTCAGGCCTCAGATCTGAGGGTGCCCAGTTGGGCGCGACTCTATTCAGGGGACGGTAGGGTATTTGAATGGGTCAAAGATAAATTATAAAACGCTAGTCTAGAAATAGAAGCCAGTCTAAGATGACCAAATATTAATCTCATTTTACTTTTCGACTTGTTTCGAATTTTATTTATGAATTAAGTAACAATGAGTACGACGTTTGATTGGTTGTTTTATGACGTCAAAGGACAGTATTTCCATACAAACTCCAAAGAAAACTTTCGTTTTGACGTTTCGTAAAAAGTATCTCGTTTGATTAGGTTATCAAGCAGCCTATGGTCTTCAGTATTACCTAATCCACCCATTAGAGATGAGGTAAGCCAGCGGGTAGACCCAGCCGGCCGCCATACCGATCCCGGTGTGGCAGGTGTTCTTGCCGCGGAGATACGTCAAGTCCGTGTCGGGATCCTGTTCCTTGGCCACGGCCACCGCGTAGTACCAGCTGTCGCCGCTCGAGTATACCTGAAAATGAGCACAAATAAAGACGAATCCAGTGTAGATATTTGATGATTCTCATTTACAGAGCAACACGGGCTCCGGCGGACTGTAGTCTTTCAAAGAGAAAATTAAATCTAAAAAAATCTGACTCGGACGGGATTTGAACCCGCAGCCGGGGCGACCGGGTCCTCTTCAGGAGGAGCCATAAGAAAAATCCAAGCGAAATTTTTTGATTCGATTAAGGTGATGTGTTTCAGTCAGCTAGGTAACGCTGCGTCAGTAGATGGCGTTACTTCTGCAGTTTTCGTATTTTTTTCCATTTATTCGTTTAGTGTTGAGTACTGACCCAGTGAAATGTTAGGTGGCGAAATCTTACATACATTATCTTTAAGTTAAGCTACAATTTTGAAGTATTTACTGAAGATATCATATTGAAACATTGCATCAAAAGTTGGTGTCATTTCAATTTGTGTACAAACACGAAGCTGTCACACACACATGCGAACTAGGTTAGCTATTAAAAGAGATGCATAATTTGAAGTCTACTTCTAACTTCTAAATGGCGCACTTGGTAAAGCAGTAGCCGCCATTCTTAAGGTTCACGGTTCAAACCCAACTGCATGTTTTAATTGTTTTTACTTTTTGTATTTTTTTTTACAATTGAATTTGGCGAACCCGTCTATTTGTTACGGAATTTTCAAAAAGTATCACTTTTACCAATAATATTATAATTAAGTATACAATAATTTACTTTGCACTAAAGTACCTTCCGTAATTTCCGTATTTTTTATTTTGTAAAATTCTAACAGGCATTAATCGCATCAGTGAACAAGCGGCTAACTAAAAAACTACTGAACGGATTTTCATACGGTTTTCACCAATGAGTAGAGTGATTCATGGGCGTGCTTTAGGGTTTATAATTTATACAAGTATTTTTTTTGTATAAAATGGTTCAAAAATGATGATGAATGTCAAACATAATTATCGTTACAAATATAGCCGACTTGGAGCTTTCGGCGAAAACGCTGCCTGAGCCCATTGAGATATAACAAAACAACGTATGGTTGAATTGTTCCTTTTTTGTAGGTATACCGAAAAGTCCACAATATGTCATAATAATTATATTGTGTATAAAGAATTGTGTATATGTATTGTATGATTTTACAAATAACGATCACAGTACAGTAATAATAAGGTAGATTTTTTCCTAAATTGCGTAGGTTCAAACTTTGTCGCATCGCGTTTGAAAGATGTAATAGCGCTTCAGGACGTCCCGCAAGCACGGCGCTGATGTCGCAGTATCCGCATATAATTATTATGACTTGTCATTTAGTTCCAATAAAATCCGCGGGACTTCATACGTATGTCAGTGACAGCTGGTGATAGCATGCGGGACACTTAGCACCTAATCGAATTCTATGTTGTTTTCGCGCCCAGTCCAGACGACTCACAGCGCATTTCTGGACATATATTTACGCGTGGTGTTTATTGTTAGGTTAGTTAGTTCAGGTTAGGACGTCTTTTTATAACGAGGACGTTAAAAAAAGACGAGGCTGGGACGTATTGAAGTAGTATTTTCCATATAATACGCGGCCTGAAATGGGCTGTTTCGGGGACCTGAACTGGTTGCTGTCGAACTTATTATCACGTTTTCTTGATTAAAATTCATAAATAAGTCAAATAGAAAATAGAAAAAAGATTTTATTTAGTTTTAGATCTGTCATGATGTCTGTGATGTTTGTTTATTATACATAAAAATTTCAAAATTTTTCTTATTTTTTTTCCCAAAGGGCAAGGCAAAGGGAACTATGAACATACAGCCATGTCTTGTGTTTTTTTTCTTGATGATGATTAATGAAATGATGAAACCTAAGCCCCCACCCTCGGAGCAGACTCCTACTCCGAACCCCAAACGAAGTAAGCGGATTGTTGGCGCAAAGCGAAAATAGATAGGTACACTTTGTTTATTGAAGATTCCGATTTAATAATACTATCGGGAATGTTTTCCGACTAATGTGATCATTAACCACAAAACACCACTTCGTATTGATTATTTAGATTATTCAATGAAGAAAGCAACCTTCCCGTTCCCGGTCCCACCAAAAAGTCCGCGGCAAAGAGAATATAAATAAATCTGTATGTTGGATGGAAAAACAATTAATTATAAATGACTACTATTTAGGCCGGCAAATGCAACAACTTCTTTTTTGATTTGGTTTTCCCCGAAGGGTAAGGCAAAGGGAACTATGCCCATACAGCCATTTCATTTTATGTATTGATTTTTTATTATAATATATGTCCTCTTTTAAAACACGGTATTTACCCATTATTTAAAAATGTTTAAATAAGATACGTTATTACAAAAATATTTTTCCAATATTCCTTTTCTCAGATTGTAGTATTTTTAGTTTTTTATTTATATTTATTCTCTTCATACAAAATCTCTTTATAAATTGTCACTGACATTCTATTACACTTGTCAAGTAGTCAAAGCCTTTAGAAAAAAAAACTATCACGCACACGAACTAACATTGACACCTCTACACGCTCAGCAAATACACTGTAATCTGCACCACTACAAATGTAGAATTGATCAAAATTGAGGGTCTGAAATATGGTACTTCTCGTATTCGGACCCTAAATTTTTGTTAGTTTGCGAAAATAATACACCAAAATATTACTATTTATCGGTTTTATAACAATATTCCTCTATCCGTTTTCCTGTAGCACTGCATCAACTTTTGTATGGAAAACGAATCACCTTAAGCCAACGCCGACAACACCCAAGTTATTTTCTTGTATTTTAGTAGTAGTACTACTGACCTTATAGTGTATAATTTGTACTACCTGTTGAAGTACATAGTAGTACTACTTTGTGGTTGTACATTAATACATGTATACACTTTGGTACCATGACACATTAACTTTTTTGACAGATTGAACTGGAAGTCTCACTAAATGTCAAATATGTTAGTGCGACAGAGTCCTAAAGTGGGTACATTATATGACTGTACCAATTGTTGATAGAAGCTATTATCGATAAATCCGTAGTTATAACATAATTTCGAAGGGGTTGGCAGAGGTGTATAGTGTATACACACTCCCAGGTAATAGGGGGCGAGTCTAGTGCCAACTTTATGAAACTACGTGATACTAATATTTTTACAACATTAATTCAAACTCATATAGTCGAATTCATCTGTTCTCAAGGGTTAGTACGGATGTTTTTAGATAATAATACTCGAAAGTTCGATGAAGTGTGGGCAATTAGTTCACCTTGCGATGGATGTACAATCAAAGAGCAAAAGTTCAGTCACTGAGCCCAGCGAATTATTTGTAAACAGTGGTGAAATTATGAACCATTTGTTATCATTAGTTGTGTTGGCCGCTACTGTCGCTCTCGCATCGGACTTTACAGCCATTTTAAACGCTGCCACAGAAACGCTGTTTGAATCATCTGATAAAGATGTAAAGGCCAATGATGATGATGATGAGTTGTCATAATTATAAAAATTATGTTTTTGTACTTGTTTTTGGTCCATTACAGAAACGACATGTAACTAGGAGGTCTTAAGTGCAATCAGTTAATTTATTACTTTGCAAGAAACTGATTGGACTTTTGCACCTTATCGTACCTCTGACTACCCCACTTGGGATATAGTCGTTATGTGTTGTTGTAATAATACTACTAACCTCCTGCATGAAAGGCACAAGGCGGTGTTTATAGGAGGCGTGCAGCATGTCCGCGGCGTCGAAGAGTCCGAAATCGCAGGCGCCTTCAGCGATGCATCGCTCGCAGTGCCGCGTGCTGTGACCGCGCCAACACACCAAGGTTGGCGAGAGGAACGCTGCCTTTAGTGCTATCTGGAAGATTTATTCATATTCATGTGGGGATGAAAGATTATTCTGTGATGTGTAAAACACCTCCACCACCCCGCAGTGGAGCAGCGTGGTGGAGTATGCTCCATACTCCGTCCGGTTGATTGAGGGGAGGCTTGTGCCCAGCATTGGGACGTATATAGGCTGTTTATGTTATGTAGTAAAAACTGTAAGCGCCTTTTTGAAAATTCATATTCTGATATGATTTTCTTTAACAAAACTTTCATTTCTTTGAATTAATTTTATTCCCGCCAAAAATTGGGGATTTATTTTTTGAGACTAGCTTGATTAAAACTAGCTTGTCCATTGCGAGGTTTTGTTAACAAAAATTACATTCCATTCACATGCATTGTACCTATGTATGTTTCCTATAAAATACTTTAATACCATCTTGCATAGACTCAACAACATAACAACATAGGTCAGCAATCCATCCATCGTGGATCTCCGCCAAATCCTAGTCAATAAAAAAAAACACTCACTCTCATTTTAACACACTTGTCCATCTCCGGGTCGCTGGTAACACACAAGACCGCCCGTTTGACCGGGCAGTCTCGTATGCCTAACACTGCCTTCTCAGCCTGGTCGCCTACAAACTGGTTGTTCAGAATGTGCTTCGCCGCTTGATCCACTTCTAGTAGCACTCTGAAGTTTATTGTTGCATCCTGTTGATGAATACACATAGCAGGTTATTGAGAGAATGTTTACGTTAAAAACTAAAAAAGTGTTAATATTCGGTACTGTCTAAATAAGTATGTATTTAAATGTTTGTCTATATGCCTCCTTAGATGCTCTATGGTCAGAATGTACTTCGTTTGTGTGTTTATGAATAAAAGCTTAAATGTTTTAAAATCAAACTTATCGTACTAAATCAATGAAGCTTTTTAGTGCGGTTTTTGTAATATTTGATACACAAGATGATAAACTAGAAGCGAGCCTTGATAGACACCCACCACGAAACTATTACTTAAACTATTTTACATATTTTTTATTTGTCCATAGACTAAGAAGAGTTTTTACGAAGTAATAAATTCTACGTCTAAATTGCAACTGATTCTTCAAAAACCAACTACATAATCATAGATATAATATTGGAGGTCATAATAAAGGAGCTCGGTGGCGCAGCGGTAAACGCGCTCGGTCTGCGGTTGTTGAAGTTAAGCAACTTTCGCAAAGGCCGGATGGGTGTCCACCAAAAAAAGTTTTTATCTCGAGCTCCTCCGTGCTTCGGAAGGCACGTTAAGCCGTTAGTCCCGGCTGCATTAGCAGTCGTTAATAACCATCAATCCGCACTGGGCCCGCGTGATGGTTGGTTGGTTTGGTTGGTCCGTGTCTGTGGTGTCCTAAATAATAAATGTTTCTTTCTTTCTTTCTTTAAGGCCCGATCTCCCTATCCATCCATAGGGAAGGCCCGTGCCCCAGCAGTGGGGACGTTAATGGGCTGATGATGATGAGACATAATATTAAACATATTATAACTCTTCTTCTTCTAATCTTTTTATTCCCTGTTGGGATGCAGGGCTTGAATAACAGTTTCCACTCCTCGCGATCTTTGCAGCCTCTGTAAGTAAGCATAACGCATAATAGCAATGACTTTACCTGTAGTAATAGATCTGTAGTGCCATTGGACTGGAATAGTTGGAAGGGCAGTTCTATTGGCCGCCCGGATGAGTCCAAACGTTGCTGGAATGGAGAAACGGTGGTGCTTGCTCTGTGGACAATAGCTACATTTAAGAACTAGATGGTGCGTGATACGCTCGCCGCTAAAGTAGCTTCGCGTGTCCTGTATTTATGAGACAACGACCTACCTGCCTCTTAACGGTTGAGTAAATATATGACACTTTGTATGGCGGCCATCTTGTTTTCCCGCCATTTTCAAGATTTAAATAGGGTGTGAAAAAGAACGTTTGACTCACGATCTGAAGGCCTTGGGTTCGTTTTATAGACGACAATGTCAAAAATTCCTTAGTGACTTTGATGACATTAAAAGGAATAAATCAAATCAAAGGAATAAATAAAATAAATAAGAAATCAGACGGCAGCCATATTGGCGCCGTGTACGCACTTGGATATACTATCCACTATCGGCAAGTGACAGTTGTTAGCGGAATTGCTATCTACTCGTACGACGACGTCGTGCACGCATCGATTTAATATATCCACGTGGATAGCATTCTTTGATCCTATTGGTCCAAGCCCTCGGATAAATTCCGCGCCGCGCGGCAGTAGATAGTCGTGCAGAGCCCGCTGGTATGTGTCATTTCTTGATATTGCGCGCTTATAAATATGCACATATAACATTGGCAGTAATGGTTGTGTTGTCTCTTCTCTATGACGAGCGGTTGTCATACAACTTATCACGTTGGTCTAACAGAAAGGTCGGAGAGGTGTGGGTACTTAGTTCATATTGGGATGGATATACCTATACTCGTGGGCTTATGTTATGTTATTATTTAACAGACACTAACCTGTTATTGTCCTGGTCGATGCGGCTCCTATAAGGGTCGTAGTACCGCGGCGCTTCAGTGCTAGTTGTAAACGCGATGCCGTATTGATCGCGTTGTACGTACGTAGAACTACGATTGGAGTTTCTGTTGAAGGGGTTCGGTTCGCCGTATAGTTGCACTATCCTCATCAGGAAGTTCTGGTATCTGTGAGTAGAAGATTATGTTAAAGTGTAAGTTGAGTTTGCTGTTGTAGTTTCTTGTCATTTCTTCTCCTCAGCCATAACACCTTGCGATATGACGTAAATTCAAAAATGTTACATTAACCTTCAACAGCTTTGACCTCCTACGTTTGGCGGCTCAATAGTAACCCTGACACCAGGGTTGATGAGGTTGGTACTCCACCTTACAACCCACACGATAGAACCTTCAACAATTTTATCCATGATAATTACGTTGAATAAATGATTCAGATTTTTGTTTGTTCTGTGTTTTTTAGGCGTGCACCAAAGGGCCGACTAGTCAGCGTTAGGTAAGTTAGCATCAAAATGTAGAAAATATTCGAAACTCTGAGTTCAAGTGTATGAGTTTGAATTAGTTTTGATCACAGATAACTGATATCACGTGGTTTCCAGCATTTGTGCCCGGTTGATGGCAATAGGGTCGCCCCCTATTACATGGGACTTAAACATAGCTGGATATAGAGGGAAACCACTGCCCTATTTTTCTCTAAAAAAGTAGCATGGAGAGTATTTTAAATGCTACACCGAAAAGAGCGTGGCTCTTAAATTGATGATGGTGTAACATAGCTGGCGAAGAGTGGGTGTACTATACACCTATGCCTATTTCCATACTTGTTCACAGGGGTAGCGACATTAAAAAGGTTAGGAACCACTGGTTTATAGGATCTTCTTCTTTGCGAGTCGATGGCGATCGATACTAAATTTTTGCTGACCAATAATTGGCCACGTTTACGGCATTGTCAGTGGCTTCGTAAAGGTCTTTAACAGTGCAGGTGTTAGGGCACTTAGGACAGCACAAAAGGTGAGCCATATTTTGTGGTGATACTCCACACTCGCAATCATCGCAACCATCAACCAGATATCCCCACCTGCAGAGATTATCCTTGCAGCGGCCAACCTGTAGGATGTCAGCGGTAGATAAAGGATTATACAACTTACTTCCGTCTCTGTTCCTGCGTAGCGGCACTGCTAGTAACGATGGCGTCGGCGGGCACGCGCCCCCAATTGCACTGCTCCCACTCTGTCACCGGCATGCGGGAACCGTCGCGGCAAATCAGCTCGAACTCATCCTCCAATACTCCACCTAATGTGTGCATAACATAAACATATTAGTCACAATACCGTAACCTTCATCGTCATCATCATCAGCCCATTAACGTCCCCCCTGCTGGGGCACGGGCCTTCCCTATGGATGGATAGGGAGATCGGGCCTTAAACCATCACGCGGGCCCAGTGCGGATTGATGGTTATTAACGACTGCTAATGCAGCCGGGACCAACAGCTTAACGTGCCTTCCGAAGCACGGAGGAGCTCGAGATGAAAACTTTTTTTTGTGGTCACCGAGCACCGTAACCTTATAAATGTAAAATGTTTTAATGTATGTGATGTGGTTGTATTTTATCAATAAATAAATAAACATTCATAACCGAGCAATTATAATGATTTACGGGGTGTACAGTCATGAGCAAATCATGTCCCCACTTTAGAACCCTGTCGCACTATCATATTTGACATTTAATGAGACTCACGGTTTAATTTGTCAAAAAAGTTAATGTGACATGGTTTTGAAGTGTATACATATTAGTACTCGTGACCGTACGTGACATCGAATACTGAGGGGGATGATTCGGCTCATGATTCTGAGTTCCCAATAGGTTGAGCAGAGACTATGGAATTCCATTTGCTGCGATCCTGACACTTTTCTTGCTTCCTCCACATTCATCAATCACTGAGACGGATTCCGCTCATGATTCTGAGTTAATATCAAGTGGGACTTTCCATCCATGCCAGAATTGCAAATTTAAAAAAATCAAAAAGAATCATGAATGTTGCGACGGAAAATTCCACTTGATATTAACTCAGAATCATGAGCGGAATCCCTCTCGGTGATTGATGAATGTGGTGGCAGCAAAAGAAGTGTCAGGATCGAAGCAAATGGAATTCCATAGTCTCTGCTCACCCCGGTGGGAAATAGGCGTGAATATGTATGTAACTATTTTAATGTTTACAATACAATAGAGTTCTTTTTCTATCGTGTAGGTTGTGAGGTGGAGTACCAACCTCATCAACCCTGGTGTCAGGGTTACTATTGAACCGCCAAAGGCCCCTGACATGGCTCATGTAACGACTACTTTACTTACATCAGTAAGTAGTAGGCCGCGACCAACGGCTCAACGTGCCTTCCGAAGCACGGATCAACTTACTTTCGGACAATCTGGTGATCAGCCAGTAATGTCCTAACCAAACTAGGGATCATAAAGTAATTTTTTGTAATATGTCCCCACCGAGAATCGAACCCGGGACCTCCGGATCGTGAGCCCAACGCTCAACCACTGGACCACGGTGGTCGTTACAACAGAGTTTAATAACAGGTACGTTGTATAACAACTCTAACGGGGAATACGTGTTACTTTATGAATAGACAAAGTAACAATACTTACCAAGGATCTTGTGCGAAAGTAAAGCATGTTGTATAGTGGTGTCTCTGACGAAGGCAATTTCGCCTGTGCCATTAGTGACGAGGCACTTGAGTGCGCCCTCGTAACCCGCGTAAGGATCCTGTAGCGTGCACCGTATCCCCGCGCCGCCTGTACACAGCTTGCAGAGCCTGTGGGCAACATTAAACAGGTATAGTCACTGAGCAATAAGTAAGTCAACATACATAACATAAAATAGAATATAATTATTATTATGTTTATTTAACAAAGAAAATATTTATTTATTTATTTACATTTCACGACTTTGCAGTGCAGAAGCGCTAATGCGCCGTGAAACTTTCAATATAAACTTTCATAATAATATTACATTAACATAGCATCACGCCTGTATCCTCGAAGGGGTAGGCAGAAGTGTATAGTATACTAGCTTTTGTCCTCGACTTCGTCCGCGTGGCGTGTTATAAAAGAGAGATCTTTGCGTGTGTGGGAGTGCATATCAAATTTCAAGCATCTAACTTATGCAGTTTAGATTTTTTCATACAATTTTTTTTCCCGCTATCTCCCATTTTTCAAAATACAGCCATAACTAAACTTTATATTTACTAAAGTATGCATGCAAGCTAGATTGAAAACATCTATCTTACGCGGTTTCGATTTTTTCATACAAATGTTTTTTCCCGCTAACTCCCGTTTCCGTGGGAATTTTGCAATATCCTGTTGCAATTAAGCTTTAAGTTAACTAAGGTACCTGCATGCCAAATTTCAAGCATCTAACTTAAGCGGTTTAGATTTTTCATACAAAAGGATTTTCCCGCTAATTCCCGTTCCCGTGGGAATTCCGGGAATTCTTTTCTTAGTGCACCTCTACGGTACCTAAGCTACGTCTCATCCAAATTTCAAGTGCCTACGTTTAGCTGTTTAGGCTGTGCGTTGATATGTCAGTCAAACAGTTTCTCCTTTTATATATTTAGAAGATAATTAGACATAACACTTACTACTTAGTTCATCTTGCGACGAATGTACCTCTGACTACCCCAATTGGGATATAATCGTGAGCTTATGTTATGTAAAATAATTTTAATAAAAATAATGACAATTTTCACGTACTTATCCGAGTTGTCTCCAATAGGGTTATACATGTCCTTCAAGGAGTTGGGTGCGCACGAGTCGCCAAAGAACTCGATCGCCGATTTCACGTGATTGTTGCAATCTGTCACTTTCAAGCCTCCCTCTTGCATTAGCTGAAAGAAAACATTTTAATTGAGTTGTGTACTAGTTTCAAGATAAATTATGAAATTCTGATTACTAAATAAAGACAGATCTAAAACTAACGAACTGTTTTCTATTTAACTTATTTATGAATTTTAATCAAGAAATACCTAATAATAAGTCCCATCACGTTTTAGTATGACGTCACAGTGTGCTTTTTCATACAAATTCCATAGTTAACTCGTGTTTTGACTTTTAGGAAATATATGAATGTGCAATAGATTTATTATTATTAATAATAAGTTCCTATACTTAGGAGAATCTATATTGGTATCAATTCGAGCAACCACTAACAAAATTTTACTGTGGGACATGTGAGACAGACCAGCCTTCTTCATTGGCTACAAGTATATGCTATTCTGACTATAGTTAAACAGGTTTACTTACAACATGAATAGGCATGACCCATCCAGCTAGCGCCCCAACACCAGGGAAGCAAGCTCGGGCTCCACGCAGCCCGTAGAGCCCCGAGCCGGCCTGTACGTGAGGCAGACCACCCCTTTTGACCACTGCCACTGAGTATTGGTAAGGGTCGCCACGACCATACAGCTGGAAAACGTCATTACCCGTTTTTATTTCTTTATACGTCAAATCCAATTTCATATAGAAATATAAAATGATTATTATTTAAAAAACCTTTAGTTTTAGAAGTAAGGTTACAAGATCCAGTGTTGGGGTTTCTTTTAAGTGACCATGGTACTTGTAGTAGAAAATTAAAGGTGAAATCAAAAAATACATTAAAGGTGTCAAAATGTTGCTCATAAGTTCATAGTTGAGTCACCTCTTTACATTATTGTATTACATTTTGAGTAATTAACTGATCACTTAACAATATTTTATTAAAAACATAATTCACTAAGTTTTTTTTGTCTTTATTCAACATTCACTTACACCATGTGATATACAACAATGAAATAAATACATATGCATTTTTTTCATTTATTGTTTGTTGCATGGAGAATAAATAAAAATAAAAATAACCTTTATTCACCGATGTACAGTTCTACTTTACATAGGTTTATTATATGTAGTACTTATTCTAATCGGGCTGTCCTGAGACATAGGCCTCCTCCATCATGCGCCAATCTGCTGTACTTTGTGTGTATCGTCTCCACCCCTTAGGTAGGTCGTCCTCCCATCTTTTGATTGGCCTCCCTCTTCGCCTTTTGCCGTCTCTGGGGTACCATTCCGTGATGTCTTTTGTCCATTTGTTAGTTTTAGACCTCATCATGTGTCCGGTCCACCGCCACTTCAATCTTCTCGCTGTTTTGGTTACGTCTGCGACTTTTGTAATCCCCCTTATTTTTTTGGATGGAGAATACCACATCTAATTTATTGGGGGGAGACCTGTGCCTCGCCATAAGACTTGCAGTTTATGTTCGCTCTCTCTCTCTCTATGTTAATATTATTTCGGCGATACAGCTCAACACCTATCACATTGCTCTAACAGAAAGCCCCAACGGTTTTGGTACTTAGTTGAGCTTGAGATGGATGTACTTTTGACTACCCCAATTGGGATATAGTTGTGAGCATATTTTATGTTTAATATTTCCTTACCTCCTGCAGAATAGGCACAAGCGAGTGGAACCTGCCAGCAATATGGACTTCGCCAGCATCTAGGCCTAACAAGGACGCTTCACCCCTGTCCACCCAAGTCATGCATTCTTCTGTGTCAAATGCCTGTAGAGGGAAAATTAACTTTTGCTGACAAAACTTCTTAATTCAAATTTTTGACGAGCCTTTGATCATACTAGTAAGGGTGCTGTCACATAACCCTAAGGTAAAAGATTGGTCAAAAAGATGATATAAATGAGAAGCTTACACTTTTCCATATCAATCTAAATTGGATAATATATTTTTAAAGAAAGAGATATATTATTTGTGATCTAGTTTTGGGGATTCTCATGAATCAAAGCAAGGTATTGTGAACGAATGCACAGATTTTTCTGTGGTAGACCTAACTAATTGACCAGCTAGTTCCGCCCACATGCAACAGATGGCACCACAATTCAATAATGCAGTCCTGAAACACGCTATTGAAGTTTACACATTATGATGAGTTCCATTCCTTGGCAGCAGCACACCCTCACCGCCAATGGATGCAGCTTTGAATAGGTATTATTTGACAGTATATTTACCCTTTAAACTGGAGGAGGAGTGCAAATGTGTTATTTGAGCCCTACATCTTAACAGGGAATAGGATAAGAAGAAGAGAAGATATTTACCCTTTTACATTGCAATTCAAAATAGTCCCTCCCAAAGAGGCCTTTATCCTGCATTGCAGTCACCATCAATTTCTCACATTTGGCTTGTTCTAAGACTGATGTAGTACACCATGTAACAATATCTTGTCCTTCAATCTTGGGAGTCTTAATATCATGTATAATGTTTTGTACACTCTCCTTGCTATAATATCCTGCATTTGTAACAGCTGAAAAAAATAACATGATTTATTCTTTACTTTTTGGGTTATTGTTATATAATTTTTGAGCAGCAAAAAAGAAAATTATCAGTCTGTGTCATCATTATTATATTATTTTGAAAAGAATATTTTATGCCCAAAATTCAGTTGCATAAAGTACAAACCAATTTCTTATGAGAAATCTAATCTTACTGTGGGACTGTATAAGGGGTTTATCTTATAAATATTGTCCTGTAACATGCATTAGATTAAGATAACACTGTACTAAATGTATTATAGAAGGTGTTTGTTCACTATGATTGTCCAAGACAATGGGTGTACAATGTGATAATATGGAACTTGCGAGTAAAGTTACTTTTTTAACTTTGTAAAACATTTTAACACGTTCTAAATATCGTATTCCGTACATAAATGTAGTTTTAACAAATTGATCTTTATCCAAAACTTCATTAAAGTTGTTTGTATAGTAGAAACTTTTGCTCCCCGGTATTTTGTTACTTACCTACGATAATAGACAATAAAGTCCAATGAAATAGCACTCCCATTTTGATCTGAATTCCTTTATGTTATTAAGTTAAAAATTTTAATTATTTCATTATCGTTAAAATTAAAATTGAAATAAGAACTTTGGACACACCCGTAACAACAACTGATTGATGAATGAGTGAAGTTATGTACCGGCCGGGCGTATGCATTCATTTCATTCATTCTATTCTAGAGTTTCAAAACCGTAAATTGCATAAAACCCGTAAAAGCTTCGAATACAGGCAAAGAACTATGCCTTTATACAGCCATATATGATGTTGACATTATTTAGGTATTTTATATAGACAGTTCCAATTAATACATTTAACCACATATTTTATGTCTGTTTATCAGAAATCAACAAACAAATATCAAAAGTATTGTAATATTAGATTAGTGAAACCTATTGAGAGAATTAAATATTGAATTCATAGGCTTTTAATGATTTTTTATCAAATGTTAGAACATTATTGCAATCGTTAACTTTAAAATACCTTCCAGTTTGACACAGCTGGCTGCCATCGGTATTGCGTATTTTCGAGAAAAATATAATTTTACTTGATTTGGAGGCTTTAATATAATTTACAAAAGTAAGTTTGAGAAAGTTATTGACAATGAATCGTATTTTAAAGTTTTTACTACGTTAAGCACGATATTTTTCTATAAAATACTTTTTGGTTACAGGTTCCCATACACATTTGGCCCCGGCATTTGCACGTGGTAAACTTGTTATTTTGCTGAAGATATGGTGGTTTTCACATGCGGACATTGTGGAGAGTCGGTGCAGAAGCCTAAAGTGGAAAAACATTATCTAACGAAATGTAGAAACCGGAATCCCAATTTATCTTGCATGGATTGCTTTAAAGACTTTCTGTAAGTATTTTATATTGGAAAACTTCCACCAGAGTGCATTTAGTTTGAGTGTGTCTATAAAGGACTAGACCAATTTGTTTTGTTTTCGAGATTATATATTTTACATTACTTTTTTGTCAATTTTTATGATCTTGCCTGTAATACAAAATTCTCTGGTTCTTTGCAGGGGTAATGCCTATGAATCACACACTAAATGTATAACAGAAGAGGAACGTTACTCTGGAAAGGGTTTTATGGCAAAGGAAAAAAAAGGTGAGAGAAAACAGAACACTTGGGTAGAAATGGTGCAATCCGTCTTAGATGAACAGAAGAATATCCCTGGCAATGTTCAAAGGATTATCGAGACTGTTAGCAAACACAATAATACTCCTAGGAAGAAACCTAAATTCTTTAACTTTGTCAAAAATGTTTGTGGACCAAAAACAAGTCCTAAAGATATTGACCAGGCTTGGGATTTGATTTCTGTAAAGCTTACTGCTCTTTCAAATGCTAACGCCAATAATAGGAATCAAAATCAAAATAATACGTCTGCTGAAGTTAATGGAAAATCTGAGGAAAAAAGTGAAGGCGATGAAGTAGTTAATGGCGACAGTGAAGAAATGGATAAAGTAAATGGTACTGCAGAAGATACAAATGAAGATGATGAAACGCAAAATCAAGCTAATGATGAAGGGGAGGGAGAACATAAAAATAAGAAAATGTCCAAAAAACAACGTAAAGAAGAAAAGAAACGTAAAAAATATGAGGCAGAGTTACAAAGTGCTGTTGAGGCCCCAGAAGAAGAAGAAGAAGAAGTAGAAGAGACTCAGCAGTCAAAGAAAGGTAAAAAGAAAAAGACTAAGAGTGAATCTAGCAATGGCGACATACAAGAAGCACAACAGGATGGTAAAAACAAGAACAAGAAACGAAAACGACAAGACACTGTTAATAGTGTTCCTGAAGTACAAGAGAAGGATAATGAGAATATTGAAAATGAGCCAATAATTACTAAGACTTCAAAGAAAAAATTAAAGATGAAAGAAGACGAGGACCTGGAAGAGAGCATCTGTTTGCATGACCAGAATGTTGCTAAAATTGAAGAGTTGACAATGAGCAGTGACAAATTCAATTGGCATGCGGTTATCATGTCTGTTTTGCAGAAGAAAGGTAATGAGCTACCATTTAAACGCTTGCAAAAGAAGGTGTTAATGGAATACAGTGAAGCAACAGGGCGTGAAGTAGATGATCGTATTGCTGAGAAATTCATAAAGAAGTTAAAAAGTGCCCCCAATGTAAGAGTAGATAAAAACAGGGTAATGCTTTTGGATTAATACATAGCATTTGAAGATTTGAAGGCCATTTGTGATGGACCACTTGGAACTGAGTTACTGTGGTGCAACAGGAATGAAAGATTAAACATTATCTGTTTACTATCGAAATAATAGTAGCATGCTACAAAAACAGCTGATGTTTTTCTTCATTAGCAGTAGCACGCTGATAGAGATTGTATTACTGTGTAATGCAAGAAAATAAGTTTTTGTTGCACCACAATATTTTGGTACAAAAAAGTGGGTAAAAAAAGTGTCAATACTTTCAGGCCTTGTTCAGAATGTAAATGTTTATGTTTATGACACAATACCACCTAATAAAAATACTTTGTAACAATTATATAACTGTATGTGCATGAATGACACAAATTTCAGTAAACCAGAACTATGAAATAGTGCTGGTGAACTATCAATAGATTTACAACGGATCTTGATCTAACAGCATCAATAGTTGACTATCGATCGGCAACACTAGATGAAATACCTAGTGGTGCTAAACTTTCTATAAACATATATAATTTAGTACTTATTCTTTACTGTTTAACTGTGTTTATCATATAAAATTGATAATTTCTGTAAGTTACAACACTACTGAAATAAAGTAGAATTTTGTTTTATTTTTTTGTTAATAGACCTTTATTCAGTAAGACAAGTTAAAAGATCAATAATTTACATATTTCCGTTCACATTGTTCTGAACAAGGCTTAAAAGTATGACCAAGTGTGGATATTTGAGTGTTGCTACAGCCAAAAATGTTCTAAACATGTGTTCCAAATTAGCTGCTAAATAAGATTATATTAGTGGTAATTTGACGACTGACGATATTCTTTTCCAATAATATTATGTCAATTTCAAAATATTAAAGCCTGATTTAATGGGGTTACTTAAATATTTTTTTCTGCAAAAAATCCATATTATACATATAGTTTAAAAATGTGACCACAGTACACTATAGGTACAGATAATATAATTATCTTCTAACTATACACCAGACGCGCATACAAGGAAATCTACCATTCTCATCTAGATTCTAGAAGCACTATGAACATTGAAAGCGGTAAATACATAAAAATAAATCCATGCAGCCTATCTTACTTTTTATGAGGTACATATACGGTATAGTAATAGAACGCTCTCAAAACAGTCCAAAAGTGAAAATGCTTAAAACTTAATTAATTAAATAGTTTGCACTATACACACTGAAGTCGGCGCCGACAACTCGGCGGCCTATATCAATAGAATGAGGTCGTGGAGTGAAGTCGACGACAAAATGTTGTCGACATAAGCTGGTCCACAGGTTTGGTGTACTTATATTGCAAATGTACATACATAACATAAACAGCCTATATACGTCCCACTGCTGGGCACAGGCCTCCCCTCGATCAACCGGAGGGGGTATGGAGCATACTCCATCACGCTGCTGCTCCAATGCGGGTTGGTGGAGGTTTTTTTGCCCTCCGAAGCACGGAAGTCATCTTACTTTTTCGGACAATCAGGTGATTCAAGCCTGAAAAGTCCTTACCAAACAAAGGACAGTCTCACAAAGTGATTTCGACAATGTCCCCATCGGGAATCGAACCCGGATCGTGAGCCTGACGCTTTAACCACTAGACAACGGAAGCTATTGCAAATGATAAAATATTATTCCAAATTATCTATCAATCTCCATTGAGCAACATGGACATTGGACACATGCATACACCTGAACATACTATGCCAGTTAATGCAACAAACCGCAGCAGAAAATTTCTATGGGACTAATGGACAGTTGTTTGATGTTAGGTATGTTAAATAATAGTTCGATAAATAATTATATTATTTTTAAATAAGCATATTTGAGATTTCTGTTGGAACAGGATATATTCTAACTACCTACTTAAAAGCAGTTAATGTTAATTCATTTTATTAATTTCCTTCTTTTATACCTACATAGTTAGGGAGCTATAAATAAATTATTCTTCAATAATATAATTGAACCTGAAAATGTGCTGTTTACCTACATTTTTGTTCAAAAGAGCCATAATAAAATTAAGAGTAACATTTTCCGTGTTTTTTTTTATAATCCAGAAACAGGCAGAAAATCTGATAAATAAGTAGGTACCTGAGGTACGGTCTACAGAAAAACCTGTCGATAGGTTTATGAGACACTCTAATAAAAAAAAAATAAGTAAAGAAACTAAAGCACTACCACAGATTACTAAATATTTATGAGTACGTACCTTTCACTTACGTACGAATGAACAGATGCCCAGAATAATAGGTAATCAGATATACCAATGTCTAAGATTTAATCTAAGTTTTCCTTTCTAGAGTGATTTTAAAATAATACATTTATCTAAGTAACTGCATTACTTAATGGAGAAGCGTGATGAACTAAGTAAGTACCCTCCGCTCCATATCCTCTCCGGGTGAGTGAGGGGATGCTTGTCTCTGTACATAACATACCTATATCTATTACTAAGCTTCTTTATATTTAATAATTTCTTTATTTATTTCTGCATGTCACATGGTAAGTAGTACAGTTCTTATTAATAAATATGCACAAACATGTTACACCTTGTAAGGGCAGCGCAAACGTAGCCTATATTATGTGAGAACCCGCTATCTAGGCATACAGGTTTATGTAACAACAGTAAGTACGTCGCAAACTACGAATAATAATTTATTTACGAATAAATATATTTATTCGTAGGTTGCAATAAATAAGTATAACATAATAAAAAATAACGATCATTTAAAAGTATTCAAAATGGCGACGATAAACCGAGCCACATGCGCTCTTGAAAATTTCAATTTTAAACTTCTGCCGTAAATGGGGATTTTTAAGGTGGCGTTTCTTATTCGCCGAGTTAAGGAGCGGTCGTATCGTGCCGTTTTATGCGACGCCGTAAATGTCGTCTAAACAAGCCAGACATAAGCTTAGATATTCACTTTAAGTGTGCTGTGCTAGTTATCCGTAAAAGACGTCCTTAACTCGACAGCGTTTGGAATTTCACGCCCAGTTGCCTCCAGAGATCGTTTCAATAATTGCCTGTTGTTTCGAGCGAAATTAATAGTTAATGTTTTTAAAGTGGTTCACTTTTTTGTACTTACTACCTCCTACTCTTGCCATAAGGAGGCTAAAACCCCTTTCCGCATAAATGTCAGCCACTGATGAGCAAATTTTGTATCATCCTTGGAAGTTACTAAAGTAATTGACTCCAGGTAGTCTGCATGACAACCGTGCCGCAATTGGGTAGTTTCTAAGGTCAAAGATAAATTATGAAATTCTGATTACTAAATAGAGACAGATCTGAAGGTGAAAAAAAAACGTTTTCTCTTTTTAATTTAACTTATTTATGAATTTTAATGGAGAAGAATGTAATACTTGCGATATTTTATCACGTTTTTCTATGACTTCACGGGTTGCTTTTTCATACAAATTCCATAGTCATCGTGTTTGACGTTCAGGGCCCCGATACCGACCCCGCCGGCGTGGTCGACGATTTCCCTCATTCAGCGCTTATCGCTATCGACCCACTAGGGTCGATTAATTCTTTTAAATTTTTTCCTCTCAGACGACGCCCTGAGCCGGGGTTCGCGCCCAACTGGGCACCCTCAGGCCTGTTGTCTTAAGCGTTGTACCGGGTGAGAGCCTTCAGGGCTCCCCATTCATTTGTCCGGCCAAGTAGTTAATGCCATCTGCGGCAAATCTACAATAAGTCACGTCAAAAAAAAAACGTGTTTGACGTTTATTCAAAAGTAACTTTGACTAAGTAGTTGGAAATTACCCTATTCTGTGGTCACTGCTTATCCCAACTGGAGATACGTCTATTCCGTATTTTGGAGTTACACGCAACGGGCTATTATTCTACTAAGTATTCGGTCGTGTGCCCTGTAGAATAATAGTACTATTAATACAATCTACAAACACTCTTCAAGTGTCTTCAACTATCAATAAAATATGATTTAGAAAGAATCTTATGTTACACAGCTGGATAAACGTTTATATAAAGGCTGTTTGTTCAGGGTCCGAGCGTGTTGTCTTAGTAAGTTAGTAAGTCTAGGAAAGTCTGGGAATAGGATACTGACACACGTAGTATCACGTAGGTAAGTAATAGGTATAAAGCTTTTTGTAGTATCAGACTATCAGCAACTTATCGCTCATCCACTTGGCCACGGAGGCCGGGAAAACTTCTCAATTACTTACGCATAAGTTTTTTCTTTCAGTTTAGTCAATGTGCATCTAGCTGTTTCACAAGTATTCACAACAGAATCGTATTAAGTAGATGAAAAATAATCGGTAATCGGTAGGTACACAACTTAGAAGGGGAAACTTCTCAATTACTTAAGCATAAGTGTTTTCTTTCAGTTTAGTCAATGTGCATCTAGCTGATTCACAAGTATTCACAACAGAATCGTAATATTCACACGTAGATGACAATTAATCGGTAATAGGTAGGTACACAACTTAGAAACGAAAACTTCTCAATTACTTATGCATAAGTGTTTTCTTTCAGTTTAGTCAATGTGCATCTAGCTGATTCACAAGTATTCACAACAGAATCGTAATATTCACACGTAGATGACAATTAATCGGTAATAGGTAGGTACACAACTTAGAAACGAAAACTTCTCAATTACTTATGCATAAGTGTTTTCTGTCAGTTTAGTCAATGTGCATCTAGCCGTTTCACATGTATTCACAACAGCATCGTAATATTCACACGTAGATGACTGGCTGCGCCGATGTTTATATTTAGTTTTTAAACTATTATTTATATATGTATTCGAACACACAACTCAATTACTCACAAACCCTTCCTTTTCCGGCACACGTTTAAAAAAAAAAAAAGAATATACGAATACGAACTGTCACCTGTCAAATCAGTGTGTGTGTCGTCATCTGTGTACAAGAGGGTCAATGCGCGCGTATTTGTTTTGACTTCTCAAATATAAACTCATTGTTATGGCTTGCTATTCTGTCTTTATTTCATGTTTCTTACTTCTAATTTCTAAACCTTGGCCGCTATAATAATCGCCCTAAAAAATATATTAACAAGTAATTGGACTATGAAATGAGCACACCGCTCCTACGCGCATGCGCGAACGAAGAAGATACTGAGTCGGCGCGTCAGAGTGCGCAGCCATCTTCCGCAAATATCTGTGAACATGGTGTGTGTGTAAAACTATAAACTATCTTTAAAATTATACTAAACAACTAAAACACTAAACTAATTATCTTAAAACTATGACTAACCCGGCCGGGCACTAACAAACTAATAAAATACTAATAAAACATAGAATTAAACTGAGGAGACCAGTGAGCAGCGGCGGCCGAGGTAAGTCTTAATCTTATTCTTTTTCTTTACACCTTTTACTTTGAAGCGGGCCAGGGCAGTTCTCTCCCCACGTCTATTCTTTATTTTAATTTACAAACCCATTTTTCTATAAAATTTCATTCCAATTGGCCTCTGGCTTACGCAGCACGACAGAACGTCCGTTCAAGCCACGCCATTTTTAAGTGGTCCTAATCGAGCGCGAATTTCCTATGGATACTGGGTTCAATTTCAATAGAAAACTCCAGTTTACAGTGTATTGTCTTTCTAGCTTAATTCTCCCTCTATTTACATTCATACTTTTGTAATAAAACATTCAATAACTCATTTTTACGAAACTTCTGTGCTTGGATAAAACATTTAAACTTGGTAGGGTTATATCAGTAATTACCTACCTACGCGTGTGGATATTATTATTACATATTACTATTCGAATCTTGACTTAATATCAATACTTACTATAACCATGGACGATAATTCTAAATTAAACCTTCTTGTAATTAGACGTGAATATATATTCCGTGATATTCAAATATTGTTTGATTTGTCGCAACAAGTAGCTACAGATCCATCAAAGGTCAATGCCTTCAAAAGTCGTTACAAACGTGTAGAATCAATTCGTCAGGAATATTTAAATGTCGTTCATGATATTCATACATTAATGCTTACTATAAATCCGAAAGAGGTTATTGATATGAAAACGGTGGAAGCGTTCGACACTCTTTACTACGCCGTCGAAGCCGCGGCAGATCAGCTGATGCCGAAACCACGGGAGCGAGTCGATGACCGTGCGTTGGGCGAGTCCACTGCGAATTCAGCCGCGAAATTCAAACCTATTGCGCAGGTCAGATTGCCGAAAATTGAACTGCCTAAGTACGATGGGAATATTGAACATTGGCAGACTTTTTATGATACATTTTTGTCACTTGTACATGAAAATGAGAACATAAGTACAATCGAGAAATTTCATTATTTGATTTCTTGTCTTTCTGGCTCCGCTTTATCGGTCGCAAAGGGCGTTCCAGTCACTGTTAACAATTATCAAATTGTATTCGACGCTCTCGTTGAACGTTTTCAAAACAAACGCATTTTAGCCGCGAACTATTTGGATAAAATATGTAACCATGCACCTTTGCGAAACTGTAACCTGAACGAATTACGTAATTTAACAAGTTTATTACAAGAATCAGTCAACGCTCTTAAAGCTATAAAAATCGATAACCTTGGGGAATTTATTTTATTTTATTTATCATCTCGAAAATTGGATGTTGATACACGAAAGCGCTTTGAAACCCAAAACAGTCGAAACCTGCCTACTTTTACCGATTTGTTGACTTTCTTACAAACCTATGTCAAAGTTCTTGAAGCGAGCGAGTCTTCCGCTCCAATTCCTACTGCATCACAAAAGATGTATCAAATCCAAAAACCTCATTTTGAGACACGTAATAATAATAATCGTTTCAAATCGTCCGCCTTCCCCGCGAATACGGAGTCGCACTTGGGCGTCGAGCAGTACTCGGAGATATGTTCATACATACCTACAGGGCCGCACTCAGATACAGGGCCGTACTTAGACCCGTACTTTAACGCGGGGGACTGTTCGAACCAACAGACTGCTCTGACGACAGAGGCGTATTCAGCTACAGGGCCGAACTCGAGTGTAAACAAGTATCCAGATTGTTATTGTTGCGGTTTTTCCCATCATTCCATTTATAAATGCCCGGTCTTTCATGCATTAAATTTTAATGAAAAACAAAAACTTATCACAACAAAAAATCTTTGCGCAAATTGTTTGCGACGGAATCATACTGCAAATCAATGTTTTTCGAAATCGACTTGCTCGAAATGCAATGCACGTCACCATACGCTCCTTCATGACGAAGGCACCGCCGCGGCTTGCCCTGTTACCTCCATGCCTGGCCAACAAGCGTCAGCATCCGGAATGGAGCCAGCCGCAGTAACTATGAACACCACGAGTTCTGGCGCACACGTTGGACACAGCCGTGCACTCGTTCTTCTCGGCACATGTACGGTGCGAGCGCGTGGGCCTGCAGGAACATTTAACGTGCGCGCACTTATAGATAGCGGAGCGCAAGATTGTTTTATGACTAGTGCTTGTGCACAGCGTCTGGGCTTACCTTTACGTCGCTGCCACGTAGCCGTAGCTGGTCTAGGTCAAAACACTGTCCACCAGATAAAGGGCATAGCGTCATGTTCTATACAACCTTGCGATTCCCATGAACCAAGTTTCGATGTCTCTCCGATCGTAATGAACACTATTACAAACAAAATGCCCGCAGTAGAAGTCCCTTCTACTGTTCGAGATTCTTTTAAACATTTAACTCTAGCGGACGAAAACTTTGATAAACCTAATGACATTGATTTATTGTTAGGTGCCGAGCTGTTTCATAATGTCTATGACGGTCAGCGTTTAAATTTGGGCCCGGGCTTGCCGGTCGCTCTGCACAGCGTATTCGGCTGGGTTCTCACGGGGAAGCTCGACCCCGAGTGTCGACCCCCACCGACTACCTCTTCCCTCTTTGCTTCCACACTTGCCCTAGACAATGTGGTCAAGCGTTTTTGGGAGGTCGAAGAGCCCCCGTCGGTTGATATTTCAAACCCAGAAGACGATAAATGTGAACAGTTATATACCAATCTAGTGAAACGCAATCCTGACGGAAGGTACGTCGTTCCTATGTTAGTCAAGGAGCCGTGCGAAAAACTCGGGGATTCTTATAATATTTCTTTATCACGATTCACAAACCTTGAAAGACGACTTCATCGTCACGACCAACTGAAAGAAGATTACGTCCGCTTTATGCGCGAGTATAGCGAGTTGGGTCATATGCAACCTGTTGACCCACCGAACGATAGTGACCGGAATATAATTCCTCACCATTGCGTTTTAAGACCAGATAGTTCAACTACCAAACTACGTGTAGTTTTCGACGGCAGCGCGAGAACTACTAACGGGAAGGCTTTAAACGATATTGTCCACACCGGTCCAAAACTGCAAAATGATATCGTAGACATCATTACTAAGTTCCGCCTTCACGAGGTAGTTTTCACCGCGGACATCTCTAAGATGTACCGTAATATTGATTTGCGACCGGAAGACCGTAAATACCAACACATTTTTTGGCGAGACTCGACTTCAGAACCTGTACGCGAGTACGAACTCACTACTGTTACTTACGGGGTGAGCAGCTCACCTTATCTTGCAATAAGAACTTTGCATCAACTCGCCGATGATCACTGTGCACAGTGGCCCCGCGCTGCTGAAATAATCAAACATGACACTTTTATGGACGATATCACAGTCGGAGCCCCTTCTGTAGAAGAAGCTATTGAATTGAAAAACGAATTAGTTAAATTACTGGACTGTGCTAAATTCGAGCTCCGCAAATGGAGTAGCAATTCCCCTGAGTTTCTTTCCCAATTACCTTCGGAGCATTGTCAAATACCAAAACCGTTTTGTGACAATAGCAATCAACACACGCTTAAGATTCTTGGAATACAGTGGGATCCAACTCAAGACAATTTCACTTATTCGGCATCTCAGCTAGATTCGAAATGTACAAAGCGTTCTATTCTGTCAAATGTCGCTCGCATTTATGACCCTCTTGGGTGGTTAACCCCGGTGGTTCTTATAGCCAAGTTGCTTATTCAAGACCTGTGGCGACGTCAGTTGGACTGGGACGAATCCGTTCCTGCGGACGTTTCACAACAGTGGCAAAACTTCGTATCGGAGTTACAAAATTTGACTGAAGTGCGTATTCCTCGTCGAGTAGCACTTTCTAATACAGCCAAATACGAACTAGTCGGGTTTTGTGATGGATCGACGAAGGCTTACGGGTGTTGCGTCTATCAACGATCAATTGGCGACGGCGACATTACATCGCACTTGTTAATTGCGAAGTCTAGGGTAGCCCCTTTAAAACCTTTAACGGTTAACCGACTTGAGTTGTGTGGTGCTGCTCTTCTTGCGCGCGTGTTAAAGCATATGTATAGTTTACTTCACAGTCAAATTAACATCGTGCGAGTAACTGCCTTCACAGACAGTAGTACTGTGTTAGCGTGGCTGAATACACCTCCCTACAAACTTAAGACGTTTGTATCGCATCGTGTGGCTAAAATAATAGACGAAGTAAGCGTCGAAAATTGGTTACACGTATCGACTCATGATAACCCGGCTGATCATTGCAGTCGTGGTCTTCCCTGTTCTCAAATTATTACGAGTCCAACTTGGTGGTCTGGACCAAAATGGCTTTTAGCCGAATCAACATCTTGGCCTATTCAAAGAGAATTAGTTTCCCCTGACAATATTCCCGAACTGAAATCTACAGCTCACGTAGCATTACCAACGTCTGAGAAGGATGATGCTGTTTCACAACTTATTCACAAGTGCTCATCTCTTTCACGTGTACAACGCGTCTTAGCGTGGTGTTTGCGTTTCGTTGCGAATTCAAAGCGTTCGTCTGAGGCTCGTATAACATCACCATTAACGGTTGAGGAATTGAACACTTCGCTGTCTACGCTAGCTCGACATGAACAAGCAGCATCGTTTTCGGAAGAAATAGACTCCGTCAAATCAAACATCCCTTGTAGTCGCATTATACAAAAGCTGTACCCTTTTATTGACGAGTTGGGTCTTCTGCGAGTGGGGGGGAGGCTGAAAAATTCTCAGTTACCACAAAACACAATTCATCCTATATTATTGCCGAAGTTATCTCCCATCTCACGACTTATAATCGATTATTATCATCGACTGCATTTACATTGTGGCCCCCGAACCTTACAATCTCTCGTGCAGAGACGATTTTGGATTCTAGGTATTCGGAATTTGATTCGGTCCCGACTATCTAAATGTGTCACCTGTTTCAAGGTCAATCCAACACCATGTCAACCTATGATGGGTAACCTGCCGTCGCCTAGAGTACAACCCGCGCGTTGTTTTCAAAACGTCGGAGTTGATTTTGCAGGACCATTTACGGTTAAAGAGAGTCGACGACGAAATGCAAAAACGTATAAGGCTTATGTTTGCGTGATAGTGTGTCTTGCTGTCAAGGCAATACACCTAGAAGTCGTATCTGATTTATCTACTCCAGCTTTCATTGCGGCTTTTGATCGTTTTGTGTCTAGACGCGGTCTCTGCAAAATGGTGATTTCAGATTGTGGCACAAACTTTATAGGTGCGAGGCGTTACCTCAGCGAAATACATCAATTGCTACTTACCAAGCAGTCTGAATTAAATACGGAATTTTCAGGACGCGGTATAGATTGGCGTCTAAATCCTCCAACCGGCAGCCACTTCGGTGGTATTTTTGAAAGCGGCGTTAAGTCAATGAAACACCATCTCAAGCGTGTAGTAGGATTACAAGTTTTAACTTTCGAAGAGTTGGTAACAGTACTAACTAAAATCGAGGCTGTTCTTAATTCTCGACCGCTGTGTTTTCTTTCATCCGATCCCAGCGAGGTAGACGTTTTAACTCCCGGACACTTTTTGACTGGTGGCCCGTTGGTTTCACTCCCCGAACCTCAACTCGAGGATACTTATGTTCCACCACGCGAGCGATGGCAGATGCTTCAGAAGCTCACTCAAAGTTTCTGGCGCGCGTGGCAACGTGATTACCTTCATACGTTGCAACAACGGGTAAAATGGTTCAAAGGTCAGGCAAATGTTAAAATTGGGAATATCGTAACAATCGTAGAACAGAACTTACCTCCGTTAGAATGGCATTACGGTAAGGTGGTCGATATCCATCCGGGCAACGACGGCGTCGTACGAGTTGTTACGCTTCGTACTGCGAAGGGTTTGTTACGTAGACCTGTAGCCAAAATCTGTCCTTTACCTCTTAGTAATTAATCAACCAATTTCTTTTAATATATCTATTTACGTTTTCTTTCGCTTTGTTTTTTTTTATCCAAGCACACATTCTACTTTCTGCTCACTCATGTGATTATCTTGAAACATTCTCTGTAAACTTGTCCTTATAAACAGTTGTACATTTGAAAGTCCGATTCGTATGAACATTCTCTGTTAACTTGTCACTATTTTAGTTTTATACAGTATTTTGATTAAGCTGATTGACTCTTAATTTATCTTTTGAAATCCCTGAAAGGATTCCAAGTGGGGGGGAATGTTATGGCTTGCTATTCTGTCTTTATTTCATGTTTCTTACTTCTAATTTCTAAACCTTGGCCGCTATAATAATCGCCCTAAAAAATATATTAACAAGTAATTGGACTATGAAATGAGCACACCGCTCCTACGCGCATGCGCGAACGAAGAAGATACTGAGTCGGCGCGTCAGAGTGCGCAGCCATCTTCCGCAAATATCTGTGAACATGGTGTGTGTGTAAAACTATAAACTATCTTTAAAATTATACTAAACAACTAAAACACTAAACTAATTATCTTAAAACTATGACTAACCCGGCCGGGCACTAACAAACTAATAAAATACTAATAAAACATAGAATTAAACTGAGGAGACCAGTGAGCAGCGGCGGCCGAGGTAAGTCTTAATCTTATTCTTTTTCTTTACACCTTTTACTTTGAAGCGGGCCAGGGCAGTTCTCTCCCCACGTCTATTCTTTATTTTAATTTACAAACCCATTTTTCTATAAAATTTCATTCCAATTGGCCTCTGGCTTACGCAGCACGACAGAACGTCCGTTCAAGCCACGCCACTCATTGAACTATAAAATACATAACGCAAATACAAATTGCAAAAGTGCTGTGTGAAGTGAGTGCAGTGCAAATGTAACAATTCGCTCTTGTTGGACAAGTTACCAAGGAGAAACAACTAGCGACCTAAAAATTCAAAAATTCTAAGGTAACGTGCGCCTCCAATGACAATCGGTAAGGTTACACAACTTAGAAGGGGAAACTTCTCAATTACTTACGCATGAGTGTTTTCTTTCAGTTTAGTCAATGTGCATCTAGCTGATTCACAAGTATTCACAACAGAATCGTAATATTCACACGTAGATGACAATTAATCGGTAATAGGTAGGTACACAACTTAGAAACGAAAACTTCTCAATTACTTATGCTTAAGTGTTTTCTGTCAGTTTAGTCAATGTGCATCTAGCCGTTTCACATATATTCACAACAGAATCGTAATATTCACACATAGATGACAATCGGTAATAGGTAGGTACACAACTTAGAAACGAAAACTTCTCAATTACTTATGCATAAGTTTTTTCTTTGAGTTTAGTCAATGTGCATCTAGCCGTTTCACAAGTATTCACAACAGAATCGTAGTAGATGAAAATTAATCGGTAATAGGTTGGTAAGTACACAACTTAGAACATCTCTGATATTAACTTAGGCATAGCTCGCTGGCTATTAAGGCGTCCCCATTAATCATTCTCATTCATCAGACACCGCATTATTTCGTGTTTCACCTTTAACAAAGTAAGATTAATGTTTTCTATTTACTGAACGCTAAACGCTTGATCGCATTGAAGTTACAAGCTTTACTTTTATAGAAAACCTTTGCTATCGCTAAGCTGCTTATTCGAAACATGAATTGTTCGTCTTACAATTATTCTTTGGAGACTTGTTTTATCCCGTTGATTTTCTTCAATCACTGTCCTTAGGATAGGTATTACAACCTGAAAACATATTCGCGATTCCGTACAGTTCATACTTTCGAAGTCATTTTTCAAATGACACGCGACGTAAAGAGACTCGCCGTAGCGGGAATCGACGTTCGGGAGAGTCACAGAGCTCCGGAGTTATCAATGCCATAAGTTGTTATGACCTCTGATCTTTTTTGTCGCAAAGGGCATTAATTACTTGCCCAGTTGGGCGCGAACTTCGGCTCAGGTCGTCTTTGTCTGAGACGATTTTATATTTGAAAGAATTACCTAAACGACCCGCGTGCGTCGATAGCGATACAAATGTTGGTTGCATTGAATGAGGGAAGTCGTCTACCACGCCGGCGTGGTCTGTATCGGGTTCCTAAACTGTTTGTTGTCGCCAGCTGATTGGCCGCCTCTACGGCTTGAGTAATCTCGTCGGTCACTCAGTCGTCAGGATCGTATTACCTACGTCCTTCGGATGACCTCTGTGGTAACAGCTAAGCATTGTGCTATTAATTGATGTAGTTTATTATACCTCTAGTAACATGCAAAATTGGTCACGTCTAAACTTCAGATATCCAAACTCAACAGGCCACGAGCGATGGAGCGCAATAATTACATTACTTAGTTTGCATATTAAGCCTAAAACTATCAAACTGAATTGGAAAGTGGTTGGTCTAATATTTCAAATTTCGAGCGCAAATAAACCTTAATAATCCATTAGGCTGTGGCTGGAATGTGTGGGGGACATGTTTACCCAATACTTTGAAAGTGTATCTATATATCAATAAAAGTCGCCAAACGCACATGGCTCATGTAACGACTACTTACTTACATCATCAGTAAGTAGTAACCGGGAACAACGGCTTAACGTGCCTTCCTAAGCACAGATCATCTTACTTTTTGGACAATCAGGTGATCAGTCTGTAATGTCCTAACCAATTTACGGATCACAAAGTGATTTTAGTGATATGTCCCCACCGGAATTCGAACCCAGGACCTCCGGATCGTGAGCCCAACGCTCAACCACTGGACCACGGAGGTCGTTTAGTAATTCCACCTACTTTTTTAGTAATTCGAATGCACGCTAAATTGTACAAATTGAACCTGATTTAACCTGTAACTGGTTTGGCAAACAGCCATGACAGCGGTGCCACAGATTAGGTAATTAATAGAACGCGGTACGCCTTTCGTTTTGGTTTTCCAGAAGACCATTAATCCAGCCCCAGGGGGAACAGAGTCATCTTATCTGCTCTCCACTGGGGCAATTCCTGTTCGGCGCGTCCTTGCCGCGGCCGGAGCGAGATGGTGGCTGAATTCGGATAAGGATCCAGACCTACGGAGCGTAGAATCCTTGCCCAGGGATACGTGTGAAGACATCAACGGTTGCAGAGATGGCGATGAGAGTCATTGGTACGCAATGTAGGACAGAAGGGGCATGTTACAGGGACTGTAACCTGGAACCTGACAGAGGGCAGCAGTGACTGTCAGTACTATTTAGAGGCGGAGGACAGGAGTCCTAGTACGGGTTTGAATTAAACTACTCTGGGCACCATCCCACTCGCGTCATACTGAGTACTGCGAGGCGGAAAGGAAGAGGTAAAGCACTGCCCTATTTTACACTAAAAAAGATACTACACCGACAAGAGCGTGGCTCTTAAATTAGTCTCGATGACGCGGTACGCCTACTAAGTATAATACAATAAGCCAGACACTTCTAATTTGATTACTCTTGGCTCAACCGATCCCTTTGTCCTCATCATCCCGGGTTTATAGGCACAATTCATGCTAGATTATCTATGTAGTACCTATATGTTAGTATACCAAGCAACACATAGCCAACTTCATGGGATTTTAGCTAATCAAAATCCCGACCTCAGACATTGTCGCGTGAAAGCGGAGCTGAGTCTAAAGACTCTGACTGCGCTAGTTCCCTTCTAAAAATAGACGCGAAGCCTCCATAATGTTAGCAGTTTTTGCTGTCGTTTTCTGTAATATGAGACGCTTATGTCCGTGGAGTGAGCATCTTTTATTAATACTTAGTCAAAAGAAATCGTAATTGAGACGTATTCAAACATAGAATTGACATAGCGTTGACAGTGACTTTCCGAACGGCGATCCTCGCTACGGCGAGTCTCTTTACGGCGAGTGGCCTTATTTTCCCTCTACGTCGAGCGAGGTTTGATGTTATTGTACCGTTATGGTAAAAACTGTTTTGCTGTTTTCTTATACTTTTCAGTTCGTTGTTTTTATATATATAAGTAGTAGTAGTGTACCTATTCTTTTTATCTAAGATTTGATTTACACACATTTGATGAGAGAAGAAGCCTAAGTGGTGTGTCAGAGTCGTAGTGGAATTCCTTGGTCCCTGCCTACCCCAACGGGAAATAGGCGTGATCTTTTGTATGTATAAACATAAACTCACGACTATATACAGGTTGAGGTAGCTAGAGATACATCCATCGCAAGATGAACTAAGTATCCACACCTCACCGAACTTCCTGTTACCCCAACGTGATAGATGGTGAATGGTGACTGTGGTGAGGGTGCGACGTATCGGCAGCTATAATGGTCGACCCAACTGACAGTTGTTAGTGAATATTTCGTGTGTGCGTTGACTACTGATGTGATGTCATTATATTGTAATCCGTGTCTGTGGTGTCCTAAATAATAAATGTTTCTTTCTTTCTTTTCTTTCTAAAAGTGCACCGGGGTTCGAACCGAAGCTCCCCGTTTGAGAAACAACCCCGTGTACCACAGGACCACAGTGACTTAGGTTAGAGACAGTTAGATGGTAAATACTACACCGACAAGAGCATGGCTCTTAGGGCATTTTCGCACTATTCCAATTCTTATTCAAGTCCGTCAAATGACGGATCCCAGGTGGTCGTAGCACTATTTACGCACTGCATCCGTCATCTGATATCCTTTGAGCTGACGACGATGGTACTTAGTTCTTCTTGTGATGGATGTACCTCTGACTACTCTAAAAGGGTTATAGTCGTTAGCTTATGTGATATTATGTTATCAGGTTCCAAAGACGTACAAATTCTAAATTGGTGACAAATTTAGCCCCATTGTCGCATCATATTCTCCAAGTTTGCTTTGCCTCGCCTACGGGCATTATGTCGCCATTCATTTGCAATTCCTCTCCATTCCGGTAAATTATGGCTCTGCCCACCCCATGAGGTGTTCATTTAGTCACGGGTTATTTACATAGTCGACTCACGTAGAAGGTTTCGATTCAAGTTTGGATCATAAATTATTATCATATTCTCGACGGTGCGGTGAAGGAAAACATAGTGAGGAAATCTACATTACCGAGAAATGCGTTACGGAAGTTGTGGCCTAACCAGTATTGGGTTGGTTTTCGTTTAGCGGGTTGGAAGTTGGAAGGTCAGACAGGCAGTCGCTTCTGTAAAAGTCCGGACCTGCCAAATCTTCAGGTTAGGTAAGCGGACTCCGTAAAAACGGAATAGCTCTAGGGAGATGATGATTTACCTTTAGTAGAATTTATTTCAGCTGACGGATGAAGAAACTATTTATTGCTCACACATTCGGACATACCGAGTGCCGCTTATCGCGTGAGTGTGAGTGAGACAGACAATCCACGCGCTCTCTCAAGTAAGATTCAGAGGGGGTGAGGTCGGCCGATAAGCATTGGTGCGGGGTGGAGAGTTACCGTTCTATACGTAGTATTATTCTTTATTCTAGTGAGAGTGATAAAATGTAATTATAATAATATGGTGACACGTTACCAGCCTCCATACTTATATAGATGATCATATTACATTATACGTAAGTAGGTAACCTTACCAGCGGGGTGTGCCTGCACGCAGCATTGCTTCGACCAATACCCATAATATATGACGTCTATCTACGTAGATAGCATTTCGCTGCGTTTATTGGTCGAAGCCCTCGATATAATTCGCGCCGAGCGCGGTACGGTTACCGTGTCGCAAGGGCTGATAATATACCAGCGAAAACTAGGTACTAACTTCTTACATAGTATCTATAATAGCCGATCGTCAGCAAAGTGTTCTAGAAAATTCGAATTAACTGCAACATTACTGCGCTCAGGTGAAATTGCCGAGTTATTTACCTTTCAAAGTTAGAGTTGTATTCATGAATGAGATCGTAGATACGTTACAGACGCTAAAATGTAACACAAGTGCTTGTTAAAGTAAAACATGTAATAATAAAGTTATTGCCTCTGTAGAACCGAACTGTATATAAAATGGGTTTTATATGGAACCATTTCTCACTAAAGCATAAAAGCTGGTGGAAACGTTCGTGAGTAAGCGTTAGCAACTAATCTAACCTAACCTAACCCAACAAATTTATTTTTTACTAATATTTTACAATGGCAATTTTTGTCTTCCTGCTAAGAACTGTAGGTACTAACGACTCTGCTCCTCAATTTGAATTATTTAACTTATTTATGAATTTTAATCAAGAAAAAAAAAACAATAAGTCCGTCATTTTATTGCGTTTTTCTATGACGTCATAGTGTCTTTTGTCATACAAATTCCGTAATAATTTGGTGTTTCGACTTTTAAAGTAAAAAAAGGAAAAATTACTTATTTACCTAATAAAGTAAAATTAACACAAGTTTATAGCGGGCCTTGGACTAGGGTTTCCCCTGTATCGCAGTAGCCCTATGATAAGACATTTTTTTCGTAAAGATTAGAAATACGAAGTCCGGTGGAGAAACATAAAAAGAGATCAGGTATTAAACATGTAAGATTTTTGTATGGAGTGTCAGGGTGTGGTATGGTGCCAGTCTACTTCCTCGAGCAAAATATTTTCAAACTAAGCGCATTTTGCAACATAGTTCTAGACAGCTTTAGTAGCCGGCATTACTCTTGTCAAGTTGGTAATTCTGTACCACTATGTCTAGGGTTTAAGTTATATCCCTCGCGGACGCTGCCTAACTTAGATTGAGCACTAAAGTCCATCCAGCACGTTAAACTTGAATCTCAGTGGGATTTTAAGCGTAAAAAGTAAAGAGATATTACAGTTGCATTTCAAGATAACGCTAGCTGCATAATGACGTCATACCACTCTATACCAAAGCTTCTGAAATTATAGACGGGAGTTGCCAAGCGCACGCGTTCCTCTCATGAACGATCGGGTCGTGTTTTGTTATGTGTATAGATATAGCTACTAGCCTAAAGGTAACTCCCGTCTATAATTTCTCTCAGGATACGAGTGTAAGATACACAAAAATGACGCTAGCGTCATAGAATAAGGAATAATACTACGTATAGAACGGCTGCGCTCCCCACCAGCGGCTGAGCAAGGTTTACCTCACCCCCTTCGAACATATTTTTTGTTTTCATTTTTTATCACATCATATATGTTCAAATTTTGAAATTGGACGCCGACGTTCTTTCGTCTGATTCGAATGTTTGATCTCACAGTAATTGCTAGCGTCTAGAATGCATAGTTCCTATTATTAGAACCATCTGACTGCGACGCTTTTGCAAACTTACGTATAGCAATGGATGGCTTTGATAATTGGATAGTCTTCAAACCTAGTCGCTTACTTACTTATAAGTTTTCTCTAAGATTTGTACAAAATATAAGTTTGAAAAATATATTAAAAAACACGTAATACCGGGTTCTTACCGCGGACGACACGTCCAGTGATCATAGCATTTGCAACAGTGTTGAAATATCGGGAGTCTCATATCCCTGATTAACGCGGTAAGAACCCGGCATTATGGGTTTTAATTATAAAACCCGACTACGGAAAAACACGCTCTAAAAAGTATGAAACATGAAAATATTTCTCTGAAATTCTTCCGATTTCTCCATAGTCAAGTTTTAGTTTTTAACTCCTAGAGAACACTTCAAGCAGGCGACTTTGTTTGAAGAGAATCCAATTTTTACAGCTATCCATTGCTATAAGTTTTAAGGAAAATTTTATTCTGATGACGCTTGCTCAATCCAATAGGAATTTCACTTTAAGATTTTACGTTTCACAGCGCTCTGGCGCCTCGGCTCTGTAATGTCGTAAAACGAATATTATTAAAAGCTAAGGAGTCGACCCGGCTTTGTCTGGGTATATTTTTTCCATATAAGGACTTTTTTATGCAGATCACAGCAGTAAAAAAGCATGCAACTCTACATATTTCGACCATACTTAAGTATATATTTAAATATACGTTTTGTTGTTATATTATTTATATATTAATTTGATTATATGAGTTTAAAAAATACTTAAAAGTTGTTGGTGACGTCAGTTTTATATCTACATAGATACTCTTAGGTATGTATATGTACTGGGCGGTTAAAAAGGCCATATCGAAGCAATTTATCTAAAAAAGCAATACTGCAATTTGACATTTGCGCATATAAAAGTACGTGCGCAATGCAAACAAATGTCAAATAGCTGCTGTTTTAGATGTATTGCTTTGATGTGGCCTTTTTAACCCCCTTGGATGGTCCAGTATTTCCAATTCAGCTGACAAGTTCTCCATTTTTATCCATTTTAAACCAAGTTAGTTCGACATCCTAGCAAGTAATAAACTATGCTGAACTCAAACTAAACTCGTAGCTTCTAACCACACGACATCCAACAGTCGTTTGTTATTACTAAGTTCTAGTTTGCACACTTTATTAATTTTTCTAAGGGATTTTCTTGACGTGTAAGATCCAGACTGTAGTGAGTAGAAAATTAATAATAAAGTAATACGCTTGTGAATAAGAGCGCGCGGGTGATTTTAACCCGTGCTAAAATTAAACCCTCTAATAAACACCACTGCCTACCCCTTAGACGATACAGGCGTGATGCTATATTATATAATGTTAAAATTAAACCTGTAAGTATAATATTATAAATGTGAAAGTAACCTTAACAAAGAGACAGCACTCTATTACTCGAGTCTTTGTTCGTCTTTTCACGCCACATTCGTAGGACCGATTTGTAAGTAGTATAGAATAAACAATTATATGTGTAAATGTAGTAACTGTCGGTGAGTCAATTAAATAAATAAATAAGCTTAGGCGTCTGATACTTATCTATGTTATAATATAATGTAGGTTTTCTCGTTACTGTATTATAGCAGATGTTCATTTCACACTAGGACTAGCTGTCGACCCCTCGTCACAATCCATTAGTCGCCTCATACGACACCCACAGGGGTGAGTGAGGTACGTTAAATACAGATCTACGTCAGAACTCTCTATGAGGACTAAGTTTTTTATAGAAATACAACGCGATTTGGTTAGAGATGGATAGAAAATACTACACCGACAAGAGAGTCGTTGTTAAGTTTAAGAAGGTACAGTCACGATATATGTATAAACTTTGAAACCATGTCACATTAACTTTTTTGACAAATTAAACCGTTTAAGTCTCATTACTTGTCACATATGATAGTGCGACAGGGTTCTAAAGTGGGTACATTATATTGCTCATGACTGTACGTTTCCGCTCATGAAATAGGGTAGTTAATAAGTATTAAAAATATAAGTTTTCCTTTATAGTTCCCAAATAGACATAAATTGATAGTCAAGTATGAAAACAGAATGGAAATTTGTTGAAAAACGAAATAGTTACAGCCATCCGAATTCAGTCTTCTTCTATCGTGTGGGTTGTGAGGTGGATTACCAACCCCATCACCCATCAGCCCTGGTGTCAGGATTACCATTGAGCCGCCAAAGGCCCCTGACATGACTCATGTAACGACTACGTACTTACATCAGTAAGGAGTAACCGGGACCAACGGCTTAACGTGCCTTCCGAACGGATCGTCTTACTTTCGGACAATCAGGTGATCAGCCTGTAATGTCCTAAACAAACTAGGGATCACAAAGTGATTTTTGTGATATGTCCCCACCGGGATTCAGTGAATTGGCAATAGGAAAACGTGACGTCATATGGTGCTAGTGCATACAAGTTACATATTTATAAAAGCCGTTTTGCAAGAACGGGACGGAGCATTTCGCCACCACTGACTTTAATTATTAATATCTCCGGCGTTGAGATACTGAGAAACAGATTTTAGATTTATCTTTAACATATTCACGTGATAATATTGATGAAAGAAATTGAGTCGTGTACTAGGTTCCAGATATATTATGAAATTCTGATTACTAAAAGACAGATCTAAAACTAACGAAAATAAATTTCTTTTATGTATTAACTTGTTTATGAACTTTAATCAAGAAAAATATCCGACATGTTTTCTCATTTTTCTATGACGTCACAGTGTGCTTTTTCATACAAATTCCATAGTAATTTCGTGTTTTGACGTTTAGTAAAAAGTAACTGATTTACCTAGTTGGAAATTATCCTATTATTCTATATATTTAACTGTGACAAGAAGATGTACTCTGCGTCATTGGCAAATACTGTAGGTCCGTTCCTGGAAGGACTTTAACAGACCTCTCCCAAAACTTTTATGTACTTAACGGAACACCCACAAAATACCTTTTCTTTTTATGGAACCCCTTATCAATGTTTACAAATCAAAGACAAACAAAAATAAAATAATTTGCGGAACAATTGAGCTTGGTTGATATTACTTATAGATAGGTTAATAAGTGACTAATTAAAAGTCGCATGTCCGCCTATATTGTTTTATTTGCTAAGACAGATTGACATAATAATATACTTAAATACTATTTCTATTTAAATTACTGGCCAGTATATAAATTACTAAGAAAAAGTATGCAAGTCGAACAGTTGACATAGTAAGCTTGGAATATATTATGCAAATCTGCCTGTGGGTCGACGACATTCGATAAGGTGCTTAGTACTTACCACTCTAAGTTATTGCCAGATTAACAGTTTAATACATTTTCGAAGTTCCATAGTATTCTACAGTTTGCTTTTGGTATTTTTTGTTACAGAAAATAAAACAAAGATTTAATTGTCCCCTATTTCAACTTTCCGTCTCCCTAAAAGCGTGGCTACACGTGCTTTACCGCTATGTTACGTCGTCGCATCGCTGTGAAGAGAAGAGAAGACTCTTAATCTTCTTCAAAACTACAGTAAATAAATAGCCAATTACAAAGTAAGTAGTGAGGTAACCTTAGGTCTATCTTAACTTAAAATTAAGTGTAATCAAATGCAATCCTATTCTTCATAAAAAAATACTTACAATACTTCGCGATGCATCGTGCTTGTGACATGTCGTTGCGATTTCTTATTATTATGTAGAACGACACCCGACGGCACATCTTTTTTTTTTTGACGTGACTTCTTGTAGATTTGCCGCAGATGGTATTAACTACTTGGACGGACGAATGGGGAGGGCTGAAGGTTCTCATCCGGTAAAACGTTTAAGACAACAGGCCTGAGGGTGCCCAGTTGGGCTCGAACCTCGGCTCAGGGCGTCGTCTGAGAGGAAAAATATTTGAAAGAATTAATCGACCCTAGTGGGGTGGGAGGGAGAAGTCGTCGACCACGCCGGCGGGGTCGGTATCGGGGTCAACGACGGCACATCACCACACAGTCGCATCGTACCAAAAACAGCGTCGTGTAGCCTCACCCTTACTTCAACTAGCTTTTATGGCAACGAGGCTAAATTTTAGGCACAAAGTTGTTTACGGCTTTGTAGCGATCTTTTGTACCTTACTGCTGTAATAAAATTTAGCAGAACGTAGGTTTGTGAATAACTCAGATTCCCAGACACAATGTAACATGATATGGGGTTAATTCTACGTTGTAAACTATTGTGGAACAAAGTAAGTAAGTAAATGTCTAATTTTGACGAGATATAACTGTGTTCTATATTTGTCTGTGTTATAGTAACTTTTTGTGGGGGTAAAGATAAAAACTTGAAAGGGTTCAGCTGTTTATTATCCCGGGCAAGTCGTAAAAGTTGACTAAAGAATGTTGTTCTCTTTAATATGCTCTGTGGACTATCTGTATGGACGTTACATTGGTAACCTAGTGATATATAACTAGTATTAGTTACTTTATTGCACCAAAACAAAAAGAAATAATTACAAAAAGACTCTTAACTAAGTACATGGCAAATGGCGGCCTTATCTCTTAAAGCCATAATGATGTTAGTAATTAAAAGCAATCGCATATTATTTTTTCTGGATATTTCCATTATAAACCACCGAAAATATACGTAGACAATGACTCTACTTGTACATAGCTGGTGATTTGTTCAGGTCTAATCTCGAGCCATGAATCATAAGTAACACTTTGCCGCCACATAAATATTCCCATAAAGTAATAAACTTATCAACCAGGCTATGAACTGGATTTATTGGTATTACCTGATACTTATCGACACCTGCGAGCCAGCTCTGAGCTTTATTAATTTATTTTGACGGATTTTCTTTTACGTCCAAGTCAGTATTTGACAGGATACTGCGTCGTAGCTTTTAAATTCGGGATCTACAAAGGCGACATTGCAATTTGACGTTTGCACACAATTTGCACATATAAAATAAGTACGCAAAGTCAACAAATTAATATACCTATTGCACTTTATTGAACTTTTTTATTATTAAGTATTATTTTAACAAATTAAATGTCAGCACGAATCGGGTGATCAGCTGAAATGTTTTAACCAAACTAAGATTCACAGCGTAATTTTTGTATGACATGTACCAGGAATCGAACCAGATCGAGAGACTGACGCACTTAACATAACATAACATAACAAATACTTTATTGCACAAACAGGAAAAAACAGCGAATGAAAAGAAAAAATACTTAACATACATACATAAACTCACGCCCGTATTCCCCGAAGGGGTGGGCAGAACTACAAATAATCAAGAAACTATTTGCAGACACTTTTTATACATAGTCTTAAGGTGGTTAATGATAAACCGTATGATGATAGGGATCAGTCTATAAAAATACTTAAGAATACAAAAAAAAAATCTCTCTCTCTTTATTTAATAGCTGCGCTCTTGTCGGTGGAGTAATCGCCTTCATTACTCCATAGATAGGGCGTGTAGAACGGTGGTTGCCCCAATCGCCTTCCGTTCCGCAGTACACCGACCAATCTCAATGGTGATATTCTAGCTAGAGCCCTACCAGAATCCATTTCCTCGGCCTCCAACCAGTACTGATACCGCTGCTGCCCGGCATCAGGGGTGCGCTTTTGAAGAAGCGGCGTCTACTCGCTACGTCACAAGATACCTAAGTAGCATTAAACAAGGAGATAAAAAAAATACATACTTAGAATTACTTAAAGATTATACAATAAGCGGTTTTAATATCATCATCCCGTTTTTCACAGGGTCCACTTATCTAACCTGAAGATTTGACAGGTTAGGTTTTTTACAGACGCGACTGCCTGTCTGATCTTCCAACCTGAAGGGACAACCAGCCTAATGCGGGTTAGGTAATTAAATGTCAAATACAAGTATTTTTTTTAGATGAATTGCTTCAATATGGCCTTTTCAACACCCCTCTACAATACACGAGACCTTCGCCTATTTCTCTAGAAACTAATAAGATATCTCCTTGTTTACTGGCCCATACCACGTGAGAACTGCGTGCTCATTAATTTCCCTAAAGAAAGGAAAATCGTCCTCTTTCTTTATAAATGGGTCACTATTATTCTACAATGTCGAATATTAATCATTTTAACACAATGCCGCTCTGAATAGCATGGTATATGGATATGACCTACTTATATAATATATTGGCAAAAACATCAATGAATGGGGATAGGCTATGGATATATTCCCCGATTACTCGAAAACGCCTGGATCGATTTGAAAAAATAAATATTTTTATCTTTTTAGTTTCTGTGTGTTTTCCTAACGCGTTTTTTTGTGTTTGTTTTGTAGTTAATGATTTTTTTTGAAGGTGTTATTTTTAAAAGCGTAACTTTTGTAGCCTATGGTTTCTTTTTTAAATTGTTTTTGTATCCTAGTATATTGTTTTCGCACCATACAGCGCAATAAGTGACTTTATAGTAAGTGTCTCAATGTATTTTAGTGTAGTACGATCTGGGGATTCGGGGTCGATTCCCCATGGGGACATTGTCTAAATCATTTTGTGAGACTGTCCTTTCTTTGATAAGGACATTGCAGGGGGTTACTGTTTGTCCGAAAAAGTAAGTGCTTTGGAGGGCACGTTAAGGCTCGATCTCGGCTATTAGTCGTAAAAACACCTCCATAAATCAACCCGCAGTGGAGCAGCGTGGTCGAGTATGCTCCAATTCCTCTCCAAATGATTGAGGCTGTTTATGTTATGTTATATTTTAGTATCATGGCTGAGGAATAATCTTCTCTTCCAATTTTTGAGAAGGGCTATCTGGCTGTCAAAACCATCTATATATCTTCGTTCTCAGTGGCCGCAGTGAAATCGTCAGTAAATTCTGGTTTCAAACTTCGCGCGTGGTTGCGGACGATAAGCCCGTGGCTTCGACGGTTCTACAGCTAGTCTCCTAAATAACAGATGGACGGGTTCTGTCTACACATCTCTGTCTACATAACATAGTATCATGCCTGTATTTTCAAAGGGGTAGGCAGTGGTGGTAGGGGGTGGGGGATATGTATGCCATTCATCTCCTATAGATTAGAGGAGAAATAAGAAAAAAATATTTTTTGTTTGATGTAAATTGTCATTCTTTGTATATAGTGTTATATTAGGGACATACAACTCAATAATAAATACTCTGGATACATTCCAACTAAAAGGCAATAATAATTCATGTTTGGATCGTGCTCACCGGTGAAGAAAAACATCATGAAGAAACTCACAATCCCGAGAAATGCATTTAAGAAGATTATGACCAAACCTGTATTGGGCTGGATTTTCTCTTCGCGGGTTGGAAGGTCAGACAGGCAGTCGCTTCTGTAAAAAACCGGACCTGTCAAATCTTCAGAATAGATAAGCGGACCCTGTGAAAAACGAGATAATGCTAGGGAGATGATGATATTAAAACCGCTTATTGTATAATCTTTAAGTATTTCTAAATATGTATATTTTTTGCATTCTTAAGTATTTTAGCTTTTCATTCGCTGTTTAGGGGTAAGAGCGTTAGTCTCTTGATCTGGTTCGATTGCTGGCACATGACATACAAAAAATACGTTATGATTCAGTTTGGTTAAAACATTGCAGCTGATGACACCATTGTCCGAGACTTAGATGATACATGCTTCGGAGGACACGTTAAGAAGTCGTTTCGGGCTACTATTCACTGTAAATAAAACACATAATAACGGGTTCTTACCGCGTTTAAAGCACGAACGCGGTAAGAACCCGTTATTATGTGTTTTAATTATGATAATAACCGCGTAAACTTAAAACAATACTACTTACTGATTTAAGTAAATTTTACTGTATTAAATAATTACTGAATATTACTGATTTAAGTGAACCACGCGTCAACGTCTGAATACTACAAAAGGGTAAAATTAAAAACCTTATTTCGCACTAAAGTTGTGTTTTGTTAGCCCAGTTTAAACCAACAATATTTTAAGAAATAAGCTTTCGACTAAAATTGCCTTCGTAGCCGACATTGTACCGTTTTGTTCACAAAATTCTTGGTACATTTTCGAAACATTTTTGGTGAGAAAGGAATTCTTTTGGATTTTTGTACTGACGTAAAAGTGGCTAATTTTTCTTGAGACGAGAAATGTTTTTAATAAAAAAAATTGTCTTCAGAAGTTGTACAAGACGTGAATATTTAAGTGACATTTATTAAATTAAAGTAGTTACTTACTTAAGTTAGCACACACAAGCTTTTGAGACCCAAATAATACCTACGTCTAGACAATATACCTATACAATTCTTCTTCTTCTTATCGTGTGGGTTATGAGGTGGGTTACCAACCTCATCAACCCTGGTGTCAGGGTTATTATTGAGCCGCCAAAGGCCCCTGACATGGCTCATGTTACGACTACATACTTACATCAGTAAGTAGTGACCGGTACCAACGGCTTAACGTGCCTTCCGAAGCACGGATCGTCTATCGATCGTAAGCCGTTGGTCCCGGTTATTACTTACTGATGTACTTAAGTACGTAGTCGTTATATGAGTCATGTCAGGGGCCTATGGTGGCTCAGTAATAATAATAACCCTGACACCTGGGATGATGAGGTTGGCCATTCACCTCAATCCATACGATAGAAGAAGAATGTATGAAGCTAATAATTGGTAAGTACATTAGGAAAGAGGAACGGTGTTACCCTCAATTTAACGCGAGCGAACCCGCTGTCAAAAGCTAGTGGTCAATATTTGCTTCCGGGTCGTCCGTTTGTGTTTGTGTATTTGTACATGCAGCGATGCTCATGTCGGTTTATGGATACGTTTTATTTGTATATCCGTAATAGAGCAACGTGCTGGAGTATGCTCCATAACCGGGAGAGAGCTCTCAGCGCTCCCGATATGTCCGGCCAAGTAGTTAATACCATGGCAAATCTACAATAAGTTATGTCACAAAAATGTTCCATAGGTCTTAGGAAAATCTATAGGAAATTATAATTAATTATATAATAATAATTTAAGAGAATAAAAATAATTTATTGCAAGAAAAACTTAGTCTAACTACACATAGATACATAATAGTACTTATATTAACAATGGTGCTAATTCCTGTAAATACCATCTAATTTTATTTTAAGTTATATCTGTCATTTTCTTATCCGCCGAAAAGGAAAGGGACGGGTAATCGACAAGCATAAAATTTATGGAACACACGTCAATTTTAAGCACAAATCTAAACCAACCGTCTAAAAATTTTACATCCGTCAATAACCCGACACAGTTAAGTAGACAGCACGTCAAACGGATTGCATACCAGCGACGTACCTTTTGATTCGCCCGGGTTATTCATTCATTTACTCATTCTTCCTAAAATTAAGAGCTGTGAATCATCCGTCCCTTTCCTTTTCGACGGATATGAAAATGACGGATATAACTTAAAATAAAATTAGGCGGTGTCTGCAGGAATCGGGGCCATTATCTACTTAAGATTTTGAGATGCCTAAAATATGTTAGTAGTATGTTTGTGAAGGTTTCGTATGCCTAACGCGGGTAAGATTCAGTTGAATCTTTTCTCAACTCTATACCTAGGGTATATACTTACACTTTAATTTTTGGGAATGTATTAGTAAAGTATTCTTGTTATAAAATACTTAGAAAGTTAGATATATATATTTTTATCGAAAACCCTAATGCATTTTTCTTATGATCCACAATATTTCAAAGCAACAGGGAGATTTATTTTTACTCCGATATAGAAGCGGACATAAGCTTCTTCTCGCCCACTCAGTTTCGGGTCAAGGACCTGAAAATGGATTCTGCAGGCCCTGCACGGCACCCGCGTCGCGATTTTTATTATATTTATGTAAAGAGAATAAATCTCTTTAAATAATCTCCTTGAAATTGCCGCTGGCTGTAATGCAATAATTGTTTTTTTTTTCAAGTGTCAAAGTTGACATCTGACACTTGATTATTTTAAGTTACGTAGACTAATTTGTATTTTATATAATATTTCTAACTGACTTAAAAATAAGCATAAATGTCGTTTCTTTGTTTACAGGTATGCTCTTAGTTAGCATGTTTAATTATTAAGTGTATTTTGTTATGATAACATTATAGTAAAGAAATAAAATACTTTGTTTACAGAGCAACACATAATCTTATTATACACTTCTCATCAAAAAAATCGAAACACCTTGCAAGTTTACGTTTTGTCAGGATTATCAGAAAAATGTGTACATTTAGGAATAAATGTTAAATGTCGTTTAATAGTGAGTAATATGAGCTTATCAAATCTTAATGTTAATGTTCTAAATTTAAATGAATTTTTCATAGGTTTCGTATTTTGTTAAATGAGTCATTTTTATTCCGTATGGAGTATAAAGGAAATGGATAAAACAACACACGTAAATGAAAAAAAAAGCTAAAAAACGTTTATTTAATAACTTGTATTCCCTCCCCGAGCTCTAATTACTGCTTCCATACGGTTCTTCATCGATCGGATGAGAGTCACGATCACATGCTGTGGTATATTGTCCCATTCCTCTTGGATTGCATCTTGCAGCTGGCTAAGTGTTTCTGGGGCAGGATCTCTTGCTCGAATTCGTCTCTTTAATTCATCCCACAGATGTTCAATGGGATTCATGTCCGGGCTTCTTGCTGGCCATTCCATAATAGAGATATCGACTTCGTTAAGATAATCTCGTACGACGCCCGCGGTGTGAGCCCTAGCATTGTCGTGCATGAATATGAAGCCGTTGCCAATAAAATGTGCATAGGGCATCACATGAGGCTCGAGACACTCTTCGACGTACCGATGACAGTTTAGTGCAGGCAGACGTTGCCCAGACACGAAAGCAAGCTCTGTCTTACCGTCGGCGCTGATTCCTCCCCAAACCGTCCACGAACCGCCACCATAGCTGACCTTTTCTTCAATGCAGCATTGTGCATAGCGTTCTCCGTCTCTTCTGTAGACCTTGTTCCTTCCGTCGTTACCATACAGCATAATTTTACACTCATCAGAAAAGAGAACTTTGCTCCACTGTAGGTATGACCAATTTAGGTGCTCACGTGCAAAGTTAAGGCGCGCTCTTCGATGGTCTGCAGTTAATTTCGGCCCATTTGCTGGCTTATGCGGTACCAGTCCACGATCCTTCAACCTTCTTCTAATTGTAGAGTCAGTTACAGCCACCCTTCGTACAACACGAAGCCGCTGCTGCAGTTGAAAAGCGTTAAGGCGTCGATTTCTTAAAGAAGTTGTTACAATAAATCGATCATCTCGCTCAGAAGTGACCCGATTCCTGCCAGATCCTGAACGGCGCGTGAACAAACCAGTCTCCCGATAACGTTTATAGACTCTATGAACAGATGACAGGCTTAGATGCAGTCTTGCAGCCACAACACGCTGACTAAGGCCAGAATCCAGCAATGCCACAACTTGGGCGGCTTCTGTGGGCGAAGTATCCATACGTTTTAGAAAAAAAACCTTTTTTCAGACGTCCCAAAGTCACAGTATTGAAATAAAAAACAAAAAGTTTAAGGATAGGCGCCAATTTTTAGTTTTTAAACGCTAAATGTACTCCAACCCTAAACACACATTTGTCTCAAAACAGTGATTCATTTCGTTTATAAGATAAACAAATGAAATTCTAATTTTGAATTTAGAATTTTCGCTTATTACTGTAATGGCCAAACTGCCAGCTATACATTTATGTATTTTTTTTCATCGTATGAATTCTTTTTTGTGTTAAATTCGGACAGAAACAATGAAAACGGAAGTGTTTCGATTTTTTTGATGAGAAGTGTATTAGCCAAAATCCATATAAATTTTATATTTATTTTGAAGGGTTTGTTTTAAAGAGAATATGTCACCGTCATAAGTGCTTACAAATACGTACTAACTTATACAAATGAATTTAAATATAACATTTAAGATTATTCTCTACGGCCCAAAGCGACATCAACCAATTTATATAGTTTCCTTGCCTCAGCCGATAACGAGGAGGCGAGAAGACTGTTACAGATAACTTCGTGAGTATAGTTGAGCGTTTAAACCAATAGTCGCTACGAGTGCTACGTGGATAAACTTCGTACGGATAGTCAAAGTCATCGATATAATTCGCGTCGCGCGCGTCTCGGTTGCTGCTGCCGTACCGCAAGAGCCGTTATATTTTAATATCTACCCACTATTTCCTCTCAACAAATTGCACATAAGCTTACAGTTGGTTTGTACATACTTCGATCCTTATCACTAGCATAAAAGGACACAATATCTGTGACGGTTTTACATGCCCGGGAAGATAAGCTGCTGAACGCGTTTTAGGTTTTTAATGTTTTTATTCTCTCTAAGTCTACAACAGATGCAGAATTAAAAGTATATCAGCAAGTAATAGACTAGTTTCCAACTAGTCCAATCAGTTACTTTTTACTGAACGTCAAAACACGAAATTACTATGGAATTTGTATGAAAAAGCACACTGTGACGTCATAGAAAAAGTTGGATTTATTATTACGTTTTTCTTCTTCAAAATTCTTAAATAAGTTAAATAGAAAAAAAGAAAATGTTTTTCGTCAGTTTTAGATCTGTCCTTTATTCAGTAATCAGAATTTCATAATTTATCTTGACACCTAGTGCACGACCCAATTTTTTTTTACATTGTGCGAGTTATTCGACTCTTCCACTTACTTACCTGTTATCTCACCCCGGTCACTTCATACAAAAGTCTCATCTCATCCATAAAAACATTCGAGATAGACATATGCGCGCTCTCTCTTTACTCTTTAACGGCGTATGGCCATTTAAGCCTAATGCACAACCTGGACACTTCATAGAAAATGATAAAACACCTCGTTTTACACAGACTACACTTTGACGTCGAATCTGTGTGTGTGACGTCTGTCGCCATACGAAGACTAAAGTAACACCGAGGGAGGGTGAAGTAAACCTAGCTCAGCCGCTGGTGGGGAGCGGAGAGTCCTATACATGAGTTCTATGTATATTTACTCCTTATTCTATCATTAAACTATGACAAAGACCCAGAGGGGTGAGGTCGGCGCCCTATACGAATTGATGCGGGACGAAGAGTTATCGTTCTATACGTAGTATTATTTTATGCTATAATGTTAACATGTTGCGTTACGGTATAACCTTGGTTTATTTATTGTAATTGTTATAATTTTGTAATATTTTATAATACTAAATAATTATGTGTAAGTTTAAGTAGTATGTATCTATGTAGATATATACCGCGATGTCCGTGGCCTCACTCGGTAGGGCCCGCAAATACCAGCGTCGTGGCTCACGCCGCCACTTATGCTGAGCGAAGTCCTTTTATTCCGGACGCCACCGCAGATGATCGAGCCGTCAGTGCGTTGCATTTAGGATGCTTACTTTTATTATTATTGTTTTTATGATTTTGGTTTGTTTTTCTATTTGTTTCGGTTTTTTTTTTCTGTGTACTTATTTCCGTGTGGTTTCTATCCTGTGTTGAATGTAATGTACCTGTCTGTCTGTGTCTGTGGTGTCCGGAAGTAATAAATGTTTCTTTCTTTCTTGTTTTTTTGGGCAATTCTAAAGCTGGGTCCATATATCGTGAATCAAAAAGACCTATCGCACGATCCGTATTATTTTGTCGCCTTGAACTGCGAATCATGACCACTTCCACACAAAGCGCACGTGATACGCGATTCGTGCTTCGCATACGGTAATCGGGTGGGTAAGTGATAGAAATTATGTGAACCGAACTTCACTTAATTTCACTTCACCTTGTGTTGTCACTGTCACGCAAGAATACTTCACTTTATTATTTTTTCTTCCGTTCTTAGGTATGGTTTATGTGGGCTATAAATAAAATTGATAGTTATATTTTCTTTTCATGCAACGTCGCGTCGTGGGTGAAAAGAAAAGAAAACTTTTAAAAGCACCTTGTCCCTTATCGTCACGAAGGAGTGAATAGATTAGACGTAATTCACGCTCATGTTCCCTATAGGGGTAGGCAGAACTAAGAGTTGACAAATTACTGGTATTCGTTTTATCCTAAATGAATCGTAGTTATGCATAGTTATGGCATAGAATAAACAATAAGTAATACTAAGTATAGAAGGGTTCTAATCCCCATAGTGACACTGTCGAAAACCAGTTTGTGAGACTTGTCTTGTTTGGCTAAGACATTGCAGGCTGAATCAGCTGTTTGTTTGAAAAAGTAAGATGATTCTGTTAAATCGTTTCGGAAGTTAAATCGTTGGTTCGGGCTACTAGCCCAAATGCCTTCAACGTTGGAGCAGTGGTATTTTTTTTATTTTTTTTTATTCGGGGAGCTTACAGCATTATTTACACAATCAAAACCTTAATAATAAATAAAGGCTAATTACAAGCTACCACAGATAGAGAAAAGACAGTTAACGGAGGTGAGAACACCACATAATAATTATGTAAACAAAATAAAAAACATATAACAAAACCAAAAACAAAACATAAGCAAACCTAAAAAATGAAACAAAACAAAACACAATATAAGTACCTAAACAAAATAATATACCTAACTAGAAGCTGCAATGACCACTGGCAAGCAATGATTTAATAGATCTACTGCTACTGCAAAACAGATCACACTCAGAATTGATGCTATTAAATAAACTCATGCACCGAGGCAGATAGCTATTGCTTCTGTAGTTCTGTATTTACTATTTACGTTATATATCATCATCTTGCATTACATAAATAGTATATGTACGTCCCACTGATGGGCACAGGCCTCCCCTCAATCAACCGGAGGGGGTATGGAGCATTTTCCACCTCGTTGCTCCAGTGTGGGTTGCGGGTACCTTCTCTGTGTATAGAGGTAGAAGGGATCCACAACCCGCAAATAGTTTATTCAGTGTATCAAACTAAAACTATTCGGTATTCAACACATTTGCGTATCGAATTACACACAGTAGACTTATCAAAACGTATTTGAAATACTTGAATGTTCAATGAGTTACTAATAATCTTAAGTGCAGTTTTCACAAACAGTTGGCTCGACCGTTATAGACGGCAATACGGCTCGCTCACCAACTATCACATTGGTCTAACAGAAATCTCGGCGACATGTGGGTACTTAGGTCATCTTGCGATGATTATATCGGACTATCCCAAATCGTGAGCTTATGTTATGTTATAACCGCCTCCGTGGTCCAGTGGTTGAGCGATGGGCTCACGATCCGGAGGTCCCGGGTTCGAATCCCGATGGGGACATCACAAAAAATATAATAACACGTAGGTCAGCTGGAAGAAATCTCTTTGTTTAGAGATAAGCTTGCCTGTACTATCTGTTTTCTTTGTATGTTTCTTGTGTCTGTTTCATTGTGTACAAATAAATAAATTAATAAATAAAAATCACTTTGTGAACCCTAATTTGGTTAGGACATTACAGGCTGGTCACCTGATTGTCCGAAAGTAAGATGATCCGTGCTTCGGAAGGCACGTTAAGCTGTTGGTCCCGGTTACTACTTACTGGTGTAAGTACGTAGTCGTTACACGAGTCATGTCAGGTGGGCGGCTCAATAATAACCCTGACACCTGAGGTGAATTACCAACCTCATCAACCCACACGATAGAAGAAGAAGATGTTATGAATGTTAATAATGTAGGTTCCATCGGACCAATTTGATCGTAAAGCGTGTAGAATAGTGTAGATCATTTCATAAAATAGTATTATTTGGTTTATAGTTCACAAATGATTCAATAGAATTTCTTAATCAGTAATATTGTTGGAAACTTGGTTGGAATTTCTGGGGAAGTACAGCAATGCTACAGTTGCACTAATTAATTCGAATGTTCACCACTTCGAGTAGTTTGAGTCGAGTAGGATTAAAGTTCAATTTTAGCTTATATATTCCAACCTAGCCGTTTAGTTACGGAATGGTGTTTTAGTCAACGTAACATAACATAACATTTATTATAACATAACATCACGTCTATACCCCCAAAGTGGTAGGCAGAAGTTTAAAGTCATAAATACTCACTCTTCGCCAGTCATTGTTACGCATATGGAATTAGGACTCATCCGGATGAGAGCCCTCAGCAATCCCTATTTGTCCGGCTAAGTAGTTAATACCATCTGCGGCAAATCTACAACAAGTCACGTCAAAGAAAAGTACTGTACTGTACTACACTACACTACACTACACGACACTACACTACACTTCAATACACTGCACTACATCACACTACACTACATCACACTATACTACGTCACACTACACTACACTACTATATACTACACTATACTATACACGTTTGCATGCCCCTTTAGGGATATAGACGTAAGGTATGTTAGTTATGTTAGGTATGTTAGGTGTGCCATAAAAGCACTGTATACTCAATAATTGCTACGCGTGTGCTAATTCCCAACAACAATCAATTGGCACTCCATCGGTGTTCCATGGTATTTAAGTGCATCGTAAACCGTAATGGATCATAGCTTGGTTTATGAGCAGCCTACGCGTTATGGACGAGAGAATAATAACGTCTTTATATTAGCTCATTAATAAAGACCTCCCGGGAATTTGATGTGTTTCGTTCTTGGACAATAAGTTTTTGATATTATATGAAGTATTTATTCCAAAATCTAGCGATATTTACCAACGTTGATTTTGTTTTGGAAAATAATCGATCCGCCTAATCTCGACTGATACATCACTATAATACTGGCTTCTGTACTTGGACAGATCTGATTCTTACCGCGCTTTGAAACTATTGTAAATTTTTTTTTTATTTTTTTCTGTAGCCTAATCAATGTCCCACTGCTGGGCAAAGGCCTCCCCCTTCTCTTTCCAACCCTCCCTGTCCCGGGCATCGTTCCGCCAGGTGTGCCGGAAGGCGTCCAGCTCGTCCCTCCACCGTCGTCGTGGTCTACCTCGACGTCGACGACCCTGTGGGGCCCAATCAGTTGTAATTTTGGCCCACTTTTCCGGATGCATACGGCAGACATGTCCCGCCCATTCCCACAAATTGTAAAATGTTATCTCTATATTAAAATATTTTCACTACTTAATGTTTTTTGTATACGTGACAAATATTAGTAATTAAAAGGTTTTATTTATTCAGAAATAATAATAATAAAAAACAGAATGTAAATCCACCACAGGCTTCGTCAGTACCAACATTCATATAAAAAAAGAAAAAAAGAAGGGAAAGCATATTCAAATCATACATAACAAAATCCGCACCGCACTTCGTCAAAATACTACTTAATTGTATGAACTAGTAGTAGGTATTGTGATACTAGAATTATCAATAAATAATCTATTGTTGCTAAGTCATGGGGAACGGAGCTGAAATAGAGGAATATCGGATAAAAGCATATACGGTCACGAGCATTAATATGTATACACTTTGGTACCATGTCACATTAACTTTTTTGAAAAATTGAACTTTAAGTCTCACTAAATGTCAAAAATGTTAGTGTGACAGAGTCCTAAAGTGGGTACATTATATTGCTCATGACTGTACATCGCTCTGGTAATTTATATTCTTATTGCTCACTGACTAAAAACATTCGATACAATTTGTTTGATATTATTTAAAATTACAATAAGACACGATGAATTTATTAAAAACATCATAGAAGCGGGAAGAAAGGCAAGAGAGGAAGGGGAAGACCACGAAGAGCTTACATGGAACAGATTAAAGAGAAGGCGAACGTCGTGTCTTATAAGGAGGTGAAGGAATTGGTCTTTGATAGACAAGAATGGAGAATGCTACACCGACAAGAGCATGGCTCTTAAATCAGTGATTATGTCTTCCTGTATCTGTAGACAGCTGTAAATCAGGGCCCAACCAAAGCCAAGAAATAAATCATATTTTAAAATAGACGTTAACCCTAAGCCATACAAAGTAACAGTATATTAGCAGATGGTCGAGAAGACTTTGCCTCATATCTCAGGGATACTTAGCGAAAGAAATCCTAAAAGGTTTAAATCTGCTTACGTTTCGACATGGAGATATTCGCCTACACAAACCAAAGTACAGGGATAAACTAAGGATTTGTAAGAAATGTTTCTTAATTTGTTTTTTTAATTGGTTGCAAGTGTTAGAGAAGAATTAAGAGAATAAGAAAGTAGTTATCAATGCATGTCACTTTTCATCAAAAATTCAAGTACTTCGTCAATCATCATCAATCCCGAATCCCACTTTGGGAACATTCCCTACAGTAAAAAGGCGAAAAGCTTACGTAAAAAGAGTTTACGTAAGTAAAAGCTTACGTAAGTAAAGTTTTATTACCTAACCTTTAGGCAGATAAGACCAGAGTACAAGATAGAACAATTCGAAAAAGAAAAGCAGCCAATATGCTTACTATTAAAGAGATTTAACTTTCTCACTTTGGAAACATTCCCGGGAAGGGCACACCACTGGTGAAAAAGTAACATTTCGCAAGTAACAAATCGCATTTATAAATTACCAAAATAGACATAGATATGTACTGTGTAAAATCTTCTTCTATCGTGTGGAATTGTATCGTGTTGTGAGGTGGATTACCAACCTCATCAACTCTGGTATTAGGGTGATGATTGAGCCGCCAAAGGCCCTTAATGTTATTATTATATTTACCGAAGATTTTTATAGATATGTACGTACATTTAGTATACCTGCACTATCCCGCTGTATCATAGAAAATTAAATATCTCCTCTACCCAAAAGTTACCTGGAAGAGATTACCTTTAGAAATAAGGCCGCTTATTATACTCTTTATTTCTCTTTTGTTTCTGTATTATGTATTTCCCGTGCGTGCAGTAAAGTGTTTAGGCTTAAATAGATAGTAACGATGACGAAATAGAAACACGTACAGCTTTTTGCTTTCACCCCATTTGACGCAGACTTACCCAACCTACATAACATAGCCGTATATTCTGACTCCGTCCCGCATCCCTTACCTACCGCAAGTCGCGAGAATGTGAAAAATTGCCGCCCTGTCACCGTGGGCGCGGTGGCCGGATTTTGAATCTTTCGGATTAGTTTGTCTGTTTGTAAGCACATATAAGTATCCTTGTAAGTAAATAATTTTAAAACATCGTTTATGCTCGTATTTTACAAATAAATACGTAGAAAATTTGTTTTTTTGTTTAGGGAAACTCACAAAGAGAAATTTGTTAAAGTCTGACTCGGACAGGACTTGGTAAAAATCCTGTCCTAGACCTAAGTGAGTACTCGTAAGTACTCGTTACATGAGTCATTGGCAGCTCAATAGTAACCCTGACACCAGGGTTGATAAGGTTGGTAATCCACCTCACAACCCACACGAGAGAAGAAGATAGCAATAGACTTGCCCCCTAAAAGTAGACTAAAACATACCTCACGTTGGGTGGGTGTATGTTCATATTCATTTATTGCATGTCACAAACATAATTAAGGTGAAACATAGTAAGAAGATACATGTGACGCCCTGCCCTTGCACGACAATATAAAAAAGGCGACACGAGGTGCCTTATTATAATAATATCATAAGATAATTAACTAAGTATTATAAAATTAGGTAACAAAGTTGTAATAAAGTTACAAAATTATTTAACTCAGCTACTTATACTACTGCACGTATAAAACTAAATAAAAAAATTAGTACATCAAACAGTGATTAAATATACAGAAATAGAGATATCGAAGCATTTAAATATAAATTTTATATTGAAATATATACTTATACTCTATATACTTTCACTATACACCTTTGCCTACCCCTTCGAGCATATAGGCTTCAAAAAAGAAGAAGGTTATAATTTTTATGTATGTATGTATTAGTGTTGGAAATTACAGATTTCACAGATGTATGTATGTGTGGAGCAGAAGGCAAGAGGGAAATCAGCACTATTTTTCCCTAAAAAGTAGCATGGAGAATGCTACACCGACAAGGGCGTGGCTCTTAAATTAGATGATGTATGTGTGTTAGTATATTTGTCCACGCATTTACAAATCATATTACAATAATACGACAAATTACAAATCGTATTGCAATAATACCTAATAATTTAATGGGATTAAGTACCGTGCAGCAGCATAAACACTGCTTTTGCTAAAAGGCAATTTAATAAAAGTGTCGCCGTGATATACAATAGGCTCAATACTTATTTGGAAATTTATCTCAAAAATTACAATTGAGAGAAAATAACCACGTGGCTTGAGGCCAAAACCTACGATTAGATTGAATCCTTACTTCAATAATAGTAGGTGAAGGATTAAACACACACGCACACACACACACACACACACACACACACACACACACACACACACACACACACACACACACACACAGTAGTAATTAGATAAGATAAAAATACACTTTGTAAATAAAATGTAAACTCAGATTATTAGATGTAACTGGGAGTGAAGAGCGATGCCTCCTAACACAGACTTTGTAGTCTAAAACGAGTCATCATCATGTAAAATAATTATTGTAACTCTGTTTTAATTAATAAAGACATTTCATTTCAATTTCAATCGTCCAATTTAGGGAAGTGTGAAAACTTTTTATTAGACAGATTTTAAGTCGATTATTTTTTTAAATTAAGTACATTTTTTAATCCTCCCGGTTGATCCACAATGCATCAGAATACTCCGGCGGCGGGCTTTTAGCGCACGTCATAACAGCGACGTTAGCGTGGATAACTTCTTCCTCCACTGACATACTTTCACACCTTCTGCCATACTTACTGCTCACACCTATTGCCATATGTTGTATCTCTAGTAGGCTATACCCTCGTTGGATCTTAATTTTCTTTTTTTTTATGTAACTTCTCGTCATAAGTCACTAAGGTGCAATATTTACATACTTACATAAACTCACGCCTGACATGACGCATACATGAGATCGAAAATAAAACTGGATATGAGATGAGTACCGAGAATCTCCAGTATCTCATAGTAAATAAAAATATAGCGAGCTATTTGTTCATTACGTCACAATTTTAAAAAAAGTCAATAAAAGAAATAACTAGCATAAGAAAACATGTATATCGAAGTATACAATGTATTAGTCATAAAGAAAATAATAGTAATAAGGATATTAGAAATAAGATTAGACGTAAGAAACAAATTGTTAACTTGTAAGTATAAATATAAGATTGAATGTAAATCCAGCTGTAAAAATATTCATCTTATTGTTTTTCATTAAATAAATAGAGAACCGTACCCTGTAACCCAAATAGAATAAGAACGTAGAGTAGGATAGAGTAGGAATTAAAGATGATTAATGGAAGTGCGAGAGGCATAAAAGCGAAAACTGGTATGGTAATAGAGAATTGGAATGCACGAGAAGCGTAGGGCCCAAATAAAGGGCAAGTAGAGTAGCATAAAATGGCTAAAAGAGCCCGCAGAGAAGTATGTCTGTTATATAAGGTCCCTGTCCATCTTGTACGACAGGGGTACAAGAATATATATATATACAGGGTGTTAGTGACATCGTAACGAATACTCAGGGGGATGATTCAGACCGATACGATGTCACTAACACCCTGTATATATTTTACTTGTACCCATGTCGTACAAGATGGACAGGGACCTTATATAACAGACATACTTCTCTACGGGCTCTTTTAGCCATTTTATGCTACTCTACTTGCCCTTTATGCCCTTTATATCATGAATTCTCTGGAGAACTACGGTGATTCACCGGAGCCGTGGTGGCCTTAGCAAAAGATTTAGGTGGTGCGAGACCTCAAAGTGGCTCCATTTGGCCCCTCAGCCCCTCAAAATACAAAACCCAGTTGCTCCCCTCTAGATACGGGGTTACTGGTTCGCAAAATTTCGCTCCCCAAAAAACCACTAATTACAATCTAGTATTGAATTTCTTTCTTAATATTGTGTAAGTATATTGTATTGTAATTTGTATGTACATAGTAGAGTTTATTGCTTTCCCTTGAAGATTTCCATCCGATTGTATTTGTCGATCTGCTTTATTGGTATTCTGTTTAAAAGGAACAAATACTAAGCTCATTATTTGCCTACCGATCTTAAAAGGAATGAAACTCCTTTTGAATATTCCAGAGATATTTTAATGTAACCTTGCTGCGCAGGTTGTAGTGGCGTAACGACTGTGTCGTAGTAAAGTGCTACGTTGCTACGTACCCGCAAGTTTCAATAATAAGTGGATATCTTTTGTTTGAAATCTTTTTTTAGTTCTCTTTGCTTGCAAGTTACTAATTAGAAATTTTCCCGTTTCTTAGTCGGTATACCGGATGGCAGTGGGTTGCTGAGTCTTGGAATTGAAGGCTAATGAATGAAGCCATTTGCTTTTGAGCTGATTACTGAAAGAATAAACTGAGAGGTTCCTGCGCTATTTATTAAAGGAAGTAGGAAAATTATTTAATTTAGCTTCATCCTGTAGTAAACGCCATTTCTAAGTTGTTAACTATTAAAAAAAATTCAATATTATTAAGAATTGCTTGCAAAGCTTTCAGAAATATATTTGAGTGGTTCGAAGCAGGCTCTACAATGTAAATTTTAAATAATACCTTATGTTTTCAAGGATAAATGTGGCAATTACCTGTTCTGAATTTCATGGTTGAAGAAAGCATGCCTCTTTTTATTTCGAAGATTTACTTACCTTAAAATCATGAAATCAAATCAAATACACTTTATTGCACACAAATAAAACACAAACATTTAAGTATGAAATGACCAGAAAACTCATGGGCAATATGTAACATATTACTGTTCAATCCCCTTGATTCAATGTACCATTGTTCCTTTGAAAATATTCGGGTAAAAAATTGCCCTTAATTAGAAATACGCTGCTAGAATTCAATTACCCAATATCAAATCAAATATACTTTATTGCACAATAACTGAAACATACATAACTTACGCAACACAATATATTTATATAACTTATAGCTCTAAAGCAATTAATATTTTTTCCGTTTTTTTACATGTCTCATTGTAGATTTGCCGCAAATGGCATTAAATACTTGGCCGGACAAATGGGTGTCCAGTTGGGCGCAAACCTCGGCTTAAGGCATCGTCTGAGAGGATAATATTTTGAAAGAATTAATTGACACTGGGTCGATAGCGATAAGCGCTGAATGAGGGAAATCGTCGACCAAGCCGTGTCGGGTCGGTATCAGGGTTCATAATTTTACCGGGTAAGAGCTTTGAGAGTTCCTCATTTATGCGGCCAAGTAGTGAATGCCGTTTGAGGCAAATCTACGATACGTCATGCCAGAAAAGTCTTTATTTAAATCTACCGACATTACTCCTCAACATCAACTTCAAACAAGACAACTTCCCTCGTCCTTGAGGTCTATTAGGCCCTCACAAAAATCACTTCAGCCAAAGAGGGCTTTGTAATACGAACTGTCCTGAAACCCTCAAGGCGAAATGCCAGGCAAATGTGTTTGCCAGGACCCTTGTCTGGACCAAGTTGTGTGGCCACCCTATTTCAACAATCAGTGTAAAATTCTCCTCTTCCTCGTATATTTATAGTCAACCGCTAGCCACTGTTTTGTGGCGGCAAGAGGTTATTTCTGTTAAGGTTAAGGTTGATATAATATAACGCAAGCTGTGGTCAGGCATTTACCGACCCCGGGAATGTTTCCAAAGTGGGGATGTTCCTTTTGTAAAAACTCCTAAGGACACTGGCTGCTTTTCTATTTTTTTTATTTTGTTCAAAACACTTTTACAAATTATTTATTTATACAGTATATAAAACGCTTATCTAAAAGCCTGAATAAGGATTATGCGAGAAGCAAATGATAATTGCTCCCTCGTTACAATAATATCATAACATTACGTTATATCTTTAGACCCAAGTATAAATTCTTTAAAGTACTTTTCCATGTTTTTATGTTAGTAAGTATTTCCGTTTGTTTGTCTTTAGGTAACTTATTTAATATATCGGGTAATATGTATTTCCACGTCCTTCTAGGTAGGTCCGTCCAGATAGGATCAGAGTACAAGAAAGAAAAATTGTGTTCAAATTGTTCTTTCTTGTACTCTGATCCTATCTACCTAAAGGTTAGGTAATAAACCTCTTTTCACATAAGTTTTGCGCTTTTTTACTGTTGGCACATCACTGGCTGTGATAGCCCTGTTCGGAGAACGTGTGACTTACATCTGTATGGTCATGGGTTGGAATCCCGGCTCGGGCTTTGAACCTAATTCGACTTTGAATATTACGTGATGTCTCCTATTACATGGGACTTAACATAGCTGGCGAGTGGGTATCTAAATATATAAAAGGAGAAACTGACTGACTGACATATCAACGCACAGCCTAGTTGCAACAGGATATTGCAAAATTCCCACGGAAACGGGAGTTAGCGGGAAAAAACATTTGTATGAAAAAATGGAAACCGCGTAAGATAGATGTTTTCAATCTAGCATGCATGCATTCCTTAATAAATGTAAAGTTTAGTTGTGGGTGTATTTTGAAAAATGGGAGTAAGTGGGAAAAAAAAGTTGTATGAAAAAATCTAAACTGCATAAGTTAGATGCTTGAAATTTGATATGCACTCCCACACACGGAAATATCTCTCTTTTATAACACGCCACGCGGACGAAGTCGCGGGCAAAAGCTAGTATACTATACACTTCTGCCTACCCCTTCGAGATACAGGCGTGATGCTATGTTAATGTGATAATCATTTTTAATTATATTTAAAGTTAAAACAAATCTAATAGTTATGAGTATACGTGCAGATTTCACTAACACAGTTGGCTCGACCATTATAGACGGCGGTACGGCTCACTACCTATCACGTTGGTCTAACAGAAAGCTTGGTGAGGTTATGGATACATAGTTTATCTTGCAATATAGTTGTGAGCTCATGCTATCTGAGCGTTATATACTACCTTCTCGTGGAGGCTCTTCCTCGCACCCTATTTAAAACAAACTTCTGTTTAAAGACAGACAAATAAACAAACAGTTTATTTCAAACACGATTCATGAGATAATCATATTCTTGGATAACTTTGAAGGTTGGATAAGGACTTTTGTAAACAGTATTGTTGTCTTTGACTTTGTGCACGTGGAATGTCTCTCATCCTATGTTATGTTATGTTAGTGGGCTCTGTTTTCCGCATTTAGACTCTAAGACGGCCCATTAAGCGTGCTATTGTTAACTACGTCTATCACCTACGTATCTTTAAACCACCTAAAACTATAAATATACCAATAAATTACTAGAAATTAAAAAAAATAAAGAAAAATGTTATAAATTGGGAATTAAATTAACATTTTAAATAAATAATAATTGTGTATTCTACAATATATTTTATTACCGTACTTATATAAAATTGCCTAGCTATGTAGGATTTTAAAATTCCATAAAGGAAGTGTTACTAAAAGAAAGAGGTCTACGATCAATTGTGTTTTGTCTATGTCAGTGTTCTAGACGCTTCGTTACTTTTTCCCGGAATGGCGCAAAGCTTGTACGGTGTGTCGGTGAAAAAAAAATCAATAAAATGTGTCGGTGTTTTCTGTATGATTTTTCCATCCAACAGTTAATAAAATACAAGAGTATTTTTTTTTCTTACTTCAGATGAAAAATGATAAAAAAATAATTAAAAATGTTTTTATTATCAGAAAATAACAGTCGGATAGGGACCCAGACCTACGGGATATAACCTAGAACCTTTGCCCAGGTATACGGGTAAAGACCTCAACGGTTGCAGAGGCGGAGATGGGAGCCATCGGTACGGCAATGCAGGATAGACGAGGCGAGTCACAGGGACTGTAACCTGGAACCTGACAGGGGGCAGCAGTAACTGTCAGTACTATTCAGAGGCGGAGGACAGGAGTCCTAGTACGGCTTTGAAATAGACTACTCTGGGCACCATCCCATCCGCGTCAGACAGAGTACTGCGGTGCGGAAGGCAAGAGGGAACCCGCTGCCCTATTTTTCCCTAAAAAGTAGCATGGAGAATGCTATACCGACAAGAGCGTGGCTCTTAAATTAGTGATGGGGAGTTAATAAAATGTAAGTATAAACGTTTCAATGCTTGGCAGAGGCCTCCTCGCAATCACCCGGAGTGGGTATAGAGTATGCTCCACACGTAGTGGATGATTATTCGGCTTTGCCCTATGGCTTTAGCAGTTAGTTTCCCTAAAACTCCTTAGTAGAAGTTAAGCGCATACTTTATAACTGTTAGATATAAAACAATCGATCGACTTAATATCGACATCACTATGCTAATGAACGTCCCAACACTAGCTTACTTACTTTGACAGATTAAATTCTTACCGCGCATTGAGGCTATTGTAAAATGTTATTTTATTGAAATATAATCACTTATTGTACTGAACTGGTCGTTCTGTTTAATATTATTATTATTAGCCTGTGTGATCCCGCTGCTGGGCGAAGGCCTCCTCCGTGCCTTTCCAAGTATCCCGGTTCTGTGCGAGCTCTATCCAGTCTTTTCTTTTAACATAATAGAAAAGTTTTATGCAAAGTAACAACTTTAAATCAGCTTGTTTCTTCTTTTGTAGTTTAGTATAGTCGTTGACCTCGACATCGTCTGCATGAAAAGTACTTAAAGTTCGTACCAAGAAACTCTACGTAGTTCGTGTCCGAAAAGTAACCTACTATTTGACCTTAGGCACACCCCGGACAAACCATACAAAAATCTTATTCTCACCGTGTGTCGCCTTACCGTATAAGTGCAAGCGAGACAGAAATTAGACAATCCGTGTGCGCTCCCTCTTACTACTTAACGGTTTACGAACATCTAAGACTAAAGTAAGACCCAGAGGGGTTGAGGTCGGCGCCCGATACGAATTGGTGCGCGGCGGAGAGTTACCGTTCCATACGTGTTCTTTATTCTATGCCGTGGGTTTCAATCAATTTTTATGTATTTTTTCATGGAAATCGCTCCTTTACGAGAAAAGGTGTTCCCATTGTTTTTATTTATTGTAGGTAGGTTTGCCACCGATGGCATTATCAACTTACTAACAATATTTGTATGAGAACTTATACATTTTATTTTACTATGGATATAAATATGGTCTGATAATAAAGTTATTTGAAAACTTGCCTGGACAGAATTGGGTCCCGCTGAGCATTTCAGACGTGAGTTTAAATGTTTGTAAGCTGCAAAAGTTGTAATCCCACAATAATCTTCGTCTTGTGAGTTTTCAATAACGAGCTACAGGTCTAAAATTGAGCCGCTTTGAAGCACTTCATCTACAAAAGCAATATTGCAATATGACAATTGCCCAATATAAAAGTACTTAAGTGCGCAATGTTGCCAACAAATGTCAAAAAACAATATTGTTTTTTTAGATAAATTAGTTCAATGTGGTCTTTAACCCTCCTGATGGAACATTCACGCGTGTACGAGGATCTCCGGACATTTATGTGGGAAGTTCCATCGTAACAGTTACAAGCTTTGTTCCGCGGTTTCGCCTTTTGTTCTGGCAAGTAGCGTTCATTCGAAACGAAGCAGTTTCTAGGGCTGGGTTAGATACGAGTGGGCCACGGAACTTTGTAGGGTGAGCAGAGACGTAATCAGGCGTGAACAAGGCTCATTTCTCTTCTTCTTTTAATAATTATCCCACTCGATCTAGAGATTTCCACTCTTCGAGTTAACTTTGTGTGACTTTAGCCACCTCATTACGGATTAAAGGAGTGAATATTTTTTTTACATGCATACTTATGTTAAGATATTATTGTATGGGCCTTTGTAGCCTGAAATAAATGGTTTATTTTATTAATAAAGCGGGAGTTGGTAAGAAACGGCTCCGCATTAGGTATATGTTTTAGGCTATACGCACACGACGCGGATTTTGTAGCGGTGCATGCACCACAAGGCGAGTCGGTGTTCGTGTGTTGGGCATCAGCAGATTACGAGTCAATGAGACCTATCGCTTCACGCTTCTTCGCTTGTCGTGTGACAGTTTCCTTATTTGTTCTCAGTCCAGCACTAACATCTAAAGAACAAAGACCTCTGAGTCCTCCCCTGGGCCCGACGAGTGCACCGGTCCCCCCTAACGGGTGTAAATGATAAAGATGGCACAACCGCGGGATAAAACTTTCTTTTGTTCTCGCGGCACTCGCCGAGACAACACAACGTATATCTTCTTAAGAATTATGTTTCCTAAGAGAAGAGTTTCTTCCACGACTGTAGCAGCTTTCTGTGGATTATTAATATTAAGCTGGATTTTATTTAGTGTAATTTTCAACAACTTTTTTTGATGTGACTTATTGTAGATGGCATTAACTACTTGGCCTGACATTTTCACCATCAAAAAAATTTCAAAACAAAAATCTAAAAATTTGTCTAGCTAAAAGATAAATTATAAAATGATAATCTAGAAGGCCAGTTTTAGATGATCAAAAATCAATTTTATTTTACTTTTCGACTTACTTTCGAATTTTATTTAGGAATTAAGTAACAATGAGTACGACGTTCAACCGCTTTTATTGATGACGTCACAGGAGAGTATTTCCATAAAAACAAACTTTCGTTTTGACGTTTCGTAAAAAGTATCTCATTTGACTAGATTGTCAAGTAGCCTATTTTCTCAGATCTGAGTGTTTCTCTACTAAAGTGGATTTGTGTGGGTAGACGAGGGGTTAAAAAGGCCATATCGAAGCAATTAATCTAAAAAGCAATATTTGCTATTCGACATTTGCACATATAAAAGTAAGTGCGCAATGCCAACAAATTTCAAAAAGCAATATTGCTTTTTATATGATTCGGTCTGTGGTGTGTGTTTTAAGCCCCTATTGCGATTTAGTATTATTCTTTATTTCATTTATTATAATATGTGAAGTTATAAACACAAACACATTCTAAAACCAACTGCAGTATACATTATACAGTAACACTGTGTTCGCACGAGTTTCAAAGTAGCCTCTTTAAAACGTAAAGTAACAAAATAAAGAGGTACAGACAAGAGTGCCCAGCAAGTACTGAACATTTCGTGTGAGTTAACGAGCGGCTGTAACTATACGAGATACGCGTCCACATGTTACACTGCACTACCACTGTTGTGGATCTCATTGGGAAGTCGTTTAATACTCACATGGTTCTCGATAGTAAAATATACACAATAAACCCACGAAGGCGTGACAAGTCACCAAGTAAGGAAAAATGTTGTATATGCGCTTCCCATTTGTCCGGCCAAGTAGTTAATACCATATGCGGCAAATCTACGATAAGTCACATAAAAAAAAATGAAATATATTATTGTGCAAGATCTTCTTCTTTATCTAAGATGTCTGCGGGCCTAGCACCGTAAGCACGCGACTCTTCCTCGCTGCGACAGAGATCGTCTGTCTCTTCTGTGCAGTACTGTGAGAGAGTGACGGGTGACGTATGTCGAGGCGAGAAAGAGCCGCGCGCTTACGGTGCTAAGCCTGCTGATGTTTTATGGTGTCACCTCCAAAGACGTATAGATTTACCTGCCTCTGCTTCTATGTCACCCCGGATGATACCAGAAGCACACCGTAGACACTTCATACATAAAACCTCGTTTTACACAGACACTACACATTGACGTTATCGTACACGCGCAACTGTGCGTGTGACGTCTGGGTGTTACTTAGGTAGGTAAACAGATAAATAGATTTGATTATGATTTGCGAGCAAATTACCTATTTCCCAGATTTCGTCTTTGGACGCGATAACTCGATGCTAGATATTCTACTAGTTATTCAGAAATGCTTATTTCTTGTACCTTATTATACTTAGAAGTCATATCGGGCCTGTAAATAGCACACAATCTAAAAACATGCAATACTTAAATGAACTCTAAAATAAATGGACCGTTGTGATTTTGAATGATGAATGTTGTCCTTAACCCAACTAAGGGTGGAATTTTTGAACTTCGACTGTACGAAAAATAAATTGGGAAATTCCATTGTATTCGCCCATTAGATAAATCTTTTGGAAAATGATATTTTTTCTCTTAAATTGTTATGAATAACGGTGTAATTTGTATTTCTCTGATGTATTTTTTCAGCTGGTTCTATTTTGGAATCTGATTAGGTGGACTACGGATCTCCAGAGATGTACCTAATACATATTCTTATAAGATAAGTATTAAATAATTTGTTTACAGATACGTTTTTGACCACAAATAACTCAGCCAGTGGACTTGTATTGTTTTGGTCACTTTGTATGTTCGAATTAAAATGATAATTCATTCTTTTTTTCTAAATTGACCACATTAGGAATCGAACCCGCGACCTTTAAGTTTCGTGATCAAGGAACATAGCAACCGAAAAATGCGTTACGAAGGTATGTGACCTAATACGTATTGGGCTGGTTTGAGCAGCTTCTATATAAAACCGGATCTGTCAAATCTTCAGGTTCGGTAAGTGGACCCTGTGAGAAATAGGATAACGCTTGGGGAGATGATGATCAAGAAACGTCACAATTTTCGACCTTCTAATAAGTCAATGTTTGACTGTATTTTGTTATTCTTCTTCTTCTTCTAATCCTTTTATCCCCTGTTGGGATGTACGAGTCGAATACCACTCCTCCCCTCCTCGCAATCTTCTGCAGCCTCTGTAGCTTGCTCTCATGACATAGAATAACGAATAATACTACATATAGAACGGCAACTCTCCGCTCCTCACCAGCGTCTGAGCTAGGTTTACCTTATTCCCCCTTGAACGTAGTTTAGTCTTCAATGCTATGGCGTCAGACATCAGACACACAGGTGCGCGTGTATGATAACGTCAATGTGTAGTGTCTGTGCAAAACGAGGTGTTTTGTATAAAGTGTCTGGGGTGTGCCCATAACAATACTATACAATACAAATACACTTTATTGCACCAAAATAAAAAGAAATAATTACAAAAAGTCTCTTAACTAAGTACATCACACACCGAGACACATACATAACATAACATACCGAGAGTTTTCAAAAAATAAATGATTACGTATTGTCGCTTAGGGGACATAAAGGTTTTAAAATAACGTTCTTTTGGGTCTTGATATTATGTATTTCAAGTTTTAATGTTTACAAAATAAAAGAATTGTTGACAATCGTGACTTGATTGATGTTTGCTGTCAAAATTAGTGTTGCCAGGTGACACTTCGTAGTAAAAAAATATAAAAATTAAGCCAGAGGCGTAACACGTATATTATGACTGATTAGTTATCTTATCATGATGATTTTGTTATTAATAAATGATATTAAATAAACTTCTTATTGTGAGAACTTAGTCGGTTTTCTGATTACTTAAACTTGGCTTCGAGCTTGGATCTAATTCTCGTCACGCACGCCTCGTACCCCGTCTCACCTCAGAGCCTCGAACTAACCTCTCTTGAAATTACTTGGAACAATTCTAGTATAGTTCTATTACTGAACACGGTTGAGCATGTTCATATTAAATGGTTGAATTTTAGCCTTTTAACGTTATTTAACTGGTATGACCCGTGGTAGCCCAGTTGGTAGAACGCTTGCCATTCACTTTGAGGTCGCAGCTTCGAATCCAGCACAGGTTTAAACCAATGAATATCGAATTTGTTTTCGAATTCATGTTTGGATCGTAAATGATTATCACGTGCTCAGCGGCGAAGGGAAACATCGTGAGGAAACCCACATTCCCGACAAATGCATTTTCAGAGGTATGTGACCTAACCTGTATTGGGCTGGTTCTCCCTTTGCGGGTTGGAAGATCAGGCAGGCAGTCGCTTCTGTAAAAAACAGGACCTGTCAAATCTTCAGGTTAGGTAAGTGGACCTTGTGAGAAACGGGATAATGCTAGGGAAATGATGATGATGGTTTTTAACTGGTGTAATTGTGGCAGTATCGGTCATAAACCGATAAATGGGTCATCAATTTTTTTTAACAGAGTTGGGTGGTCATTTATTATAGATGGCAATACGGGTCACCACCTATCACGTTGGACTAACAGAAAGCTCGGTGAAGCGTAGGTTCATACTGCGATTGGTGTACCTCTGATTATTCCATTGCGATATAGTCGTGTTGCGTAATTGTGGCTTGTTGCACGTGCTCATTAGGCTCAGTAATTGTGGTCCCATTTTTTGAATTTGCCTCGAATTTTGATGGTATTCGAAAATCAAAAAGTACATACACTAAGTACTTGCAGGTTTAAAACAACTTTATTAAATTCTTAATTCAAATTCCTCAATATGTATAAAGAGATGATCGCCATGACGGGCTTCTATTTCCAGATTACAATTTTATAATTTATCTTTGACCCTGTTCGCAAGGGTACGCATTCCGTTCAGCCTTTTATCTAAAACCTCCCTCATTGATCCATCTCTTTACAAAGAAATGGATCAATGGTAGCGGTTCACATTATAACGGTTGAGTCTATCTGAGTGAATGCGGGCTTCGACGTGGCATGGTTTGTTGCACTCTAAAGAGATTTATGGCAACAAATGAGTGAGAATTCAAAGAATTATGTTGGAAATGCTGAATATACTTTTGAGTAGCGTTGTATTAACAGTTCATTAGAACAGTACTGATTACGTGTACGTGAAGTTTACAGAGGGTGTATTTTTTTTACCTTTGCCTTTGATGGATGGCCTTTCAGGTTCGAACCTAGCACAGGCCTAAACCAATGATTGTCGAATTTGTTTCGAATTCATGTTTGGATCATAAATGATTATCATCACGTGCTCAGTGGTGAAGGAAAACATTGCGAGGAAACCCACATTCCCGAAAAATGCGTTTTCGGAGGTATGTGACCCGGAAAAATAAACAACAGGCCTGTGAGTGGGTTAGACGCGGTCTTCTGCTCAGGGCGTCGTCTGAGAGGATTATATTTGAAAGAATTAATCAAAACAAGTGGGCCGATAGCGATAAGCGCTAAATGGGGGAAGTCGTCGACCACGCCAGCGGGGTTGGTATCGGGGTCTTGAAGTGTTTGCTGTCGCGAGGTGAATGCCGCTTATATGGCTAGAGTATTCGGAAACCGCAACTACCAGAGGATTTAGGTGGTGCAGTGCTATTAAGGTCTACAGAAAGTGTATATGCTGCGATGGTTAAAATAGAAAATCTTCATCAAATTCAATTGGTGATAACAGGGGGGTTAAAATGGCCACATCGAAGCAATTCATTTAAGAAAGCAATATTACTATTTGACATTTGTATGCATTGCGCACTTAAAATGTCAAATTGCAATATTGCTTTCTTAGATGAATTGCTTCGATGTGGCCATTTTAACCCCCCAGGTTCGATAGAATTATTAATTATTTTATGGTCACCTCTACCTATATCGCCTGAATTATCTGGGGGCACAAGACACACATAATGGGGACAATTGTTCCCTAGTGAGGACGACGCTTAAGTGCTCTCTATAAGGAAAAGCGAACGACATCTTTACAAGCTACTCACTCGAGCGTTCATACACAGAGACGCTGAAACGTATAACTCCTTACAAAGTTCACTTTAATTTAAATACATTTTGACGAAGTTTACCGAAACAGATTCACGAAGCGAAAAAGAGGAAGGCTTAGGCGAATGTACTAAGCTCAAATGCGATGTTTTAAAGAAACTCCAGACACCATAAAGTGTAGGTATATATAACATCTACACTAAGTTAAGTTCAATGTAACTGGGGTGAATCTATTGCCATTAATCGGGCCGTCAATCCTGGAAACCAAGTGATATTTTTAAATAATATAGGCTCGCGTTTGACCACAATCTTACCTGATGGTAAGTGACACACACATACATACATAAATTCACGCTTAATTCCCAACGGGGTAAGCAGAGACTATGGAATTCTATTTGCTTTGATCCTGACATACTTGTCTTGCTTCCTCCACATTTATCCATCGTTTCATATAAGCACGCCGGTTCAGAGTAGATCTTACTGAACCTACGTGTACGGACGTGTACGTGTGTTAAGTAATATAATTATGTTTTTTTTATATAATAGGTATACGCTCGCGATCACGATCTTACCTGATGGTAAGAAACGATTGTAATTATCTATAAGATAGGATAATTTCATTATAAAACATACAAAGTATACAAAAAAATAGCTGCTTAATCCAACTAACAAAACAAAACCACGTAAAATAACCAAACATGACAGCTGTCAAAACAGTCCATTTCTTTGTTATGTTTCTTTCGCATTATGATGTAGCACTTCGACATCAATCACTATCATCATCATCATGGTTATCATTTTTTTCAATTTTTTTTCTTCTTTTTTCCCGATGGAGACATTGTCGAAATCACTTTGTGAGACTGTCCTTTGTTTGGTAAGGATTTTTCAGGCTTGAATCACCTGATTGTCTGAAGAAGTAAGATGATTCCATGCTTCGGAGGGCACGTTAAGCCGTTGGTCCCGGCTAGCCGTAGCCGTAAAAACACCCCCACCAACCCGCAGTGGAGCAGCGTGGTGGAGTATGCTCCATACCCCCTCCGGTTGATTGCGGGGAAGCCTGTGCCCAGCAGTGGGACGTGTATACGCTGTTTATGTATGTATGTAATCATTTATTATTAAGAGTAATTTCTGATGCCTAAACTAGGTAAATGAGTGTTACCTGTATCCTCTAATCTATGATAGGGTTATTCGGTTTAGTAGAACGTATTGTATCCTACACTTTAATATCGCTACAACATTTCGTTTCCCTGTAATCCGTCGATGAAGTACAGTAACGAGCATCCTTCAACTTTGCGGCAATTTGATAAAACTCCAATTAAAAGTTTACTAAGCAAAAACGGCGCGCTGAACCACATCACATACGCAGTCGATACGTATAACATACAATATACAACAACGTATATTTTATTTACATTAAGGCGTTCGACGATTAGCGTCAAAATGTTGGGACCAATTTCTTAATGTTGAAATTGTATATTGTTAGACTAGCGAATCGAACACGCTTCATCTGCACTTATACAAATTTCTCTTCGATGACTATAGTAGTTTATACGACTATAATGGTTTAGAAGTGGATAGCGGTCTAGCGGCCTCCGTGGTGGTCCAGTAAATGAGCTGGTGATGATCAGCAGGGTAATCACCCGATTGCCTGAAAGTAAGATGATACGTGCTTCGAAAGTACGTTAAGCTGTTGGTCTCGGTTACTACTTGATGTATGTAGTCGTTACATGAGCCATGTTAGGGGTCTTCGGCGGCTCAATAATAACTCTGACACCAGGATTGATTGAACCAATTCGGAATACAGTCATGACCTTATGTTATGTATTAAACTGAACGTATTATAATGACTAATTTAAGAGCCACGCTCGCAAGTGGTCTGACGCGAGTGGGATGACGCCCAAAGTAGTCTATTTCAAAGCCGTACTCCTGTTATTCGCCTCTGAATAGTACTGATAGTTACTGCTGTCCTCGTCTAGTTCAGTACAATTAGCGATTATAATATTTCAACCAACCACCATTTAAGTTTATTAAGTGTTGTTTTATTCTTTTTAAGATTTATTTATTTTATGTAGATTGTCGTCCTTTGTAGCATTAATAAAGTAGCATGTTGTGTTTGCCTATAATTGGACGAGCACTAGTCCAGTATTTGTATATAGGTCAAGTTACGTGTAAAAGTGTTTTTGTCTGTAGGCAAACCTAAAAAATAAATAAATATTCAATAATCACTACTTTCAAAATTGAATATTCAATATTCAATCGCTTCAATGCACGGTATGTCTATATCTGTCAAAGTACAGAGTCCATCCAGATGTTGTGACGTTCATTAGCATCGTGATATGTATCAGTCGAGATTAGACTGATCGAATCTGTTCTAACATTTGTAAGAACATCATCATTTATAATAACTCAACAATTGAGTTTTCACATTGTTTTATGTTTACGCGGTTATTATCATAATTAAAACACATAATAACGGGTTCTTACCGCGTTTAAAGCAGGGATATGAGACTCCCGATATTTCGACACTGTTGCAAGTGCCATGACCACGGGATGACTGATGAGATTGGAGTGGAGTAGGTAGATAAATAATTTCATGATCATGGCACTTGCAACAGTGTCGAAATATCGGGAGTCTCATATCCCTGCATTAATCGCGGTAAGAACCCGTTATTATGTGTTTTAATTGAGTTTTCTTCCAGCGTTACCTCTGACACGAGTAGCAATATGAGTCGTATAAATAGAAGCGTAGCCATTGACATTCTCTGACCTAAGACACGTCAAAAAACCCCAAAACAATAACATCTTTATTGGCATCTGCTGGAGTGAGGTACTTGCTAAGTCGCTTGTTAGAGAGCCGGGGGGGAACAACTTTCTCATTAAGAAGTTTCCTGTGTTCAGGCAGATAGGCTGATAATTAAGAGAGGACATGACAGGGCGGGTTACTACGGCCGTGAGTTGACGGGATTTGGGGACAGGGGTCTGAAAAGGCGACATCAAATCAATTCATCTAAAAAGTAATATTGCAATTTGACATTTACGTATGTAAAAGTAAGGGCCATGTCAACAAATCTCATCATCTCCCTAGCATTATTCCATTTTTCACAGGGTCCGCTTACCTAACCTGAAGATTTGACAGGTCCGGTTTTTTAAGGAAGCGAATGCTTGTCTGACCTTCCAACCCGTGAAGGGAAAACCAGCACAATACAGGTTAAGTCATATACCTCCGAAAATGTATTTCTCAGGAATGTGGGCTTCCTCACAATGTTTTCCTGCACCGCTGAGCACTATAAAAATATTGATTACTTAATAATACTGACGGCACCGACTGGAGGTCACGTGGTCTACCATCAAACGTCACTTTTAAACCGAAGATATTTTTCATATTTGTGTGTACTTGGTAAAATATAATTTTATTACGTTGAATCGGTCCCAAATTGCTCAAATTGTACTGTATTCATGTGTTTTGTCTGATTGTTGAAATATTAGTTCTGTGCAATAAAGTATATTTGATTTGATTTGATCGGTGTCTTTCTCGGCTGTCTCCTTCAATCTGAATGACATCGATGTGGCTAAGTTCATAGTTACACGTTCTGAAACAAAAATTTACAGTACAAGTGTGTATACATGCGTTTTTATATGAACTCATCTACTTGATCGGAAATCACATCATCACTAATTTAAGAGCCACGCTCTTGTCGGTGTAGCATTCTCCATGCTACTTTTTGGGGAAAAATAGGGCAGTGGTTTTCCCTTAGCCTTCCGCCCTGCAGTACTCCGTCTGATGCAAGTGGGATGTACAGAGTAGTCTATTTCAAAGACGTACTAGGACTTCAGTCCTCCGCCTCTGAGTACTGACAGTTACTGCTGCCCTCTGTCAGGTACCATAACATTCCCCGTGACTTGCCTCCTCCGTCCTGTATTGCCGTACCTACGGCTCCCATCTCCGCTTCTGCAAAAATAACACGAAATAGATCACCTCGGAAATAGACTGCTTCAGTTATGTATGATCCAATAAAATGAAATTGCTTGGTCACCGTTACTCCGACCGGAAGTGTGGACATTCGACAGACGACATTAGACAAATGACGAGCGACGGAAATTTCCTCGTGAAATAGGTACTCATGCTTCACAAGCCTGAAGAATATTCCATGCCCCTAAGCATGGATCAGTTAATGAAAAAACTAGATAAGTATTTTATTTTTCGTATGAAATTGCTTCGTAACAACTGACAGAGTGATTGAGTCTTTTCTAACCTGGAGGGGGAAAGGGGGGGGGGGGAGCTGGTTTAGCCAATAGCAAACTGTGACAGTGATACAAATGTTTGGGATTGACACAATACAGACATATCAAGTAAAGTGACCCCAAGTTGCACGATTCGTCGCTGACGTTGCTAAGTGACGTCATCACCATCATCACCAGCCCAATAAAGTCCCCACTGCTGGGGCACGGGCCTTCCCTATGGATGGATAGGGAGATCGATCCTTAAACCACCGCGCGGGCCCAGTGCGGATTGCTGGTTATAAACGACTGCTAATGCAGCCGGGACCAACGGCTTAACGTGACTTCCGAAGCACGGAGGAGCTCGAGATGAAAACTATTTTTTGTGGTCACCCATCCTAAGACCGGCCTTTGCGAAAGTTGCTTAACTTCAACAATCGTAGTCCGAGCGCATTTACCGCTGCGTCACCGAGCTCCTCGCTAAGTGACGTATCTGAAATTTTTAACGAATCTGAGTTGCACCTTTTGCTATTGTCAATAAGACACAAATTACTTATTTTAGCAAAAAAATGGAGATACGTCGGTTTGCAAAGTCAGCCACGGATTATGAAAATCGACAGAGAAATGTCACCTTATGTCACATGCATTATGTTAAAATCCATATATCCTTATCACTGTCCCTGTCATTTTTCCGGCCAAGTAGTGAATGCCATATGAGGAAAGTCTAAAATAAGTCACGCTAAAAATTCTGTCGTTTTTTATATAGTTTGCAACTTGGTTAAGGCCCCTGATCACCCAAAAACCACTTTGTGATCCCTAGTTTGATTAGGACATTACAGGCTGTTCACCTGATTGTCCGAAAGTAAGATGATCCGTGCTTCGGAAGGCTTAACCCGTTGGTCCCGGTTACTACTTACTGATGTAAGTATGTAGTCGTTACATGAGCCATGTTAGGGGCCTCTGGCGGCTCAATAGCAACCCTGACACCAGGGTTGATGAGGCTGATATTCCACCACACAACTTACATGATAAGAAGAAGACCTGTCACCATGATGAACCGTAGTTCATCATAATCATCTTAGGATGTTGTGACAAGAATGGCTGCAAGTCGTATTTTGATTACTAGTGACTCTGCCTACCCCATTAGGGAGGGTGAGTTTATGTATGTTTAACATGTTTAACAACCAGTCAAATAAGTTACTTTTTACTAAACGTCAAAACACGAAATTACTATGAAATTTGTATGAAAAAGCACACTGTGACGTCATAGAAAAACGTGATAAAATGTCGGACTTATTATTAAGTACATTAATCTTGATTACAATTCATTAAATTCAACATAAATAAGTTAAATATAAAAAAGAAAAGGTTTTTCGTTAGTTTTAGATCTGATGATCCGTGTTTCGGAAGGCACGTAAAGGTGTTGGTCCCGGTTACTACTTACTGATGTAAGTAAGAAGTCGTTACATGAGTCATGTCAGGGGCCTTTGGTAGCTTAATAGTAACCCTGATTTCATCACCCCTGGTGTCAGGATTACTATTGAGCCGCCAAAGGCCCCTGACATGGCTCATGGTAACGACTACTTATTTACATCAGTAAGTAGTAACCGGGACCAACGGCTTATCGTGCCTTCCGAAGCATCATCCTGTAATGTCTTAACCAAACTAGGGACTACAAAGTGATTTTTGTGATATGTGGTCCCGGTCCCCACCGGGATTCGAACCTAGGACCTATGGAGCATGAGCCCTACGCTTTGCCCAGTAGCTAAAGCACGGTGAAACGAGTACTTAGTTGATCATGCGATGCTGTGTGTGTCCTTTGACTACCCCGATTGGGAATAAAGTCGTAAGCTATAAACATTTTTTTGTAATAGAGTAAAAGGAGAATAAAAACAGCCCAACAATATAACGTTTTAGAACATATTATCAAGTGCCATTTCTGTTCAGGGAGCGTTTGAAAACCGCGGACTTAGAAACTCTCGCAAACAAATAAAAAAGTTTGCGAAAGGCACAGTTTTAATGCCCACTCAGACAGGAAAGTCTAATGGAAGCCGCTGAATTTTAATTCCGACTCTTATTGCAAAAAGTTGCCTAGTACCAGGGTTTAAGTAGAATTCGCTTCGAGTTCGGAATTTGTGAAGATCATTCAACTCTCGGTGAAAGTGTGGCGAAAGTATTTCTTAATAGTAGGTACTTTGCGGAAATATTACTATAAGTAATTAGTAAGTCCTTACGCGGATACTACAAATACAGGATGTTAGTGACATTGCAACGACCACTTTGAGGCATGGTTCTGACGATGATTGTGAGTTGACACCAAGTGGAATTTGCCGTCCCAAAAAACGGACGGTTGAGCGCCCGGGAATGTTGCCAAAATGGGAAAGTTCTTGTTGTAAAAACTATTTAATAGTAAGGACACTGGCTGCTTTCTTATTTCAAACGATGTTCTTTCTTGTACTATTATTCTATCTGCATAAAAACTGGGCAATAAAGATCGTTTTACAGAACTTTTGTCCCTTTTTACTGGCCGGAATATTGCCGGGATCGGCACAGAAGTACATTTTTTTGACGTTACTTATTGTAGATTTGCCGCAGATGGCAGTAACTACTTGGCCGGACAAATGGGGAGCGCTGAAGGCTCTCACCCGGTACAACGTTTAAGACAACAGGCCTGAGGGTGCCCAGTTGGGCGCGAACCTCGGCTCAGGGCGTCGTCTGAGAGGAAAAATATTTAAAAGAATTAATCGACCCTAGTGGGTCGATAGCGATAAGCGCTGAATGAGGGAAATCGTCGACCACGCCGGCGGGGTCGGTATCGGGGTCCTGGGTCGGTATCAGGGCCCTGGCACAGAAGTACAGAAGTCGAGTTAGACTGCGTAAAACATGAATTGACGACTTCAATGCTTATCGGAGGCATTGGCGGGGATCGCACAAAGTCAAGAGGACAACAACAGAAAATATTTTTTTTACCGCATTCCGTGATTCTGTAATTGGAATAAGCAAAAGCAACTCAATCCACTTCGCTCTTATTTATCTTTATATTTAGAAATGTTTTTTTTTTTATTTATAAAGCATAAAATAATATTACCCTCTGATTTTATTACTGATTTAATAACGTTTTTCATAAAACAATTGTAAGTACATTTTGGTATGAAATACACTCGGGAACCGAAAGTGTTTGCTGTTCATCAAATCATTGCACAACTGGATAGGAATTTAAGTGTTCTGTTTCTTTATTATTAGAAGACTAGTCGCTCGACCCAAGTTCGTTTAGGTATAATTTTGAAATTATCTTACTCTGAGAGAACTGTATAACAGCAAAAACTATTCAGTACATCATATTTAGTACAAGATTAACGCACATACGTAATTAATTTTAAATTTATATTAACGTATTGATATTATATTTTTTCAAATCTTACTTATAAGTGTGTGTGTTAATTTTTTTTTAATTTGAAAAACAGAAAAAAAAATTGATGACGTCACTTAAATTCCCTCTGATTTCTATTGCCTCTAGGGTGAAAATTTATTAATTTACGCAACGACGGGTGAAGACAAAATTGCACATAAACCTGATTCTATGTCTTTATAAAAGGTTAAACGGTACAACTGATTGGAACAATTTACACTGTTTATTTTTTCATCTTGCAACGTTAACTTTCAAACCAGCATTTTCTTACACGTGACTTATTTTAGGTTGCTTCAGATGGCATTAGCTACTTCGTCGGCCAATGAAAAGCGCTGGCGGCTAAGGGTGCCCAGTTGTCAAATCAGAAAAATATATTACTTTCTGAACAGAAAAGTTTGTTAGGTTTGTAGAGCAACCCTAGTGGCTGCAAAGTCCTTTTCATGATAACTATATCTTTGATCGATGATGTATTCTATATAAAGAACGGGCGGTGCATAACGTAGAAAGTTAACTCTCCGCACGCAGTCGGCGTGACCTCACATATATCTAAAAGTAAGTCCAACTGAAACTTTGTTTACATTCTTTATCTCGTTTGGTTGGCCTAACTTGGATATTTCTCGTGTTGAAAGTAATGTTGTTTATAGAAAAGTATCTAAAAAAACGTCATCCAGTTCTCATGTAACCAGTAAGAGGTTCAGATGGCGGCAGTTAAATAACTCGCGGCAGATTGCTCATCAGAGCGCGGCGGCCAAATTGGAAAATTGTGTCAATTCCGCCCGGTATGAAGCCGACTCGTTTTGCCTGCCTGTCATATAGGTTAAGTATATTTATGTGTTTTGTAGTAAAGATTGTCAGACAGATAATAATAATTCACAACTCTAATCCTTAACGCGGCAGGTATATAATGTACCAAGAAATCCGACCTGTTTAATCGCTAATTAACGAATTTCGGATCGGTTAGAAAGAAAATATTAACCTTCCGGCAAATTCATATTTACTTCTACCTTTTTGAAGTGCAGGTATATATAAAGCGGTAGATGGTCTGGCAGTAGGTTAATGTGAAGATAGCCTGTCAGGTGCAGGCGGCATCAGCCGGCGATCGGGCGCCGTGGTCAGGTATGCGCCGTACGAGGCCATAACTCGCCGCAATGCAGACAACGCTGCAACTAACAGCTGTGCCGAGAGTTATAAGAGACTGGTTGTTTTAGTAATTTATGTCTTTTTACGCTATGAGGGATGTTCTAAGCCACGTTCCTTAAAAATAATAAAGAAAAAAAAAAGAAATGGATGAGGCGTGGCAAATCTAAGCGGAGAACCTGTGGTCCCGTGGTTGAGCGTTGGGCTCACGATCGGGAGATTCCGGGTTCGAATCCCGGTGGGGACTTTACCACAAAAATCACTTTGTGATCCCTAGTTTGGTTAGGACGTAGTATGCTGATTATCCGATTGTCCGAAAGAAACATGATCCGTGTTTCGGACCCCAAGTATTTAGTTAGTTAGGTATGTAGTGGGTACATGAGTGGTGTTAGGGTGCTCAATAGTAACCCTGACGCCAGGGTTGGTGAAGTCGATCATTGGTATCACAACAAAGCATACTAAAGAGAAGAAGATCGACTGGTACCGACGGCGGTTGACTCTTTCTCGATAACTTCGATAGCGCGTTTCAGGACTGCATTACTGAATGGTGGCGCCATCTGTTGCATGTGCGGAACTAGCTGGTCTACTAGTTGGGTCCGCCACATTTATATAATTACTAAGTAATATAATATTCTTAAACGCTACCTGTCTACACCTACACCACCACCCTAGTCCTCAGCGGCGAGGTTTGATGACCGTTTTCCGTGCCCCATCGACTGTTGTAATTTACTTCCATCGTAAACCCAAACACCCTTATTTCCTTGCGATAACTTATTATGGTCCCAAATAAAACTTTTATAATCCACCTGATAAAAGCAACCAGCGGAAAAGAACACAAAAATGTTAAAGTTAAACTTGGCTTGGATACGATATACCTATATTATGGAAATGAAGTTGGGATTTTCCGCTGGAAAACTAAATAAGCCATAATACATACATACATAAACTCACGCTTATTTCCCACCGGGGTAAGCAGATACTATAGAATTCCATTTTCTTCGATCCTGACAAACTTCTCTTGCTTCCTCAACATTCATCAATCATTTCTCCCACGCACCTTTTCTAAGGCCCCAAAATAAAATCAGGTTTGTGTGGATGCGGTGAACTACAAAATATTCTATAGCGCACAACTCAGTAAGTAAATTAAACACTCGACGTGAAAGTAAATATATATAAATACGTCAGTCAGTCGTTTACACTTTGAATCGCCATTTTTTACATAACGAACGTGTCATCCGTCTAAAACTACTGCAGCTTCTCACAACCTGTATAGCCGGGGAACAGAAGCTGCAAGAAAAACGTCACAGAGTCCTAGACGTCCTTAAAAAAGGGAGATGAGAATAATTACCTTTTTTCTCAGGCCATGGTTTCTTATATTTTTTCAAAATATAAGCATATACTTGCACGCTTCGTTCTAGAATCTGTGTACAAAACCGTAAACTTTTTATGTCCAAAGCGAGGCTCGAATGGTGGTAATTTGTTCCCAGCCCGCATCGGGGATTCGCTTCTGCAACCAACTTCTTGTGCATAAAGTTGTGAATAGCTCAGGTTTAAAACTTGCTGTAAGTACAAGTCGCTACAACTCGTATTACGTACTTTCATTTTGTGGTTTTAATTGTTATTCAAATAAGTTCCTATTACTAGTTCAGTCAGCAAATGGCTCAGGAAGGGCGTAGAGAACGTGAGAGGGGGAGAACATTATGCTTTCATTTAGTACTTAGTTGAACTTTTTTCCCTAGGACGCACCGTTTCTGAGATATTAGCGAAAACATTAAAAATGGGACCTTCAATTACACTTTTCCTCACCTTATGGTCTGGAAGAAATCGCTTTAAGCGATAAGTCCGCCATTTGCCATGTACCTAGTTAAGAGTCTTTTTGTAATTATTTCTTTTTATTTTGGTGCAATACAGTATATTTGTATTGCAATATTGTATTTATGAACTTTTATTATTACTTATTATATATTTAATATTGTAATTTTTATTTATTTGTAACGTACGTGTAGCATTTGTATGTGTAACGTTTACGGAAAACTTGTTCTCTGGCAACCACGCTAGAAACCTAGCGCAATGTTTGCATTCACAAGTACCAGGCTCTTATAATAGGAAACCTCTTCAATACTAATCGCAGCAACACTCAGGCTAGTTTGCACTCTAGGTAATAAATTGCAGCTTTCCATTCTGCTACGTTGGTTACGATAGATTATCATTTTACCTTTACTGCATTATTTCTCGATTCTCGGACGTGGGCAAGAGGGAGGTAAAGAAACATTTAAGTACTTTTCAACCAGTTTTAAAACAGGAGCGTCCTCCTTTCTATCATGTGGTTTCCAAGATTTGTGCCCGGTTAATGGCAATAGGCTACCTTGATAGCCCAGTTGGTATATCGCTTCCCTCTCACTTTGAGGTCGCAGGTTCTAATCCAGCACAGGCCTAAACCAATGATTGTCGAATTTGTTTTCGAATTCATGTTTAGATCAGAAATGATTATCACGTGCTCAGCGGTGAAGGAAAACATCGTGAGGAAACCCACATTCCCGCGAAATGCATTTTCAGAGGTGACCTATTCTGTATTGGGCTGGTTTTCCCTTCGCGGATTGGACAGTCAGAGAGGCAGACGCTTCTGTAAAAACCGGAACTGTAAAATCTTCAGGTTAGGTAGGCGGATCCTGTGAAAACGGGATAATGCTAGGAGATGATGATAATGGCAATAGGCTCGCTCCCTATTACTTGGGATTTAACACGTTGACAGTCCCCATACAAAATGTTGTGACTTCGTTGTAAGTCCCGCTTATTACTTAATTTTGTATACGTCCAGATAAAAACGGAAATAATAATAAATATATTCTAATTTTTGAGACTTCAGGTCCTTGGGGTAGCGAGGCGAGGGAATTGATCAGGGAGATCGGCCGGAGACTCAAAGTCAGAGGGGGTGACCCTAGGTTTGCGCCTTACCTGGTCCAACGCCTGTCAGTGGCTGTGCAACGGGGCCATGCCGCTAATATAATGGGTTCGTTTGGACCAGGTCAGAATCAGAACACTTAAACGCGTAGTTGGACGTGACGAAGTTACGTATGTTTCTGATTATGTGACAGATTGTATCTAGGATTTAGTACCTTTATTAAACTATAGTTTATTTGCGTTGATATCTTAAATCAAGATTCCTATTAAATATATTAATTTCTAATTCTAAATACTTCACAATACCTATTGAGCGCAATAGGAAGTAAACCATATCTCTTACTATCATGAAAAAATTAGAACTTTCAAAGGCCGCACTCAGGGCTCCGAGCAAGTATGGTCACGGACTTATGGTCCGTCATGACCCATATTTGGATCACTGGACTGTTAACGTGTTAAATATAGCTGACGAGGAGTGGGTGTATATACTTTACACCTTTTCCGGGGATACAGGACAGATGCTATGTTGTGTTGTTTTTTACCCGACTGCGGTGAAGCAAAAAGGAGGGTTATGTGTTTGACCGCAATATATATGTATGTATGTATGTGTACATTTATGATGAAGTATAAGATATCCAGATAATGATACACTTTGTATTTTCTCGGGATGGAACATTGTAATACAAATAATTTTATTGTAATTATTTTTACAAATAACCTATACTGCATTATCCATGCAAAAGCTTTCAAAAATTTCATTAAAAGGCAAAGGATTCTTTATTATATTGCACATTATAAAAGGTAAATATAAAGCTTATAGTGAACTTTTGAATGCAATGTAGTTTTAAGTAATTATCCGTTTATTGATTGTATTAAGTGTGGACCACTGGACCACGGACGCTGTTTACAGTGACTATCTATTTTTTATTCAATCACTACATAGTATAAAACAAAGTCGCTTTTTCTGTCCCTATATCCCTATGTACGCTTAAATCTTTAAAACTACGCAACGGATTTTGATGCGGTTTTTTTAATAGATAGAGTGATTCAAGAGGAAGGTTCATATGTATAATAACATCCATTAAATAGTGGAGAAATACTGTTATTTTTGAGGTTTTTAATGTGATGTCGTAAATAATTTCATTTTTTCCTCAGAATTGCACCCGAGCGAAGCGGGTCGCTAGTTTTATATCTTTTATCACCACCTGGTTAAACACCATTAAGTTTGTATTTATTTAATTATTAAATATATGTATTGTGATTGCTTCGAGTAAAACATTTGAGATTCCCGCTGTTTGTGCACGGCGCTCGCTTGACCGTGAGTATCGAGTGTTGCTGGATAGCTCGCAGAGATGGCGCTAGTTACACCATTTTCGAATGAAAACTGCGTGCTGATTGGTCCTGATCGACGCGGTCCTCTCGAATTGTTTTATCTGCTTCATAGCGGCTGCATCATTTTTAGCTCCGTCAAATAAATAAATATTTTTATATGACGACCGGTTGCCATACAACCACAAAGTTGAAGTTGAAATATTTTTAGTGTTCTTTGACTAAAAAGCCACCGGATTGCTTTTAAATTACTTTATAAACTTGTGCTCGTGTGTGTGAAGTGTTATTATACGAGGTACCTCCCAATCTTTCTGACTTTCTCGTCAGCGACTTCCACGCTGTGACACGCTGTGACTGTGCGACGAGTTTTCTTTAAAATTACTTTGAAGAGGAATCGAATCTTCGCCTCCTTCAGCTAGAAGGCGGTATTTTGTCAAAACAGGTGAGTGAGTGGCTTTGTACTTGCACGGGAGTCTGTTTGTGTTACTTGAAGCAATCCACATAATCTTAAAATTTTTACTAGGGTAAATCACCCATCCAAGATTGGGCTATTTATACGCCCTTTCACCACCACCCTAGCGTTAACCCGTTTTTGATAGATTTCGCTTATCTAACTTGAAGATTTGTAAGATCCGGTTTTTTGTAGAAGCAACAGCCTGTCTGACCTTCCAACCCGAAAGGAAAACCAGCCAATACGGAATAGGTCACTAACAATGAAACACATTTCTCGAGAATGTGGGTTTCCTCACGATTGCCTACATACAATGTAGGAAAGTGAGTAGAACAGAACGTAAGATTGATTAGAAAGTAAGAGAGAATGCTCAGGAAAGCTAATGAATGGGCATTTGATTATTTATGGTATGAATTTAGAATGGTTAATGAATGGGACGGAAGGAAGTTTTTTGTTTTAAAAATAAGGGTTGAGTGTAGAGGTGGATTTGTTTTTTGTAAAAAAGATAAGATAAAAAGAGATAAATAAAATATACTTTTAATATACTTAACAAGAAAAAAAAAAATAGAAAAAAAAAACCCAATAAAAATAATACCAGCTTATTATAAATAGAATGCTTTTTCCAGCGCGCCATACTGAGGCGGAGCGCCCAAAACGCTGGCAGCGTTTACCCTCTGAACTGCTAGGCCTGTTCTCTGCGCAAAAACAAACAATAAGACGCGCCGAAATGTCATTCAAAAATAACTTCGCCTCAGGGCCTCGCGGGCCCATCGCCTGCACTGCGAATGGCAAAATATATACGACCCACTTAACCCACTCTACACATAAAAAATATACCTTTTAATTCTATATCTTTAATATTATCTTTAGTATTTCTAAGTCCTTAATATTGGTATTAAAATACCCGTGACTATAATAAACGAGCGTACATAATCGCGTAGGATGATAACGCATTGCTAAGTACTAATCCGTCTGCACCGTATATACTTTAAAAGAGGCTTAAAATATTCTCGACTGGCAACATTGCTCAGGCAGATAAATGTACGTAATGCGATTTGAAACATTCTTTAAGCATCTACTTGAATAAAACTTAATTCATTGTTATTTTTCGAGTTATGTATACGTATAGAAGAGAATAGAAAGAATAAAAATAGTTTATTATAGCGCCACATACACAAAAAAAAATAAAAATGTCAACGTCAAAAAAAAAAAACAAACAAAAAAAAGTGCAAGTCGTATTCGCGCACCGAGGGTTCTGTAAAAACTGCGTTTGTTGTACGTGAGTTTTTAGTATTCGTTGTTATAGCACCAATAGAAATAAACAATTTGTGAAAATTTCAACTGTTTAGCTATCGCGGTTCTTGTGATAAAGCCTAGTGACAGATAGACCTTTGGGTAAAGAATTCTAAAAAGGAAGAAAAATAAATGAAGGAAAGAACAAAGAAGAAGAGGAAGTGTCGGTACTTAATTCGTCTTGCGGTAGATGCAACTCTGAATAACCAATAATTTGGAATCAACGTGAGCTCATGTTGTTTTTAAATGCGTCGACTTAAGATTTGATTTATTGACAATTATAGCAACCAAATTGCTAGTGGTTATGGTTTGAGGTCTGTGGTTGCCTTTGGACTCGCACTATTAGTCTGCGCAACCACATCATATATAGTAGGTGCGTTTTGGCCTTAGTTCGGGAATTAGCCCTAAATAGCAGCTGGTTAATTAACCCACTATAGTAATTTATGGCACCTTCAAATGAGCACAGTGTGTTGAGTCAGACCTTCAGAAGATAAATTAACAGTCCGAATAGAGAAAATGTGCGTATCCAGCCTCTGTCGTCGCCGGTTTCAATCTGCTGGCAAAAACAAACGACTCTCAAAGAATTCAAAATACGAAAATTTAAATAAATCGACCAAAAAACTAACTTACGGCCAGTACGACATATCACAGTAAGTAAAGTTTATTATAAAGATCTGAATATAACACAAGTAACGGCCTCTGTGGTTCAATGGTTTGAACGTTGTCCTCACGATCCGGAGGTCCCAGGTTCAAATCCGACCGGTGTAGATCACGAAATCACTTTGTGATCCCTAGTTTGGTTATAGGACATTACAGACCTACTTGATTGTAAGAAAAGAAAGATGATCCGTGCTTCGGAAGGCACGTTAAGCCGTTGGTCCCGGTTACTACTTACTGGTGTAAGTATGTAGTCGTTACATGAGCCATGTCAGGGGCCTTTGGCGACAATGGTAATCCTGGCACCAGCATTGATGGGGTTGGTAATCCACCTCACATCCCACACGATAGAAGAAGAAGAAGTGGACTTTAGGATTGGAAATTAGAATTTAGAACTTTAGAATTTAAGTGTTCCGTTCACAAACTAAGCCGACACAACACGTGTGCGTGGTTTCCCTGTTGGAAGAATGCTCGACTCTCACTATGGGGTCGCAGGTTGGAATCCCAGCCTAAACCAATGATTGACGACTTTTTTGGAATTTATGTTTGGATCATAAATTTTTGTTACGTAGTCAACGGTGAAGGGAAACATTGTAATGAAAACCACATTCATAATCTGCATTGAAGTGGTTTTCCCACCGCGGGTTGGAGGCAGTCGTTTTTGTAACAAACCGGGCAAATTTTTGGCGGGAACGAGACGGTTGCTTTCCTCATTGAATAACCTAAATAATCAATATGAAGTGGTGTTTTGTGGTTAATGATCGCATTAAGTTAGTCGGAAAATATTCCCGACAGTGTTATTATATCGGAATATTCAATAAACAAAGTGTACCTATCTATTTTCGCTTCGTGCCAACAAGCCGCTTGATAACTCAAAAGTTTATGCGGGCTTTTGAGTTAATTCGTTTGGGGTTCGGAGTAGGAGTCTGCTCTGCTGTTTAGGTTTTATCATTTATTGTCATCACCTTTCATCATTTCATTAATCAACAAGAAAAATAATAAGTACAGAAGACTATGGGAATAGTTCCCTTTGCCTTGCACTTCGGGGAAAACTAAAACAAAAAAAAGTAACAAACCGGATTTGTCAAAATCTTCGGGTTATGTAAAGGGATCTTGTGCAGAAAGATAAAACTAAACCATCTTTTACAACGCAAGCGTGTACCACCTTAGACAACATCAAATATTTCAACTCATCAAATTCCAATATTCTGTAGACACAAATTGTAGATTTATCAATGAATATTTTCACACTTCAAATTATTTCCTAAGCGATTGACCCATCGAGCTTTCATGAATAGCGATTATATACTTTTAAAGTCCAAGCTTCGGATAAAGCGTTCGCCTCTCTAATTATGCAAGTAGGTACATCGACAAAATGAGAAAAGCGAAGACTTTTTTTATCTTTTCATCCGAGGATAAACAGTTTCTGTGGAACTCATTAAAACTTTTAACTGTTTTTACCTCCGAGACGGATTTAACTGATGTAAGTTGAATCTCTATCAATCACGCGGGAAAGATAATCTTGTGAAGTTGTGATAGACTGTGCAAAAATGATTTGTAACATTCTCATTTGATAATTTAATTTAGCGTAGAACGCCTTTTGAGAGTTTTTTCGTGTTTCGGCGCGTCAAAATGGGATTAGATTTATTCTCTAACTTTTGAACAAATTTATTAATCTTTTTTGTATTTATTTACCACTTGCTCGGACAAAATAGGCTAAGGCTCAAATTTATTTAACTGTAATTATGTTATTAATTTCACATGCATATAAAAAAATCACACCTGTAATCTTTAATGTGGTGGGCAGACCCACAAGCAATCAGAAGACAACTGTTGATAAATTCTGCTATGGATATGATTAATAATAATTGTATAGTACACATGATCGAGGGGTTTAAAAAGACCGTATTGAAATAAATCATTAAAAAATATATTGCAAAGTATTTGACATTTGTTAGCATTGCACACTTATTTTTATGTGCGCTAATGTCAAACTGCAACATTGGTTTTTTAGATGAATTGCTTCAATGTGGCCTTTTTAGACACCCAGCTTCATCATGTTAGTAAGAACACAATACCGCTGTGGGTGGTTACCACTTGCTTAGGAAGATAAGCAGCTGAACGCGATACGTTGTTACCTATTTGAACAGTCTGATTATCCTTTGAACTGAAGACTCTTCAACACTTACCAATTTAATAGCTACTTCGCGTAGCTACGTAGCTGTGCTACGAAGAGCTACGAGATTGTTACGTGATGAAAAGTTTTCAGTTCAAATGTATTTCTGAATAATACAATTATTATTTGAATTGTATATTTTGCTATTGTTTATGTTTTAGTTAGTAGAGTCAATAAGATTTTGTTTTAGGTTGTTGTGATGGAATCTGTCTGTTTAGAAAGATAAATCACATCTTATTAAATTAGATGCTAGTTATAATATAGTTACGTACTGAAATTTACATGATATTGTTATGAATATTATGTACCTGGAGTGAGCCGTGGTAGTCCACTTGGTCGAACGTTTGCCTCTCACTTTGAGGTCGCAGGTTCAAGTTCGGTTACTATTTACTATTTATTTATTTTCGGTTTTATTTATGTTATGTTATGTTACTGATGTAAGTGAGTAATCGTTACATGAGCCATGTCAGGGGCCCTTGGCGGTTCAATCATAACCTTGACTCCAGGGCTGATGAAGCTGGTATTCCACCTCACATCCCACACGATAAGAAGAAGTTCGAGGTGCTATCCTACTTTATCCGAGTTCAGATAAACTAGGATTTACAAGCCGTAGGATAGTTTCACGGAGCTTGTTGTAAAATACCATACAATATTCATAGACAGGCTAAAGTTGATCCGTGAAAGAGGCTCGCTTAGTCCACAGGGAGCTAACATGAAAGAATTCACGAGATATCATTGGAACTCATTGCGTTTTCGCGGTTATGAATGAAGTTCATCACTTTTGTTGGCTCGAGAGCATATAGTCATGAGCGTTATACATAAGTATATGCTTACGTTTCATCACAGTTTTTTGTTTTTTATTTATCAATGGGGTTATTTTCATTGACTGCAAGTACCTTCCCAAGTTAAGAACATGTTGCAGAAACTGGGAGTAAAAAGCGAGTAAAATATTCATAAAATGCGTTCTACTGTCTGTTGATTATATTTCTTAGAAGTCGATAAAAGGACTACATCATCTCCAAGATGATATATGCATGTAACATAGTATACTATCATGTCTGTAAGCCTAAAGGGGTAGGCAGAGGTGTAATAATAAATACACCCACTCCTCGCTAGCTTTGTTTAAGTCCCATGTAATAGGGGGGCAGCCTATTGTCATAAACCGGACACAAATCCGAAACCACATGATGCCAATTATCCATGATCCAAACATGAATCTATTCGTCTATCTGTTTACAAGCATTTACAAGCATTTATGTATGTAGTTATAATTAATTTGTTGCTTGTAAGCTCTTCTTGGTCTTCCCCTTACTCTCTTTCCTTCTATCTTTCCTTTTATGATGTTTTTACCAAATTCATTTTATTAAAGAGAAGGCGAACGTGTCTAATAAGGAAGTAAAGGAATTGGCCTTTGATAGACAAGAGTGGAGAATGCAGTATCGACAAGAGCGTCGCTAGTACATTACCCAATTGGTGGTGTGCCTAGTTATAATTGTGTTTTTTAAAAAGTCAAATCTTGAATAAACTATCATAAGTACTGTACAAACAATTGACTAACGCGATGTCGCGCTACTCGCTTCAAAGAAACCCGTAATCGACGTTGGCTGAGTCGCTGTCAACACCGAAATTCATTTCTACAATGACCTTGTGTCCTCGCGTGTACCAGAAGGATTTCTGTAAGTAAGTAAGTAATATACTATTACAAGTCGTTAATTAAATACAATGATTCAGAGTAGGTACGTTAGAACTTGATTCAACGACAAGCTGCAGACCCTATTTTACAAAACTAAAACTCTTAACTCTAACATCTTTATATATTTATCAAGTCAGTATATTTGTCAAAAATAATCCACATTTATTCCCGCTTTACTCTTGCCCCCAAAACCTACGGCCTCACACCAGACTAGCCCAACCTTTTAGTAAATTGCAAATTATTCTCTCAGGTCCATTCGCTATGTCTGTTAAAATATATAATAAGATTCCAAAAGTCTTGCAAGACTTCACCGAAATAAATAAATTTAAAAAAAAAGTTTAAAACAGTAAAACACAAAAGTTTTTATACTCTGCAGGAGTTTTTAATGATTAGTTGTTTAAGTACTTTAGTTTTACGTCTAAATTATGTATACTTGTTATCATTTATTATGTTTAAGCCTAAAAAATATGCTTTAACTCTCGTTTAAATTGCTGTGCCCAATCCGGGTCCATATGTGTTACATACCTTATATTACCAACCTCCTACCATGTGGAACGCAATAAATGATATGATTATGATTATGAACGTGCCTACTAAATTGATATGAAAAAAAGACAATGTCAATAAAATATCAAATTAAATACAAAATCATTAAATAATAATAATCGTAATCGAATGTTATACCACATAAATTAAAATTATTATAATACAATTACAAATTAGAAATAATCAATTTAAAAAGGAAAATTGCTTCTCAAAAAGCTACGTTTTTAGTGTATTTTTAAATATGCAGGCTGAAGTTGCATTTCTCACGTCATCCGGTATTCGATTACTCTCAGTGTTCGGTTACTCTCAGTTTCTGCGCGTGCGTCAGCAAGTCGTTACACTGAGCATTACTGCGCAACGCATGATTTCCATTTATACCTTATTTTGCGAACATGAATGAAAAGGAAAAAAAAAACTAACGGTCGAGTCTGAAGTGAGTTGATACAATAGTAAAAGTATCATAGGCGGAATACCAAGAACTTATATTTATGATATTGAAGCCGAAACAAATATAGTGGAACTACCCCGATATTTACTGACTCTATCCAATTTCGATCTAATATCAACATGAAAACAAAAATCGACCTTTGGCCTTAGCCAAGTAAGTAAGTAAAATCTTTATTTCCTCTTCAACACGATTACGACCGATTACAGTGTAATCGAATGATACGTACACGTTACATGTATTTACATTCTATGACACGTAGAACGTGTATAAGGTGATTACGTTTTTCGTAATCGTTTGCAAGTTGGCCATATTTCATTCTTTCTACACGAATTATTTTAACCTTTGTATTATTCTAAATTATTATTATTTACGTCCTTCTAACTTTATGAATAACCCGGAGGAATAAAAAAGGCATCTCGCTGATATGCGACCCGTTTGACGTGTGCTGTCAACTTAATTCTGTCGGGTTATTGGTCAATGTACGATTTTGGGAGGACCGAGGAACCCGGACCTCCAGATCGTGAGCCTAACGCTCTAACCACTAGACCATGGAGGCTGTTATTATAATTATTATTTTTATATATTTATCAATATTTGTTAATAAAATAAAAGGGAATAAAAAAAATAAACAGAAGGCGAATGGAGTATGCTACACTGACAAGAACGTGGCTTAAATTAATGATGATGATGAAGGTATATTTACACTCGTGTAATTATAAAGTTCTCTCCTGTTTATGAAGTTATTCGTATATTTAGTTTAAATGGGAAAATTTTCAATCGCAGGCGGTACAAATTAAATTATTCCAATTCAGCGGTTCCACGACTAAATTGCAAAGTAAGTAATTAATAAGAACAAAAGCTTGTAATGTATCAAACTGCTAATTATTATACTATCGAAATGGATACGACAGCTGGAACGTAATAAACATAGTAATATTTTATTTGTTTGGGAATTCATAATTTAATAACGTATTGACTCGATTGTGTAATATAAAATATTTACCATTCGTATAACTTTATTTCTGTACAGAATCATAAGCATATTATTATGAAGTAAATAAGCATTTTTCTTATGTAAATGACTGTAAGTCAGTAACACTATTTAAAAAAGTGGCAGTTGGCAGAAGATCCAAACAAACAAAAAAAAAAGTTGGATTGACGGGACTTTGGCATATTTTATTTTATTATCTACTTACATAATGCCACCTTTACATTAGAATTGTCGTTATTGGTGGTCATTTTTGTGGCAAGATGGACGTTTTAAAGACGATAAGTTTGTCTTATTCATCATTAAAGTATATTCATAATATGATTAAATCTGTGCAGGTTGCACTTGAACATTGCGGTCTCTTTTGTATGTTTTTTTGTATTTGTCTATTATTTTTACTTCTTTGTATTTTGTTTTATTTTAGTTGTCATTATACTTTTACTTATGTCAGCCGCTCGTTTCGTTCTCCCAATTTTTCCCTATTTTAATTACTAGCTGTCGAAGGCTTAATCACACCGCTCTCAAAATCTTTAAACGATATGATTATATCTATTTTGCTCGTTTTGTCGTTTGTCACACTCCAGACACTCTATGTAAAGATCTTAAGTATGAGATTTTGTATGCCAGCTTTCAATTCTACAAAACATAACATAACATAAGCTCCCGAGCTCCCAATTGGGGTAGCCAGAGATACGTCCATCGCAAGATGAACTAAGTACCCACACCTCACTGAGCTTTCTGTTAGACCAACGGTCTATAATGGTTGAGCCAACTCATTTCCCTAGCATTAACCCGTTTTTCACAGGGTCCGCATACCTAACCTGAAGAGTTTGACAGGTGCGGTTTTTTACATAAGCGACTGCCTGTCTGTCCTTACAATCCGCAAAGAGAGAACCAGCCCAGTAACGTTTAGGTTACATACCTCCGAAAATGTATTTCTGGGGAATGTGGGTTTCCTCACGATGCTTTCCTTCACCGCTGAGCACGTGATAATCGTTTATGATCCAAACATGAATTCGAAAACAAATTCGACAATCGAACTTCGAACCTGCGACCTGAAAGTGAGAAGTAAGCGTTCTATCAACTGGGCTACCAAAGCCACGGTCGAGCCAACTGCGTTAGTGAAAACTAAATTATAAAAGTATTTTATTTCGTCTGCACTTACATTATGATTAAGTACGTAAAGTCCCTACAAGTGGTCAATTAAATACTACTATGCGACAGTCGTCTTAGTAGAGTTAACAAGCATGACGTTACATACGAGAGTACTGTACGCCACAAACTTTGTCGGATTTGCCTAAACCTGTTAACGCTGAGGTCTGAATCAAGACCTGCCCTGGCAGCACGAGTTAACGCGACGCGACACATGTCGGCTGCGATCAATAAACGTATCAACTTGTGTTAACCTTGTGTGCCTATTGGTCGAAGCACGTGGTATCGTAGTTGTATTTTTTTACCTTTGATGGATTTGCTCTTGGCCCCAGACTTGCCCGAAAACATTGACATCGCCCATCGAAGGTGCCTGTTCACTCTGGAAAGCACCATTGAAGGCACCCGGGTTAATGCATTCGGAAATACAGAAGACGGCAGAGAATTCCACTCCCTACAAGTGCGCATAACATAATTATGTTATGTGCTTATGCATAGTTTGTATTTTTTTTTAAAGTAGTTAGTATTGTGACGTGGATTGGTTGGCAGAATGTCAGTAATATTTTTTTTTGCTTTGACATATGCATTATATTAATATTGTGGAACCTGTACTTTTTAATAAAGCAGCTGCCCGCTTACTTGATTCAATGTTTCTTTGGTTGGCACTACTTACTACCTTTTCCGGTGTCGCCATATTTCTTTTTCTTACCAGTCTGTGTTTGTGTACACCGGGTATTTAAATATTTTAATCTTGTCAAATCTAGTTAAAAACCTCTTGAAAGTAAACAGTGATCATAAAATCGTATTAAAACCTAAATATAGTTACACATTAAGTTGTATAGATTGTATGCTATTGTAACGATGTACAATGTACATGTAGTAACTGTTGGTGGGTCAAATACCTAACCAAAAGAAATATTTTTGGTCGCGTGATCGATAGCGTAATCCACGCAGCAGGGGTTAAGTGGATAATCACTCGACTGAAGGAATTCCGAATGCTAATAAGGCCTTCATGAACGAAAGTAGATTAAGTATGGTAATTTTGATTATTTAAACTGTCCACGTAAGGTCGGCAGGTCTGGGATGAAAGGAAAATGGTTTCATAAACCTACTCCTTACGCACGACGCATATTTTTACTTTCTAGTTTAAGCTCACGGCTACATTCCAATGGGGTAGACAAAAGTACATTCATTGCTCGAACATATATTATATATATATTGTTTGATTGATTCATTGAACTAATTACCCGCACCTCAACAAGCTTTCTGTTAGATCATCCTGATAGGTGAGTTATATATCCGTCTATAATTGTCAAGTCAAGTGTGGTAATGAATATTGCACTTAAAATAAATTACTGAGGGTAATTAACAAGGGTTCAGCCTATAAAAATAGGCCATCATGTCTCGGGATTGTGTTTTGTTTCAAGCTTTATTAAGAAAGATTTTATAAAGGTTACTTATTTCGGTAACGTGAAAATATATTAAAAGTTACAATATTAAACGCGCGTCGATTTAGAATGTTAAATAAGCAAAGGTATTTGCGGAGTCGGCTGAATAGAGAAAGATGAAATCTTCACCAGGATATTACGAAAAAGATCCTTCGGATAACCGATTATTATTTCCCATAAATATTCATGATTTAGCTATTTCAGGAGTTACCCTTTTTTGCGTCAAACCGACCGATATTGGCAGAATGTCAGTTATTAAATTTTTTGCTTTGACATATGCATTATATTAATATTGTGGAACCTGTACTTTTTAATAAAGCACATTTACCAACACGCGCCAAACTGAGAATGTTTCTTTGGTTGACACTACTAACTACCTTTTCCGGTGTCGCAATATTTATTTTTCTTACCAGTCTGTGTTTGTGTACACCGGGTGTTTTAATATTTTTTATCTTGTCAAATCTAGTTTAAAACCTCTTGAAAGTAAACAGTGATCATAAAATCGTATTAGTTTAATTTCTGTCTAACACATTCAACCTAAAATATTACCCTCCCTGGTTGATTGCGGGGTGTCCTGTGTCCAGCCATGTCTGAGGTGAGGCCCTTAATCAACCGGAGGAGTATGCAGTGTATTCCATCACGATGCTCCACTGCGGGTTTAGATGCAGTAATGCTCAGAATATTTTATTTTGTACTTATTATTTCCAATATTCAATCTTAGGGCAGCTACAGACACAACCGAGTGTCATGTCTGAAGCGTAATTATTTTTACTGACTAACTAAGCCGAATAAAGTAAGTGTATGCACTCCAACACAATGGTCCATTAATATAGGACGATAGGTACACCTGTCACTACGGTTTATCATATCCATCTTAGGACTTCACATCAGAAAATATAATGTTCCCTCCTACTTACAACATGGGGTCCTTTAAGCTTCTTCTTCTATCGTGTGGAGTACCAGGGTTGTGCGTTGTGTGCGTGTCTGTTTCTCGAAGATATACTTAAATGTAGCGATAATAATTTTACCATAATACATAACCGAGGAATATCCGTCGGGGGCTGCCATTAACCCAGCTAAAGTTTTTCTAGTGACGTGAATACAATTATTGAAGAATTGTAGATGTTTAACGACGACATAAAATACACTTATGAGTATGATTAAATTTTTGTTGAAATTTTATATAGAAAAGGCAGCCCCCGACGGATATTCCTCGGTTATGTATTATGGTAAAATTATTACCGCTACATTTAAGTATATCTTCGAGAAACAGACACGTTAGGAAAACACTGTAAACATCTATATTCATTGTTTAGGTACTTAAGTATATAGAATAGAATAGAATAGAATAGAAAAAGTTTATTATAAAAGGACGCCACACACAAAAAAAAAGACAACAACATCATATCAAATTTCCACTAAAACAATTACAAAAAAGCAAGACGGATGTTTGTCGAAATGACCATAAGGTGGTGGTGGACGTCCTGAGATAAAAGGGCCTCACTCAGCACAAGTCGCGGCGTGAACCACGACGCTGATATTATGTGGACCCTGTTGGGTGACGTACGAACATCGTATTCCATAAACATGTGTTAATGGTGTATATATTCAAATTCAATTCTAAAATATACATTATAATATATACCAAATTATATTAATAGAATTAGAGTGTACATAGACAAATATTATCGCAAAGATGTATACGTAAATACTTAAGGTTAGAATAAAAAAAAAAAGAAAGTTATTAATATAGGTAAAACTAGTAAACAAATGTAATAATATAAACAAATACGAATTATATATATCTATTACCGATGTCTCGAGATATCAACTCTTTTTTAGAAAGTATTTTTAAGTCTAATATAATATTTCGTTACATAATAATTGGGTTAAGTCGGGGGTTTTGAGTTATTTTATTCTTTTTCGATGAGATTTTTACCGTCGTGGGTTTTTTTCAAAATTTTTAATTTTGCTTATTGTTTGAGAGAGAGAGAGAAAAGTCACGAATACGTCACGGTTTAATCGGTAGGTAGTTATGCATTAACTGGTCAATGACGAACTTTGTTGACCATTACTTACCGATTAATCCGTGACGAGTTAAGTTTGTCACAATAGTTGTGAGTTTGACTCGAATGTGCCGAAAGGTATTATGTGAAGAGACCTTTAGGGATTAGGATTCCGCGTGAAAGTAAGTAAATCCACGAGCGGACCAATCTGGCGACTTATCAGCAAGCCAAGTTAATATTCTTTTCAGCCTGGCTTAGGTTTTATGTACCTCTCTACGGTAGCTGATGAAAATTGCGAAGTAACGTAGTTTTGCTCCTTCGAATAGAATATTTTGTTTTCTGAAGGCCTGATGATAGCCCGGTTGAGAGATCGCGTGACTTCATCAGGTCACTGGTTCGTATCTTGGGTCGGGCTCTAAACCACTGAATCGTTGGTTTCCTAATTCATGTTTCGATCATAAGTAATGAGTGACTTCCAGGCTACCTTCCCCAAAAATAATATAAATAAAAAAAAATATTACGGGTAACTTGGACCCAGGATGTTAGTAACAATGATTTCTTACTCACTAATATTAGTATTACATAGATACACAATACACGCACATACACAATAAAAATAAGACATTTATTTACTGCTCCTGTACAAGTGACTGAGCAATCCAGCCTAATTACAATCATGCTCAGGATACTGTTGGTGCTGGCGCGGATCCTACGAGTCAGTGATGTGCATCGTTTACGCATTGTGGTGGAGAAGCAGTCGACCCGCGCCTCAGCGAACATCCCTGATGCGTTGGAACGTCGCGGCAGCCCCATCAGCACCCTGAACGCGTTGTTATAACACAGATGGCGCTGTCGAGATTTATCGTGATAATTACCTATTTTCTCATTACTTTTGTAGATCATTATTCAAAAATACAATGGCAGAGGCATATATAAAAAAATATATTGTTGCTTGATATTTGGATTTCATTACGTATAGAATTATGTTGCTATCTATATTGCTTCTATAAAAATAAGTTCTTTTTCAATCTCACTTGTAACATTATTAAAAAAGTATAATGGATATTAATATTCTATTTTTGAATTCAGTTACTCGTATTTAATATCTCACTTGACAATGACAGCAATAATTGACTTTGTTTTTAATCTAACTGTTGTAATTAAATAATGAGTAAAGTTTTTCGTTTTCCTTGTTTCTCGTCTTTGTTAATTTAGTAAAAAGTGCGAAGAGGAAAATAAAGATAAGCAATCTAAAAATAAATGATAGCGGATCCATTGGGAGTGGACGAACGGTTTATTTTTCCCAACTAATCTGGACAGGAACCGAATAAAACACATAGACATGATAGAACACGTTCACTTCCGTGATCGTCCTGTTCGGAGAATGCGTGACTTACTTACATCATAGTGTTAACGACCTTCGTGGTCCAGTGGTTGAGCGTTGGGATCCGGAGGTTCTGGGTTCGATTCCCGGTGGGAACATATCACAAAAAAAAATACTTTGTGGTAACCGCTCGTTAGTACTAATGTTCAATGTTAATGTTCATGTTGTGGTTGAGCGTTGGGCTCACGATCCGGAGGTCCTGGGTTCGGTTCCCGGTGGGGACATATCACAAAAAATTAAAGGTAATTTTTTGTGGTGGTCCCTAGTTTGGTTAGGACATTACAGGCTGATCACCTGCTTGTCCGAAAGTAAGAAGGCACGTTAAGCCGTTGGTCCCGGTTACTACTTACTGATGTAAGAAAGTAGTCGTTACATGAGCCATGTCAGGGGCCTTTGGCGGCTCAATAGTAACCCTGACACCAGGGTTGACGAGGTTGGTACTCCACCTCACAAACCCACACGATAGAAGAAGATCATAGTGTCACGGGTTCGAATCCTGTAAATTTGTGTGCAATAAAATGTTTTATTATTATGTTTGTCATTTCCAAATCTCAGGCCTACGGAGTCCCGGACTTTTGGAACGCGTGGGTGGGGCCGAAGCCAACACGTAGAGGCCCCTTAAGACAATTTAGTCTAAATGTGGAGTGACACCAACCGGCGATTATCCCTGTATACACTATGGGAGTGCACCCAAAGACAATCCCTGGTTCGTGTAGGACTATTGCAGATTATGGGAACAAAGGGAACTGGGCTACTGGCTTATTATTATTATTATTATGTTTGTTATTCCCATATCTCGAGACTATGGAGTCCCGGACTTTTGGAAGGCGTGCGTGCAATTGTCAATAAGACACGAATTATTTTTAGCAGAAAAATGAAGATACGTCAGTTTGCAAAGTCTGCTACGATATATTGTTCTGACAGCTGTCAAATTAATCAACATAACATAACGTCATAGTAGGCAGAGGTGTACCTATAGTTCTTATATTTAGACACCTAGTCCTCGCCAGCTATACATTTCTCATGTAATAGTGGGCGAGTCTAACATAATATAACATAACAAATACTTTATTGTATAAGGCAAAACAAAAGAGAAATAGAAAGAGTACAATAGGCAGCCTTATTGCTAAGTAGCAATCTCGTCCAGGCAACCTTTAAGTATAGGCGGTATATCTAGCCATATATGGTCTATTGCCATTAACTGAGCACAAATCCTGGAAACCACGTCATGCCATTTATCTCTGATCCAAACATGAATTCAAACTAATACGGCATTAGAAATAAACCTTACTCGAATTTCTGACCGTCTAGCGAAATCCAGCGCTTTATTCGAGCTAACGTGAAATTCCTACTGACTTACTTCCCTCGCCACTCACTACTTCTACAAAAGTCTGCGAAGTTTATCATATTTTTGTAACTACTTTCTTTGAATGGGTATTTTCGTTGCGACTTACATAAACTTGCTATCCCCTAAAGGATTTGAGGTATTCAGGCCAAAAGTCGTGAACAACTTATATCTACTTGAATTTTTGCTATTGCTCCTTGAGTTATCCCTAGAGATCCTTCAAGACTTACTTGACAGGCCAAATAGTGAATGTCAGCGGAAGCAAATCCACAATACAAAATCATTTTTTTGATAGGTATGTCCCGACCAGAAATCGAACCTTGGTCCTCAAGATCGAGAGATCAATGCTCTAACTACTGAACCATATAAGCGGTTAGGCCAAGTAAGAAATAAATAAACATACTTAGGTAATTAGAAGCGTGCTCTTCAACGAACGGCGACCGTCTCTGCAAACGTAACTAGAAACGTCCCTGTTTACTCATTCTCTGAAGAGCTTTGGCCTCACCCATACTCTTAAAGCAATATATACTTATATACCTATTGTTGTGAATTAGTTATTATGGCAACACTAGTCATTTAAAAAAGTAAAAGAGAATAGCATAGATTGTCAGACTGACAGATGGGATTTGATGGCTGCGAACCCCGCAAGCATGATTTCTGTAACATTATATTATATTATTATTAAATACCATGTTAAAATAATAATAATAATAAAACACTTTATTGCACACAAATTTATATACATACATACATAAACTCACGCCCGTAATTTCTAATGGGGTGGGCAGAGCCACAAGTAATCAAAGACAACTTGCAGCCACTGTTGATACGATGTCGTAAGCTGGATATGATGAACCTTATGGTGATAAGGGATCAGCCTATCGCCCATAACATTACTCCATCATGTTAGAGGACACAATCCCTCTGTCGGTTTTTACGACATGCTCGGGAAGACAAGCAGCTGAACGTGTTCTATGTTTTTTATTTGCTCCCAGAACAGCATAGAAGCATATATATTATATATATACACGACGATATGTTCCTGACAACTTTTTGTACTAGCCTGCACTATAAAATTAATCATGATATACCTGAATGTATAAAGCAGTATAGGCGCAGGTAATATCTGTATTTAGCATCTAGTTATACACCTGTAAACCATTATAAACCGTGTCTCGAGTTTGCAAACAAAGTTACCGACAATCAAGGGTTGTTTTACTTAGATCGCGGTCTATCGGAACTTTGAAGCCGCGATTAAAATACAGAATGAAGTGTTCGACAATCATAAAGGTGGTGTAGGAAGTTTTCCGGAACGAGAAGAAAGAAAGAAAGAAACAAAAAATATTTATTATAAAAGCACGCCAACCGCAGTAACAATATAAAAATCAGACTTCAAACTTACTCAAAATGACAATTAAAAAACAATAATGCTGGTTGAAATGTTTATATTACGGTGGTGGTGATCATATGATGGTCGTGTGGTAAAAGCATAAAGCAACACGGGCCTCCGCGTCGAAGCGATAGGCAAAACCATAGGTCTGTGTAATTACCATGATACGTCATACAGTTATCATTATCTATTTGTTTATTTAAAAGATTGTACCCCGAAAATGACAATACCTGAAGCTTAGAAATAAAACAGGCAGATGGCTAATTTCTTGTAGAAATCTCTTAAAGAAAGGAAAGAGATGAATTTAAACTAAGTAGGAGAGGCCATCAGCGCTCAGAAAGTTGCCAGTTTGTCGGTATTCTAGAGATTGCACCTTAAGTGTGATGATGAGCTACACGAGCTCATTCCGCCATATCCATTTATCTCCGGACTTCCAGAGGTAAAGCTGAATGCCATATCTTCTTGGTGGAGATTCCACATATTTGCACGAAGCGCTTTTCATTACCTTTCATTATGCGCACTCTCAAGGAGTGGAATTCCCTGTCGTAAATGCCGACGTCTGTTTTCGAGCTTATATAACCCAACAACCTTTAAGACCAGAGTAAACTGGCATCTTCTGGGCGAGCTCGCTTCATCGTGAGCCTCGACTTTGCCTTCGGGCTAGTCGCGGTCAAGACAAAGCCATCAATCAAAAAAAAAACACAGAAAAATTGTCAAAGCGCGCCGAATTCATACAAACTTCCGAAATGCACCTGACACCACAAACCGGACACTCCATACAAAGTTCTCATTCTTACCATGTACTGCCTAACGCATAAGTGCGAGTGAGACGGCGACATAATCCTTAGCGACTTACGGCTATAAAGACTAAAGTAGAACCCAGAGAGGTGAGGTGAGAGACCTAGCTCCGTGCCTGATACGATTCGGTGCGGGGCGAAGAGTTACCGATCTATACTACGTAAGAACAGTATAATTTATTCTATGCCCGGTACCGCTTCTGTATGCACTGAACTTTAGCGTCGAATACAGGGATAGCATCAAACTTGACTTTGGGCTTATTAAGTTTTTGCGGTTTTGTTTCGCTCTTAATTTTCTCGAGTTCGAGTTGGTTTTAATATAGACTTTAAAATAGTCCTTTATTGATTACCAGTTCAGACGTCTCAGGACGTTGTTTGTTAGGCGTTTTAAGTGTAATAATATTAAAAGATATTTATTAACTCGTCTAAAATCTGCAGGTGTGGTGCGAGTGATAACTGAATTCCACTTCGACAAGGAGAGTTGTATGGACGAAAGTTTGACATACTTAAATATGTATTTTTTTTGTGGCCCTATCTCATAATAGCGTAACCACCGACACCGCAGATTATTAGAGGGCTACTTCACCAGGGCCTTAGTCAAGGTGCAATAATTATGTTAATCAGCAGTGATAGTGATAAAAATGTATGTCACCTTAAGTGAATCCCGTATCTCCATAACATTGCATTCAGTGCTTCATGCTCCCTCCGGTTGATTGAGGGGAAGCCTGTGCCCATCACTGGGACATATAACATAACATAACAAATACTTTATTGCACAAACAGGAAAAAACAAAATACAAAATAAAAGAGAAATAGAATGAGTACAATAGGCGGCCTTATTGCTAAGTAGCAATCTCTTCCAGGCAACCATTAACTATAGGAGATATTTAATGTTATGTAATATAGCGGGATAGTTTGTATATATCTGAATCCCATACATTTTTATGACTGTCACAGTCGATTGTCACAATCGTTTGCAACTTGGTAACGCGACGGTGGTGGCGTCGTCGGTTCTCTATTTTAACGCATAAAAGTTTATGTAATAATTTACCATGGCATAATGTTACTTGTCCTATTATTAGTTACGCATAGTATTAATTTGTCATAACTTTTTAAGCATAAATTTGAAACTCATAACTACTATAAGCATAATAATTAATGGCAATAATGATATATAAGCATAATTATTATAAGCATAAAAACTATACTCCGAATGAGAAAAGCTTTGGCACAACTTTGAACATTTCCGAAACTTATTTTTTCCTAGGCTGCATTTGGTTCATGATTGTGACTTTTTATATTTTTTGACTCTATTTCATGCTGTTGGTCATCATTCAGTATACTTTTTGTGTGTAAGATAAACATGCTGGCAACGTAGGGGTGGCCCAAGGGCCACCCCCGCCGCACCCCAACCTACTGTTATGCCTTGTAAAAAATATGACAAAACACTATTATTCTAAAAAAGAATTAGTCCAAAAACAGAACAAATATTAGTCCAAAAATAAGTTATACCTAACAAACCAGTATTCTTAGATGTTATTATGGGAAAGTACTATTATGCTTAAAAACGTTATGCAAAAAGGATTATGATAATTAAAATTATGACAAAAGCATTTATGCATTTTAAGAGAATCCCGGCGTCATCACATGGTGTCCTAATCATAATCATTTATTTGTCTAGTGTGATCCAGCCTCATATTTGTATTATAAAAACTTAATACCTTCCTACTTTTTACAAATAATTTGCTCAACTCTACAATCCCATTATAAGAGTATTTACTTAGTTAGAATTTACCATTTTCTTTAAGTAAAAGATGAGAAAAAGCTTTCCTCTACCACTTTGTTAGTTCAAGTTTTCATTAATTTACCTATCTCCCTGCAAGGTACAGGTAGCAATTAAGATCTCTCAAGAGAGGTGTCTACCTTAATGAAGATGTTTTCCTTACATTTTTCAAACAGATTTCAAGCTTAGAAAGAAGGTTTGTTGAGCCTTCTCAAGGTTTGCGACTTCTAAACAAGTGACGATCTGAGTATACGACTTGTATACAGGTTGTAAGTGACATCGTAACGCAAAATTTGAGGGATGATTCAGACCATGATTATGAGTTGATATCAAGTGGAATTTTCCGTCGCAAAAGTATGGAACGGAAAATTGAAAAAAAAAAACCAATAAATTCTTCATGAATTTTCCGACAGGAAATTCCACTTGATATGCACTCAGACAGTGGTCTAGTAACAGCCTCCGTGGTCTAGTGGTTAGAGCGTAAGGCTCACGATCTGGAGGTCCGGGTTCGATTCCCGATGGGGACATTGTCGAAATCACTTTGTGAGACTGTCCTTTGTTTGGTAAGGACTTTTCAGGCTTGAATCACCTAATTGTCCAAAAAAGTAAGATGATTCCGTGCTTCGGAGGGCACGTTAAGCCGTTGGTCCCGGCTATTAGCCGTAAAAAACACCTCCACCAACCCGCATTGGAGCAGCGTGGTGGAGTATGCTCCATACCCCCTCCGGTTGATTGAGGGGAGGCCTGTGCCCAGCAGTGGGACGTATATATAGGCTGTTTATGTACGTATGTATGCACTCAGAATCATGGTCTGAATCATCCCCTTCAGTATTTGTTACAGTGTTACTAACACCCATACCTACTTGTATGGCTACCGTATGTACTTGTACGGGGTGTAAGTGACATCGTATTAAATACTGAGAGGGATGCAAAAGTATAGAATTGAAAATAATTTAAAAGAGAGAGATTCTCGCCCAATCCCGTCAATCTCGAATGGGATCTCGTTATATTATGCTTCGGGATTGATCCCGCTAAATTAGACGAGATCTCGCGATCCCGGAATCCCGCGGGATCGGGATTGCATTCCCTACTCGTATATGAGTACGATAGACGATAAACTAAATCTTTGTCAAAACATGTCTATGTCTAAGATATAATGAGCTTTCACGTCATCTAGAAATGGGCAAACATCGAACTCCTTGTGACAAAGAAAACAACAACCCCCGTAAGGCAGGTAAAGGTGTATCCATACTAATATTATAAATGGGAAAGCACATGTGTGTGTCTATTTGTTTGTTTGTCCGTCTTTCACGGCAAACCGTAGCGACGAATTGACGTGATTATTTAACTCGAGATATTTGAAATGATGGAGAGTGACATAGGCTACTTTTTGTCTCTTTCTAACCACCCACTTCCCTAAAATGGGGGTGGCAGTTTGTATGGAGCATTCCGCAATTTCCAAGGTCGAAAACTAAAAATTGGTATTCGTGCGTGACTAACAAAAAATCATGCAAATATATATTTTTTTTTAATCTGCCCGCTACCCCTTCAAAGGAGGGGTGAAATTTTATATGGGATTCTTCGAAGTTTTCAATGTAGGAAGCTAAAATTGCTACATTAGGAAAGGGGAACCATGTACGGTCACGAGCCTTAATATGATACACTTTGGTACCATGTCACATTAACTTTTTTGACAATTTGAACTGTGAGTCTCACTAAATGTCAAATATGTTAGTGCGACAGAGTCCTAAAGTGGGTACATTATATTGCCCATGACTGTAACCCCGAATTTAACGCGAGCGAAACCGTGGGCAAAAGCTAGTAATATATACACCAAATTCACGCTAGCTTTGTTACATGTGTGTGTGTAACATGCCTGACATAACATAAAATAGCATAACATGGATGGCTGGTATGTATGTTATGTTATTGTAACAAGTGGTCTAATACGGTCTTTCCATAAAATTGCATATCCATGCGATATCGCGCCGTGAGACCTACTCCTTCATCAATCATCATCAATTTAAGAGCCACGCTCTTGTCGGTGCAGCATTTTCCATGCTACTTTAGCTTTTTTTTACCTACTCCTTAGAAAGAAAAAAATGTTTCCCCATAGATTAATCGTTTTGCTTAAATGTGTATCGAATTTTCCGGGTTATTGAATGCGAAAGTTGATAAGGAAAAGTCATCGCTTCAGCCTCAAATTCCTTTATTAAATTCTGTTTTATGTTTGAAAATAAAACGTGATTATATTGAGGAAAATGCTGATAGTAAAACGATGAATGCGCGATAGCCTTGTTCGGAGAATGTGTGACTTATATTGTAGTGTTACGAGTTCAAATCCCAGCTTGGGCTTTAAGCCGACTGGCTGATTTCGACTTTATGAGTTTGAATTCGAAGTCATGTTTGTATAATAGATATTGGTATCACGTGGTTTCCAGAATTTGAGCCTCGCCTTAACATGGGCCTTATACATGCTGGCGAGGAGTGTGTACTTTACACGTCTGCCTAAAATATCTTCAGGTACATATGTAATAAAGGAACCTAAAATGGCAAATTTGGATTACTATTTGTTAAGGCCCGCCGCGCACCGCTCTGCCGACGCTCTCCTCTCGCTCCACATTCTTACGCCGATGAGACAGGTGGTTTTGGGTTCTTCATTTAGTACGAGTAAAAGCACCAGTATCAACTTCACATGTATCGTCATTTTGACGTTAGAAGGACGACGCGCCCTTGACGCGCGTGCGTTGTTGCAGCCTAGTTCCGAATGGCGCCGCTGCAGTCTTCCTTGCCTCCCGCTGCCCCCTTGTAGTGACCTTCCACGTCCACGTACAAATGATACATGTCACGATCATTAACAATAAACACTATTCAAAAATTAAAGAGGTATAGATAGGGGGGGTCAGATTCAAAACACTTAAACGCCTAGTTGGACGTGCGTGACGAAGTTACGTATGTTTCTGATTCTGTACATAGTTTACTTTTTAATTTCGAAATTGTAATGTGTCTTAATAGAAATATTTTTTTATTTTTAAGAGAGATAAAAAAGCTTGTTTTATTTTAAAAGTAGGTTTAGGTAGGAGGAGGTTCGGGTTCGATTCCCGATGGGGACATTGTCGAAATCACTTTGTGAGACTGTCCTTTGTTTGGTAAGGACTTTTCAGGCTTGAATCACCTGATTGTCCGAAAAAGTAAGATGATTCCGTGTTTCAGAGGGCACGTTAAGCCGTTGGTCCCAGTTATTAGCCGTAAAAAAAACACCTCCACCAACTCGCAGTGGACCAGCGTGGTGGAGTATGCTCCATACCCCCTCCGGTTGATTGAGGGGAGGCCTGTGCCCAGCAGTGGGACGTATATAGGTTGTTTATGTTATGTTATGTTATGTTAGGTAGGTACCAGCAGTTGTCCCTAATAAAAATGGAAATAATTTTATTTCCACTCATAATATAAGGAAATCGCGTTGTTGGTTTATGTATGTGACGTTACATCATAATAGGGTGATCGATTTTGGGATACTCTTCGGAAATCGTTCAATTGAACAGTGAAGGCGGAGGAAGCAAAGCACATCGGTACGACAAGAAATCGGGACCTCTATTATCTTTACATTTCATGAATAGATTCTAAGAGGAACAAAAGAATTACATTCAGGAGCGTGTATTCTAATGTGCCCTTGGCGAAAATGTAGGAATCGAATGTTTATTCCTCAAAAAATATTCATGAAGCTTCAAATAATTGGGGAAGGCGCCCTTCGATGTTTCGAAGCTGTAAAATACTTGTTACAAGAGGAATTATAATTTCAATCAATATGTTATTTTGATAATGGTAAGTAGTTTTCGTTCCTTTGATACTTGTTTTTTGGGGAAACAGTTTTAAGACATTTTTTATTTATTGACCAATCGATCACGAAGGACCGATCGGTAAATATACCTATAGGGTTTTAATGACACTGTATAATGAAAGATAAATAGAACGTCTCCTTGATAGTACTAAAAATAAAACAAAAGGTATACGTATTCCCATTGTTCGATTTACATTGATAGTATTTTTTTTTTATTGTAAATTTGGTTTCTATTCTACTCGTAAGACTGAAAATCATTAAAAAAAAAATATGATATTTCCGACAGGTTCGGGTTTCTGAAGGTTCCAGCACGATCTACTCTGAACGGGCGTGCGTGTATGAAACGATTGATGAATGTGGAGGAAGCAAGAGAAGTGTGTCAGGATTGAATCAGATGGAATTCCATAGGTGGGAATTAGGCGTGGGATTATGTATTTCCGACAGGAAACAGATGTCAACTCAGTATCATGGTATTAATCATCTCTGAAAGTTTTCGTTATGGTGTCACTATTATCCTGTATAGAATTGCAAATTCGGACGGTGCACAGGTGTTAGTTCGTCCATCTGTAAGCCCCCAATCATTCATTGGTAATGCATTTAAGCACTAAATCTGGGTACTATGTTATTATTTGAATCATTGATGCATGGTATAAGAAAACCAGGTGTGTTCAATCCTATGACAAGCCGCCATTGCTAGCCCTTTGATGACGTAAGTGTTACCACTAAATTGGTATCTCCAACATTCCAAGGACGTAAACTTTGTTATTGAAAATTAAATGAATTACTGACTAATGTCTTTTACTATATAATTACTGAGTAATAATTACTATATTACTTGTCGTTTACATATATATAAAAAACATTGAAACTGTAAGTCAATCTTTTAGAAAATGTTTATTCTTGCTATTTTTTACGAAATGGCAACGCAGGGTGGGATGACGTCAGCTGAGCTAACCTTGAAGTGTGAACTGTCACTTTTAAGCAGCCGGCAGCAGCCGGGTCTGCATGACAATCACGCCGCGCGCGGCGCGAATTATATTGAGCGCTTCGACCAATAAACGATACGAATGTTATCTACGTAGATGGACGTTAAACGGCTATTGGTCGAATGCGTCGATATAATTCTCGCCGCGTGCGGCGCGGTTGTCTTGCAGATGTATCATTGTAACTACGGTAACTGAACTAACATTATGTATGTGTACCTAAATAAATAAATAAATGATAAAAGCGTTCTCTTCTAGAAATCATTTGGCAGATGAAAATATATGTACTGTACTAGGGAGTTAAAAAATCTATATTGGAACAATTAATCTAAAACGAAATATTGAAATTTTACATTTGCAAACATAAGAAACAAGTGCGTCATAAATTACAAATAGCATTATTGTTTTTTTTTTAGATTAATTGCCTCCATGTGGCCTTTTTATCTCTCAGCCTTCTCTCAGCCTTTTTATCTCTATGCTCACTTCAGCGCGTATTATCATATTATTATTACGGGGTTTACTAGACTCTGTTAGTCAATAATTATTAGCATCTTGTGACAAAGGTTTTATTAGGTACACCTACCCACAAATTTACATTACGAATGAATTCACTATTTACCAGAATTTGAGGTCTTAATTACACAACCTTAATCCGAAAAGGCTTTAAATTAAAGATAAACATCGCCCTGTTTATTTAGGCGGTCCCCATAGATCATTTATTATTGTTGTAAAGGTACCTCTTGACCTTTATTGGTACAGGTAAAACTTCAAGCCCTTGCGCACTTTATGGGTTAATTGCGGCAATTCAACTTGTAAAGTGGAAAATAACCTAAGTTGGCGTGTTGCTATATTTTTTAACATTTTATTATCTACGTTACTGCGGATAACTCCTTCCTCCACTGACATACTTAATGCATATATCTTCTGCCATACTTACTGCTCCCGTCTACTGCCATGTGGTATGTTGTATCTCTAGTACTCACTAGAGATAAGATACTAGTGCAATATCTTCGTTGTGGTGGTTTACTTGTGGTGTACAGGAAAACCTGTTGTTAGTTTTATTAGACACCGTATTATTATATTGAATGGAATAGTAATAAATAAAAATAAATAATAAGTTTTGGTGGATATCCCAAATATTCGCAAAAAGCGCTTCGCATCCTCCTTCATTATGCGCACTGCTAGGGAGTGGATTTGCCGTTTTCTGTATTTCCGAATGCAAATAACCCGGATGCTTTCAAGGCCAGAGTGAACAGGCACCATCTTGGCGAGCTCGTTCCATCTTAGTCCTCAATGCCTTCGGGCAAGTCTGGGGCCAAGAAAAATCCATTAAAGATAAAAATTAAAACGCGAATTCGAGCGACTCACTATAAAGATACTTACTGATGAGGGAATCGGCGATCGGGGACTCGCTCTTAATATCATAATTCGTATCACAAAAACTTATTTCAATGTACGGTCACGAGCATTAATATGTATACACTTTGGTACCATGTCACATTAACTTTTTTGACAAATTGAACTGGAAGTCTCACTAAATGTCAAATATGTTAGTGCGACAGAGTCCTAAAGTGAGTGCATTATATTGCTCATGACTGTACGTGATTCTTTTCATCAATGGTTCTTGTCGGTGTACCATTATCTATGCTTTTTAGGAAAAAAATAGGGCAGTGGTTCCCCTCTTGCTTCCGCCCCGATGTGATTCTATTATGAATTCCTAAAAAAAGTAAAAGGATTTGTCACATGTTTGGTTGATCCACGATTCACTCAGTTCGTATTGTGTCGCCATTTGATTCCTTCCAAATGTATCTATTCTGTTTTAGACAATTGGTTTTTGTTTCCATTCAGTCCTTTGTTGTATTGTTATGTTTCAGTGACAATGTTAGGAAGTAACTACACACACATACATAAACTCATGTCCATAATCCTTAATGGAGTGAGCAGAGCCACAAATAGTCGAAGACAATTTGCAGCCACTATTGATGCGAAGTCCTAAGATGGATATGATGAGCCTTATAGTGACAAGGGTTCAACCTATAATAATTGTCCATCATGTTAGGAATAACCAACGTAATAGGCAGTGCCGTATATACAGTGTTAGTGACATCGTAACGAATACTGAGGGGGATGATTTGGTGAGACCACGGGTAGGGGGATTCAGACCATGATTCTGAGTTAATAAGACATGATTCAAGTGGAATTTTCCGTCGCAAAATTATGATTATTGTGCTTTTTTAAATTAAGTATTTTCAATTCCATACTTTTGCGATGGAAAAAAAACACATGATATTATCTCAGAATAATACTTAAGTTTTTATTAAGATGTCGCTTACACCCCGTACAAGGACATACCGGTAGCCATACATGTGCGCATGGATGTTAGTGACGCCGTAACGAATACTGAGTGGATGACCATTATTCTAAGTTGATATCAAGTGGAATTTCCTATCGGAAAATTCATGATAATTATAGTGGTTATTTTAATTATTTTCAGTTTCATACTTTTGCGACGGGAAATTTTACTTGATATTACTCAGAATCATGGTCTGAATCATCCCCCAAAGTTTTAGTTACGATGTCACTAACATACCTGTAAATTGGTCGAGTCAACTGTATTTGTGAAAATTGCACTTAAGATAAACTAATAACTCGATTCCCTCCTTCCCAGTGGTGCAAGTAAGGTACCGGGCTCTCTATTTGAGAAGTAAGCCAGTGGCGTCAGGTAAATTAATAACTCAGTGGTGCAAATCCGGTATCGGGCTTTCGAACCAACGTCCCTGTTTGAGAAGTCAGCCAGTGACATCAGATAAACTAATAACTCAGTGGTCTAAGTCCGGTGCCGCGCTTTCGAACCAGCGCTGCCTGTTTGAGAAGCAAGTCAGTGACAGATAAATTAATAACTCAGTGGTGCAAGTCCGGTGCCGCGCTTTCGAACCAGCGCTGCCTGTTTGAGAAGCAAGCTAGTGACATACGATAAATAAATAACTCAGTGGTGCAAGTCCGGCGCCGCGCTTTCGAACCACCGCTGCCTGTTTGAGAAGCAAGCTAGTGACATACGATAAATTAATAACTCAGTGGTGCAAGTCCGGTAACGGGCTTTCGAACCAGCGCAGCGCTCTACGTTTGAAAAGCAAGCCAGTGATACAAACAGGACTACAGTAATATACGTATTATTTTGGATTTTTTTTGAGACCACGAGAAGGTTGGAAATATTTTCAGAAAATTCTAACAGTATTTTCACTTGTGTTCGTACGTAACTTGAAAGGCAAAACCACACGAAAAAGGCAATTTCTGCACTCGCTTCTTTTACATCCATGGTTTTCTCTGTATAGCCTTCCATGTATCTAAAATACGATCGTAAAGAATCATCTCCGCTTCAAAATACATTTCGTTTTTACCTTTCATTATCATAATGTTATACGCTTTCGTTTGTTATTTTGAAACGTGTAAGTGAAACTAGTGAGAGAGCGTTTCAAAGAAATGTCTGTATAAGTTTGATATTTCTTTAGGTAAATTTAAGGGAGCATTAAAATTTAGGTATGTTCTCTTGTGTAGCAGTTTAATCATCATCATCAGCCCATTAACGTCCCCACTGCTGGGGCACGGGCTTTCCCTATGGATGGATAGGGAGATCGGGCCTTAAACCATCATGCGGGCTCAGTGCGGATTGATGGTTATTAACGACTGCTAATGCAGCCGGGACCAACGGCTTAACGTGCCTTCCGAAGCACGGAGGAGCTCGAGATGAAAACTTTTTTTTGTGGTCACCCATCCAATGGTCACAATGCCTTTGCGAAAGTTGCTTTACTTCAACAATCACAGACCGAGCGCGTTAACCGCTGCGCCACCGAGCTCCTCAGCCTCCGCAGTTTAATAGTTCATTAATATTCTTCTATCGTGTGGGTTGTGAGGTGGATTACTGGTGTCAGGGTTATTATTGAGCCGCCAAAGGCCCCTGACATTGCTCATGTAACGACTACATACTTACATCAGTAAGTAGTAATCGGGACCAACGGCTTAACGTGACTTCAAATTGAAACGGACCATCTTACTTTCGTAGGATGCAATGTTCTAACCAATCAAGGGCCCACAAAGTGATTTTTGTGATATGTTCTCACCGGTATTATTCCGACTCAGAATCTTGGTCTTAATCATCCCTCGAAGTTTTCGTTATGATTTTCATAACAACCTGTATAGGCTGTTTATGTATGTATATATCTGTACTGTCTTTATTCGGTACAACGTGGGTACAACTAGTTAGATAGATAAAATACTTTATTGAACACAATGGACACAAAATACAGAGATAAGGACAACATATACAGAAAAGCACAACAGGCGGCAACAGGCAATTTCTTGCAGGCAACCTTTAGTTAGGTTATTGCTTAATGATAATCGTTTTTGCTTTCTATTAGCTATTTCCTCAAGATCCGTGTTGCTCGATGCTATTTTCTTGATTTACACAATAAGCTAATTTCCACGCACACATGTGCGTGTGCGTGTGTGTGTGTGTGTGTGTCATAGAAAATCGTGACAAAATGTCGCACTTATTTTTACATTTTTGTTTATTAAAATTCATAAATAACTTGAATAGAAAAAAGAATACGTTTTTTGTCACTTAAAGACCGGTTTTTATTTAGTAAACAGAATTTCGTAATTTATCTTTGACTTGGGAATCTACCCAATAGTTGTTCTAAATACTTTGTGTTAAGGTCTGCCTCATTATAGATTGATAACTAACCTGTCGCAAAAAGAAAACTCTAGCTATAAATATCGTGCAGGCATATTGTTTCCAGGTAACATATTCACTTCGTCCCTCACTCGCAGCGACTATCAAGTTTCATGAAAATTGTGAAACTAGGTCGATATGCCTGAGGGTGATTTCATTTTCCCAGCGAAAATCTGTGTTGCGAACTACATATATCGTTTTTTAACTTGAAATACAACCCTATTAGTAATATGTTGCGGTGCCGTTCTCGGGAATCTTCCCGTTATAAAAACTCTGTACTTAATAGTAATAATAATAATAAAAAACAGTTCACATAACATAAACTGCCTATATACGTCCCACTGCTAGGCACAGGCCTCCCCTCAATCAACCGGAGGGGGTATGGAGCATACTCCACCACGCTGCTCCATTGCGGGTTGGTGGAGGTGTTTTTACGGCTAATAGCCGGGACCAACGGCTTAACGTGCCCTCCGAAGCACGGAATCATCTTACTTTTTTGGACAATCAGGTGATTCAAGCCTGAAAAGTCCTTACCAAACAAAGGATAGTCTCACAAAGTGATTTCGACAATGTCCCCATCGAGAATCGAACCCGGACCTCCAGATCGTGAGCCTAACGCTCTAACCACTAGACCACGGAGGCTGTCACAGGATAAACTTATTCTAAGGTGAGCAAAGGGCCGCCTTTGAGCGATATCTTCCAGACAACCTTCGGCAGAGGATATATTACACTTGTACAGCTGCAGTGTAGCTTAGAATAAGTAATAGCATAGAATAAGGAATAATATTTCGTATAGAACGGCAACTCTCCGCTCCCCACCAGCGTCTGAGCTAGGTTTACCTCACCTCGAATATAGTTTAGAATTGAATCGTATGGCGTCAGACGTCACACACACAGATGCGCGTGTACGATAACGTCAACGTCAATGTGTGGTGTCTGTGTACAACGAGGTGGCTTGTATGAAGTGTCCGGTGTGTGCTAATAGTAAGGGTATTCGCTGCTTTTCTATTCAAATTGTTCCTTCTTGTACTCTGATCCTATCTGCCTAAAGGTTAATAAAAACTCTTTGTACATAAGTTTTACGCTTTTTTATTGCCGAGAACATCAAATGAAAATGTCTGGTATTGAATGTGTTCCTCTAGTTATTAAATAACTTGTAATGTACCCTCATTGATTTAATAGATGTGTTGCTGTTGCAGTTTCTTGTCGTTTCTTCTCCTCAGCCATAACACCTTGCGAAATGACGTAAATTCAAAAATGTTACATTGACCTTCAACAAGTTTATCCATGATAATTACGTTGAATAAATGATTCTGATTCTGAACATTCCCACTTTGGGAACTTTCCCGGAAACGGCACATTACTGTAGCGCAGCAGGACAAAAAAATAGAGGAGATGTTCCGTGAAATATGCGACAAAAATGTATAGACACAACGCTTTTTTGCCTACGAATTCCAACTCATAAAGTAGAATTCATTGGTTTAGAGCTCTAGCCGGGATTCGAACCCGGGATACTACGATGTAAGTTACGCATTCTCTGATCTGGGGTATCAAGGTTTCATAAATACATATAAATAAATAAAATAAATAAGTCTTTATTGCTATTACTTATGTTACTTACATTTTAAATATAATTACCAATACTTTACAAAAATAAACTAAATCTGTTATTTAATCAACTGTATCGGCGAACAGTTGATGATTTGCGACAGCTTGTCTTTCGACAAAGGCCTCTTTTTCATCTGGTTCTATCCCTTGCTATTTTGATATCGTCTTCCCACCTTGTCATCTGTCTACCTCTACTTCTTTTAGCATTTCTTGGTCACCATTTCATAGCTGAAACTAAAATAACAAAAAACATAAACAGCCTATACTGCTACACTGCTAGGCGTAGGCTTCCCTTCAGTAAACCGGAGGGGGTATGGAGTATATCCCACTAAGCTGCTCCACTGTGGGTTGAGAGAGGTTTTTTTACGGAGCAGTACATCTAATAGCAGAGATCAACGCCTTAACGTGGCTTCAGAAGCACGCAATCATCTCACAGAATAAATTTTAAATAAAACAACTGTTATTTTATTTGAAACAAAAACATACTAGATTCAATCTGATAACAATCCCAAACAATTGCCATATTAATTGATATCTATTCCATTGCAGCTGAGTCAATTGAAACCAAGTCAATTGAAGTATCAAAACAAAACATTGAATCAAATCACAGTATCAAGTAAACACTGGAGTTGAAAAACATGGTGAAACAAAGCAACGTCGGATTGAGGCGAATGTTTTTCCAATTGGATTAATTTTGTACCTTCAACAGTAATAGGGCTGCAGACATGTAATAAAGTAAACAAAAAGTATTTCCTTATCTTTACCCAGTTTATTTTATAGGGTTCCGAACCTCAAAAGGAAAAAACATCCTTCTGTCTGTACATCCGTTTGCCCTTCCGTTCGTCCGGCCTTCTATCCATCCGTCTGTCCATCCGTTTGTCCGTCGGTCTGTCCGGCTGTTTGTCGGGCCGTCTGTGCCTCCGTTTGCCTGACCGTCTGTCCGACCGTCTATCCGTCCGTCTGTCTATCCGTTTGTCCGTCCGTCTAACCCTCCGTTTATCGGTCCGTCTGCCTGGCCGTCTGTCCATCCGTTTGTCCGTTCGTCTGTCTGGCTCTTTGTTAGTTCGTCTGTCCGTCCGCCTGCCGGGCCATCTGTTCGGCCGTTTATCCGTCCGTCTGTCCGGTCTTCTATCCGGCTGTTTGTTAGTCCGTCTGTCTGTCTGCCTGTTAATACCCTGTTTCTCGGAAACGTGTCGAGGTATCAAGGGGCAACTTAGTGTCATCTCATTGGATAGGTCTGGCAAGTTAGTAAAAAAATCATCAATAAAAAAATTAAAAGAAAATCCCGGTTGTACTATGTATGGCACAGAATAAAATAATTATTTTGCAGGTCCAAGAAAATACGTAGGTTCCTATTATGTATGTAAGAGACTCTATTGGAGACCCCTCCAATCTGGGAACCCTCCCAGAACAAACAATAAAGAAGGAGTTCAAAACGAGTTATTAATCAAGGTGACACAAAATACATTAATAATATTTCTAACAAAGACAAACACTTTTTTCAAAGAAATACTTAATAAAATAAATATATAAATATATTACCTTGTACAACCCTAGCTGCCGTCTGGAAATGAAATTGAAAGAATTCCCTCTGCAATCAAAGCTGAAAATCAAATCTGCATTAATTTGGAAGCCGACGTACCGTGATCAAGATAAACGTCGTCGCAGATGCGATTGTTGATGGCAAGATGTTTTTATACGTTTTGTGTTTGGGTAAAACACCCTAAAGCATCCATCCGATCAATCTTGTGGATTTATGTGAAGCCAAAAATACGTTTCGTGTGCTTGTAAATTGTTCCTACGTGCTTATAAATTAATACCTGTAAATTTCCAAGTACAATATAAACAGCTTACTCTGAAGACACTTAAAGTTTATTTTAGAAGGAGGATCTAACAAGAGCCAAAAGACCGCAACAACTTTTGTTGCCTGGAAACCTGGAAGAAAAAGAAAGACCTGGCAACGTTCGGTTGTCTGGGAATTAAAAACTCTCGGCATGTCATAGGAGCAAGCTACAGAGGCAGCAAAAAATCGCGAGGAGTGGAAATCTGTTACTCGAGCTCTACATATTAACACGGGATAAAAGGATTAGAAGAAGAAGAAGATGTAACAAGAGCACATAATTTCAGTTTGACTCTGTTACTGGTTGATGGAGAATCTTCAGAAGCCGTTGAAAGTCCTACAATACTAATACTTCGTGATTGTCATGTGCGTTATGAGGTGGATAAGGAACCTCATCAACCCAAGGTCTATGTAAAGACTACGCACTTACACCAGTAAGTAGTAACCGGAACCAACAGTTAATCGTGCCTTTCTTAGCTCGGATAGCCTAAAACACTAGTAGCATACTGTAAAAAAAACTCTCTGACCTGCAAATTTCATCAGTTATGGTGTTCTAAAAGTTCACCAAAAAGTAATAACGGCCTCCGTGGTCCAGTGGTTGAGCGTTGTGCTCTCGATCCGGAGGTCCCGGGTTCGAATCCCGGTGGGGACAAACAACAAAAAACAGTTTCTGATCCCTAGTTTGGTTAGGACATTAAGGTGGTGGATGGTAAGATGATCCGTGCTTCGGAAGGCACGTTAAGCCGTCGGTCCCGGTTACTACTTACTGATGTAAGTACGTCTGTCGTTACATGAGTCATGTCAGGGGCCTATGGCGGTTCAATAATAACCCTGACACCAGGGTTGATGGAGTTAGTAATCCTCCTCACAATCCACACGATAGAAGAAGAAAACCAAAAAGTATTGGACTGACCATGGACTGGCTTTTACAATTCTTTAAAATGACACTATTATGACATTTCACAAAGAGACATAAAACGTCACTTCTCTATCAAATCTACCCAAACAACCATTATAAAAAATTTTAGTGAAACAAATACCGTTAAATAAGAAAATCTTAGGTTTTCAAATTTTCGTAGGGTATGTATAGAAAGTTGGCTTTGGCCCCAGGAATCAGGGGCGCTGTTCGATTCGAATTTTTGGACGCCAAGAGGGATTACAGCCTTGGGGGTTGTCCCCCAAAACGCCCACCGCCTGGAGTAGTTTGTCCTCCCAAATGTACTAGACCCCAACTTAAGACTGTGGTGAGTTCATCACGTTAATGCTACGACTGGTACCTTAAAAGCGAAGTACTATTTGGCGTAGTATTTGGGGTAAGACCAAATTTTGCGAGGATTTTTCCTTGGGTACGGCTTTTACTTTCTTTTGGTCTGATTTTTTTTTTATTAATTTTATGTTACTAATACATAAACAGCCTATATACGTCCCACTGCTGGGCACAGGCCTCCCCTCAAACAACCGGAGGGGGTGTGACGTATGTTGCTTAGTAACAGATCTACAACTGCTGTTTTTTGAGTGTCATTTTTCTCTCTCCGAATAAAATATTGTTTTGTACGTTGCACAAACGCCTTTTCAATTGGAATATCAAAAATGATACCCTACAATGTAATGCTAATTTGAAAAACATTGACATGAAACTGTCAAAACGATCCTTACTATCGATAGCTCAAAGGGTTTTCGATCCTATTGGAGTAACCTGTCCTACGACTATTGTTCCTAAGATGATAATGCAAAGGGCTTGGTGTAGAAAACTTTCTTGGGACGAGAAATTACCCGATGATTTGGCTAAGGATTTTAAAAAGTGGTTAGAACAAGCTCACGTCATCAATAATTGCATTATTCCCAGGCGGCTGACTAGTATGCCTATAAAAGATTGTGAAACATCATTACACGTGTTCTGTGACGCAAGCAAGGACGCATATTCAGCATGTATATTTTTGCGATCAAAACAAGGTGAAAATGTTAACCTGAGTCTCGTTCTAGCAAAGTCCAGAGTAACACCGGTGGACAAAATAACTATTCCGCGACTGGAACTGGTGGCTGCAACTCTTGCTAGCAGATTATCCGTAACTGTTATTGAATCGCTGGATTTGCCTGATTGTGACTTATATTTTTGGTCAGACTCAAGCGTCGTACTTACGTGGATCAAGTGTGAGGGACCATGGAGCGTATTCGTAACAAACCGAGTAAAGGAGATAAAGGGTTTGAGGTCCTCCGCTGCCTGGAGACATGTTCCAGGTCACCTTAATCCTGCCGACTTGCCTTCCAGAGGTGTGGCACCTAAAGGATTGCTCGAGAGCCGATGGTGGGAGGGTCCAGCGTGGTTGCGCTTAGACAAAGAACACTGGCCGGTTGCAGAATTCACATCTAACGCGCCAGAAGCTGATGACGAGCGAAAGAAGACTAGTACTTTTGCCATGCTTGTCGAAGATGAATCTTTCTTAGACAGACTAACCTATTTTTCAAGCTACACAAAATTGGTTAGAATGATTTGATGGATACTGCGATTAAAGAAAAGAACAGGATCTAGAGAAATAACATTCGACGAGTTTGAATATGCTGAGAATGTACTTATAAGGCTAATACAACAGAGGTATAAAGAGTCGTTACTCGATAAAAATATACAAACCTTTGTTGATGATAATGGATTAATAAGGCTGAACACAAAGTTGTCACTAGGAAGTGAAAACTACAATTTCAAGTTCCCTATTGTTCTTCCTGGAGCAGACACGATCGTTAAGCGTCTAGTAGAGCGCAGGCACATCGAGCTGAAGCTTGCTGGAGCACAGACCTTGCTAAATAACTTGCGGCAAAATTATTGGATAATAGGAGCCCGAAAATTAGTACGAAGTACTATACAGCGATGCATTATATGCAAAAGATTTAAAGCAAGGCGATGTGAAGCGTCCACTGGAGTTTTGCCAATAGAGCGGATGGAAACTAGTGTCGCCTACCAGTTTTCTGGTGTTGATCTAACTGGCCCTTTGACATTGCGTTCAGGAGACAAGGCTTGGATCGTTCTGTTTACATGCGCCACATACCGTGCTGTACACCTAGAAGTAGTGGAGACACTGTCGACAGGCGACTTTTTGATGGCGCTAAGGCGTTTCGTAGCGCGACGAGGACGAGTGGAACAGTTGTTTAGTGACAACGGCACAAATTTCCGAGGTCTCGATAATGCGTTCAGTTCACTAGATTGGGATGAAATACAACGTTTTTCATCAATTGCTAGAATAAAATGGAACTTTTTGCCTCCGGCTGCGCCTTGGTGGGGAGGGTTTTATGAGCGGATGATCGGATTCTTAAAACAAATCCTACGAAGAGTGTTAGGAAGAGCTTCCATCACACTGACAGAGCTGCAGACGGTACTTTGTGATTGCGAGGCGGTAATTAATAGCAGGCCCCTCACATATGTAAGCGGTCAAAAGGATCTGCAACAGTTGACTCCTTCAATGTTCATCCAGCCTCTGTTTTTCCTCTTGAAGTGCACGCGACTGACAGTTCTATATTAGATTCTATCTCCAGACAAAGAGAGACTGACTCAACAGACCATAACGACGACGACGCGACAAACCATCCCAACACTGCTGAGGCCAGGAGCACACGGTCAAGGCGAGCCGGGAGGCTGCCGCTGCGCCTGTTCGATTATATCTTAGACTGAATAGGTGACCTCCCGGTTTTTCCGGCCCTGGCAGTGTGACGTATGTTGCTTAGTAACAGATCTACAACTGCTGTTTTTTGAGTGTCATTTTTCTCTCTCCAAATAAAATATTGTTTTGTACGTTGCACAAACGCCTTTTCATCTGCCACAGGGGGTATGGAGCATACTCCACCACGCTGCTCCACTGCGGGTTGGTGGAGGTGTTTTTACGGCTAATAGCCGGGACCAACGGCTTAACGTGCCCTCCGAAACACGGAATCATCTAACTTTTTCGGACAATCAGGTGATTCAAGCCTGAAAAGTCCTTACCGAACAAAGGACAGTCTCACAAAGTGATTTCGACAATGTCCCCATCGGGAATCGAACCCGGACCTCCAGATCGTGAGCCTAACGCTCTAACCACTAGACGACGGAGGCCTAATTATAAAATATTTTTTGCATAGTTTCCATTAAAAATGACTCTTAATGATGAATATTTGTATTCCAGGAACCTCAAATTGTCAAACCACGCACCGACTGCGGCAAAGGTCCGATTCCCGTAAATCCATGCTGCCCCCATTTCCCTAAAGGAAACTTCAGAAAGTTCAGGAACATCTTCTTATTTTTCTGCTTACCTATAATCGTCGTCCAGGGTGTACGTGCGCTTTGTCACGATCCAGAACCAAAACAAGTATGCCGTGATTATGAATACATGAGACGTAGAACCAAGAGGTTCCCTTGGGGCGAGGGTGTCAAATCGTTCTTCCACAACGACCATGCCAACAGCTTGCCAGGAGAGTGTGTCGACAAACCCCTTGGTTCCGAAGAGTGTGAATAGAAGATTGTGATCAGTTCACGTTTCGTGCTCCGGTAAAAATATTTGTGGTCGTGTGCAAAGACTATTTTTATGCATCGGCCACGTAAATAGTCTAGAGAGCACAAAGAACTGTCGTTAGTATCATAAGCTTCGATGTTTTAAATTCCTTTCTCTAAAGGTTGCGACTATGATGAAATATTATTGCTGTCCGAAGTTTATATCCTTAAATTTTGGTACTTGGGTGAGAAGTCATTTTGGACAGCATATCAAAATTAGATACCGACTTGCAACCCTTTGGATGGTAAAAGTAAGTGATCATTCGAAACTTATATATTTTGAATTTGTTTTGAATTTTGGATTTGCAATTAATTTTAGAATGCTCAATAAAAATATTACAATCGGAATCTGTTTTATTTCTATAAAATGAACTTTCATGGCGATGAAGTAATTTTTTCTTGTAAATAGGTAGTTGCTTCGCATGTGGCGTACTTACCCAACGCACAAAGTGATATTATGATAATCTTAGATCTGTTTGAATTTGAATATATAGATTGCTACGACATGTGTCAATAACTTGCATCCACTCACATAACGCAGTTTTTATCTTATTATAAATATTACACATTTATTATTCACTTTATCCTCGCACTGGATGACTTGACTAAACTCATTTTACCCACGAGCTTCAAACTCGTAATAACACGAGATTTTGATCTCAAACCAATTAATTCTTAGGAACCTCGGAGGACAATATACCATTTTATAATCAGAATGTGTCGTGGTTACTTTTGTCCGAAAATAATGTTGGGTATTTTTTAAAATATTATAATATGGTTCATAATATTATTATAAGTTTGACCACATAGATAGGACTGACGCTACGGTGAGGATGCGATAAGGTACGGAGGTGGTACAGGTGTTTCAAATCACAGGCTGCAACAGTTTATTCCTGTTTTTAATCGCATTATCAAAACTGAAGAGTCGAACGGTTTCGAGAGGCCCGTGATGTTATATGTAAGCACTACAATGGGAGTAATATTTCTATTTACTATAAAAGTGTGAGGTTTATCGACTATACGACGATCGGATACGGGACGATCGACTACATCGGGGTGGTCAGAGGTAAATCCATCGCAAGGTTAACTAGTACTCACACCTGACGGAGCTTCTGTTAGACCAACGTGATAGGTGGTGAGCCGTATTGCCGTCTATAATGATCGAGCCAACTGTGTGAGTGAAAACTAAGGTATGGAGCATGCTCCACGACGCAGGAGTGAATGAATCGATATTCAAACTTTAACTTTATTACCTAGCCAGTCTCAAATTTGATAGATGACATTGAAGAAATAAACAAGTCAATGAAACGTCAATTTTAACATATCAGAAACAGAAACCAAGTCGAACAATGGATATGTGGACTCCTACAGCACATAAAAATCTGTGAAAATTGTAATTAAAATGTAGGTCTAGAACAATTCAGATGGTGTTGCGGCTTGCGCCTGGCAACATTTATTTAAGGATTAATTTGAAGTGATGTACGCGAGGTTTCTGAGATTGTTGATTACCGTAGCCAAAGCGGAGCTTAAGCACCCAAGGCTATACTGCAAGAAATCCTGTCCTCCTCCCCCACCTCCTGAAAAAACTTTACCTCCATGGCCACCAAAGGATCCGCCGATTGAAACACCGCCAGGTAACATAATGAAACTTGATTTACTCTTCGCCCCTCAGATACAAGCACTGAATTCTATTCTGTTACTTGAGAGAAATAGAGCAGCTGATTTAAAATCTTCTAAAAATGTGAAATTCTAACCCGGGCCAGGGATAATTAATGTTCATGATGATCTATGAGACAAAGTTGGAAGTAAACAATTATCAAGAAATATATTTTAATTCGACAACGCCTTTTGAACACCACTTGAGACAACCACCTAATAAGCAATGTTAATTTGTTTCAGACTGCTTCCCTCGACCGCCATGTAATTGTTGTCAACCGGCACCATTTCCGCTTAAATCTACGTCTGGGCCCTGCCGCCTCCCCCCTGCTCCAACTTGCTGCGCTGCTGCATGCCCGTGCCCACCCTGTAAGCCACCATGCGGACCATGTGGACCCTGTTGTCCATGCGGGCCTTGTGGACCATGCGGTCCTTGCGGTCCATGTGGGCCGTGCGGACCTTGCAAACCCCCTTGCGGTCCTTGCGGCCCTTGCGGCCCATGCGGGCCATGTGGACCTTGTGGACCATGCGGACCTTGCGGACCTTGCGGCCCGTGCGGACCTTGCGGCCCGTGCGGTCCATGCGGTCCGTGTGGCCCTTGCGGCCCTTGTGGCCCTTGTGGACCATGCGGCCCCTGCGGTCCTTGCCCTCCGTGCCCCTGTGGCCCCTGTGTAAGTCTAACTTATTATTATATCGTTGTTGAAATTTTGCTTCATTTTCTGCTTATTATTGCAATAGTATTATGTAATAATATTGTATTGCTCCACCTCCTCTACCAAGTCTTCCAAATCTCGCCACCTCATAATTTACTTCAGTCTGGTTCAATTTTACAGTCATAGGCTGAACTTTTATCACTTTAACTCAGATATTATTTAAAGTAGGAACAATACGTTTTATAAGGTAGTTATATTATATGCCATCGAAATTAATCTTTATTTTTGCTCCTGCAGTGTGTGGTCCTTTAGTGAAATCGAATTTGTGGGAAAGCTAAAGACGTATTTTGTTATCGTTTGACATGTTTCGCACCACACCAATCGCCTGGTAGTTGCGGCTTCCGAATACATTCCGCTTAGGGACGGTACTTACTGAAAAGTATCGGCGTCCGAAAAACATAATATACGATCCCGACGACCCTATTACTCTAGCCATAGAGGCAGCCAATCAGCTCGCGACACCAAACACTTCAGGACCCCGATACCGACCCTGCCGGCGTGGTCGACGATTTCCCTCATTCAGCGCTTATCGCTATCGACCCACTAGGGTAGATTAATTCTTTCAAATACTTTTCCTCTCAGACGACGCCCTGAGCCGTGGTTCGCGCCCAACTGGGCACCCTCAGGCCTGTTGTCTTAAACGTTGTATCGGGTGAGAGCCTTCAGCGCTCCCCATTTGTCCGGCCAAGTAGTTAATGCCATCTGCGGCAAATCTACAATAAGTCACGTCAAAAAAAAAACAAAAAAAACTAATTTTCCTTATTACATTCTCTGTTTATTGAATGATGGACAGAATTTTCAGTAAAATATTTGATTACACTTCGTACTTGCAAGTACTTTGTTCACCCCCCGAAAAATAAAATAAACAAGAACCCAAAATTCCTACCGATATACATTTAGTAAAATTTTCTTTTATTAATTTCTTGTAATATATCTCTGCACAGATAATTAGTGCCTACGCAATTAAATTATTTGTAAATAACTACCGCTGCAGTCGCCACGGTGCATGCTGCAGATATTTGTTCCCAAAATGCTGTTCTTTAGTTTGTTTTTAGGAATAATAACGTTTTGGAGCCACGCTTTCAAAATTTTTAATATTTGTTTAATTTGTTCTCAGACGGGCGACTGTAGAGGACGTCGACGAATCTGCCCGCCTCCCTGTTGCAACCCAGGCCCAATTCCTCCCAACCCATGCTGTCCACAATTTCCTAAAGGCAACTACAAGTTTTACAAAGCCCTTTTCTTTTTCCTTTTACTGCCTATTATAATCTTACAATCTCTGTACGCGTTAGGGCAGGAGCCTTGTCCTAAACACCCTTGTCGCGAATTTGAGTATATGCGGCGGCGTACTAAACGGTATCCTTGGGGTGATGGTAATGAAACATTTTTCCATAACGAACATTTCAATCACCTGCCTGACGAATGCGAACCACCTCCCCTGGTATGTCTACCGATCCCTCCAAAATGCGATTGATTTTGGATTCAAGTTCTCCTTTTTTGTTTCACCAAACCCCTTTCTGACATTCTTTAGTCTTTTATATCGAACAAACACGTTTTAAACAATTAGTAACATCGACTTGGTTTCAAATAAATCTTTATTGTTTACAAATTTTAAATTTTGACAAAAACATTGATTTAGTCTTCCGGTGCTGTAGTGAAGTCTATTCAAATTAACAAACGTAAAATAAAAAAAAAAAAGAAAAACTCGAGTATGGAACAATGTTCCAAGAAAAAAAAAGAAAACTTACATTATAATCTAGTAACGAAATACAGGCATATAATGAAATAAAGACTATGATTTAGACTGTGCTTTTTAATTCTACCTATTTCTAACTGTATTTATCTATACTTACTAATATAATAAAGAAGAGAGATTTGTATTTTTGTATTGAATTGAATCCACTCTAAAATTAGACCGATTTCAAAAAATAATTCACTATAAGAATACTACCTACATTATTTCTAAGGTCTATAGGCTATATTACTAGAAAAAAAGAATCAGTACTATAACTTCAATAATGTAACTCAAGGTGAAAACATGCCATAAAATGACTTTTGACGCTTGCGAATGATAATATAATAGAACGAATGATAGATAAAATGATGATAGAACAAAAAAAATGTTCTACGACAGGTTTTACAGAACTTAACATCATTTATTTTTCGTAGCCAGTCCATGATGGCATTCATTACTTGGACAAAAGGAGAGCGCAGAGCTCAAAGGATTTATTAATAAATACGAAATATAATATAGAATAATGACTAGTATAGAATGGTAATCCTCTGCCCCGCACCAATTCGTCTGTTTCTGATTCTTAGGCCGCTAAGGAATAAGGTGGAGAACGCGCCGACTCTGTCTCGCTCGCACTTCGGCGTCAGGCTGCGTTTCCATTGACGCGGAGCTGTGCGGAGATGAGCGGAGATGTGCAGGAATCGACCAATCACCGTGAGGGAGAGAGTGAGAGAGCGTCTTCGCTTTTCGGTCTCTCGAACGCTGTGATTGGTCAAATTCGCACATCTCCGCTCTTCTCCGCCCATCTCCGCGTCAGTGGAAACCCGGCCTTAGGTTGCATACAGTAAGAATGAGATTTTTGTATTGTCTGAGGTGTGCTTTAGTGAGCCACGATAAAGAATAAGCGCTGGATGAGGGAAAACGCCGACCGTACCATCGCGTCCGTGGGAACCGTATCGAGGACCATCAATTGTTTGCTGTCGCGAGCTAAATGACCATTTCTATGGCACGACCAGTTAATACGACACTATGACAGAAAGAATAACGTCTGAGTAAATAGGTTTTTTTTTATTTAAGCTACAAGAGGTAACGACCAAGTTATTTAGTTAGTTAGTTAGTTAGTGGGCTCTGTTTTCCGCATTTAGACTCTAAGGTGGCCCATTATGCGTGTAATTGTTGACTACGTAAGCCAACCTAACTCCTTCCAGAAGCTCAGAAGCCTCCTGGGGTTCTCACAGGCTTCGCGGAGCGACCCCATTCCTTTGAGGATTTTTGCCCGTTGTGCTGACACTCCCGTGCATTCCAGGATTACATGGGGGGCAGTTTCTTCTGCGTCCAGACAGCCTCTGCAAAGTGGGCTGTCCGTTATCCCTAAGTTAAATAGGTGCTTGTTGAGTGGGCAGTGACCCGTAATACTGCCCACTACTATTCGAAGGTCATTGCGGTTTAAACGAAGCAGTCGGCGAGTGAAGCTCTTGGATATCATCGGCATGATATCCTTCGACTGTCTGCATGTGGGCAGCTGTGCCCACCTGTCGCTGTGTAGTTGCTGGGTATGGTCCCGTACCCACGAGCGTAACTGACTGAAGGGTATCGGCAGGATTGGTTCGGGTCCATATATCCTGGTGTCTGATCCTCTCCTTGCCAGTTCGTCGGCGGCATCATTACCCAGCGATCCACTGTGCCCTTTAATCCACTGCAGGGTAACCTTGTTAGTGAAAGCCATCTTCTGCAGTTCTCTGTGGCACTCGTATATTAGCCCTGAGGTTATGTTGTCACTATTTAGGGCTTGTAAGACAGCTGCGCTGTCTGAGAGGATTCTGATGTCATAACCCTTGACCTTTCTCTTCCTCACTGTGCTGGCGGCTTGAATTATGGCTACACATTCACATTGAAAAATGGAGCTGTATCTTCCTAGAGCCACTGATTTTTGAATGTTTAAGTCGAGTGAGAAAACTCCGGCACCCGTCCCTGAGGACATTTTGGAACCATCTGTGTAAATGCGAAGTTCCCTGATGCCGGATTGATCTCGCTCTGTTTCCTGCAGACTTATCACATAGTTTCTTTCTGTAATCTGCGTTTGTGGGATGCTGTCGCATGGGGCGAGTAAAAGTTTTTGATGTTGTATTGCCCTGTCTAGAATTTTGGTATGTGGGCCTATGCCATTTGTATTCCATATCCCGGTGTTACGAAGTCTCATCGCTGCCATCGTGGCTTCCTGTTTAACTATCAGGTCCAGGGGTGGCAAGCTTAGAATTACTTCAAGTGCTGCAGTAGGTGTAGTCCTCATGCAGCCGGTGATAGCAGAGCAGGCCAATCTCTGGAACTGCTGTAGCTTTGTAATGGTTGTGCTGAGCTCGGTCCTGAGCCACCAAACTATTGCTCCATATGTCAGTAATGGTTTTATCACGGTATTGTATAGCCAAAGCGTGATCTTAGGTGAGAGTCCCCATGTTTTCCCCATGAGCCGTTTGCATTGCCAGAACGCTATGCAGGCTCTCTCCAGTTTATTTTCTAGGTGTTTGTTCCATAGCAACTTATTGTCTAGAATAACGCCCAGGTATTTGACTTCGCTACTTAATTTGAGATATGTGCCGAAAAGTTTGGGTAATTTTAAGTTATCCAATTTCCGTTTATTGGTGAAAAGTATAATTTCCGTCTTGGACGGATTTACCGATAGGTTGTGCCTAGTGCACCAGTCTTCGACTATCCTCAAAGCGGATCCCATGAGATCGCATAGTGTGTTTTCAAATCTCCCACTGATGAGAATAGATAGATCGTCAGCATAGCCCACTGTGAAGAATTTGTGTTTGTTTAACGATTCTATCAACTCGTTAACCACAATATTCCATAAGAGAGGCGATAGGACTCCGCCCTGTGGGCACCCTTTCGCTACTATGCCTCTAGTGGTGTTGTTCACAGTGAATTGTATGGCTCTGTGTCTAAGCATGTTGTCTATCCACCCGGCAACCGTGGAGTCGACGTTATGTTTTTCAAGAGCTCGGCTAATGCTGGTAAAGGTTGTTTTATCAAATGCCCCCTCAATGTCGATGAAACAACCAAGGGTTGAACCTTTTGTTGACAGTGTATTTTCAATGCGAGATACTACTGTGTGTAGTGCAGATTCGGTGGATTTGCCTTTACTGTAGGCGTGTTGTTGATGGTGTAGTGGTCTACGTGTTAGGGCATTTGTCCTTATCTCCCTATCACACAGCCTCTCCAAAGTCTTTAGTAGGAAGGATGTGAGACTGATGGGTCTGAAGGACTTAGCCTGCGTGTAGTCACTTTTGCCGGGTTTTGGTATAAAGACCACTTTCACTTCTCTCCATTTCTTAGGCACATATCTAAAGGCTATGCATCCCCTGAAAATTACCACCAAGTGGTCTGTAAGTGATTTATCGCACCATAACATCAGGCCTGGGAATATTCCGTCCAGACCTGCTGATTTGTACGGGAGGAAGCTGTTGATTGCCCACCTAACGTTGGTTTCATTTATCAGCCTGTGTGCTGTATCCCATTGTTCAGGATTTGGAGGTGGTGCATTGAAATCGTCCCATGTCGTGTTGTCTGTGATATGACGGCCGGGGAAATGTGATTCTAATAGTATATGACTTGTCTCAGTGTCCGATTTTGTGTACGAGCCGTCGGGTTTCCTAAGACATCCCAACATACGCTCCGGATCACTACTGAGGATGTTTTTGACGCGTACAGCCGTATGTGTAGATGCTATGTTGGTGCAGAAACGTTTCCAGCACTCGGCTTTCCTGAGGCGGATTCGTTTCTTGTACGCCTGCCTGGTCAGATTGTAGCTTTCCCAGTCCTGTTCGTTGCGCGTATTTCTTGCCCTGTTAAAAAGCTTACGTAACTTACGGCGTAGTTTTTCTAGATCAGGTCCCCACCACTGACGGCTCCTTGATGATGCTGTCCTGGTATTAGTGAGTGGGCACGCAAGTTCATAATTAGTTATAAGAGTGGTGGTTAGGTGATTAACATGTGTGTCAATAGAGTCTGAGTTAGTGTAGGTGGGTGGCAACTCTAGTCTTTTAAGGTCAATACCAGTTTTGGCCCTGTACATGTTTTGATTTGTTTTCCTGGGGTTGCGCTTTAGCTCAGCGCAACATACCTTGACAGTTAGATAGTATCGGATCCATCTGTGGTCAGAGCAAGAGAGTTCATCAGATACATGCCACCCTGTTATGTGCTGAGATATTTGCTCTGTGGCTAAGGTGAGATCGATAATTGTTTGTGCTCTCGAATTGACGAAAGTTGGCTCCGATCCCCTATTTAAGAGATTGAGGTTAGTGGTGAAAAGATAATTGGTGAATTCATTACCTCGGTCGTTGGACTTGCCACATCCCCACATGCCATGGTGCGCATTGGAGTCGACGGAGATGATTAGCTCCAGTCCCTCCCTCTCGCAGTGCGTTATCAGGGCTGTCAGCTCCGGTGTCGGGATGTTGGTGTCACCGGGAAGATAGACCGACGCCAGCACTGTTTCTGGTAGATAGAGAGAGGGGTTCCTCGGCAGTGTAATAGCCGTGAGGTCTCTGGAACAGAACTCGTTTATTAAGTTGGTACGCACATGTTTGGGTACAAAAATGCATGTACGTGGATTACTTACGGTGGTATCCAGAAGAATTTTTCCACCGATATTATTGAGACCACAAATCCTGCCTTTCCTGATCCACGGCTCCTGGATCAGGGCAATGGTCTCTGTCTCCACCTCCAGCATTCTACGTAGGGTAGCCGTTGCAGTTTGGCTGTGCTGGAGGTTTGTTTGGAGGACATTAGTCCTCAAGGCGGGGGGAGGGAGAGGGAGAGGAGCAGGGGGAGCCATCGCTACGTCCCAGGATCGCTTCCACGTCCTCCTCGGTCATCAACCGCTCGTCCCACTCGGTTAGTGCACTGGGCAGCGATCCTGAGACCGCGCCGGATGCATTCACCGAGCATGGATCGCTCCGTTCCGTTGCCGGAATGGTCTGGCGCTGCAAGCTCGGATGAGGTGGTGCTGGGCCGTGACTGCTAGTAGCCACAGCCGTGGGGTCTGGGCCCGTTGGGGCCTCCCTCACAGCACCATCAATGGGCGCCTTCGATGACTCACTATGGAGACCACCTCCGTGCGCCTCATTGAAGAAGAGGACGTAGATTGAGCCTGTTCTGTAGGCGACTCGTCGATCTCTCGCCTTGATTTTTTCGACTTCCTCCTGTGGCAGACCGAGGACCAGGAACATTCCCGGTGGGTTTTCACCCTGTGGCTCGGCCTTGTACAAAGTCCATGATTGGACGTCGTACCACTTGTTTTGGCGATCGAGAATGGTTAGGAGCTTGTCCATACAATCACTCCCGGTCCACTCAAAACGCGGCACGAACATCCCCGCTTTCACCCTGCGAGGTATCTCGCTCTGCCGTACAACGACAAGACGAGATCCCTCGCGGGGCGACGGTACCTTGCTGATGTTCTGCTTTAGCCATTGGACGGCGAGGTCGTCTTCGCACCACATCTTCAGCGCCCCTTCACTGCAGAAGGCTTTCCCCCTAAAAGCCACTACATTGTAGTCTGGCGAATCCGGGGATGTGGGCTTGAAGAGTTCCTCAAGCAATAGGTCGTCAATGGCCTGCTCTATTTTAGCAGCCTCATCAGCCGTCAAAGTCCTAAAGGGAGCAGTGATGACCGCTACCTGCAGCTCATTGGTAAGCAACGAGTCTGCATAGCTCACTGACTCTCTTGTGGTGTTCGAGGGGCGCCCTCCTTTGGCCCGTTTGCTACCACCACGGGGTGAGATGGTATCATCCGGACGTGGCCGTTTCGAGGGCTGGGCAGCAGTAGGCTCGGCACTAGCAGGCTTATGCCTGACTCCTGCCCTTTTTCCTCTAGGCCTGGACGACGCCTTCCTCTTCGGTACGTCGGAAGACGTAGATGCGGAAGGTTGGGGTGCCTGACCGATCCCAGCAGTCCCTGCAGCACGTAATTCGGCGCGGGGGAGCTGCTTAGTTTCGGCAGCGGCAGCGTTGGCTTTTAATGGCCGTTCGACAGCCACCGTATGCTTCGGGGTCGACGACCCTTTGGCTGGTGACGGTTTCCTCCCTTGGCCTTCCGCCTTCTTCGCCTTCCTGGCTAGAATTCGCGCCTGAGCGCGTCTAGCTTTCCTATTTGAAGGCTGGGTCATAGCCTTAGTAGAAGAGACATTGCTCACGGCTTTATCTTTTTTGCCCGTTTTCCTTTTCGGGACTACTAAATGCCAAGGCGACTCCCTGACCCTGGAAGTCGATGGCATGGCCTGAGCTAAAGCCGTGAGATCCAACGTGGTCGCGCTAGGGAGCGCAGCCTTGTCGGATTTACTATCCGAGACCGGCGCGGTCGGAGACGCAGCACGGTCGTTGTCCAATCCGGTTCTCGTGGAAGCCATGGTATTGGTTTTGTAGATTCATCTTCGGCGGCGTTCCACCCTCCCTGGAGCCCGCAGATGGGGACGTCGTACACTGTAGTGCACGAACGCCAAAACTACCCCGAAGATATAGGTCCCCGCCCCAACAGAAAGACGAGCCTAAACGAATCGAAGGAATTCCGAGACTGCTACGCAACCACGAGCAGTTACGCAGCTCATCAAGGGTCCCGCGACCGCCGGCTGCCCCCCATTGGTTTAGGAGCCTCGCCTGACCGCCCTCTGACGGGCGAGTCGCAGCCGATTGATCATAAGTGGCTAGCTTATAATCTCCCGTTTTAGAGTAAATCCGGGCCAAAGTGGTGTGTTGCGGCCTGCTCAACCACCAGGACACCTTCATCACCCCGTACGGGTCTCCACGCACGGCACAAACACGCGGGTGGCCATAGTCCCGTCCGTCAATCATCATTCGTTGTGATGGCGGGCCCACAGCGCATGGCCACGTCGCGCTGTGACGAGGGGGGGTTTGCTAGAAACCAGTTTTAAGGCGCCGGTGGTTCGCCTGCGCCCTACACAGTTCTGCTGTTAAGATCGCTCGAGGTGGATATTATGTGCGAAACTCGTGTGTGATCTTAACATTGCCCAGGGTGCACGACCCCTGAAGGGGGCCCGGCTATGCCGGCGAGGACGTACTGTGTAGGACTTGATGGTAGGCGCCCTGTAGCCCGAGTTCGCACTCCCCTGGCGTGCGCGTTTCGGCATTTCCTGGTGCTTGTTGGTGAGAATCTCTAGCTAGATTAACACCCCAGGACCCTCTACACTACCACCCAAAGCACCCCGGTAACGACCAAGGTTTTGGTAGACATTTAAAAACGAATATAAAATGTATTACAAAAACGGTATAGGAAATATATAGGGCAAAAGTTAATGGAAGAGTTGGTAGAGGAGGACCTAATAGGAAATATACTTGCCTACTCGTATGTAACTCATGCGGTAGCTGTAGCGAAATCAAATGCAGTCAACTTTCACCTCTTAAGATTAGTACAGCATTTGAAAAAAAAAAAAAAAAAAATTGACGTGCTGGAATAATCAAAAAGTGCAAGTGTGTTAGAAGCAAGGTGAAGTCAGTTGCATGTGCGGGAAGCCTACATTCATCATGCAATCATTTCTGAAGTAGAGTCGCTACATTAGCGCCTTTTTGAAAAATCACATTGGGATCTGTTTTTTGTTAACAAAACCTCACAATAGACACGCTATTTTCAATTCAAGTAAAAAATACAATCTCAATATTATCCATATTGAAATTAATTAAAAGAATTAGCGGTTTGTTGACAAAAATCACATCAGAAAGTGGTTTTACAAAAGGCACTTAACTTTACTTACGTAGTTTGCAGTATAAGGCGACCGTATAAAGATGAAAAAGGACACTTCGTTGCCGACTTTGCTAGCTGATGTATCTGTAAATTTTGGCTAAAGTGTTTTGTGTCTTATTGATTATTGTAAGAGGTGCAAATCAGTTTTGCCAATAATTGCAGATACGTCAGTTAGCGATATCAGCTCATAACTTGCACAACTACGTTAGTACACTGTACTCTGCGAAATTAGTACAACATGTTGTGTTTTTTGTCAGTGTAATCCGTGTTGCTGTATCTGCCGACCGCTATGTGGCCCGTTTGGGCCCGGCGGGAATTGCTGTCCCCACGGCCCTGGCACTTGCGGCATTTGTTGCCCCTGCGGATGCTCGATCCCCTATCGCTTAAACCGCGCATGCTGCCCTCGCTGCGGTTGCTGTCCACGATGCGGATGCTGCTGCTGCACCTGCGGACTCAGTGATTATTACGACCCATGTGAACTGAGTGATCCCTGCGACCCGTGCCTAATTTGTGATCCCTACGACCCGTGCCAATTCAGTGATCCCTATTACAACCCTTACGGCAACTGTGATCCCTACATTCCATTGGGTATCCACGATCCCTGCGGACCATACAGTATCTACGATTCCAGTGGGACGTTCAGTACGGCTGATCTATTCGGTTTTGGCGGTCCTTGTGAACCCTGCATAACCTGTGATGAGGCAAGCGGTATCTGTGATATGAGTATGCCTTGCCTCCCCGTGCCCTGTGTGCAAAGCGATCAGCATGAACCTTCTGGTCAGGGTGAACCTTGCAAACCTTGTGAAGAATCTATGCCGAGTGCACCTAGCAAGCCGATTGAAGCACGCAAGCTGAATATACCAATTAAACAGATTGTACCAGTCAAGCCGATTGCACCAATCAAGCCTGTACCTCCACCGGTAAGTTAAATTCTTAACCTTAATGTGCGTAAGGGTACTGAGAGCGTCCCGGTGCCGGAATTGTGTTCCGAGTTTATATAAACTGTAATCATTCGGTCAAATCTCGTAGCGGCACTGTTCCATATCAACTGCCCCTTCCCGCATCGCATAGTTTTCGATACGGCCTCTGTATTTATTTGTTAGTACGTATTTTTTTATTATGTTGATTTAAATTGTTTCTACTACTTTGACCCCCGAAGTTTGAAACCAAGTACTTCCTATAATTATTTTGTCCAACTTTAGGTTCTCTAAGATGGTTTGATGGTTTTACAGATTGGTTTACTCTTTATTGACTAAAGGGGTAAACGTTCTGAAAATATTTAATAATTTCAGAACTGAATATTTCGAATAAGTATAACTGATTCCTAAAAAAATAATAAGTTTTTGAGTTTCTGCTTTACAAAGATGCTTTGTTTGTACAACACTGGCGGAGATTATTTTATTCGAGTTCTTTTTTAATTTATTGGTTTTTATTTTTCATTACTTTGTTCTCAGACGTGTGAATGACGCCGTGGTGAATGACTTCAATTTATTTGCCAGTTTCTGATGCAAGCCGGATCCAATTCCTCCCTACAGTTGCAACTATACTGATATTATAGTTTGCTAACTTGTACAATATAAAAACGATTAATTGCACATATAAATATAACACTAAAATAATTATAAATAAACCTTAAGTACGAACTCCGATAATACCTTATATCGATATAACAGTCTACCCAAGAGGAATGAGTCAATAATTCGAGAATGTCTGTCTATAAATCATTATGATTAATAGAAATTACTTCTTTTAAATTATTATTTGCTTCTACACAATTTCTTTGGAAATAATGACTTCGAGTTGGTGTCTAGTTTCATGAGTGATAGTCAGACTTCTTTTATTTCCGAAAGGGCTCATATTAGATCATCCACCCAGTGCTGTAGCGTAGTCCACTATAAAATTAACAGCAAACAATTTGTAAAACCTATTAAAATGTTCATCACATAAAGAAGAAAAACAAATGAAAGTAAAATACATTGTTCTGATAACTAAGTTGTGTTTTTAATTCAAATGATAAAATATTTTAATTCTAGTTAGTTATTCAAGACTTTTTCAAGAAAGTGTCTAACAGATGCTTTGTCTATTGCTGTGACAAGGTTTGGTTTCATTATAATTTATATTCTATCGAACTTGTTATTTAGTATTGTTATGGATGTAATGCTGTGAGTAAGGATTGTCAATTTTCCGTCACCTGTATAATTTATCAAACAAATCTTAAGTGTAAAGTACTGCTGGACTGGGAGTAGAAAAAAGCATATTCTTTTCATTATGTTATGTATTCAATCAGTACAATCAGTACTTGGCTGGCCAAATAGAATGAAAGCTGCTTATGGTTATCATCCCCTGCATATAAAAGTTTGCTATCTATACGTATAGAAAATACGGCATCCTACTTTATGAACACCCTTGTAAAACCACCATAACCCTCATTTTACAACATTGTGGACAAAATGCATTATGCCATTAAACTTTATAAATTAAAATTGCTAATGTAGGTGCAGCAAAGAACTGAAATTCCAAGGTATAATTTTAAAGCATTACAGACCGTATTTCTGTAATATTAAGGATGGTAATAGCATTAGGATTACGCTTTATGTTCAACATCGATTATGTACAGGAGTGCATCGGACAACAATAGAGTTGGGATGAGGTCTCAGACACATTAATTCTTACCGTATCCCGTCAAACACGTAAGTGTGTGTGATAGTTGCTCTTCAGCAGGTAAAATTCAGAGGGGGTGAATTTGGCGCCCAATGTGAATTGGGTCGTGTACTGGGTTCAAGATAAATTAAGAAAGGACCATGATCGTAACTGTACGGGACCCGTCCCCCCTTCCAACAGGTAATTTATTAAAACACATAATAACGGGTTCTTACCGCGTTTAAAGTAGGGATATGAGACTGTGGAATCCAGTCGTAGGTGTTGTAAAAAGACAAGACGTGAGGACACAGTGAGTGCGGTTTGTCGTAGTGAGTTTGGTGCGAGTTCAGATGGTTCCGAACATTCCGATATCAAATACATAAACAAGCGACAAAGAAAGAGGGTAGACAGATATGTCTGCCCGTAGAAAAATATGGATCTACCTACTCCATTCCAATCTCATCAGTCATCCCGTGATCATGGCACTTGCAACAGTGTCGAAATATCGGAAGTCTCATATCCCTACTTTAAACGCGGTAAGAACCCGTTATTATGTGTTTTAATTATGATAATAACCGCGTAAACTTAAAAAAAATATTGTATTTCATTAGTAATTTTTAAAATTGTTGTTGTTATTCCTGCGTATAGGAGGGAGTCGAAACGGAGATAATGGAAACAACCTCACGCGTTCATAGGATTTATTCGACTGCCTTACTACGAGCCGTGGAGCGCAGCCAACGGCCAAAAGTATTCTAACTACCCTCTACTTAATGTCTAACATCCCTCCACCATTAATTTCAAAATACTTAACTAAAAGAACTGCTTAAAATTTATGTTAGTTCGCTTTCGTTTCGAAACGGCTTCCCTAACGACCTGAGGCGCAGCGGGGGGAGGGTCACCTGCTATTGCTGCTTCTATTGCTGACTGTTGATCTTCCTGTACCAGTTGATCGTCATTCTGACATTCTGCCCATTGCTCGAGTTCCGTGTTCTCTTGAGCTACTACACCAGCAGTACCAGAAGATGTCCCCCGTACGGACTCTTGTACGACGATTCCCGATGTTCCTTTTTCTCCTGTTGCCGAGGTGGAAGCAGCTGACGACAGTGGAGATTTTTCCGGTGGGTAAAATATAAGCATATGTGTCTCTTCTGGAGATTGATCAAAATTCGTTATTGGTACTGAATTTGATTCTGCCTGTTCTGGTACTACTGTACAGCTTTCCTCCCCCTTATATTTCAAAATCTGGTTTGTATGTTTTTTTATTGTGCGATCAGTATCTGTAAAAAACACGATGTAAACCGACGTCCCGAGTCTTTTAACAATTTTCCCTTTTACCCATTGTTTTTTTTTGATTGTTTATCACTTGCACTAACACTAATTCGTCGTTACTGAAATTCACCTTACGATTTCCACGGTATTGCTTACACTGTAAGAACTGTTGTTCTTTCACTTGATTGTCGAGTGCAGCGTCACATGACGGTAAACAACCTGGTTTAATTAAATCTAACCTACTTCTAAGCTTTTTCCCAAATAAAATTTCTGAAGGAGATCTGTCTGTAGTCGAGTGCCTCGAATTTCTGTAATGGAATAGAAATTCTTGCAATTTAATGCCTAAATCTTTTTGCTTATTACCCGATAAGATAATTGTTTTAATGGCGCGCTTTATTATCTTCACATAGCTTTCAGCTTGGCCATTGCTAGCCGGATTATACGTTGGAGCTGTAATATGTTGTATTCCATTTAATGTACAAAAATCTTTAAACTCAGTCGATACAAAATAAGTACCGTTATCAGAACAAATTGTATTAAATATTCCAAACCTCGCCATTACTTCACTTATTTTGTCAATTATTACCCTAGTACTAAACCCGCTGGACACATCAAAACATTCAACCCACTTTGAATACGCGTCAACAACAATTAAGAATGTCTTATTATTAATCGGCCCGGCTAATTCAATGTGGACACGATACCAGCTGTGCGGAGGGAACGGCCACGGTGTGAGCGGGGCGCGCGCGGGGGCGGGGCGCAGGGCGGCGCACACGTTGCAAGACGACACGCATTTTTCTATTTCCTGTGAAATATGCGGCCACCAAAACCTATCTCGCGCTTCCGCTTTCATTTTTTTTACACCTAAGTGACCTTTATGCAACTCTTCTATTATCTTACCGCGATAGACTTGTGGTATTACTAACTTGTAGCCACGCATTATTAAGTTATTTTCCACCGCTAACTCATTACGGCATTCAAAATAAGGCCTTACCAAGTCATCAATAATTGTTTTGTCTGGCCAACCATTCATAACGTACTGATGTACTCGGCCTAGTGTGCTATCCGCCCGACTCGCGTCGCTAATCTCCGTCAGTGATAAGAAACGCTCACCCTCACAAACGAAGTTCACGTACACGGCCTCGTCTATGACGTGTCCGTTAGTATTAGGAACCTGTTTCTCATGAGTAGATCGACTCAGAAAATCAGCTGTGTTTTTTGCACTACATACGTATTCTAATTGATAGTTATAGGCTGATAAGAAAATTGCATTACGTTGTAGTCTATTTGCTGACACTTCTGGTATTCCTTTACTAGGATTGAAAATTGACAACAAAGGTTTATGATCAGTTCTCAAGACAAACGGAACGTCCCTGCCAAATAAATACTGATGGTATTTACGTACTCCGAAAATTATTGCTGTGGCTTCCTTCTGGATCTGGCTGTAACGCTTTTCCGCCGCCGACAACGATCGCGACGCAAATGACACATTCGTATCGAGACTGGACGCAAGTTTGCTTTCTATGTAGCTCCGAAACTTATGCAGTGAGACAACTCAATGATTTATTTTTTACCACATTCCAGATTTTTTATTTTCATTTTGGTATTTAAGAATCTGATATAGGGATTAAAAGTGAGTCAACTCAGTGAATAGACTGGCTCAGCTAATGTATGCCGCGGTCAGGCGGCCACACGATGTGGTTACCCGACGTTCTGTATAATTCTAAACTAGTTCGCTTTATTCTCTAAAACAATTGTCTAATGTTGGCACTTAAACAATAATGGTTTGTGTGGGCACTCCCATCCCCATCTCCCATCCAATAAATTGCAGCTTTCCGTTCTGCTACATACGTTGGTTACGATAGATTATCATTTTACCTTTACTGCATTATTTCTCGATTCTCGGACGTGGGCAAGAGGGAGGTATAGAAACATTTAAGTACTTTTCAAGCAGTTTTAAAATAGGAGCGACCTCCTTTCTATCATGTGGTTTCCAAGATTGGCTACCCTGATAGCCCAGTTGGTAGAACGCTTGCCTCTCACTGTGAAATCGCAGGTTCGACTCCAGCACAGGCCTAAACCAACGATTGTTGAATTTGTTTTGGAATTCATAAATGATTATCACCTGGTCAGCGGTGAAGGAAAACATCGTGAGGAAATCCATATTCCCGAGAAATGTATTTTTGGAGGTATGTGACCTAACCTGTATTGAGCTGGTTTTATCTTCGCGGGTTGGAAGGTCAGACAGGTCGCTTCTGTAAAAAACCGGACCTGTCAAATCTTCAGGTTGGGTAAGCGGACCCTGTGGAAAACGGGATAATGCAAGGGAGAAGATGATAGGATAGGATAGTATAATTCCGATACGGCTCACCACCTATCACGTTAATCTAACAGAAAGTTCGGTGAGGCTTACGTACTTAGTTCATCTTGTAATGTATGTACGGTCATGAGTATTAATATGTATACACTTTGAAACCATGTCACATTAACTTTTTTGACAAATAAAACCGTAAGTCTCATCAAATGTCAAATATGATAGTGCGACAGGGTTCTAAAGTGGGTACATAATATTGCTCATGACTGTACTTACATCTGATTACCCCAATTGTCCATTCTACTTCTTCGAATAACAAGCGGTATGGACTCTTCCAAGTTTACTGGTCTCCCAGTTAATGGATGCTACCATCAGAAACAAATATTCCAATTATGTTATTCATTATTCCTCGAAGCTCCGCACAGAACACCTATTTCCAAAGTAAATAACATCATGTTTAGAATTTCAAACTTGAAGCGAGCTAACAATATTCCGTCGTTTGGGAAAGTTTCAATTTTCAAGTTTTGAGCGCGATTTTGATTTATTACCCGTTCGCAGTTGTTGGGAATAACCCGGGTAATGTGTATGTTCCTTGATACTCAGTTATGGTAGTTATTAACTTAGTTCAGTGTACAATAGAATTATAATAATGGCAGCGTAACAATAGGATGAACTCATTTTATACCAACATAAATACGTAAACAGTATATTACGTCCTATTATTATGATGAGCATAAATCTACTTCTGAAGCCAATTTTATAATGTTTGTGTAGGAAATGTAGATTTATTTCAAAAAACATATCTATTCTGAAATTTCAAAAGTTACCATAAGGTGATTTCTGGATAAAAGGTTCGAAAACTGAATTGAACTGACGGCCTCCGTGGTCCAGTGGTTGAGCGTTGGGCTCACAATCCAGAGGTCCTGGGTTCGAATCCCTGTCGGACTGTCGGACATATCTCAAAAATCACTTTGTGATCCCTAGTTTGGTTAGGACGTTACAGGCTGATAACCTGATTGTCCGAAAGTAACACGATCCGTGCTTCAGAAGGCACGTTAAGCCGTTAGTCTCGGTAACTACTTACTGATGTATGTACGTAGTCGTTACATGAGTCATGTCAGGAGCCTTTGGCGGCTCAATAGCAACCCTGACGCCAGGGTTGATGAGGTTGGTAATCCACGTCAAAACCCACACGATAGAAGTTATTTGTTTTTGTAACAGTTATTGTAGACAGGACAAAACGTGCCTAAAGACAAATGATTTATACTTAAAACACACTAATTTATTAGTAGAGAATCGCAAAAATCGACCTCATGATGTTTAAAAAAAGATGAATTAGGTCACTCTTCTTAAGCTTTCCACAAAAATAATAAACTGGAGCACTGAAAAACTCGAGGTTATCGCTTGAGACGATCTCTTCAAGGCAACTTTGACAAGACAACAACAACAGGACAAACCCTTGAGCAAAGGTTTTATCCGACCTCAAATCTTAAGGTCACAAAACTTTTCTTTGGTCATTGAATCACTGAACTCCTCAGCTGTATTATACCAAGTCCCTAAGGGTCCTGTTAAGACACGAGAGGAACAAAAAAAATAGGTACTTATAAAAAGTAACTTAATCTGCCACAGAAATTTTGCTTTAAAATCCAGATTAAGACTCCAATAATAACTAGTCTTTGCTTTTATTTATGAGGAAAAGAGAATCGGGTGCGTTGTAACGAAACGTGTATGTGTATGATACATACATGACTTCACGCCTATTACCCGATAAAGTTAAAGGTAGGCAGATATCATGGCATTCCACTTACTACGAGCTTTTTAGTTTATTGTCGGTTTATGAATCCTTTGAGAAGAAGTTGGTTGTTTTAACCGACTTAAAGAAGGAGGAAGGTCTCAATTCGTCGAGATCTTTTTTTGATGACAGACTGAAGTCGACGACGTTCGAAGCTGGAACACACAAAAGACAAATCAATAGCTCGAATGGACAATTGTCTTTCGTTTTTTTAACGTGACTTATTGTAGATTTGCCGCAGATGGCATTAACCACTTGACCGGGTAAATTGGGAACGCTGAGGGCTCTCATTAGGTGTAAAGTTTAAGACAACAAGCTGAGAGTACTCAGTTGAGTGCGAACCTCGGCCCAAGGCGTCGTCTGAGAGGACAGATGACCAGAAAAAGTTTGCTCCGTTTGTGATGTGTGATATATTTATTTTTCTTGTTTTCTTTTCTGCTCTGGGCGCCATCCCACTCGCGCCAGACACAGTACTGCGGGGCGGAAGGCAAGAGTAAACCATTGCACATAAATTTGTTAAAAAGATATGTTGACTCTCTAAAGATCACAATTTTACAAACGTCTCTGCGTAACTGGCAGCACCGAAATTAAATTAAATATTCCCATCATCAGAACCCAGGTGCACCCTTCCGGAAAAAACAAGATTAAGAAAATAAACTTCATACTGAAATGACTCTCGAGATGCTTAAAAATACAGGGTGTTAGTGACACCGAACCGAATACTGAGGGGGATTGATTCAGCTCATAATTCTGAGTGAATATCAAGTCGAATTTTCCGTCGCATGAGCTGAATCATCCCTCTCAGTGTTCGTTACGATGTCACTTGTACGTATGGGTGTGAATGATACCATAACGAAAACTTTGGGGGATGATTCGGACCATGATTCCGAGTTGATATCAAATTTCCTGTCAAAAATCAATATTTTTTCGTTCCATAATTTTGCGACAGGCAGTTGCTTTTATAAAAAACCGGACCTGTCATATCTTCATGTTAGGTAAGCGGACCCTGTGAAAAACGGGATAATGCTAGGGGGATGATAACGAAAAATTCCACTTGATATCAATTCAGAATAATGATATGAACCGTCTCCTAAAGTTTTCGTTACGGTGTCACTAACATACTGTACACAATCTCAAACTCTGCGTAGTCTTTTTTCCTTTCACCCTCAGTATTTGCCCTCGCCTGCCTTTGACTTTGTGTTCTGTACCACAAAGGCATTGTTTTAAGCCTCAAGTATTACTTTATCATTAATTTATCTTTGTGTTTAGATTAAAAAGGCAATGATAACATGATAACAGGTAGTTATGAAGACGTCACGAATCTCTTTTGAGTAGCTAACAGGTTTAAAATGTTCGTTTTATTTTTGTGATTATCTACAAAACGTGAACACTTTTACCATCATATAGTATCGTTTAGTTATATCATACATACATAAACTCGCGCCCGTAATCCCTAATAGGGTGGGCAGAGCTACAAAATTAACTTAAATTGCAGCCACTGAAGGTGGATCAACGGATCAATTATTGCTTTGTCTACCCCGTGACGAGGTTTTTCTTGTAGCTACTCTCCCTTGGCCATACGAGTTGTGAGACGCTGGTTTTTTTTTGTAGATTTGCCGCAGATGGCATTAACTACTTGGCCGGACGTGAGGAGCTGCAGTATTTCTAGGTGGATGATATTTATGTAAAAATTGATGATACAAAGTGTTACAATGTGACCAACTGAAAAAATATATTTTCGACTTTCTCTATGAGCGGAGAAAACGCTTATCGCCCCGCGCGATTTTGAACGCTGCCTACGGCTATAATATTACAATATCTCGGATTTAATAATCTTAAGTAAAGACGACATATCTAATTTTAAAAACTATTAAAAAATGCTGACTTCTGTAATCCAGTTTCACAATACCCCGCAGCGATTCCAACTGACTATAAGACCGACGCATTAATAAATTTCGACAGTCAAAGAGATAATCCATTCAAAAGACGGAACGTCCTTAAAAAGTGCCCGGGTGAAGAAGCCAAGTCCCGGATAAATAAGACCCGGATTTCATTTACCGACGGGGACAATTTATAAAGATTATACAAACTCTAATATATATTGACTACGGAATAAAGCTTAAAGCCCACATAGGCGGTATCGGAAGCGTTCCGGGAATATTTTGTAACTACATCAGCGGGCCTAGTACCGTAAGCACGCGACTCTTTCTCGCCGCGACAGAGATCGTCTGTCTCTTTCTGTGCAGTACTGCGAGAGAGTGACGGGTGACGTATGTCGAGGCGAGAAAGAGTCGCGCGCTTACGGTGTTAAGCCCGCTGAGGCCATTATATCATATTTTCTTATGTTTCTATCCTTTTCTGTCATTGAATACTCGGCAACATGGAAAAAATGCAATCGCAGATACAGAAAGCTGGCACGGCATACTGTGAGCAAACCAAATGCTAAAAGAACGCGACAACTCAGCATATTGCTTGTTACGAAGAGTTTTAGTACAAGAACCAGCTCTTAGCGATACTAATATTCTGTCAGTAACAAAGTTACGTGTAATATCGTGACGCGTGGGGAGAAAAAGTGACCAGTGTTGTATAGTCTGAAATATAATTGGGCAACACTGTGCCGCCAATTAATAAATAGATATAAATATAGAAAGAATACTATCATGTACGTTTTCCCGCTTTTTGAATAAATAAATAATTCTAATATATTTTAGTTGTACTAATATATTTAGGCTAGCTTTCACTTCGAGTAGGAAGGTCAGATGGCAGTCGCTTCGGGAAAAAACAGTCAATAACTTCAGGTTAGGTAAGCGGACCTCGAGAAAATGGGATAAGTGCTGGGGAGATGGAATAAATGAATTGGAGAATTCACTCAAAACAATCGTTTTGGAATATTCCGAATGCGAATGGGAACCTTTTGAAAAATGTAAAGCTTAATGGGTTTCCGGGGACCATGATCGATGGACAGATGTAGAAACATACGTAGATGTTGATAGATAAACAAAAGTTGGACTTTGATTGATGTGTGCGTACCTATCATATGCGTATAAATGAGCAGTTTTAAAGGACTTTGTTTTCGTAGTACCTACTGCCCGTGTTTACGGGAACACACAAAGCGATAATTAAATCGAATAACGAGCACTTTTACTGATTTTACCTTTGTACTTTTTTGTGCATAATAAGTACTTTAGTCTGGTGACGTAGGTATGAGCTATAAATAACAATGGAAATAATAAAATAACATTTTATTTTATAAGAAAGAAACAAATATATTTTTTTAATTTTATTTTCATTAAATCCTTAATCTAAATACATGGTTTGAATGATGCTGAAGTTTGACTCGACACCTATTCGTCCAAATATATCACATAATCACTAATTTAAAAGCTCTTGTCAGTGTAGCATGATTGCTATTTTATTTTACTTTTTGCTTTTTTTTATTGCTTTTTTTACTTTTTATAGTTCAAATATACTTTATTGCACATAACGTACAAAACAAGTTTTACACACATGGACGAAAGATACAGTAAGTACAATCTGGCAGCCTTATTGCTAAGCAGCACCTTTAACCCTTTGGAAACCTTTGTTCATAGTAGTTTATTCACCGATAAAACATAAAATTAAAAGAAATGTAAACTTAAGACTATATTTCCAACTGGGGTTATATAGCATCGTATGATGAATGTAAGGGTGTCAAAATGTCGCATTTTTGCTAAAACAATTACACAAAATATTCGAATGTTTAAAGTTACATATGACTTTTGTATTTTTAATATTATTCTATATATGTATTATTATTTTTTATTTTTTTATATTATTTTATTTTTTATTATTCTTTTTTTATTATTTTACATTGAGTAAATGGCCAACTGGCTTGAGGGTAGCCAGTTGGGCGCGGACCTCTGTTCAGTCGTCTAAGACGAGTGTATTTGAAAGAATTTATGGATATTTTACATAAAGTTTCCTCCGTGGTTAACGGCCTCCGTGGTCCAGTGTTTGAGCATTGCGCTACGTTTGACGTTGACGTCCCGGATTTGAAACCCGGTGGGGACAAATCACTAAAATCACTTTGTGATCCCTAGTTTGGTTAGGAAATTACAGGCTGATTGTCCAAAAAGTAAAAAGATCCGTGCTTCGGAAGGCACGTTAAGCGTTTACAACAACGTTAAGCCGTTGATGGGGTTGGTAATTCACCTCACAATCCACACGATATAAGAAGATGAAGGTTCCTGGTATTACGTCCTTCGACTGTATCAACATGCGCTCCTATGCATATAGGTAACTCATGTACATGAGTTTAGTCTGCGACAAACTTGAATACCTCAATTAGAGTTCCGTGGTAGAGTAACATTGCTCGCTTTGTTATAAGTTTTCCAATATAAGTTGTGAAGCCATCGAGACGGAGCCATTTATCAAACTACAACTTCGTCACAAACCGTAGCTAAAATGTAAACGAAAGCAATCCCTGTTTTATTACAGTTTCAGATTTGCTGATAAAAAAAAAGATAGGTGACAGCTTCGGTCATTTATATTGGTAGGTATAGAAGGTGTTAGTGACATCGTAACGACAACTATAAGGGTGATTTCCCGTCGCAAAAGTGTGGAACTGAAAATAATTAAAAAAAAAACCGCAAAATTATCATGAATTTTACAAATCAGAATCATGGTCTGAATCATCGCCTTCAATACTCGTTACGATGTGGTTAACACCCTGTGTACACTGTCAGCACTAGTTCCTATTGCATCGTTCCCGGGAATGCTCCTAAAGTGGGAATGCAGCAAAAAGGCGCTAAAGTTAAAAAGAGCAAAAAGAAAAAAAAAAGGGTAAAAGGAGCTTTTAGGCAGATGTGTTTAGAGTAAAAGAATGAACGATTTGAAACAAAACTGCAGTCAGTGTCATAATTAAAACACATAATAACGGGTTCTTACCGCGTTTAAATGGGGATATGAGACTCCCGATATTTCGACACTGTTGCAAGTGCCATGATCACGGGAGTCATCAACAATAGTGTCGAAATATCGGGAGTCTCATATCCCCATTTAAACGCGGTAAGAACCCGTTATTATGTGTTTTAATTATGATAATAACCGCGTAAACTTAAAACAATGCAGTCAGTGTCCTTAGTAAAGAGTTTTTACAACAGAAACATTTTCACTTTGAGAACATTTTCGGAAACAGCAGGTCGATGGTTGGCGTCGTTGCCACTTAGAAAATGACACCGACAAATAGAGGAGTTATAACAGTGATGTGTCTCGTTTCGTTCTTATTCGCGCGTTTCCATAGTTATATCAGTTACTTTAGGTTTACCATTTTAGAAATTCTTCGAAAAACTTGATGTGCATTACCAACCTCATCAACCCTGGTGTCATATGTGTGTGTTTGTATTCATATGTGATTGTTGTTAACAAAGTAGACACGCTTATCCAAGTTAAAATTTGTAGTCTCAATGGGGTAGATTTCAACTAGTCAAATCAGTTACTTTTTACTAAACTTCAGAACACGACTTAACGATGGAATTTGGATGAAGAAGCGCCCTGTGACGCCATAGAAAAACGTGACAAAATGTCGCACTTATTACTACATTTTTCTTTATGAAAATTCATAAATAATTTATAAAAGAATAAATAAAATAAACCGTTTTTTGTCAGTTTTAGATCTGTCTTTATTTAGTACCTAATTAGAATTTCATATATCATTGACCTAGGAAACTACCCAATTATAACCCGGAATAAAGTTAATTAAATAAAATAGAGATTTTGGTAAAGAATCACAAGAGGCAAAGACACACACACACATACACGCACGCACACGCACACACACACACAGACTGTGAATTTAAAAAAATGCGCTTATTTGGTATTCACTTTAAGGCGACGATTTGTGTCTACAATGTTGATTGTTTATTGCATATCTTTTATGGATTGAAAATATATATGGATGGAAATCAAAGACACAGGTTGGCTTACTCCTGACTAATCAATTCCACCCCAAGGCTTCGTATCAAGAGTGGCTGCAAATTATCTTGTGATAACTTGTGACTCTGGCCACCTCACAGAACACCAGCTTTTGTATTTTAATTGACTTGCAGTTTCTTAGTGCTGAACTCTACAGTCAAAATAATAACAATCTTACAATATTTCAACCTTACAATATGAGGTTAATAGCTATAAAGTACTGTCGAATACTCCAATTAAGTACAATAGTGGTGGTCTCAAGACCTCTCTAGCGCGGTGGCATTTCTTAATCAACTACAAATCGAACCGAGAAGCTGCGAACAGCAGATTCCTTCATACAACTGCTAACTGGTCTGAGTGTATTGAGCGGAGTATTACTACAGGCAGATAATAAAGAGGAAATATTATTATTAGTGGGTATTAAAATGTGGTACGGTTTTATTTATTATTTATTTATTTAGGTACACATGCAGCAATTCATATAAAGTTTTATAGACAGCATTTTAAAAATAATAATTTGGTATATATTTGCTTTGCTTCCCAAATACATGCGTACGCATTTACCGTAAATGAAAATAAACAAACCATATAAATAGTAACTTAATAAATATAAATAAGTGTAGGTACATTTTAATGCTTGTGAGGTTTTATCTACAATTGACCAGGCTTATTAGGAGTTCTTCTTGCGATCCATTTTAGGTCCGAAGCTGAACCACTCGAGATATACTATGATGGTAAGTGGAGAGACAGCCCAGATACTCCACATAAAATTTAGTTTTTACAGTGTACCTTTTTTTAGACGTGACTTATTGTTTTGCCGCGGATGGCATTAACTACTTGGCGAGACAAAATAGCGTGTACCGTGTGCTAGCACTTGCTAACAGGACTTGCTTGCTTTACTTAGGGTGGTATTAATAAACTAATCTCAGCTTCGAAACTGCCCTGTAGATCATGTCAATGTGACAGTTCTCATATAAAAACAGGGACTTGAGCATGATCTTGAGGGCAATCTCAGCTGAGATTAGTTTATTAATACCACCCTAAGTCTAAATGACTGTCAGTCTGCGCGCTTTTTCTATCGGCCATTTAGACTAAGTAACACCCAGCGGGGGTGAGGTAAATCTAGCTCGGTACGAATTGGTGCGGGGAAGAGAGTGTCCGTTCTGCACGTAGTATTATTCTTTATATGCTTACCTATGACGGAATGTCAATATTAATCACACACTCATGCTCTTAATCTTATCTGTCTTATAGGGGTGAGAGAGAGAGAGAGGCATTAATAAGTCACTTGCGACTGTCCTGCGGTAGTAAGCAGAGACTCTCTTGGCTCCTCTACATTTCATTAAATTGTTTCATACACGCACGCCGGTTCAGAATAGATCGTACTGTACCTTTTCTAAGGATATCTCCAATTTGGTCAATGTGCGTCTTTCTAGGTCTTCCTCTGCCAGTCCTACTGCCAACCTTCGACTACTGTCTTAAGATGGTTAATAATAAACCTTAATTTTGACAGGTTACCAGCCAATCTCCAACGAAGATACATGTTTGAGAAGGTACACCCAAACCGTTAATGGAATTTTAATAGTAATTCAATCTAAAATATTATATTTCTTAAAGTAAAATATTGCAAGTAACTCATCAATCTGTATTTCCCCAAGCGATGTCAACACTTTGGATAACCTGAGTATGATAAATGCCTAGAATTATACTTTACGGTAACAGGCACCTACTAAGTATTTGAGTAACGATTTTTTCACATCCCGCTCAGGGACGGTATTGAAAAGTTTCGGCATCCAAAGGACGTAATATACGATCTCGACGACCCGATTATTCTAGCCATAGAGGCGGCCAATCAGCTCGCGACAACAAACACTTCAAAACCCCGATACCGACCCAGCCGGCGTCTCCGGCTCATTCAGTGCTTATCGCTATAGACTCACTGGGGTCAATTGATTCTTTCAAATATTCTTCCTCTCAGATGACCCCTGAGCCGAGGTTCGCACCCTCAGGCCTGTTGTCTTGAATTTTGTACCGGATGAGAGCCCTCAGCGCTCCCCATTTGTCCGGCCAAGTAGTTAATGTTATCTGCGGCAAATCTATATGTCACGTTAAAACAAAAAACAAATGAACAACAGAACACGTTCTGTTGTTTATTTTCCTTTGCATATTGTATAAAAACTGACAGAGGGATTGTGTTTTTCCGAATTAGCGTTGGCAACGAGTCACCAGATGAACTAAGTACCCACACCTCACCGAGCTTTCTGTTAGACCAACGTGATAGCTGGTGAGCAGTATCGCCGCCTATAATAGTCGAGCCGACTGTGTTAGTGACAATAGCACGCGCGTTCATGCGGATGCATTTTCTGTGTTATTTTTTTTTTGACGTGACTTATTGTAGATTTGCCGCAGATGGCATTAACTACTTGGCCGGACAAATGGGGAGCGCTGAAGGCTCTCACCCGGTACAACGTTTAAGACAACAGGCCTGAGGGTGCCCAGTTGGGCGCGAACCTCGGCTCAGGGCGTCGTCTGAGAGGAAAAATATTTGAAAGAATTAATCGACCCTAGTGGGTCGATAGCGATAAGCGCTGAATGAGGGAAATCGTCGACCACGCCGGCGGGGTCGGTATCGGGGTCCTGAAGTGTTTGGTGTCGCGAGCTGATTGGCTGCCGCTATGGCTAGAGTAATCGGGTCGTCGGGATCGTATATTACGTCCTTCGGACGCTGATACTTTTCAGTACCGTCCCTAAGCGGGATGTAATCGGAAGCCGCAACTACCAGGGGAATTTCTGTGTGTTAGACTGTGCGTGTTTTCTATAGAAAAGAAGATACTTACAGGCAACGGAAGAACACGCATCCACGCGCTACGCTGCATTATCCGGGGCGGTGTGAGAATCGCCTTAAGATAAATTATTAACTCACTGGTGCAAGTTCTGTACCTGGATTTGAACGGCGCTCCTAGTTTGAGCAGCAAGCCGATGAACCACACGACCGCAGTGACTTTAAGGTAGTTAAATTCATATTTAAAACTTCTATTTCGGTTTTTTTCACATCCATTGTTAGTAAATAACTCAGCCATGCCAGGGGTCTTTGGGGACTCAATAAAAACAATGACACCAGGGATCATGAGGTTGGTGTTCCACCTCATACACCACACTATAAGGTAGAGTAAATAAATTATGAACTATGTTACAATACAATTAGGTATGTGAGACATGGATGATCCGATGCCTCACACATGGATAGTGTAGTTTGCCAGACAACACATTGAGGAACTGCTTGCTTCCTGTTGGCACCTGTTCTCACGACGCAACAGGGATGCGGTTCTTATGCGTAATAATAGCGAGGAAACCATCGACAAAAACGACGCAGTCCTCATTGCGTTGTTGTACTGCAATAAAATAAAATATACTTTATTTCGGTCAAATTTACATCCATATTAGCTAAATGAAACATAAATGAACTAGAACACATTATAATGACATACGCTTAGATGCTGATGGCTCAATATAAAGCTGCTGTCCTACATGTCAGCTATTACACCAGGATGCTGTTGGTGCTAGCACTCTGTGGTGCGTCGCGGTGCAACGTTTGCGGAGTATGGCACGCAAGCCATCTACCTGCGCGTGTGCATACATACCCGAGGCACTGCAGAAACGCACCAGCCCTACAAGACCCTGAATTCATTGCAATGTACTGTTAAAGTTTATTCATTCCATCACGTTAGACAGACGTACCTAATAGGTATTAGGTATCTTAATTATGGTCTGGGACACGCCC